>NC_137890.1:144820430-146136885 GCF_963455335.1 Martes martes | reverse complement strand
CTTCCTGCCTGGCTTGGCTGGGCCTGTCTGTCGCCACTGTGGGCTCTTGGACCAAAGTCCAAGACTGACCAGCGTTACGTCGCAGTGAAAGCGAAGTTTTGCCAGTGTTCATGTGTTTGTGTGGATGGCGTAGAGTTTTATTTCATACCATGTCTTCATCAGAACTGGTGGGTTTATTTTTAGATTTTTCAGTAATTTAATATTAGGATATTGTCTAGTTCCCTAAGGTTTTCCATTTTCTTCTGTAATTCAATTACATTCTGGCTTTTATCAATTTGAAGTACGGCATATGAAATGGAAACCATGCCTCTCACCATTGGCAGTGAAAAGCAGATATGAAAATTTTGGAATTTGGTGCTGTGGGAAGAGGGAGGCCGTGCATTGGGGGGAGCCAAAGTATTGTCAGCCAGAGTATTAGTTTTCTACTGTTTCCATAACAAATTACTATGAACTTAGTCATGCAAAATAATTCAGTTTAATTATCTTATGGTTGTGTAGGTTAGAAGTCTGACAGGAGCGTTACTACATGAAAATCAGGGCTTCAGTGGGAAAGGCTTCTAGAAGCTCTAGGGGAGAATCCGTTTCTTTGCCTTAATCAGCTTCTAGAGGCTGCCTGCATTCCTTGGCTTGTGGCCTCCTTTTTCCATCTTTAAAGCCAGCATTGGCTGGTGAAGTCCTTCTCACATTGTGTCACTCTGATTTCTTCCCTCTGACTCTCTTCTGCCTTACTTACCCACTTTTTTTTTTTTTTTAATACTTTTTCCTTATTGTGGTAAAATATCCACACCATGAAGTGTACCATTTTTAAGTGTCTTATTCTGGTAGCATGAAGCAAATTCACTGTCCTGCAACCACCACCACTGCTTTCTCCTAAAATTCTTTGTCACCTCTAATGTCTGTACCCATTAAGCAATAACCCCTATTCCCCATTTTCCCTAGCCAGGTAATTTGTAATCTGTTTTCTGTTTTTGTTTGTTTGTTGCTGTGAGTTAGCCTTTTCTAGATATTTTGTTTTGGTAGAATCAGATAATACTTGCTCCTTAGTGACTGACTTCTTTTACCCAAACATTTTCAGGGTTCACACATGTTATAGTATGAGTCAGAGCTTCATTCCTTTTTATGGCTGAACAATATTCTGTTGTATGTATATAACAAATTTTGTTTATCCATTCACATTTCGGTGGACACCTGGTTTCTTTCTGCTTTTGGCTGTTGTGAATGATGTTATCTTCATACTGGTAGCCAGGTATCTGGTGAGTCTGTTTTTGATTCTTTTGTATACATAACTTGTGGGATCAACCGCTAATTCTGTTTAAATTTTTTGAGAGTTATCACAGTGTTTTCCACAGTGGCTGTATATTACATTTCCAGCAGCAATGTACAGGGATTCTGATTTCTCCACATCGTCAACAACAAATATTTTCCATTTTTAAAATTCTTCCGCTTGAAAGACTCTTGTGACTACATCAGTTTATCTAGGGTGGTGTGGGATAATCTCACAATCTCAACATTGTTAACCCAAACATATCTGCAGATAACATCTTCATATATAAGGGAACCGTCACAGGTTCTTGGGTTTAGCGTGAGGACATTTTTGGGAGCCATTATCCTGTCTGTGAACATGAACCTGCCCCAAATCATAGCTTTTTACACATGAGAAACTATATATTTCAGGCTGTAATGTTTGGTCTCTGTTGTGGTAGAAATCCTCATCTTTATGTTGACAGCATAATTTTTCACCTGTTGTCTCAGGAGATGTGATGTTAGTTGAGCATTAACTTGAATTATTTCCCTCCTTTGAAAGGGCTTGACTATGAAACCAGGTTCAGTAGTCTTTTTCAGAGTAATTGGGAAGGGGAGAGGGAGACAAACAATGACCCTAATGATTTAAGAAGGAAAGTTAAGGAATGTTGCTGGGAAAGTGTTGGGAGAGGAGGAGGCCAGGGCTTCAGGGGAATTGGGCAAGGTGAAAAAATATGCTTGTTTCAGGTCAGCAGGTGATAGAGATCATATTTTTAGGGCTTGATTGTTGTGGAAACTAGCTATCAGATGTGTTATAATTAAAGTTTGATATCTCCAATTCTCAAAATGTTTTTGCTCTAAAGAATCCTATGTCATGAAGGTTGATGTTTATCAGTGAAATAAGAACCCTTTCTCCAGATTTTGATTCATTTTGGTCTGTGCCAGCAAGCTCAGCCCTTGAACACAGTTGCCCTTATGTTGCCAAGTGGCTTCCCATGAAATAGGTTTTTAGCATCTTAAGTGTGGTCTGTTGTGTAATTCCCCCATCCCAGTACACAAGAGTGTGCAGGTAGACCAAGCTCTTGGCACAGTAGTTGGCATACAATCGATGAAGAATCATTTGAATTCGAGAATGTGTCCAGGAATCAGACATCAGGCTTCTAATGACAGATAGGATGTTTGAAAGAAGTTGAGTATTTCTTTCCATTATTCCCTTCAGGTTTGAATATGACTAGAATCTGTACTTCAGGAGTTGGCATGATGGCCTGAGGAGGGATGTGTGGTTTTTTTTGTCATCTATTGGGTGTGGAATCACTTAAACCTAGTGATCTGGGGAATAGCAGATAGATGAAAACTTGGTCTAGACTGCTATAGTTATGTCCTTCTATTCAGTAGGTAAGATGGGCTCTCCCACCCAGCCTTACCCATATTGACAATAATGGCCCTGGAATTAAATATAAATTATATGTGCGCGTGCACACACACACACACAGAGTCAACACTTGTTTATTCCCATTTACAAAGGGCAGTGAAAGTGTGACTCATTTAAAGGAGTTACATGAGAATTTGGGAAGCTTTTTGTTTTAGTTGGTCTTTATTGGTAAAGATAGGTAATTTTCTAGAGATTCATGATTTTGGAAATAAAATGAGTTCTATGAGTACAAAGCCCCATGTCAAGACGAGTAGTGGAGAGAATGGCAAGTGCTGGTACTTAACTGTGATACAAGAAAACCTGTATAGTTGGGAAACCATTGAAGCTTACAAAAGTAGAAGAGCATAATAGACCTTCAATCATTATTAATTCAATCATATTCCTTACAATGTTGATAATAATAAGAGTAATGATATCTACTATATATGAGTAATGACTGTGTGCAGGATTTTCTGCTAAATACATGCATTATTTGATTTGCTTTTCTCAAATACACATCATGTGTGTTCACTCATATTCTCTCACACACACACACACACACACACACACACACACCATAAATGAAAGGGGGCTTCCTTTCATAATAATGGAAAAAGAGTAGTAGTCACATTGGCCTGGATTCTTGGTTCTAGTACTGGTAATAACTACTTATGATGAATGTGGATCTTGCCTTCAGTTTTTTGAGTCTGTTTGGGCACCTATAAAGGACAGAAGAGGACTAAAAATCTTACCAGCTTCTCTTCTGGGTCTGTACTTTTTGATTAAAAGATGTTGTGCAAGACTCACTTGTATTTAGTCCAATCCTTAAAAGAAAATCTTCTAAGAAAACCGGTGTAACTAAAATTTGAATGGGATGTTAGAGGTAGGTCTTATTGTCAGGGTTCCCCAGAAAGGACAGCTTTCCAGTCAGATTTTATTTTGAAGGTGTAACTAGATCGGGGAGGAGGCTGATTGCTCCTGTCGTAGGCTTTACTGTCTGCAGCGAATGATATTAATACTCTCAGTGATTAAATAAAAATAAAGTGACAGTGAACGATGTCTGACTGAGGATTCGTTGTGGAGACTGGCTGACTGCCTGAGTCCCGTGCCAGAAAACCAGCTGAATATATTTGAGCAGCATCCTCTGGACTAGGAAGGTATTGAAACTCAGGCTGTCAGGTTGTTGCTGGGAACTAGAAGGAAATGGTTTGAAGGTTAGTTGAACAGAAGGGTGGGCCATGGATTGAATTGGCAGCCCCTCTCTGCTGCCCTAGGTGTAGGAATTTTAAAATGAACTCATGGGAGAATTGGTACCTTACTCAGTATTAGGTGATGAACAGAGGAGAAATCCTTTATCCTTTGCGATTTGAGGACCCCAAAGGCTGGCTTTTTCTGGAAATCTCTTTGGCTGAGGAATTGCCACTGGCTGTCAAGTAAATCTGAAATTCTGTGGTTTGGTGGCCAGGACCTGGCCGTGCTAATTTGGTCTCACACTACCTGCTCCTTACTCTCTGGTTTATTCTGTAGAGCGCAAAATCCTCTGCCTTTTCCTACATTCATACTTAGCTCTGTTCACACTTTCCCAAAGTACATTACACCCAAAGTAATGAGAATAAGCTCTAATGTACTGAGTGTCTTCCATGTACTTACTTTGTGCCATGTGCATTATCCAATTTAATTTTTCTCAGACCCTGTCAAGCAGGTAGTATCATTATTACGATTGTCACCCTTCTCATCATGATCATCACTGTCCTTTCCATTTTACAAGTGAGGAAACTGAGGCTTTAGTTTAGGTAATTGACCCAAGATTATAGTTTAATATTATAGATTATAGATTAATGAGTAGTAGTAGAGTTGAGATTGCAACCTGGGTGGCCCTTCTCCAAACCCCAAATATTAAAAACCATACGATGCCACTAAATGCCATTCTTTACTGCCCTCCTCACACATCCAAGCCCAGTCCATAGCATTTCCTTTAACAAAACAGTAAGAGGTAATGGCTTCCTCTCTGAGGTTTGATTATGTTCTGTAGTCAGTTCTGTTTTGTACTGGTGTACTCAACTTCTTGCCTTGTGCTTCATTGAAGTCTGAGCTTACCTCATATTTGTATCTCCTCCTTCATTTGGTTTTTATTGGCGCATATTAAGTGTAAGAGTACCTGACTATCTACAGATATGATCCAGTAACTTGTTTTTTTTTCTTTGTGGGGGGTGGTTCAAGTTCATATTTATAAAGACATTGAAGATTTGTGTTAAAAATACCAGTATTTTGACTGAAAAATATTATTAGCTTAAATAATACGCATTTTCCTCTTACCTTGCATGGTAACGATCAAGTCTCTGGTTACTGAAGTAGAACCCTTGGATTGCTTTCCTCAGACAGGTTGTTTTGTAGAAACACTGCCGCTTAAGTGTCAGCGGAAGAGGATGATCATACAGACCACTCTTGAGTCCTGGCTTTGTCACCTATCTCATGCAGGGAAGAGTTACTTAACCTCCTTGTCCTTCAGTTTTCTTCTCTGTTAAACAGCGATGATAATACCTACTTGTCAGGATTACAAAGCAGATTGAATTGGCTAATGCATGCGGAGAGCCTAAGGGCCCGAGACCTATCAGCCCATCAGTGAATGGTACATCTTGTTGTTTTTGACCCTTTGCTTTGATTCTGACCTTCCATTTTAAATTACATTTACTGGCTTCTTCACTTCTGGACTGTTCATTTTCATTTATTTTTTGATTCAAGTTGTGTGGCCCATGATGACCAATAATAAGTGGTAGAGTCGGGGTTGGAATCCAGCTATTCCAGCTCCAGAGCCCAACTCATGAATCCCTGCCCCATAACGCCTTATTCAATTCTAGTCCACCCTGCGCTGCCCAATCATCTATTGTAATCCATCCCTTTCATTTTTTAAAAAATATTTTATTTATTTATTTATTTGACAGAGATCACAAGTAGGCAGAGAGGCAGGCAGAGAGAGAGAGGAGGAAACAGGCTCCCTGCTGATCAGAGAGCCCGACGTGGGTATTGGATGTGGGGCTCGATCCCAGGACCCTGGGATCATGACCTGAGCCGAAGGCAGAGGCTTTAACCCACTGAGCCACCCAGACACCCCTTTCCCTTTCCTTTTTGGAGCAAAAGGTAATGGCTCTGCAGAGGGGGAAGTGAGGAGTTGTTGTTTGGGTATTGAGTTTCGGTATTGTAAGATGAGTTTTAGGGATCAACACTAAATATAGCTAACATCTCTGAACAGTGCATTTAAACATGTGGTTGGAAGGGCCAATTTTGTAGTGTGTGTGTTTACTGCAAATTAAAAAAAGTAATGGCTCCTCCTTTTGAGTTCCCGTGAAACTTCTGTACCTTTATCAGTGAAGAACTCTTGAAGATTGTCAGAGCTGTTTCTCTTGTGATAGGCTTTTCCTTGCTTCCTTAAGTGACCCTGCTTGTGAAGTCCATGTCTTTTCTCTTTAGTACACAGGTGGTTATGGAATAAAAGAGTTTCTGTGGTTGAATCTGGTGACTTAATACTTGGAAGCTTTAATTTAGAGATTATGAGAACAAAGGTGTATTATGGTTACATAAGGTGTACTTAATAGGGCTCACTTTCACTACTGTGCATCTGCATATCACCGTGGGTTTCTCAACATGAGTCTCAAGGATATCAGAGAGAAAGAAGGATATCCTGCAATTTTCATTGCTCCCATGAAACTAGGGTAAGAGCTGATGTCGAAAAGTTGTATTCCTAGGACACGAGTTTTATTTGGTTCCTTCATTCTGCTCTGTGTTGTGTATAATATTCTGTCAGTATACTTTCAGATGTATAGACCATCACTGATTCTTTTTCACCATAATTAATGTCTCCAGAAACTTGCATATTCCATTGTATTTACCTTTGATTTTTCAAAAAGTTTTAAGATGGAAAACCCATTTAAAAACAATATAAAATAGTGGAGTTAAGCAGAAACCAGAATCTAGACCATTAATATAACTACAACTTGGGGTAGATTAATTGTTATAGTTGACACTGATCTGAATTTACTGGCAATAAGAACAAAACAAAATGAAGTTCTGGTTCTGTGATTTATTATATGTGGCAGAAGAATGCCCTAAGACATCATTTTTCTTTTTAGGGAATTGTTGCTAGTGTTGACCTTGAAGATTCTTTCCCCCATGAATTCTTGTTTGCAAAATTTCTAATGATTAATAGACATTATCTTTGGGGTTTTATAATAAACAATACTCTTTAGTGTATAGGCTTTGATAGCTGAAGTCTAAACCCTGAATCAATGAAGATATTTCCAGATTGAATAATCTTACTGAACTAGTTTGCTTATCTTTTATTCAACAACCTGCATAGTGTTTACTATTTGCCATATACTGTGCTAGACAAGGGGTTAGTGGAAGAAATTATCCTTGAAGCCCTTAGTCCAGTGGGGAATTTAGGCGGGCAAACAGGTTTACTGTGTGAGTTGCTATAATGGAGACAAGTATATCATGCCTTTGGAGCCCGAGAGGGTATGTCGTCTTGGAAGAGTTGGGGGAGGGTTCTTATGATACATGATATTTGAGCTGATTCTTGACCATTTGCCTGGTTGAAAGGAAGGAAAGAGACCAGAATGCTCTTAGATGCTCTGATTTATTTTAGCTACTAACTTGTACAATCTAGAAATAAATCACTAACATCCACTAAACTTTTCAACTCAAATATCCCATGTCCTCAGTGGATGTTTGGCATGGACGAGTGTAGCAGTTTTATCACTGAATCCACTCCTGTTCCTGTAGTGCAAATATTCTGGCTCGTGGTCAAAGCCCAGTAACTAGAGGATGGATTGATGGATGCAGGGAAGGAGAGGAGAGCCTTATGTCACAGATACCACAAAGTATGGATGAGGTTGAGTTGTCGCTGTGTGAGAAAGGCTTGGAGGTTGATTTACATTTCTGTCAAATGGAAGAGCAATCCATTTTCATAGGCAGCAAAGGGACCTGGAGATAAAGCCAGTGTTTTCCTCCGAAAATAGCTTGGACTCCTAGGAATTACCTGCACAGACTTTTAGCTAGGACTCCAGAGTCCTGCCCTATGCAATACAAAAGGACCGAGTTTACGCTAAAAAAGTTTTAAAGGCAGTTATTACCAGTTAATCACAAGGTCCCTGGACCCTCCCCAGCCTCTGTGGAGTGTCTGCTTTTAAACAGAGCTCCTGCTTCTTGGTCCCCGTGGAATTACTAAGATGTGCAGTGTATGCCTGAGCAGCTCTGAGGCCTGACCCGTGGAAGGGGTTATTTCAGATGGCTGGTGAATGATTACCAAGTGCAGTATTCGTTTTGACATGTTGGTGCTGAGCATCTTCTCCAGACAATGACTAGTCAGTGAGCTCAAAAACACTTCTTAGGACTCTTCTCATTCAGAACGGTGCAGACCTTTTTCTCGACCTTCAGAATCATGTTGTCTACCTGCCTGCTTCGCCATTCTTCAGGATGTCTGAGTTATCTCAGACCTAAAAAGGGTCACTTAGACACTTTGTCACCTCCCCCAGATCTGTGCTGCCTTTCACAGTGTGCTCCTTTCATTAAATGGATAATCATTTATCTAGTGACTCAGGATAGAAGGATAATATTAATTTGTGATGTCTTCCCTCAGTCCTTAAATGTAACCAGAAATTTCTGTTAATATTTTTAACATCTATCCACCTTCCTTCATTTGTTGTGTCATTGGCCCTGTGCAAGCCGCCATCATTCATTGGAGCCACTGGCCTTGCTGCTTCCACTTTGGCTGTTTCTAATCAGATCTCCACATATACTCAGGGTAGTCTTTGTGAAATATAATTTGGTTTTGTCCTCTCATGCTGACGGAGCCTTCAATGGCCTGCTGTTACATTGTAGGGAACGATAAAAGGTGTTTACCCTGGCCTACATGGCTGGGTGTGATACAGCCTTAACTTAACTCTCCAGCTTGATCTTTCCCTCATTCCCTCTCTTTTACTTTATCTCTACCCAGGATGACTGTCTTTTGGGTTTTTGATTTGCCGAGCTGTTTCCGGACTTAGCATCTTTTCACGGTTTCCTCTCTTCAGTATGCTGTTGTCCACTCCTGCCCTGGCTCAGTCCTTCTCATTTTTGGTGCTCTTCTTGTTACTTTTTCCTAAAGGGTCTTTCTGGATTGTCCATTCAAAAGTTGCCCTCTGATCATCTCTATCAAGACTTACCAGAGTTGAAGATGAGCTCATTTCACTTGCATCTGCCCCACCATGATGTGATGCTGGGGCGGGACCGTATCTCTTTGGTTCCCTGCTGTGCTGTGTTGAACAGAGCTTGTGCAAAGGTGGTGGTTCATAGTTGTTGAATGAAATACTGCTTCTTAAAAGTAAAAGTTGATCTAGGTGGAACGGCAGTAACAGGGCTTGCATCTAACTCCTGCAGGAGTGTTTGTAGACTGATTCCACACAAGTGCCTAGTAGATACTCACAGAAAGTCAGTTACTGCCGTTTTGCCTAGCACCCCCAACCCCCGAAGAAGGGGGTGGAATTTTTAGCGTTTGTTTTGGGGACCCTAACAGATGAAGTTTAGATTGTGTTCTGTTCCTGGAAAGCTGTCCAACTTTGAGCCAGTTAACCAAGTTCTCCCAGGTCTCCTTTCCCCTACATAAATTGAGGAAAATTACATCTCATGAGCGTATTACGAAGATTTACGTGAGATTATGTGAAGTGCTTCATACAGTGCTTGACACCTTAGAAGAGTTCAGGCTTTATTTTTTCTTACTCCCTTTATATCTCAAGAGATTAATAAGGACTCAGAAAAACTCATTTAACTTACCTCATAATCTTACTGTTTTTATTTAATGCATAATCACACCCAAGAGCATTAACATGGAGGTCAAAATCAGTTTAGGAGGAAATAATCCATCTCTAGGGTACAAATAAGCAGTGATGGACTGGTTATTTAATGGTCAATAACATTGGTTTCCCTTAGAAAGATAGCTGTGGAATTCTCCTTTTTGCCTTATCTCAGGGATGGTTGTTTAACATTGTAAAATTGTAATTACAAATAAATGCAAGTAGTTACTTTTCTTTCTAGTTCAAGTAGATATTCTATGGAGATAAGTGATATTAGATTTTTAGATATTTCCCCCATTTTAGATATTTCGAGAAGCCTCGGCAATATCATTGAAAGCTCTAGAATCCAATGCTGTTCAGCTTATATTATCAGCTTTGGAGACAATTAAAAATTTTAATATTCTGAAGGCAGGTTGTTAGATTCAAATGGATTAGATTCAAATTAGTAGGTGGTCTGTGACCACCGCCTCCTTAGGGAATACCACTCTGGATGCTAAATTGAGTTTAAAGGGAGATGCTTGAGTTACATCTATCAAATGTATCAAAGGTTAATTCTCTGCCATTAAGTTAGAATAGCTCACCCATCCTTGCCTCTATTAAATTTATTTCACTGGATGATATGAGACCGTAATTGTGGCCAATAGAATTGTTTCTCTACAGGCCATATCTTTTAGAGAGCTAGGGGCTCTAGCATTAATAGTCAAAGACCTTTGGATTTGTCTACCCAAATATTGACCCAGGTAGGGATCTTTGTAGTTTATTTAGGGATAGCTATGATTTAGAGCATTGATACAAGGGAGTAGATAGTGCAGTTAATAGACATTGACCCCTTAGCTCAGTTTAGAGCATGGAAACTTTAGGGAGGCCAAGGGAATGCCTATGAATTCCTTCTGGGGCTCTTTCACTCTGCCCTGTTCTGTGGCCAAAGATCTCACCTCACACCCAAGCCAAGTATCTTGAAAAAGTGTATATAATTGGTCATTTGGGACATTGGGCTAAAAACATGGAAATGTACGTGGGCGCAGATCCACAAACAATACTATGGTGGGTGTGCCATATTGACAGAGGGAGGTTTATAGGAGTTCGGACGTCTAGACATCTCCTTGAGCTCATGGTCTACTTCTTACTGCAAACCCACCTTCATAAACGATATAGCTAAACTGAGAATTATGGTCGCTAAATGTTAACGTATTTCCGGTAGGAGTACTTTTCATCTCCATAGAGGTGACTAAAACCACTTCCACTTTTTTCTTTTTCTTTTTTTTTTTTTATTAAAATTTTTTTTTTCTAAGGTGTTCTTTTATTTAAAATTATTTGTCAAAGTAAACATTGATGTTGTCTCTCAAAGGTCCTGGTTATTGGGTTTTCCTTTGGTGTTTTGTGTTCTGTGTCTGGTGGGGCTGAAGTGCTTTAAAGAGAAATTGGGGATATACACTCTCAACTGAGTAGAATGGGATCCTGCTCTTCAGTGAAAACATAGTGCATTACCTTTGGTGAAATGCAAGTCTGATAGTTCAAAGCAGACCATCTCAGATGTCCCTGCATAAGACTTCAGAGCTTCTCTAGCCTCATTAAACTGATTTGATGTTTAAGTGACTTCTGTAGGGCATTTGGGTTTAATTAGATGCTAGGAATTGCAAAGAAGTCCTAAAGAACCACTGTAGTATTCTTTGGTCTGCCTGTGAGTTAGCTCCCCATTAGCAGCCTATTGTGGAATGTGACATATCTCTTTCCTTTTCTTTTTACAGAATGCTATGAACCTACCCCCGGACAAAGCCAGGTTACTGCGACAGTATGATAATGAGAAAAAGTGGGAACTGATTTGTGATCAGGTAAGACACTGTGATGCTTTATCAAGAAATAATGAACGGAATGAATCCCACCTGGTCGTGGTGGATAATCTTTTTAATGTGCTGTTGGATCCTGTTTGCTAGGATCTTGTTGAGAATCTTAGCATCCATATTCATCAGTGATATTGGTCTGAAATTCTCCTTTTTGGTGTGGTCTTTGCCTGGTTTGGGGATTAGGGTAATGCTGGCTTCATAAAAAGAGTCTGGAAGTTTTCCTTCTGCTTCAATTTTTTGAAACAGCTTCAGGAGAATAGGTGTTACTTCTTCTTTGAAAGTTTGGTAGAATTCCCCAGGGAATCCATCAGGTCCTGGGCTCTTGTTTTTTGGGAGGCTTTTGATCACTGCTTCAATCTTGTTACTAGATATCGGTCTATTCAGGTTGTCAATTTCTTCCTGGTTCAATTCTGGGAGTTTATAGTTTTCATCATCACTAGCCATTAGGGAGATTCAAATTAAAACCACATTGAGATACCACCTTATACCAGTTAGAATGGCCAAAATTAGCAAGACAGGAAACAACATGTGTTGGAGAGGATGTGGAGAAAGGGGAACCCTCTTACACTGTTGGTGGGAATGCAAGTTGGTGCAGCCACTTTGGAGAACAGTGTGGAGATTCCTCAAGAAGTTAAAAATACGGGGGGTGGGAGGTTGGGGGAACCAGGTGGTGGGTATTAGGGAGGGCACGGATTGCATGGAGCACTGGGTGTGGTGAAAAAACAGTGAATACTGTTACGCTGAAAAGAAATAAAAAATTAAAAATAATTAAAAATAGAGCTTCCCTATGACCCTGCAATTGCACTACTGGGTATTTACCCCAAAGATACAAATGTAGTGATCCGAAGGGGCATGTGCACCTGAATGTTTATAGCAGCAATGGCCACAGTCGCCAAACTGTGGAAAGAACCAAGATGCCCTTCAACGGACGAACGGATAAGGAAGATGTGGTCCATATACACTATGGAGTATTATGCCTCCATCAGAAAGGATGAATACCCAACTTTTGTAGCAACATGGATGGGACTGGAAGAGATTATGCTGAGTGAAATAAGTCAAGCAGAGAGAGTCAATTATCATATGGTTTCACTTATTTGTGGCGCATAACAAATAGCATGGAGGACATGGGGAGATGGAGAGGAGAAGGGAGTTGAGGGAAATTGGAAGGGGAGGTGAACCATGAGAGACTATGGACTCTGAAAAACAACCTGAGGGTTTTGAAGGGGCTGGGGGTGGGAGGTTGGGGGAACCAGGTGGTGGGTATTAGGGAGGGCACATATTGCATGGAGCACTGGGTGTGGTGCAAAAACAATGAATACTGTTAGGCTGAAAAGAAATTTAAAAAAAAGAAAAAAGAAAAAAAAATGTACCAAAGATGAAACAGAGTCAAGAATTTATACAAGTTATTTATGCCTCAATAAATTGGTTTAGTTCTTCTAAAAAAGAAAAAAAAAAGAAATAACGGAGAGAATCGGATTTCCTCCCTAAATATAGTAGACTTTTTCCAGGATACCTATGCATGGATTTCTGTTTTGTGACTCTTTGCCTTCCTGTTTCTTAGGACCAAAGGTAAAGCTAGAAAGTGACTTCTTTTATTTGTGCATTATTTTAATTCTCTCCTTTATTTTCAAGCATTTAGTTATTAGATCTTCTGGGAAATCTGGTCAGGTGGGCAAACCAAATTCATATCTGCTTTTTTGTTTTTGTTTTTTTGAGAGAGTTTGGGGTCAGGGGAGGGTTCTGTGCCCAGGATGGAGCCTGGCATGGGGCTCGATCCCATGACCCTGCGATCATGACTCGAGCTGTAATCAATAGTCGGACGCTTAGCTTAGCCGACTGAGCCACTTAGGGACCCCTGTTTTTCTAATTTACATAGCAGTTTATGCTCTTGAATAATGTGCGTCCTCTAGTTTAATTGGCTTTCCTATCCGTGTTTATTGTTGTAATTCCTGGAGTGAGGTGAATTGTTTAAAAGAAACATCACTTGGGCTGATGAATTATTTCAGATTTTAGCAAGTCTTAAGATGTTTTCTTTTCTTTCTTTCTTTCTTTCTTTCTTTCTTTTTTTTTTTTTTTTTAAGATTTTATTTATTTGTCAGAGAGAGAGCACAAGCAGGGGGAGCAGCAGGCAGAGCAGGCAGAGGGAGAAGCAGGCTTCCCGCTGATCAGGGAGCCTGATGTGGGACTCCATCCCAGCACCCTGGGATCATGACCTGAGTTGAAGGCAGACGCTGAACCGACTAAGCCACCCAGGCGTCCCCAGATGTTTTCGTTTTATCATTAACTCATACAAACTCCGATTCTTCAGAAAGATATAAAATAAAAAGTGAAATTCCGCATTTTGGTTCTGTCTGCTCTTCACATTCTCCACCTTAGAGGTCCACTGGTAAGACTTCGAAGTATTGCCTTTCAGCTTTTAAAATGTTGTCTTAACAAAAAATTTCGTCTTAAAAAATCAAAATACATGAACGTACACAGCCTCTGTCTGCGTCTAGGTACATTGGTCATTTCCACCTGTTCTTTCAAATGGTATGTAGTATTCCATGGGACTGATAGTCATTTCTTTGGCACTTTGCCGCAGGTTGGTATGGGCTCGTTGCTGTCATTCTAAGGGTCAGTGTGTAGCTAACGGGCTCTGTATGTTAGCATTGCATGTTGGGCCATGAGCTTCAGGGTGCTTGTGTCTCCCCCCCCGCTCACCACCCGGAACATTTCTGGGGAGTGTTCTAATTCCTCCGAACACAGCTCCCTTGGGCTCCTTCTGTGGGGAGAAGGAGGGGGGACAGTGTCTATCAGAGAAGCTGGAGGGATTTTTTTTATTGCCCACAGGTAGAGCTATTACCCTAAGAAATACATGCCCGCAGTTGACACGGAGCTTCTAAAGCATTCATTGTGTATGGTTTCTCCTTAGCTTCTGAACTCAAACAGTGATGAAATGATGGTAAAAATCCTCTCCTCCTTCTCATGCTATATTTGAGTATCAAGAGTAGATAGAAACTGAAGAGGGAGCTTATTGCTTATATGACCATGATGCAAAAGAGTAAAAATTTTGCTGACACCTAGACTCTACTTCCTTGAGAGTTAATTTTTCATGAGTATTGTCTAAACCTGTTATTGTGAGGAAAAATGATTTTACAGTGATGATGAACAAAGATGATAGGGATAATTAATATAAAGGAAAGGTAACTGCACAAATGAGGGAGGTCCAACGGGGGCCAAAATTCTGGTATGACAGGTTATGACAATAATGCAGGCAGAGGAAAGCAGCTTTAGTGGCCATTTTGTTAGCCTGGTGAGGAAGAGCTGAACCTTCTCCCTCAGACCTGCGGGATTCACTGGCCATCAGGCCGCTCTGCTCCTTTTTAGCTTTATTGAGTTGTTAATTTTTGCCTCTCTAGTAGCCAGAAAGGGCAGATTGCTGCTGATGGAGGATTTCTAACCGCTGTACTCTCCTCTCAACCCAACAGTGTCTTCATAGGGTTGATGGTAGGTCGAGCGGATCTTGGGACTGGGAGAGGAACAATCATCTAATTATGTTTCTGACTTTCAGATCCGAAGTTCAGCTTGTTATTGCCCTTAAACGATAACGTACCACGACATGGAGAATTTAGCTACTTATCTGTTCCTTTCTGGCAGGTAGTTACTTCAACATATGTCGAAAGCTCCAGGCTAGAGCTCCGTCAGTTTGAAGGTATCCTTGGGTGATTTGTTAATAAGAGTGACAAATAATCACTATTACCATACTAAGTAGATTTCCTTAATAAGAACTTCATGTTGAATTTTCAAAACAGTCCCTTGTGTTCATATCCCCATTTGACAGATGGATAAAGTCATTGTGAAGATGACAGAGCTGTTCAGTGATTAAGTGGCCTATATAGCATAATGGCGGAAAATAGGCCCATGCTGGGAGCTGGATGCTTACACACTGCTCTCGGCTCCCTCCCCGACCAAGTGCTCAAGTGTGGGAATGCGCTACTAGAAACAAACAGAAAATACAGGTTGTCTCTGTTTCTCTGGCTTGCAGTCTGTTAGGCTTTCCTGAGAGGGAGAAGGCCGGGAGCTGTATCTTAGGCACTAAGCCTCGCCTGCCCGCATTGTCACTGTGGTGAACTGCCATGTTTGATGAACCCGTAGTCAGTTCGAGAACTGTAGCCAGCAGAAAACTGGACTTTTGTCACATATGGGAGACCCATTGGTGTGTCACACACATAAATACCATTTCTTACCTGTGTATTTGTGGGAGGAAATGTAAAAAGCTGTGAGCTGAAGTATTCATAGTCTACTATTCATATGGTAAGCATAACATATTGGCACTTACTGATGGAATGTTTATCTTGTTATCTTCATGGACCACGTCATATATTTGGTACCTAACCTATATCCGTCTATGGTACCTAACTTGATAGCTTCTCAAAATGTATTTGCTTTTAAAATTCCAATTATATGAAATATCCCAAATAGGAAAATCCATTAAGAAAGTAGATTGGTGGGGTGCCTGGGTGGCTCAGTGGGTTAAAGCCGCTGCCTTCGGCTGGGGTCATGATCGAGCTCTCTGCTCAGCAGGGAGCCTGCTTCCTCCCTTCTCTCTCCGCTTGCCTCTCTGCCTACTTGTGATCTGTCTGTCAAATAAATAAATAAAATCTTAAAAAAAAAAAGTAGATTAGTGGTTGCTGTGAACAGGGGGGAGGGGGGAAATGACTGTTAATGAGTATGCATGGTCTTTGTTTTGTTTTTGTTTTTTTGTTTTGGCCTGATGGAAATTACATCAGATAACTTAGTGCTGGGAATTAAAGAGTGGTGATAGTTGCATGGCCTTGTGAATAAAATAAAATTGTACACCTCTTTCAGAATGTGAATTTTGTGGCATAGGAGTTATATCTCAAAAGTTGCTTTTGCAACAACCAGAGATAGGTTAAAAAGAGAGGAGGAGAATTTAAGAGAAGTAACAGTGTTTGTATGGATCTTTTTGGATCCCAATATGAACAAACTATAAAAAGACTTTTTTTTTTTTTTTAGAAAACTGGAGAAATTGAAATTAGCAGATGATTCTAAGGAATTATTGACTTGGTTAGGTTTGGTTTTTGGAATTGTGGTTGTATAAGAATTTTTTTAAAAAAATTTTATTATTTTTTTATGTTCAATTAGCCAACATATAGTACCTCATTAGAATCTGTCTTTATTTTTAAAGCAATGTGTACTGACATAGGGATAGACTATGACTGGAATTTGCTGTAAAATACTTCATCAAAGGAAAATAAAGAATAGATAAAGGAATTGTGGAGAATCTTGATGATTGTCGAATCTTGCCAGTGGGATATGTTGGGGTCTATTATAGTATAATCTCAACTTTTGTGTATTTTTGAAAATTTACAATATAAAATTAAAAAATAAAGTATTTGCTATGTAATCTTCATTTTTTTCCTCAGCTGTAAAATGTAGTTAATACGAACATTTTAAAGGGATGCCTGGCTGACTCAGTGGTAGAGCATGAGACTCATAATCTCAGGGTCCTGAGTTCAAGCCCCACGTTGGGTGTGGAGCCTACTTAAACAAACAAACAAAAAACCAAAGTAAAACTATAACATTTTGAAATTATTTTGAGGATTGGAGGCAATATTATGTAAAGTTCATGGACTAACATATAGTAGGTGTTTCATAAGTGGTGTGGCTGCTTCTGTTGCTCCTTAGGGGCCCAGATATTAAATATTTATTTTTTGTTATTTCTTGTTTTTTATTATTGTGTTCAGTTAGCCCATGGAATGGTAGAAGATATTTGCAAATGATATTACAGATAAAGGGCTGATATCCAAGATCTATAAAGAACTTACCAAACTCAACACCCAAAAATGGATAATCCAGTGAAGAAATGGGCCGAAGACATGAACAGACACTTCTCCAAAGGAGACATACAAATGGCTACTAGATGTTAAATATTGGTACCATTATTTTATCATCAACTTGTCCTCAAAAGACTCAAGGAAATTTACTATACTGAATCCATCATCATATTTTACCTAAATATACTTGATGGTTTGAATGCATGTTGTATGATACTGTCAGAAAAAGCCATTGCTATATATTTTCTCCCTCCCTCCCTCCCTCCCTTCGGATTTTGAGAGAGCATGAGAGCACAGGTTGAGGAGGAGGGTGTAAGAAGTTGGGGGAAGTAAAACTGTCCACTGAGCAGGGAGCCTGATGTGGGGCTCAGTCCCAGGACCCTGGGATCATGAGCTGAGCCGAAGGCAGACGCTTAACCGACTGGCCACCTAGGTGGCCCAAGCCACATCTATAGATTTTCAATCCAGGAAAATACCAAGGCAAACCTTGTATCTTATTTGTGAAGTCTTAAAATGATGACCGTGATGTGTTGTCATTGATTTCTGACACATAAGACACTCCCTGGTCCTGATGCTTTGTGCCCAAACACTATATGGAATCCAAATATTAATATTCTTTTTAAGCAAATAGTGCAGATACATTATCACCATAAGATACATAGTATAGGCAAAACCCTCAAGGTGCACAAAGTGAAATTGGAATATTGCAGAAATTTAATTCCAGAAGAAGTATGTGATCAAGAATATTGGAGGCCTTCTGGAGAAATTATTTCAGGTTTCAGTTCCAGTGAAAAATTGTCCTGCGGACAGTATGAATCACAGACCTGGTCATGTTTCTCCTTTTTTTCCTTTGCTGCTAGGCTGCTCAGAGCCACATTTGTGGTCTGCCCTTACCAAGTGCACAGCACCTAAGGGGCATGTGTTTGGTTTCCCGGCCTCATCCATGACTTCATCTCCTCTCTGCTGGCCATGTTTTCCCTCCATGCTGATTTCCTCACTTAAAAACAATCTTGTAAGAGGTCCTAGACGTTCACCAGTTACCTTTGTGAACCAGATGAACATAAAATAATATGTTGGGATTACCAGTGAACAAAATTATTTTTGTGCTGATGACTTGACAGATTTTCTCTATGCTGTGGGCATCGCACAGATTGGTGCATTGAACATAATGTTTTTCTCTAAAGATGCAAAGATGGAGGGTCCAAATAAGACGGTTCATCATGGAGTAGCCTCGGAAAGACAACTGCGTTGGATACAATTTGTCAGCCTTCTTATACTTTCATATGGTTAATCTGTCACTTTGTTTTACAAGTATTGAAATATGTTCCCCCGACTCAAGTGAGTTACCCGTGGGCACGGGCCTTGCCTCATTTGTGTAGCCCCAGTACCAAGCTTAGTGCCTGAAACCTAAGCAGTGCTTACTGGAAGTCTGTTGAGAGAGAGAAAGAAGGGCTGAATGCTGTGTTCGGGAGAAGGTGGAGAAGGAAGAGGAGGCAGAAGAGAGAAGCAGCTAAGGCAAGAGGTGGCCTGGAAGTAGAGGTTTGCTGTTTCTTTCTTTTCTAGATTTTTAAAATTTATTTTGGAGAGAGTGAAAGGATGAGCACGAGGGGCAGAGGGAGAGAGAAACTCAAGCAGACTCTACACTCAATGTGGAGCCCAATGTGGGGCTTGATCTCACAACTCTGAGATCATGACCCCAGCCGAAGCCAAGAGTTGGCCGCTCAGCCGGGTGTGCCACCCAGGCACCCCATAGCTTTGCGGTTTCTTTATCCTTTGCACCTTCCTCTGTTTGTTGGTGTAATTTGCTTGTGATAAGTGAAACTAAATATCACCGCTTGATCCTGGGAGCTCCTTTAAGGTGGGAAGGGTGCCTGCTGTAGGTTCAGAGGCATCTCTTTGGGCTCTTCTGCAATGAGACTCTGTTTCCACCTACCCATGGTCAACTGAAAATCCAGTTCTTTGGCTAATTCTAGGGGAAAAATAAACATTTTTTTAAAGAGCTTAAATCCCAAAGACTTTCTGGAGTAACGATTCTGATGATGTCCCTTAGTCCTTTCGTAGGTGACTGCATGTATATAAAGTTGACCTGAGCTTCTAGCGTATCTCAGTAGTTAAAGTAACCTGGGAGAGCTGACCCCGGTCCAGGTAGGGCTACAGAAGCCACAGGAGGAGAGGCTTCCTTCTGGGTTTTGGGCAGTGTGAGGTGCATTCCAGAGAACTTGTTTATTGGAGTAACTGGACTTCAAATTGAGGGCTCTGTGGGGACACTGAGGCAGGTTTTTAATAGAATGAGGTGACCATATGAGAATAAAAAGCTGGAAATGTTAGGTTGCTCTGACAACTGCAGATGAAACCCAGAAGCTGGGTAGCGATTAGGGTTCTTTCAGTGGACGCTACACCTGTGCAGAGAGAAAAAGCCTTGATCTCCCCCCTCCATTCCTGAATTTTCGGTGCTCCCTAAATGCAGACCCTGGGCTGCATTCTTTTGGCTTTGGGGTCCTGGCTGCTTTCCATAAGCTTAGCATAAAGGCTGCATTTCAGGAACTTTAGAATCTTAGATGAACTTTCAGATCACTGTGTCTGGAGAAGTTATTAGAAGGGGTACATTTCTTCAAGCCATTCTTTTTCTCCTTTTTTTTTCCCCCCTTTATCTGACAGAGAGGGAGTGAGAGAGAACAAGCAAGGGGAGTGGCAGGCAGAGGGAGAAGCAGGCTCCCTGCTGAGCAAGGGTCCTGATGTGGGACTTGATTTGAAGACCCTGGGATCATGACTCACCCAAGGCAGACACTTCATGGACTGAGCCACCCAGGCTCCCCTCTTTTTTTTTTTTTTCTACTGGAAAAGTTAACATATGTCAAAAAAATGTATATATCTTTATTGGAGCATATGAAGTAAAGTGAAAGACCTTTTGCCTTTCCCACGTGTTCACTAATCAGCGATGAAACTGAGGTTTAAGAGCATTGATGACAAGCCAGCACCAAGGCCCCCTGGGCTGGTTAGTGAGACACGAGCACCGGTTTCCAGCCAATCACAAGTCCTTGTAATTAGTTCCTGTTACACTAGGGACTGGGAATCTGTTTGTGGAAGTGAAACTTGCAATTAGGTAAGTAGCTCTTTCCAAAAGCCTTCTTCCTGTGACTTCACAGGGGATTTTCTTGGAGGAGAAGGACTTACCAGTTCCTAAATGTGTGTCTGCTCAGTGATTAAGTAGAAGTGGTTAGTCAGGAATTCTGGACATTTTAGATGATTAATGGCGGTGGGTGTAGATTCCATGAATGTGTAATCCAGTCCCGAAATGTTAGTGGTGCCACACCTGAGCTTGGTTAGAAAAGTTGGCCTGTGGCTTTGCCTGCATAATGGTGGTATCTGTGATTTTTTGGGGGGTGATTTGGCATGGCTTGACCTTGCCCTCTAATGGCTGGTGGTTATGTTGCATTATAGCCTTTAAGGAGAGATGGGGGTCTCCCCCTTCCTTCACTTGCATGGAATGATATGGGAGGAGGAGGAGGTTAAAAAACAACAAAAACAAAGGTGAGAGTGAAGAGGTAGCAGGAAATGATACCCACTTGGAGTCAGCTTCTTGTGTTAAGCAGTTCAGGGAGGTTGGATTTCAGCCCTCAAGGCTTGGCAGGCAGCCTGATCAGGAAAGGGGAAGGCCCCTGCTGCCACTCAGCCCGAGCTGAGTCAGGCCAGTGGCGTGGAGATACTCTGTGCCCGGGAGAGTTGCTTTCTTGTCTTTTTCAACACAACTGACCTGTTGTTTGAATGTATTTAATCATTAAGAATACAGTTATTTCTTAAACCCTTTGCTTCTATTTCCCAGTACTATTTCTTACAGAAGACATGAAACTTACTTACTGGATAACCTGTATCTGTAGTTAAGCCCATTTGTGGCTGGAAAAAAATATCCTAAAAAATTAAAGAGCAACATATTGCTGAGGGTTTTTTCCTTCCTTTTTTTTTAAACGTTCTTGTTGTAAGCCAGCTAGAGCTCTACCCTTCCAGGTAGCCAAATATTAGTCAATATTGCAGACCTTCAGATTCTAGGTGGTAAGGGCTTGTCTTCCAAGTGAGGGGTAACAAAGGAGTCGCAGCTTTGGGCAAAACCAGGTGATAGCTGATTGTCGTGTTGGCGGCTAAGTGGTAGTTACTTGAGGATGGTAGAGAAGGTGGGGAGGAAGTAAGGGAAGGATAATGATGTAGCAGGAGCCTTCTTGCTCTACTGCCTCTGCCCTTGCTTCCAGACTCCAGACGTCATCGGCCCTCAGTCCCCATCCTCAAGCTCCAGGCTTTGATTCTACATTTAGCCACACAAACTTTATTGTGGCTTTGCCAGCTGTTGGGTTAGCAGACAGCCATTCCTCTACCCACTTCCCTTTATTCAGTCCTCTGCCTAGCTGATATTTTTACTATATTTAATAGTTTGACCTTAAAATTGTTCGAATTTTTACCATATTTCCCTAACTGGTATGTTGAAATGCTATCTAATTTTAAATCATCACTAGGTTTTATGATCTGTGTAATTCTTTCAAAGTTCTCTTCCAAACACTTAGTTGTCTTTTATCATTTTAATATGTGGTCTTCCTCCTCTATGTAATCTTTCTTTTGGCTCTGGATTAATCAGATTTTTTGTTTGGTATTTTGTAGTTTTATCTTGTTAGAAAATTCAGTATGTATCTTATAAAAAAGAGTTTCACTTATAGCCAATAAAGTCATCACAATTAAAATGAATAATAATTCCTTTATACCATCTACTGCCCTGTTCATATTTCCCAGTTTTCTAGAATGTTCTTTCCACCTGGTTTGTTCACATGAGAATCTAGTCCAGTATCAATCACACATTGCATCTGGCTATTAGGTTCTTTAATTCTCCTTGAAACTACAACAGACTTTTATTCATGATGCTTATATAGTGAAGAAACTAGGCAGGCTGTCTTGCACAGTGTTTTGTTTTCTGCATTTACCTGATTGTTTCCTAGAGATGTCTGAACTCTCCTGGATTTTTTGATAACTAGAAATTAGATGTAAAAGCACGATAGATTGATGTTGAATATCTTTTTCTAGAATATCACAGGAGACATGTGATGTCTGATGTCTCACTATTAGATAACATTGGTCAGCAGTGTTAATTGTGTTTTCCCCTTAAGCCAAAAGGGTTCCATGGCACATTCCTTTGGCACTGTTTGTCTCGTTACTTTACCAGCCTTGTGCCTGGTGGGTTTAAAACCAATTGATAACCTTCTGCTGAATCAGTTTCTGGAGGAGTTGCACAGAGATGATTTTATAATTACATTTCCCTTCCACGTTTAGCGTAACTAGAACTTTCAGCTGGGTCTTAGTTTACCCTGGAATATAATTATTCCTAGAATTCTTTCTCTCCCTTTGCCATTTTTGGGAGTACAGATTGAGTTTTTTTTTGCTGTTGTTGTTGTTTAAGATTTTATTTATTTATTTGACAGAGATCACAAGTAGGCAGAGAGGCAGGCAGGGGGAGAGGGGGAAGCAGGCTCCCTGCCGAGCAGAGAGCCCTATGCGGATGGGCTTGATCTGAGGACTCTGGGATCATGACCTGAGCTTAAGGCAGACACTTAACCCACTGAGCCACCCAGGCATCCCTGAAACTGTTTTTGGCATACAGCTTCAGCTTTGCTCTGAGGTGGTCTCCAATCAGAGGAAGAAAGAACACGTACATGCACACACATATACCTGGGAGGTTTCCTGAACCAGGCTGGGAAGTAGCCTGAATCACATGCAGTCTTATTTTGCAGGCTGTGCCTTGCAAGGAGAGCGTGAAATGTAACCTAGCTGAATACACACAAAGAGGAAAAAAAACATGCCTTGTAAAAGCTGGTCTCTGCCATGGGGCGATCAGTTTTGGTAGTCTGATAGTTTCATAGTCCGATAGTCTTAGGTTGTAGTTAGTATTAAAACTTGCTTTTATTTATGTATTCATTACTGTATTCATTGAAAAGCATTATTAGTACAGACAGGGGGAAGCAAAGAGAAAATTGAGAGAGTATGGATCTGAGTTTTCCCAAAACAGGTACCTCATGTAATAACCTTGGGTCTGGAAAATCGTTTGAATCCAGTGGTCCCTGGTACCAATTTGTTTGTTCTGAGTTTCAGTTGTGTGCCTGGCAGGAACTGGCTATAGGGCATGTATTTTTGCCAGCTATAAAACAAATAATATTTTGTCTTTGGGCTATTTTTGGCTCGAGATTTTAAAGGGACGGTCTTCCTTTTCTCCAAGTCTCCAAATCTGAGGAAAGGCACTGAATCAGTTGCAGTTAAAAAGAAAGCAAGTTTCTTTCCGTTTCCCTCCTGAAAGCGAAGTTTCCCTTCTGTTAAGATTCACTCCGGCTCTCTGATTCCTTGATTCTGAAACACTGGAGAAGCAATCAGAGGGTCAGATGCCAGCTCTCTCTGTGTTGAGCTATCTCACATTTCATGTCTCTGGAGTTGTGGAAAATTGCGTCCGAACCTAGGAGGGGGTGTACCTCTTTCCACTACCAGAGGTTCTCTTCGTCAGATGGTTTTTGTAGTGGGGAAAAAAGCTGCTGGCCTATCCCGTGGGGTTTGAGAGGGGGGCAGGAAATGGGAAGAAGGTAGACTAAAGAAGGTGTGAGTTACTCCTTTTTAAACTAATCCTTTTTGGCAGCTTCATACAAATGCTCTCTCAGAAGTGCTGTTCGACATCCACAGCCCAAGAAAGAAACTCAGGGTTCAGACTGATTTCAAGCTTCCAGGTTCTCTTCCACCAAAATGAACATCCTATGACCTGCCATCTTGCCTGGTAATACAATGGAAGTGTAGATTTGCCCCTGCTACCTCCCAACCCCCTAGCCCCCCTTTAAATTACTTAGTAATTACCTGCCTGAGTTGTCTTAGACGACTCCATTATGTTGTGTGAGGTAAATTGTATTGTACGAGCATCTTTTGTAGACTGGGGAATGCTATTTTAAGAAACTAAAGATCATAAAGCCAATTTAATGATGCATATGGATAGACTGAAGGTGACCTTTGAGGCCATCTTTTAGAAAATAATTTAAGTGACTTACTAAAGTTTATTAGCCAAGAATTTCTACTCGGTAACACAAATACAACTGCGTTGTTTTAACACCTGAACATTTGACTCATAATCTTTGCTGTGGAGGTCTGTGTGTTTAATTTTCACACACAGAAAAAGTCAGACAGCTTCTTGGAAGTTACCCAACAAGTGGTTGAGCTGACATTAAAAAAATTGTGAACATTTCTGTGTTCCAAGAAGTACCTTAAGGGTTTGGAAAAGTTTTTTGTTTTTGAAAAAAGTGCCAGGTGACCTGGATTACGGTATGATTGTCGCTCTTTTTATCAGTCCATTCATTCATTAAATGAGTCAATGAGAACACACTGGGAAGAGTGATGTGCTAGGTTCTAGGACCTTCGTGTTTCAGAAAACACAGTGCTGAGTCTTTTTTTTTAAAAAGGAGATTAAAGAAAAAAAAAACATGTCATCTTAAAAGTAAATTCTGGAAAGATTGAGTGTATAGCAAAGACCTTTTGGACCATATACTATCCCCAACTCCTCTGTAGAATTCACGGCAGCTCTTGAACTTTCACACAAGTGTTTTAAAAGAACTTATTTTTTTAAAAGTCATTGGGGGAATTAAGGTGTCTGTTGGGTCTTTATCTCTGTGATAATAGTAAAACAGCATTTGGATGATTTCACTGAAATAGCAGAAATATAAATTGGTTTGATTTCTCATTAGACTGTAGGTGCTGGGGGTTCAGGGAGATAAGGAAAAAAATGAGTTAGAAATATGGTTCAGGTTTTATAGGGAAAGGAGAGCTGTGTTTAGGGGCAGAGACTGCGTGTATTCTATATCCACATGGTGGACTAGACCGTGGCTTGCAGCAACATCTTTGGGTTCTAGAAATACCATCATTATGCAGATGCTCGTTATCCTGAAAGCTGGTACCAGTTCTCTTCACAAGAATTTTGACACAACCACTTGGCTATTGATGTATGTGCTCATCGTTTCAGATATAACTTCTCAAGTCCCACCTAAAACCCTGTGGAGTAAACACTTGTCAAAGACGGGCTACTGTGTCTCTGTATCGCTGTCACATCCAGCAATGACCAATTTCAAAGGACCTGTATCTGCCTTTCACTCAGCCCAATCTAGTCAGGTCTTGTCAGAGCTCGATATAATGATAAGTTTTGACCATGTGATCACAGGTTGAAACTGTTATTGGCTTAATCTTGTGATGTGAAGATGCAAATAAAGACATGATGTTGATTACAGAAGGGTGTGTGTGTGTGTGTGTGTGTGTGTTACACTAAAACTGAAAATTATGGAAGATCTGATGACAAACCATAAAATAGCCAATATAAGCTTGGTTTTAAGATTCAGTTTTCAGGTTGTTAGCACACATTGTTTTTGTTTTTATATCTTCAAAGGTAAATACTGTGTCTAGGAAGCTGGGGTATATGTTGGGTGTGGGGAGATAGGGAGGGCTGGATGAAGATGGTGGATTAATCAAATCTCATGAAATGACAGTGAAGGTAGAGTAATGGTTTGAAGTATGGAGGTATATTTAGAGCTGGGTGAAAAAACTGACACGAATTGCAGAATTTTTAATTTATGAATAATTTATGACATAAATGTTTTGGAAATAATGAAACTAAAAGGTTTACAGGACCCACTTGGAGTGCTTTATTTCTTTCAAAAATGTTGGCTGACAAAGTTGGCTACATATTTGGCTTGTGATTTCTTTCTAATTTGGGCAAGTGGAGCAAACAAAATATCCCAAACTTTTTAAGAAGAAAGCTCTGCTCGGTATCAAATAAGTAAAATGAATTTAAAGAAAGTACTTTGAGATACTGTTTTTTGATCTTTACTGAGGTATGATTTACATACAGTAAAGTTCACCAATTGTGTTTTCTAAAGTGGTTCTACCATTTTGCATTCCCTCCAACAATGTAATAGAGTTCTAATTCTTCCAAATTCTTTACAAACACTTGGGTATTGTCAGTCTCATTAATTCCACTCATTTTTGTGGATATGTAGTGGTATCTCTTTGTTTTTTTTTTTTTTTTGTGTGTGTGTGTGTGTGTGGTTTTTTTTTTTTTTAAGATTTTATTTATTTATTTGTCAGAGAGAGTGACCACAGGCAGACAGAGAGGCAGGCAGAGGCAGAGGGAGAAGCAGGCTCCCTGCTGAGCAAGGAGCCCGATGCGGGACTCGATCCCAGGACGCTGGGATCATGACCTGAGCCGAAGGCAGCCGCTTAACCAACTGAGCCACCCAGGCGTCCCTCTCTTTGGTTTTAATTTGCATTTCCTTAACGACGTTGAGCATCTTTTTATACTATACGCTTGTTTGTTATATGCTTGTTTGTTATTTGTGTATCTTTGTTGAAGGATCTGTTCAAATCTTTTGCCTATTTTTAAAAGTTGGATTGTTTTATTATTGAACTGTATTGTTTCAAAAATGTGTATTTTGGATACAAATCTTTATCAGATGTGTATCTTGCAAATATTCTCGAGTTTGTGTCTTGACAATTTTCATAGTCATAAAGTATTTTTTAAAGATGAAAAAGTTTTCTGATGAAGTTGGATTTAGATAACTTTTATTTTTTTAAGTGGTTCAAGTATTTTGTGGCTTGTCTAAGGAACCTTGTCCAAACTCAGGTCACGAAGGTTATCTTTTCCATGTTTTCTTCTAGAAATTTTAAGAGTTTGGTTGTATGTTATGTGTGTGATTTATTTTGAGTGAATTTCGGTACATGGGATAAATTAAGGCTGCAGATTCACTGTCTCCCCTCTCCCCCCACCATATGTATATCCATTAGTACCATTTGTTGAATAGACTGTTTTTTTCATGAACTACCTTGGTATCTTCGAAAAACTAATTGGCATATGTGTATGGTTCTATTTTTGTACTCTCTGTTTTGTTCCACTGTTCTTTATTTCTACCTGTTGTCAATATGGCAGTTTTGATTATTGTTGTGAATTCTCAAACTTTGTTTTTTGGAAAATTATTTTGGCTACTGTAATTCCTTTGCATTTTTCTATAAATTTTACAATCAGCTTGTGAGTTCCTAAGAAAAACCCTCCAGGATTTTGACTGAAGTTGCATTGACTTTATAGATGAATGTCAAGAGAACAAACATCTTAATAGCATTGATTCTTCTGAATGATGAACAGAGCATTGCTATTTATTTAAATCTTTAATATCTCACAGGAATATTTTGAAGTTTTCAGTGTACAGGTCTTCCATGTATTTTCTTAGATTTATCCCTAAGTATATCATGATCTTCAATGCTATTTTAAGTGATACATTTAGAAAATAAGTTTACTGGTTTTTCCTGGAGAAATACTGTTTTTAAATAATCTCCTACTGCTTCATTGACACCCATATGGAAGAAGGAGGCTTATAGTATGTGGCTGCATTTTCAAGACCAAGTTCCATAATTGAACACTATCTTAAAGGCTTCTGACTATAAACAGTAGTCGTGGGTAAATGTTGAAGTTTAGTATTCTGAGCTCGATTCTTAGGTTTAAGTCTTTGCCTAAGGTAAATGAAAGCAGGTGGCAAGGGCGTGATTAAGACCTAATGACTTTACTCCTGATTTTCAGCCTTTATGTACTGTTCATAAGGATGCTTTCCTCGCATGTGTCAAACACACGTTGACTTCAGTGGAAGGCAGTTTCCTTCTCCACCTCTTTCGGTGCCACCTACTTTGAGGGTTTCCTGCCATAAGTTCTACGCTTTGCAATATTACAATTCATTCACTGCTGCAAGCACCCCTTGAGATTCTCAGGACCCTGTAACTCTGTAACCATGTGGTTGCACACTGTTGGAACTGGGACACATGAAATTTCAGAGAATCTAATTGGTATAACTGTAGGCAGAAATCTGGAACATAAGTTTGCTATTCTTAGACAAAGAAGATGTGGTATATAAATAAAATGAAATATTACTCAGCCAAAAAAAAGAATGAAATCTTGCCATTTGCAATGACATGGATGGCGCTAGAATGCATTATGCTAAACAAAATCAGAGAAAGACAGATACCATAGGATTTCACTCATATGTAGAATTTAAGAAAGAAAACAGGCACCTGGGTGGCTCAGTCTGTTAAGTGTCTGCCTTCGGCTCAGGTCATGATCCCATAGGATCGAGCCTCGTGTCAGGCTCCCCGCCCAGTAGGGAGCCTACTTCTCTCTCTCCCATTCTCCCTGCTTGTGGTCTTTTCCTCTCTCTGTCAGATAAATAAATAAAACCTCAAAAAAAAAAAAAAACCAACCTAAAAAAACAAGCAAAGGGGGAGAAAAAAAGAGGGAGGCAAACCAAGAAACAGACTCTTAACTATAAAGAAAACTGATGGTTACCAGAGGGGAGGTGGGTAGGGGGATGGGTGAAATAGGTGATGGGGATTAAGGAGGAATCACTATATTGTACACCTGAAACTAATATTACACTGTATGCTAACTAACTGGAATTCAAATAAAAACTTTAAAAATATTTTTAAAAATAGTAATTAAAAAGTTTGCCATTCTTTCAAATTTTTGAGTGATTGAAAAATACCAGTACTCTTATCTAAATCTTGAAATACCTAACGGTTTCTGCAAGACATCAAAGGCTGCTGCTGCTACCCCCGCCCCCCCCCCCCCCCCCCCGCCAATCAGGATCAGGACTTTGTTATTTATTTTTCTTTTCCTCCCCCATGTTTTATTTGTATGATACATGGTTAACTCTGGAGCCGTTTAAAAGCTTTTCAGTATGTTAATCTTGTTCAGGAAGGCATCCTTAAGTAAGGTTTCTGGAATATGTAGTATGTGGGGGAAAAAGGTTTTCGTATTTTCCTTTTTCAGAGGAAGAAACAGTGAGGTTTGTTTGTACCCCTTGCATTTTTTAGAGGAAGAGTCCTCCCCAGGGATTTTGTAAAATTTTCATGAAATTGTAGATTGTAACTGTAGTTTTATAAATATAAGTCTGTATCTTTAAATATAACTGAAAATGTTTTGAAGTCTTTGCCTAGCAGCAATATGCACATTCTCTTTGTAGACCGAGAGGGATTTAGGAATCCAAAGTAGGAATTGCACTCTAAAGCAGTGATTAATTAGTGTTAGTGTACAGAAGGACCTACTTGGGGGAATTTAAGAAAATGTGGATTTTTGAGTGTTTAGTGAATTGAGTCAGGAGAATGTTTGCAATTTAACAAGCATCTTCAATGGCTTTAGATGCTGGTTTTTTGTAGTATATATTTTAAGAAATGCCAGGCTAAAATAAGGGAAAGCTTTGGCTCATGAGGGGAGAGAATGATGATTTGAAGATGATAGTAAAGGCTTTCCAGTATATATCCAGCCTTCCGTCACTCTACCCAGTCCTTAGATCGTCAATAGCAACAATAACCCTACTTACTGAATATTGCTACATGTCAAGCACAGTCGTGGTTCAGTCTTTGCTTAGGACAACATGCGATAATAAACTTTATTAAAAGTGTGACCTTCTTTCCTAACAAATTCAATTAAAACCATTTTTAAGTTGGGAAAAATGATGAACTGTGATAGGATTAAATAAACCCAATTGATTATATATTTGGGAGGGACTTTTGGGGTGTTTTCTTGAGGAAAGACCTGTTGAACTAGAACAAACTTTTGCTAGTCTAAATAAAGGAAATTATTTGGACAAGTCTCATCAAAAGTTATTTTCAGTCTGAGAGCTGTAATGGAACACTTGGAAAGTTGTCCTCTCCGACCAGGAAAATGATTTCATATTCAGAGCTGAAGAATGCTTCAGGACTCTCCAAGAAACTATGACTGTGGAATGAATCTGACATGCTGATTTTTCAAGTCCAGTCTAGCACAGAAATGGCCAGCTTTTAAAGTTGGGGATGGAGAAGGGAGTGTTACACCGTATTCATCGTATATTCCTCCACTGTTCAAAACCCCTTATTAACTTGCTGTTCTCTTTCTTAGACCTGTTAGCTTATTATTTATAGCCACCATTGTCTGTTCCAAGGTACCCATTAGATTCTTATGCCATTGTCTTTCTTAAAATGTATTACTGGAACCCAGCTAAACCCATTGAAGTTAGTAGCACTTTCCTCATGCTTCTCTACCTTTGTTCCCATGTTTCCCATCTGGAAAACTCCTCTGTCTCCTGCCCCTCACACCCACCCAGGATAGCTGTACACTGCCTGCCCTTTAAAACTCAATTCAAAAACCACTTTCTCCAGGGAAGTTCCTTTGATCTTCTCTGTTGGAAAGAACCTTACCTTTCTTTGAACTTCCAGAGGATCACATATGGCTCTTATCGTACTCAGCATTGTATTACAGCGATGTCTGTTGGGTCTCACAGATTAGATTTAATGCTTTAGAAAGAATTTGTTTCATTTTGTACCTTTTTTATGCAGTGTCTTGCCTAATATGTTCTGGATGAATGAAATAATAAAACGTCCACGAAGGTTTTTTTGGGGGGGGGGGATAAAACATTTTATTTTAATTTTTAATTTTTTTTATTTTAATAAACATATAATGTATTTTTATCCCCAGGGGTACAGGTCTGTGAATCGCCAGGTTTACACATTTCACAGCACTCATCATAGCACATACCCTCCCCAATGTCCATTTCCCCACCACCCTCTCCCGTCCCCCCTCCCCCCAGCAACCCTCAGTCTGTTTTTTGAGATTGAGTCTTTTATGGTTTGTCTCCCTCCCAATCCCATCTTTTCATTTTTTCTTTTCCTACCTCCCCCCAACCCCCCCCCCCCCCGCATTGCACCATCGGGGGGAGGAGTCAAGATGGCGGAGAAGTAGCAGGCTGATACACAAGAAGTTTTTTTTAACCTTAGTATTTTTCAGGTTAGTGCCTAGAAATAGAGACCCACTTGTGACAGCAAGATTTAACGTGTTCAAAGGCAGGGGCTTATTTAGCAAAATGTTTGCATCCAATAATAACCACAGGGACCCTCTTGGTCACAGTGCAGCTGGTATTCGCTGGCTCTGGTAGCGGTTAGACAAAATTGGACTGTCATCTGAACTTGCTTTCTTGGCCCTCTATTATTTTAAGTAGCTAGAGTCTTAATAATTTTTCCTCATTTGCTCTACATTGTCCTCTTTCTTCATACCATACTTTCTGTAGGTGGGAGAGTCTGACAGCCTTTCTGAAGTTGCAGAATTTGTTCTTGCCTTTTTAGGGGGGAACATGAAATATGCATTTCCTTGGCGACTCTGGTACTCTCAGTTTCTTGGGGAGTCTAGATCTATTTGTGTGGATGTTGTTTTTATTTGTATAAATTGTTGGCCCTTTGAGAGCTGAGATGTTAGGGTTACCTTAGTCTCTCTTGCTTAAGAGCCTTGGTGTTCTCCCCCACCCCTCCGTCCTCCCTGCCCCTTCCCCCACATACCTACATGCACTATTTCTTGGCCTCTGCTGAACTATGTAACTCATTTCTGTCTATATATAATATTCATGTGGTATTTTATTTTTGTATGCTCTTCTCCCTATGCACTTGTGTTAGCATTATCCCTTTTAGAGGGTAAACCCCTTGAGGACTTGGGTCATTCCTGTCAGCGGAGCTCTGAAGAGCATTTAGCACCAAGCTAATGCTGCAAATTAGTACACGCTAATGGCAACGATACTCGTTGTAATTATGGCTCACTTAGAGACCGCAGTTTGCTGACTCAGCCTTGGGAAATGAAGCCCAACTATTTGCAGCTTCTAGGAAGAAAAATCAAGTGTAGCGAGCTTATGTGCACAAGAGCAAAGTCCTTAGAATTTTCACTATCTAAAAATGATTGCAGGGGCGGAATAATAAAACATTAATAATGGCATAATGATGGGGACATCTAATTCATTCCTAAGGGTGTTTCAGCAATTTTGGTAGCCCTGCTGATACACTACTGAACTAGCGCCAGTGACCCTGTGACAGTCCCCAGCAGGGGGAGAAACCCAGCAGTCAGCGCATCCCTCCGTGAACCATTCATTTCCCAGAGATTTCCTGGATGTTCAGGTGTTTCACTATAATTTCAGAGTTTTAAGAATTTCACCTCAGAATATTAAGGTATAAGATAAATGCCTGAAATTCTGTTTGATTTTGGAGCTGCTTCTCCAAATACAGTTTATGGAGCGGAAATGCTTGTGACATGCTTGTCCTGAGTCCAGCTGACACCAAATTAACCCCAAATAATTTCTCATGTAATTATACACATGGATTGAGAGAATTCAAAGGATCAGAAATGTTTTTGCTGGATGAGTGGAGTGCCCAATTCCCAACCTTCATGCGGAAAGGCTTTCAGTGACAAACTTTATTAGACTTAGGTGGGGGAAGGAGGACATGGAAGAAGGCTCCAAAGAGACAGTTGAATTGCTTAGAACCTAAGACTGCCTGCCTGTCTGCTGAGAAAGTCCATGTTGCAGCACAGCTGATGAGTTCACGAGTTCATGAGTTAACTTAACGGAGGTAACCCAGTATATCGCTGTCCCAGCTGCTTCATTGAGTTCCTTTAAAAATGGCTTGTTTTTCCAACCTGGGCTGCAGTAGACTTGAACCCTTGTCTTTAGTGGAATCCAGTAAATGCTTTGTCTTTTCCTTATCTGCAGGACAGGCCTCTGTATGGCAGGGTAACCTTCCTGGTAGCCTGCAAAGGGAGGGGTGAGCCGCGAGTAGACCGAGGTAGTGAGAAGTGTGTCATTATGGAGGTCACTAGGCAGTTACAGAGCCAGGAGAGAGACCAGCCAGGCTTATCAGCAAATGTCCTTTAGCTATGACGTGAGTTTGGCTAATTTATGTTGAGCACATATGTATGCCCTGGACAGCACTGACAATCTGCTTGCTTTTAAACTTGAAAAACTTACCCCTAATTTATGAGCACTGTGACTTGTCTATGACATCTAGAAGAAGTTTAATTCCTTGAACGTTATTAAGGACTGCTTGCCAAGTGTTCCTCTCTGTGTACTGGAGCTCAAAGAAAAATAGAACATGTTTCTACTCTTTTAAGAGCTTTTATTCTATCAGAAGCAAGATGAACACACTTATTATCTTGTCGTAGAAAGAGCAAGATTCAGAGAATCAGAAACCTTGAGTCTGAATCTTTGATCTGATGTGTGCGTATCTGATTTAAGGCAAATCATTTCATCTCTGAGCTTGATTTTCCCTATCTGTAAAATGGAGGTGATATCTACTTGCCCGAGAGAGACTTCAGTGAGCTGAGAGGTCTAGAGAATACAGTAAACTATAAAGTGCCACTCAAAGACAAGTGAACAACACTTGAAAAACAAAAAGTGCTGTCCAGGTGGGAAGGTAATTGTGTTCTTGGGCTGGCCTTAATGAAGTCATTATTTAACAGTGAGAAGAAACTTTCAGATCATTACTAGAGAAATTAATTGCTAAGTGTCTAATTCATTAAAATGAAATACTGGCAATTGACATAGCAGCTTAATGAAGATTCTCTGATTATTGATTGGGAGGGTGACTTGGTCACTCCATTGATCCCTTACATTTACCTCCTGTGTCCCTCCATAAGTTGTACTCTAAGAGGAGGACCTTCCCTGATAAAGGAGTACCTTTCTTCCATGAGGGGTTATGGTGGCTGCACTCCCTTTGCTGAAGCCTCAAAAGAAGCTCTCAGGGTCCATGTGGAGGCAAGGTCAAGCTTCCAAGACTACAGACACATCCAGATGAGGTGCTGCATGTGGCAGTTGCCTTTCCTTGAGAGAAAAGAGTCTTTGATCCTAGATTTGTTCCCTCCCATACCTAACCCAGTGCAGCTTGTGGCCTAGTGTCCTGAATATGAAGAAATAACTTGCGGTTCTTTGCTTTGTATGTTTATGGAGAAGGATTAAAAACCCCAGAGTGATTGTCATGTCCATCCAGAAACATGCCGTGAGGAAAGTTTGATCACACAAAAAGATAGATGGCAGGGGCACCTGGGTGGCTGTCAGTTAAGCATCTGCCTTCAGTTCAGATCATGATCCCAGGGTTCTGGGATTGAGTCCCGCATCAGGCTTCCCACTTGGTGGGGGTCTGCTTCTCCCTCTGCCCCTCCTCCCCAACTCATGCTTGCTCACTTGCTCTCTCTTTGTCTCTCTCTTGCAAAAATAAATCTTTAAAAAAATTAAAGAGAGATAAATGCCAAGAGGGCAGGGTGATGGGATGCTGAATGATGAGACGCATAGAAGAAATTTGTATGTCAAAAGTTCTTCCAAATGATATAAATTCACATTGACAAGTCACCATGTTTTTTAGAGCATATTTTTTATCCCTAAGAATAATTCTTCTAGATAATGGGACTCAAGTTGAGGACTTCATTTAATTAAGCTACTCATATCAGTGATGTTGAGCAAGCACGTAACTGGTTATGAAAACAGCCTGTGGGATCTAGCAGATCGGGAAGCGAGGATAATGGAAAACTGTCATCCAAAGCATTTACGAGTTTCAGTGCAAAGTCTAAAATTCTAATAGAGAAGAAGAAATTGTTAATTTAAATAAATATGCCAGTAATCCTTCCAAAGTCCTTTCGAGTAAATGTGTTTTGGCAAGGTGCTGACATTCTCCAGTGTACTCTCCCAAATGTTTCTGTTGTCCAAATGGCTGTATTGAAGACACAGAAAGAAAAGTTTTGGTGAGCCAGATGCTGAATTTATAAACAGTAGCTCCTTTTGAGGTTAGACGAACAGCCCCAAGTTTTAGGGAAGTGATTGGATCTTTTGTATTCTTTCTCCATACCAGTTTTACTGAAAGCCCTGGATGTAAGCTGAGTTTTCTGAGCAGTAGATATAACGTAGACTTACTGTGTTGTGAAGCATCAGGCTTCTTCACATTCTGTTTTTGGAAATACGTTAGTGTATTATTCAGACAAGTGAAAAATGTGACTAAAACAACAGCAAATTTTTGTAAGCACGTTTGAAAAAGTATGTATGAATTGTAGTTTCATCCGTAATTTCAGGGGAATAGTCAAAAGGACGTACTTAAAGGACCAATGAATGTCTATATTTGAGAAAGCCCCCTGGGTCACGACAATCTTGAGTAGGAAATGGAGAAAGATGCATTTGTTGACGGTCAAAAATGGGATTCACTAATTGTGTGAATCCCAACGTGTTATATATGCTAGTCAACCAGATTTCATTGTTTTACTTTATTTTTTTGAGGTGGGGGCACGTGAGTGGGAGGGGACAGTGGGAGAAGAAGACAGAATCTTCAGTTCCAGAGTGGAACCTGTTACGGGGCTCGATCTCACAACGCTGAGATTGTGACCTGAGCCAAAACAAGTTAGACACTCAACCAACAGAGCCACTCAGGTGCCCCCAGATTTTGTTATTATAATAAATACAGCTCTTCTGTTGTGAAGACATTGCCTTAACAACAATCGTTAGGCATCTTTCAGCAACTGTCCACAGAGTTCAAATTTGGGTCCTCAAATAACTACTGTATTAGCCAGAGTTAAAATTCAGTGAGTTTCAGGGCGCCTGGGTGGCTCAGTTGGTTAAACGACTGCCTTCGATTCAGGTCATGATCCTGGAGTCCTGGGATCAAGTCCCACATCGGGCTCCATGCTCAGCAAGGAGTCTGCTTCTCCCTCTGATCTTCTCCCCTCTCATGCTCTCTCTCTGTCAAATAAATAAATAAAATCTTTTAAAAAAATTCATTGAGTTTCATGTGTGAGGGACCTTTACGAGGTAGAAGTTTGTTGTTGTGGAAGGGAGCACAGTTTGAGTTGTCCCTGGTCATAGGAATTTTAAATATAGTTAATAGCATTATGCTTTTAAAAAGTATAAGTTTTCTTGATATTTTAATATCTCTGGAATATTACTTATTGTCATACACAGGTTGGAAATAATAACTGGCTTCTAGATAGCTTATCAGTTCATTTTTTTGGATTTTTTTGTGATTATTTTAGCCTTCAGCTGGGATATTGCTAAAGCACTATGGCAGTTGGATCCTGGTTCCTTAGTGAAGTCATGGTGATTCAAAATAAAAGTGGGGGGAGGCTTTATACATAGACCATTTGATAGCATTAGGAATGTCAAACATTTATGAATTGTTATTTAGAAATTGCTTGCAAAATTTGGGGGAATAATTAGAAATAATATGCTGGAGCCTGTGGGTGGCTCAGTCGGTTAAGGGTCTGCCTTTGGCTGAGGTCACAATCCCTGGGTCCTGGGATCAGCCCTGCCTTGGTCTCCCTGCTCAGCAGGAAACCTGCTTCTTCTTCTCTCTTCCCTGCTCATGCTCTCATTTCTCTCTTATCTCAAATAAATCATTGAAATCTTTAAAAAATTAGAAATAATATGTTAATCTTTTTTTAATAGCTCTGTTGAGATTCAATTTATATACTGTGAAATTCCTCATCATTTTTAAATAAAGGGAAAATATGGACAAGTGTCTTACTATAAGTCCCTTAATTATTGAAGCATTTTAAACAGCAAAACATGTTTTCTCTAATAAGATGATCTTTTTTATAATAATGAGATGATTTTTCAGCCTTTCTAAAGCTGTAAGCAAGCAAGACTTGAGTGGACCAGGAAGGATGTTGTGGTTCCCTGTGTTGGAGAAATACAAGTTTGTAGAGGATAAACACATACTTGAACATGTTGGCTAGTTGTCAGCCTTGCAAAATACTCCAAAACTCCCTTGTGGCATAAGCAATAATCAGCTTAGAAAGAATTACTAGAAAAGCATCTTTTGAGGTTGTGGGCAGAAGAGATCCTAAGAATGGTTTTGATTTCATGACGAATCTTAGTTTTTCCTTTTAGAGCTGATTCATTTAAACTCGTATGTGTGTGAAAGGTAGCATAGGTCCGGAAAAAGTTGTGAAACCTAAGAAGAGCATCCTAAGTAGGGTAAGGTCAGTGCCTGTGTGACTACAACATGATGAAGAAATAGAACCTTGGAGCCCCTTGGGATCACTGGGCATTTTCCTTCCCCCACCTCAGTCCCCTGTCATTTTAATGCTAATCCTCTCTTTCCCCACTCCCTAGATATATATGTATGTGTCAGCAAATAAAACAGCTTATGTATGTGTCCCTACCATTAAAGTTTAATTTTGCCCGTCCTGTGAATCCATAGAAATGAAATCACATTAGTTTTGGCTCAACATCAGGTTTATCGGATCTGTCCATATGGGAGCATGTAGTACAGTTTGTTGGTTTTCGTCAGAATATGGTATACCATTGTATGAACATAATACGAGCACTTAGCCATTTTATAGTTTGTGGGCATGTACCCAGTTTTTTACTACTGCTTCTTAGGCTGCTTTGGACATTGTGGTCTATGAAAGCTGACACACGTGGGCGTGAGTTTCTCCCAAGTGCGGTGCCTCGGTGCACAGCCTTAGCATAAGACTTGTTAGTGATGCAGACTGTCTGGTCCCACCCCAGATCTCCATTCCCATACCACCTTGGGATATATATTCTGGCTTCATAAGCTTATTTCAGTGACTGTGCCTTTGTTAAAAACATCTCTGGGTCTTCTGTTTTGGGACTGCCTCATTTACACGTTCATGATCACATCCGTGCATCGGTACTCCTGCAGAGAGGCATACGCTCACTCGTCTCTTAACAGGAGACTCATTACTCATTTTTGAAACAAATGGTTTTTACCCAGTTTGAGTGAAAGTTTTGGTATGTTTGAAGACTCCTATTTCCAAGAAAAGGATTTGCCCACATTGAAGACGGCCCGTAGACTATGCAGTGGACTAAAGACCTGCTGAAAGGGGCCGCGAACAGAGAACAGAGCCCAGAGCAGGGCAGACAAACCCATTTGTACCACTGACTGACTGCGTCATCTTAGGGAAGTGGTGAATTTCTTGGAGCTTTGCTTTTCTCCTCTGCAAAACGAGGATAGTATCATTCACTATAAAAATTCAAAACCCTTCACAAGCCGTGCAGATACATAAAGATGATCTGCGGGGCCACACTCTTGTGGCAGACGGGTGTCCGCTGTGGGTCAGCCATACCGACCTGTTGGAGTGTGGCCGATGCTCATGCCTCCGTGACTTTCATGCTTTTTACTTTTGTGCTTTCTGCAGGAACGATTCCAGGTGAAGAATCCTCCCCATACATACATTCAAAAGCTCAAGGGCTATCTGGACCCAGCTGTAACCAGGAAGGTAAGAGGGATTTGTTTTCACTCCTGTTGTCACTTCCTCGTGAGTGTGCCCTGGAGGGGACCTTCTTCCTCTGCACTGTCACCTCTGCGGGAACCTCCAGGAAACCAGTCTCGGGAAACAGACACCATGAGAAATAAAGAAGAAAGCCATCCTTCTCGTGCAAGGATGTGTTTGAGAGTGCTTTCCCGAGGCAGGAGTCACGTACCTCTGATGGGTAGTGAGTCACTGCCATTTCCAATTACACAGGGCAGTGAGTCCAGCCCAGAGGTGTTCAGGCCCCTGGAAAAAGCAGCCTTAGCGAAGGGAGTACTTGTCGTTCATGCTTTGGTGCGTTTCCAGAGGCCTTGAAAAATCACTGGGGCTTTGTCATCCCAGCTGTGCGCTCACATCCTGTGTTGATGCTATTAGCCGCTTCCCCCGGCCTCACCCTGCCCCCGGCCCCGAGAAGGTAAGCAGAGAATAGCTGATTCCCTTCTCAACTGACTTTCTCCTTTTACAAACAGGCTGTGCTTTGTGCAGCCACACAATTGGTTTAAACCAATGCCTTGTGGTAAAGCATGTAGCCTGGCACAGCCCTGCGGGCTGGGCTTGTTCCTGGGCTGTCTCGGCACCGAGCTGTCCTTGCTCAGGATGGGTGCGGGCACTCTTCACCAGAGAGCACTTGTTTTGGGGTTGACCTCCCACGACTCCTGCTTTCCAGGCTGCAGCAGAAATAATGAGAGCTGAATTCCCTCTGTTGTTTCGGGGTGGGACTCATGAGAGAGGAAAGGCACACTTTTCCTAGTTTCCCGCTGTCTCCAGGGCTCTCATGATTTTTTTTAAAAAATCTTTTTCTTTAGCTTCTGCTTTTACTCTAAATATCCCTCTGCGCCCCCCACCCCTGACTCACTGCCCACCCCCCCCATCCAAAAAAATGATCAAGTGAGAACAACTGTTCCTTCCTTTTGGAAGTTTGTGTGCCTGACACGAGACCGGCAGAAGAAATACCGTCTAGGATGATGATAACATCGGGCTGTAGACTTTGGCGTCGGACTGTGATGCCGCCACCTCTTCTGAGAATGTACCTGTCAAAGTATCATGATCTCCGCCCCCCCCCCGCCCCCAAATATGGCTCACACATGTTTCTTTGCTTTAAAGAGCTTCTGTCTGGCCCCCTAAATGAAACCGCTGCCTAATTCTTACTCACCACTTTCTCGCCTCCTTCCCCAAGGATAGAGCCGCCTTCAATGTCATCAGCTGACAGGGTCAAATGAAGGCACCCTCCCCCAAAACACAACCCAGAAAAAAACAGGAGGTTTTGGGGACTTTAAAGGAGCAGCAAGATTCTACTTCAGAAATATTTCCAGAAATCCCTGCAGCTTGCACACCCTCGGGCTGGATGGCTTGGACCCCAGCCTTCGGTACACTCCTGGGCAGCTGAGTAAGGCAGGAACACTGGTGTCTGTGTCCAGACTGAGTGCTCCTCTCGTACACAGTGCGTTCCACCCCTGTAGAATAGTTCTCTCCCTATTCGACAGACTCTTAGGAGAAAGGGGAGAATAAGAAAACTTCCCGAGAAGGCTTCTCAGAGTCCGTCCCTAAGTGCTGTAAGGAGGAGATGCTTGGAGGGAATGGGGCGCTTTCTCCTGGCACAGTTCCGGTTCCCTTCGGGAACAATTATTCCTTAGTGAGGCAAAGGATGTAAGGCAAATAAGCTGCTTAGTTTTGCTCCATTGCAAATAGCTTAATAAAGGACCAAGACAAGGATATCTGTTTGGGCTGACCTTCACTTGTGAAATCTTGGCCCCAGACCGCGTTTGTTCATCTGAGTGGCCTGGTTCAGTCTGTGCCTTGCTTTTCAAGATCAGTTGTTCAACTGAGAAGGAAAAAAAAAAAAAAAAAGAAAGAAAAGAAAAAATGGATGTTGGATTAACCACCTCTGCTTGAGCAAGATTTCTGTTGGGAGCTGGCAGGAGGAAATGATCTGTTCGGCTCAAGCCTAGAGAAAGGAAATTTTGCTTGGAAGAAGGCAGGCTTGCAGTTTGAATGAGTTTAAGATTCTCAGCTATAGTGTGGCAGGGAAGAGGGAAGATTTCCAATCCAGGCTTTCAGCTGGAGCCTGTCCGGGCTGAGTTGCCTTCCCCTCACTGTGTCTGGAGTCCTTGAATACCTCACTCGTTTATCATTTGTTCACACTAGATAGAGGATATTTGATTTGCTGTCTTCTAAAAAAAAATTCTTAAGTACATTCTGTTTAGGTTTTCTTCTACATAGCTTTAAATCTGGAACCCTGGGAACCTGGGCAGGGAAGGAAGAGCCTACAAGAGCCATCTCTGTGAGCAGGACTCTTCCACAGCAGTTGCCTCGTCGAGTACCGGGTGGTGCTGGTCTGTGATCTGGGAGGGTGTGCTCAGGCCTAGCGTGGAAGAAGGCTGCATACGGACCGTGAAGAGAGGAGGGGGTGTGCTCTGCAGGCCGTGCGGTTGTGAAATGAAACCTATTGTGGGGATCTCCGGGCCTCCTCTGGGGGGCTTATCCCAGGTCTGCCTTTTATGGGACAGGGCCGAGGGACCGGTGCACGCGGCTCACTGGTGGTACCTGCTCCTTGTCGCAGCTTCCCAGGGGCATGTGATTTGTCTTTGCAGTGTTCCGAAGCATGCCGAGTATGTTGTCGAAGTGCAGAACGTTGGCAATCGTTGTTAATGTGTTAGCGAGGTGGATGCCAAGGCTTCTCCATAGCCCCGAGTCCCGCTGGCGATGGCCCAGTTCCCAAGAGAATGTAACACGGGGGCAGAGTCCCTTTGGTTTTATCTGTTATCACGCAGTTGCAAAAGTGTAGTGACTCCCAAGAAGTGTTATCTGCTCCTGTTGTCATTCCCGGTATCTCCTGGTGTTTCCATGGAGGTCCTCTGTTTTGATACACGCCTCTTAGTCCTTCAGCGAATTCTTTTTGGGTACCCTGTTGTGTCCTTAGTGCTATGCTGGGTGATTTTGTGGCTCGTGGTGACCTTTCCCCCTGAGGAGCCGGGAAGGCCACCAGGAACCAGTCAGAATTGAGTAGGAGGCAGAGCAGGGAACGCGGAGCTGCTTTCTCAAGGCCACAAGGGCAGGCTGTCTGACATCTGTGACTCTAATGTGGGAATGGCCTTTCCAGAGCACCCAGCACCTTGTAAGTAGTTTCCTCGGCTCTGTGGCCAGAGACTCTGCCTCATCAGCAGTCCTCGTTGCTAGAAAGCTCTCCAGGGGACGTTTGGGTGTCCCTCCAAAGGATACACGAAAGAAGAGGGGTGTGGCTCCTTTTTTCATTGCATTGGGGATGCTTTAATTTCATATATCTGACTATATCTGGATTCTAACAACCGAGAAGGTCTTTGGAGTTTCTTAAGATTGGCAGCCAGGTGGAAACTGTGAGACTGTTGGCTTCCTTGGGGCCTTAGTAAGGAGCATTTGGGGGGAGAGGAGAAGAGGGTGGCAGGACCCCCCCATGCTGAGCGGGGTTCCAGTCTTCATCTGGACACCAGGGGCTGCCTTGCTCTCCCCACCCCACATCCTGCTTTTCCAGCCTTCCTCCATTCCTCCTTGTCCTTGGATGCCTTCATCTTTGGACCTGGATGACTCATCTTTCCACTGCAGTTGTGGCAGCAGAGAAGGGTCCCTAACATCCTGAGCTAGAATTCCCACAGCCTTTTCTTGGAAGACCATGTAATATGCAGGTGGTTTGAATGTTTAGCACAGAAAGCATAGAACTCTTCCTAGAAGGTGCGGCCCATCAAATGTCCTACTTCCAGAGTGGCCCAGAAGTTCAGTTACTATAAATATGTGTTTCTGGAAGAAATTGTGTTCCAGAGAGCCCATGTGCATCCTGACCCAGTGATACGTGGGGATCGTTGAGAGGATAAAGAAGCATACATTTACTGCCAGAGGGGGGGTTTGTTGACGAAGGAATGGCCTGAGGGAGTTCTGGAAGGATTCGTGGGATTTTGGTGGGCCAAGGAATGAGGAAGGGCATTCCCAAAGTAGGAGGGACCTTCCGAATGAGGGCACCTGGGCAAAGGTAACTCTGAATGCTTATTCTTGGGAAATGTTAGGTTTTGCAGAAAATAATTAACATAGCAGTCCTGAGATGGCTACCTTAGAAAGGCCAGCTCCCCAGAGTGGCTAGCTCTTGGTTGGCAGCTTGGGACTTGGATTTCAGGAGAGTTCATAAATTTCCCTGATAAGAATGATTCACTGTGCCAACAATATGGTACATGCTGAAGGCCTTTTTGCTTGAGGGAGTCTGGACTTTTGGTATGTGCTAGACAGAGGATGCTGAAGTGACCAGCCCCCAGTAAAAACCCTGGGCACTGAGTCGCTGGTGAGCTTTCCTGGTGGACCCATTTCACAGATACTATCATTTGTGATTCCTCTGGGAGAATACTGCTGCAAGCTTGTATCTGGATTCTTCTGGACTTTAGCTCATGCACCTTTCCCTTTGTTGATTGTACCTTGTATGTTTTTGCTGTAGTAAGTCTTAGCTATAAGGACAACTATATGCCAAGTCCTAGGAGGGAGTCTTTGCAAATCATTGAAACTAGGGCGGGGGAAGTTTCAGGGGCCCCCAACATTTGGGCATATTGGTGAATATTGTTGTGGGGAAGGGAGAAGTAGCCTACTTACTTACTCAAAGACACCTAGTACATGAAATAAGAAAATTTTCCCGGTCCTTTCTCATAAGCTGACTTTCATGATAAAACAATTTGTGTCCTTTGCAAAAAGAAAGGTGAGAGAAGCCCACTTTATTTATTTATTTTTTATTTTAGCATTTTTTTCTTTAAATTCAATTAATTAACATACAGTGTATTATTGGTTTCAGAGTAGAGGTCAGTGATTCATCAGTCTTAGAAAACACCCAGTGCTCATTACATCGTATGCCTTCCTTAGTGTCTGTCACCCGGTTAACCATATCCCCCCACACTCCTCCCCTCCAGCAACCCTCAGTTTGTTTCCTGTGATTAAGAGTCTCTTATGGTTTGTCACATTCTCTGATTTTGTCTTGTTATATTTTTTCCTCTCTTCCCCTGTGATCCTCTGTTTTGTTTCTTCAATTCCTCATCAGTGAGAGCATATGATAATTGTCTTTCTCTGATTGACTTATTTCACTTAGAGAGAAGCCCACTTTAAAAGCAGAGATATTTTCATATTGGAGTAAACTTATTACTAATGGCACTTAACAGCAGTTGATAAAATGTTTTGTGAGAATATGTGTTCTTGAATTCTAGAAATTCAGACGGCGTGTTCAAGAATCCACACAAGTGCTAAGAGAACTGGAAATTTCTTTAAGAACCAACCATATTGGGTAAGTGTGCCCATTTCACATTTGGCTTTAAGGCTTTTGGACACTTTACAAAGTGACTGAATCATATCCAAAGAATTAAGCTTCCTTGCTGATCATTGTAAGTCAAGAGACTGAGGTTTAGATGGGTGGAACGTTTGTTGGTACTTGAATTGCTCACTGTACAAGAATTAGTAGAAGCAGAGCAGCCTTTGATTTGGGCTGTTTATAACAATCCTAAAATTCTTTGCTTGGATGCAGTGATAGTGCTTGGTCTCTTGGGTGCGTGACCATTCCTGGCAAACTGGGAGCTCCCAACAGGTAACGAACTCAGATGCTGGAGATCTCTTGGCTGTCAGAGGAGTTCTCCGAGCTCGTTTGTTGAAGCTGCTTTATTGTACTTTCTTCAGTTCCAGAAGGGAAGAGAAACGGGGATGATGTCCCCTTATGTGCTTCATTGCACTGAGTTGTTCTGAGTCTCTTCGTCTTGCATTCCAAAATTTTTAGGACTGGGAGTGTAAAATCCACTCCAGAAAGTAAAGTTTGGGGAATCTCAACGCTAGGCATTACTGAGAGTTTTTTATGTGGCTTGCTTCTAGCAAGTACAACTTGAGCATATGCTCCCTTACTCCTAGAACGGCATCATTGTACAGTGCCTTAGAATAACATGGCTTATCTCTGTGGCAGGATACCAGGTATCCTACTTGGTAGCTTTAGTTCTTCCTAAAGTACCTGTTGGACATCCAGCAAGTTATTCAACCTCTCTGCATTTTGATTCTTTGAATTTAATGGCAGGAAGACTATAGATTTTTGATCTTTCAGAACTTTCTCCTGTGACATTCTTTGCAGATCTATTGGAAATGAAGTTTTGCATGTATGTTATGGTATAGTTTAATAGATTATTCCATTAAAAATATACTACATAAATAATAGTTTACTTCTTCAGACTGTTTAAGGTATAAGCCAATAAAATGGTTAATTTCCACAGTTATTTCAGAATAAGCTTTTTTAAAATTGTGGATCTGCAAGGCTAATTGATACATGATGAAGCTTGGGTGAGAATGTTCATTTCCTAGAGGATAACTGCACATTTGTCACCTTGAGAATGAAGTATTTGGAAAAGAACTGATTTCTAAAATTGATAATCACTTTGTTTGAGAAAATGGGCTGTCAAACAGTGGATCATAGAATCATGACTTTAGAGCCAGAAGGGAAATTAAGGATTCCCTAGTTCTTCATTTTACAGATGAAAAGCATTCGGGACCAGAGAAGGTGAGTGACTCCTGCAAAGTCCATGGCTGTACAGCCCAGGTGCTGTGGTTCAAAATGCTATGTTCTTTTTCTTATGTAGTTTAATCTGGCAGCTCTTTCCTGGAAAGGAAGTAAGGTAATCAGGACTCTGGGATCAAAGCAATGAGGCTTGTCTTTTGGGGGTGAAAGTCGTGGTGATTTAATATAGTTGGGCGTCCAAGCTTGGGAAATTCAAATACTTTCCAGTATTTGGGGATCAGGAACTAGATTCCATTTGGTAAGGTCCAACACTGTACTGTTGGCACTTCTGACCGACAACAGTGGAATGAGCTGCAGCCAGGGCTTCTCAAATTGTCGATGAGCATTTCTTGAAGTACTGCTGAAATAACGTGAAATTGACCATCAAATACCAAAGCAAGACAATCATTTCCAATACAGAGTTGGCTGAGTAGAAGAGCCCTGGTTGGGTGGGAGCCAGTGCAAATCTGTAAGCAATCGGAGTGGTGGGCTGTTTTGGATGCTGTAGGCATGTTGAACGATTCTCACATTTCTTCCTTCTTGAGCATCTGAAGTTTCCCTTTGTCTACCACCTATGTGTGAGACTTTCTGAAAGCTTTGGGTTTAGCTGCAGAAACATTCATGGAGGTGCATTGTCTGGTTGTATACAACCACTTATTAGCATAGCCTTGTGTGGAACGAAACCATGCACACCAGGGTTTGGACCTGTCTCGACTGTCCTGAAAACCCAAGCCTGCGCCGGACTCTAATTCTGATGGAAATGAACTCACTTGACCTCATTTGATTGGGAAATCTTCTGAATTATTCAGTAGTTTGAAAATAATCAATTACTACAGTGAGGAATTCTTGGAATGCAGTGGGCTATCTAAGGGATTCATAAACTTTATTGTACTCTCTTGAGGTACCGTAATAGAATGGTAATTGGGTGCCCATTTGTTCAGGTTTTGCCATGCCCTTGATTAGTTATTAAATAAGTCACTTAGCTAAAGTACAAAAATTCTTTGTATTTATTTACCATGTGACCTAAGTTAACTTCTCATCTATAAAATGAAGATAATAATATTTGCCAATAGAAATGTTGCAAGGTTAAATGAGATAAATTATAAAAGACCTTATATAGGGCCTCATACAAGTAATGACTCAAAATATGATAACTATCGTTAGGCTTGTTGCAAGCAATATTTAATCAATAATATTATGTATCTCTAAGGAATTCCATACAGAGATTGTACTTTCTCTGTCTGAAATGACCCTGACACCTAGGAGATTGTGATTCCCAGAAATGAAAAGGAAGAATTACATTTAAAAATCTACTTGTCCTGAAGAAGTTATTCTTGGCACATGCTTGTGTTTTAAGTTTAAAGTCTGGGGCTTTGCTGAGATAACATTCCAGGCTACAGCTTTGTCAAGTGAGGGGTCTGTTCTGAGTTTTGATATAAGCCTAAAACTCTGTAAATGGAGCAATCTTCTGAGAAAGAAAATTAATTTTCTTTGAGCCAAATTGAAATAAGAATTGGACTCGAAAAAATCTTATTCATTTACCCTTAGGAACTATAATAATAGAGAAGAATTAGATTACGACTAATCCAAGCCCTTGAAATGACTCGAAACACCATTGAAGGGAGCCACACACTGTGAGAACACATTGGCTATGTAGTGTGAGTGGGCACATGTCGTGATATTTTGGATGTCAGGGTGATAAGAGTCAAGGGGTGGGGATGGTGGTGAGCTGGATAGGTTTATGGGCTTTATTCCATGGCACTGAGGTATAGCTTCTCTTTCCTTGCAGGTACTTTATTTTAAATAAACTCTCCATTATGATAGAAAATTGCTTTTCATCCTGAGTGGGAGAACATAGAAGTTCTGAAAGATACTCATTTCACTTTATCTCATTGGAGCTGAAAGAATGGGCCTGAGGTTGTGGGAGCAATGTGCCAGCTGGCAGGGACAAGGTTTGTACAAAGGCGAAGGAGCCCGGAAACTCTCAGAGAAGGTCTGTCTTCCCTCCTGCATTTCCTGGTGTCCCGGTGACCCGGTTCTGGCTGGGCCAGGCCAAAAGATAAGAGAAGAGTAAGGCTGCTTTTAATAGGTATACAACATGTCTGGGGTATGTGCATATCAAGCGACACTATAATTAATTCATTCTTAGTTGTCGAGTCTTCGAAATCCTCAAGATTGCGATCTTATCATTTATTAAACATGTTCAGTGTGTTATTTCTTACAAAAATCTTATTATTGGCCTTTACCTCTGAGCCTGTTTTATAGATGAGGAAACTGAATCACTTCCTGATTACCTTGCTCCAGTCCACATAACCGAGAAGGACTGAGATTTGAACTTGGATATGTTCCGATGTTATCTACACTGGAAGTTACTAAATTTTTTGGATTTAGGACTCCTTAACTCTCTTAAATTATTTTGAACCCTAATATGCTTTTGTTTATATGAAGTTTTTTTCTCTTAATGTGTACCATATTGGAAATTTAAACTGATAAATGTTAATTTTGCTTATTCAGTAAAATTTAGTATTTATTTTAAGGTAAATAATATAAATATATAAATACAAAATGGTAAACATAGCACGGACAACATATTTGGTGAAAAATAACTATATTCCAAAGCAAGAAGGAAAAATTAGTGACAAGGGTGGGACTGATTTACATTTTTACAGATCTCTTTAATATCTGGTTAATAGAAAGCAGCTGGATTCAGATTTCTTTGTTTGCATTTGATTTGTTGTAATATGTTGTATATGTATGCAAAGATTTGTATGAAGAAAACCTGGCCTTACACACATACGTCACTTGAAAAAAGCAGTGGTTTGGTTTTTTTTAAAAGATTTTATTTATTTATTTGACAGAGAGAAAGATCACAAGTAGGCAGAGAGGCAGGGAGAGAGAGGAGGGGAAGCAGGCTCCCCGCTGAGCAGAGAGCCTGATGTGGGGCTCGATCCCAGGACCCTGAGATCATGACCTGAGCCGAAGGCAGAGGCTTAACCCACTGAACCACCCAGGCGCCCCGAAAAAAGTAGTTTTTAAATAAGCTTTTCAGATTATTGTGGATATTCTTCTTTGATAGTATACCATCCTTCAAGGAGCGGTAATTGGAGTTCCTTGCAATGTGGAATCTGAAATGCTATCAGTGAGCTTTTGTACTTTGTTAAAGTAAAATTCACTGTGCCGTTTTGAAAATTGAATAGGTCTTTCTACACAGGTGTAATTTTGGGTAACATCATGAGTTGGTCATCTGGAAAATATTGTTTCACTGGGTTATACCGATCTTTCAAAAGTGGAGACATTTTATTCTACAATATAAAAACAGTTGCATTCATTAGTAATTACCAGTTTCATCTGAATATACTTTAAGTACCAGGAAGTTGTCAAGCTTGTGGTGGTCAATACAAGTGTTCCAAAATATTCCTTTTTTTGGTGGAAACCTCAAATTTTATCATGGACAACAAATACCATCAGTTCTTTTCCTCGAGATGGCAAGCTCGCTTCATTCACTTTTGAGAAAATGTCTGTTAAACACCCAAGACAGAATAACCACAGTTGTTAGTCATTTTACATTTCATGTAAAAAACAACAGATAGTTCAGTCTGTGACTCAACCAACTGCACAGGTGCTTTTCCTGGAGACAACTGTGGTCCTAGAGTAGGCAGCAGAAGTACTTTATGTGGGCTTTCCATTTTGTCACATAGAAAATGTAAAAGATGTAAACTCAAGGGACAGGCATTAGTAATAATCCATAATTTTCATTGCTTCATTAAGGACCGTTTCAAATGAAGCTGACTTTTTGTTTGCCTTCCAAGGGCTTGGGGTGAGAACACAATAAAGAGGTGTACTTTGGCCAGCTGCAGTTTTATCCACTATTCCTTTTGTACCATCATGCAGGTGCCAGCACTGTGAAAAGTCAGTACGATCTTGATATTTTTATGAAAATGGTTATAATGTCACAAACCCCTCAGAGGGTCTTGGGGCCTCCTAGCGCTGTGGGGGGCTGCGCTGAGCCCCATCTTGGGATGCCGTCTTGCAGGATAGATTTGGTAGCTGATGCTGAATCCGGGGGATGCTTACCCTCTTTCTCTTGCTTCTCATAATTCTTTTTTCATGATTTTTCAGCAGCTGCAGTTTCCAGCCTGTGTTAGGAGTGCCTCTTTAAGGAGACAGACAAAGGGAGTTCACCCCTTGTCCCTTTATCTTGTGATCTTGGGTCTGCTTTGTTTGATCTCAGAAATTTGTAACCAGAAAGGTCCCTTGAGACTTCATTTTCTAGATCAGAACAATGAGATTCTAAAATTTGCGGTGGGGGCAGGGGGGACAGGGCAGAGAGAAACCAGCCTCTCTGAAACAGCTTTGACCTGTCTACAATAAAGCAGTGACTCTTGTGTCTGCACTCAGATCCCTTCCTTGAGAAAGGTTTTTCCCCCCCCCCCCAGAGCTATTTTTCATTATCATGGTTTCTTCCAGCTCCTGAGCCCCTGATTTGGAATTTGTCTAATTCAGATTTACAACATACGGTAATTACCCTGAATCTGTGGGGTACTCAGTAAGTGATGCATGCTGTTGGAGTCAGAAACGATTCTAGTTTCCAAAACCTATAATCATCCAGTTTGAAACGGTGTGCGTACTGGCGATATGTAAAAAAGTGTGTGGAGCATGCACAGAAGTGAAAAATGGAAATAATTTACTAGAGGAACCCTAAATTTATGATATGTCATTGCATGATCACCTGCATAAATCTACATAATGGGACATCCATTTTTTTTTATGCCTTTAGTTTAAAGATACTGCTTTGAAAGTTTTCCATTTTTCATCTTTACCCACTTTCTTGCTATATTGTTTTCCTTTCCCCGGAAGTTGACTCTCACCTCTGTTCTCTCCCACACAGAATATCCCAAGTGTGGCGGGGACAGAGATTGAGAGAACCGGGGGTGGGGGGTGGGGTGAAGACTTTTTCTTTCTGTAAACCGGTAGCCTTTTTGCTGCAGTGACTTTGCTAACCTGGTGTCATTTGACAGAGGAGATAGGTGGTCAGCCATGGTGGATTGTTCTCTTACTCTTTCCTAAATCACCTAGGGGTGTCTGGGCCAGATCAAAGACCCAGGGAACATCGCATGGCTTAGAGAAACAGGGCTAGCTGTGTGGAATCGAACCTCTCAGAGGCAGGACCTGATACACTCTAGCCGACGGGTTAGGAAACATGCGGCTTGTTCTAGCCCTTCACTTTGAACATTGTGTTTAAGGCACTTAAACGCTCCAAGTCAGCAAGTGAGGGTGGAGGAACCTAGGAGGGCATGGAGTTGAAGCAGGAGAAGCTCATAATAGTTTTTATCCCTGAATCAAAATATATGCATATTAGCATTTTGAGTCGAGAATCATGGCTCTGGATGTACTAGGGTCTTTCCTTCCTTCCCTCCCTCCCTCCCTCCCTCCGTCCCTCCCTCCCTTCCCCCCCCCCTTTTTTTTAAATTTTCTTATCTGTGAGTCATTTGCCTCCTCTCTACTTTGTGGCCAAACTCCCTGAGTTGGAGGTGCTGACAGTTGACACCATGACAGGTCCACAGAGTGTCCCGGACCATCCCTACTTCTTAGGGGCCGTGTGTCTGGGAAGTCAACCAGAAGGCACTACAATGGTGGTGGTTCTCAGCTCCTACACTGAAGTGTTTTTATGAGCCACTGGGATAGAGAAAGTGGAACTGAGATGGCTCTGAAGACTCTGGAACGGAGGGTGACTTTGCATTCTAAAGTGAACACCTCTGCACCCAGCCCCGGGGATTCCCGCCGCACACCTGCCACTGAGGGCCAGCTGCAGTGGCGCGGTCAGAGCCCACAGGCCAGGGCAACAGAGAAACCTTGGAGAAGCTGTTCAGAGGCTTGAGTTTCAAGAGCAGCTAGTCCATGGATTTCATAGTGAGTGCCAGCCTTTCTCTAGTCTCCTACCAGTTATAAACAGAAAATGTATTGTGTGTGTGGTTTTTAATTTTTTTAATTTTTATTTTTTTTTTTTTACTTTTCCTAGGCTTCTAATTATTAGCACTTAAAAATGTCTCATGCCTTCTGAGATCTAGTGATATAGGAAGAATCATTAAAATAAATTAGCCAAAATTATCCCAAGGTAGATGCCGTGAGCTGGTGTATGTGCTGGTCTGGAAGGAAGTTTCAGCAGGACTCAGGACCAGCTCTCACGAGGTCTTTTTTAAATTAACGGTTATTTGCCTCCGTGGGGCTGTATTGGGTGCCTACATGTTGTGATAGCTTGCCTGAGGCAGGTAGGGGAAATGAAGAGACAGGCTGTCTGCTTTTCCTGCTTTGCTGCCCTCTGGGACTCCCTGCAGGCCCGAGTTTGCATCCCGGAGTTGGTAGAAGTATGAGAAAGAATGAGCTTGTTGGGACGCCTGGGTGGCTCAGTTGTTTGAGTGGCTGCCTTCAGCTCAGGTCATGATCCCGGTGTCCTGGGATCGAGTCCCGCATTGGGCTCCTTGCTTGGCGGGGAGCCTGCTTCTCCCTCTGCCTCTGCCTGTGCTCGCTCGCTCTCTCTCCCCCTCTCTCTCTCTCTCTGACAAATAAATAAATAAAATCTTAAAAAAAAAAAAAAAAAAAAGAATGAGCTTGAGGGTAAAACAAAAGAACAAACAGAAACAAAGGAGAAGGAGCCCCCAAAAGAATTTTAAAACAGGCATCCTGAGTCCACCAGATTTTTTTTCTTCCTTTAAGACAAAGATTTTGAAGGGTTGCTCAGCCTTAAAGTTAAAATCCGATTGTGTTGTTCTCATAGCTTACAAAAATGGCTTCCGGAGTGGCTGTCGTGTTTAGAGCTGGTGGGTTTTTTGTTTTGTTTTGTTTTTGTTTTTGTTTTTGTTTTTCCTTGGTGTTTATGGAGGAAGGTAACCAGGTTGGGAATGCATTTGGCTGATGTACCTCAAGGTCCATTTCTGCTGACCTTATTATTTGTTGAAATTTCAAACCCAGAGAAGGTTTAATCAGGTATCATACATTCTTCAAAGAGGAATGTCCTGGAGGAAATCTGCAATGGGCGGTGACAGGTGTTTATCTTACGTACCTGAAGGTTCGGCTTGACCACTGGGCTTCATTGTTAAGAGTTACTATGAAGTGCAATTGAAAATGAGTAAAAATTCTCAGTAAACTGCATTCAAACCTACCATTCAAAGGCAAGGTGATACTACTTAAATGAATTTGAATTAAAAAAAAATGAATTAAAAATGAATTAAAAAAAAAGAAAACATGATAAGTCATGTCTTGGCTTTGCCAATGGTATGTGGTGCCTGCAAGTTTTTAAGAGGTTTTAACATTCATGGAAAAAATTAAGCAAATCATGATCCCTATTGAATTTCCAGGAACCCCTAAACACTGGTGTCTCATTGGCTAGTTGAGTGTTTTCGATGGCTTAGTGTGCCAAGAAGGAGTTGAACGTGGACTTGGAATCACGCCTGGATTTCAGTGTGCATGTCGTCACGTCCCGGGCCTGCCACATTCCCCGTGCAGTCTTGGCTCCTTGAACAGGCTGTGGGTCACTTGTGGTGGAAAATGTACAGTTAGCAAGTTCCTTTTTTAGAATACTTCTTACACGTTGTGCTAAGTCTCCCAAGTAGTAAAATGCAGGAGAGACGCAGGTATACATTTTGCCCCCTCTTCTTATATGTTGAAATGCTGTAGTTGTTTTTTGTTTTCTTTTTTTCAAAGATTTATTTATTTTAGGGAGAGAGTCGGGGGGTGGGGAGAGTAGAGGGAGAGAGAGTCTTGGAGCAGACACTCTCCCCCAACTCCCCCCCACCCCCCAGTGCAGAGCCCGGCACTGGCTCCATCCCAGGACCTTGAGATCGTGACCTGAGCCGAAACCAAGAATGAGATGCTTAACTGACTACACCATCCAGGTGCCCCAAAATGCTGTGGTTTTTTGGTTTTGGGTTTTTTTTTTTTGTTACACTATGGAAAAGTTCCTCCTAGGTGTGATGGAGTCTAGGCCTTCCTCTATGACTCCCTTTCGGTGAATGTTTCTGGCCGAACATTAACAGCGTTCCGTGTGATGAACCTCTGTAATAATTGTCTTTATTTTTTAACAGATGGGTCAGAGAGTTTCTGAATGAAGAAAACAGAGGTCTTGATGTTCTAGTGGAATATCTGTCGTTTGCGCAGTATGCGGTAACGTAAGTAAAACTTGGCTTGTCGGCTTTTGAATTTCTTGTGGTCACAGAGGATGGAAGTGAGTGGCAAAATTCTATACCACACCGAGGGGAGAAACCCAGAAGCAGATGTTGTAAGGTTTAAGGAGGCTTGTTTCTACTCAAGTAACTAAAAGCAAATCATAGAACCATCCTTAGAAATGCTTTTAAGGCAACAGTAAAATAGGGGAGTAAAAATCACCCTTAAGAGTCCTTATTTTCAAAAGGGCTCTCCTTAGTGCTCAGCTTACATATATCCATATGGTAGATGACCCTGGCAGTCACTGAAGGAGGTGTAAGATGTATTGCTGAGTGAATAAAGCAAGACATAGAAAAGTAACTTTTTGTTAAAAAAATTATGTATATGTATGTGTGTATTTGTATGTACTAGTAAATGCAGAGAAAATGATAGCAGATATACCAAATCAAGTAGGACTGGAAAAAGGAATCAACAAGAGGCTTTTCCATTTTCTACTTTATATGTATTTGTGTTGTTTTGACTTACCTTTCATCAGGTGAAGGGGGAAAATTGCAAAAGACCAGGAAAGAAAATCAATTTAGTTAACCTTGTTTCTTGTTAATTCATAAAATTTTCCCTTTTGCTAGACTTCTGGAGGAATTTACAACAGAAATGAAAAGTGTACATTTGGATGAGACATTCTTTTAGCATTTACTTCTTTGGTCAAAGAATATTGCAGTATCCACTGATTTTCTTTCTCTCTCTGTCTCTCTGTCTCTCTGTCTCTCTCTCTCTCTCTCTCTCTCACACACACACACACACACACACACACACAGACTGAGGAAGTAATACTGTATTTTTAATTTGACCGGAAGACATTTGGGCCCAGGTGGTGTTTCCCCCCCTCCCACCCCCAGTGCTTCTTTTAAAAGCAGTAACTTGTTTTTTATATTGCATCACTCCAAAGGAGTTCTAAGACTTAACCAGATGTTATAATCCTCAGCACTTCCTTAAGAATTCTTGGGAAGGAAGCTGTAATTACTCCTTTCTAGTGGATGCAGAAATTACAGTACAAACTGAAACTGGCTTGATCCGTTTCAGGTTTGATATCTCCTGCTTATGATATGGAAAAGAGTAAGGAACACCAATAGACACGTTCTTACCTTTCTAAGAAGTTGTCCTCTGAAATACAATCCTAGTTTTATAGTGTGTTCCTCCAAGGATTGTTTCTTATCTATGTCCATCGTGTCAAAAACTGCTAACCTCTCTTACACTTCCTATTATATGACAAAGCACAATAATATTACCCTGCTGCATAGTTTAAAATCGGGAGGAAGAGTTTCGAAATTAAGGAAGAGCTAAGAGACTTCAGTTGTAGTGAAAAAGGATGGCATGCTATGTATTACATGTTTGCTATCATTTACCTTTTACCTACATCACAGTAGAGCTCATGCACCCAGCTTTCTCAGGCGTATCCTCACTTCAGAACAGTAGGAGAAAGCAGTGCTACCATGAGGGAATTCTAGGTGTGGCAGAAGACCAAACCCAGCAGAAGATCAGAACTCAGAGTTTTGGTTTCCTTCTTTACTTTTTTTTTTTTTTTCTTGGCATTACCTTTACATGCTCTGCTTATTAATTTTGGTTTTGTGTTGCTTTATTTAGATAAATTATATATAGAGACATAACATTTTTTCTTGAAACTAATGGGTTGAAAAATTTCTTACTGTCCTTTTGGCTTGTGATAATTTCCTAGCCCAGGTAATGTGCACCAGTAGGCTCATACTCTGTTCCTAAAATAGGATGCTTCACCAAGGTGTTTCTTCTCCTTCTGCTCCATGACATGGGCGAGCCGAGAGTAGCATAAGCCTGTGGGACAGCTGAAGGGTGTGGGGGTGCTGCAGAGTGACTTGGCGAGAGTGTTGATGACATGGGTGATCTTTGGGGTGCCCCGTTGGCTTACCTTCTCCACTAGCAGTTGTAGGCTTCTGTTTTTAGTGTTTAAGGATTTGATTACTCAATCTCACCTCTTTTCTGTTCAGCTCTGCTTCCTGCATCCAAAGGCGTGACAAACTTGCCAGATGCATTCACTGACGATCTGTCCTGGCCCCCGCCTGGCTTAGTATTTAATAGAGGGACAGCATCGCCTAGTTTACAGATGACGAGTCCAACAAAATATTTTATTTTGGCCATGGTACTCTTATGAAAAGTCATCCTTATTATTGCCAATATGTATTGTTACTGTCTCTTCTGAGATCACTGTCCAAACCTTCCATCTGGTATTAATTACAGCTGCCTTCTGTTTATTCTCTGTCTGATCAGGTGTTGCTGGGTGGAACTAGAGGTAGAAACAATTGATAAAATATATTTTTTTGAGAAGGCAGAGCCCCTGTCTTTGGGACGGGAAAATGCACAGAACACAAAGGCCTGGCTGTTTAAAAATTTTGTTCCCAAAATTATACAAGAATGAGCAACTTAACTTGCCATTTATTCTACCATGGTCAACATGAGTAATAACCTCAAAAAATGTCAGAGAAACACCAGTCCTGCTTTAAAGAGCACCACATTGGGAAGAGATTCCAAAATCAAAGCAAATCCATAACTTAGCAAGTAATGTATCACATATGGTTGGAAAAGTACACTTGCCAACACACTAGGAGAAAATGCTCAGTGAAAATTGATGGGTAGGAATAAATTAGTATAAGCCTACATATTGACTTGTTAAAGCAAAATGAAGACAGCTGGAAGACGTTTCCTTGCCCTTCACCATAGCAGTGTGAGCCGCTGGTGAGTTAGTAAACCTTGTAGTAAAATACAAATGATACGTTGCTATTAATTTTTCCCTGTTGTTCGTCTGTGTGTTGGCCTTGCCCAGTATTTGTCATTTTGGATTTTTGAGGCTAGCTCTGAGTCCTTGGACATTCTTTGGCATTGGTGTTGCCTTTTCAGTTTCCTCTGCAAGCGAGGACCACCCGCCATCGGGTGCAGATGCACGGTCGGAAGGAGCCAGTTACGCATAGCCGTGTATTTGTGTGACTGTCCACTTTTAAGTCTTGAGTGGGATCTCTCTTTTGTTTTAGTTTTGATTTCGAGAGCGTGGAAAGCACGGTGGAGAGCTCGGTGGACAAATCAAAGCCCTGGAGTAGGTCCATCGAGGATCTGCACAGAGGGAGCAACCTGCCCTCCCCCGTGGGCAACAGCGTGTCCCGCTCAGGAAGACATTCTGCGCTGCGGTGAGTTCCGTGAACCCGGAGGGAGGCGCATTCGCTGGGCGACTCTGGGACAGCGGAGCGCTTCTGTGGCTGGTCCTGGGCCACGCAGTGCTGTATCTTTCCACACAGCACTTGGATCTCCAGTGCGGCAAAGGAAAGTTTCTTCGGGAGATCATGGGATCATGACTTGGGCATTGCTCTACAGCTTTGAATAGTTTGGGGGAAACACCAGCCCTGCATTTGGTGCAGGAAGAGAATTCTGCTGCCAAATGGTAGAGCACAGAGGACTCCGTAGATGAGTTTTCAAAACCTGGGAGAGGCTGACTTTGTGACTTAGGCTCTGTTTTCTGGGTTGAGGCAGCGCCTCTTGAGATTTGAGGATCTCAGGAATTCCTGGTTGACTCTTCATACTCCCCTCCCTTCTTCCAGTGGTAGCTCAGGTGTGTGTTCTGTGGGACGTGTTCTTAGAGGTGCAAGATGTTGTAGTGACCATTTTTATTAACTGAATGCTTTTAAGGGGTGTTCCTTTGGTTAGTGTGCTCAGTTGTCAAACTTTTGTTTCCTCCTGAGGATTCTTCTCTAGTCTGTCATGGCTGAAATGCTACCAAGCTGAGGAAAGATGGGCGCTGACCGCCTGTATCACTAAGATTGTTTGTTCCCTCCTACCTACAGTCATTCATTCATCGAAAAATATTTTTGAGCTTCTGTAAATTGCCAGGCACTGTACTTAACGTTAAGGTCTGGATGGCTAAATCAGAACTCTGGCCTGTCAAGGTAGAGATGGCATCCAGAGCAAGTTCATAAAGAGTTGAATAAACATTTTATTAATTAGCCTTTCCTTCCCCACTGCTGCTTATTCTTTGTAACTTAAAAAATTTATGTCACTTACTCTAGGCTTGATCTGGCACGTGGATGTTGTCCCTGTCAGGGTTGAAGATTCCCATGGGTATTGGGTCATTGGTAGTAGGGTCTGTGTGTCAAGTTGTAAGTTGGTGAAAATGTGGCTTGTGGACTTTTCATATTATTAGTCCTCTGATTACCTCTTGTCCCTTTGACTTGGGTTTTGGTCATAGAAAGTAAATATCTCAATAATGAAGTTCAGGTTTGCTGACAGGTTTGACATTTGAATATGATGCTTCCGATCAACCAGTCACATTTTCCATGTTTGGAGATGCCAAAAATATTAATGGGTTTTGAATGGTTTAATAATAATGAAGAGCAGTGTTTCAGTCCATCTCGTGGTATTTGCAACAGGCTGAGAGCTCTATCACTAGCTAGCCTTCACCAACTCTACGTGCGGACAAGGCTGATTTGGAAGTTGAAGAAAGGCCAGTTGTGTGTGAAGAATTCCCTTAATGACCTTTGTGTGTGAATGGAAATTCCTACCCTTAGTAGAGATATAATTATACGTAAGGAATTTAATTGACAAAGCACATTTTAAGTTGCTTTTTTATCATTTCTTACCTGGAACGTCTCACCTATTAGCCAGCTACTACCTTAATAAAGATCCATTTTCCTGATTAATAATTTGTTAGGGCTAATTTTGAGTTACGAGGACTGTTCATTGAGAGCACGTTGTTTGTAGAAGAGTGGAGGAGTCAGTAAAATATGGAAGTGTCTTCGATTCAAGGGGAACTGTAGTCCTGTACCCTAGGAGGCACGGGACAGGGACATCCGTGTCCAGCCTGACTTGCTTGACAGTTGGCTCAAGGTAGATCTTGCTAGAATTCATTTTAAATTGGAAAAATAGACCCAAAGTGTAGAGATAGACATGATGGAAATGTTCTTCTGAGAAACACAGGAAGTATCTGACCTTTCTGGTTGGCAGATGTGCTTGAAGATGACCAACTAAGAATCCAACATCACATTCTTCTGTCTTGCATCTGAACAGTTTCAGGCTGAGGAACGGAACATTTGGGTTTTCCTTGATTCTTCCTTCATGGGTTCTAGAAACTCAAAATCAATGTGGAGTAACTTTCATGCCCCTTATTGACCTGAAGCTTAGTTGTTTGCTTTTGTTTTTAAACAACGTATATCAATGACATTCCATCCAGCTCTTGTGGCTCATGGATTTGTGCCTGGATTGTAATTCTGTATATGGTCATTTGATAGCATCTGTGACTTAAAAAAACCAATCGAACAGCTATCAGAAGTACAGGCATGTGGTACATGTTGCTTTTCATATACCCAAAGATTGTTTACATTTCTTTTCTCTTCCTCCTCCTCCTATCCCCTTTCTTTCTCTGCTCCCCACACTTCCTTCACTTTTTGGCTTTCTTTTCGTTGTCCTTCTTTTCCATTCTGCCATCCCCTTTCTGATTGTCTTTGCCTCCTCTACTTTGTCCTTTCTCCTCCTACTGTCTCTTCTTCGTCTGGTTCCATTCATTCCTTACACCACCACCAGATGGTTTCTCTGCCTGAGTAACTTCAGTTCAAATGCCACCAGAGCTTCTTCTCTCCCTGTTGCCTCTGGAGCAGCTTCAGTTTACACACTAGTGATGAGGCTTCAAACCGGAAAAACTCGTAAGTCACGGGTGAGCATGATGGCCACGAGAGCTCATCGTGCATGGTGGCAGGGTATCGTGACTGCTCCCATGTTATGATATGACCTCATGGCTTCTCATCACCCTGTACTGGAATAAAACCCAATGCCTTTTAAACTTTGATACACTCTGTTATCATATTATTATTCTTTAAGAATTTGACCCTCTAAGGTATATTGTATTCATGTTGCCATTTTTTGGGAAAGCATAAAAGGGTATTAATTCATATTCTGTAGCTTATTCTGGTAGCTTTGTTTGATGGGAATATGTCTTCTGGATCCAAATGCGGATTTTAGTTCCCTCCTCTTAATCTCCAGATAAGAATGTAGATTCAGTGATCTCATCCTTTATCACTTGGCAAAATGTGTTAGCTAAAGCTGGAAGAGGAAATGAAATTTTAAGAAATTTAAAACACTTTATAAGTGGGGCTTGATAAAAAAAAAAGAACACCATTTTTAAAGAAAATTGTGATGTTGATGCACACTCTGCTCTTTGTATTCAGACTTCATTTTTAAAAAAATTTCTTTTTTAAAGATTTTATTTATTTATTTATCTGACAGAGGGAGAGAGATCACAAGTAGGCAGAGTGGCAGGCGGGAGTGGGGGGAAGCAGGCTCCCTGCTGAGCAGAGAGCCCAATGTGGGGCTCCATCCCAGGACCCTGGGATCATTGACCCGAGCCAAAGGCTAAGGCTCAACCCACTGCGCCACCCATGCACCCCAAACTTCATTTTTTTAACTACTTAAAATGGATTAGTAAAAATTTTAGGGCATGATATTCACCTTGAGTTATATCAGGTATTAGATTCTGTATTACATGAATTTGTCAGCTTGGCCAGTGGTAAAAATTCTGAAACTGATGCAGTAGTGACCGGAATTGTACAGTCTTGTAAGCCAAGAGTCTTGCGTGCCTTCAGTTAAGATTTCTGTTAACGTGGCTATAGGTCTAGCTAAAATAAATGGTGCTGTATATGCATGTGTGTACATACTAGGTTTTGGAAGACAGGATTGTATTCAGATGTAAGGGAAAGTGATTTTTAATTTTTAAGAATGATTACTTAATGCCATTAGACTTAAGTAAGGAGTGACATAGTAAATAAAAGTTTTGAGTTTTAAAAGAAATCCATGGAGCAGTAAGAGCCTGGAAGAAGGGGTCAGATTTTAACAGGGCCTTTGGGTGACGGCCAGAGTTGCTATTCAGTGTGAGGAAAGTGCTTCTGGTGGAAGTAAACTGAAGAAGCATGAGATGAGCAAAAGCTTACATCAAAGGTCAGGCATGTTTGGGGAAGAGGGAAGAAACTGTCCTTTCTGGAGCAGAAGATTTGTGATGGGGTAGAGGGTGGTTTAATGGCGAAATTGGGTCATATACATCCAAAGCTGGCAAGGCCTCGAGGGTCACCCCGATTGACCCTTCCCAGTGTGGTGAGGAAACCAACATTCACGTTTCCTCTAAGATGTGAACTTACAAAAGTATTTGTTCCTAAGATAACCCCAGAACAAATTTCACTATTTTTCCTGAGATCATTATCTTATAGGAATGACATTTCCTGAATAGTCATCATTCTGTTGACCACCTCTATCTTTAGTGAATTTACATAAAGAGATGAAGAGTTCAAATTTAGATCCTTGTTGATAAACATTTTTTCCCTCATGGGACTAATTTTTTTAAGTATTTAAAAATAAGCGCAGAGATGTAGATAACATTGATATAATTTTTACTGGGGAGGAAAACATTGAGTGTCTGTTCTGTGCCAGGCATGGTTCTAAGGACCTTTGGTGATTTACCACTCACAGTGTTCAATGAGACAGTGGTGACTGTTACCCGGGCGAAGAAACTGCAGTCTGTAGTGGCTAAGCAACTTGGCTGGGACCAAACAAGCTAGTGTAAGAGGTAGGACTGACTCCAACTTCCAAACCATGTTGTCCTGCCTGTTTATGCACAGGGTGATTTTTTCCTCCTTCATAGATAGCCTTTTTTAATCAGGGAGTCCACATGTCTTTATGGGAGTCGTGCCCTGCGGGAGGGGCTTTGCCAATCCTTCTCAGAAGATGGGCCTTTTTCCATGTCGCACAGAGATGCCAGAGGATCTAGCGGAGACCTTGAGTGACGTGCTAATCAGTATGGCTGATCAATTGAGGTATTACAGAACAAGTTAACGCAGAAACATGAAAAAGTGTTTCCTAAACAAAGGACAAGAGTAAGGCAAAAAGTTCTGTACCGATAAAATTTCAGGGTCACCTATTTGCAGTTGGGAAGGCATTGAAAGGGAAACTTATTAAGTGAAAAAAGTGACTTTTTTTTAACCACAGTGGGGATTATGAGTGGACTTTTCTCAGATTTTGGCTTTTATGATGTGTTAGAACTGACCTAAAATACATGTAGTCTATACTTGTGAATCAGGGAGAGGCCACGTAATAAAGAACCTTGAATTTTGGAGTTTGGTTTTTATCTCGTAGGCAATGGAATGGGAAATCACATGAGGTGGTTGATCTTTTCAGGTGTGTAGGGTCTGGGGAATGTTCTGGATGTTGATTGGAGGAAAAGATTGCTGTTGCCCAAATCTATGCAGATGGTTACCTGAAAAGCAGAGCAAAGGGCCAAGTATGATTTTCTGGTGACTTGGTGGCCTTAGGGGTAAAGAGAAAATTTTGCGTGTGATTGATTAGAAGAGAAATAGAATCATTAGTAGAAATAGCAGAATTGGAATCTGGAAGGGATCTCGGATGTGATTAGTTGGATGTGGTTTGTCGATGAGGCTCTGTGCTAAGACCTTACTCTCCGAGGAGTTACCTAGTTCCTACAGACCGGTTTCTGTGCACATGCCTGTGGCCCATAGAGTTGATTAGGCTCTAGTGCAGCAAATACTTTTGTTCACAGCAGTTGTCCTAATTTTACTTAGATATATGGGAACACCAACTCTGTACCAGTTGGCTTATAAAGTCAGAGGTATTCTAGAAGAGTGGAGCTCTTGGAAGCTCTTCCAAGTTCTTCTATTTCAACAGTAGCATTTTACCTTCGATTTTAATTGTTGGGGGAAGAAAATCATATGACCTCTTAACTTGAAACCACTGTGGTATTAGATAAAAAAACATCTCTGAATTGTATAGTTGGAAGCTAGAGCACTTTTTAATTTGATTCGCAACAAGGAGAACTCATTTTTGTTCATTTTCCAGTTTATATGAATTGGGGATATAATTTCTAAAATGATCACTGTCCTCTATTCTCTTCCCTTTTCTGCCCCCAAGTTAGACAAAATCAATTCAGATCTTTTATAGTCCTCAGAATTGAGAGTTGTAATCTGTATTTTGTTTTACTTGTATTCCTTCTTCTTAACTCCATGTATTTGAACTTTCCATGTGGAAAGATACTGAAAAATCTAATCTATTTCTATAAGGTCCAACTTATAGGGTGGAAGACTATGGAGAAAAATATATTAAAAATTTTTTTCTCAAAAAAAAATTTTTTTTTCTCAAAGCTTGAGTTCTTTCTGGCCATCAGATAAGATGGCAGATACTGACTGAAATTTTCATTAACACTGAATTTAGAAAGCGAGAAACAGAAAGTAAAGAATAAAGGTAAAAAAAGGAAAAGGGTAAGAGTAAAGGAGTGGGAGAAAAAAGAATGAGGAGACAGTCATTTATAGGTAACACCTGAATATTACTTTTGAGGGAAGAGAGATGTTGAAGAAACTCCTTAACATGACTTTTGTCCTGAAGATCTGAGGTTCCAGAAAATGAAGTAATTACCTATAAAATAAAGACTTTCGAAATTTACAGACTCTGTAAAAACAATCTGCAACTATAGACTTTCAGTTTTACTTTTCCACACATTCTGTAAGCAAAAACAACTGAAGATATTGTCGGGTTGTTGTGTTTCAGATTTTTGTATTTCTTTGTTTACTTGAAGTTGTAAAAAGAGAAAACTATACTTGGGTTAAGAATGTACCTTTCAGCTTCTCAGCTGTGAGCCTATTTTGATGGCCATGCTAGTGAAAATGGCGACAGCTTTAGTTTTAGCTTGTAGTGCACCATACAGGCATCTTAGTCAAGCATTTCCGACTCCTAGAAACACGGATTTCACTTGTTCCCCCTCTTCATTGGGTCTTTTCTCCAATGGAAGACCAGATGAGAGAGGCTATGATATGGAAGTCATCTGGCCAATGCATAGTTGGGGGCCTGTCTCACGGCTACTCTGGTTGGTAAGGATGATAGGCTCTGGGACCTGCCTCCCATGTTACGAGATTAAATTAATTCCTGTAAAGAACTTGGCTCAGTAGTGAGTAGTCAGTCAATGTTAACCTCATCATAGGATTGAGAGAAAACTTGAGGTTGTCTCCGTAACTTCCTACAGCTGTGGTCCAGTACCTTCATCATCAGCTAGACTTATCACATACAGAAAGATCCATAAACCATTTGGAGAAGATCTGTGGCTGATAAAGGACACATCTTCATTAAACCTTTCGGGAGGCATTCAAGGGTTATTAGCCCCCTTTTCCAGATGAGGAAGCCAAGGCTCAGAGAAGTTATCCATACCTAGTGATAGAGCCAGGATTTAGAATCAGTCTTCTGACTTCTATGTCTAGTGTTTATATGATTTGTTTGCAAGAGCACGTACTTGTGCTCTTGTGCCCGGTCATATGCAAGTGTCCTGAGTCTAACCAAAACCAAAGTATGGAGCTTGAGAGGCTAGAGTGAATGGTAAAACCTAGGGGAGATTCATGGTGTGGTTTGGCTGTGGAAGAGCGGTGAGTAAGACCTAGAGGAGGGGCTTTGGAAGGGGGGAGGAGGGAGAGTGTTCTGAGCAGTGGCTTGGTGCTAAGAGCACATGTTTGTTTAGGAAACAATGAATAGATAGATGAGTCTGGCTGGAAGCAGTGTAGAGCCAGTTTATGTAATATTTTGAAGGCCAGGCTAAGGAATTGGCATTTTAACTCATTGGCGATGATCTATTGAAGGTTTGTGAAAAAGAGGGGGTAATTTGGGATAAACATAGAAATACTTCTATTTAAAGGTCACCTGAGATAGACGGTTTCCTTGAACACTCACCACATAGGGATATATACAGATTAATTAGCAAAGCAATTGCAAATGCCTTTGCCGAAGGGAATATAATGAAAAATCAGAAAATTCAGACGAGTACTGGCTCTCCATTCATATGAGTTGGCAGCCTGTTTGTTCACTTATTCCATTCAGAATGTATATATGGAAATATTTTGATTCACAGGTTCTGTTCTAGTTGTTAGCTCGTCCTGTGATGGGAAATGTAGACAAGTGGAAAATTTCAATAACTAATAAAAAAAGATTCATTGGGAGGTTCGTGTGTCTCTCTGTCTCTGTCTCCATCTGCCCTCCCCATCCTCTTTTTCCCTTTTTCTCTTTACCTCCACTTTGAACTGTCTGGACTCAACTCTTTGAGCTCTGTTTCTTTTGGCTGTGGAGATCGTCAGAAAGTGCTTCATTTTCTTCAGCATTGTATATTTTATGAGTTTAATTGATAGAAGAAATATGCCCAAGTGATGTCATGTCTGAAAGGTAACAGAGGAAACCTAAAACCACAAGTCTTGGTGAAATTATATTAAGCCCAGACCTTGGAACCATAAAAGACTAGTAAAATTATGCCAAATTATGTGAATACCCAATTGGCTTTGCATCCCAATTGAGTTGAACCCTTACCACAAGCTTCCAAGGAAGTTCTAACTACTATTCTTTATTTATAGGTAGATATTAGTTTGATATCTGAATAGTTAGACTGTTTGAAAATACTTTCGGTAAGAGAAAAAAAATACACCATTCATTTTTCCTGTTGCCATAAGGACTTCGATATTACAGACTTCACACATATTGGCAAGAAAGGTCTACAGACTTTTGAAAAACATTTTTTGTCAGACTTTGGGGAAGTCTGGTTTAGTTCAGTTCAGGAAATACTCATTTAAGGTTTTGTAGTAATATTATTGTCTGGAGAGTACAGGGTCACAGGGAGAGGCAGACATGTACACAACCCACCACAAGAGGATATCCATGTTTAGAAAGAAGTGTATATTGTTAAAACAATAGATTGCTAATCAGACTTACTTCAAGGTATCACTGGGTGAGCAACAGCTTCCATTTTGGTGTTTACCAAGTGCTCGCTGCTTCGCAGGTGCCGAGCTCTGAACCATATCCATTGCAGATCACGTCTAGTTTTTGTTCAGAAGTAGTGTTGTTTTTCCTTTACTTCCAGAATTATCATGGACATGCTTCGTATCCTTCATTCTTAGGTTTATCACCTATTCTTTTTAATATACCCCTCTTATGTTTTTTATTTTTACTTTTTTTAAGATTTTATTTATTTGACAGACAGAGATCACAAGTAGGCAGAGAGGCAGGCAGAGAGAGAGGGGGAAGCAGGCTCCCCGCTGAGCAGAGAGCCCGATGCGGGGCTTGATCCCAGGACCCTGAGATCATGACCTGAGCTGAAGGCAGAGGCTTTAACCCACTGAGCCACCCAGGCGCCCCATGTTTTTTATTTTTAAAAAACATTTATTTTAGAAATAGGCGAGGGGGGGAAAGGGAGAGGGAGAAGGAGTCTTAAGCAGATCCCATGTTGAGTGTGGAGCCTGGCACAGAGAGAACTCAATCTCAGGACCCTGAGATCATGACCTGAGCCAAAACCAAGAGTTGGATGCTTAATTGACTGAGTCATCCAGGCATCCCATCTCCTTTTATTTTTTTAATTGTGGTAAGAACACTTAACATGAGATCTTACACTCTTAAATGATTTTTAAGCCTACAATACAGTATTGGTAACTATAGGCACAGTGCTGTATAGCAGATCTCTACAACTTATTCATCTTGTATAACTGAAATTCATACCCATTGATTAACAATTCCCAGTGTCCCCCTCCACTCAGCCCCTGGTAAACAACATTCTATTATTCTCTGCTTCTAAGAGTTACACTGTTGTGGTTACCTTTAAATAGGCTCGTACAGCATTTGTCCATCTGGCCTGGCTTATTTCACTTAGCAGGATGTCCTCAAGGTTCATCCATATTGGTACACATTACAGGATTTCCTTTTTTAAATTTATTTATTTTTATTTTATTTATTTTTTAAAGATTTTATTTATTGACAGACACAGCAAGAGAGGGAACACAAGCAGGGGGAGTGGAAGAGGTAGATGCAGGCTTCCCACCTATCAGGCAGCCCTATGTGGGGTAGAGCCCAGAACCCTGGGATCAGGACCTGAGCCGAAGGCAGACACTGAACGACTGAGCCATCCAGGCGCCCCTCTTTTTTTTTAAAGACTAAATGATATTCCATTGGATATATGTATGTTTCCTTTTTACTTTTTATTTTGATAATCACTTATTTTTTTAAAAGATTTTATTTATTTATTTGTCGAGAGAGTGTGTGAGCACAAGCTGGGGGAATGGCAGAGGGAGAAGCAGGCTCATCACTGAGCAGGGAGTCTGATTCAAGACTCGATCCCAGGACCCTGGGATCACGACCTGAGCTGAAGGCAGACACTTAACTGACTGAGCCACCTAGGCATCCTGATATTGTTTAAAATTTTAAAAAATTATAATAAGAGTACAGTGATCCCCCTTATGCTCTTAATACAGATTCAGAAATTCACATTTTGTTTATTTACTCTACTGTTTACACATTTGCTTTGTCAACGTACACCCTTTCTAACCGTTTGAAAGCAGGTTACAGAATTGTGCCCTTTACACCTAATTTTAGTGTAGATTTCCTAAGACAAGGACACACTCTTACATTACCATGGTACAATTGTCAAAATAAGAATGTTTTAAGATTGACACTGTTTCTTAGTCCAGTCTGAGAGTTTCATCTGTTATTCCATTGTCTTCCATTCATGTTTTTTTTTCCCCCCAAACTCTGTCCAGGATACAATGCAAGGATCATTTATCATGTTTAGTGGTTGTGTCTGTGTAATGTCCTTTAACTTAGAACAGTTCCTCATCCTTTCTTTGTCTTCCATGACTTAATATTGTGTGTGTGTGTGTGTATGTGTGTGAATATATAATGTTTTATTTTTTATTGAGCTATAATTGTATAATGTATAAGTTTTAGATGTACAACTTGATTTGAAAAATTTGTATATTGCCATATGATTACCACAGTAGCATTAGCTAACACCTCTGTCCTGTCACATCATTACTACTTCTTTTCTTAACCATTTTTTTAATCCATTCATCTGTTGATGGATGTTTAGGCTGTTACATCTTGGCTGTTAGAAATATGGCTGCAGTGAATACAGGTGTGCAGATACCTCTTTGAGATTTTTATTTCAATACTTTTGGATAAATACCCAGAAGTGAGGTTGCTCATTCATATGGTAGAACTATTTTTATTTTTTTGAGGAACTTCATACTTTTTCCCATAGTGTCTATATAATTTATATTCCTCCCCAACAGTGATTAAGGGTTTCAGTTTCTCCACATCATTGCCAACACTTGTTATTTTGTGTTTTGTTTTGTTTTGTTTTCTTTTTGATAATAGCCATCCTGACAGTGGTGAGGTGATATGTCACATTGTGGTTTTGACTTGCATTTCCCTGGTGATTAGCCATATTGAGCATCTTTATAGATATCGTCAGTACTTGTATGTCTTCTTCAGAGAAATGTCAATTCAGGCCCTTTGCCTATTCTTTAATTGGGTTATTTGGCTTTTTTGTTTTGTTTTGTTTTGCTGTTAAGTAGTGGAGATACTGTTGTTGTTTTTGTATTAATCCTTTTGTGTCTTTTATCCTTTTTTTTTATTATGTTAGTCACCATACAGTACGTCATTAGTTTTTGATGTAGTGTTCCATGATTCATTGTTTACGTATAACACCCTGCACTCCATGCAATATATGCCCTCCTTAATACCCATCACTGGGCCAACCCATCTCTCCCCTACCCCCCAAAAAACCCTCAGTTTGTTTCTCAGAGTCCACAGTCTCATGGTTTGTCTTCCCCTCCAATTTCCCCCTCTTCATTTTTCCCTTTCTTCTCCTAATGTCCTCTGTGCCATTCCTTATGTTCCACAAGTAAGTGAAACCATATGATAATTGACTTTCTCTGCTTGATTTATTTCACTTAACATAATCTCCTCCAGCCCCATCCATGTTGTTGCAAAAGTTGGGTATTCATCCTTTCTGATGGCTGAGTAATATTCCATTGTATGTATGGACCACATCTTCTTTATCCATTCATCTGTTAAAAGGCATCTCAGCTCTTTCCACAGTTTGGCTTTTATGGACATTGCTGCTATGAACATTGGGATACATATGGCCCTTCTTTTCACGACATCTGTATCTTTGGGGTAAATACCCAGTAATGCAATTGCCAGGTCATAGGGTAGCTCTATTTTTAATTTTTTAAGGAACCTCCACTCTGTTTTCCAGAGTGGCTGGACCAGCTTGCATTCCCACCAATGGTTTAAGAGGGTTCCCCTTTCTCCACATCCTCTCCAACATTTGTCATTGCTTGCCTTGTTAATTTGTGCCTTTCTAATGGTGTAAGGTGGTATCTCAATGTGGTTTTGATTTGAATTTCCCTGATGGCTAATGATGATGAACATTTTTTCATGTGTCTGTTAGCCATTTGTATGTCTTCATTGGAGAAGTGTCTGTTCATGTCTTTTGCCCGTTTTTTGACTTGATTATCTGTTTTTTGGGTGCTGAGGTTGAGAAGTTCTTTGTAGATCTTGGATATCAGTCCTTTATAGTGGAGTTCCTTATGTGTTTTGGGTAATAATGGTTTGCAAATATTTTCTCCTATTTTATAGATTACCTTTTTACTCTGTTTCATGTCTGTGCAGAAGCTTTTTAGTTTGATGTAATCCACCTTGTCTGTTAGATTCCTAACCATGAGGAACTAGTTCAAAATTACTATAGCTTCCTTTTTAAACCCTCTTACAATGAGTAGTGGTTAAAGGACAGCACAACATGACTCTAGCCAGAACCCTAACAAGCATTACATGTACTTCAGGCTACCAACATGTGCCTGGCAAGAAAAATTCCTCTGTATCTAATCTGTAATTAGGAAGATTCCAAGACAGCTGCTTCCCTGTGGTTTTGTTTTTTTTGTTTTTTGTTTGTTTGTTTGTTTGTTTTTGTTTGTTTGTTTTGCTGACCTTGCCATTCCCTTTTTTCTGGAGGCAAAGATTCAGGTCTGACTTGCCTTGTCATTTCTTAGTAGAATAAGTCGATGGGCTGGAGATCACTCATCAGTGATTCCAAAGGGCATTTATTTATTTATTTATTTATTTATTTTTAAAGATTTTATTTATTTATTTGACAGATCACAAGTAGGCAGAGAGGCAGGCAGAGAGAGAGGAGGAAGCAGGCTCCCCGCTAAGCAGAGAGCCCGATGCGGGGCTCGATCCCAGGACCCTGGGATCAGGACCTGAGCTGAAGGCAGAGGCCTAACCCACTGAGCCCCAAAGGGCTTTTAAAACACACACCTTCTTGGGCAACTAGGTGGCTCAGTCAGTTAAGCCACTGCCTTCAGCTCAGATCCTGATCCCAGGGTCCTGGGATCGAGTTATACATCTGGCTCCCTGCTCAGCCGGGAGCTTGCTTCTCCCCTTCTTCCCCGTTCTTGCTCTCTGTTACTCTCTCTCTCTCAAATAAATAGATAAATAAAATCTTAACAAAACAAACCTTCTTTCCCTGTGGCACCTGCTGCCAGTGCTGTGTGGGTTGAGCCTCTCACCACCTGCTTCTCGGCAAATTCATTGCTGTGCATGAAGCAGGTGGCTCAGATGGCAGGTGTTACCATGGTACTAAACAGGACATGTTTGTATAGGTTTCTTAAAAGATATCTGTAGAAATTGCTTAGTTTTGTCTGCCTATTACACTAGCTTTCACTTATTACTTCGTGTGAGTATAACTACTGGTACAGTCTTAGAGTCATTTCTATTTGGTTTTGAACTCAAGTCAGTTTTATAATCTCTCTTTTTTCATGTTCACAGAATTTTGTGAATTCTGATTGGCAGCTCCTCCAGGAGAGTGTCTCATCTTTGAATGCTAGAGTAACATTTTAGTTTTAATTCACTGCTTGACAGGAGAGCAAACAGTTCTCCAAGTTGATGAATAGAGTCCGGGAAATTTGGTGGTGTTCATTTCCCTACAAGATTTGGGTCAAAATGACCTCACAAAAGAGGATTTCCTTAAAATTCTTGAGCCCTCCAAAAAGTTCCTAAATATGCATCTCCCATTTTTTTTTCCCCTCCAGATGGCAGGTTTTCCAAAAATTGGACTCAGGGCTGTTATCTGATTCTGAGAAACCATGTTTCGTGTCCAGACATCCAGAGCCCCAAAGCTCTGTTTGCCTGAGGGGGGGAGGAAAGGCTCTCAGATAGCCAGCATTTAGGTCTTTTCTCCAGTGGTCCCAGCATTAGTTCACAATCCCTCCACTGAATAGTTTATTCCCTTGGTTTTCCTCTCTGGAATCTGAGGGAGTTCTTTCCAAACCCCATATCTCCAGGAAGCTGCCCCGAGTCACCGGAGAGACCTAATTGTTTGGGGACCTCATAAGACCTGCTCCCATTAACTTAAAGGAACAGTGACACATAGCATGACTTCATTGAGCAGAAAATGATCTCTAAGTGCCTGATAGAGGGAGATCAGTGAAAATGAGGGAGTAAGGACTCTTTGAATGCTGTCATCCATAAAAACAACGAGGAAACAGGCAGAATATGCCAGAATCAACTTTTTCAGAATTCTAGAAATTAGCTAGCCTTGCAGCAATCTGGGGAGCATTTATTTAGGAAAAACAAGTGAATCTTGGTAAGGACAGCTGGCTTTGTGGCATGTCAATTGCCCTGTTCTTCTCCCTCCTCCCTCTCTAGTTCCGCAGTAGTCTTGAAAACCAGGAGCTCCGTGATCACTGTGAAAGCCATCAGCCTGGCAGCCAGCAGAGAGGCAGAATGGAAATGAAGTTCTTTCCAAGCTTCTTTTCCGCCTCCTCCTAGATTAAGCTAAGAGGTACTGTGAGGGCTGAGAACTAGTGAAGAAGCCAGTTTGAAGCCTCTGTTAAGTGCACATACACCATTAGCTGTTGACAGAATCTGGGATCGCTCAAAACCCATTAGATGGGACAGGAGTGTGGCTCGTCTACCTCGGTCATCCGTAGACCAGGAGAAAGGAGGGCTGCCTCTTCCCGGGGCCTCTTAAATAGACCACAGTGAGCCAGAGCAACAGTCTTCAATCTGGCTCTGCTCATATAGTCTCTGTTTTATGTGAAGTTTCATAATAACTTCAGGAAGGAAATGTTGTAGCAATGGGTTTCACGGTCTGATTCTGTCATGGTACAGGTGCCAAGTTTATTAGATTACCAGGGAAGCACCCATACCTCCTGCTGAGTCACGCACTTAATCCCTTGTAAAGCTCAGGTCTTTGTGGAAAGTCTTTTCAAACAGCTAAACTGGGATGATCAGTGCTTGTGAAAGGCGGACACGGTGTAGCCTTAAGGCTATGGCATGGAACCGGATGCAGGCTGCTTTCTACACCCTTTCTTTCAGCTACAGTTTATTGAACCTTATTTACGTGTGTCAACGTGATTGTGCAACAGCGCCTGTGCACTGGGTTGCAATGACTGGCTTTGAGTTGTTTGAGTTTTTAATTGGTCACCAATTATTGCTGTGATTTTCCAGCTCAACCTTAAGGGAATCCGTGTAACTCATACATTTGGTGGAGTTTTGTGGCACTGATCACTTACCTTCATACTTTGTCTATGGAACCTGTTAATCACTGTTCAGCTTCCTTCTTGAGGTCCAGGTGGACATTTGCAGCACCAGGAACTAAGGCTGTTTTTTTTTTTTCAAAGTCCAGTTTTTCTGATAATGCTTGGTTGTTTTGTTCCATGTGTTGCGGAATTTCACCTCATGGCGGAAATGCTACACCTTGCTTTATGAGGGTAGAGCAGGGCCAGCTTTCCACCTAAGAGGCCTTTTGGGAAACATTGTACAGGACGATTGAAGTGGAAAAGGCATTATGATCACACCCTTAGTTAGCCCTCCATCTTTAGGGGAATCTAAACCTAGATCGTCCACAAACGTTTATTTATTTATTTAAAGATTTTATTTGTTTATTTGACACAGGGAGAGATCACAAGTAGGCAGAGAGACAGGCAGAGAGAGAGGGGGAAGCGGGCTCCCTACTAAGCAGAGAGCCCGATGCGGGACTCGATACCAGGACTCTGAGATCATGACCTGAGCCGAAGGCAGAGACTTAACCCACAGAGCCACCCAGGCGCCCCCACAAGCATTTATTTTTATGCAGCTTTTTTCCCCTTTATTTGAAAAGTAACACACATCCACTGTAGAAGACTAAAAATACAGAAAAAATTATGTATCCAGGGATCACAGGAGATGGGTATATTTTGACTCTGCATTGGTAATAGTTCATGTTCAATTATCTTCATTGTTATGTTGCCTTTATGAGACTCACCCCACAATTTGTTTATCCCTTTTAGTTTGACTTCTTGAATCAGAGCCCTATTTAAAAATGACTTTTTTATGCCTAAAGACCATTTCCAGGAATAGGTCTGTATTAACTAAGTCAAATCTGGCTTGGTTGAGGAAATGTTCACTCTGGGGATTTTAAGTTTGATACTTTGCAGAAAAAAATGTCCTCCTTTAAGATGTGACTGTCATCATTACCATGTCATGCTGCACAGGTGTGTGTCCTGCTGAGTTTATTTTGTACGTGATCATGTACGTGGAGCAGAAGACTGGGCTGGGGTTGAGTGTGGGCAGAGCACATTTCATACAGGGGCTATTGATATATTTATCTTTTGCTTCCTAAACTAAGCGGTGAGCCCTCAAAGGCAGAAGCAATGTCTTTCGTTGTCTTTCGTTTTTCCTTAACACTTAGTAGGGTTTAGCATAAACAGGAGATGCTTAGTAAAGCCAACTTTGGAGCTTACACACGAGTTTTAGTTTGATCTCCTAGGGCTGGTGGAGAACATCCGAGGCAAGTACTTTTATTCTTAAGTTTTTATTTAAATTCCAGTTAACACCATGTAGTATTAATTTCAGGTGCGCGATACAGCAATTCAACCCTTCCATACATCACCCAGGGCTCATCACAACACAAGTGGCCCCCTTACTCGAGGCCAGAGCTCTTAGATTGCTCACCTTGTCCAGGTGTCCTTGTTGGGGTTAAAGTGCATCCAGGAAATTGTTAGTCTTAACTCTGTTGGTATTTTAGGGTCAATTTAAGGGGATCTATTCAAACCAGCTACACATGGACACGTATTTTAGGTACTCCAATACAGGAGAGCTGAATTTAAAACTATCGAGAAAGAAAAAAAAAAAGGTGATAAGTTACTATGTTGATAATTAAAGCAAATAAACCAAATATCTAGTTAAACAGATTGTCAAATTCCACAATATTTGCTTGTTGAAGAGTAGATGAAAGTACATGCTAACCCATGGCACCGTCCCTAAAATCAAGCCGAAGAGAGTTAATGTGATCCTAAGTTATCAGCAAATACTTGTATTTGCCGAGGTAAAGAGTTGTGACCTCTATCCGGGTATATTTACTTAGTGAGAGAAAATTCTTTTAGAATAAAAATTCCAAAATATGGAACAAAATTTCCCATTAAAGTAAAAAAAAAAAAACACAAATAACTTTACTTTTCTGATAAGTGACGCAGGACGAAGATATAAAAAGAATTCTGCTTACCTGGGTGGCTTAGTCGGTCAATCGGTTAAGCATCTGACTCTCGTTTTCAGATTAGGTCATGATCTCAAGGTGGTGAGATCGAGCCCTGAGTGGGGTTCTGCACTCAGTGGGGAGTCTGCTTGTCCCACACCCTCTGTCTCTGCCCCTTCCTCACCACCTCTCACTCACTCAAAATGAATAATATCTTTAAAAAAAACCCCAAAACAAAAACCCACCAAACTGCTTACCAAGTAAGTGCATTGATCACTGTGTTCTGAAAAAGATACCCAGATGCTGCTGTTCTTAGCACACTGAGTCTTAACCCCGCCTGGTGCAATAATGGCTGGGAGTGGGGAAATGACACCTGTGTAGACCCAGTGCTGTCAGAATGACGGATATGAATATTTGACAAAGAACTTGCCGTCACAGATGGTTTTAGGCAGTAGCTTTCTCATTTGATAACCTGACAGATTGTCCATGAGTCGCAACTTGAAAAAGAGACTGCCCTGAATCCTAGGACACTTGGATCTTGTCTCTTACTTTTTACCTGCTATGTGGCTGTAATTTCTTTGGGCGTCCATTTGCTGTCCATGTCAGGAAAGATGGGTGTAAATGATACCACGCATCTCCTCTGGCTTTCAATGCTCATTTTTTGTTATTGGTTGTAGTCGTGTTTTATATCTTAATGCTATGATTTTAAAATACAACAAGTTCGGGTGCCTGGGTGGCTCGGTTAGTTGAGCGACTGCCTTTGGCTCAGGTCATGATCCCAGACTTGCAGGATGGAATCCTGCATCGGGCTCCCAGCTCCCTGGGGAGTCTGCTTCTCCCTCTGACCTTCTCCTCTCGTGCTCTCTCTCACTCCTTCTCTCTCAAGTAAATAAATAAAATCTTAAAAAAATTTTTTTAAATACAACAAGTTCAAATGCTGCCTTTAATTATCCATTTTTGTATAAATGGAAAATGGGAGGAAAAACAAAATTTAGATTAAATGCCATACACTTAGGAAAAAAGCTTATCTCTATTTTATAAGCATAGAAGATCAATAAATAAAATATATATTGTTTTAGATATATATTTTAAGCTCCTTAAATACTGATAAGTATTCATGTGCTGTTTTATATTATATACATTTTAAATGTTGATCCAAAATGTGTATTTGAGATTACCCACCTGCTACAGTAAGTAGAAACCTTTTGTGTTACTAAGTTATTAGAATGTTACAATTAGTCCATTTTTGCTAGTTTCTACAAATAATGCAAGCAATGACAGAAATATTTCTGCTTCTTAGAGTCTTATTTATAATGCTGAAGCTGGAGTACAGGATTAATACGTGAAAGAAAGGAACCTGCTATGTTACTTTACATCTCTTGGGAAACACCATTAATGTGTATGTTTGGTCTGCTTGGCAGAATCATTCAGATGTATGTGGAAGTGATGCAGAAACCTGCGACTGTGTAGAACTGACCTATCCCTCTTCCTTCCAGAGTCCCTTGCTTTGGTCAAATCTTCTGCAGTCATTGCTGCACGGAAATGTAACTTAGCAATTAGGACAGTTGAGTCCTTTGAAAATCACCTTTTTTCTTTTTTGAACTTAATCATAGATAACTTTTGGTCTGGTAGCCACTGCTTTCAAGTAAAAATGCTCCCCCCCACCCCCATCAGCTATTATATACTTAACAAGTGATGGCATTAAAGAAATGCGAAACAGGTTAGAATAAATGAAGAAAGAGGCGGGGAAAGAATTTCTGATATACACTGAGAAGACCACAAACATTTGGGTCAGGCTGGCTGTGTGATTGTGGTTTGAAGAGGCACCAACCTCTGAGAGACCTCCATGAGGTATGTTAGCGGACATGCTCAGGCTGGGGCTGTGGAGAAGTGACTTGTTTCAGAGTTGTATTTTAGATGTTGAAATTCTGCTTACTACCACTGAAATTCTGAACTCATTTCCTTAACTTTGTCTTTGCATTCAGAGCTGAATTAGGCCAAATTCCATTGCTGCAGTTTTATTTCCAAGTGTGAATAAAGCAGGAAGTCCTTTAATAAAGCATTCTTCTTCTTCTTTCTTCTCCTTCTACTCTTTTTTGTTTGTTTTAATAAACGATTTTTATTCTAGAAGTAAGGTTTTGTAATTTTAGGAAAATAGAAATTACATGTGAACAAAAAGAAAAAACTATGATCACATCACCTGAGATTACTGTTTAATTTATTGAATTTCTATCCTATTTTCTTATAGCTATTTTCCCTTAATATTTGTGTCTCTGCATATTCATGTAAAACGGACATCATGATGTACTTCATTTGGTAGAAAAAGCATTCTCCTTGAGACTAGCATAAGCAAACTGAGTTTTACAGATTCAGGTATACAGAGGCAAGTGACACATTGAAGTACTTTTCACAAATGTATTTGGCTCATTCATAGGCTTACGTGAAAAAATCATCTTCTGTTTGATAGTTTTTGAATAGGAAATGAATGAAAAGCCTGCTCAGCAGAACAGTTTCAGATAAACCTCTGAATTCAGTTTTCAGCTCTTTGCCTGCATTTGGTGGGGTTTTTGAAAGTGGTTAACATTAATTGGAACTTTCTTTAAATTCTTTAATTAGTTCAAGAAGAAGGAAGGCCTGTGACTTACTTTGTAGATCATTTCTGTCATTGACGCTATCAGAGAGTAGTTGACAATTTTTCAGATGGGCTTTTACTTCAGGCTTGGAGTTGCAGAGAAAACTACACTTGGAGGCACCCACCTCGAGCTCACTTGGAAGCTCTTGGTGGTGTTAGCTTGTCTCCTAGCACCAGGTCGACCTTGCCACTCCCTTACTATGCACAGGCTCTGAGAAATCTCCAGAGGGGAGAACTAAAGCTTAGCCATGTGGGATCTCTGGAATGAGGCTTAACATGGAAACCTCCTCACCCTGTGAAATACCAACCTATTTCCACCCCAGCTTCAGCTTCCACACCAGGCTTTCGGTGAGGGATCAGGCTGAGGAGGCATTTGCTCACTGTTAAGGTCTAATATCACAGGCTCATATCGAATTTGCTCATGTATGAACTTGCCAAGGCTTCAACTCCTAATAGGGACTTCTGAGAGTAGTAATGGGAAGGTGCGGTTAGACTGGGGTCAGATGATTCGAGGTCTGCAAATAAACGAAGCTTCACCCCTTCACTTGTTTGCAAATGCAGTCTGCAAGCCTGTTGTTTCAGATCATCTCTGCAGATCTAGCTTGACTTCCTGATTAGGAGCCTAGGGGTGTTGAGGAATCTCAGGTACAGCTGATATGTTATATGTTGTGAATGAAATTGAGTGCCATTGTCCGTAATATCTGGCTTGACGAGGTGATGACCAGTACACAGAATCGTGTAGGTCTTGCAGTCTACGGAAATAGCTTCCTGGGGATGGGTTGGATGGTGGTGATTTCCATCTGCAGTCCTCATGTGGGTGCAGGTAAAGATAGAGAACAGTTTCCATTTTTTAAGTGCATGTGCCTTTGCTGAGAAGGTAAGCTATAGTTTTATAGAAGTTTCCTTTTTTCTTTGTAGATATAATACTTTGCCAAGCAGAAGAACCCTGAAAAATTCAAGATTAGTGAGTAAGAAAGATGACGTCCATGTCTGTATCATGTGTTTACGTGCCATCATGAATTACCAGGTATGTTTGTGTTCTGAGTCTTTAAAAATCCAAATTCGTCAAAATCAGATCTTGTCCTCTTTGGTTTCTCAATATTGTTTCTATTTGAAGTAAATGTCAGGATTTAATGTGATTCTACTAAAACAGGAAGGGTCTGGATCATTTTAATGCTCAAGACTTACCTCCGTGCCTGTGTGTTTTAATTAGCATTTATATTTTGTGATATATTTAGAGGGAAGATGTTTTCCTCCTTCAGTCATAAACTTGTTTAGATTATTGGGTAAATGTTTGTGACCATTAAAGACTGAGTCAGCCACTGGTTGTGGGCAATTCTGGAACAACTTTAGAAAATTAGGAGTGGATAGACTCTCACATGGGTCAGTGGTTCTCTCAAAGGGTTATATGGTAAAAAGGTGAGAAGCTGTAATTACTGTCTGTCGGACTTAGTGGTTCTTTTTTTTATATTTTTAACAATTTTATTTATTTAAGAGAGAGAGCTCAAGCGCACAAGCAGAGAGGGTGGGCAGAGGGAGAGGGAGAAGCAGACTCCTTGCTGTGGGCAGGGAGCATGACTCGAGGATCGATCCCATGACCCCAAGGTTATGACCTAAGCTGAAGGCAGACACTTAACTGACTGAGCCACCAGGTGCCCCTGGACTTACTGGTTCTTAATCTTTATAAGAAGCACCTGGAGGATTCTTCTTCAAAGGGCAGATTCCTCTGGGTGATTTTGATACAGCTGATCCCCATCATAATGGGGACAGAAGACAGCTTAACGTGTGGGTTGTTATTAACTCAAACAACAAAGTCGAAGTTGGAGCCTGGCATATCAAGGGTGAACTGACAAGGTCCAAGTTAGATAAGGGGAACCAGGGGTAAGAATTGGAAAAACCGAATTCAAATATAAAAATAGGATTTGGTATCTATGGGTAGGGATGCTGAAGGTGGCTCCAAGCGGAGGTGGAAAATAAATGCATAGGTAGCGAGGGTCAGTATTAGAATTCAAACCCAACATAAAGGTGCTGAATTGAATTTGAGAATGGGAATGCACATTTTATTTTTTCTTTCAATCAATATTTTTTGAGCATTGCCAAATAGACCCTGTTCTAGGTGAAGGGAATACGGCATTAAAGAAATAAATGCCCCAGGGAACTTACTCTTTAATGAGGGGAGACAGCTGATAAATAACTTGAGAAAACATACAGGGTTCCAGGTAATAATGATGATGAAATGAAACAAAAGCTAATACTTACCAAAAACAACAACAACAAAAAAACAAAAACAAAAAAACTTCACAAAAAACCAAAGAAGAAAACACAGAGAGTGTTTCCTAATAGGACCAGCACTTTTAAGCCTATTTACTTAATTTAAAGCTCATAACAGTCCTATGAGATTGGTAGTGTTACTCTCCCCATTTTACTGATGAGGAAACTGAGACAGGGAAAAGTTAGGTAATTTGCCCAGGATCATATAGTCAGGAAGGGGTAGAGTCAGATTTAAATCCAAGAAGGACTGGCTCCAGAGAATTGTTACTAATACTGTAGAAAAGCTACCCAAGAAGTAGGAATAGGAATTGATAAAAATGTGTGTTCAGTTTTAAATAGGCCAGCCCAGGGCAGTGTCATGGGGAATTAGCAATTTGTCATAGTAGCAATTTTAATGAGGGAACAAGGTAAGAGGTTATAGGGAAAGAAGATTCTGGGTAGAAAAAGGGGCAAGTGCAAAGGCCGTGGGGCAGAAATAAGTTTGCTGTGTTCGGAGTGTGGAAAGGACTCCAGGCTGGCTGGATCGGACTAAGAAGGAGAACAGTAGGAGATGAATCCGAAGTTGACACGGGGTCCTGACTGTGTGGGGCTTTAACAGCCAGTGAAAGGATTTTGGCTTTATCGTGAATGGAAAGCTATCGAACAGTTTGGAGGAGAAACATGACATGATCTGACTCTTGATTTTAACACCACCATTCTAGCTTCTGTGTTTAGGATTGACCTTGGGGGGCAAAGGCAAAAGGAGGTAGACCTTTTAGGAGGCTGCTGCATTGATTTAGGTGAATGTTGATGGTGGTATGGGGCCAGGATAGTAAGAGTAGAGATGATGAGAGGTGACCAGATTCTGCTTTTGTTTTGACGGTAAAGGCAATGACATTGGCTGCGTGGTGAGTGGAGGGTGGCCCCATGGTGTTTGTCTTGAGCCCCTGTCAGATGGAGTTGCCATCTACTAAGATGGGGAAGGCTACACAATGAGCAGATTTGTGAGACACTATAAAGAGTGAAATTTTAGGGGTGTTACTTTCAAAATGTCTGTAGTCATCGAAACAGAGATCTTAAGTCAGTGATGAGATATGCCCATCTGGAATTCAGAACAGAGGTCTAGGAGACATAAATTTGGGAATTAATAGGTAGTATATAAAGCCAGGGGAATGCCTGAGAGCAGCAGGGGTAGCTAGACAAGCAAAGAGATCCAAAATTGGAACCCTGGGCACTCTGTTTAAATGTCAGAGAGCTGAGAAAAAACTAGCTAGAGAGACTGAGAAGTAGCCAGGGAGGGAGGCAGGCACCAAGCACGGGAAGTGTTTCAAGGAGAAGAGCATGGTCAGCTGGGACAGTGCTGCTGCTAAGTCCTGTAAGATGACAAGTGAGAGTTGGCCATGGGCTTACAGAGTGTGGGTCATTGGCGGTCCTGGCATGGACAGTTTCAGTGCAGAGATGGGGTTGAAATTCCTGATTAAAGGGATTGCAAGAGACAGTGGCAGGAGGAGAGTCTAGGCCGTGAGTGCTTGGAGTTTTGCTGTAGAGGTTAGCGGAGATACAGGGCAATAGCTGGACACAGGTTGAAGGTCAAGAGAGATTTTGCCATTGTGGCTACTGTTTCAGTCGGGTGCATTTGCATCACGTTTTTATGCTAATGAATCAGAGGGAGAAGTAACAGTGAGGGATGGGAGAATTTCTGGAGCATCGGAAATGTTTTGGGGCTGGTGAGAGGGAACGGAATCAAGTGGAGAGAATGGCCTTGGATTAGAGCCCAGGAAAGTTCTTTAGGAAGAGGTGAGTGAGGATGAGAGCTGTGGGAACTATGGGTGGATTGATGAGGGGGTGCGAGCTTTTAGAAGTTTTTTTTCCCCCTATTATATTTTCTCAGTGTAATTAGGAAAAAGGTCATGAACTGTGAGGTTGGAGGAGAAGGAATAATTCCTCAAGTCAGCGGAATCAAAAGTGATTCTAGAACTTGTTACTTCATTGAACTTACATGTCTCAGAACAAGGCAGGTCTTCCTGGGCTCTGGTATTTCCCAGAGAGGCTACTAGAAACAGTGTTTGTCAACCCGGGCTGCACAGGAAAGTCAGCTTCAAAATACAGATGCCACAGGGAAATACAAATCAAAACCACAATGAGATACCACCTCACACCAGTCTGAGTGGCTAAAATTAACAAGTCAGGAAATGACAGATGCTGGCGAGGATGCGGAGAAAGGGGAACCCTCCTACACTGTTGGTGGGAATGCAAGCGGGTGCAACCACTCTGGAAAACACCATGGAGGTTCCTCAGAAAGTTGAGAATAGAACTACCCTATGACCCAGCAATCACACTACTGGGTATTTACCCTAAAGATACAAACGTAGTGATCCAAAGGGGCACGTGCACCCGAATGTTTATAGCAGCAATGTCCACAATAGCCAAACTATGGAAAGAACCTAGATGTCCATCAACAGATGAATGGATAAAGAAGATGTAGTATATATATATATATACAATGGAATATATACAATGGAATGCAGCCATCAAAAGAAATGAAATCTTGCCATTTGCAACGACATGAACTAGAGGGTATTATGCTTAGCGAAATAAGTCAATCGGAGAAAGACAACTATCATATAATCTCCCTGAAATGAGGAAGTCGAGAAGCAACATGGGGGGTTTGGGGGGTTGGAAAAGAATAAATGAAGCAAGATGGGATCAGGAGGGAGACAAACCATAAGAGACTCTTAATCTCACAAAACAAACTGAGGGTTGCCGGGGGGAGTGGGGTAGGGAGAGGGTGGTTGGGTTATGGACATTGAGGAAGGTATGCGCTATGGTGAGTGCTGTGAAGTGTGTAAACCTGGTGATTCACAGACCTGTACCCCTGAGGCTAATAATACATTATATGTTAATAAAAAAAAGTTCAAAAAAATGATAAAAAAAATTAAAAATAAAAATTCAGATGCCAGGGTCCCATCCTTGAGATTGGAAGTGAATTGACCTGGGGTATATCCTGGAAAATCAGTGTTGTGTTTTGTTTACTCTTCCACGTGATTTTGATAAGCAGCCAGATTGAGAATCACTGGACTAGAGCCTTTTCACTATTTTAATAAGGAGAAATACATAGTTCCATCATAAAGAACGAGAATATGATTCCTTGATAGTATCATGATTGCTAAAATTTTTCATAGAGAAATGTTCAGGCACTAGAGACATAAATGGATTTATGACTGTATAACTTACATTAGGTAGAATCTTTGGGTTTTTGGTTTTTTTTTAATCAACATGGACAGTCCCCTAAGTTGACTCCTAATGCTTTGGGTTTTTTTTTTTTTTCCCCCCAGTATGGTTTCAACATGGTCATGTCTCATCCACATGCTGTCAATGAGATCGCACTGAGCTTGAACAACAAGAATCCAAGGTAAGCTTACTTTGTAATTTTTCAAGTGTAAATAAATCTAACTAGAGGAAGAAGAGAGCCAGTCAACACTTAGTCAACTTAGAGTTAGGACACTTCCAAGTGCACCTCTTTGAATTAGGTTGCCAGCGGACTCCTTGGCTATGTAGAAATTTCTTCTCAGCTGAGTTACAGTCCTACATGTGGTGGAGTTGAGCAACTGGCGACAACATTACCCCCTCGCTGTTCTCTTCCAGCTTCCACTTTCGAGGCCTGGTTCTTGGCATCCTTGCAAATTTTACCAAATTGAGTAGAGAGCATGAGTTTGCCAGGTGGTTAGAACTGGAGCCAGGAGAGTTTTCAATCAAGACTTAGTGATACCACTTACCGCTGAAAGCTAACTACAGCCACTATCCCTTGTCTACGCTTCACTCGCAAACCTTTGCATATGTCGTTATGACCAAACAACAAAAGAAACACAAAACAAAAATTGCTGTGTATGTTGATTGCTTCTTCTGTTCACTTGACTCTAAAGGCCACTGCCGTATTATTCACATCACAGATCATCTCTAGAAGCTGGTCTTAATCAGTTTATTTTAGTTACTATAATGGGTTTTCCATTCTGGTGAGGGATTCTGCATTTCACACATCTTACTCCCTTTCACCAGATACATCTGTATAGACCGTGCATCTGAAAACTTGTTAATGCAACTAAAAAATCTGATCACAAATGAGATCCTTTCTGATATGGAATGAATTGAAGAATTTATAAATTTTGAATATTATTTCAGACTTCCTCCGATGATAGTTTTTGCAATTTGGCGATCACTTTCTTCCTTTACTAAAAAGTCTGGGAAGTCATGCTTCTTTGTCCCTGCCTTCCACTATAGGGAAGTTGTTACTCATTTTTCTTACGATAATTGACATTGTGAATTATCAGGCTGGTCTTCATATAGAGGTTGGCAATAGTTTTTTTTCTAGGAAAAAAAAATACTGAAGTGATCTTATGAAAAAACAATGCTGTTCTTGAGGTCATATAGAAAACTTAGACTATATTGCTAAGGGTTTCCTTATAAAAATATTTCAGATGAGGTTTTATTTTCTTTTCTCAAGTCAGAAAATATTCTTGTATTAGCAATGCTATAATCCAGCCCCTCTCAGATCTCCTGCATATGAAGAAGTGGTGACAGAGACTTGCTTTGTCATAGGGGATCTTTATGGCACCATCTGCAAATTGCAGATTTAAAATGGAGGACGTTAATTTCAGGAGATTTTGAACTTTTGGGGCAAATGTTATTTCTCTGACTTTAAAGCCAGCCAAAAATATTTAGCCAGTGGGTCCTTTTCCTGAATATTCCCAAGTCCCTAGGTGTCTAGCTTATCAATAAAAACTTTTTCAGACATATTGTACTGAGTCACCCACTGGTAGAAATGAAAGACTAATCTTCCCAGAATTGATTTTCATTAGTGAGTAATTTATAATTTTGGGAGTGGGAAACTTTCCTTCTAAATTTGCTACCTCAGATAAATTGCACACGTAGATGTTAGTAGAGGTTTAAAAATGTACTTTCATATAAATATACCTTAGTAAACGTTTAAAAAATACATGAATTAATACTTTATTATCATAGCCATCTCGGAAGGAGGGAGCAGCTGACTCATCATGTTACTTTCACTGATTTTTTTTTTTTTTTTTTTTTTGCTTGTTTCTTCTTGCTTCGACAGAACAAAAGCCCTTGTCTTAGAACTGTTGGCAGCTGTTTGTCTTGTCAGAGGCGGGCATGAAATCATTTTATCAGCATTTGACAACTTTAAGGAGGTAGGATCCTTTGTAGTTCGCTCACACAAACCTATCTGGAAGTCTTTGCACAGAATGATTTACCTTTTCTGTGTGTGTTTTATTATTGGGAAATAACTGACTTCAGTTTCAGGTGTACAACGTAAGGACTTGCTCTTTGCATGTCTTGTGAAATGATCACCACCATAAGCCTAATTAATATCCGTGGTTGACCTTTTTATGTCTTCTGGGGCCTCAAGGATACAGCAGTTAATTTTCTAAGACGTCATTGAGGGAAAAGTAATGAACTTAGTCTAAATATCTTAAAGGGATGCTTTAAGCTTCCTTGGGTGTCTCATTTCCAAGAAAAGTTAAAAACTATTTGCAGGATCCATTTTCCTTTGGAGAACGTGGAATTGCCAGTTTGAAAACAGTTTGCAAACATGTTTTGTTAAATGTCTGAGGTTTTCATTATGGTGATACTTGATTACTCTCCGTGTACATTTTAGGAACTCTTTGATCATAGTTACTTCCCTCAAATCTTTTGTATTATCATTCCTGTGCTGGACGCCACACATACACACCCAAAACCCTCTCAGTTAAATACAGACACTGATTTGAGCAGTTGGTAATCTTAATGAGGCGATCCTGTCCTAGACAAACAGTAAACCAGCAGACATGTGTGGTTGAAAATGAAAACTGAAATGACTACAGAGGAAGAAAGAATGACACGCAGATTATATGATACCAAGGACGGTGGCCCAGAGTATCAAGACATCATGACTGGAATAATCCCTCATTTCCCTGAGTGGTAGTGTGCAGGGTCACGTGGCCATGAAGAGCGCCTGTTTGCTCCCCTACCACGGGCCTAACATTTAAGGCTCCTTTGAGGTGGGGTGTTATAAAAGTCAGTATAGGCACTTGGATCTCAGGCTTCGTAGGGCCGTTAGCCAAATTGTACTTTCTCCTGGTGACCCTGTTTGGTTTCAGAAGCTTCTGGATTCGAATCCAGATCTCAGAGGGTCTTCCAGACTCTCTCTCATCTGTCCTGGGAGCCTCTGGAGTAAGAACCCTGCTACTATTTGTCGACAACCTACGTACGGTGGGCGCCGTGCCAAGTACACCCATGAAATCGTGGGGTTCTGTGAGAATATGTGAGACAGGTATTCACGTCTACATGTTCTGGAAGAATAAACTGAAATTCCAGATACCTGGTTGGCCCATGGCCCATAGCCAAGAAGTGGCAGAACGAGGACCAGGATTTGGTGCTCTTGATCGCCAACTCCTGTTTTAGGTGGCATTTGGGCCCAGCTGTGTGTGAACCTCTTGGGGAAATGCCGAATTAGATAGGACCTCAGAGCCATTTCCCCCATCCTATACCTTTCATTGGACTTACTGCACCAGTTGCCGAGGTACTAGCGAGTGACCCATGATCGCACATGTGGGCTAGAAAGCTCCAAAGATGTCATCAGGCAGGAGGACCCTTTCATTTGTATTGTTTCCCTCCCTTCAGTCACTGCTTTAAGATTCTGATATGCATTTTGTTAATGCCAACCATGGACAGAATCAAATATTGCCTTTTTACCCATTCAGCCTCAGGGATAGTGAAAAAATATCCAGGTTCCAAGAATATGAGGAATAATGGTGAATCTTTAAATTTATACTTTGGCATCAAAAAAAAATAGAGGCTTTAGAGAGAAGAAATGTATGAATGCTTGTCTGTGGATGTTTTGCATAAAACATATTAGTACATGAAATTCACATTTACAAATAAGATATATGTTTGGGTAGATGGGTGTATAGGAAAGTGAAACAGCTCACAAAGCTACTCTAACTCCCAAATCTTTATCATTTGATCATATTTGGACTTATCACATGTCTAATTCCTTCCACATTGGAAACACTTATTCTACCTTATCAGTGACCCTTGTTATAACATAAGCAATTTCACAACAAGCATCTGATGATATTGCAGGTCAGATTATGTCCTCAAATTATAATTGTGTACAATCAGTAATCATTAAAACCAGTAATTCATGAGAATGGATGTTAATCTTGTATACTTTTAGGTAAAACAGAGTGCCTTTCTTATGCATGATATTACTTGCAGAACTCAGTTTCAGTGACCTGGTGTCAGAATTGTATACAGTTTATCTGTTTAGGGCATAGTGGGTGCTTAGTTGGAAAAAAGTAATCTTACGAAATCTAATGGCTAAGTAACAGTGCAAACTAAATTAATTTTGACTTTGAATTTTAAAACCGTAACTAACAAATCTGCCTTACTTCTGTAATTACTTGTGAGTGATGGTGTTTAAGATCTGATTCTCCCTGGACGGGCACTGTTGTCTTAGAGAAACAATGCCACGTGGGAGAAGGGACAAGAGCGGGTTCTGTGTGTGCTCCTGGCATGCACTGACTTTGAGGTGTGGAATCCGTGTAGACAGACCAAGCAAAGAGATTACTCTAATAGCTGTGTGAATGAGGAGAGGGCAGGAGCATGCCTCCGAGAAGCTTGATTGATTCTTATGGATAGGTCTAAAGAGCATCAACCCATTTAATTGTTCAATTTTAGCGTGAAAAGGTATTACTTTGTATTGATCCTTTTTTATTTTAATGCCATTGTCAGCCCAGAGTGTCTTAAATTTCTTTCTTTTCTCTTTTCCCCCATTTTATGTGAAGGAATTTTTTTTCTTATACATCATAGTCAAGAGTGTGTTCTCTAATCATTTAAGGAAAAATGTCAGTGGAATCTTCTGGGTTTAGGGAGATTTGGGAGCCAGCTTTCCCTGATAAGGAAAAGTTGTACTTAGGATCTCAGATGCTTGTGCAGATATGGTTTGGGTGAGAGTGATGCGTTCTGGGACGTTCATGGCAGAGAGAGTACCATACCACATACCAGGATTCCAGCGAGTATGGCCAACAAAGAGTTTTTGTCTTCAAGAAGATTGTAAAGCTTCTTATCCCTTTTAGTAAGTTGGGATTCCATTCGTCTCCTTAAGCAGGATGATGGGATCATCGTAATTTTCGCTGGGGGTACTGATGGAGGGTGTTTGTGGGGTTCGACATTAGATAGCAGTATCTTGTCTTGCAAATAAAGTAATAGGCATTAGAGTAGTCAGACTCTTTGGGCTTTGATCGTTGCGAAAGTACGGCCACGCACACTGTTGCAGTGTGGCACCAGATGCTAAAGGGAGGCTTAACGACCCTGCATCTTAAGGACGTAGCTGGATGTTTTCCTCCTCTGTTTCTTCTTCTTCTCCTCCTTTTTTTTTATTTTTTAATTTTTAAAAAAATTTTTTAGAAGATTTTATTTATTTATTTGACAGAGAGAGAGATCAAAAGTAGGCAGGGAGGCAGGCAGAGAGAGCGGGGGAAGCAGGCGGTGCTCGATCCCAGGACCCTGAGATCATGACCTGGGCAGAGGCTTAACCCGCTGAGCCACCCAGGCGCCCCTTCTTGTTCTTTTTTAAAGATTTTATTTTTATTTATTTGACAGAGAGAGAGAGAGAGTGAGAGAGGGAATACAAACAGGAGGAATGGGAGAGGGAGAAGCAGGTTTCTCTCCAAGCAGTGAGCCTGATGCAGGGCAATGTGGGGCTACATCCCAGGACCCTGGGATCACGACCTGAGCTGAAGGCAGAGCCACTCAGGCGCCCCTCCCCCTCTGCTTCTTGAACCAGCAAATCCCTTCTGTCCTACTTGACTACCACTAATTAATTCAAATGTAAATTACAGGAAGGTGTCTCTTCACTTTTGATTGACTTTTATGTATGATTCCTTAAATTTCTTGTACTTCAATTAGTATTCAAAATCTTAAGTTTGGCTTTTTTGTGTTTTTGCCATGAATTTTGTCACATCCTCATAATATCTGGAGTACATACCTTAGGAAAATAGGGAGTACTTCCAGTTTAATGATATCTGAGGGCAGGAAGAATATTAACCCAAGGCTTTGCTTTAGGTGGGTGTTCAGGTTGGGACTAAGTCTGGTGTCCCTGAGGAAGCACGTATGTCACATCAATATATTTGATGATAAATGAGTTCTTACATTAGGTGTGGTTTGTGACATGCCTGAAAATTTGAGTGTGGTAAGTAAAGACCAAATCATTTAGTCAACCATGATGCTCCTTGAATTTTTTTCTCTTAAAAATTTTTTTTTTCCCAAATAAAGGGAATTAACACATCTGCTTTGGGCGTTGAAACCTCTCCTCATAAAAATTTATGATCCTGAATTGAGGATCAGGGTGAGAACAAGGAGTCATCTGTTTTTTGCTTATTGGCGAATTTTGCTATGTGGAGGGATGTATTACCATTTTGCCTAAATCAATACTTTCTTAGGTGTATAGCAATATATGTTTTTGAACATTTGGCCTTCCCAACAGGAAAAAATACATTTGGAAGCAAAGGTCGTTCTCTTGGTGTTTGCGTAGTTCAGGTCTTGTCTGTGAGAAGCAGAGAGCGACTGTAACATACAGAAGAAAGGGTTCATTGGAAAGATGTTGAGAAGTGCACAGGGTTGACGAGGAGCCTAGAGAAACAGGCCTGGAAAATGATCAGGCTTTCCTAAAATGTGGCTAGACTCTCAGGCTGTGTTCCCTTGAGGCTTAGCCACCATAAACACTACTTGAGGTTCTGATCATGCTTTTTCTTCTCTCCCAAGTGACATGGACCATAGCTAGCCATCATCTGGGTCATCAGAGTAGCTTATCGGTTAAGGACATGAACTAGCCCCCACTTTAGAGTTAAAGACACGATTTAATCTACTTTTCCTTAAGAACCTTGAGGTCTTCCACTTAGACCTTGCTCTCTTCAATTTTTCCTAGTCTTCCTCCTGTCTTTCTGTTCTATGCTTTGGTATATCTGACAATATTCAATCCTTTGGTATAACTGCATTTAAGAAAGTGTCTGCAAGAGGGTGGTGGGGTTATGGACATTGGGGAAGTTACATGCTATGGTGAGTGCAGTGAAGTGTATAAACCTGGCGATTTATAGATCTGTACCCCTGGGACTAATAATACATTATATGTTAATTTAAAAAATAAATGAATTAAAAAAAAATGTGTCTGCAAGAGTCTGGCAAAGAAATGCTCCCATTTGAAATGAGAGGGGAGGAGGCTGAGGCCCGTCGTTCTGCAATGGAATGGCCTGCTCTGATAGTCGTGATCAAACTCTCCGAGGGCTTTGAGCTACCCGCTCCCCGAGGCTCCTGGGCGGTGCACCTGGAATTCATCAGGATTCCAGAATGATTATAACTGTCTTCTCATCTGCTTCCAAAATGACGGCATCTGGCTTTAACAAATAAGCCTGAGGCCGGAGTTTGGTTATTCAAGGCCCGCCTCCTTCCCAGGGCCACCCTTCCAGTGTGGAGAGGTGGGGCCTCGTGAAATGAGTCACTCAAGGCCACCAGCGCTCCTGTACACAGCGCTCTTGGCAGTAGTCATTAGTTTTTTTCGCCTTTTTCTAGAAGGCTTCCTCAGAAAGCTGATGTGGTTTAGCTACCGGGCACCCGAAAGCACTCGTGCTACACATTATTAAGTTGATTTAAGAAAGCCTGTCAAGTTTTATTTACAGTGGGCCAAATTGGGCAGGAAGGAGACCAGACATTTTGGTGCGCTTCCAGCGTCCTTGGAGTTTAATCCCATCTAATCTAACCTCTCAGACGTTTGGGGGTGCAGGATTATAAGTCCAGCACAAGACCCTCCAGATGACTCCTTCATTGGTAAAAATTTTCAACATGGAGCGAAGGGCACTTTTTTTTTGGTCTCTCTCTAAACTATAAGCAATGTATTTTCTCAGACCTCAGACTGTGAGAGCTACAGTTTGAGCGCGTGTGTGTATTTCACGCTGTGAGGCCAGAATTACACTAATCCGATTGCCTGAGCGTCCTCTCTGGCCAGTCTGTCTTGTCAGTGATCAAGAAGCAGAGTCCCCACAATTATTATTATTTTTTTTTGGACTGTTTATTAACAGTTGCAGTTACTGCTTGTGTACAGTAAATGATCCCAGACATAGTCTTACTGCGCTCATGGGTTCTGTGGATCAGGAGGTCAGGACGGGCGTGGCAGGGATGACTGTCCCTGCTCCCTCACACCCGGGGCCTCATCAGCAAAGATTCCAGCGACTAGGGGCAGGAATTCATTTGGAGGTTTCCTCACTCAAATACCTAGCTCTGGGCTGTGATGACTTAAAGGCTGAGCACAGTGGAGCCTACTAGCCAGGACACCTCCATATAGAAGTTCATGTGCTGGCACCGGTTATGGTGTGAGGAGAGCTGGCTTCCCAGAGGGAGGGTCCTGGAGGGAGCATCCGGAGATCAGGGATTTAAAGTGATAGACGTCACAGTCTTTATCTCCTGAGCTAGTGTCAGAGGTCATCAGTGTCATTTCTGCTGCATGCTTTTGGTTATAAGCAAGTCACCAAGGCCAACACAGATGCCCAGGGGTATCAAAGACTTCACTTCTCCATGGTGGATTGTGAGGGTGATATCACAGGAGAACGTGTCCGGTGGGAGATACTGCTGTGCTCATTTTTGGAAAATAAAGTTCACCTCCATAACTTTTTGAGAATTACTAGTATATCTCTGGTGGTTCCTCTTCCATTTTCTCTCTTGTCTTCTCTCAGCCCGGTACTTCGGTTTGCCTCAGGACTGAAAGCTTTGTAAACTTCTTCACTGGTGTTAGAAAGGATGCTGCCAGCTTTGGGGCACCTGGGTGGCTCAGTGGGTTAAGCCTCTGCCTTCGGCTCAGGTCATGATCTCAGGGTCCTGGGATCGAGCCCTGCACTGGGCTCTCTGCTCAGGAGGGAGCCTGCTTCCCTCTCTCTCTCGCTGCCTGCCTCTCTGCCTACTTGTGATCTCTCTGTCAAATAAATCTTAAAAAAAAAAAAAAAAGAAAGAAAGGATGGCTGCCACTTCTTTCAAGCCAGTTTGGGCAAACGGTATTTTGGGAGCCTTTCTAGAGGAGAAAGGAGCCGTTTATGTAAGATTTCCAAGCCGCTGTAGTGAACGAGTTATTTCATTATAATCTCTGTCTTTATCATCTTGTAAGGAACTGAAGGCTGGTCTCCTGTTGGTCATTAGGGGGTGAGTCATGCTAACTTACTGGAAAAATTTTCATGAATATTTGAGTGCCTCCTTGTGTCAGAAATATTGATAAACACTGGCAATAAGAAAGTGAGCAAGAGACAGGCCTTACCTTTAAGAAGGAGCATCCGAATCCGGGTAAGGAAACAAATATTTTGACAGTGAAGCTATTAGGCTTTATGAAGTTAAATGTCAGATGCTTTATAAGAGGAGTAACCACTAACCAAGAGGAGGTGAAGGCAGGCACATGGGATGGGCGCTCTCGGGGAGGCTTCCTGTAGGAAGGGGTGCCTGAGCTGAATTTAGGTTGAGTAAGAGTTACCCAGGTATAATAGTTTCTTATTAGTGCTGTAATAAATTGCCCTAAACTTGCGGCTTATTACATATTATCCTACCGTTCTGTTGGTCACATGTGTAAACCGAGTCTGTAGAGGCATTCTCTCAAGGAATCCATTTCCTTGTCCTTTCAGTTTCTAGAAGCTGCACTACCGTTCCTTGGTTCCTTGGCTCTCTGCTCTTCTGACTCTGAGCCTTTGGCCTCCTTCCTCGAGTGACCATTGTGATTCTGTGGGGTCCACCCGGATAATCCAGGATAATCTTCCCATCTCAAGATCCTTATCTTAACCATACCTGCCGAGTCCCTTTCACTTGGAAGGTAACTAGTCCCCAGTGCTAAGGATTAGGACAGGGACATCTTTGTGGAGGCGGTTCTTCTTCGGCTCCCCACACCAGGTAAAGGTGGCCTTTTATGCAAAGAAGGTGGCATCCTAGTGAAGCTTCAAGGACCCTCGTTACTGTAGTTCACTGTACTCTCCATTCTTAAAGGGGAGGCGGGTGTGGGAAGAGACACGGTGGGGGAGGAAGGGAGGGGCCGGTGAGGAAAGACTTCATGTCTTACTCTCCAGAGCCTTCATATTCCAGAGTCTGCCTGAAGCCGCAAGAGGCAGCGGCAGGAAATGTGTTCTCCGAACTCCTCCAAGCACTCGGTGTTTGGATCAGCTCTCTCCGTACAGGATCGGCAGGTACATTTTGCTGCAGGAGTCTCTTGGCAGTGAGCTTAGCATGAGGTCACTTGGAGGAGGGTGTGGCTACGGTTTGAGATTTGTTTCAGAGATTTTTGCCATTCATACTTCCCATTTGGGCCTCTTCCTCCAGTGACATTCATCTGCTCCTTCATCTAATAATATCGCCAGGACTTTGCTGCGGGACGGAAGGAACTTAAAAAAAAAAAAAAAAGAAAAGGAAAAGTACAAGAGGATAGTGGTTCCTGGGGACACAGGAGATGATCGTGGTGGTGTCTGGGAGCATCTGTAGAGATGCTTTGCTTTTCTACCTGACTCTAATTAGACCCGCCCAGCTTTCCACAGGCCCACCTGCAATTTACACATGAGGCAGCCTCATCCTCTACTTCCTTCATAGCAGCCACCTTTTTAGAAAAAAACACAGCTTTGCTTCCTTTTGTTTTTAGCCATGTAAAAGTGTTGTTTGGAAAATCTGGGCCTTTGGCCAGCTGTAAAATAGTAGGCATGTGTGTCCTCCTTGCATATTCTGGGACGATCACAGTGAGAGACCTCAGGGGGAAAAAAAAAACAGTGAGAGCTGCGTGTCGCCTTAGGACCCCATCGATCTGCACTGGCGGCTGGCCCAGGTCCCTCGCCATGGCCTTTCCGCTTGGGAAGGGTTCCTAGGGCAGGTAGAGGTGGTTATGGCTGTAGGGGGCATGTGGATGGTATGAAGTCCCCTGCTGTGACTGGATGAGAGAACTGGCATCGAAGCTCTGACAGCTCTGACAACATCATCAACTCTGAAAACCATTAGGATGTGGGGACGTTTCAGCTCCTGGTCAGGATCCGCTTGGCATTTGGCCATTTATTTCTGCAGGGTAAGGTTAAAGTGTCTTTCAGGGTCTCCTTGATTTCTTTTTCCCGTGCGAGGGGACTCCTCCCTATGCTTTTTCTCCCTCCCTCCACCCTGACTTGTGTAACAAGGAGGTTTTTGTCTTTCGTTTGTTTTTTTTTTTTAAGTCTGTGTCTTGGGTCTTAAGTATGCTTTAGTATGCTGTATTTGTTCTAGCTGCTTTTTAAAGCACGTTCGTATTAAGTGAAAATAGAATTGTTTTAAAATGTCAAACCTGCTTTATAGGTTATTTTTAGTGGTCGTTAAGTCCAGTGCTAAGCACTGGCTAAGTCCTAGACGCAGGGCTATGTTAACCATCTTACTAACTAGGCTTTGGGGTTTAAATAGAGCTCTTCAAATAATCATGAAAATGCTATGCTAGATATGTTAACTAGGGAAAGGATAAATGGCATAGATTTATGTCTTATGTATGGGTATATGGGTGGATGCATATTGTGTGTGTATTATTAGTAACAGCATAAAGATACTTTTATGAATAGTAACAGACGCTAAAAAGAAACAAATGACAGGGTTTGGGGTGGCAGTGTGTGTATATTTCCATTGCAACATGCCTCACGTGGTTAAATGTCCGTATTATGCAGGGTTAGGTTTTTCCTGCTAGTGGTGTTTTATGTGACAGCTCTCTTGTGTCTTTTCTAAAGATGCTAATTATCTTTTGTGTAATCTCTCTTCAAAGAGAAAGACAAGGGGCGCCTGGGTGGCTCAGTGGGTTAAAGCCTCTGCATTCGGCTCAGGTCATGATCTCAGGGTCCTGGAATCGAGCCCCGCATCAGGCTCTCTGTTTGGCAGGGAGCCTGCTTCCCCCTCTCTCTCTGCCTGCCTCTCTGCCTACTTGTGATCTCTCTGTCAAATAAATAAATAAAATCTTAAAAAAAAAAAGATAAAGACAAAATCAAAATTCTTTGGAACTTTTAGAGAGTTTTTGGGTAAATATGCTTCTTACCATGGGGGGGAAAATCATTATAAGATCAAGAGTTTGACAGAAAATAAAAATACATGATTTTTGTCCCACAGAAGTTTCTGTTGCATTGAGAAAGACAGGGTTGACTTTAATAGGTATTTGGGTAAGGACTAAATGTATGTTAAGGTAAACAATTAAGAGGATAGTAATTCAGAACGTTAAGAATGATGCTTATATTTTTTAAATTCCCTATTATAACTTAAACTGGTTTTAGGTTTTATTGCCAGTGAATATGCTTACTGATTTCATTTGAAATTTAAATGCTTGTAAAACTTAAGCACATTAAAACAGTTTATCTAGGCTCCGTAGTCAGTACATAAGGGCTTTGTTTGGTTGGTTTCTTTTAAGCTAACAAACAGTTGTCTTCAGAAAGAAAACACGAGCAAAATTCTATAAACATCAGTCGGTAGATTATATCGTGTATACAAAAAAGGCATGTATAAATACAGACATGGAGAGGCTACCATCTATTGTTTGCTGAGTGCCAATAGACTGCTATAAATTACTTTAATTCTAAGATCCACACTATGAAGGGGTTTTTAGAGTAGGTAGGCCCTGGCATACTTTAGTAAATGGCAGCCGTGGGATTTTTACCCAGATCCATTGAGCAGAAGGCTCATAGTCAACCTTCTATAACATGTTGTCACACACCAAACGCTTTCTGCATGTGTTCCTGCAACGCCCTCAGCTTTCTACTCCAAAGCCAGCCTAATTGGAACAGTTACAGATTGAATAGGTTATATTGGAGTGTTTTTAGTGACTAGTAAAATTCAGGACAAACTGGACTATTCGTTCGTTCGGGGCCTGAAAAGAGAGGGTGGGTCTTGAGCAGGATTATGAAGGAGGCAGACATTTATTTGGTGGGTGGAGGGCATTCTGGGAACAGAAGGAGAGAATGGCATGAGGTCCGTCCCGGAGCAGGGTAAGTCGGGATGAATGTGCTACGTGGCAAGGGAACATGTCTGGCTGGGGGCCATGATCCAGAAGAAAGCATGGCAGGGTACAGGCATGATTAAGAATCTGAGGAGGTAACCGTGGAGAGATTTGAAGCCTGTGGTAGAATCTCAACTGGAAGATAAAGTAGCAGGGAAAAGAAAAAGGGGATGAGAAGCAACTAAAGTTACAAAGCACTCTACGGTTTATAAAGTGGTTTTACATCTGTTCTATACGATTCTGTGGAAATCTGTGAAAGGGAATTTTATGGAATTCCTTTTTTTTTTTAAGATCTTATTTATTTATTTGACACAGAGAGAGAGATCATAAGTAGGCAGAGAGGCAGGCAGAGGGAGAAGAGGAAGCAGGCTCCCCGCTGAGCAGAGAGCCCGATGCGGGGCTTGATCCCAGGACCCTGGGATCATGACCTGAGCCCAAGGCAGAGGCTTAACCCACTGAGCCACCCAGGCGCCCCTGTGGAATTCTGATAAATCTTCAAGAGTATGCATGAAGTACCTGACAGGGGAGATGCTGGAGTTTCGAAAGTAGGTGGTTCAGGTGGTAAGTCACTGGGCCCCGGACCAAGTTTGTGGTCATGACAGTGGAGGTAAAGCCTCAAAAGGTAGCAGGAGACAGGATAATGCAGTGAATTTGGGGATGGATATAAGAGGAGAATAAAATCTACTCAAGTGATATACATTTAATTAAGAAAGTAGTACAGCCACAATAAACAGGTATCTGGCCTTTTTTTTTTCTTCTTTCTAGTGAAGAAGCTAAGCTTTGTTTTTATTGAATTCATTCTCTTTGTGATGGTTAAATGTCTGTTAGATTCTTAGTTCTGAACTAAAGATGATGAATGAGAGAAAAGGTAAACAGAGGTATTGGGGAGTGTGTGTGTGTGTGTGTGTGTGCGCGCGCGCGCGCGTGTGTGTGTAATCCAAATAGAGAAGGGGATTGTAACTAAGGAGATGAACTCCACGTGGTGCTAGCCTAGAGGAGTAAGGAGGCCAGGCTAGAATGGTCTGGAAAGATGCTCAGACCAATACAGAGGATGGAGGACAGTCAAGAGGGTGAGAATATACCGGGTCGGTCTGGTGTTTTATGGTGCAAGTTCCTGATTTAGGTGATAAGTTACTCACATGGTCTCTGTCCCCCTTCAAATTCTACATTTTCATATTTCTATATAAAATTTGGTCTCTACATTCATATGTATGTAGTACGTATTATGCATATATGTTCAGGTGTTTCCATCTGAGAAAGGTTAAGTGCTTCTTGTTCTGAAGATAGGAAAACAAGGTACCCAGATAATCAAATGATGGGTACAAACATTTACAAACACCAACAAAACATAACCTGTCCAAGAGCAGTTGGTAGGATAGACACAAACTTACAAAAAAGATAGAGCTCTGTGATTTTAGACCACATTGTGATGTTAGTCCCTTGTTCCCTTTACAACCACCTGGCAATGGCTGCATCATTTTCCAAACCCAAATGTCATTTAAAAAAAAAAATCTGCAGCGTGTCAAAGGAGCTTGCTGCTTCTCTAACCAGAAAGTGAGCTCGGTGTGCCGGGGGGGCCCACGTTGGTACCTGCCCCTTGTAAGGTCCTGTCTGGGAAAGCATCGCCGGCTCAAGCCGTGTTTGAGAGACTGTGCTTTCGAGTCATGATTCAGGCTTTTCATTTCCCAGCTCTTCCGTCGTACCTGGACTCTGTCTCCTTGTCGTAGTCTAGCGGCCATTCTTTATTCCTTTCGCCTAGTGGTGCGTGTGGCTCCTGCCCAGGTCTTTCATTCCTTAGAGCCATCTGCCAAGGATATGTAGTCATGCTTGGTTTTCATTCATAGCAATCGACTGACACACGCTCAGTAGAGGAAAGTCGCCCAGTGGTTCCTGATGATGATCCAACAATCACTGTCAGTCACCCTTCATCACGAAGTTGAGCTCTCTGACAGAATTTCCCCCCCCAGGCCTGCGTCACTGGAGAGTGGAAATGGCCAATTACTGTAACATGAGCTATAGCTCTGTTTTGTTTCAGTAGTTCGGTTTTGGCTGTGGAAAATGAGGGTTCCTTCCCCCACCAGTAAATGTACCAGCAACACACGTGGTATCCCGGATTTACTGGTATACCGCTAAGAACAACCCTGCATTTTCCATTTTGAAGTATTTTCCAGGAATAGGTGTAAGCCTTGGAAGTAGCATATTCTATGTGGTAGTTATCCAGGACATGTTTAGCTCATTGTTAAGATAATCCTTGTTTTGTTCCTTGTGCATTCTTGGCTGTTTGATATTTTAGCATGTTATGTGTTCTAGGGCAAATCTCTTTACTTGGGTAGATTCACTGAGTGTGACTGTCCCTGAACTTTGGGGAATGCCTGTTTCTTTATCTCTCTCCTGTTCTTGCTGGGAATTCAACATTCACTTGGCTTTGGGAGAAGAATATCTAGCCTTGTAATGTGCCTCCATGTGACAGAAGAAATCACATCCCAGAGACAACAGAGAATGGTCAGGGATCCACAGCTATCTAACCTGGTGAATGCCAGGGATTGTACCTGTCCCTGCGTAACATAATTGAAGGGAAGTCTGGTTTTTTTTTTTTTTTTTTTGTCTTTGTTTTTTATTAATCTTCATGTTTTTCCTACCTTGTAAACTGGTGGCGGATTGCCAGGGAGACCTGCCCTCTCCCAATGATGTGACTTCATCTTTATGGAGAGATGGCAGATGTAGTTGTTCTTTCTGTGGTGTGACTGACTCCCTGACAGTCTTGGGAGACCTTTTCCTATTAGAAATCCATTTATTTGCTTCTACAAGTTTTCGGTTTTGAGAATTCATCATCTTTGTAGAAATAAAAAAGTTATTCTCTAGTAGTATAATCTTCTAGTTCTTACATTTTTGGTCTCAAGACCCCTTTTTACATTCTTAAAAATTATGAAGAATTCCCCCACCAATTTTTTGTTTATGTGGGTTATGGATTGATATTTACCCCATTGGAAATGAAAGCAAAATTTTGATACTTAATTTCATTAAAAATAACATAATAGACTCATTACACGTTAGTGTTAACTTTTTCTGTAAAAAAATGTTTCTCAAAACTTAAAGTCAGGGGCACCTGGGTGGCTCAGTGGGTTAAAGCCTCTGCGTTCAGCTCAGGTCATGATGCCGGGGTCCTGGGATTGAGCCCCACATCGGGCTCTCTGCTCAGCAGGGAGCCTGCTCCCCCCACCCTGCCTCTCTGCCTACTTGTGATCTCTGTCTGTCAAATAAATAAATAAAGTCTTTAAAAAGAAAAACAAAAACACCTTAAAATCAAGGACAGTGGTGGCTGTTTTAGTCATTGGGCTCCCATAACAAAATGCCGTATACTGAATGGCTTAAACAATAGAAATTTATTTCCTCACAGTTAAGGAGGCTGAAAAGGCCCCATGCTGGCATGGTTGGGCTCTGGTGGAGTCCCTATCTGACTTGCAGATGGCTGCTTTCTTGCTGTATCCTCAGATGGTCTTTCCTAAGGCTGTATGTGTGTATATGTGTGTATGTGTGTATATGTGTATGTGTGTATATGTGTGTGTAGAGGTCTCGCCTTCTCTTCTAAGGCCATCAATGTCATTGGATTAGGGGTTCACCCTTACGACCTCATTTAACCCTACTAACCTCCTAAAAACCCTATTTCCAAATACAATTGAATTGAGGGTAAGGCCTTGATATATGAATGTTGTGGTGACACATTTCTGTCCATAATAGTGGCACTACTTTATATTTTTATGCATCTTTTAGAGTCTAGCTTTATAGAAGATAGTTGTATGCTCATATCTGACTCTGCATTCAGTCACTTGTGTTTTTTTGATTGACGTTGTTGAAGAAAACAAATACACAGATGGAAAAAAAAGTATTTTAATAGCATGTTTAGGTAACAGTGGATATTCTTTTTTGAAACTACACAAACACTGGACAGGTAGTAGCTTATGAGTTAGTTGCAGAGTAGAACCAGAAACTGTACTAATGAACTTCTGATACTCTGTTAGTTTAAAATTTATTTGTCTGTCCTTGTACCTTGAGTGAATGCATAGTTGTGTAACAATATATGGTAGCTAGTTGGAAAATATCAATTCACTGAATTATCTGGATCTTCTAAATATTGACACATTTCATCATGCAGTATTTTTTAAAAATCACATTATCACCACCAATTTCATTAGAAAAATCTTTAAATATTGGAAAAGCTGTCAAACTCACGGTGAATCTAAGTTTTCCAAAATTCTCATTTTTGCTTGAAAGCTCAATTTTTATCATTGGAAACAAATATTGTCAGTTTCCTTCATCTATTTTTAAGAAAAATATTGCCAAGTTTTTAAGTCTGAATAACTGTGGTTTGTTAGTTATTCTTTCAAATAAGGACGAAAAAAGATGGCTAGGTCAGCTTGCAAGTAGAATAATCCTAGAAGTGCTTTTCCCCAAGACACCTGTTTTTTAATAAGTAGCAGAAGTGCTTTATGCAGGCTTCTCATTTCATCGTAGAGAATATTAAAAGGGTGTATATTCATTGGTCAAGATTGAATAAAATTAATACTTTTTACTGCACCATCAAGGTTTTTTTGAAGTTTTTAATTTTAATTTCAGTATAGTTAACATGGAGTATTATGATAGTTTCAGGTGTACAGTACAGTGATAGAGCAATTCCATACATTATCCATGCTCATCGCTGTATGTATACTCTTAATACCCATCCACTACTTCACGCATCCCTCTACCCACCTCCCCTCTGGTAACCATCAGTGTGTTCTCTATAGTTAAATCTGTTTCTTGGTTTCTCTCTTTTTTCCCTCTGTTTTGTGTCTTAAATTCCACATTAGGAGTGAAATCACATGATATTTATTGCTCTCTCACTGACTTCTTTTGCTTAGCATAATACTCTTTAGTTCTATCTGTGTTGTTGCAGATGGCAAGATTTCATTCTTTTTTATGGCCGAATAATAATCCATTGGGTGTGCACACCCCTACATCTTCTTCATACATCCATCTATGGATGGATACCTGGACTGCTTTCACAATTTGGCTATTGTAAATAATGCTGCAATAAACATGGGGGTGCATGTATCTCTTGAATTAGTGTTTTTGTATTTTTTGGGTAAATACCCAGTAGTGCAATTGCTGGGTCATAGGGTAGCTCTATTTTAAACTTTTTGAGGAACCTCTGTACTGTTTTCCACAGTGGGTGCACCAGTTTGCATTCCCACCAACAGTGCACGAGGGTTCATTTTTTCCCACATCCTTGCCAATACTTGTTGTTTCTTGTGTTTTTGATTTTCTCTATTCTGACAGGTGTGAGATGATATCTTCTTGTGGTTTTGATTTGCCTTTCCCTGATGATGAGTGATGTTGAGCGTCTTCTCATGTGTCTGTTGGCCATCTGGATGTCTTCTTTGAAGAAATGTCTGTTCATGTCTTCTGCCCATTTTTAATAGGATTATGTGTTTTTTTGGCTGTTGAGTTGTATCAGTTTATATATATATATTAATATATATATATAAATAAATAAATATGTATAAAAATATATTAAAAATTCAGTCATGTTTTCTTTTCTTTCTTTCTTTCTTTTTTTTTTTTTTTTTAAAGATTTTATTTATTTATTTGACAGAGAGAGAGAGGTCACAGGTAGGCAGAGCAGCAGGCAGGGGGCTGTGGGAAGCAGGCTCCCTGCTGAGCAGAGAGCCTGATGTGGGGCTCCATCCCAGGACCCTGAGATCATGACCTGAGCCAAAGGCAGATGCTTACCCCACTGAACCACCCAGGTGCCCCTTTATATATTACCAAGTCTTTATGAGATATGCCCTTTCATCAAGGGTATTCTTAAGTGAAACTGGCTTTTTTTTTTTTTTTTTTAAACTGAGACTCTCTTGAATACACTGATTACTGGAATATTTGGTGCCACTGCCTTGAGCCATGCCAAGGCAGCAGTGGTTTTCTTCACCTGCTATTGCTTTTGTACTACCAGTGCAAATGTCTACTCTGTGAAAAAGGCAAGTAACACCTTAGTGTCATTATAAAAATAGTTTTGACCTTACAAATGCTGTGAAAGAGGCTCAGAGACCCTTGGTGTTCAAGAACCATGTTTTACTTCCTTACACCACACACGAAAATAGACTCAAAATGGATGAAGGACCTCAGTGTGAGAAAGGAATCCATCAAAATCCTTGAGGAGAACACAGGCAGCAACCTCTTTGACCTCAGCCGCAGTAACGTCTTCCTAGGAACATCGCCAAAGGCAACAGAAGCAAGGGCAAAAATGAACTATTGGGATTTCATCAAGATCAAAAGCTTTTGCACAGCAAAGGAAACAGTTAACAAAACCAAAAGACAACTGACAGAATGGGAGAAGATATTTGCAAACGACATATCAGATAAAGGGCTAGTGTCGAAAATCTATAAAGAACTTAGCAAACTCAACACCCAAAGAACAAATAACCCAATCAAGAAATGGGCAGAAGACATGAACAGACATTTCTGCAAAGAAGACATCCAGATGGCCAACAGACACATGAAAAAGTGTTCCACATCCCTCGGCATCAGGGAAATACAAATCAAAACCACAATGAGATACCACCTCACACCAGTGAGAATGGCTAAAATTAACGAGTCAGGAAATGACAAATGCTGGTGAGGATGCGGAGAAAGGGGAACCCTCCTACACTGTTGGTGGGAATGCAAGCTGGTGCAACCACTCTGGAAAACACCATGGAGGTTCCTTAAAAAGTTGAGAATAGAGCTACCCTATGACCCAGCAACTGCACTCTTGGGTAATTACCCTAAAGATACAAACGTAGTGATCCAAAGGGGCATGTGCACTGCTGTTTATAGCAGCAATGTCTATAATAGCCAAACTATGGAAAGAACCTAGATGTCCATCAACAGCTGAATGGATAATGAAGATGTGGTATATATACACAATGGAATACTATGCAGCCATCAAAAGAAATGAAATCTTGCCATTTGTGATGACGTGGATGGAACTAGAGGGTATCATGCTTAGTGAAATAAGTCAGTCGGAGAAAGACAACTATCACATGATCTCCCTCATATGAGGAAGTGGAGATGCAACATGGGGGGTTGGGGGGGAGGAGAAGAATAAATGCAACAAGATGGTATCAGGAGGGAGACAAACCATAAGTGACTCTTAATCTCACAAAACAAACTGAGGGTTGCTTGGGGGAGGGGGGTTGGGAAAGGGGGGTGGGGCTATGGACATTGGGGAGGGTATGTGCTATGGCGATTGCTGTGAAGTGTGTAAACCTGGCGATTCACAGACCTGTACCCCTGGGGATAAAAATACATTATATGTTTATTTAAAAAAATAATAAATTTAAAAATTAAAAAAAAAAAAAGAACCATGTTTTAAGAACTGCTTCCCAAATGCACGGTCAGCTGTCTTGTTGGGCCGGGTGGAAGTGGTTCCAGGTCGCTGAGAGTAAGGTCTTCTAGATGAAGAGCCAAGATTGGGGTAGAGCACAGAAGAAAGTGAAGATGTGGAATGAGAGGAGGACAGAGCAGTGGACAAACCTCAGGCATTTGCCTGTTTGTGGACTGAGGCCTTTGATCTAGCCAATGAAGAGTTCTTGTCTTCAAGGGCTCTGAATTCATAGCACATCTTTGCTAGATTTAAACTGACTTGTGATTCAGGCATGAAGAGAGCATGGATTGACATCTGTCTCCTGATCAGGGCGCAGGATCTGTGGTGAAAATGTCACAGGATTTAAACAACTCCTACCATGTGTTGTTGCTATAATGCAGCGAACATATGATGACCACTAGAAGTGTGTCACCATGTCCCCTCCCTTGCGTGGCTTGACCAAACTGGGTATGCTCAAAGGATAAATCTATTGAGAAGTGAATGAAATACAGTGTTAGGCCTTCTGCTTTGGAGGGGTCTGATGGGTAAGTCATCCCAGAGATGACCGAGGGCCTTATCTCCTCACTTAGTCCTCAGAAAGTCCTCTTGCACTGCAGTGTATCTTGGTCTTCCTCCTTTAGGAATAGAAGCCTTGAAAGAATCTGTATGAGTTCTTACTGATGACCAGAGATGAGTCTTGTATTAAAGCCAGAAAGAGTCAAGTCGACATTGGGAATATTTCCGAAAGGTGTCATTTATGAAGAATTATATTGTGGAGCCTTACTGTTGTGCATTTAGTGAAGGTCATCTTTTTTTAGGGGAGTGATTAAAAATGCATTTCTCATTTAAGGTGTGGTGTTTCAACACGTTATTCTTTGGGGTTTTGCCAGCCCTTTGCTTCTATGTCAGGATTCTTTACTCAGTACAGCAAAATACATACATGAAAAGTAAAAGAGTCATCTGGCTGTTCCGTGTGGTTGTTGCCAAAACATCTGGATGTTTGGAAACATCTGGAAAAGCAACTGAAGTTTTCACCAGGGTGATCAGCATGATGTGGATGAAACCTCTGGCTCATAATCACATGATTTACCAGTTCAGCATCGATAGACGTGTTCTACTAACTCATGAAGAAGGAGGGTTGAATAGTTCTTAGAATTCATTCAGTTGTTTAGCTTTCAGTCATTTTCAGTGAATTGAGAGAGATAAGGCAATTGAGTTTCAGAATGCTTCAATTCAGCGAACATTTCCGCCCTCAAATCCCTGGAGACATGAGAGCCAACAGTAGGTCTGAGGGGTCTGCTTCTGTCCCAGCAGCCATTGGGGAACCTGTGGATGAAACGTCTGGTTACTGTAGGAGAACGAGTGCACAGACCCCTGCGAGCACACGATGCCCCAGCAGAGTGGCTTTGTCTTCTTTCGGTCAGGGCATCATGGCGTCAGACAGTCCTCAGGCTGCTGGTGCTCCCAATGGAAGGTAAAGAAATGCTCTCCACCTAGAACTAACCAAGAAATAGCTGTTTACTTCATGGGGCCCTGAGAAAGAAAACGGAACTTTTGTTCCCGGGCAGCCCCCCGAGAAGGACCGTCTAATCAGTCATAATAGACTGTGCCTCTAGAAAACGGTGCCTTCCTGCAGGGAGCCCTGCGGATCACAGGGGCCTATTGTGAGAAGAGAAAAAGAAAGTATTGAAGCAGGCACCCGGCAACAGGGCAAGGAGGAAACACTTAAGCGAGGAGCCTTTAATTTTTATATAACTAACCCAGAAGCATATTTTATAGCCACCGCATAAGAGTCAGGCTTCAGTCTGGCTGCAGACTTTGTGTGGTGCCCTGGGAGCCGTTGCTGGGGAAGCCAAAGACAGTCACTGACCTTGAAGGGGGACGGAGAGGTGGCTGAAGGCCGGCCGTCTGTTGTTCATTTCAACATCTGGCTAGCAAGGAGACTCTTTATTACAGGCTTTTGTAAAACCATCTTTCCTCCACCAGGAGCCTTGAGGGAAATCATCCCCTCACCCCTGCTCACCCTCAGAGACACTGTAAACCGCTGCCTCTGTTAAATCCAGGCCCCAGATGTAGCCGCATGGCTCGGGACACTGTTCAGAAATGTCTTTGACAGATGTTGGAGAACGGAGTGGAGTTGTTTTTTGGCAGGAGCTGTGCTCTCGCTTCAGTTCTCCCTGAAGTGGAAATGTCTCCCGCTTGTCCGAGGTGTGGCTCGTTTTCATCTGGGCAGAGCAGGACGGATCGGCTTTGTAAGCACTGGGAAGCCAGAAGCCGGGAGAGCATGCCTGGGCCCTTAGGTGTGGGTCGCCGAGCTTGCTGTGGCTGAGGGCATCTCTCTCCGTTTGGTTTGTGTCAAGTTTCCAGGCTGGTCAGTTGGGGAATATCCGGTTATATTACCATGCCTACGTTAGAATTTTAGAACTTCAAGTATCAAGTGAGAGTTCCCCCCGCAAACTTCAATGAAACTTCAACGAAACTTTTTTCAATGAAATTTTACCAGGCAACTCAGTAAAACAGAGTTGGGTAAATGAGGACAGAAGTCCCAGGATCCTTTCTTATTTGTGTTTTTCCTTACCCTCCCGAGCTGCTCCCCACCTTTGGAGCCTCCCTCTCCCCTTCCTCTGTAATGCTTATGGCTTCCTAAAAGACGCCTTGAAAACAAGCAATATAACCTGAGGCTCTTTTTTTAAAAAAACTTTTTTTTTTTTAAAGTGTTACAAGATTGTTTATGCACCACACCCAGTGCTCCATGCAATACGTGCCCTCCACAATACCCACCACCAGGCTCACCCAACCCCCACACCCCCGCCCCTCCAAAACCTTCAGTTTGTTTCTCAAGAGTCCACAGTCTCTCATGGTACGTCTCCCCCTCCGATTTCCCCCAACTCACGTCTCCTCTCCTTCTCCCAATGTCCTCCATGTTATTCCTTATCCTCCACAAGTAAGTGAAACCATAAGATAATTGACTCTCTCTGCTTGACTTATTTCACTTGGCATAGTCTCCTCCAGTTCTGTCCATGTTGATACAAAAGTTGGGTATTCATCCTTTCTGATGGAGGCATAATGCTCCATAGTATATATGGACCATATTTTCTTTATCCATTCGTCTGTTGAAGGGCAGCTTGGCTCTTTCCACAGTTTGGCGACTGTGGCCATTGCTGCTATGAACATTGTGGTACAGATGGCCCTTCTCTTCACTACATCTGTATCTTTGGGGTAAATATCCAGTAGTGCAATTGCAGGGTCATAGGGAAGCTCTATTTTTAATTTCTTGAGGAATCTCCACACTGTTTTCCAAAGTGGCTGCACCAACTTGCATTCCTACCAACAGTGTAAGAGGATTCCCCTTTCTCCACATCCTCTCCTACACTTGTTTACTGTCCTGTTGATTTTGGCCATTCTGACTGGTGTAAGGTGATAACTTAAGGCTCTTAAATTAATAGATGTGAAAACTCAAGTCCAGAGATCCCAGAGACAACGATGTCATCTAGGCTAACAGCAGGGTAGTGGCAGGGCCGTGACCTACAAGGCGGGTTTTCTGGTCCCCCGTTTGGTCCTGTTTCTGCCCTCATACCCCCTCACCCCCATCAGTGTTAGAGCTGCAAGATGCAAAGAGGCGTGGCCGTCAGGCAGGACCTCAGGGATGGGTAGGTGTTTAGTAAAGTGCAATCTGTGGTCCAGGTTCCCAGCCTGAGGCCTTTTGCTTTATTTAGATGGTGTCAGTCGGGGGTCAGTGTGTTTATTCACATGACACTGATTTAGAAATGAAGATGCTTCTGAAGTTTCCTGCAGAGTACATGGCTTTCAAGAGCATATATACTTTTATTTTCTGGCAGCCCTGGCTGTTAGTGGGAGAAGCCTAATTCCTGTCAGAGTGTTCCGTGCCCAGAAGCCTCCTGGACAGTCTACCCTGCTTGGCCTTTCTGTGACTGCTTTTTCTTAAATTTGCTCCCTACCCCACCTGTTTCAGTGGCTCCTTGGCACTGATTGAGGAACCCGGTGTTAAAGCGAGTGGGGGGATGGGAATCAATACCACTGATGATGTGAAAGGCAAGAAATGATCTATCTCAGTTGCCACGGAACAGTTTTTTTTTTTTTTACTTGAAAGTTTTCCGATCATGTATTGTCTGGCCTTCGTTGGCAGATGGAAGTTATATGCAGGAACATATAACAGTCAGCAACACATACAAGCAGATACACTCCTGGCTTTTATATATGTTTTGATGAAGTCCTTGAGGGCGTCCCCACCAAGGCCCGCCAGTGTGTGGATTCTGAGCATAACTGAGCAGCGGTGTCTTGTTCCTTTCATCCCCACCGTTTTCTGAAGCCAGGTCAGTTTCAAAGGGGAGAAGAGGCACATTCAGCCACGACTGTTCTGTTTGAACCAAGTGTGTGGGGTGGTCCAGATGGGAGCGGTATGAGCGGAGACTACTTTCCTTTGATGCCGAACACAACTTTACCGGCCTCCCCCAGACATATCTCCCCATTTCCTGTGGGATTACAGTATACGCTTGTTTAAAGATTGCTAAAGTAATGTAGAAACAAATGTGAATTTGATTTGCATGCTTCCTTTCCTCAGCAGAAATAAAGATGGGGGGCTGGCCTCTGGAGTCCCTGCTGTTCTATGGAACAGTGTCAGAAAATGCGGCCCTGAACTCGTTAGTTGAGATCAGCAGCAGAGCTATGCACTTAGACCTTTACCGAGAGGGACATGGTAGAGCTGACGGGGGAGGCCCTTCTGGTTCTCACAGTGGGTGAGGGGAGCGGTCAGCCAGATCATCCTTTCAGAGTCCCCCAAAACTGCCATCTCTGTTGGCAACATGTCATCTTGTGCATTTGGATTCTTCTCACCAAGCGCATCATAGCTGTAAATTGAAAGATATTGAAGTATTATTTTTAACTATTAAAGGTATTTCTCTGTTTCTTAACACAGATATTCTTAGCAGGGATTTGTCTGTTGACAGGATACCCTCTAAAGAAATGCATATATTCAAAGCTTTTCTTAATGTCCATTTCAGCCCTGTCTGTCAGGGTGGTATGTGATTTTTGGGATCTTTACCCAACTTGAAATTAATCTAATACTGCTTGTTCTAGATTTGATGCTCTTTTTTCTTTCTTTCTTTCTTTTTTTTTTTTTTTAAACAGGCTGTGAATAGTTGGTTTTCTTGCTGCCCACAAGTGCTTTCCTCAGCCATATAAATTGCCTCTTTTCTAATGCCTTGCACACAACCTCTGATTATTTGGGAGTTCCCTTATTATTGATTGTACCTCTGCAGGGCAGTGGGTCAATTCCTGCTGCATTCCGTTGACACTCAGTTCTGGTAACTGGAGACTTAATGATCTAAACTAGTTATCTGGTTTATAATTGGTAGTCAGAAAGGCTGGGGACTTAATGATCTAAACTAGTTATCTGGTTTATAATTGGTAGTCAGAAAGGCTGGAGTTGAGTCTGCTAGTCTATATTATTTAAGCTACGGTTTAGTAACCACGAGTACTTGTTAAAACACAGATTCCTAGTTCCATTGTGGGGATTCTACACACTCACTCAGTGTGTCCTGATTTAGACTCTAGGAATCTGCCATTTGTAGAAGTTCATGGAAGATTCTGGTGCAAGCACATCAAGTATGCGCCTGGTGTAATGACCGTGTATTTTAACAGTAACATTTTTCATCTCTGTCGGTGTCTCAGATGATTGTGGAATGCTTTAAATTATCATCTTGGGTCTATCTGCACATGCTCGGCTATGTTGGAGAAGGAACATCAGCCAGGCTAGCTGCTGGAGACCTGGCTCTGGCTTCTCTATTGACCTTTCATCAAGTTACAGTTGTTCGCTCTGTCTAGGTTTGCATCTCATTCATAAATCGAGGGCACCAGGTACCTTCCAGATTCTTGACATTCTTTCATTTGAAGGGTTTTGCCCGCCTCCGAGTTGTACTCCTCATCGCTGTTCGTTGATGGCTCCTGCTTCTTCTAGTTCTCTGGGTGCCTGGCGGCTCAGCGGAACTTTAATCACGGCTTCGGGTAGCTGCTGGCTGTTCGCAGACCGAGGGTGGCTTCTCTTCCTTTCTCCTGCCCCTACCAACCTCCCAGGACAGGTGGAAGTAAACCATTCCCCTGGGAAACAACTGCTTATGTTGGGGCTTCTCTTAAAATTCAGGTTGTAATTCTGACCCTTTCCATGTCCAGCCTTGGCAGTTTTCACTCACTGGGCTCTTGTTGCCGGCGAGGGACTTTTGTGCCTCTGGGCGGAAGATGTCGCTGCCATTGTGGTCTAGGGAACCACGCTTGGAATGCCTCACCTCTGTGCCCCCCCCAACAAACCTTTTGCTTCCAGAAACTTGCTGCCTCTTCTCCAAGAAGGGCTGTGGATTTGCTTCAGAATGGTCTGGGGTGCCTTTAAAATTGTGCATGTGCGTGTCACCCAGCCCTGCCTGGTCCTCTTGAATCCAGCACTCTTGGGTGGGTTTGGACATGTGTGTTTTTTGAAGACTTGACTTTAAATGCTCCCTTTGGAGCCGCCTTCTCTTCCTCTGGACTGAGTTTTTACTGTAATTATTTTTTGTTAAGGCAGGTGTAAATAAGTGGGGAGTTGTCATCAGAATACAGTAAAGTGTGATCTGTGTCTGTTGAGAAAATTAAGCTGCTTCAAGACCTCGGTGACCCTCCGAGACTGAAGGCTTAACACAACACGTAGTTGAGGCACAGGAACCATCGCTAAAGCCATAATCCTGGTGCTGGTCTGCTCCGGGCTGATGGTTCTTCTTTCATCAGTGTGTCAGAGTGGGAAAGTCGTTCTTCCTTTCCTTAAAGTGTATTTTCACGTGATTACTCATTTGTCCTTTTTTCAGTGTAATTCAACAAAGATTGTCGGGAACTTACAACATGGTAAGCATTGTTCTAGATGCTGAAGATAAGAGTAGTGAACAAAAAAGACAAAATTGCCATCTTCTTGAATCTTTCTCTTTATATATGTGTGTACATATATGTGGGATTTAACATAACGGAACTAAATGGCTGCTGTATAGCACTATGAAATGTCATTTTAGGGAAATTCTTCAGGACCATCCTTTGTATTGCTAAGGTGACAAATAGAACTGGAAAATTGAGTCAAGCATGTGAAACCCAGATTAAATTCAAAATATTAAGACCAGAAACTGTGTCTTATTCACATTATACGTAGCTCATGGGTATTGAGGTACATATTTTCTGAAGGCAAAAAGAATAATCCAGTGGGTTCCAAAAAAAGGTAGCCAAGGTTACTGGCAGAATTAAAGTTTATCCTTTGATTTTGGGACTAAGTTTCCAAAGAGTTCTTCTTTGTTACAAATCTTCCTTTGACTCTGTGTTTTTAACTCCTGTGTAGACCCAGATACTTTGGGGGTTCTGGAGTTTACAGTAATTTACCTGCCTCTTTAACCTATTCAGTGAAAGCATTAATTTGAGGTGAATGTTTCAGGCCTAAGGGGTGCTACTTCATAAATTACTACAAATTTCTGTACTTTCCTTGAATGGGTTAATATAGCTTCTGAAGTATCTTCTCTAATAGTAGGTACTTTACTGCTATGGTGTCTACCTCTTTGTTGTGGTTTATGCACTAAAATTATTTGATTTAGATATAATAGGAACGTTTTCAATCTGCTTTCAAGGAATTTAAATGCTACGTTGTTCAAATCTTTTAGCATGCCTGTTTTAAAAGTGCTTTTGTAAAAAGGAAAACGAGGTATGGGGGGGAAGGGGCTGTTTTTGTTTTTGTTTTTGTTTTTTTAAACCATAACATCTTGGGATTCTGAGTGTGGGCTAAAAAAATGATGGACTGCAAAGATAACCAATAAAAGAAAAACACATTCGATAGAGATTTCAGGGTATCAAGGGAACATTTAAAAGAAACCAAGGGCCTGGCTCAAGTTGGTACTTATGAGTTAACTGACTTAGAAGAGAAGTAAATAGTGTGTGAGTGAGGCAATAAAAAGATATTCTGGAAATAATTATTAATGCTAAAATTCCTGCATCTCGTTTTAGAATGCCTATGTTTGGAATTTCATATGCGTGATGAAAATGTGTATTTCAGGTTTGTGGAGAAAAACAGCGCTTTGAGAAGTTGATGGAACATTTCAGGAATGAAGACAATAACATAGATTTTATGGTGAGTTATTTCAGTACTACGTTACATTCAATAAAGCAAATTCCATTTCTGTGCTTTTTTCCTAAATCCATTTATATTTATATATTATACATATGTGTGCATGTATGTGCTTATAAATGTTACAAAGGACGAAAATTGAGTATAGGATGCTATAGATTCAGTCTAGAGTGTTCCTGACACACTGTATTTTCCCCTTACAGGGGAATTTGGTATTTATTTCCAGTTTTATCCCTCATGTGCTGCATAGCAAATAAAGGGTGAAGCCATGTGTTTGGGGAAAGGACATTCACTCCTGGTACAAATTCCTGCAATTGCCAGTTTTAGCTGTCAGTCAAGAAAGTAGAAACCAAGAATCTTGACCATTTTGTCTTTTGCACATCCCAGCCCGTGGCTTTCTCCAGACTACATTCTCAAAGACTAAAGCGCATTGGTTTGTAGAATTGAACTGTATGCCTCCCCCAAACTGTTGTACAGCAGTGATTTCCACCCCTGCTCCCCCGCCCCACCCCCCTTGATCTCTTTCCCACTCTGGTAGCTGAGAGCATGTCAGTATATTAGCATGGTAGTTCATGTGCAAGGACGTGCGGTTCAATGGCAGCACTGTCCTCTCCAGGGACGAACAGCAAAAGGAGTGTGAGCATGCTGAATTTTTAGACTTAAACCTTAATCTTGGGGTGAAGATGGAAATCTGTCCTAGAGAATTTCTGAGACACACGACCCATGAGTGCACCCACATCTGCAGGCTTTCTCTGACCCAATCCGGTTGACCCTGGGTGACTTCTGAGCCTAGGCAATCTCATAGCGGCTTCATCTCTCAGCTCACCTCAGCTTGGAGTAGGTACCCGGCCAGTTCTTACGTTGTCCAGTCTGTTCAAACCTGCGTGGAGGGTGCCAGGCATGGTTTTATTCAAATTGGTTCAACAGCCATAAACCATGAAACACAGCTTTGCAGATTTCTAACCCTTTCATGTGAAAAATTTTTCTGGGTCCTTAAATTTTATATGCATCCTAGCCCTCGACCCCTTCCAAATTCTATGAGAATGATGAGGTCCTTTGTAGAGAAACTTTTCTGTTCTATCAAAGCCTGTTTACTTGCACTTAAAAAAAAAAAAAAAAAGGCAAACAACGTGAAACAAGGAGTACTTTCACATTGGCTTTTTAATTTTGTTGTTAGGAATTTCTAAAGTGTTGAAGGCCTGTGTTGGCACGAATGATAAGTACGTGAAGAATCCATACGTGGCTCACTTTACCGTTTTTTTTTCCTCTGCCTTCAGAGGGGCACCTTCTCTGTCCCTGAAAGCTGAGGTTGCAAACTGGAGGTTCCCACACCGAAGCCAACCTACAGGCTTGTGAGCTGGGTCTGACAGTGACGTCCTTCCGTAAAAAATTTGGAAATGGTGCATAAAATACAGATTGCTGATTTTTTTTTTTTAAACTAAAAATTTCAGCTAACACGAGACCCCTGCACTTGCAGAGTATCAGCTACTGGAGCCAAGTTGCCCCTATTTTAGTCTGAAGATCCCCTTGCCAGTTTGCCGTGGTCCATGCCATTCCTTGCTGTGTTACACGTGGCCCACTTCAGTGATTCACATACCTCGGGGATCTCCCTGCCACTTGAGTTTCTGCTGAAATTACAATTATATAATCAAGTCCTTTAAAATGCCTACACTGTTTACAAGGGAGAGTCCATTTCTTGCCATTATTTATATGTGCATGCAGTGAGGAAGCTAATTTAGGAGCTGCTAGGATATAGGTACTATGCTCGATTCCTCTGTCACTGAGCAGATAGTTGCCTCTCAGGCCTATCTTAAAACTCAACAGATACTCAGAAGAGAAATGGACAGATGCCAGAATTGAACCATATTTTCCTCCAGAAAATGAGGCTTTTCTTAAACTGGCCTTGGGAAGACAGTTAAGTCATACAACCTCCCAAACAATGTATTCCTCATAAAATATAAATTCTTTCTAGCACAGCATAAGGCCTTTTCCTGTATTTTTCTTTCTTTCTTTTTTTTTTTGTGGACCAAAAAAAAAATAAATAAAAATAAAAAGTCTGATGAAATCTTTAGCTCATTTAACCACAGAATGTGAAGTCATTTTTTAGTAAATTGTAAGTCTTCTTATAACCTAGAGAGCTCACTGTCTTCCAGAGATATCATCCAATGTATGACTTAAATTCAAAGAAGAATCTAACTCAATAGAAACAATTTAAAAAAAAAAAGATAAAAGAAACTGGGTTTGGAGGAGAAAGGAAGAAGGCAGCTTTCAGAGTAAATGTGAATCTGTATCCCTCACTCATTCTACCTCCTTGCAGAGACCATGTTTACCCATAGAGGGAAAACATTAGTAAGATATTTTCACTATAAATGTCACTATTAAGAGCAAAATAGGGCCCCTGGCTGACTCAGTTGGTAGAGCATGCAACTCTTGATCTTGGGGTTGTAAGGTTGAGACCCGTGCTGGGGGTAGAGATTACTGAAAAATAAAAATCAGGAAAAAAAAAAAAAAAGCAAAACAGATCTACTGAACTTTGTTTTGTTCTTTTACCAAACCAGGAACTGGTTTTCTCTGTGGCAGGTCTCAGCACCACTGATGCAGTTGTGGAGGGAAAGCAGTAAATCCAAGGCTTTTGTGGAATGAAAACTGGTTGACTGTTTAAGATGGGAAGTTGGGTCAGAGATCCTGTTATGATCTTGTTGGTATAGTGGGGCCCATGGTGAAATTTTAGAAGTGATTAGCCTGTGGTACGATGATAGGTGATTTTCTAAATGTTCTTTTTTATAAGATTGTTCACATTTTCTATGATATACCTGTAACACCTTACACAGTTTGTTGTATATACCTGTAAGACTTTTTAAAAAAAAGTTTTACTGAGAACTGAGGAACATAACATCTAACTTACCCTCCGAAAGGATATTTTTTGCATATTTACAGGGTCATGCAGCCATCCCTGAGGTCTAAGTTAGAACATTTTGTCACGCTGGAAGGAATCCCCATTAGTAGTCGCTGCCCATTCTCCTGTCCCCAGTCCTCGGCAGCTTCTAATCTACTCTATCTCCACGGACGTCCTGTTCTGGATATTTGATAGGAATGGCATCATACACACGTGGTCTTTGAAGATAACTTGTTCACGTAGTGTACTATTTTCAAGTTAGAAGATGCAGCAGTACCTTATCCCTTTTTATCCCCACATAATATTCCGATGTACGGATAGAGCACATTATTTTAACCCATCGGTTGATGGACAGTGGTGATCTTTTTCCTCCACGTTCTGGTTGTGAATAACGGTTTTGTGAACATTTGTGTGTGAGTTTCTGTACGGGCATGTATTTGCATTTCCCATGGGCACGTACCAGGGGCAGATGGCCAGGTCCTATGGGAACTCTGTTTCTAACACTTTGTGGAGTGGCTGTGCTGGTGGACGTTCCAGGTGGATGCGGGTTCTGCTTCATCCACCACCTTGCCGGACTTGCATTTTGATTATAGTCATCCTAGTAGACATCCTACTGTGGCATCTCTATGACTTTTAAATTTAAAAAATGGTAAAATGTTTTTAAAGACCCAGCGCAAGGAAGGAAAAGGAGACGGGTAAGTGCATTGAGATGTGTGACATCGAAAGCATCTGCCTGCCATTAAACTGAGAAGCCTTGTAACCCTTTGGCAATTTCATTGCAGGTGGCCTCCATGCAGTTCATTAATATCGTAGTCCATTCAGTGGAAGACATGAATTTCAGAGTGCACCTCCAGTATGAATTTACCAAGCTAGGCCTGGATGAATACTTGGATGTAAGTAGAGCCGCGACCTTTGGCTCCAATGTAAGACTTGATTTATTTTGCCTGCCTTCACAGATGCGCTTCCTCCGTGACTAACGAACCCTCGAAGCTCTATGCGGTCGGGTCCTGTAGCGCTGGGTAAAGGGAAGCTCGCCGAGTGGTGCAGTCAGCCAGAGAAACCGGATTCTTGCAGACCTCCTGGGACCTTGGGCTGTGTTCTGCCAGCAGTCTCTTAGTACTGGGGCCGGACAACCTCTTGTAGCCTTGCTGCAGCTTTCCTCTGCGTTTGAGCTCCGTCTGGTGCAAGTCTTGCACCCTTTGTCTGGGCTCTTGAGCAATCCACGTTCTTGGTTACTCTGGGGACCCCATCAAACCAAGACTGCAAAGAGTGATGAATAAATGCTGAGAGCACCAGGAAAAAAAAAAAAAAAAAGAGGAAATGGACACTAGAGACTTCCTCTTGTAGCGATTACATTCTGTTTAATGTTTTTGTGGCTTTGGCTTTTCCTTTTTTTTTTTTCTTTAGATTTTTTATTTATTTGACAGACACAGCAAGAGAGGGAACACAAGCAGGGAGAGTGGAAGAGGGAGAAGCAGGTTCCCACTGAGCAGGGAGCCCAATGAGGGGCTCGATCCCAGGATCCTGGGATCATGACCTGAGCTGAAGGCAGACACTTAACGACTGAGCCACCCAGGCGCCCCATTCCACTTTTAAGTTCTTGGGAGAAGGAGGTCTAACCTTTTCTCTTTCTCTGACTCCCCAGCCTGTTCCCTGTAGCTCTTCACCTAGGAAATAGCAAGTTGATGTGAAAACCGTGAATGGACTTGAGTATCCATGTGTGCATAGGGTGCCCCTATGTCCTTTGATTCTTGAGAAGTTTTATTTCCCTTCTGTACAGCTATGGTCTACTCGAATTTGAAAGGCCACTCGCGAGAGGGCAAGAATTGTTAACCTCAATTTCCAGACTTGTTTCTAGCCACGAAGAAGATAAAAGTGCTTCCCTTGGAGCTCTCGAGAGTTTGGCTGCCTGTCTCTGTTAGGGGGGAAGCCAGGGAATTACAGTTGATTGCGAAGCAGAGTCACAGCATCAGTTACTCTCTGAGCTCGTGGTCTGGCTCAGCACACCGGCAAGGCTGCCCTTGGAGAGACTCCTGTTGTCTAAGGACTGTCCTCAGGGAGAGGCGTGACAGATTTCCGTTATAGAGTTGTTTGTTTTCTGACTTGAAGAATCACTAGTATCTTTGACAGAATTTGGCATGAAAGGTTTTCCCTGTTCTACAATCAAGGTTTCTCTCTCTGCTTTCCCTGCCTGCTCTGAGAGTGGCAGGATTTGAGCGCCCACTGGGTGTATCAGTCGCTAATGGTCTTGTGGGTTCAGTTTTGTGATGGTCGTGCAAAGCTCCTTTGGGCTCCAGGCTGCGATGGCGAGAGGAACACATCAGGTAGTGCCCGTTACCCATGGTGTACTAGTGAGTAAACCTGCCTAGCTCCTGCTTTATTTTCCTTTCTGGAAAACAAGGGCTTTGCCCTTTTTGAGCATGTACTCCTAAACGAAGATGAAATAGACTCTCTTTGGGACAAGCTAAGTTACTGAATTCCAGGTTAGACCAAGGAGAAAATCCATCTTTCTGAGAATTTATGTAGAACATAATTCCTCTGAAAAATTTAAAACTTTTTTCTAAAACTCTGTTTCTCTAACTTCTTGGTCTGTTGGTTCTGGACCCTGATAAAGGTGGTTGGAAGATTAATATTATAAGCATATAATATGTAAATGCTTCATTGGTTTACAAAAACCCAGCCTTGTAAGTGGCCATCGATTTGTTCAATATGTGTTTTTTGGTATCTTCCCTATGCCAGGAATATTTTAGCTACTCATCTGTTTCCCCCAGGGGGAGGTCAGGACGTATGTTACTTGCAAGGAAGACTCACAGATTTTCTTGATCTCTAATTTCGCCTTAAAGCTGGTTGACTTCCTTTGGGATGCCTGGGCCTGTAATGCGGGGAATAGAGGAAATCTTCCTTATCTGTGCTTTGGGGAGCCCTAAACTCCATATGCTGGGGCAGTATCGTGGGGAAGTTACCTTGGAGGGTGGATTCTAGCAACTTAATAAAACCCAGGGCTGATATACTCCATCCGTGTCTTCCCCACCTCCTGCTTAACCCTCTTCCTCAGTGGAACTGCCCTCTCTAGTCAGGCAAATTGCATTGACTCTAACCTCCTCTGCCCCCAGATGCCTCTCAAACGTGGGACCGTTGCTGTCTTTTGAAGCTGCTTTTTAATTTTTCTGTTGTCTAATTTCACCTGTATCAAAATGTTCTGGTTTGGAATATGTCGATATGGGGAATATATCTGTAGGAAGGATTAGGGAGGAAATGTGTGTATATTTGAGAGAGGGTACTCACCAGGAAATAATCTGACGGTGGCTTCTTAGACACTTGAACGCTCCGTGATTGTCTCGAGGAGGCTGAGATATCACACCCTCTCTTGGAAAAGACTGCAGTGTTTGGAACAAACAGAGACATGTAGACTGTCGTACCATTACGTTCTCTTTCCACAGCTACGCTCACGCCGCCCTCTCTTGGTGTTTTGGTTTTTAGAAACTGAAGCACACGGAGAGCGACAAACTCCAGGTGCAGATCCAAGCTTACCTGGACAACGTGTTTGACGTGGGAGCTCTGCTGGAAGATGCTGAAACCAAGAACGCGGCCTTGGAGAGGGTGGAAGAGCTGGAGGAGAACATTTCTCATGTAACTACCTCTCGGGAAAGGAGACACACACACGCTTAGCTGTTAGGTGGTCGGTGAAAGGATTCGGAGTGTAGGGGTGAGCTGTAGCTGGAGAGAGAGAGCTGTCAAAAGGCACTCGGGGTCCTTTCAAAGAAAGCATGGCGGTTACTTAAAACCAAGGGGAGTCCGTTGCCTTGCCTTAGCTCATCTGCTCGGTTTCCGCTCGTCTGCTCAGTTTCTTCGTTACAGACAGGCACCCAAGAGTGAGGTGATTGGTGCCATGTTAGGGGGAAATGTCACTCGAGTATGTGAATCTGGGCTGAGATGAAGAAGTCCTGTTCTACTTCTGTTCTTCTGAATAGAAGTCCTTTTCTATCACACGTGTTCCCATAGGCCCATGGCAGTTGGGTTCTAGCAACTAAAATAAGCCCCAGGACTAATGGACTGTTACTTGTGTCTTCCCGCCTCTCACCTAACCCTGTCCCTCAGTGCAACTAGCATGGCTGCCCAGGCAAGATACCGCCCACTTCAGCCTCTGTGCGAGTTTGGTTTGATGTGTCAATAAGTTATAGTTCACTCAGTGTCTTGTGAATGTAAGTCCTGCTCTGCCCCAGAGTGTCCACACAGGCCGGTGGACGGGGCGGTCTTGTGTCCATGATGCATGTTTGCACAGTCTCGCCTTATGCTTACTCAAGTTCTAAAAAGATTCTTTTCAACAATAGGCCTTTTCAAGGAAATTGGTGAGCGTTCCCTTCTATCCTCTTCTTTGAGGAGTGTCCTCTCTGTATAACCTCAGGTCCATTTCAGGGCAGAGGCTCATTTTTTCTTGCCACAGACTGAGCTGTGAGTGTGAAGGCCTTCAGAGGCTGTTCATGTGATCATCCATTAAGCAGATATTTGAATATTGCAGGAATGAACAGAAAAATGGTGCTTCTTAAAGACCCAAGTGTTGTGAGGACCAGATTCTTTGTTGAATTCTGCTCGACGGTGTCCTTGGTTATAAATGAATGGTCTCTTTTTGAAGCAATATTATTTTCTCCCAGTTGAGTGGTCCGTTTATTTTCTTCCACATTTTCTTAGTTGATAGAGTATCAGACGTGCTCGATGTCCTTCACCTTTGTCCCTCACTCTGAAAATGGGCATCTTCTTGGCTGGAGTTAAGCCAAGTGAGTGAGCCAACCCTCCCCCCACCATCGTGAGTGCTGCTGTGTCGTGGCTGGCACCTGCTTAGGAAGGATACTTACCGGCCCAGTGTTTCTTACCCTGAAAGATTTGATTCGTGTTCTGAACCTGATCAGCGTTTTCATCTCCACGGTTCCTCCTCACCTTGCCCCCTTGGTTTTCTTCACTTGTGATCTCTTCTTTCCTTGTGATCATTTTCAGTGAAATCCAAGGTTGCTCACTTTCAGAGCCTTGTGGGAAAAGAAACTATGTAACATGTGGTTCACCCTGTCTTGCTCGGGAAGCCTCAGCCAGCATCACATGACCATAGTCACTACAAGCCACTTGTAGAGGGCCGGCTGTTTATTTGAACTGCCCCTCCAAATGACTTTTATTATTTGGGTAGTTTGGATCAAAACCAGCAGTACTGTTTTCTCACCTGGTTTTCCATAATAACAGAACCAAGTTTTGTGGACCGATGATTTTCAAAAGCTCTTGTCTAATGGCCTTTTCTTCAGGCAGGACAGGTGACCTTCCCTCCTTGCCTTACCCACTGTCCCCCACCCTTGCCAGCTCTGGCAGAAATGGAGGGAGATGGCACTAAGGAGCTGATGTATGGGTTTTATTAAGGATCATGTGTAGATTATTAATTCCTATTAGAAACAAATACACATTCTGAATCCTATTATAAATATTAATATTTCCAGAAAACAGCTTGGGGAACACAGGCAGGACTCTGATGGGCCTTGAGCTCCACTCTCTCTGAGAATGGTTTTTGAGCTCCACTTTCTCTGAGAACCGAGGACCTGAGCAGAATGGTCGTGTGTTGTGACCCAGGTTTCCCTTTAAAAACTTTACAGTTGTCTGAGAAACTGCAGGACACGGAGAATGAAGCCATGTCCAAGATCGTGGAACTGGAAAAGCAGCTCATGCAGAGGAACAAGGAGCTGGATGTTGTTCGGGTAAGTGTGCTGATGACCGTTGGCCCGGATGGGCATTGCGGGAAAGGTGCACTGCACCGGCTTTAGTCCTGGTAGAATGCGGAGTACGTTCATGTCAGAGGATTGCACTGATGCAGCATGTTTATTGGAAGCATTTCAGAGGGGTTACTCAGATGAAAGGTACACACAGTTAGGGTACATGTACACATGTGTGTGCAATCAAATGTTGGGGGTTCAGTCCTTATCCCAGATTTTGAGAGTAACAATATTTTCCCATCTGGATGAGTCAGTTGACTCAGTGGATCACCCATTAGCTTGGAGATAAAAACACAGAACGGGTTTAATTCATGCCACTTATTTATTTTTATTAGGACTTGGACGTCTTTGTATTTTCTTTTGCTTTGCTTCTACTTGAAACTAGATTTGGTGGTTGCCGTAGAAATGGTGAAATCAACACAGGCAAGACCTAATGGAATTCACCAAAAAAAAAAAAAAAAAAGACAAAGCAAAACCAAACCTTTTTATTATCAGATAATCCCAGCTATTTTATTTGGCCTTAGCGTTGTTTTACCTTACGTTTTAGGTATTTATAGAGTGCTGTCCGTGTGCTTAGAACTGTCCAGAACATAAAATCACCAGAACGCCTGGAGGGCTTTCCGGCACATGGCTTGCCTTTACACTATCGTTGATGAAATGGCACATTTTATGCGATGCTTATCATGTCTGTGTGTGTTGCTTGATTTTCTGACATGTCCTACAGTTACCTCTAGGAAATTTATTTTTTGGCACGCCATGGAAACAAAGTTGCAGCATATGGACTCAATTCAAGTCAGACTCTCAGATTATTAATAATAGACAGGGTGTGAAGAATGTTTCCCTGCCTGCTGGAGGTTTGTGGTGAGAGATCATGTGTACAAGACCCAGCAAGCAAGTTCCATAAAATCCTTACACTGGGACCTTGGTGGGCCCCCAATAAAAGGAACGGGGATGGCCTTTAAATTGAAAATTGTAACTTTTTTGTTTTCTGCTAAAAGCCTAGATAGGGCTAAGTAATCAGTAGAGGGAAGCACTGGCCTGTTCTGTCAACCAAAGGGAAAATGTTACAAGGATTGCTGTCCTAAGCTTGGTCAGGGGGGCATTGTGAAGGCCAGAGAACCCCGTTCCAGAACAATCGGCCCCTGGTTATTCGTGAGTAGATTATTCCATGCTTTGCAGATTTTTAATCCCAGTCTGACTTCTGTCCAAATCTGACTTAGAGCCTTTTGTCTACGGTTAACTGATATGTGTCTCAGAGTTACAAATGAATTTTAAAATAAATAAAAGGAAAACATGCCACCCCACCCAAATACCCTCAGAGTTTTCCAGAGTCAGCTATAAAATTATTTTTGGGTCATTTCTGCCTTGTTCCTCTCTACCTGCAGGGAAAATTGAGTTAGCTGCACTTCTTAATAGCAAGAACTATATTGACAGTAACAATTGCTAGAATATATTGCATGCATTACCAATGAACAATTGATAATGAATGGGATTTTATAGGATCTGGCTGAGTTCCATAGGATTCCTATGAGTATCTTTTCTTTCCTTTTCCTTTTTCTTTTTCCCTTACCTCCCCTTTCCTCTCCTCTCCCGTCCTCTCCTCTCCTTTTTCTTGACCCTCAGTTTGCCATTCTGATGGTAATAGGTATGAATGTCATGTGAAGATAAACTGTTGACTGTGAACTCTTTTTGCAGGAAATCTACAAAGATGCAAATACCCAGGTTCACACATTAAGGAAAATGGTCAAAGAAAAAGAAGAAGCCATTCAAAGACAGTCTACCCTGGAAAAAAAGATTCATGAACTGGAGAAACAAGGGACCATTAAAATTCAGAAGAAAGGGGATGGGGACATCGCCATACTGCCAGTCGTGGCTTCTGGCACATTGTCCACGGGGTCAGAAGTGGCAGTGGGCAACTTTGTGGGACCAGTAACGGGGGCCACCTCCTCGGGACCCCTGCCCCCCCCTCCTCCCCCACTACCTCCATCGTCAGACACACCTGAAGCAGGTAAGAAGCCTCGGTGGGAGAACTGAGAGTATCGGGATATTTGTATTTCTTCTTTTATCCACTGTCTATGTCCTTTGTCTGCTTTTGTTGGCCGGTTCTTTATCTGATTTTAAAAACTGATGTTTTGAGATTAAGCTTCTAAAGCTGAAGCTTTCACGTATGTTGCAGTATATTCTTCATTTGCCAGTGGGATTGTATAGTCTTTGAAAAAAATTCCCGTGTCCTTTTCCGTGTTTTGTTTTGGATACTTAATGTGCATGTGACATCCTGCCGGTGAAACCCTTCCCCTGTTTTCAAAGGCAATTTGTTTCTTCTTTTTCGCTAGTGCAAAATGGTCCAGTCACGCCACCCATGCCACCACCGCCTCCTCCCCCTCCCCCTCCCCCACCTCCTCCCCCGCCACCCCCTCCTCCCCCACTCCCAGGCCCTGCAGCTGAGACTGTGCCTGCTCCTCCTTTACCACCCCCTCCTCCTCCCTCTGCACCCCCGCTGCCTGGGACGTCCTCACCCACAGTGGTTTTCAACTCAGGATTAGCAGGTAAGAGCACGGAATTCAGACCCAGGTACTTGTGTTAAGAAATACTCACTTGCGTCACCTCCAGAGGCTTTTAAAGCCTCGCTGAAGGTCCAGGTCTCTTGCAAACCCGTGTACATCCTCTTAGTCGGAGAGCAGGGCTGCTAATGTGGCCAGGGCAGGGGAAGCCCTGCAGAGGCGTTTGTCTCTGGGTAGCTGTTCTTCTCTCTCTAGCAGGGAGTTCTGATTTTTGCAGACTTCTTGCCTTCCACTCTCAACACCTAGAAAAGGGAAGAAAGACAAGTTCCCTTCTTAGGGATCAGTGCATTTTCATGGATTCATCGACCACTTGTGGGCATCTGTTTGCCGGGGCTCTGACACACGGTGCTTCTGGTGCTCTTGGCTCTGTTTTTGGAAGGTATTCACAGTGTCATTTCCAAAAGGGGAAAATGGCTCTCTGTGTCATTGCTTGATGTGGGCTTCCAGGCATGTCTTCTGTGCATTTGAAGACATCAGAATTCACTCTAGTGCAACTGAAGCTTCAAGAGAAGCATTGCCAACAGTGGGATCTCCGTGCCTTGAAACGCTTCTGAGTCGTGCCCGCTGCCCTCCTGCTAACCAGGAGAGAATGTGGCATCCCCACCTCATGGGAAATGAAACGGAGCATGTGTGGGTTGGGAGGGAGAGAGTGGTTCTAATGCCTTGAAATGGAAGTTCTGATTTTTTGACTCATGAAAGTGACTTCTTACTCTTTTCTAAAATATCGCAAGCCATTTTCCCTGTCAGGGAGCATTTCCCTGGCATTTTGAATAGCTCTGAGCTTAGTCGGGCCATCTCCGTGACATCAGATAATTCTGCTTCCTCCTCCACTTCAGTCCCTTTATGAGGTCTCTTATTTCCAAAGAAAAACTACCACTGTGATAGGTGCGGTAGTTCTCAGAGCCTTCTGTCCAATGCCTAATGGCCATCTTAGCTCTGAGAGATTTCCTGGACTGCCCACCCCATCCCCAGAGTGTCTCATCAGCGGCTCTACTGGCCAGTCAGTAGCACTAATTCATCCTAGTAATCGAAGGTCTTTTGGGCCCCAGAAAGCCTCCCAGAGTCGCCTTTTTCCACACCGAGTCTGTTGTATTTCCTTCCACTCCAACTTCCATAAACTTGTCCAGGAAACAAATAAATAATGTTCACAGGGTTGCCTAGGTAACTTAGTCGGTTGGGCATCTGCCTTCAGCTCAGGTCATGATCCCAGGATCCTGGGATCGAGTCCCGCATCAGGCTTCTCATCGGGGAGCCCGCTTCTCCAGAGAACTCTGCTGCTCCCCCTGCTTGTGCACGTGCACATGGAGTGTGAGGACCTCTAGTTGGCATGCATACCTGGCTCACGGATGAGGCTTCCCTTGTAGCATCCTGAGAGCACTCACCGTGGCCCGTGGCTGCTTCGGTGGCTCCTGTTGGTGCCACTTCCTTTCTCTTTGGCACAACCTACCACGATAGAACCTCCACTTCCATTCATCCAACCTCTCACCTGGAACTCAGAACTGCCTTGGCGTGAGGCTGAGGTGTGCAGGTCCAGGGCTCCCTTCAGTAACGGGTCTTGTCCTCTCCGGACTCTTCCCACAACTTAGTTTTAAACACTTGCAGGCTCTCTTGATTACCTCAACTCTGTGGTGTGGAACTTTCTGTTCAGCTAATGACCAGCTACTGCCCTCAGGGTTGCTGCAGTTGGAGGGGTCCCCTTTGTGTCTTATACCATTTTTAGAGGCCTGTGTGTGGGACTTAAGAAACTTCTCTTTGGTGCCATAAGTGTCCATTAAACAATGACAAGATGTTCTGTTTTACAAGCTCTAAGGATTATAAGACCGTTACGTAGCACATTATGTGAGATGTGTTGCCAGCGTGTGGGGTAACTTTCTCCCTGGAATTAAGAGGCCAGACAGGTTCAGGATTCCCAGTAGAGGCAAGGGACAGAGCTGAGATGATATGCCATGGGCTCCTGGAACCCAGAAGCCTGTGACATTGCTAGGCCTTGGACCCTTGGGCAACAGGATGGCCTCTCTCTTCTGTAGGCAATGAGCTGTTGTGTGCGTAGTGGCCAAGACAGGGGACCTGAATGAAGTCCTCTAATTTTATCTAGTGAATTTTTCTTTGCATTTTATAGAGAAAATATACAGCATGGAATGTGTATTTGAAGCGTTAGGCTTACTTCCTCACATCTGTGATAGAGCAGCGTGGTTCCCATTTCCCGTGTCGGTCATGTGTGACGGATGGCCAGGCCGTCTGTAACCTTTGCTGTCTCTTTGGGAAAAGGTGCGTTGTAAGTTCACAATGAGAATTTGTACTTGGCCGATGATTTTTTGTTAAAACATGGCTCGTATCTTATGGAATACATAGCACAGTTCAATATGCCTGTTTGGGACCACGATAATGAAATCATTTTTTCCCCTCTTCTAAGAAGGATTACTTTTTAAAACAGGATAGTGAGTGAGTCTTCAAGGCAGGCTCGAATGGAAATGAATTTTTGGCTCTGTGCTGCTTTGTGAAATGTGTCCAAGAAGCATGAAATTCTCTGCTAAGAGTGCGTGAACTGCTGAGTGGCTTGACTCTAACCATATCTAATTTTTTTTTTTTTTTTTTGTATTTTCTTGCTCTTTCTGCTTCCACAAAAGATGGGCCAATCAAGCTTTTCTGTAGGTTGCTCCTCACTGAGTGTTGTTTGCCGTGTGTTTCTGTTGGTCACACTGTGCCTTGACATCTTTTCACTCCCATCTTACACTGAACCATCGCATTTGGACCTTGTATGTGCGGGAAGTCTTGCTGTTGGCTCACTGTGGGTCCAGGTTTGCCCACACATTTTAGTAAAAGAGATTAGGGCTCTGTAAGCAGGCAGCCTGGTTTTCATAGGACATATTCCTTTCTCCCAGAGAGAAAAAGAGAGTTTTTGTTTTGTTTTGTTTTGTTTTTCCCCTTAGTTTAATGGTCATAGCTGAATCTAAGGCCTCAGCTCTAGGATTTTAGACTTATTCTGGGGGAGAAAGGATAGTTGCTCCACAGAACAAGGACAAGCTGCGAGGTGCTGCTTTTCCAGGCCCTTCCTACTGGTCTCTGGCTCTCGCTATGGAACACATGCCCACCCACACAAAGCCACTCCTTTAGCCTGAATGCTGTGAGCACAGTGTCTGTCATGGTCACCTGTAGGCCCCTTCTGCTATAACCCAATCCCCATTCCCCAGTCGGAGTTAAGACAACTTCCTAAAGATAACTTTTTTTTTTTTTTGGACTGTGTTCTGATCTCAGGTTTACTCGTAATTTTGCTGGTGAGTTCAGAGTAGGGTAGCTGCAGACGGAGTAACTTTCAGCGCGTGTCCTGGGGCCCATGGTGTCCATGGATGTATGGCAGAACCAAATGGCATGGACCCGCCCGCTCAGATTGTGGGAGTGTCCCTGCACAGCTTCTCTCCTGCTCCCCCTTCTCCCTCCATATGCCAGGCTGGAGGAGGGTCTCTTCCTTTGTTCCACAGAGGACACGGTTTTTCCTGGGCAGTGTAGACCAAAATGAAGTGCGGTGAGCAGTCCAACACTGTCGGGTGGTGGGGCCTACGGGGTCATGGTGGTAGAAAGGCCTGGTTTGGCAAAAGCTATGTTTCTGTGTTCCTGCATGCTTTTGTGTGGATTTATCAGATGACGTTCCTGCTGTGTCTGTGGCCTTCATAACTCTGGAGGAATGGCAGGCAGCCAGGGAAAAGCCCAGTGTGCGTTGGGTTTATTTTGTTCTGTACTGTCCTTCTCCCTCCCTTGCTGATGGCAGTACGCTAATGATGGCAAATAGTGGAGCTCCCAAGTAACGTGGTGGCAGCCCAGGACAGACTTAAGAAAAAAAAAAAATATGTATGTATGTATATGTATATGTATATGTATATACGTGCACACACTGTACATACATGCATATATAGACACACATGTGTGTATGTCGATGGTTTGGGGAGACTTCTTTATGATGTGTAATGAATTCATGGAATTTTTAATGAATTTCCTTTTTTTTTTTTTTTTTAAGCTCATTTCCCTGCAGTAAGAGGAGTTGACAGTTCCTCACCTGACCCCTCAAAGATAGATATCCCTTCTTCTCCATTAAGAGGTTTTCTGTGTTTTTTCATGGGTTCATGGATGCCTTCTAGTCACATGTAGCTGACTCCTGGGGAGAACTTGCTCTTTAAAGAAACAGGGAAAGGACCGTGGCCATTCTTAAAAAGCAATACTAATCCTGATTTCTGAGTACCCCTTCTGTCATCTTAAATCTTTTCTATTTTGAGCTGTTCGTGGCCCTTGACCTGGTTGAAATAGCTCAGGGTCAGTATAATCCCCCTTGTCAAAATGGTCCATGAGAATGTGTTGCTGCAACAGAAAGCCGGCCTTCTTGATGTTACATTCCTGGTGGTGCAGATAGCCGCTGCCTGCAGTCTCTGATCATCTTTAAAGATTGGTTTGGAAATATGAGTTCTAGAACCAAGAATATAGGATTTCACAGTCTGACTCACACTCACTAGTGTCCCAGAGCATGTGTTCTCCCTGCTGTCTAATAACATTAATCATTTTTGCTCCCCAATACTTTGTCTTAAGCATTGTCCTAACATTGTCGAGTGTACTGCAGTAATCCATTTGTCTACATTAAAAAAAAAAAAAAATCAACCCCTGGCTGTTAGACAACTTTACCATCATGTTGCATCGGTCAACCAAATGATGCCCTCAAATTGCTCTAGCCAAAGCCAGGTGTGGTGTTTTTTGTGCTTATAAACACTCGGGCGCCTCTTGCCTGTGTTCCTCCAGTGTTAAACTGTCATCTGCAAGGACTGTTCCCTGATTGTCCTTGAGGATCGTGGGGTTTTGGTGGAGTCTTAATTTCAACCTCTCTGACTTCTGTAGCTGTGAAAATAAAGAAGCCAATCAAGACGAAATTCAGAATGCCAGTTTTTAACTGGGTTGCCCTGAAGCCAAATCAGATCAATGGCACGGTCTTCAACGAGATTGATGACGAGCGGATTCTGGAGGTATCTTTCTCGTGGGTTAGAGACAGGGAGGGCTCTCTGGGCAGCAAAGCTGAAATGGGTGCCCTGCTAACCTGGAGGGTTCGGTGATACAATGCTAGTGTTTTAAATGCCTTGATGTAAAGAAGACAAGGATTTTTATATTAGAGAATGAAATTGGACACTGTTTCGCAAGGTGGTTTCAAAACTGCGTTTAAGAGGTTATGTTACCATGGAGTGGTTGTGATTCTCTTCAGTGAATGCCACAAAATATCTATCTGACATGAGCCCTGCCCTTCATTTATAAAAGGGCATAAAAAACCCTTTATTGAACTCTCTGAATAAGAACTCAGTAATCACACAGTCTGGTTTGATAAATAGTTCTAGTCCGTGGTGGCCGGCCCTGCAAGGTAACTAGTGAAGAGCCGTTGAGTTGGCCAGATGGGATCAGTTCTCTAGTTGAGACGTCTGTAGCTGTATGTGTGGCCTAAGTCGTGTCGCGGGAAAATAGAGTAAGCCATGATCAAAGGCAATATTGAGTAGAAAACGTCAGTTCTTTGATGCTTAAGAAATTGTCAGAATGGTTTCCCACTTAATTTTTAAGTGTAATCCGGTTTGCCTATTTCATCCCTCTCTACTCCAGGATTTAAATGTGGATGAATTTGAAGAAATATTTAAGACGAAAGCCCAAGGTCCTGCCATTGATCTGTCTTCAAGCAAACAGAAGATAACACAGAAGGGATCCAACAAAGTGACATTACTAGAAGCAAATAGGGCCAAAAATCTTGCCATAACTTTAAGGAAAGCTGGAAAGACCGCTGATGAGATATGTAAAGCTATCCATGTGTAAGTTCAGGACATTCTGGAACATTCAATCTAGTGAATTTAGGGTAAAAATAAAAATAAGGAAGTTATGATTTGTAGATAACAGAAATATCTCAATAGTAGGGCAAGATGGAACAATTCTTGATGTCCACATACCGAAGTTTCCCTTTGTTATGTATGTGTGATCTCAGAGTTGAATGGAATGCTAGCACTAAGGAGGCAGGCCAGAAATCACCCTTGGGAGTGCTGTACTTGAGTGAAAACTATTTTAGAAGAGTAACAACTGGATTGTGACATCATTTGTTAACTTTGTTAACATTGTTAACTGGGTTTGCTTTCCAGCAACTCATACCTATGAGGAGTGGAGAATTACGGATGCTAAGAAAAAGGAGAGACTGTCTGTTTGCTCTGGAGTCTCTGAATTTTCTCTTGATTCGTTGAATGCAGATTTGATGGCATTTGTGGAATGATACAATTCAATGCCAGATGCAAATGTGATACAGATGCATATTTTAATTCATTACAATAGGAATGTGATTCTTGTTTCTCTTGGTAGCTTTTGGGAAATTTTAAAGTTCAGTTCTTTTCTTATCCCTGAACTGCAGAGAAGCATTTGTTTTATTTACTTTTCTATGAGAGGAATCTTTCTGCCCTTCTTGTGGCCATGATGACTTTCAAATATGACAAGGAACAAATATTTTAGGTGTGTTAGGAATGAATCCATTTTAAACTGGTAAATTTAAATTTTGTAAATTTTGGTAAAAGATTCTTAGGGGACTGTATGACCCTCAGAAATCATTTGTTCCAATTTTGTGTCCTCAGTCGGGATCAAAATCTAATAGTCCAGTGTATCCTATATTCTTTTCTGATGTCTGATGTTGAAACATAATAGGCATTCTGGATTTTAATCTATATATGCTATATTCATCATGATGATTAGATGTAATTCTGTTATTTTTGCTGGACAAAGATTGTCCAGGGAAGATAACAGAGATTGTGGCAAATATTCTGTTTGTTCAAATTGAGCATATAGCCAGAAAAAGACCTGATACTCCTTCAAGGGATGTATTCATTTAAGCCAAAACATCCATTTAGTACAGGCATTTGGATACATTTATTTTCTGATGTAGAGAAAATAGCCCAGGCTGTTGGTTTAATTGAAAAATATTAGAATTTACCAGGTAGTCTGTAATTGTGTGTGTAATATCAGTGTCCCTAATTAGCAGTACTTCATATGCCTTAAGAACTGTGTCCTTGAACCCCTTAACCATCAGTTGCTTCAGCCTTCCTTCTCGTTCTTCCTGTCATTTACTGTTGATTTCTGGAGACTTAGAACTGTAGTACTAGGTTAAAAACCAAGTATGGCTGTTGTGATAAGGTCTGGGTTCTCAGAAAGGACCGCCGAAGCTGCTCGTTGGGCGGTCAGGAGCCAGTACAAGTGGTATCTTCACCGTTCAGCTGTAGACACCATCAGTTCATTGTGATGGTGGTTGATGAGCAGACCAAATGGTGGTGTGGTTGAACGGGTAGGAGGTTTTCTCTCTAACACTGACATGTCCACATCTGTCTTCAGATTTGACTTGAAGACATTGCCTGTAGACTTTGTAGAATGTTTGATGAGGTTCTTGCCAACTGAGAACGAGGTGAAAGTGTTTCGGCTCTATGAGCGGGAAAGGAAGCCCCTGGAGAACTTGTCAGATGAAGACCGGTTCATGATGCAGTTCAGTAAAATTGAGAGACTCATGCAGAAGATGACCATCATGGCCTTCATTGGGAACTTTGCGGAAAGCATTCAGATGCTGACTCCTGTGAGTGGACCAGCTCTGGCAGGGGAGGGGGTCCAAAGACATTTGGAATCATTTTTTTCTTTTTTAGTTTCTTCCAAAATTGTACTTCACACCGTGGGCTGTAAAGACTCCTTCCCAGAACTTTCTAGATTGCGTTTTTATTTTGGCCATTTTTTTTTCACATTGTGTATGCCAACTGAATGTGAAAATGGTGAATTTCCATTTTCCATGTTGCTATTCTCCTCCATAGAATGCCATTTACTGTGTCTATGGATGCCCTCTGGGTTTCCACTTCAATACATGGGACTGGGAAAATCATTTTCTCAAACTTGTTCCCCTCCCGAAGACACTGGTCCTCTGACTGACTGGGTTGGCAAGACTGAAAATGTTACTTTCATTTTTAAAAATGATCCTGTATCTTTAATGAACAGACTTATTGGCTTCAATTGGGAGCATTATAAATTTACCATAGGAGTCTTTTTCCTGAATAGTAGCCAACCATCTCTTGTTTCTTTGTGTTAATCTGATACAGACTTATGAATGTTGTAAACATAAATATCATAAATAGTTCTTTCCCAGTTCTGTTTCTAAATACACTTTTGTTAATTACTGATTACAGTAGCGTGTCTGTTCACAACATGTTCTCAGGACTTCTGGAGGGTGATCATATTCCTTTGCTCTTTTGTTTTCATTCCTGGACAGCTCCATTGGTTTAAAAATGCATTGTCTTACATGGTTTGAGGTAGTGGGCAGGGGATTGAGTTCTGCTAGAAAATGGTGTTGACTCCAAGCTCTGAGTCCCATCAGTCACAGATTTTGTGATGAGCAAGTTCTGACATTTCTTCTCATTTCAAATACTTTAAGAAAAGAGCTTGAATGTGAAGATACGGTCGCCTAAGACCCTAGCAAGACAACATAAATTTGTTACGTTGAGGAAAAATAGAATCTTAACATTAAAGCTTTAATCTAAATGCAGGTGTGTTTCTTCTGTGTTAAATTTCAGTTTCTAATTAGAGTTTCTTATTTTTAACGTGTCTCTTTTTTTCTCTCCCCTCCCCATCCTTCCTTTGAATGGAATCTAGCAACTGCACTCAATTATAGCAGCATCTGTTTCTATAAAGTCGTCCCAAAAACTCAAGAAAATTCTGGAGGCAAGTGAAGTTTTCCTCATATACGTGTAGGGAAGAGCTGACTTGTCAGCCGAATTCCTTGGCCTGGGATGCTCTACTGATGGGCCTCCTTCTCTCTCTCTCTCTCTCTCTCTCTCTTTTTTTGCAGATCATCTTGGCCCTTGGAAACTATATGAATAGCAGTAAACGAGGAGCAGTTTATGGATTTAAACTTCAGAGCTTAGATCTGGTGAGTGAACTAAAAGAAATACAAGAGCTCTATAAAGGACAAAACAGTTGGCAGAGACCAAGTCCCAGAGTCCGCTCTGGGAAATGGGGGTACGATGTTGTGATGAAGATCGTCGGCTAGTTGGAGGATCAATTGGTATAAATTTTCTGGAACATCATTTGGCAGCGAGCACTTAGAACCTTAAAAATCCTCATGCCCTTTGACCCCGTGTTTCCATATCTGGGACTCTTTCCTCAGGAATCTGAATTATGAATGCTTTATTTTATAATTGCGGGTAATAAACAGCAATATGAAGATCCAACATTTTGGGAAATTATTAATGATAATAATAGTTAATATGATAAACTGTTCTTTAACTCTTAGAATGTTTGTGAAGAATTTTCATAGGAATGGATAATTTTGTCTCTGAAAAAGGGTGTAAATTGCATGGACTGATTGAGTTCATCCAAGTAAAATATGTAGGAAAAAACTGAATGGAAGTAGGTTAAGATATTAACAGAGAGGTTGGACAGAATTAGGGATTTTTTTTTCAAAGTGCTTCTTTTTACTTTTCTGTATTTTCTCAATATATATATATTTTTCTAAACATGTATATATTCTCAATACATATATGTCATTCATATATATATATAAAATATTATATTTCTGGATGGAAAAGAGTGTGCAGCTTTTCAGTCATCTGATTTAGATGGACAGGTCTAGAGAAAATCCTCTGTGGAATCCTCTCCTCCAAGGCTGTGTGGGGCTAACGTGGCTTCCGCATGAGGAGGTTGGGCAGTGGGCTGAGTCCCGAGCCCTAGGGAGACACGGCTGTTTGGTAGGGAGTGTCCAATTGAGTCCCAGTTCTAGCTCGAGAGGGGCATGTGTGGCAAGCCCAGCTGCTGTGTGTCATGGAGGCTGGGGAAGGAGAACGAGCTGAGCTAGAATCGTGCCGACTGCGCTGTGGGAGTCCTGCCTTATGGGCAGTACCTGCACGCCTGCCGGTTCCATGCTCACTCCTCTGCTCCTTCACTCTGGAAAGCCCTCAAACTGGGGGCTTCCTACCTTTTAGCCAGGGGAGGTGGTGTGGCGATGTGCGGCGGGGTGGTTTCAGGTGAGTGGAGATGTGTGTTGGAATCGTCCCCAACACCGTACATACCCCGGGAGAGAAGTCCTGTGGTCTCCTTTACAAGTAAGTGGGCTGGTTTAGTGAAGAACATGCCCAGGCTTGACCCTTCCATGGGGGGATTTTTTGGTCCACTTTGGGGTGCTGTACTCTGAGTGGAAGGATGTTAAGGGGTGGGGACAAGCTCCCCATCCTCCTTCACTCTAACTAACCCGTATTCCTTTTGTTTTCAGCTCTTAGATACAAAGTCGACAGACCGAAAGCAAACACTGTTGCACTACATTTCAAATGTGGTAAAAGAGAAATATCACCAAGTGTCCCTGTTTTATAACGAGCTTCACTATGTGGAGAAAGCTGCCGCAGGTACTTGGCTTTGGCTCTTCCTGCTACCCTTGGGGAACAGGTGCCTTTAATCACGGGTCCCAGGCGAGCCATCCCCTGCTTGACCGGTCTTCGGAACCCCTTTGAAAGGCAAGGTGAAAGTCCAAAGCTGTTGGCCAAGGTGTGTAGGTCATGGTGTTGCCCACGCCTGGGAGCCGTAGCAACTAGGGACACAAGGGAGACCTCTCTGCGTCCTCTGTACAGAGTCGGGGCTCTGGACCTTGGGCCACTTACCTCTTCCTTTCAGTGTCCTTAGTCTGTTGCTGTTGTTGAAACAGGAGAGTGAAGATCTGAAAGTCACCCCCCAAGAAACACTTGAGTTTGATTTTGTGCTGTCCCACTTGCTCAGGTGTGGTAATTCCCAGCATTGTGCCTTTAGCATGAACACGAGCTAAATTATCAGTACTTTGGGCTGTTCTTTTGCCATAGCAGTTATGGATTTTCTCATTTAAATCATCAAATGATTCTGGGGTAGCTGGGCTATAATGGGTACATAATGGTATCCCCGAGTTACAGGTGAGAAAACTGACATTTTCAGAGGTTCCATAGCTCTGCTGAGGTCACAGAGGTAGAACATGATAGAAACAGGACTAGAGCCCACATCTTCTCACTTGGTGTAGTGTCTAATGTAGCGTGTCCTCTCCGGAGACCATTCGGCTAGAAAAAGGAACCAGATGCACGTTGACCCCAGAGTTGGTTACATACTGGAATTCTCACATTAGGATCTTGAACCCCGAGCAGCCAAGGTGTTTATTATAAATTCACATTTCCGGGGCCTACTTCAGGCTTAGCGAATCGAATCTTTGTGGGCACGGCTTTCTCTGACTTCCTCAAAGTAAATGGCTGCTCCGTTTGTGTTGTTACCACAGAGCACGCCGCCACACCACTCCTGCACACAAGATTTCTCAGATTTTATTGTAACAGTTTGCATGTCCATTCCAACCTGTGCATTTATGAATATAATCGAGTTTTCATTATAATTCCCGTAGGCCCTAGCAAATTGCTGGGGGGCAGAGGTACACGAGCGAGGGAATGAAAGAGATGATGCCGTGCTAACTGGGGACAGATGTCCAGGGAGCCCTAGTGGAGGCGCCCAGGCAGGAGGGACAGAGGCAAGCCGGACTGATGTTTTGACTGTGAAGGGCTGTGAGGTGCAAGCTGTGACAGACCCGCTGAGGGCTCAAGGCTCAGGAGGCAGTGATTTTCCTCCTTCCAGGTTTCTCTTTGCCTAAATTAGGGATTCTTTAGCATCACAATTAACAAAATTGTGTCAGCAAAAATTTTTGTTTTGGCCGTTTTGTTTGGCCCAACTACGATTCCCCAGAAGCGCTGGAAAAAATCAGTCAGGGAAGGTGGAGAGACGGAGGTTCTCTGGCCGAGTTGTTCTCTGGCTGCCAGGTAAACTGACATGGAATCTTTATACCCTCACTCCTTTGTCCAGTCACTCCTTTGCCAATCCAGTGAGCCTTTCGGAGTCCCTGCGGTGTACTGTCCTAAGCACTGAGGAGTCGAAGTTGAGTGAGACTGTGACTCTAGCAAGGGAAAAACCTGACTGCCTCATGGAATTCATCCACTTGCAGAGCTGAGTTGGGCTGCAGGGGGCTAGAGGGAGGGCCCAGAAGGTACCAGGAAGGTACCTGCTCCGGGAGGGTGGCCACACAGGAGATGAAAAGGTTGGTGCTGAGAAACCCTTTGGAAGCAGGGAAGGCCTCTTTGACGAAAAGAGGCTGTCCCGGGTTGCTTGGTTTCTGGTGGGCAATGGTACTCAACTTGGACATCTCAATGCTGCCCCCTGCTGGAGAGCCACGGGAATGTAAATGAGGTCGGAGTGTAGGAGGATCAGATCTTGGGTCGCCACACAGTTAAGGAGTCTCTGAGCCCCACAGACCAATAGGTTCTCCTCTCCCGTAAGAGAAATGGGGTAGTTGGGTATAGTCTCAGGATGTGGGGTCCATAGTTGTTCTCTGAACTCCATTTTGGCCACCTTCTAGCTGTACGATGTAGGGCAGGCCACGTAACCTGTTTATGCTGCTTTTTGTTGTTGTTGGCAAATTGGGCTAATGGTGCAAGTGAATTAGTGCATATATGGAAACTAATGCAGTGCAGGGTAGCGAGCACTAGTAAATTATTCATATGGTAAGGTCTCTGCTCCAAAAGATCTAAGGCTCTAAGGCCCTAGGGTCTAGTGACCCTAGGAATCCACTGAGAACTGGGCATACCATCCAGACTTGCTGTGGTTTTGACATTCACGGGGACATTGCTGTCTCTGCTTCAGTCTCCCTCGAGAATGTTTTACTGGACGTCAAGGAGCTCCAGAGGGGCATGGACTTAACCAAGAGGGAGTACACCATGCACGATCACAACACGCTGCTGAAGGAGTTCATCCTCAACAATGAGGGGAAGCTGAAGAAGCTGCAGGATGATGCCAAGATTGCACAGGTAAGTATCGGTGCCCTGGACATGCACAGGGACATGTTTGGATCCCTTAAACCCACTTGGGTGCTGGCCTGGCTCTGTGGGAACATTGCCCTCTGTCTGCTGAGGGTGGATCTCTTCTTTAGCTAATGACTCCCTTGGGTGAGCTCTTTCTGAATACTGTCCCTGTTCTGGTCACTGTCCTCTTCTGATTTGGAGTCTTCACCCTGTTCTGTAGAGGTTCTCCCTCTCTCTTGCCCCTCCCTTCTCACTCCTAGGCTCCCTCTGCATGAGGCCAGGATTCATTTCTGCCAGCGTGTGTCGTTCCTGTGCTTCACGAAGCACTTTTCCTTCCCAGCATGTTGGGTTTATGTGGGCCTTGACCTCGACATCTCATGCTACACCGGGGGTTAAGTTTACAGCCTTGAAAAATAGCCCAAATGGACTGCATGCCATCACAGAAGGGAAGGCAGAGTGTGGTGGGGACTCAATGCAGATGGGGTGGGATGGCTCACAAACGAGGCTGTCCTGTGCCAGGAAAGCGTTGAAGCAGAGACGTGAGTGTCCCTGCGGTGGGGACACTGTAAGGAGCATTGAAGCAGCCAGCGGGGATCGGAGTTGGAGTGACTTTTGAGATCCCTTCTAACCCTTGTCTTCCATGGCCTTAGGAAGCTCTTGAGAGGGGTAGTTCCTTGTGTGTGTGTGTGTGTGTGTGTGTGTGTGTGTGTGTGTGTGAGAGAGAGAGAGAGAGACAGAGAGAGAGAGAGAGACAGAGAAAGAGAGACAGAGAGACCTTATGTAGAAACACAGTTGGTCCCAGAGACGAATCCCGTGTGGCACAGTTGCCTTCTGCTTACCTTTGCCTCAGCGTTCAGAGGACACAGGAGACCCCAGAGGGTCGTGGGGGTGTGAGGGGGCTACAGGAATACTGTGGCAGTGGCTGGATCCCCCCTGCTGCTCTTCCCCCGGGGGTCAGGTTCACTGCTGGACTTTATGAAACTTGAGGAGTTTGCTTCTTTACAGGATGCTTTTGATGATGTGGTGAAGTATTTTGGAGAAAACCCCAAGACGACTCCACCCTCTGTCTTCTTTCCCGTCTTTGTCCGGTTTGTGAAAGCCTATAAGGTAAATAGGAGTGTGGGGTCCTTTCAAGCCTTCCTTGGTGCTGTTCGTCAAGGGGGTGTCCTCCCAGAGCTGCGTCTGGTCTCTGGTCTCTGCTGCTGTGTGGCAGCCTCCCGTGTTCCTTCAGGCAGCAGATCTGGGAGGTCAGTGTGAGTCCAAACAGTCTCCAGTCCTATGGGGGCTGCATGTTCCTGGGGCCCTCAGCCCACCAAGCTCCCTGTCTCCAGCCAGCCAGGCCTGCGGTTCAGCCTAAAGACAAAAGCTCTTGGTTGCCCTTTGGGGCAGAGAAGACACTCCAGGACCATCCCTTCCTCACTGACTGTTCACCCTTGTGTGGGCAGGGTGAAGGACTTAGAAAGTCCAGGCTTCCCATGCGGTTGTTGGACAGGTGAAAGGAGTGGCCTCTGGTCTGTGGCAAGGGTACTATAGCTGAGGTCAGGGACATCCTGCTCGTGCGTGTCCTGCCCAAGCCATTTGGTCATCTAGACCAATATTTCTCTGGCGTGGACTGAAAGATGGTGCTAGGAAGAATGCTTGCTGTCTGTTTCCTCATCTGGACCGACAGTGGCCTTTCCTTTAAATAGCCTGTTTGATACAATCCAGAGCTATGGTCTTGAAAAAGCATGTGACCCAAAGAGGCATGTGTTGGAAGAATTTGTTCCTTGAGAAAGAATAAGTGGGGGGGTGGGGGGAGGTGGTTGTTAGGGGCTGTTAGTGCCCTTAGGAGACATTGCAGGCTGTACTCTCCAAGGTTGTCTAAATAAAACCTCAGTAATGTTGGTGGAGGAAGGAGGAGTGTGATTATAGGGGAGGAGGCATGAGGCTTTTTTTTTTTTTTTTGTTTTTTGAGATTCTATTTACTTTGAGGGAGAGAACGTGAAGGGGTTTGGGGGGAAGAGGGAGGAGGAGAAGCAGACTCCCACTGTGCAGGGAGCCTGATGTGGGGCTCAATCCCCGGACCCTGGGATCATAACCTGAGCCGAAGGCAGATGCTGGGGAGCCACCCAGGTGCCCCAGGTCATCTACATTTTTGAGAAACAACCTCTTGGATATAGTGGGTCACTTCTCTAGCTCCAGGATCGTCCTTTGGCCTTTTCCTGAAATTCAGAAGGTTACATTCTTTATCTATCAGCATGGCTTTGTGTGGCAGTGATGTCACAAGCTGTTTGCAGAAGGGGAAGGGAGGCTGAACCCAAACACAGGACAGAGACCGTGTGTAGGACACTGGAGGTGGTCTCTGGTCCCCAGCCGCTGCTAACCATGGAGCTCGGGGTTCACTGGCTGGTAATGCCTGTGTCCTGCAGACATGACTCACAGTGATTCTTGTTATGTGCTGGGACCACATTTCTTCACAGAAAAAATTGTGAGTCTGAGGTCTGTAGAGAAAAATATGGGCTATTTTTAAATTGTAGAATATGAATTGGGAAGAGGGTCTGGTTGGTCCCAAAGCCCAATACTTCAGCAGGGGTATAGCAAAGGAAAAAGCGAAGTTCCTTGGTGATCTGTGTGGGATGGCACAGGTCAGAGCCTGTCAGTGAGCCCCTTCCACATTGTCGTTTCACCCTGTGTCCTGTTAGCGGGCTCCGAGGGGTCTCCATCAGGCAGTGGCGGTGTGGGGTGTTTTACTGGCCATAGATACTGCACAATGAATGACTCCCAGGCTAACAGTGGCCTGGGGACCTTTTGGGCAGACACCGGGGTTGTAGGATGTCATCCCTCCTTTCGCTTCCCAAGTCTGAACCAGAATGTAACTTGAGACGGAAGTAAAGGGGTCCAAAATGTAAACTTTATTCCTGATAATAGCTGGACTGGAGGGTGTGGTGCGTGTCTGTGAGCTTCTACCTCAGCCCTAAACTAGATAACTGACTCTAACGCTTCACAGCGAGACCGTTAGACGTCTCTTTAGGGAGGCTGGCTTCAAAGCAGAGAATGTGCAAGAGGGCTGAGCAGAGGTGAGCCTGTCTTGACTTCCTGTCCCAAACTTGTCAGACTAGTCACTCTGTGGCCCTTGGGAAGGAGTGAGCTGTGGGTTGAGACCGCCTGGAGGAAATAAGAGGCAAGGGAATGGAGGTTTTCCCCTAACAATGGGCAGAAGGAGAGGAATCTGAACTCTTGCTTTTGGAAGAACTATAGGTAGGTGGACAGGTTCTGGAAGCAAAACAAGCTCACATGGAAATCCCAGAGCAGAGCTGCCTGGATAGTTCCCGTCCACATCTCTGGGATAGGCTGAGAAGCAGCGTGAGTGGGGGCGGGGTGGTCCGCAGGAGAGGATTTCTGGACAAGGTACATCATGATTGCCGGATTTCGAGGAGATGTGATAGAGACCAACAGGGAAAGCGCGGATCTGAGTCCCTGATAAGCCTAAATGTAGATCTTTTCCCTTCCCGTCCACGCTGATGCCTGGCTCGCCAAGATTCTCCTAGGAACGACTTTAAAATACCTGGATGGCTGTCATTTCCACTGACTAATCTTTGGGTTCCTTTGACTTTGCCCAGCAAGCAGAAGAGGAAAATGAGCTGAGGAAAAAGCAGGAACAAGCCCTCATGGAAAAACTCCTAGAGCAGGAAGCTCTGATGGAGCAGCAGGATCCAAAGGTGAGACGTGGCCGGGGCCTGAGACGGCCTCGTCTGAGCCAGCAGGGAAGGGGGGCGAACGCCAGACCTGCACGCGTGCCTGCCGGCTTTCCGCCAGGGCTTGGGAGCGGGGCTTGTGGATTTGTTGTTCATTCTTTGTTCTGCAAACAGTAGAAAGAGGCGAAGAACAGGTGTGTGCAGCTTTTCTGGGCGTACAGAGATCAGGAACTTAAGTCTTGTGGCTGTACAGCAAGGCCACGCCCGATGAGGACCTGCAGGGGGCCCAGGGAAGGCTTCACAGGGTCGCCCTTGGTGCAGCCTCCATGGCTGGCCGGCTTCACTCCGAGGAACGGGATGGAGGATTCCCGGGAGGGAAGCAGCACAGGTGCAGGCCACAAGGGCTGGAGGTCAGGGTGTTCTTCATCCCCATTCTCTGCACCAAAGCTCGAGAAATGGATGGTTGTCCCCAGCTGCCTCTTGTAGCCGGACGATCCAGCCTTCCTGCCGCCGCCAGCTGGAGTTCCGTGTGGTTTTCCCAGAAAGTTTTTTTTCCCCCCCGCAGAAGCTTTCTGAGTGTTTCTCTGAGTAGGATGTTGGGATGGGGCTGCTTGTGTTTTTGGCTGAGGCTGCTTGTTGGTAACAGAATGCTCTGACACAGTTTGGATCTTCTCAAGCCCCCCATGGGAGCTGGTCCCACTCATCTCTGCCATCCTTCTTTCTCCTCAGTCTCCTTCCCACAAATCAAAGAGGCAGCAGCAGGAATTAATTGCAGAATTGAGAAGGCGACAAGTGAAAGATAACAGACATGTATATGAAGGAAAAGACGGTGCCATTGAAGACATTATCACAGGTAAAAGATATTTTCTCCTAGTGGCCCGTAGAGACCCCACTGATCCTGCCCATAGTGGACCCCTTCCACAGCTTGCTGCTTTTGTTCAGTATTTATGAGGTCTTCAGGTGACTTGATGCAGACCCAGAATTATGGGGAAGGACTCCATGCTAGCGTTGAAAGTAGATTTCTAGTAGCCTGTATACTGCCTGTCAGAAAACCCCAGCACTCTCTGAGAACTCTTTCCTCATTATCGTTGGAACCCCACAGATTTCGCCAGGCTCCTCCTCCTGATGGTTTTCCACTGTCTTGGGTTTAGTTCCCTGCTCCATTTTCTACCTTGTGGCCCCTCCCACCCACCTGCCTGACTAATAAGTACCACAGACAAGGCCCATGCAGGGTTGTGTACTAACCACGGTCAGTGCAGGTTTTTCCAGCATGCTCTTTAAAAGCCTTTTTTACTCATTCAGAGTAACTGAAGACAAGAGGAAGTCAGGAGCTAGAGCTTTCGTTCTGATAGGCCAATAGGCTTCTCAGGCTGCTCAGCTAGGAATGAGTGGTGTCTAACCCAGCTTGGTCCTTGTCTGATTAAGTTGTAGCTTAATGCTTGCTGCTTGAATCCATTCTCCAGAGATTCCACATTCTCTTATGGTTGGGACAATAATTTGAGCCACTGTCTGTGGCATTGGCTGCAAGTGACTTTCATGTCTGTTGCATGTGAATACTGTTTTTTTTAGCTTCCAAGATACTTACCACTTTTTTATTGTAGAGAATTTTTAAAAAATACGCAGTGCAAAAGTACAGAGAGCAGCCCAAGGAGTTCTATATACCCATCATCTTTTAACAATTCTCAACTCATGGCCAGTCTTGTTACATGTCTACTTCTACCTGCTCCCCATCCCCCAACCTCTGGGGTCATTCTGAAGCAAATCTAAGACCTACAATTTCATGTAGTTATATTTCAGTGTATGTGTCTTCAAAAGATAAGGACTCTATAATAAAGCAAACATAGCCAGGATATCATTGTCACGCACCTCCAAAACTAACAAGTTTTTAACATCAAGTACACATTAGTTACATGTCCCCAGCTGTCCTAATTCTTTAGGAATGTAACTCTCAAAATTTTGATTTCTCATTTTTTGTGAATAGCTTACCATCATAATTAGGGATCCCCAAAGCCAAAACCATCATTTTTTTCCACCAGTTCAGACCCAAGGAAATAAAACAGGTACATAGATCACTAACAGGAAGTCAGTAAGAGTCTCTGGCCTAGCGTAAAGCGGTCTCAGTTGTCAGTGGCTAAGTAAGTGGCTGGTAACATGCCTGTGTCTGCGTATGGTGCACACACAGTCTGTACGCGCGTGCCTGCCCGTGCCTCCTCGTTCACTCTGCATTGGTTTGCACATGGCCCCTCAGGTAAAATCCCCCATTGTTGGGCACCTCTCTTTGTTTCCCTGGCACTGAGGGAGCTGCTCTGCTCTCAGCAAGACTAAGAGCAGGTCTTTTGGGGCTGAGCACCTATTTGACCCAATGCCGCAATAGGATTAACTTGTTGGGAGAGAAGGATCTAGCCTCGAACAGCAAGAGCTCCTTTTCCAGCAGGCTGTTCTCCATCTCGGTGACCCCTGTCTTGTCAAATGAGCAAAATGTACATTTTCTATTTGCCTGACCTCATCGTTAAGCTCATCGTTAAGGTGAATGAGTATCTGCTTACAGATCCTACAGTTTTTATTCTCTTTAAAATATTTTCCGTTTTCCATCCACCAAGCCCCAGACTGAGAACTGTTTTAGACTTAATGAACTCACTTGGGTGTACATTGCCTTTCCCCGTCTCCAGGTATGATTAACAAAGCACTAACCGTGTACTAATGTGACAGATCCTGGCTTTTTACTCTCTTCTGTTTGTCTTATTTGGCTGTCATTTTCAATGCAGTGCTGAAGACTGTGCCCTTTACTGCTCGCACCGCCAAGCGTGGCTCTCGATTTTTCTGCGAACCTGTTCTTACTGAGGAATACCATTACTAAACTATTACTCTTTCTCACCCGATGCTCTTAAAAGGTTGCTACAGATTTTTTGACCTCTTACGTCCCTCTGTATGTCTGCTAGCATGGCATCTCCGTCTCCGCCATGTTGTCGTTTGTGTTGCCTTCACACTGCATGGTTTTGCACGTCTGTCATTACTGTTCACTCACTGCCACTTTCCTATGTCTGTGAATCCACATGCCTGTGGTGGTCTGAGTGTGTGTGAGTTGAAATAATAGAATTGCTGGTAGAAATTTTTAGAATAATAGTGTAAATAGGGCATGACTTTTGAGAATTAGCACTAGGATCAGCTGCTGAGTGGTTATAAGGCTTTTGGGCTAGTGCCTTTGAGTGCAAAATGATAGTCATTAATAACAATAACTAACTATACCTAACATTTATTGAGCACTTGCTGTGTTTTAATAGGTTTACAGATATTAAACCAGCCTCCTTTCTGTATTCAGTTAGCATGCTTTGATAATAAAATGAGCTGTATGCAAGTGCTCAGGAATGCAAAGTGCCCAGAAGTTGAAAAATGATTTGCAGAAAGAACTGTGAACCACACAGTTGTAAATTGGGTCTTTCTTAACTGTCATAGATCATCTATAGCCATCACCCACAGTGTGGAGCTCACGGTACAAGTGAGGAACCCTTGGCGCATAGAAGTCTGTATACGTTGATATAGGCAATCCGTAACGTTATACCCAGCCTCTTTTCCTTCTGGGTGTCATGCCCAAGTTCGGTTACCAGCAGCTCCACATTGGAGCAGGGCTGTGAGGTGGAAAGTGAAAACAAAGGCTTTAGGAACTCCCCATAGTCTCTCATTCACGCTTCTTCACTGCGACTCTGTTCCATGTCAAATCCAGGGTATTTCTCTTGTGATGAGATGATATCTGGACCTGCTTTTTTGGTTAGGAGGGTGGCGTCCAGAAATACTAATAGCAAATACCTATTATTGGAAAATGCCGCTATTCTTAGAAAAAAAAAAATCCCAGTATTTTCAAGAAGTTAACTGCTTGCCCTTGGTTCCTGATGGCTAGATAAGAAACTTCTTTGCAGTGTTCAGCTGATTAGAAAAGGGACAAGGGAAGCCCATACTCTAATTAGAAATAGCTATTATGTAACTCCCACGTTGAGATTGACATGGAACAGGTTACATGTTTGTTTTGTGGCATTAACTTTTCTGTGAATTATACTTGTTATGTATGTTCCTCTGTCTCTGACAGTCTCAAAGAGGATGTGGTGCGTTGTTGCTTGCTCTGCAGCGTACTTACCCACCCGTGCTTATTAACAAGGCTAGATACTGTCATCTGCTCAGCTAATGTTCCTGTCAGTTTTGTGGCTACACTATCATTCTGGAGCCAAACTTCAAAGCAGCTTGGATTTGGGTGGTCAGAGAGCTGGGTGGGAAGACACTCTGATCTTTCCCTTGTTTTATCTAACACCTCTTGTATTAATGGCCTCCCATTCTCCTCCCCTGTTGGCTAACATGCCGGGTATGTTAAGCACTAAGTTGAATTGCTTTCCATTTTCATCCCATTTTTACTTAACCATCATTTTGTGTTTTTGTTTTTTTCTGTTTAGCCTTAAAGAAGAATAATATCACTAAATTTCCAAATGTTCACTCGAGGGTAAGGATTTCTTCTAGCACACCGGTGGTGGAGGATACACAGAGCTGGCAAGCATCACTTTTTACTTAGCTTCCTCCTCTCTCTGTATGCAGATCAGTGGTTTCAGTCTATGGCTGAGGGTAATACTGGTGAAAGTCTGACAAGGGAGAAGTTTTTGTAACCTCACATTCCAGTGATGTGAGGCAGAGCCTCTCTGTTGGACTCTTTGTGGCCTGCTTCCAAATTATCAAGTGTGATGGCTTGGGCAAGGGTATTTGCTGATGATTGTACTTGCTTTGGGTGCTAGGCTGTCCTTCCCTTACTGTTTTCTTGGCCTCTGAGTTAATCAGTTAACCCCTTTCGATCTAAAGAAACTGAGAGCAAGTCCTGGCCAGGGAACATGATATATAGCCTTTGAAGAAAGATTTGGATCTTCAGACCCAATTATTCAGAAGACTCAGGAATTACAGAGCTACAAGTCATCACATACCCTTAGCCAAAAGTGGAATTCTGACCTTGCCTTATCATTCTGGGCAAGAAGCAGAAGCTTGAGAGGATTAGGGCATGTAAAAAACTATTCTTCCCTTGAATTTAGAAAGAGTGAGGCAGGGTGACTAATTGCAAGGAGTCAGGATTGGTGGGGACGATGCTGAACCTGAGAGCATAGGTCTCAGCACTCACTCAGCTCATTTCTTTTTGCCATGTGAAAATTTGGGCTCAGTATTGCCAGACCCTCCAGTTATCCAAGGGAAGTCAGAAACCCTCTTTTTAAATATCATCTATTAAAAGATCAGGAAATTGTATTTAAAAGTGTAAGTTGGGATCTAAACATTTGTAGGCCAGATATGGCCCATTGGTTCCATTTTCAAGCTACTGAGTAGGTAAAGGAATAAAAAATTCTGTTGTTGTTTATGTTTCCCCTTTCAAAGATAGAATGTTTCCTAACAGAAGTCAACAATGTGAAGGGAAATAAATACTAAGTAAATGAAACAGTGGGGTGGGGTGTGGGGGGGAGTACACAGCCTACCCTGACCCAGTCAGAAGCAGCTTACCTGCTGGCTAGGCTGCCTACCTTAAGTATTCATTAAGAAAGCATGATTTCATATTAAGAATGTTTACATAGAATAAAATGTCTTTGTTCAGCCCACTGTATTCTGCTAGAACAGTGCCTGCTTGAACCAGTGTGCAGTGGTTGAGTCATTCATTCAACAAGGGTTTTTTGTTTTTTTTTATATTAGGCATTTTTAAACATTCTGTGCATTTGCAGTACAAATTGGAGAATGCTGGAAGGCCCAAACAACTTCTCCCCTCTAATGAAAAATGGGAAATACTGGGTTGCAGGAGACAATGTACAGGAATGGAGTATTATTTTGATTTAGTGATTATTTTTGTTTAGTGATTGGGCATTGTGTTTCACAAAATAAAAAGACCTCAGCTAATACTAACTGAATACAAATAATGGGACCTCTGCCTGCAAAATAAGCATAGTGTCCTGTGATTAAAATTCCAGAAAAGATAGGATAGGGCAGTTGGTTTATTAATTTTGCAGTTTAAAATTCATTACAATTATTGATATTCAGGTTTCCAGAAAAAAAAAAAAAAAGACAGAAATAAGCCAAGGCTTTTTCCAATTGAAGAAACATTTCAAAATAAGACTCCACCTAGATTCTCTAGATTCTCTGGCCAGTGACAAGAACAGTTGCCTTTCCTATATATTTTTTCTAAAAAGTTCCAGAATCACATCAGTATTACATCCTGCTTTAAATATTGAGGGCAAAGTACATGTCTTTGGCTCAAATACTCAATGAGTTTTAAGGACCTGTTAGCTGACTCTTCTACACAAGCTGCTTTGATTGGCTGCCAGCTGACCTTTGTCTTGCTTAGACACATGATACTAAAGGCTGCAATTCTCTGATTGATATTCTCCTCTTTACAGATCTTAGAAACCAACCATACAGACGAGCCGATGCGGTGAGGAGAAGTGTCAGGCGGCGCTTTGATGATCAGAACCTGCGTTCTGTTAATGGTGCCGAGATAACCATGTGAACCTGAGACCTGCCTGTATGAGTAGAGAGTATACGTGAATGAAACTTTCCACATGAACTTTATGTGCTACCATGTAACCGCAACCTTGAACATTGATAAAATATTCTAAGGGCTCAGATTTAGCAAACACATAGGAATTTAAAAATGACGGGCTCTCCTTTCAACCTTTGTTAACAAGTGCCTAAAAGTGGAAGTACCTGCTCAGATTAATCAAAGCAATAGGGTTTGATTTGATTAGGTATCTTTTTACACCAGTGTATTACCCAATTTTTTAACCAAAATGTAAATTTCGTATTACACTCATTATCTGCCATTGTGATTGTCCCATGATGGCACACCCTGGTTTCCTGATAAGTTGTAAATAACATGAATGCAACTGCTGTGGGTTTCCTTTGCTGAGCTGTCTTTTAAGGAAAAAAGTTGCTTTTGTGTTTTAGACATATCCATCAACTTTGTTATTTTTAAGGGCTTGCAACCTGGAAGAAGGAAAGTCACATAAGCTCCTGTGCATAACCAAGCCCCAGCCAAGTACAAACAGGATGCATTGCAGTGGCACAGAGGTCACTCAACTGTCTCATTTTACATTCTACACTGCTTACTCGGGTAGGACACCGTGAGAGTTCACCAGTATGAATGCAAGGGTATGATGGCATACGAATTTGTGTAAGTTTTTTTGCAGTACTGTGTTCTTCAGCTAGAGGCAGCTTTTAAAATAATAATAATGCAGATGTATTTATTAGCACTAAAATTAACATCTCAGTAATCAGTATTAGGATTTCTGAGGACCATTATGGGCCTATCCTGAGAACAGAAATTGGTGCCTTGCTAGCCAGGGAGAAGTTCACTAGCTCTATCAGGCATTTCAGATTACTTCCGCTAGCTAGTAGTGTAGCTAACCTAGCCTTATTCTCCTGACAATCGCAGCACCCCCACCCCTCCTTTTGTAAACTGGAGAAGATATATTTGGCATCATTGCTTTATGGGGAATTGCAAATTAAATTGCTTGAAATATTCACATTTGGATTAAGCTTAAGTGATACATAATAGGACTAAATGTCCAACTAAGCCACTGTTATTTTTCCTTCCTCTCTGGCAGGGCACTTGATCCATTCCAAAGTCAAAAACTGGACTAAAGCTGATTTGTACTTTACATAATATACACTCTGCTTCTGGCTTACTTCTTGGTACATCAATATATCAATTGTAAAGTTTATTGTATAGTATTTAACCACTGAATTTCTTATTTTATGTTGTGCTTATGTGAACCCCTTGGTGAAGGTCCCATTTTCCTTGGATAATGTGTAGTTATATGATCTCTTTTTAAATGTACAGATATTTTGCTATAAAATTGGTGCAGTTTTTTATGGTTTTTACACTTTAATTCCCACCTAAGCCTCTGGGTAATATTGTAAATATTGTTTAAAAATGCATCAGCCTGTGCTATACAATCTGAATGTTATTTTAACTTATAGTTTTTTTTTAATATATATTTAACTACAAGGACAGTTTAGGGATCAGTTACCACATTTCACTTTAGCATACCTATTTACAAAAAATTACTTTTAAAACTGCCACCTGCTAGCACATTTTCATAAATGTGTACTTTAAAAAGAACATGCCAAGATTTTGTCTGTTAACATTGAATTTGATGAAAAAAAAACAATTTGACCATGATATAACACAAGTAGTTGGCCCTTTATGACAGGCAGCTGCTTTCCAAAGCTTAATGCTAATAAGTATGTATTAAAATAATTGCCTATTTATTAATCAACAAGTAGACAATAATGTTGGCATGTTCTTTTCTGTTTATTAATGGGCTTGCCTTCTTAGCAATATTAGAAATGTTTTATAAAAAAGCAATTCACGTTACTTTTCTGGTCTTTTCATGACATATGAGCAAATAAACTATTTACACTACTATCCTGTAATATGCTGTAGTCTTTCAATGACATACTTTAATGGGGGGGGGAGGCGTGGGGAGGGTTTACCAGTGTTACATACTTTTATCTTCTAGGAAGTTATTTCTTACTGATACGCTCTTGATCACTTGTTGTATGGAATATAAGAACCTAACAGATTTGGTAGTGAGGGATACATCTCCAAAATTGTACTTACCAATTTATTGCTTCCAGAGAAACACTGGTGTTTGTTGAAGATGTTACTCCCCACCCCCTGAATTTGTTTTAATGAGGATGTTGTGTGTATACGGATAGGTTATGTGTAGATTCACAGACGTAACCCTGCAACCAACAACTACATTGGTTGGCAAGGTAATGTACAAGCAGTTTGGCCTCCACTGTCCAACCAAACATGCTAATATTTTTAATTGTTAATTCCAAATCATCAGACTGTGCAACATTCAGTATATTCTTTTTAGGAAAGCAAGGAAATTTGGCATTTTAGAAAACTGTTCAAGTGGCTTAAAACAACTGTTTAAAAAAAAATTTAAGGATTTTATTTGAGAGAGGGAAAACACAAGTGGGGGGGGGCAGAGGGAGAAGCAGACTTCCTATTGAGCAGAGGAGCCTGACCTGGGGCTTCATTCTAGCCCCGAGATGACCTGAGACATGACCTGAGATAAAGGTAAGTCATCCAAGCACCCCTCAAAACTCTTAGGCACGAATAAAGTTTAATTATTGTATGAAGTCTTTGTTACCAATTCAGCGCTCTTCTTACTACACCAGTTATACAATGTCGTTGAAGCTTTATTTTATAAAGAAGGGGTAAAGTTAAATTCCAGTTAGTAAAATTCTCTAATTTGTGCCTCATGGTAAAAGAAATATTATCTTTAATATTCTACAAATTCAAAACGTTTTCAAAACCAAAGCACAGCAGTAAGTTCAAATGAGACAGGTATGGTTAGGTATGGGTGGGGCATTATATACCATTAATACCCACTCTTTTTTTTTTTTAAAGATTTTATTTATTCATTCGACACAGAGAGAGAGAGATCACAAGTAGGCAGAGAGAGAGGAGGAAGCAGGCTCCCCGCTGTGCAGAGAGCCCGATGCAGGGCTAGATCCCAGGACCCTGAGACCATGACCTGAGCCGAAGGCAGAGGCTTTAACCCACTGAGCCACCCAGGCGCCCCCCATTAATACCCACTCTTAAAGATAATTACCAGTGACTTCAAAATAATATCCTTATTCTCAACTCCCAATCCTCTAAAACATCTAAATTCTAATCCACTAAAATTCATTGATTGCCCAAGGGACCCTGACGACTCAACAATGCTTAGCACAGGAGGGGACTCGATACCCATCAAAGACTGTGGTTCAACATACTGATTTTGTAAAATTACCTTTTTAGACTGCAAGATACACTCTTATGATAGCTTTACAATGGGCATATCTATTAGTTTTAGTATTTGGTAAAACAGCTCTTAGCCCTAAGACATTTTTAAATTTTTATCAGAAATGTCTACAACGATGATCAGCTCAGTATATGCAAAAGGATTAATCTGATAGTTTTTCATTTCTCTTAAAACTAATACCTGATCTAATTCCAAGAAAAAAATTCGAAGCAAGAAACAAATGCAATAAGTGTAGATATACTTTCTTTGATCTAGTTTTTTTTTTTATAGAGGCAAGTTTTACACTGAGGAAACAATGTGGGCCTCTAGCATCTCACAGCAAAGAACTGCATAGGAGGAGGGGCGCTTAAAGGAAAAAGCGGACACAAATCCAACTTAGTAAAAGATGCCATCTTTTCTAATAAATTATATTTATTTACAAAAGGTCTAATTTTATATAACTATTAGGTTCTTTACATCAGAACAATATATAAACAGAAGAGAAAATCTGGTAATTACAAACACAGAAAATAGAAACTTGTTCCCCCTTATCATTACTCACCTTTCAGAACAAATCTGTTAAGTTGTAGAGAGGTAGGCAAGAGACCAAACCTACCAAATTTCAGGCAGGATCAAAATAAAATAATATTTATATATAGACATTTTAGATGCCCCAAGGAACAGCATAAAAGGGCATCAAGAAATGGCTTAGTTGGATTATGATCTGATTAGGCAGCCACTCTATTTCAGTCTATGAACGAAAACTCGGGTGGGGGTGGGGGTTAGCTAGTTCCCCAGAAATGCAAACATCAACCTAGGCCAGAACACCTGGGGCACTTACCAATCATTAACAATAACGAGATGGCCTTGAAGTGTAGATTATATTGAGTCACAAAAGCAATTTTTATATAGCCAGTTTTTTGAAAAGCATAGATAAACTACAATTAAGGAACTTACGCAAGGGAGAGCAAGGGAGACACGCTAAATAAAGGAAGTGCGGGTACTTGCAGCAAAATCATCTCACTTCCCCTACCTCACCCTTTGTTGGAAATAGCCTGAAATGATTAGTTCTCTATTTAGAATTTGGGAATTTTGTTGCTGTTTCCAAGCATGGCCTTTAACACTAACTCTGGCCTAGCTAAACATTAGCTCTTCAAACAGAACTTTACTACTTTTAAACTACTATGGTATCTCAATTTATGAATATGAAAAGGTACATTTCAAATCATCACAAGGGATTTCCTTTCCTACTCAGGAACCACACAGAAATTATATGTTCTCGCTAACAAGCTTTTGGAAATTTCTGTGGTAAAAGTTAAGATAAAGCCACTAGAAGTTATCTTCAGTGGTGCACTTCAATTATGTATGTGGCTTTAGTTGTGGGTTAGTACAGTTTATTGCGATGATGTTTTTCCAAGCCCTTTAGTACAGCTGCTTGGTACCATGGATGCTGAATGTATCTGCCAACTATTTTACATTCCTTCAGTATAGGCCTACGATGTGCCAGGCACTGTTCTAATCCACAGGATATAACAGTAAATGAAACACAAATCCCTGTCTCCAAGGAACCTGACCACCATTTACATTACCACCACTGAAAAACTAAGAGCAAGGTAAGATTTAATAAAGAAGGTAAGAATTATTAGACTAGTATATGCCATTAGCAGAACCACAAAGTAAAAATTGTAAGCCTCTTTTAGAACACAATTCCATGAAAAATTACTCATGACATTATTTTGCTTTTCCTTTATTTAAAATGAGTGGTTTTACTTAAGAGAATGTAAAAGAATTAAAATCGTACCTGATACTGAGAGAGATACATCCCCAAGGGAAAAGAAAAGTCTGATTTAAGATACAAGCAATTAATGTGCTTTGCCTCATTTTGCTTTTAGAAATGTTTATTTGGTTCCTTAGTTTTGTAATTTACATTTAAATTACATAATATTCTTAAATATTCTATAAACTTATAGCATTCATCACTCTTCCCTGGGTACTATTTGCTTGGAAGCTGTTCTCTCTCAAATAGCATCTAGGCTTAAAAACAAAACAAAAAACCAAAAAAAACCCCAAAACCCCATACGGCTACCCCTTTTTGATGCAAAAAGAAAAGTGGCTGCCTAGTCAGCACTGAGTTGACCTATAACACTGGAAGAAAACCAGGATCATCCAGGCAAATGCTTCTTAACACAGAATACAGGCCCTTTGGTAAAAGAAAATTATGGACCGTCTTTCCAGAAAAATGTACAGAGAGACTTTTTAGTTTTTACAGTTTCTTCACTCTACCTCTATGAATAGAGCTTTACTCTAGGCCGTTTTTATAGCTGTATAAAATGAGGTCCAATTAGCAAAAGTCAAGATGTGACACTGATCATTTTCAAATTTACTGGGAGGCATAAATGAAGTTTTTATTGTTGAAAAACATGAATAATCTGTATTTTTGAAGCTGCTTTGGGTAATAATGAAATAGCCTTGCTGTGTTTAAAAAAAAAAAAAGGAGCATTGCTTTTATTTTTTAAAAGCATTAAGTTATTTAAACAAACTTGGGAAAGTGCAAAGAATTCATCATACTTGACTAACTTTTCATACAAATTCAATTTTCCCATATAGGAATTACTGGACTGGGAGAAAACAAAAACATCAAATATTGGAGATTCTGATTTTGACTACTATGATAAGAAATATATTAGTAAATTTAACCAATAATTGATATTAATGATACAGAGGGAAGAAAAACCCTCAACATTTGCCAAAGTCTGATGCTTACCTGAACGTATAACTTCCCCTCACCTAAAAATAAACACTTTCCTGTTTGAACACATTTGTTCAAACCCCTTTTTGAACATCTGTTTAAAAGAACCAATATTCTAAGACATTTCAGCTTTTACCAGACTGAAAATTTAGAAACCTAATCTTCCCATCACCTGTGACTTCAGACTGTACAGTACCTTTTGGTAACTAGATCCCATTTGATGGGATCATTAAAGGTAGACAAGGATTACAGTCACTTCAATTACCTCTTTTATAATAATGTTATATTTTGAGTAGCCATTTATTCAATAGTTTTGTTTTTAGGTCAGATAATTTTCATGGGTGAACTATAGAGAAACTTGAATTTGTATTGTAGGAATTTGAGGTGATAAGACAGTATCTCTAAGAAATACAGAAATCTATTTTGAGGACATGCTAAAACATATCAACAACTTTTTATTTAAATAGAAAAATTAAAACTTTAAAGTTGCACTTAAAAAAAATCATCATTCATGGAATTAAAACAAAATTTTACAGATTCTAAATTAAATTCTCTTATGAAACACCACTAGTATTTCTGCCAGTATCATATGCATTTTCAAGATTTTGTCACTGACTTCCATGTCAAGTATCTGACATGATTAGCAATATTAACTCATTATGAGACCTCTGAAAATTAAATCTAGGCAACTCCTGATTGCCAAAGTTGTTATATTTTTTGGTTCTAATATACAGTAAGAGACTAACCTTAAGCAAGCAACTTGATTACTTCATATCTTCTAAGGATAGTGATTCTCATTTTCCACAGTCATGTCCATTTTCACAGCAGAAAAATGACTTGGCAGAGAAAAGTTTAGAAAAAGCCCCCCACCCCCACCCTTTTTTGAGGCTTTCAACAGTGGATGCTAGATTTAATTGCAAAAGTACACAGGGATGGGAAAAAGCAGTCCTGGTCATTTGAACTTCTCAAATTCATTAGAATGGTGAAGGAAAAAGAAAATGAATTAATTTTTGTTCTTCTAAATTCCAACTTGAAATAGGATTGCTCGAAGTGTCCAAAATAAAAAAATATCTAATGCCAAAGACTATGTGCTAAAATTTACTTATTAAAAAAATCTCCTGCACTGAAGGAAAATAGTATAAATTACATTACCAACCTTCAAAAGTTAGCATGTAAAGAGTATTCTAGCTTCAAACCATTGCCTCTCTAAAGTTTTCTATAGGAAATTTGTAGATCAAAAACAAATTACAGGGGCCTCAAATGTACTGATTTATAATATTCTTAAATATTAAAAAGGAAAGGAACCTAGCTATGTGGGTAAGATGAAGCAAAATTTCAAGGATTTAGTATCTTTAAATGATCATACAACTTTTTTTTAGAGCTGAGTAGTTTAAGTAGAAATAAATACTAGTACACGCTAGAAGAGAAGGTTTAATAATTGATAAAAATGTACAAAAATATTCAAATCAGAAATGCTTTAGAATGTGTACCACGAAGTCAATACTTCTCAGTGAATAGGGAAGGTAAAAGACTTCCTTGATGAAAAAAAGTAAGAGAAAAGATTGGATTAAAAAAAAAAAAGACAACTGTTAAAGAAAATGTTTAAGTCAACATTGATTTTTGTTTCAGACAAGGATATTGCAACTATCACTTAAAGTATGGTGGCACATTCTTTAGTAGGTCCTTAAGGCAATATATTTAAACTAATTTACAATTTGATTTGATGTTAACTTTTTAAACATCACCTCAAAATAATGCCCTCACAATAGCCTTTTTTAAAATGTATTCAGATGTTTCATAAAAAATAACGGTGGCTTTATTATAGTAGTGCTCATTAGCACCACCATCGTTAAGGGTCTACCAGGTTTCCATTAAGAACACCTATTTCTGCGTTCACCATAAAAGATCATATCATCTTTAACCAGTTGGGTAGTGCACAAAAAAGCAGTTTTGTCAGTTGCTGGTGCTTTTTTTGTACTACTAAATATCAAAAAAATTTTCATTATATCTTCAAAATCCAACTTCTATAAAGTAAATCAAATCGCCTCATGACTCAGAGTTCAGAACAAAGTAGAGACATCTGCAGTTATCAGTAAATTGCCACCTTTAATCCATCCTGCAGTGCCCTATGAAAGGGTCACAGAAAGACAGTTATGACCGTATGAAAATATGATTCTTGATACAGAATCAAAAGTTATTTTCAATTTCCTTTGCTTTTTATAAAGTCCACAATAACAATACTTAAATGCACTTTTTTTTTCCTGTGATATAATTAAAACCCAGTGTTATTTCAATTGAACTTTAAAATAGAGTCCCTGGTCTGAATTCGACTTTAAATCATACTGTAAACATATATTTGGTATAATTTATTGATCATCATCCAGTTGCTCCAAAAGGGTCCTTCTGCGCTTTTCCAATTCCCCTTCACTTAGTTCACTGCCAGAAGTATCCCAATTCCCCTGAAAAGACATTGAATACAATTACATTTAATGTCAGTACTCAAAAGGTTAAGTACTATTGAAACTTTGAGAAAAAAGGAACCAAAATATATGGATTGTCTTCCACAGAAACAAGTCCATCACAGGGTTTGGATTGTTCTTTCCCAAAAGCCTCCCAATGAGTTGATAACTACTCCCTAGTTTTATAGGGTAGAACTCAGGACAAGACTTTTATATGGTGCTACTTTCATTTTGCATTAATATATAAATCAGGCAGAATGGTAAACCCTGGTTTCTTTCCCTTCCTCTTACACCACTGAATACAAAACATTTTGTTTCCATTTAATAAAGCTAGGTGCTCATTACCTAAGGCACTATATTCCTTGTTAATTTTGTAGATTCTTGGTTGCCTTCCAAGTGTTTTATATTACAGAAAAGTATTATGCTTTGAGCATACTATCCTTAGATAAACACTTAAGATTTGTAAGGATAAACATTTAAAATTTATGAGGAGGACATTACTTAGGCTGAAAAACAATTAAAAAAATTAATATTGTACTATTTGTGAAAAACAACCTTAAAAAATAGATATATAGGTATCTCCTTCCATTTAGAGATTTCATTTAACTGACTACAAAGAAGAAAACTGTTCAGCTGCTACTAAGTATTCAGGAAATCTTCATTCTTCACCAAGGGCATGCTTCAAACTCACCAGGGCACTCAAACTCACCAGGGCACCTTTTAAAAAGAACCTCTGTATCAACGGAATCACAATACCCAGAGGGAGGACCAGGGCTTATATGAACTAGAGTTTAAACTAAACTCTCCATGGGTCCATTTAGGGGCATTACTCCTGCTAAGAAGGCTTGTGTTACTTCGCTGTCTTATATACATACCCATACAGATGAAAACTAAAAAGGCTACTGTAATTTGATATTAAAATGTTAATTTTGGCTTGTAGTCCCCCTCCTATACCTTTGCCCTTACCTCTTCCCTCACAATGATTACTCCTAAAAGTTATTGGAATGCTACCTTTTGAAACTAGATTTAGTAGTACTGATGTTTGAGCACATCTGGAGAACCCCCAATTTGAGTTCCATATTCCTTAAAAATCAGGTAGAAAATGTCCAGTGGTACTCCTTACAATTTACAAAGTAAGACTTTTACAAACAAAAGTCATGGAAGACTTATTTTTTGAGAAATATACAACTCAGAACACTTGCAGCAGGTATGTTAGAAAGCTATTTTGTGTAAGAGGTAAATTGAATTTTCATTGTTTTCTTCAAATGGTAGCCAACCTGCAAAAAGTCTATTAAATATGATATAAACCACAATATCCATTTTTTATATTTTGGAAACACAGGTATGAAATAATTCTGAATACTTACAGAATCCTTTCCAGTCTTTTTCTTAGGTGATTTGTGTTTTGATTCTGATCTTTGTCTAGTTCTATCTTTTTCACTTTCTCGGTCTTTTTCTTTTTTATCCTTCTCTCGTTCAGCATCTGACTCTGGAGAATCCTGTGTAAATAAAAAGTAACTTTAGCATTTTGATGAGGATACCATTGTTTTTTCCTATCTCCATAATAGGTCATATTTAAGAACATCCATGTATTATAGGGCATGTGTTCCTAAGTATGGTGAAATGTGAATTATTAACCTCAAGGATTCTGTAACATTTCCAAGATTCACTGGAAGGATGACATTCTGATTCAGTAACATCAGAAAATAGCTTCACTAAATTAGGGAAGAAAGCACACAAGATAGGATTATATCTGTTATGTAAATGTAGACAAACATTACATTTTCTGCCAACCCAGTATTTGTTGGTTTATTCAGATATAGATACAGAATGCTGTGATTAGCTTAGTCATCTAACAGGCTGACTATTATACAATAAATTCTTTCCTCAACATTGCAACTGAAAGCAGGACTATTATTTCTTAAAGATTTTATTTATTTAAAGCACACATGAGCACGGGGAAGGGCAAAGAGAGAGGGAGAAAGAGAATCTTCAGCAGACTCCATGAGCACAGAACCCAATCCCGCGACCCTGAGATCGTGATCTGAGCAGAAATCAAGTGTGGGGTGGATGCTCAACTGACTGAGCCACCTTGGTGCCCTGAAAAGCAAGATTTAAAGTGCAATGTCTCTGCCCAAGTAAGTGGTCCTTTATTAGATATGTATAAATTCGAGTGAGCAACATGAAGGAAAAAAAAAAATCTCATTCAAGAGGTAGTAAATATCTAGTCACTTGTGTTTTGAAAAAGTTCCTGAGGGTATCTTGATGCCTATGTAAAATTAAGAACTATTTAAACTTGTGATTCTCACCACAGCTGCAACACATACATACATACTTAGGTCTTTCTCTAAGATTACTTTTAAAAGCCAGAGTGGGAATCTTAACACTAATGTGTGTTTATTTTCAAAGCTCACTAGAATATTTTGATGGAAGATTATGGTGAAGTCAAACTATATAATTCCCAAGTTTAGGTGTCCGGGACTACACAGGACTACTAGGCAAAAAAGGGTTCAACTGCCACTGAACAAGTTAAGGGCTAAAACAACCTAGGTGTAGTGTAACAAAAGCTTGCTTACAGATTTATGTCTCCTCTTCTTGCTTTTCTTCTTATGTTTTTTTGACTTCTTGTAACTTCTCTCTAAGCAGCATGAACAGAAGAAAAAAACCAGTCTGAATTTGAGGACATCCAAGTGCCAATGATTTTTGTTTTCTTTAAAGTTTTATTTTGGAGTGTGAGGGGTACGGTACAGAGGGAGAAGGAGACAGAGTCTTAAGCAGACTCCTTGCTGAGCAGGGGTTCAATCTCAGGCGAGATCAGGACCAAGAAGTACCCTTAAGCGACGGCGCCCCCCCAGTGTCAATGATTCCATTCAAGTTAAAAGAAATGCTTACCAGACTCAGCACTAGAAGAGTGTTCTGAGGCAGACCGAGACTCTGATCGCTGTCTTTTTTTCTTTGAATGGCTGTCATCATCATCTGAATCTGACCCCTACAGAATACATATAATAATTTCATTCATAATGTTATTAACAAATATTTCAATACACTCAATAGTACCCATAATAAACTTCCTTACCGATCTAGAGCGGGAACGTTTCCTGTGATGTTTTTTAGATTTTTTAGAATGTTTCTTGTTCTTTGAATGATGATGTTGACATTCATGCTACAGGGACAAAAGGAAAAGAATTTTAAAAGTTTACTTCAGAAGCAGATCATAAAGAATTTTTAAACACTATGCAAAACAAGTTTATTAGAGTAAAAATCTTACTCTTATTTTGCACATTTAGGATGTATTTCCTAGAAACTGCAAAGAATTAGCAGTTAAAATGTTCTGTTCCTCCCTAATCATTCAATACCCACTCATTCTGACATCTAAAAACAATAAAGTATTAAGAAAGAAAGGACTTCCTCTAGGAATGAGAATGGTATGCTTTAGTAGGGACAAGTGATATACTCCAGAAAGGCATAATCTGTCACACTACTTTCAAAACCAATGAAATAAAATTACATTCAAACATGGTTTTTCTGATGAATCTGGCTTTCGTCACTGAGCTAGGCTTGGCACACCATGGAAAAGAACTACCTCAGAGCCATCCCTGAACTAAGATAGACGAGGTTGGTCTCAGAATAAAGCAGAATCTAATCCTTTTTTTCCTCCACGCAAGGAGGAGCATTCTCTTCCTAGTCAAACATAAGACCTCCAAAGATAATCTAACTCTAACACCACATGAAATCAGAAAAGGAAATGTTGTCTCTATGGGTTTTAATTCATTTATTAATGCTGCAGTAAAAGCTCCTTGCTCCCAAACTTATCTATGGCTTTGAAAATAATTCTGCTCTGGTTTACAAATGGAAATAAAACATTTCACTCAGCAGGGAAGCTCCTTTTAGTCTATGTCACTGAATGCTAAATTCTTTGTCCTTTTCTAACTCCAAGACTCAGATTACTAGCGGCCAAAAACTTATTCCAATGTAATTGGCCCTTCCCTATGCTACAATCTTCAACTCCATTTATGACCTCACCACTTTACTCCCAGCACAGGTCACCAGAGAATCTTGATGATTATGAACTGGGGGACAATGTTAAGATACTAGCTAGAGTAGAGCTTCTCAAAATTAAATGTACATTCTATTCTAGTGCTTTAGAATCTTGCTGAAATGAGGATTCTGATGCAGGATTTCTACTAATGGGGCGTGAGTTTCTGAATTATTAAAAAGCTCCCAGGTAATGTAGTAGATGCTGCTGCTCACAAACACACTTTGAAAAGACTTAGAGGCCAAAAGGACTAGATCTAGAGGCAGCTAGGTTATTAAAGGTGCATGTGGATACATGTTAACAGGGCAAACTGTTGTCAACACTGAAATTCATTAAGAGTAAGAAACCCAAGGGAAGAGTGAACAGAAAATTAAGTGACCTGCAGTGACCAATGACCATAACAAGCCAACATTCTAATGTTAAATATATGCCAGCTTTCAGCGTGTTGTAAAGTATCCCTATGTCCAAAACTGGCAGGGTAGCATTTTACTTTTTAAAAGTACTGACCCTGGAGTAAAACAGCCTGGGCTGGAATCCTTTCCCTATAAATTACTTCTCTTTACCTCAGTTTGCTCATCTGTAACTTCACAGGGTTGTTGTGAGGACTAAGTTCATATATGCAGTGTTTGCAAAATTATTAGAACAATGCCTGGCCCCACATAAACACCAAATGTTTTTATTCAGTAATTACTAGTCTACTTAGCATATTTACTATATACAAGTAGCCACCTAAAATCTTCATCAAAATACCCTTATTCAGCTAATAGAGTAACTTCTTGCAATTTTATCTTTAGTTATTTTAACAAAAACTTACTACTTATTACATTATATTTCAAACCTCCTTGTGCACTGAACACATCTGACAGTGTAGTATTTGAAATGTATGCTTAAAAAGTTGTTTACTTTTCTTTAGGTTTACCAGTAATTACAGAACTCAATTCTAAAACACTGCAAAAACACGAAATAAATATGAACTGTCTCTACAAACACATCTTTATATTTAAATGCAAGCTATTTATTTTACTTAAAGGCAGGTTCTATAGAAAAATCATTTCCTTAACCATCTCAGATAATGACATTTGTACAGAAGCAGTATAATTTAAGCAAGATACTCTGATCAATCTAAATTCATTTTTTGTTCATATTTTTACTTATTTTGCAACAGTGGAGTTAATTATAAGAATACTAAAATTACCTCAAGCACATGCATAAAATCTTTAAATATTCGTTTTCTTTCCGACTCTAGAGTTATGTCCTCAAATGCTGGTTCTTTTACAAATCTCTCCCGGATCTGGAAAATTCAGATAAGAGTACATGAATACTAAGAAAAGTATACCAATATGACTAACAAGAATCACAATAGCAAGAGGAAACTATGACAGCTCCATCCCCTCAAAGTGTGTTAAATTTCTTTTCCTCTTAAGTCCAAACCATTTTCAATAAATATTCCTAAATGCAGGGCCAGAACTGAATTTATAATCTCAGTATATTTAATTTATACCCTACAAATAACTTCAGCTTCTTTTTGTGGCTATAAAATGGGAAGGGACTTAACGATATTTTTATCTTCAATCGTAAAGCAAACAGATTATTAGAAAGAATTTACAGTCATACATACATCTTCCCAGACAGCATCCAATTCTATTGGAGGAGTAGCTTGTTTCAACATACTCTTAAATGCAGATTCTTTTCGTTTCATTTTCCGAGCCTCCTCTTTTTCTCGTTCGCGTTCACGGGCTTCTGCCTTTTCTAGTAACTTTTAGAAAATCGTATTTAATCAGTTATAATAGTACAATTGAAGTAATTAATTCTTAATTTAAGTATTCTCCCATCATTTATAAGTAATGGGCCAATTTATGACACCAGTTAATTTGAGCAAAGGAAACTTCATCATTAGCCAATTATCTAAATAATTATTTTCTTTTACTTTACTACTCAGTAAAATCCTAGTCACATGCCCTCATTTCAGTAGCCTACAGCTTAAGTACTTTTAGCTGAATATATCAAAAGCTGTACTAAAGTAGTCATTTAGTACAAACATAAAGCTAGATGCTTTTCATAGTAAAGATAACTTACACTGTTGAAAGCCAACTTAATATTTCCGGCATCTAATGTGGTTGACCTTTTAGTTGAACTGATTATGGCCACAAAGTCTTCAAAAGTAGTATTAACTTCGACTACAAATCCTTTATCCTACGAAAGAGAAATCTTGTCAACACTAATACATAAATCAAAGAAACACAGTATCAATGTCTATAATTAAAATACACTACAGATTAACAGTAAATAGTAAGTGTAGTGTTTACCTTTAGAATGTCTTTTATTATTTTCTTCTCATCATGATAACGTGCTTTAAGATCCTCAACATAAAACTTGAAAAGGTCAAGTGCAGTTGATCCTAATGAAAAAACTAAAGAAGTCAAAAGCTAGCTCTAACCAAAGAGCTGCAATTACTTTTTTGTTTATAAAACAAAATAAAGCACCCTTCCATTCCCCAACACAACCACCTGCCTCTCTGGCCCATCCCAACTACTATCATAACTATAAATTGGGAAGAAAAGACTCTCACCCGGTTGACCAAGCATATTAGTAAATCTAATGTCGGAACTAATTGTCGGATACAATTCCATCCAAGATGACATAGAATGTAGTTGTCCATGTTCGTGCAGTTCGTCTAAAAATATCTGGGGAGGGAAAACCCAACAATAATAAAAACCCATTTTACTGAAAAGGCATCTTTAAAGACATTGGAATACTAGTGTAACATCAAAACACATTTAAAAAAAACAGTATTTGACACTCTTGTACCAATGGATCCCAAATAGGTTCAAGGTACAAAGAATACTTGCTCTTTGATTAAAGTAAAATCTCCTTTTTGGCAAAAACCTCTTCTGCACTTCAGAGAAAAGGATCTTTGAAAAACTACATTTTTCAGCTTAAAAGAATACATATGTAAGTACAAGTTAACTAAAAACATTAGGTGTCATCTCTAATAATAAGGTTAAGGAATGTGTTTACATGTTTCCTGTAAAATATACTTTTTGTTTTTAGACACAGTACCCAATATATTCCGGCTGTTTTTTGTTTTCTATTTTTTTTTAATTAATAAATGTGGGCCTCTAAGAGAATATATTTTACTGAAGCGATATATAGAGCAGTTTGAAGAACCAAGACTCAACCTCATATCTGATTTAAAAACCTATTTCCTAGGGTGCCTGTGTGGCTCGGTCAGTTAAGCACCTGTCTTTTGGCTCAGGTCATATTTCAGGATCCTGGATTAAGCAGAGCATCAGACCCCCTGCTCAGTTTGCTTCTCCCTCTGCCTTTCCTGACTCTTGTTAATAAATAAAAGCTAATAAAAAATAAATAAATAAAACCTATTTCCTTTCTTCCATGTTAATTTTATACCTTAAATCTAAATCTTTATGTGCTTATTATAATTTCTTTCTTTATCCATTTTTAGTATTTGATTTTTCAGGGCAACATATTGGGACTTTTGTACTCAACAGTTTCACACTTCCTACTTCCCCAAAGTCTTAGGGTGTTTATTTCTATAAACAAATGTCTCTAAAGAAATATGGTCCAAAATTCTGCTTGTGAAATTCCTATGCCTGCACTGTTCAATATGGTAGACACAGGTCAAATGTGGCTTCTAAGTACATAAGATGTGGCTTGTCTGAACTGAGATATGTCATCAGTATATAACACATGATGATTTTGAGGATTACCAAAAAAAAAAAAAAAAACTCTTTAAAAAATACCAATTCCATATTAAAATAATATTTTGGATATACTGGGTAAAATTAAAGATTACTAAAATTAAAAATACTAAAACCCTATATGAGGCATATCAATGTCCTGAATAAAACCATACACCTATCACTTCACTCCACTTCTCTTCAAACATTCTTGAATGCAAAAACAAAGTAACATGCTGATACCAGTTTCAGTAACAGTAATCAGAAACATAGCCATAATTTAGGCTTCACTAAAAGACCCATGTGGACTTTACCTCAGGATTTCTCTTCCAGTTCCAGCACTGACATAATATATTCTACTTTCTGTGGCCCAGATTACCTTATTTTTATTGTATTATTATTTTATCGTATAAGGTCTCTTTATTTTAAACCATTACAAAACCTTCACAAGAGAGACCCCTTAAAGTTCAATGGTTGCAGAAGAGGATTAAAAAACCTAAAAATACGCTCTTCCCTTCTTCTCAGGCACAAGATCGTTCAGTTAAAATAAAGTGTAGGTTTTCCAGGCTCCTTTGTATCTAGTTGTAGTCATGTGACTAAATAGAGTAAAATTTCTACATCATTGGCTTTAAAAAAATAGAACTATCCTTTCAAGTTCTTCCAAGCTGAAATGTGATAATGTGAACAACAAACTCCTAATTATGAATAAAAGGCTAATAGCCTAGGACAATCCTCAAAGTATGGGACAGAAGCATCACTATCACCTAGAAACTTCCTAGAAGTGTAAATTCTCAGAACCTACCCTAGACGTACTGAATCAAATTCTAGGGGTAAAGCTCCAGAAATCTGTGGTTTTAAGAATTCTTGGAATGACTACAGGAAACCACTACAATAAAAGAACCCGCAAGAGTAAGAAATGTTAAGGTTTCATGGAATGAGGACTGAAGGAATGCTTTTGGCTATGGCATTTAAGATGGTTTAGTGACCTTTGGCATGATAGTAAGAGTTTATTTAAAAGCCCTCTAGGTGGGATGCCTGGCTGGTTCAGTTGGTAGAGCATGTGAATCTTAATCTTGGGGTTGAGTTTGAGCCCCACACTGGGCACAGAGATTACTTAAAAAAAAAAAAAAAAAAAAGTCCTCAGGATGATTTAGATGCACATTAAGTTTTGAGTACTCCTGCCTCAGGGAGTGGCAATGTGCCTTATCTGACGCCAAAGATCTGTTATTAGTAAAGGAGAAATAAACCTAAGTCACTGTATTTACCATTTATCTTAATACAGTGTTTAATGGAATAGATCCTAGGTGGCTCAGCTGGTTACTCATTGGCCTTTGGCTTGGGTCGTGACCTTAGGTCCTGGGATCCAGTCCCGTGTGGGACTCCCTGCTCAGCAGGTAGCCTGCTTCTGCCCTCTCCTTCTCTTCCTGCTCATGTTCTCTCTCCCTCTCTCAAGTAAATAAAATCTTAAAAAAAAAAAAGAAAGACTGTATAGATTTTAATTTTGGCTCCACTACTCAGTCACTGAATCTGGATAAGTCACTTTGCCTCTTGAGTCCATTTCCTTATTTTATATAAATGGATATAACAAGAATAGTAGCAACTCTTAGAAGGCTACAATAAAAATTTAAGTGAATATCAATTTAAAATGTATAGCGGTGTAAACAATTAATGCTAACTGCTATTAATACATTACTGAAATGAGCAATCTGGTGAAATATGAAATGCAAAAACTCATTACTCCATGATATTCTCTATTTTTTTTTTTTAAGATTTTATTTATTTGACAGAGATCACAAGTAGGAAGAGAAGCAGGTAGAGGGAGAGGGGGAAGCAGGCTCCCAGCTGAGCAGAGAGCCCGATGGGGGGCTCGATCCCGGGACCCTGGGATCATGACCTGAACTGAAGGCAGAGGCTTTAACCCACTGAGCCACCCAGGCGCCCCATGACATTCTCTATTAACGAGAGCTTAAGGAACTGGTATCTGGAGGTGAAAATGAGCCACTGGCCTATAAAAAGAATATACAATTTCAACTTCTATGTACAGCACTTTAGAACTATGGCCCATCCCCAAATATACCCCGTATCATTCCCTACTATTCTCTAGACACTAAAAGTCAACTAATATTAATGATTCATCACACATATTTTTTCAGTCTTCTCTCATGGTATTCCTCTTTCCCAAGTGAAACCTTAATCGATTTATCAGTGCTCACCTTAAATATCAAATTTTCTACAGCCTTTTATGTTTCCCTGGCCTAAAATGGCTGTTCTCCTTGAGTTAAATGTATATGGATCCTCCACAAAGCCCAAGTTAATGATCTGGGATGAGGGAGTCTCAAAATTGTTTCAATCACTATTGAAACTCACTAACCATAGTATGAAATTAAGATAGAAAAGAGATTTTTTTTAATTACCTGAAAAGATTCTCTATTTTTACGCTGTCGTCTCCTTTCTCTCAGCAAACTCTTCTGTTTTTCTTCCTCTTCTTCCTTTTCTAAAGCTCGGATGTGTTCTTCAAAGCAAATTAAAGCATCTTCTTTATCCATGTCTAGAGATTTTCCCAGTTAAAAAAAATTAAAATGTCCAGTATCAGTAAGGAAAGCAGTTTATTTACATTAGCTTTCTATAAATTTCAAATTCACCTGTAATTAAATTCAAATTCACTTGTAATTAAACTCAAATATGACTCATAATCATCTAAGTAGGAAATGTTTATTTTTTTATTTTTTATTTTTTTTAGATTTTCTTTCTTTATTTGACAGAGAGAGATCACAAGTAGGCAGAGAGGCAGGCAGAGAGAGAGAGGGGAAAGTGGGCTCCCTGCTGAGCAGAGAGCCTGATGCGGGGCTCGATCCCAGGACCCCGAGATCATGACCTGAGCCGAAGGCAGAGGCTCAACCTACTGAGCCACCCAGGTGCCCCTAAATAGGAAATGTTTAAAAAAATTCGAAACAACCTCATTAAAAGATATCTTGAATTCGAGGGTGAAATAAAGACCATGCATAAGACACAGTTAAGGAAAATTAAAATGTTACTGTAAAATTTGTCAGCAACATTATAACCACCCAAGGAGCTTTTCACAGGATAGAATTTTAGGCCCCACCAACACCCACCGAATGACGCATGGTATTCAGAGGGGTAATTCACAAAGCTGTAATTTAAAAAGCAACTAGTAAGTCAGAACTAGAACCTGGGTAAACTTAAAGCAGGATAATGCTAATACAATTTTTGGTGTTTGCAAATCTCTAAAGCCATTACCTCAAGGAGACAGTCTGAATAAAACTGTGGTAATTAATCTAGTTCAAACTAAATTATACTAAAATAGCAAAAAACAATTCAGGTTTGATCTTGACAAACATACCAGATATTTTAATATCTGATAAAGTTAGTATTTTCTACTTGAATAATGAAACTCAATCATACTCTACTTGGAAACCAACAAAACCCCATATCAATAATGGACAAACAAGGGGTCCCTGGTGGCTCAGATGGGTAAGTGTCTCTGACTTGATTCTGGCTCAGTTCAAGATGAGCATTGGGAGACTGAGCCCTGCATCAGGCTGGGTGTGACAGTCTGCTTAAGATCTTTCTTTCCCCTTCCCTCTGCCCCTCCCCAACCTAAAAAAAAAAAAGGCAGTGGCGGGAATCAACAAAAAACAATTGTGTAAAATTCAGTTAGTCAACTAATAAGAGAAGAAAGAATTTTTTGTTATTGGACTTCTAAAAAAACTTTCTCATTAGTCTTTATATTCTTACTCTGCAATTCCTCATCTTCTGCAAAAGTTGGATTATCCATCAGATACTGCTGGGCTTCAGACCAGGTAGTAGAGTATGTTACATTAGCCATGTTGTCAAGTATGTTTTTTAAGGCTTCCCAATTTCTCTTCCGTAACTGCTTTGCTTGCTCCTAAATCAAAAGAATGAATACACATTTGAGGTTCAAAGAAAGTATGGTATTTGAACTGCAATCAGTGAGTTTCTTTACATTCTAAATGATGCCCAAATTTCATGTTACCCATTTACTTTAAATGAACTTTTTAAAAATAAACACTAATTTTCCAATGATCCTGTCAAACTGCTTAGCCTGGTAACTGTAGACCTTCCTTTTTTTTTTTTTTTTTTTTTTTTTTTACCTCTCTTTAAGCAGTTGGAATCTGGAAACCGTATCTCCCCAACAACTCCATAAATCTCTCTTCCTGTAACTATGCATTATGGACAGGAGTCGAAAACTAAAGTTACTATCAGCAAGTCACACAATAGGCAAATTCCAGTCTTCAACCACTTTCAGTTATGTTCAAATTTCTGTTAATACTTACATTTCTATGTATCTCAAGAATGAGTAACCCGTAACTTATTGCATAATAAAATAGATATGAGGTGTTTTAAAACACTATTCTGCAAGCACCTTTTAGTGGTAGCAATCATATATTACTGACATTTTTCTATAGAAAACTTACATAAATGTATTACAAACAAAATTACTGAGTATTTTAAAAACCTAAGGAGTTAAAAAAAAAAAGAGTATCTTTCAAAGTGGGCAGAAGATAGCCAGTTAACGACAATTCAAGTAACAGTTGGATAAATCTGCACCTCGTGTGTCCACATCAGTACTATTATAGGAGCTATCCATTTATAAAACTAACTTCTAATAAAGAGATCTGCTACACCACATAAATTGAATAAAGCAAACAAAAATGGACATGTTATAAAATAACTCCTAATCAGAATGAAGAAACATCTTGTTTTATCTATAAATACTAATAACTAAGAATGGATAATACCTTTTCTTTTTTTGAAAGAAAGAATAAAACATCTTCATAGATTTCAAGACGATCACGTTCCGATATTGCATTCCAGACTTCCATCTCTCCAAACATTTGCTCAGCTTTTCTGGTAGAAAAATTAAACGTTACTCTATATTACTCAATAAAAAGTCATTTTAAGCTATTTTAATTTTATGGTAAGCTTAAAACCACCCGATGAACACTCTGAATTCATGAGAGTATTATAAAGGAAAACTCTTGGATAAATAACAGAAAATGAACAAAATAGCTTAGGCCTCCATTCCTCCCTATAGATGGAGTGGATAATTTTTTTTTAAGATTTTATTTATTTATTTGTCAGGCAGAGATCACAAGTAGGCAGAGCAGCAGGTGCAGAGAGAGGGGGAAGCAGGCTCCCTGCTGAGCAGAGAGCCCGACGAGGGGCTCGATCCCAGGACCCTGAGATCATGACCTGAGCTGAAGGCAGAGGTTTAACCCACTGAGCCACCCAGGTGCCCCAATTTTTTTTTAAAGATTTATTTATTTGAAGGACATCTGGGTGGTTCAGTCATTAAGCATCTGCCTTCAGGTCAGGTCATGATCCTGGGGTCCTGGGATCGAGCCCCACATCGGGCTTCCTGCTCAGCGAGAGGCCTACTTCTCCCTTTCCCAACCCCCCTGCTGTGTTCCCTCTTTTGTTGTCTCTCTGTCAAATAAATAAAATCTTAAAAAAAAAAAAAAGTATTTACATGAGAGTGAGAGAAAGAGGGATGAGGAGGGAGAGAGAGGGAGAGGCGGGGAGAGGGAGAATCCCAAGCAGATGCTCAGCTGAGCAAGGATCCTGATGTAGGGATCCATTTCATGACCCTGAGATCATGACCTGAACTGAAACCAAGAGTTGGACACTTAACCTACTGAGCTACCCAGGTGACCCAAGGAGCAAATAATTCTAATTGAGCCATGTTTTGTAGTCAAGATTTTATTTCTTAGGATAGCTATACATACTAACAAACTGTCCATGGAACTAAATTACAGACTTCAAAAAGTTGCCAGAAATTTAGGTAATATATAAAATGGACTATTTAAAGAAATGAATCTTTGCCAATGCTTTTCTAGAAAACTCAGGAAAATAAGAAAGTACATATAGAAAATGAACTTAACTTACTGCAAAAATGTTAAATTTCAAATTATATATAATATACATGTATGTGTACGTGTGTGTATATATGTATGTTTGTGTATGTGTGCGTATATATATGTATTTTTTTTAAGTAGGCTGCACACCTAGTGTCAAGCCCAATACAGGGTCTGAACTCACAACCCTGATAGCAAGACCTGAGCTGAGATCAAGAGTCAGATGCTTAACCGATGAAGTCAATCAGGCACCCCTCAGTTCTTATATTAAGCAGAAAGAAGTCAGGCTTTAATTATTACATTGAATCTACCCCTCCTTTGTTTTAGTCTCTAATTAATAATTCAGTAAGTCTGATAAAGTTAAATTCCACATTTAACACTGATTTACCTTGTACCTTATGAAACTGCCCCGACTCATAGTTACTTAGCTTTAATGAGCATCCATATTGGATTAGTTATTACACTTGACAAAAATGACACAGAAAGAGTGCAGTAAACATATACCATGCATTACTAAAAATCTTACTTGTATCTGGTTGTGGAAGTCATTTTCTCATGATTTTCAAGAAAACGCTGAAAGGATTCCTTAGCCTCTTTGTATTTTGATCTTGCTTCTTCTTTTTCTTCTTTCTCTGTCTGGACTTTATAAGCATTGAAGGCTTGCTTTTTTTCACTCAACTTTGCTAAAGCACTAAATTGAAAAAATACCATGTAAGAGTAAATGAAGGTAGGATGATCAAATGTCAATGCTTTGAAAAAAAATGATTTTATTCACTAATTATGAAAGTTTCAGTAAGATACTAAAAATTAAGAAACAATTACAGAAAATAATTTCTACTTTAAAATATTTCTAATTTCATCTGTACTCAAATTGTATGACATGCCTTTTGGCTTTTCTGGTTCATATCTGACATAAAACAACTGTTACTGGTATCTAAGAGAAGACAATGAAAGTTAAAAATTATACTATTTTACACAATTTTTAATTTGCTAGGGTTGGAAAAATAAATTAAAAACCTTAAGTGTTACCTGTATCGTGGATCATTAATGATCATTTTCATAGCTTGCTCCCATGAAGCATTAGATGGTACCCGCTGAAAACAATTTAGTGGCAAAAATTAAAATCTTGCACAAATATTGTAAAAGTCATACAACAGGAAATAAAGTATAATACTCACTGCAAACATCAAGCACCTCCCTTTGCTCAAGTTTGAAAGAGGTCTAATAATTTCTTATTGAACCAAGGCAAACCTGGGTAATATACATATAAACTAAAAAGAAAGCTTAAACTCATATTTAACAGAGCAAGAGTACTTATCTTAAGACCTTTGATTAAAATGTAAACAATTTTTTGAATAAAAACAATAGAGGTAGAATGTACTGTATTAATATGCTGTACACAAAAATTTCTTTTTGTACACAAGAATTTTTTTGGTGAAAATCAGTTTCATAAAAATATTCTTCAAAAAAGGGAAATTTAGTTCATTTTTGGTTACGACAGCTTATGAAATTACTATTTTCAATAAGGGCATCAAGGTACTGACTATATTAAACAGTAACTTTATTAGATAATTATTATGTCATATAAAAAAAATCTTTAATACCTTTTCTTTCAATAATTCTTTAAATGCTTGCTTTGCCTCTTCCTTTGTATTCCAGGTATAGGTTTTCTTTGCTGGTTGGCTTTCCTCCTCTTCTTTTTTGGGAGTAAAACTAGAGGGAAATTCAAACATTTTATAATTTTTTTTTTTTTTTTAAAGATTTATTTATTTATTTGTCAGAGAGAGAGAGAGAGAGAGAGAGGAGTGAGAGTGAGCACAAGCAGACAGAGTGGCAGGCAGAGGGAGAAGCAGGCTCCCTGCCGAGCAAGGAGCCCGATGTGGGACTCGATCCCAGGACGCTGGGATCATGACCTGAGCTGAAGGCAGCTGCTTAACCAACTGAGCCACCCAGGCGTCCCAAACATTTTATAATTTAAGTAAACATTTGCTTCACTTAGAAAAGCAGTATTTGCATTAAGTGTTCACTACTGAGGTTAAATTTTACAATTTCAGAATAAATTCTCCTATATGAATCCTACACATTTACCTAAACATAAAGGCATAAAATTTAATAGAGTTGTTTCCTGAAACATTCAGTTATTAGGGGGATGGGGGCCTCTAAAAGTAACAATTATACCAAAACATTAATTCTAGCAATCCACAAATGAATACTTTTAAAATGGTATATAAAACTTACCCAGTGTCTTCATTTCAGTGCCTTAATAACTAAGGATTTGGGCAAATTTGCATAAATATAAAAAAGATGCTAAGGATCTAAATCAGGACGGGAATACTACAATCCATATGCCAAATCTAGCTCATTGTCTGTTTCTGCAAATAGTTTTTTACTCATGAGTTTATATACTGTTTATGGTTTATTGTGTGCTACTATAGCAGAACTGCATCGTTGTGAAAGAATTTATGATCCACAAAACTGAAAATATTAACTCTGATAATTTACAAAAAAAGTATGTCGAACACTGATCTCAAACAAAAAGAATTAACATACCCAAGAATTATCAACTCTACCAGTTTGGTGGTCTTTATGAAATGAAAAGGTCATATAATCCTGACATCCCTTCCTATATATAAAGGGGAAAAAATGCAGTAAACAAAAAGTAGAATACTTCAAAGAAGGACTGAAGCAAATACTAACAACTACAAAAAATATATTCCCACCATCTGAGTCAAGTAACCTTACTTTGGGAAATTTATTTAAAATTATCAGAAATAGTATAAAGGGCCCAGTCAAAGTAACAGCTATAAATGGTCTATATTGCAGTAATTAAAATAAAAAGATTATAATGACTCAGGCACTTAAGGAAATACTAGAAAGAAAATAAACAGGAACCGTTTGTTGTTAAAATTATGAAAAACAAATTACTGCAGAAAAAAATGGAAGTGTAAAAAGATATTAAAAAAAAATTATCTCCCAAAGCTTAAATATCTATCAGAACACTGAAATTATGTATATGTAAATAATGAAATAATATGCCATCATTCAATATGATGGGGTATGTCAACTAAAAGATATCACATATAAGTTTAAAATAGATATAATGCATACATTTTTTTTTTGAAGATTTTTATTTGAAAGACAGAGATCACAAGTAGGCAGAGAAGCAGGCAGAGAGAGAGGAGGAAGCAGGCTCCCTGCCAAGCAGAGCCCGATGCGGGGCTTGATCCCAGGACCCTGGAATCATGACCCGAGCTGAAGGCAGAGGCTTTAACCCACTGAGCCACCCAGGCGCCCCAGAATGCATATATTTTTAAGTGCAGAGAAAAAGGGCAGGAGGAGGGTGCCTGGCAGGTTCAGCTGAAAGAGCATGCAACTTTTTTTTTTTTTTTTTTAAAAGACTTATTTATTTGACAGAGAGAGACACAGCGAGAGAGGAAATACAAGCAGGGGAGTGGAGATGGAGATGGAAGAAGCTGGGAGATGGAGAAGCTGGCTTCCCACCAAGCAGGGAGCCCAATGTGGGGCTCAGTCATGACCTGAGCCGAAGGCAGACGCTTAATGACTGCGCTACCCAGGCATCCCAGAGCATGCAACTCTTGATCTTGGGTTGTGAGCTGGAGCCCCAGTTGGGTGTAAAGATTATTTAAAAAATAAAACAGGGGTGTTTGAGTGGCTCAGTTAGTTGAGCATCCGACTCTTGCTTTTGGTTCAGATCATGCTCTCAGGATCCTGAGATGGAGCTCCATGTTGGGCTCTGGGCTTGGGGGCCTGCCTTCCCTCTCCCTCTGCCCCCATCCCCCGCATGAGTACGCGTGCTCTCTCTCTCTCAAATCTTTTAAAAAACAAAATAAAACTTAAAAAAATAAATAAACAAAAAGGGCCGAAAGATGGAAGTAAAACGTTACTCTTCTATGCCTTCAAATATACCATATAGATTCCTTTTTCAACATTTTTTTTAACATTTTATTTATTTATTTGACAGAGAGAGAGAGAGATCACAAGTAGGCAGACAGGCAGGCAGAGAGAGAGAGGAAGGGAAGCAGGCTCCCTGCTGCGCAGAGAGCCCAATGCAGGGCTCGATCCCAGGACCCTGGGATCATGACCTGAGCTGAAAGCAGAGGCTTTAACCCACTGAGCCACCCAGGCACCCCCCTTTTTCAACTTCTAAACAGGAAAAATTTGAAAGTGATTTTCAACTTTGGGAAACATACATAAGAAAAATTTTAAAAAGTATTATTTACAAGAAGGAGTTGGAAGATGAGATCAGTATGCTTAAATATTAAGATGGGTGATCATGTTTGGAACTTGACACCACGGTTCAGTTTCTTAAAACGTATGTGAACATCATTAAAATCAAGAAGCAAGGCTCAAATTTTATATCTGTATAAAGCACAGCCAGATGAAACATGACCACATGACATGGAACACAAGTACATATAAACTATAAATTGACAGATGCAGCTGTCTGCTATATTAAAAAGTTGTAGCAATTTAATTACAGTAACAGTTTTGCTTATACACCCTACTAAATATTTTTGTCTACTTAATTTTTGCTTCTATTTGATCAAACTAGCACTTCCTTTCAGGGCTTTGCTAAGTCATATTTGAGACTGTTGTAAAATAAAGAAAGTAATACTAACCCTGTCTTTATTTAAATTTTTGTTATTTTAATAATCACAGACTTTTTGCATCAGTTTGGATTTAAAATTACAGCTCCAGAACTGACATATTTTGTTTACTAAGGTGGTTGGTACCCTGTTTTAAATTTGTACCTCACCCTCTACCTCTGAATTCTGCTTCCTAAACCTTCTGAGGATTAGTTTTCAACAGTTTAAAAGCATGACCTCACAAAATTCAGCCTTGATTATTTTAGATAATGATTCATTACCTAAAGTCTCATGTTTTGATTCACAAAAAAATTTTAAACACTCAATGGCCATCACATGAACTGGCAATTTCTTGCATTAAAGAAGTCTGGTACTGATCTACAAAAGTCACTAAACTTACTCAGCTATGGTTTCCTGCTTAGCTGTTTCATCTCCAGTATTACTGGATACTTCCATGCTCTGTTCCTGAACAGCAGGAGTACTAGTAAGTTGTGCCTGTTCTTCAGTTGAAATTGTCACTGTATTCTCGTTATCTACAACGGTAGCAACGATTGAAGTAACTTCAGGCTCAGGAACAACTGGACCAGTTCCACCCACAGTATTCGAAGCAGAGGTGGAAGCACTGGCATTGGCAGCAGCAGCGGCAGCAGCGGCAGCGGCTGCAGCAGCAACAACAGCGGCGGCAGCTTCCGCAGCAGCCATGGTGCTCATGGTGGTCGGAATTTCTGTTGTAGGAACTGGGGCTGCTGATGTTGTGGTGCACTCTTCTTGCTTACTATGCATTAAAAAAAAACAACAAAAAACTGGTCATCTCATTAATAATCAGAAAGCCAAAAAATACTAGTTTTTAATCACAAAATCAAACGACTAAGAGAAACTATAAAAGGGAGAAAGGCAATGTGGCAGACTATAAGCCACCTGAAAAGATGAAAACCACAGAATGAAACTGGATTACTCTGATTTAATGGAGCAAACATTTAGGATAATATAGGATAGGGACTCATGCAACACTCTGCACTTCCAAAAGCCCAGTAATTGTTTTTGTTCACAAAATGCCCTACTATCAGATTGTATTATACATCATAAAATCTGGCCTAGATCATAAATTTCTGTAAGAAGTTTAAATTTTATCCATTTCATATATTAAAAGGGAAACCTGAATACAGGAAGACATATATATTTCACCTATTCCCAAATTACATCAAACCAAATTTTGGACTTTTCTATAACACAGCCTTAATTCAAAGGAAGCAATCCAAATTCCAACGATCACTGTCAGTAAAGTGTCATTTGTATATCTTGAGTAAATATCCTTCTCCCTGCTCCCAATCCTCCAAAGACATCAAACCATCACCCTCATGTTAAATACTATTTATACTATAAAGCAAATAGTTAAAACAAGAATGCTATATACAGGAGAGACCAAATTTGTAAATCGTAATGATATTCAAAATTGCTTACCTACTTTCTTCAGCTTTGATCATTGCTATTAAAGAGAAAAAAGAAAAGTCACATATGACATGGTTTTTAAATACAATCACTGAAAATAAACATTAAAGGGAGATAAAGAGAAATTTCATACAATAAGATTTAATTTACCATCTGAAAAAAACAAACTTTTTCAGAGCAAATTATTGCTCCAAAGTTCCAGGGCAGCAATTAAAGAATGAAGACAAATTTAAATAACAGCAGTTTTTAGGAAAGTTTCTCTGCACACTGCTACTTTCCCAAAGGCTGCTGGCTACTGCAAAAACTCTCTGAAAATATCTGTGTAAGTCTGGAACAAAACAGTATTTTCCCCAGGGGTAAAACTATTTGTTTTTTGTTGTTTTTTTTTAAGATACCAAATTCAAAATGAGACCAAATTCATGTTGAAATTCCAGCACAAAATACTAGCATTGACAGGTAGATAGATAGTTATACACACCGACTATTTTGTAGTAGGGTTATATCAGAAATGAGCTTGATATTTCTAACATGAATAAACTGGGAATCTACCTATCTACAATATTATTATTAGCCAATGCTAGTATAGAAATTTAAAGAGCTTTAAAGATTTGCATTCAGTATTTCAGTTTTTATTCCAATTCAAGTAAATTTTTCTTTACAGGTAACAAAAGTATTCAGCATCATTAGCGAATGAGGTGGTCCATGTAAGTAACAAAGCTGAACTTTATGAAAATATTTTAAAAACTTATCCCCCTTTAATGTAAACCATTTCTGAAAGTATGTTGAGAATGTCTGACAAAAAGAAATCATCATTACTAACATAAATTAACATATTTTTAGGATACAATGATGATTTAATAAGCTAATTATGTGACACAAGAAAAAGGTAACTAGACTTAAGACCAGAGAGCCTTTAGGAACTCTTTACTGTCAGATGTCATTCCACACTGCAGACTACTTTATTATAGTTTCCATTTCTAAAATCTACTGCTTTTACATCAATAATTTATGATACCAGATTCTATTAGAAATGAGAGTAAAAGAACTAACTTTTTCAATTCTCACTCTAATCTCTGCTATTTGAACAACTGGGTTTCATATTAGGTAGTATTTCCAGATTTTCAGGGGTATTTTGAACAGTTGAGAATAATGAAAAATACTCCCTTTGTAAGTAAAGCAGGACATTTTGTTTAATTCTCCCATAACATAAAGGCTATTTTACAATGTTGTGCTAAAATAATATTAGCATTAAATGTATAGTCTGACAATATATTAAAAAATTTAAACTGAACTCACGGCTCTCTGCTATCCACTACATGGTTTAAATCACATATTGTATGTATATACCAACACTCACAGATGTATTTAAATTATTGTACATGATGCCCTTATTCAATTTTCCAATGGTAAATTAATTTTTTAATCAAAGTATAATTTTAAAAGTCACAAGCTCATTTATAATATAACCCTTTAATGAATTTTTAATTAGAGATTTCTCACTGCAGATTTATCCAATCATGGTTAGTGAACATTAGTAACAAACTCTAAAAATGTTAAATAATGACAGAAAATGAATTATCAAAGCAGCTCACCATGCAGGTTTGATTTTGTAATAAGACTTCCAGCAACAATGGTATTCTGGTATCCTAGTTTCAGTGGAATCAAATCAAATAAAAATCTATTTAAAATCTATAGAACTGATATCTAGAGCAACAAGAAAATAAGAGCCCATAAAACTGTTATACCATTTAAAATGTTCTAATCATTTAATTTTTAAAAATAAGACCTGTGTTTGAACAATCCTCTTTATAAAGGATTGTTTCAATGTGAATGACATAGATATGTAAAAAATTAACATTAAAAATTATTTTTTTCTGTGTTACCTTCGAGATCCTCAAGTTCTTTAGGTTTGGCCCAGCGGGATTCTTTTGTTTGAGAATTATAATAGTAAGGCTTTCCAGAATCAGATTTGTATTCCTTCCAGGGACATTTAGATAAAAGTTGCTAAAGGGAAATAAAAATCTTCAGTTAACAGTAATGTATTTAGCATCACTCATCATTCACATTACTGTTTCCCTAAATATCAATCTGTACAAATCAAACACTTTTGAGATAAGCCACCAATTACAGAATACTTAGTAGGTAATGTTATTTGAAATATTATTTAATCTTTACAATAATACCGCAACATCCATACTGTTATTTCAAATTTATACTGTTACTTACAGAAAGTAACTTGTTTAAGATAATATACCTAATTAAGGGGCAGAAGCAATATTCAAAACCAGGTCTATGTAAATTTCAGATCCTGTTTGTTGTTGCCATTTACACCCCATCATAGGTAAAATTTATCATACATATTTCACAGACTTCTCAAATACTAACAAAAGTAGGAAAAATAAAAAACTGGGAAAAAGCAAAATGTGGTTTACCCATGCTTAGATATCAGTTTTATGGTTAATAATTTATTAAACCTATGCAAACTATCTTATGTAAGGAAACAAAGTAAGTATGATATACTTAAAACCTAATATATAAAACCACTTGGCATGCATGAGAATGCTACTGAAAACTCCTATTTAGATGGTGTCTTAGTGATATTTAAGGAAAAAATAACTGCCTGTATCAGTACTGGGATTAAAAAAAAACAAAAACAAAACAAAAACCAGTCTCTGTCAACCTCCCATCCCAAGTATTGCTATGCATATTAGTGTGGTGGCCTAGAAAATATTTTTATATCCTCAAACTCCTTCATTAAGAAAGAAAATAAAGATATGCTGCCAACCTGGAAAAATCTCCAACTATAGCTTGAAATGCCAGATCAACTCTTACTTAGGACTCCAGAGTTCTTAATTAAACCATTTACAATAGTGCTTATTCAATTTATTCCTTCAATCTAATTTCCATACTATATATTGTGAATGATAAAATTCAAAAAGAAATACACATACTTTGCAGGGGTTTTTTCCACAAAGACAATTTCCCACTCTAAAAGAAGGATACTTATACTTTTAATTTAATTCCATCTCCATTACCTCAAACTCACTGGAAAATTTTTAAAAATTCACTGGAAGACATTTGTAATCACCTAGGTTTGCTTAAAGGGAAAAGTTTAAAATGTGAATATAGGGATGCCTGGGTGGCTCCAGGCATCTCCCTTTGGCTCAGGTCATGATCCCAGAAGCCTGGGATCGAGTCCCCAATCAGGCTCCTTGATCAGCGGGAAGCCTGCTTCTCCCTATACCTACTGCTTCCCCTACTTGTGTATGCCCTCCTTCTCTGACAAATAAATAAATAAAATCTTTAAATAAATAATAAAATGTGAATTTAAAGAACGGAGGGCAGAAAGAGAGTTCTTTTGCTCTTCCAATTTATTTTTAATTTGATGCCACCCGATAAGGCTTACTGAGCAGGGGCAAAAATCAATAAACAAAATTGGCCTGTCCTTCCAACAATCAGATATTCATAAAATCCTAAGGAAAAAAATGACTCAATCTATTTGACAATCCCTAATTTTAAAGCCTCAAACTTTTACCTCAGCAGGTGTTTTCAGATCATCCGGTTTCTCCCAAGTAGACTGTTTTGTTTCAGTATTGTAGTAGTAAGTCCTTCCATCAGGTGACTTATGCTCAGTCCACATTGATTTCTAAAGAAAAAAAATTACAAAAAATTTCAAATTATTTAACATTGTTATGACAGTATCAGTTTTCATTAGTTTCATTAACAATATACAAAGAAATTAGGAGTATAAAAACAGGCATACTTTTCACAGTTTAAGTCATTTAAATAATTTACCAGTGTAAGCAGTAGGGAGAAAACTGAAAAAATAGACTATTTTAAAAGTATTTCGAAAGTGACATGGATCTATTGAGGTTTTAGAATCTCTATTATTTTACAAAGTATCTCAGAAGTATAAGGATAGGAATGTTTCTCCTAAAAATGGTAATTTTGTAACTAATGCACAAAGATAATCTATATGCAACACAGTTTATTTTAGCTATGCCTTATAGCTAAAATATATGAAGTAGATGCTAATGTTGTATTAGGTGGATTGATCATGAGCTCAGTAACTTGAATATTTACATCAAGTTGGACAAAGCTCCAGACTGACATGCCATAAAGATGCAGCTGTCAAAACTAGAAAGGATGCGTTCTGGATGATAGAATTTAACAATGAAGGTGAAATTTAACAGGGATAAAATGTGAATCCAAACACCTCAACACAAAATGGGTGAGAAAGTTTCATGTGACACTAGTTTGATACAGAATATAAGCCCACTCTTGGACCCAGAAGAACTACTAAGAACCTACTAAAAGTTGCTAGTAAAACCTCAGGCATCAATGATGATGATGCCTCAAATAAATGCTGGTTTGGAGTTTTACAAGGTTCCCATACATATACACATAAAATAATAATAAAAGGGGTAAGAAGAAACTTTGAGAGGTGATAGGTGTCTGTGGTCTTGGTGGTGACTGTTTCTCAGGTATGCATTTATTCACCAAATCATCTGGTTGTACACACTGAATATATACAGTTTCATATGTCAACCATACCTTAATAAAGAGTTTTTTTAAAAAGTTAATTTTTACAAGGAATCATGAATGAATTAATTACTGAATGAGATCAAAGGTATTAAGTCCAGTTCCAGGTACCAGATTATTTAGATAATAACAAAGTATGCTTGAAAGAGGGTTAGAGAAGATCTATGTATCACATTTCTTCAAATCTAAGACAACATTATACATATCTCTAAGAATGAAAAAGTAAAATCATCTTCAAACTATTACATACTTTTTAATACTCAGATTTTACGTTACACTTCTTAAAGATATATTCTTAGACACTGATTTTTATCACAATTCAATTTTTTTGAATAAGTACAAAGGCAAATAAAATAGTTAAGCTGTTCCTTAAACTTTACACTGAGACCATTTTTTATATGAGAGCTGCCAACATCCATTATATTCCACACATCATCATCCCCTTTGCTATCAAAAATATTGGTAATGCAGCATTTGTTAAAACAAAAACAAAAAACTAAAAATCACCAGTGCCTGTCCTTAACTATCTTCCGTCCATACTTAAAGATGACCTTTTTTTTCCTTCCTCATCAACTTTATTCAGAAATAGCACATACCTACTTTTGATTTCTGGTTTGGGAATGTGGCTCAACACACATCATTTCATTGCTTTTTCTACCTTCTCACCATAGTCATTTTATCCCAAAGCTAACATGCTATGCCATTACATTACTTCTAGAACTTTCTTTCAAACCACTGACATTCATTCTTCTGATGTTGGCACTTTTTGTTGTTCAGTCATATACAACTAAGCCATAACTGCTGCCTGGAGAATGGAGTTCGTAAGACACAATGGATTATAGGATGAATCTCAATTTCAGACACATTCAATAGTCAAACTAAATATGCTAAGTGATATAAGGAAATGTGGTTTTGCAAAATGTGGGGATGGAGAACAAGAAAAGGTGATTTAAGGACACAAATTAATGTGATTTTCACAGAAGTAGATGAGGGAAGTTTTTCTAAAACTTCCATGAAGAAAACTGAAGTTATTGTGAAGGAATTATAAACAGCCATTAGAATTCAAATTTGATAAAATTTGAGCTTTTTAATAACAAAACATTTGTCTCCTCTTATACAGATTGAGTAAGTCATCTGACGTGACTATTTACGAAATGTACTCTACATAGTATAGCAAGATAGTTAAGATAGTTCAAAAGGTATGTTAAATTCTTTAACTTATTCTAACACTGTGTGCAGGATAGATAGGACAACGACAATCTCTGGAGCAAACATTATAGTAACTGCTGGAAAATATTTAGCTTGCTGTTACTTTAACATCTAACCAAAAGGTGATTTTAGAGATGTATGGAAGCTTCAACTGTATGAGTATTGCTTTATTTGACAGAGTAAATCCTGCTAAGGAAGACAAGAGGTTTGTATTTCTTTCATATATATATATATTTTTAAAAGATCTCAGTACCATCTCAGAACTGCACTAAAGAGAGATCTGCTAAGTTCCAAAATTATACTTAAACTTCCCAAGTAACATTTGCTAAAGAGCACTCAGAAAAGAGGAAGTTCACCAGAAACAAACTCATGAAAAGATGGAATTAAAAAGGGACAAAGTACACTTGGACCAAGTAATAGGGATAAAGAGGAAAAATGTACAAACCAGTAAAATAAACAGTAAGAAATTTAGTATTTATTATTTTATTTAAGCCTTACAGCTATATGACAAAGCAGTATGAACAGTATCTCCATTTTTCAAATAAGAAAACCAAGGCTTAGGAGGGTTAGTAACCTGCTCAGAGTGATCCAGGAAGTAAAAAAAAGCTAGAAATAATTCAAATTTTCTTCTAAAGACCGTATTTTACCCACACAAATGTTGTGTCAAAGATACTATATTCAGGACAGTCTAGATGTCAATAAGGACAGATAAATTTCTGATCTACCAATGACTGGTAAGCACTGTTAATTGCTTTATATCAATTCCCAAATTAATTCTGTTAACAACCCTGCCAAGGAAGATACTATTTATTATCTCCACTTTATAAGAAGAGGAAACAGAACACAAGAAAGTACAGGAACATGCCCAACGTAACACAGCTATCTAGTGAGTTCATTACAACACTGTCCTGCAGTACCCACTAAGTTCCTTTTAAAGAGCAATGCTTCAACACTTGGCATTAAGAGAAACAGAATTATTTCAAAGAGGAATATAAATTCTATACTAATGCCTTAACTAATATACCAAATCTACTTATAGAAGTTAATTCTGGAGAAAATTATTTATCTGATAAGTTTTTGTACCTTTTCCTTATATATATCTAATCTGCAATTTAAAATAAAACTGTACCTTGCTTCTGGCCAAAACTAATAACTAATATTTTACAAGAAAAACTTAGAAACAAATGTACCTTGAATGCTGAATATAAGATGAAGAATGCCGTGAAATGTCAACGGATATATGAATAACTAGCAACTGTAAAGCTGTCTTCATAGGCTAAAACATATGACTTAGGCAAATAGTTACATTAAGTACGGAGTACAGCACAGTCTAATTGAAAAACTTATTTTCCTAAAAATTACTATTTTTTAGTAACACACCTTTCTGAGCAATAAACAAACACTGCCTATAAAATATTTAGACTGTCCTTGCTTAATCAGAGACTTAGATGTGTATTTTGAATGGGTCAAAACCAAGACATTACTTTTAACCATAGGTGATTTGCTTTGAGGACTTTTAGGAACAATTAAGATGATCCCTGCACTGGAACTTTAGTATTACTTTGCACTTTTGTCACAGATGATAGCATTCCCCAAATTATTTTATTACTTTGACAGTTACTGTATTAAGAAAAAACTGTCAACACAAATGGCAGATCCGGGGAATCAACCAAAAGTCAGCATTTTCACAAATGATAAACTAGAAGCATAAATTTGCAAAGTAAGGCATTAAAAAACTATCATCCTTAATATACAAAAATCTATTACAATCAATAAGATAATCTAATGGAAAATAATCTAATGGAAAAATAAACATGACCATTAATACAACTCAATACAGATAACATAATTAGATATTCAACTTCATTAGTAAATCAAGGAAGCATACATTAAATGAAAACTTTTTATTCTTCCTGTAAGTGATAGCTGAAGACTTAGTACAGATGTTAAAAGGGTGTGAAGAAAAGTACCCTGTCACGCTAGTGTTGGGAATGGAATTAGAACTGGTTCACTGGCAATTTACTGGTTCTCATCAAAACTGGAAATGCAAACAAACAAAAGAAAAAGAAAAGAAATACAAACAATCTCCTGATGCTGATATTTCACTCCACGGAATCTCGCCTACATAGTTACAAAGATGTACAAGAATGTTCTCTATAGGATTACTTCTTTTTTTCCTACAGGATTACTTTAATGAGGAAAAATTAGTGATAATTCAACATCCACCCATAGGAAAACCATTCAATTAGGGTTCATTCATACTGTAGATTTATCTTATGGAGATCTGTTTTTTAATATAATAGAAAATGTCTAAGATGCAGTTTTAAATATAGAGTGAGACCTTGTGATATAGTAGCAAAATATACACAGAAAATATTTAAAAGGAAAAAAATGCATATACATAATTATCAAGAGCTAATATACTTTTGAGATCAAAAAGCTAGTCAACAACTAGGTTGTGAATAAGTTCACTACTCAAACTATATAAACACATGTACATCAGATAAACATTTATACATACATGAGTATTTCTGTAGTAAAGTGTTAAGTTCAACTGAATGAAACAAAAAAAAAAAGACTAAATGTAAACATTAAACAGGCAGAAAAATCCCCTCAACTAGTCTAAACAAGGAAAATTAAGAAAAAGCCAAAATATAAATTAGAATTAAGGAAGAACATAATCACAATCAGAAGATTTGCAAAACCAATTCCCAAAATCTAGAGGAAATAATTTCCTAAGACTATTATAATTTGCCCTAGAAGAAACATATCATACATGAATATTCTAATTACCGTAGAAGCATCTGAAAGATACCCAACCAGATAATTTCACAGAACACCACATAAGCTTTAAAGAACACAGAATTATTATGTCCTTGTTTCAGGTCACAGGAAAAGATGAAAAGCTCTTTATTAATAATAAAACTCAAAAGAAAAGGTATCAAAAAAGAAAAGCGGGTAATGCTACTTATAAATATAAATCTTAAAAATTTAAATATAACATTAGCCAAGAAAATCCTGCGCTGTATATACTCTGACCAAGGAGAATTGACTGTAGCAGTGCCAGGGTAGTTTAATACTGGGAAATCTATAAGAAAGTAATTATTTCTATTAACAAACTGGAAAAAAAAAATCATAGGAGCACACCAATTTACGTGGTATGATCAAATCACATCCTGAAAATTATGATGGCTTGGAAGTATTAAAAAAATAAAAACAAAAATCCTAGAAACAACAATAAATGATAAAGGACAACTTATTGAAAAATACTAAAAATTATTCTAAAGCCACCTGCATTAAAATCATGACCAAACGGTGAGTCTATAATCACTGTATTTCAACAAATACATAACAGCAATGAAATGAAATAACTGGTGTATTTGGGAAAGAGAAATTCTCTTATCTTTAGTTGAAAAAAAAAGTATAATAGACCTGACTCTAAGATAAATATACAAAAATCTTTGAATTGACAATAACTCATTTGCAATAAAAATATGAAAAAGTCCTATTCAAAATATATTAAGCTTTCAGAAGGTAAAATAAACTAGAATGAAAATGAGGTACTTATATACAGTAAGACAGTAAGAAGATCAGTGGTTGCTTAGGGGAAGGGGTGAAGGTAAGGAGAGAGATAACAGGTGGAGCATAGAGATTTTCAGGGTAGTGAAATTATTCTGTACACGCTACTACCCAATATCTTTTCAATAAAGAAATCAAATGAGAGGAAAAGAAAAAATATTGGGAAATGTGTTAAAAGAAAATTCTCTATGTCAAAACTTAAGCAACATAGTTAACTTAGTACAAAAAAAGGTCTAACAACCAAGAGCTAATAAGCACTCAAGAAGATAGAAAAAAGGCAACCGAGTAACCAAGAAGGAAATAAAGACAGCAGAAATAAACTAAATGGTTACCCCCTCCAAAAAAATAAAATAATGGCAATGACAGGATTCTAACTCCATGCTAAATAATTATTAAACCTCAACAAAACAGATAGATATATGGAAAAGCATAAATAAGAAATTAAAAACCAGAATAGGGCAATAATTACTAAAGAAATTCAAATAGTTATCCAAAACCTCTATACTCAAAAAGCACTAGGTCCAGACAATTTTTAGTTGCGTTCTATCAAGCTGTTAAGAATTAAGTTTTGCGTCGGTGTACCTGGGTGGCTCAGTCGGTTAAGACTTCAGCTCAGGTCATGATCCCAGGATCCTGGGATTGAGCCCCACACTGGGCTCCCTGCTTAGTGGAGAGCCTGCTTCTCCCTCTCCCTCTGCCTGCTGCTCCCCTACTTGTGCTATCTCTTTGTCAAATAAATAAATAAAATCTTAAAAAAGAAAAAAAAAAAAAAGGAAAGAAGTTTTGCATCATTTATGTAAATTGTTCTAAGGACCAAAAAGAGAATGGTTATTACCCAGACACGAACAACCTAAATTAGCAAACTGAATTCCAAAGGAATTAAATACACATGTGTATACTATATATACACTCTTAACACACTTAATGAATAACTAGGGTTCACCTTAGTAATGCAAAGATGAGATAACAGAAAATGTATCTGTGTACTTGCACATTAACAGACTACAGAAGAAATACCATATGACCATCTCAGTGGATAAGAAAAAAAGCATTAGGGGCACCTGGGTGGCTCAGTGGGTTAAAGCCTCTGCCTTCAGCTCGGGTCATGATCCCAGGGTCCTGGGATCGAGCCCCGCATCTGGCTCTCTGCTCAGTGGGGGGGCCTGCTTCCTCCTCTCTCTGTCTGCCTCTCTGCCTACTTGTGATCTGTCTGTCAAATAAATAAATAAAATCTTTAAAAAAAAAAAAGAAAAAAGCATTGAAGAATTTTAAAATTAAGTTAGTGGGGCACGTGTGTGTTCAGTCAGTTGAACATCTGACCTTATTTCGGCTCAGATCATGATCTCAGGGTCTTGAGATGGAGCCCTGTGTCAGGTTCCAGCCTGCTTAAGATTTTCTCTCCTCCCATTCCTCTGCCCCACCCGCCCCCAGGCACCCCATCCAGCCCTGGCTTGTACCCTTGTGTGCTTTCTCTCTAAAAATAAAGTTCATAATGACCTCTTTCAGCAAATGAGGAAAAGAAAAGTCAATTTGTAAGAGTTGTTTATCAAAAAGCTATAGTAAACATTATATTAAGTGGAGAAAATTCAATACATAATCCCTTTAAGAGAGAAAAAAAGGTAACAAAATCAGTTTATCATCACTACTATTGCTCACCATAGTGCTAGAGGTTTTGGCTGACACAGTAAAAGTTAAAGGATTAGATACGAAGATTAGAAAAAAAGACGAAACTCAAATTTAAGCTCAGCTACAAGACAGACACAAAAGAACTGACTACCATGTTCACTAATATGACTTAGTATTATAAATACGCCTCCACAATCTATAAATTCGAGGCAACTCCAATTAAAATACCAAAAATATCTTGGACACCTGAAACTGATTAAAAAGTTTTTAAAAGCTACTGTGCAGGTAAACAAAGAGACCGATAAAAATACTCAGATCATTAAAAGGGAAAACAAGTAAGCTACAGAGTAAGATAATACAATGGTATTTATAGAAAAAACATTTTTATATATAAAAAACCTGAAGACTTCACCAAAAAACCTATTAGAAATAAATTCAATAAAATAGGATACAAAAATCTGTTGCATTTATCAACATGAACAATCAGAAAGAAAAATTAAAAAAACCCCCATTTACAATTGCACCAAAAATAATAAAATACTGAGGGAAAAAAGTAACCAAGGAGGTGAAAGATCTGCACAAGTGGAAACTAGGACACTGATAAAATAAATAAACAAACATACATAAATAAATGGAAAGACATTCCATGCTCATGAATTAAAAAAAATTAGTAAAATCCATACTACCAAATATCCATACTACCAAATCCATGCAATCCTATCAAAATTTCAAAGGCACTTTTCAAAGAAATAGAATATACAATCCTAAAATTTGGATGGAATCACATAAAGACTGAATAGGCAAAGGAATCTGAAGAACAAAGCTGGGGGCACCATGCTCCCTGCTTTCAAATTATATTAACAGGGTACTGTAATTAAAATAGTATAGTCCTGGCATAAACACAGACATATAGATCAATACAAGAGAAGCAAGATCTAAGAAATAAACTCATGCATAAATGATTGATGAATTTATGACAAAGAAGGCAGGAATATGTAAGAAAGGACAGCCACATGAAAAAGAATGAAATTAGACTACTGTTTGCACAAAAATTAACCCAAAATGGATTTAAGCTTGAATGTAAGATTTGAAACCATAAAACTGGAAAAAAAGATAGGCAGTAAAAGCTCCCTGACCATCAATCTTCGCAGTTATTTACTGGATTTGGTTCCAAAAGCAAAGACAACAAGAGAGAAATAAACAAGTGGACTACATCAAATTAAAACCTCCTGGCACAACAAAGGAAATCATCAACAAAATGAAAAAGGTAACCTATTGAATGGGAGAAAAATATCTGCAACTCCTGTAGGTAAGGATTAATATCCAAAATATATAATAAGCTCATACAACTCCACAGCAAAAAACCCCCAAACAATCTGATTAAAAAATGGGCAGAGGATCTGAATAGACATTTTTCCAGAGAATACACACAGGTGGCCAACAGACATATAAGATGCTCAACATCATTACTAGGGAAATGCAAATCAAAACCACAATGTGATACCACCTTATATTTGTTAGAACACCTATTATCAAAAACAGGTAATAAGTGTTAGTGAGGGTGTAGCTGAAAAGGAAACCTTCATGCACTGCAGGTGGGAATGTAACTAGTATAGCCTCTATGGAAAACAGTATGAAGGCTGATCAAAAAACTAAAAATGGAACTACCATACAATTTAGCAATTCTGCTTCTGGGCATTTATTCAAAGAAAATGAAAACGGTAACTCAAAAAGACAGATGTACCCACAGGTTACAGTAGCCTTATTTACAATAGCCAAAATACAGAAATAACCTAGGTGTCCTTGGATGAATGAATGGATAAAGACGTAGAATACATACACACAAAAACGGGCACACACACACAGAGGAAAACTATTCAGCTATAACAAGAATGAAATCTTGACATTTGCAACAACGCAGATGGACCTTGAAGGTATTACGCTAAATGAAATAAGCCCAATGGAGAAAAACAAGTACCCTATGATCTCATTTACATGTAGAATCTAAAAAACAATATAAAATCCAAACTCAGATAGAGAGAACAGATTGCAGGTGGGGGTTCGAAATGGGTAAAGAGGGTCAAGAGGTACAAATTTCCAGTTATAAAATAAGTAAGGCATGGAGATGTAATGTACAGCATGGTGACTACAGTTAACACTGTGTGGCATATTTCAAAGTTGTTATGAGAATAAATCTTAAAAGTCCTCATCACAAGAAAAAAAGATCTGTAACTATGTATACAGAAAGATGTTAACTCAATTTATTATGAACATTTTACAATGTATACAAATACCAAATAAGTTTGTACAATCTACAAACTTATTTGGTATTTGTATACATTGTAAAATGTTCATAATCTAACATAACAATCTAAAATGTTATGCCAATTATACCTCAACAAAAAAATAAACACGAAATATGTGAAGAAAAAAAGAAAAGAAAAAACACGCAAAAATATCTACACAAAAAATTTCATAAGCTTTTCCCAATACATGCATGTCTTTGCATATATCCAAGTAAGCACCCATTAGGGAGGGTGCTGTAGGGATGGGAATGAAGATGAAAAAGTGAAAAAATGTGCGGAATCTTCCAAGGATGAATGACAATGACCGTAATCGGAAGAGTTTAGGTAACTCAAATTTGTGTACCCTAAATCTTTTTCTTTTTTTTTAAAGATGTTATTTATTTACTTGAGAGAGACAGAGAGAGAGAGCACGCACATGTATGCGAGCTGGGGTAAGGGAGAGCAGGGAGAAGCAGGCTACTCGCTGAGCAGGATGCCCAACTCAGGATTCTATCTCAAGACCCCAGGACCATGACCTGAGCCAAAGGCAGATGCTTAACTGACTGAGCCACCAGGAACCCCTGTGTACCTGAAATCTAAAAAGACTTAAAGCAAATATTAAGTTTTCAAATACACAGTATTTTTAGATTGGAAGATTTAATAGAAAAGTAGAAAATGTCAATTCTTCCAAAATTAAAATAATTACAGATAATCCCAGATTAAAACACAACTTTGTCTTTTGAGTGTGTGTGGGTACATATATATTTATAGATAATTTTTGGAGGGGGATACTGGAATTCATATACTAATATCTGAAAATAGCTAAGGAAATAATGAAAAGAGAAACCACGAAGACCTGCTTTACTATTTTTTTTAAAGATTTATTTATTTATATGAAAGAGAGAGAGAACAAACATAGGGAGGGTAGAGAGAATCCTCCAGCAGACTCCCTGCTGAGCACAGAGTAGGAGACTGAGATCATGACCTGAGCTAAAATCAAGAGCCAGCTGCCTAACCAACTAAGCCACCCAGAAGCCCCACCTTACTAAATATTAAAGCTGGTTTTTTTTTTTTTAGATTTTATTTATTTATTTGACAGAGATGACAAACAGGCGGAGAGGCAGGCAGAGAGAGAGAGGAGGAAGCAGGCTCCCTGTTGAGCAGAGAGCCCGATGCGGGGCTCGATCCCAGGACCCCGAGATCATGACCTGAGCCGAAGGCAGAGACTTAACCCACTGAGCTACCCAGGGACCCCTTAAAGCTGTTTTAATAAAAAAAAAAAAAAAGGTGTAATACTGGGTGAAAAATAAACAAATAGATATGGACCAACGGAAAAGAAAACCCAGAAGTAGATGCCAGAATACGTGTGAATTTAACACATGACAAGAAAGATATTTTGGGGTGCCTGGGTGGCTCAGTCTGTTAAGCATCTACCTTCAGCTCAGGTCATGATCCCAGGGGTCCTGGGATCAAGCCCCATTCAGTGTGGAGTCTGCTTATTTATCCCTCTCTTCTGCCCCTCATCCCCTCCTCGCCAACCCCGGCCCGCTCATAAGCTTGTGCTCTCTCCCTCTCTCAAATAAAAAGTTAGGGAGAAATTTTATTTTCTTCTTTTTTAACTATGTCTGCTCCTTAATCCCCCAAGCAAGCCTACATTATTTAAAAAAAAAAAAAAAAAAACAGAAAAAAAAACATGAAGCTATCACTGGTGAAAAATACAAACAGGCACTTATAATGGAAGAATATTACATGGATATTTTATAATCATTCAACTTAAAAAAAAAAAGATTTTTATCTATTTATTTGAGAGAGAAAGAGAGATCCTGTATGCCAGCAGAGGTAGGCGCTGAGATGGAGAGAATCTCAAGCAGACTCCACGCCAACCTCAGAGCCCAACTCAGGGTTGGATCTCATGACCCAAGTGGAAGTCGAACACTCAACTGACTGAGCCATGATGTGTCCCTATAACCATTCAACTTTTAAAGCAGAAGATACAAGAAACTTTAAAACATTTAAGTACAGTCCACAATTAAGTCTTTCCCCCCATATTTATAATTAATTAACAGTTTTTTGCATTTCCTTAACCATAATATGGGGATAACAGCTATCTCTCAGGATTATTTTGATTAAATGGGATTATACACACAAACTCTTCGTTCCGGGCCGGGGTGCCTAGTTGGTTCAGTTGGTTAAGCAACTGACTCTTGATTTTGGCTCTGGTTGTGATCTCAGAGTTGTGAGACTGAGCCCTGCACCGGCTGTGTGCTGTACGTGGAGCCTGCTTAAAATTCTCACTTTGCCTTCTTACTCCCCACCCCCGCAACCAGAAACAAACAAATGAGCAAACAAACAAAAACCCTTTTCTTGGGGCGCCTGGGTGGCTCAGTGGGTTAAAGCCTCTGCCTTTAGCTCAGGTCATGATCCCAGGGTCCTGGGATGGAGCCCCGCATCAGACTCTCTGCTCAGTGGGGAGCCTGCTTCCTCCTCTCTCTCTGCCTGCCTCTCTGCCTACTTGTGATCTCTGTCAAATAAATAAAAAAAATCTTAAAAAAATGAAACAAAACAAACCCTCTTCTTCCCACTGATCTTTAAGGAATTAAAACACAAAAAATCAAAGAAAACCTTGAGGTCAAAGGGCATGGCTATTATCAATAAACAAAAAATAGGCATCTTTAAGTGAGGCTTTCAGACGTGTATTATTTTCCCAAACATAATAAAAATATGTAACAAAACACCATGTATAGAAACATTAGCAAAAATAACTATTATCCTAAAAAAATCAAGTATGGAGAAAAAGAAATGCAGCATTGCAGTATCATTCTCTCCTTTTCTTAAGAGCAAAAAAAAACAAAAATAAAAACCCAACAAAGAACCCCTCCCCCCAAAAAAACACAAACCAAATGAAACTGAACCAAAAAACCACCAACACCAAAAAACCCAAGAACAAAAAACCCAGCAATTTTGAATAATGTATTTGTCTTTCTGACACCATTAGGGAAGGTACAAACAAATAAGTATTTTAAAATGTGTATTAGAAAGTTTACACAGGGGGCGCCTGGGTGGCTCAGTGGGTTAAAGCCTCTGCCTTCAGCTCAGGTCATGATCCTAGGGTCCTGGGATCGAGAGCCGCGTTGGGCTCTCTGCTCAGCGGGGAGCCTGCTTCCCTTCCTCTCTCTCTGCCTGCCTCTCTACTTGTGATCTCTGTCTGTCAAATAAATAAATAAAATCTTAAAAAAAAAAAAAAAAGAAAGTTTACACAGTGGATTTACAGTAATAAACAAGGGTACAGAGATTTTTGTATATGCGTACCTTCTAATGTAAACCATATGTAAATACTATCAGGTTAATTACTATATATCTGTAAGTTGTTTCCCTTCTAATTGTACTGGGAGGGGAGAAATTCAAATCTTTCTAAATTCTGATGTATATCTGATTTCTTTTTCTCTCATTAAGTCCCATCAAAATTAAATTTTAAGATAAATCGTTCAAAGAATTTTCAAGTTTTGGCATAGAAAAGAAAGGAAAAAGATTCAAGTTAGCAGATAATCTTTAAAACAGATATAAGGATCAATGTTGTAGGTTAAAGAGTTATAATGAAATAACTACGTTCCAGAGGTACTTACTGCACCAGATGCTGTACCTAAAAAAAAAAAAAAAAAAAAAAAAAAAAAGGAACAGTATTTACAACGTGATAAATCATGGTCTCCTTGAGTGAACATTTTAAAAATATTTACTCATACTATTTCTTCCTCCTTATCCTGTCACACTAAATATCCTAAGACTGCCCCATATGACTTATGTGCATGCTCTCTTTTTTACAAAATAAACATATATGGTGCAAAGCATTTTCAGAATTAAGTGGTACTTTTAAACTGCAAACTCACTTGAATCCCGTTGGAGTAGTCATAATCTTTGACATTTGTTTCTCTTCTTGCTATTATAGGTGTCTATCTTGACTAATTCCTTTCTCCACTACATTACTGAAATAAAAAAATGCCACAGACCTCAGATTCTATGCTTTAGATCTATGGCACCTTCAAGTATATAAATTCCAGACTTGTGGCATATAATACCACAAGTATTATATGGTATGTGGTATAATACAATATCCATTAGCTACCACACTTCCCTGTTTAAAATTTTTAATTAAAATTAAATAAAATGTAAAAATTCAGTTCCTCTTTGCACTAGCCAATTTCAATTACTCAGTAATCATATGCAGCTAATGACTACTGTATTGGACAGTACAGATTACAGAACATTTCCTTCACTGCATAAAAGTCCATTAGATGGTATGGTCCTAGACTATTATCAATACCCCTCTAGACATAAGGGGAATTGCCTATTAGCCACCAAGTTCAAATGAGTAAGTCTAACTTTAGAAACTAGTAACCTAAAACTATGTGTGAAAAAGAAAATAAGAACTGTATGTAAAAAAGGAATAAAACAACAAAACACACAGAACAAAATCAAAAGAAGCTACTACGGACATCACTGGTAGAACCAAAGCATTTTAAAAGTAATTAAGAAGAAATTTTATGAGTCTGTTTCTGACTCAGGATGCAGGAAACAAAATGTTGGTTACCAAAGAGGGGAGGGCAAAATAGGTGAACAGGATTAAGAGATAAACTTCCGGATATAAAGTAAGTCAAGGCAATGTAGTGTACAGCATAAGAAATACAGTCAATAATATTGTAATAACTTTGGATGGTGATGGATAGGTAACTAGACTTACTGCGGGGGTCATTTTGTAATGTACAAAATTATCAAATCACAATGTTGTACACTGGAAGTTAACAAGATACTACCGTATGTCAATTACACTTCAATTTAAAAAAAAGAAGAAATTTTAAGGTAATTTTCCAGGATTATTTGGGTAATAGTAATCAGCTCTAGATATCTGAATAGGCAAAATATTATACTAGATATTTCAGAACATTTCAACTTAAATTAAGAAATTTGTGAAACATCTTAAGGAGATCCATTATGCCCCATATAAACCTGTAGGAAAATGGTGCATTTTAAATGTTTCAAACCATGTTTAAAACAAAAAATGTTTTAGGGGTGCCTGGGTGGCTTAGTCAGTTAAGTGTCTCACTCTTGATCTCAGAGTCATGAGATTAAGCCCTTCGGAGGATCCTACCCTAGGTGTGGAGCCTGCTTGAGATTCTCTCTTGCTCCCTCACCCTCTGGCCCTCTTCCCCACCCTAAAAACCAAAAAACCAAAAAACATTTTGGCATAATCATGGAAAAAAGCTCAGCATCTGGAATACCAATTCATCTGGAACATTATTTACTTACGGATAATTGAGGCACTGCTAATATATATAAAAGGTACACCAGCCAAACAGCTATTAATAACTGGCTGATAAAAAAAAATTATCACCAGGCTAACAAACTCCAATGGCTACAGGACCAAGGAGGTAACAGAAAAGACTGTGAGGTAGTCCAGAAGGCAAATGAGAGTACATGCTCCATGTCCAAAGTAAGGAGTTACTACCCCATTCCACAATGTCTGGCTGAGTACAAACCGGGACTCAACCAGAACTTTTCATTTAAATATTCTCTGACTACCTACTGTGTTATTAAGTACCACTGTAAACAATGAGTATTGAGATAATCCAGTTTTTCAAGATAAATTCAATCTTGGTATAAAAAGATAAATCTAATTGTTACATATGGCCCAAGACTTTAAATGACAGCAACTAATTATAAAATTTAAAAACATTGTATGGGCTAAATAAAGTAAAACTACAGACCAAATCTGGTCCCAGAACTCCTGATCTAAAATTATGGTAATTTCTTATGGATTCAATTATAAATACTATCCCTATTTCCTACTGCTTAAAACAACAACAAAATGAAAAAAAAAATCAGGAGCTAATCATAAAGCCCAAGTGACACTGCTTTTATTCCTTATTATGATAGCTACTGTCCAAATGAAGTCTAATATTTACCACCATAAATGGTGTACATACCTGCTGCTACATCCATATTATTTACTCCTGGCTGTAAGAAAAAAATGAAATTAGTAGTATTCACCTTGTTTAAGCTATATTTTACATAAGCTTTTCATAAACCACAATCAGAGTCCCCTTTATGTGTAATTCTTAAGCCACTGACTCAAAGATTCTCACTAAGTTTCAGTGGTTTTAGTTCCTTGACTTTGCTAAAAATTTTTAAAACATCATTAACCTGAAGCTACTTAAACACTTTAATCTAAGTGGTTTATTCATATGATCACCAGTTACATATAGATTGACAACCACTTATCCACAATCTGATACACAAAAAGCTCTAAGAACCAAGTTTTTTCAACTTTCACACCAACATCATTTTAGTGGTAAAATCTGCTCTGAATGACATAAGCTCTTTATTTATCCCACCCAAGAGAATATCTATCAGTTTGGCTATAGACATATTGTGTTTGAAATTATATAAGGCATTGTCCAAGACGCCAAGAGAAATTTTTATACAATATATAGAATTTACAAAGTATTATTTTACAATAATAAAATATTTTAAAATATATATTTGACCTAAGGATTTTGGGTAAGATACTGCAAACTTACCACCCAGGTGGAGTATGTTCATTACAGCCACTAGGTTATCAGGTAATAAGTAAGTTATGGTAATATGAGTATCATGATGATTTACATATTTGCTATACAATCCAGTAAGGGTGATAAGGCTATCAAGAATTTTTTAAGTCATGTGCCCTCACTGAAGTCTCATGAAATGTAAACTTAGAAAAAAATCTTCTGAATTCTAAATCTAGGATCTATTACTAAACCATAATACAACAATTTTTAATTAACACTCAGCAAAGCAAAAGTCTATTCTTTAAGAACAGAATGCTACCAGACCAATAAAATGCTTCTGGATGACATTATACTTCTTAGTATTCTACTCTCTCTCTCTTTTTTTAAAGATTTTATTTATTTATTTGACAGACAGGAATCACAAGTAGGCAGAGAGGCAGGCAGAGGGAGAGGAAGGGAAGCAGGCTCCCTGCTGAGCAGAGAGCCAGATGCAGGGCTTGATCCCAGGACCCTGGGATCATGACCTGAGCTGAAGGCAGAGGCTTTAACCCACTGAGCCACCCAGGCGCCCCTCTACTCTTATTTAATGTAGAATTAACTTAACAATTTAGGACATCTGTATAAATACAGAAAAAAATGTGAATGCCTATTATTCAAGAACTGAAAAGCCCATTCTAATTCTCACCTTGCATTACAGTACTCAAGACACACTTAAAAAGCTAACCTGACTGCCTACAAAATACATATATAGTATGTTATTTCATATGTAAAAGTAGTCAAAACATCAGAAAATAATTATTTTTACTAGATTACCGGTAAGGCAGGCTGCATGGAAGCCTGAGACATATGAGACATCATCATTCCAGGCATGACTGAAGACATCATTCCAGGCATCTAGAATAAAAGTAAAAAAAAGGTTACTATATAAAACCAAAGCATTTAATAGAACCTTATTAATCTATCTGGTTATCAAAACTAATATGTACAACTCAAGATTTAAACCCAGTGAACACTATATGAAATAGTATGCTTAGTAAGTGCTTGTTGAATGAATGAAGTATTTTATCAATGAGCTAGTATTTGTAGTAATTTATATGTACAGTTAAATTACTTCTAACAAACTTAAAAGTTCAAGTAAACTTTTGGTTTTTGTTATTTCCAAAGTGCTTTTGAGAATATTAATTTCCTTTTAATTTTAACTCATCACTCATGTTTTTCTCCCTGCTTTCGAGCAAGACAAAACCTTTTGTATTTCTCACCTTTGACTATTAATATCTGTACTAAAAAATCTTACAGCAATCTGGCTCTTTAAAAAATTAAGATCAAGGTGCTTAAAATTTGATGATTACAAAAAATATGTAAAAACAAACTTCAGACATAGATCTTCTATGTCCTCTCTTGAAAAACTTAATAAAGCAAACATATGAGTATCTGAAGAATAGAAAGTATTAGTTTTGGAGGTTAATCTAGTCTACCAATGACTGCCATCCAAATCTATGAATGAAACTTCACCACTAAGTATGAATAAAAATTAATCCAAAGGATTTTGACACAATACTCATCCATATTAGTACAATTCCACATTATAATTTTGATTCTAATATGAGCAAATCTAAGAAAAACAGGATGGGAATAAAAATTGTATACAATAATCGTAAGTACTGGGACAAGGTAACTGGGTATTCAACAGTTTCAAATTAAATGAAACTTGAAGAAACAGAAACAAACAAGCATATTGGTCAAGAGAACATATAAAGCCTACTAAAGGTAGATGAGAACACTTGAACGCTGAATTTTGTTATTTGGGAAAGTCGACTCACAAAGCAAAACCAGGCTAAAGTACCATTAAAATGAAGCAGCACTGTATTAGTGGGTTAAAAAACAAAGGTTTTTTTGTTCCTTTAAATATTCAATAAATTGCTTAAACATCATGAAACAAGAACCTGACAGAAAACATGTTATTACTACTTGGAATACATGATGAAACAGCAGTTAAAAAAAAAAAAAGGTACTGGGACGCCTGGGTGGCTCAGTTGGTTAAGCTGCTGCCTTCGGCTCAGGTCATGATCCCAGCGTCCTGGGATCGAGTCCCACATCGGGCTCCTTGCTCAGCGGGAGCCTGCTTCTCCGTCTGCCTCTGCCTGCCACTCTGCCTGCCTGTGCTCACTCTGACAAATAAATAAATAAAATCTTAAAAAAAAAAAAAAGGTACAGAATTTGAAAACAGAAGCACAAGCCTCCACCACCCTGACTAAAAGAATTAATGAAGTAATTTATACATTAAGGGAAAAAAACAGCAATCAAATGAGAACTAGACACATTCCCTCTGCTCTCTACTCTGAAAAAATATATCCTCACAACTGATTTTACTTTAGGCTAATAGCAAAGTAGGTGTGAATTCTTTTTTTTTTTTTTAGTAGGTGTGAATTCTTAAGGTACTAAGCAACTGATTATGGGGGGAAGCATGGTGAGCAATAGAGGGGATACAACCTGGTATTTAAAATAGCCTATAAAACCCAAAGCTGTAAACACATTAAAAAACTAAAATTCTAAATGAAATTAAAAAACTGAATTTTGAAAACTTGTGAAAAAAGTATTTTCTTAAAAGAATTAAAGATATTAAGAAAAGTGGGATAAAATCTCCAACATGCAACAGAACATTTCAACATGGTAGTAGTACAAAGGAATGTAATTTTGAATTGAAATACTCTGACTTCGTAAGACAGTGACCAAATCCCATTTTTAAAAAAGAGACAAAACCCCCTACAATATAGTAAGAATTGACTAGAAAAGGCGAGTGACAAACAATATTTGAAAATCATTAAAGATCAGAGTTTGACAGAATTCTCTCAATTGTTGTTCTTCCCCACTTCATATTTAAAACATCTCAAAAACCTGCCCTTAGCGTAAAACTCCTGGCTGGTTACAGAATGAGATTTAGCGTTTCGGGTTTCTTTCCGCTCCCCACCCCCCCCCCCCCCCCGCTCCCAACAACCAACTCTTTCTTCACTTTCTAATTGCTATCAGGGTTATAGTTACCTTTTAACTAAATAAGATCACCTAAGCCTCTTACAACTAGATTTTCTTTACATATTTCAAATAGGGATGAACAGTCAATGTTGATTTTGTAGCAACAAATACAAGCAGAGGAGACTGAATTGCTCTGGGACAGACTCACCAAACCCCAGCTTTGAGGGAGTCCTGCCAGCCCTTTTCTTTATGCAGTCTGAGAACTGACCCTAAAGGGACCACACTTGTCAAGGCTGAGGAGTGTCCAAATACCAGGGCAATGAAACACTGCAGCAAATAGTCTTCCCCAGAGGTAAAACCCGAGTCTGGGTCTTGGCAACTTCAATTCCCCAAATTCTGAGGTTGGCACTCTGAGCCACAACTCTATTTCAAAATAGGGTTTTTACAAAAAAAAAAAAAAACAAACAAAACAAAAAAAAATAGGGTTTTTACATCTGCAGAACTTACGTGAATGAGATTTAGTGTTAAATAAAAATCTAAATTCTCCCTCAATCTCTCTGTAAATTGAGGGGCATCAACTAGTTAGGCTTGTTCAACTGCACAAACACTGGAAAGATGTACAACTGATTATCTCAAAGTAAGTAGACTAAAATAATTTAAAACGAAAACTATGATACTAGTATGAAACTGTAAGGGCCTATTTAGCCAGAGCAATTCCATCTGGTTAGCTAGTTCAAATAGCTACTATGGAGTGAACTGTAATTCAATTGGCCACCTGTGTGTGGCCAGGCTCAACCACATGGCCTTTGCTCTATAAAAGTTAGTCAGCAAGGCAGGGAGGGGTCGCCCTCTCTGTAAGAGGCAACCCCGACTGGTCGGTTTGATTCTCGATGCTTGGCGCGAAATAAAGCTTTGCTTGACCTTCGCTTTGTATCAGTCTTGTTCTTTTGACCATGGACCCAACAGAAACCAAAGAACAAAAAAATAAATACAGAAAATGCTACATTCTTATGAGAAGTTACTACAAAAATCAGACAAATTAAGAGCTCTTCCAGAGGCCTGAGCATCACAAAAAAACCTGTTTCTCAAAGCCTGAAGAATACACTTTGTGGTAATGTTACTAGGATACATATAACATGGGGATACATGTTTCAATCCATCTGAATTCTTTCAGAGGATTTCGCGTTGATTTAGGCCAGTTACTTGACTGCACCATCAATATGAAACCACTAAAATTTTCTAAGTTATCCATTATTATTTTGTTTCTATACCAAACTGATCCAGGTTGCAAGCTTCTAAGATCTGTGGTTCAAATCCTCAGAAGTGACTTTCCCTTCCCTTGGCCCAATAATCAAAGTTGAGGCACTCAAAAGTTATTTTGTTGTCCCTTCTTGCATGGAAGGTTTACTTCTTGCTTCACATGAAGAGAATAGCCCCTTGGTCTCCCAGCTTTATCTGCAGAGTATTTTAGACTTCTCGTTAGGTTAGTTCTTTTTTCTCTCTAAGGGCATATAATATAACAGTGTCTTACATTCATAGCATCTTAAGTTCAATGAAAATGGGAAGTTGGAAGGAAGAAAGGAAGGAAGAAATTCTTAAAACAGCTGCTACAATGATGCCACTATAAATTCCAGAAGCAGATCCTTCTTAAAGCTACAAAGTGGTAGTTCATATAAGCTTAATGAGAAGCACACTAAAAATCACAGACATGTAGAGCTTCACAAATTTTCCATTTAAGCTCCTTTGGCAAATAATAATATTAAGTGTTACAATTACAAACTTTTAGTAGTTAGGAAACAGGAGAAAATGGGAAGGGTAAAACACATACATGAGACATAAGCTAAATTGTCTAAAATATTAAATATTTAAATTTTATGGACACTTTGGAAGTTTTTAAAACCAAAAAATAATTCAGATATACTAGTTGGTATACTTTATTCATAAGTTGCCAACCATTTCTCTGTGTATACTATATAAATTTTTCTACATATATTTCTATTCTTTTAATGATAAAATTTAAACCAATTACTATGTCTTCAGAAGGAATACCAATATGAAGAAAATAAAAAACAAGCAGAAACTAGGGAGCATTGCAATCTGCTCATTCTTAGCATCCCAGTTTGGAAAGTTCCTAATGTTAGATAAAACAAGTCTGCTTCATTTTTCACTAGATCTTTTTAAAACTAAAGGTAAAGTAATTAAAAGCAATGCTGTCAATGCTACAACACATTATGTCATACAAAATGGAAAACTAGCACAATCATTTCACGGTATCAAAACAAAAGTGAAGATTGTCACACATGGGCACTTTAGAAGTTCTTCTCTTCATAATTATTTTCTGAAGATTTTCCTGCTGGAAAGAAATCACACAACCAAAGGATCTTTGGCTAAATACAAACTTTTAAATTTCACTGATTTTTAAAAACCATTCTTTCTGCAAAGCTAAAGTTTCAAATCACCTGAAAAGTTTGAGTCTTGCCTTTTTACTTGGTTCCTCTTTAAGTCAAATTCCACAACTCAAATTACACAGAGAATATTAAGTCTAGTATCTAAAAACCACTTTCACACCACTCACTTACCTTATGAATGAATGCAAAAAAAAAATTAATCACTGAACTGTAAAAACGACATCTCTGAATGTAACTAGATATTCATTCAATTAGAAATAGACATCAATACTCCTGTTTAAAGCATATCCTTAATAACCCAAAATCAGTAGTTACATTTTGGGACTATCTTTAACCTTACTTCCTCTTCATTACAATTATATAGAAGTTCAAGATATTTATCATTTTCTGTATAACATTTAGATAAACAAAAAGCAGATATCTGCATACTGTTCCACATGAAACACAACCTTACCATTTAATAAGTTAATTGCCAGTATTCTAAAATACTTCGTTTGCTAAATACTCTCAACCTGGATGGTTTAGAATTGAAGTATACACTATTCCTTCAGATTCTAAGGAGGTTAAGCTTAATGATGTAATTTCATAATGCTATACAGGGAGGCAGTCCAGTACAGCCATTAAGCACACTCTAGAGTGAGACTATTACAATTCTTATCCTACCTTGGTCACTCAGCAGCTGCATGATCTTGGGCTAACTTCTTAACCTATCTGGGCCTCAATTTTCTCAACTGTAACACGGGGAAAAGTACCACTCACCTGTTAACATTGCTGTAGGGATCAAATGGGACGATGCAAAGAACAGTGCTCAATAAATGACAGCTGTTTTATTACCATTACTCTCCCTCAATTCAGATAATAAAGTTTGTCTTCATTGTCCCTTCTTTCATCTATTCCCTATCTATTAGATCGGCACTTAGGTTCTTTAAGAGCATCAATAAATAATGTAAAACCATCATCTTCAGTAGGAATCAACACATGTAATAAGGCAATCCCATTTTAAGCATCACATTTAATGCTGGCTCTGCAATGTCACTGGATAATTCACTTAATTCCCTGGGCCTTACTATTCCCACCTATAAATCAGACATTCATCCTCTAGCCACCCCTTTTTTAAGAGTCAGGAGGATCATATTCTGTAAGGTATATCCGTCTCTCAAACTTATACACAAAGACAGTGATAGAATTATAATTCCTTTTAAAACAGATTAGGTATCACAACTCTATTCCCTGAAACTTAAAAAAAAAAAAAAAGGCAAGTAAATAGTTTAAATTATTAATGATACTTAGCCCACTGTCTCTTACCAAACTCCAAACTTCTTAATGAGGTCAAAAAATATATAAAGAGAAAACTGCATATGGATAAATGACAAAAACGTAAAAAGAACTGAATGAAAATAAACTATGATTTTAATTTTTAAAAAACTCTAAACATAGCAAGGATACCCACAAACTGTGATGTTTCAAGTCATACAGGATTAGACTTTAAAACTTCCTCTAAAAAGTCACCTAAGCCTTCTGAACACAAGCCATCTAGGATGAAAGTATAGAGGAACATGACTGTTACCATCTCCTACTCCAAGTCCTTTCAACTAGATTCAGTTTTATATCTAGCTAAATCATTATATACTGTGTACACGAAAGTTTACTTTTCAGTTTCTTCTCAATTGTGGGCACCTTTGAAATAAGGAGCGTTCTCATTTACGTACATATCACTAATGCAGAGGGTAAGTATATGTACACAGCAGAAACTCAAATGCTTGTAAGTAGACAACTTTCTGTAGACAGTTCTTATTTCCATACATAAGAGAAAAATCTTCTATTATATTTGATATACGCTAATACGTAATGACCTTAAAATTACTGAAAAATAACCTTTCAGAGAAGTAAACTTTTTCTTTTATCACATGGCCAAGGAAACTATACTAAAGGCCATGTTTTTGAACAGAAACTTAATGCTCGTTCATTAATCAAAACATAATTTAAAAATCTTAACCCAAAGACATCAGGCCCCACTGAATAAAATTATGTTTGAATTATAGTGAGAACTTTGTTTTTTTAAGTCTAAGATCAGTAAGTTTTAAGAAAAAAAATCAAAGCTGAAGAAAAGGCAAATTATATTTCAACTCAGAAAACCCTGAGTTTTCTCACTCGCTGACATGTTTAGTCCTTCAAAAGACATAGCTACCAGCATCACTCAGATTTGGAAAAGATTCAGATTTCCACTTTGAGTGCACTGTACCAAGTGAAAAAGAAGCAATTAGAAGCAGATTTTCTTTAAAGCCCATTAGGCAAAAAACTAATTATCTTTAGTACTACCACTAACTACAATTAACTTTTCATTAATAAGCAAAAGAAATGTATGATTACTTGACTAGAGAAAGAGAAGAAATATAATAGAAGATTCATCTCCACAAAACTTCCAAATGTCTACAAATATCATGACTGCCAAATCAGCCATTAGAAGATGAGAAAATAAAGTTCAGCCCAGGCATGTGAGGGAATACCTGTTAAGTTTTCAGTGCAGGATATATACATTATGTATCTTAACACCACAGCCAACAGACTTAAATGCCTATTGACTAAAAGTAGTATAAAGGTATGGAGAAAGGAATAAGAATGAAAGACTAACAACTTCTATACGTAAGAGTAATCTACTCTTCCTTACTTAAAAAACCTTCACGACTTAGCCTTATCATTTCTCTGGTTAAAAACAAACACCCTGGGGCGCCTAGGTGGCTCAGGTCATGATCTCAGGCTCCTGGGATGGAGCCCCACATCAGGCTCTCTGCTCAGCAGGGAGCCTGCTTTCCCCTCTCTCTCTGCCTACTTGTGATCTCTGTCAAATAAATAAATAAAAATCTTAAAAAAAAGAAAAAAAACCATCCTAGTACAGAGCTGTGGGATACCACAGATAGCTTTATTAGCTACTGATACACAATCTTATGATGATTTTCAAAGATTTTATTTATTTATTTGACAGAGAGAGAGAGAGATCACAAGTAGGCAGAGAGGCATGCAGAGAGAGAGGGGGAAGCAGGCTCCCCGCTGAGCAGAGAGCCTGATATAGGGCTCAATCCCAGGACCCTGAGATCGTGACCGGAGCCGAAGGCAGAGGCTTAACCAACTGAGCCACCCAGGTGCCCCTCTTATGATGATTTTAAGTCACATCATAAGTATTTCTAAAACACCCAATTAAAAATCAACCCGTTAACCTGTAGAGATTTGTTCTCTTTCCTTTTTAATCCTGTTACTTACTGAATACATCCGTTGTACTCTATGGAGTGCTTCACTGTATCTGTTAATACTTATTTTCGTGTTCCCTTTTTCCTCCTAAGGACCAGACTAAATGGAAAAACAGCTTCAATACAGCATTTCTCCCAAAATGCTAATTCCATGCAACGTTAATTCCATGCAATGTGCTAGACAAAGCAAAATAAACACATAACAGGGGGGGTAAGGGAGCCTAGGGAAGTGGGGAAAGGGAAGATGGTTAAAAAACAAACAAACCAAAACCCCCCCCCCAAAACAAAAAAACAAACAAACCAAGTAACAATGAGAAAAACAGTTTTAAAAGGCTTCTGTGAGACTTCTCAGCATCCTTGGAATATACTGTACCCTGTGAATCTCAAAGGAGGAGAGGAGTACAGTTTATTCTTCCACACTTACACTGTCTTCTTAAATCTATCCAAATACTCTCCATACTCAGAAACGCTACTCTAGCTAAAGTTTTTTAATAGATGAGTTCATATTTAACTGTAATGCTACCTAAAGAAAATAGTATCGTTAGTAAATCTATCAAAATCTAACTACATACACAGCTTAGAAGTTATACAAACACATTAGATCTGGGTCAATCTATTTTTTAATAAGTACTTGCCTGGATAATGTAAACACATACAGAAATTTACTGAGATTCAATAATTATGAACAAATAACCTAAGAGGGGGAAAAGCCTTTTTGTCACTTACTAATGTCCAATTCAACGACAAGGATTCTGTAAATACCCAAAATAATGGTACTTCAAAAGCAACAGAAACAAATCAATTGGTCAAATCAGTCAAAGATACACCAATAGTATGGATTTCTGGAAGGCCTACATGCCAAATCGTCATTTCCCCCGAAGGTATGGAAAACATTTGTGGTAAAACTTAAAAAGACCATTACTAAAGTCAGACAGATAGAAATACATTTGGCTATAATTTAAAATAAATAGAAACAGGTATTTTTGCTTTATCCACCAAAAATTATTACATTTTATTTTCCATTTTTACCAAATTAAAAAAACAACTATAGAGAGGCAAACACTAAAAATAAGAACTAAGTTGTAGCACTGTGAAGTCACAAGTAACCACTGAAAATAGTCACATGTAACATCTACTATCTCCATGGCCTATACTATAGGAAAGACTATGTTTTTGTTTCATTCATTCAACAAGTATTTTACCGAGCACCCATGCTGTGCCAAGAACTGTGCTCAGCACCTGTGGACTTCTTATAAAGTACAAAACACACGACCTGCCCTCTAAGAGCTTACAGTCTATTATGTGCTGGAAAGACAGAGCAAATACACCATAAAACAAAACAAAACTAAATCCCAAAATAAGTGAAACAGAGTTACAGGTAAATTTCATAGGATTTTTTAAATTTGAAAGGGAGGTGTACGCTGGGCAAAAAAGTATGCTGATCTTCAGGAGAAGGAAGAACTTGAAATGGCAGAACTTAGGTAAGTAAAGTTCAGTTCATGGTGGTAGTGAGCTGTGGGTAGGAGAGCATGAACAGCACAAGCTCACTCAAGAACTAATATAATCAGTCAAGATCTCATAAAAAAATACAGACTGCGTTCAACTTAGGGAGAGTAAAGACATGAAGCTCAGAATTATGCATTGAGTTGTACTCTGGGAGATTCTTTAAATTGTGGAATTTAGACATTATACCTTAGGTACAAAAAAAACACTGGAGGTTCTTGGGCAAGGAGACAACATGCTAAAATCAAGAACTTGAGGGGCAGACTTCAAGGAAGAAAACCAGCTCAAAATTTGTTAAGAGTATCCTGGGCATGGGAGTGTAACTACTTGGCTCCAGATGGCAGAAGGAATAGAGTCAAGATCTGTTAAAGCCTGCCTCACTAATTTTAAGAACAAGAAAATCAAAATCATTTGTGAAAAGCATTCATTTACCAATTTATTGAACAAAGGCAAAAAAGTACTGCATGATTAGAATTAGGGAGGCATTGCTTAAAGAATTTTATGTCCTTATCAACCCATAAAATCTCATACATATCACCTGTTCTTAACAAATGATCTGAACTGAACCATAGGTTGTAAGAGCTAAAGAAGACTTTAAGTCTTTTATTCTACTTTTCTCATTAAACGAAAAATTAAAAAAAGAACGAACCACCTAAGAGGACTCTCTTGGGCTTTCAGTGAAGGCAAAATCACCTGTGAAAAAGGTAGGACTTGCATGCCCTTCGCATAGAAAGAACAACAAAAATTAGTAAGATGTGAAAACCTTTTAAAAGCAAAACATTCCGGGGCCCCTGGGTGGCTCAGTGGGTCAAGCCTCTGCCTTCGGCTTGCGTCATTATCTCAAGGGTCCGTCATTATCTCAAGGGTCCGGGCATCTGGCTCTCTGCTCGGCAGGGAGCCTGCTTCCCTCTCTAGCTACCTGACTCTCCGCCTACTTGTGATCCCTCTCTCTCTGTCAAATGAATAAATAAAATCTTAAAAAAAAAAAAAAAAAAGCAAAACATTCCTAAGTAAAAAATGGCCTCACATACAATCACATCTTAAGGCAAATCTCCACTGCAAATATTTGAGTATTGCCACCAAGCAAGGAAATTACTGTATTAAAACGGTTTTTTAACCAGTGATAAACCATTATTTAATTTCCATATTATTTAAAGTTTATACACCTTTCAAGGTCCCTCTCAAATATAAGATTCTATAATTCTGTAAAAGTAGGACAGCTTTCCCATATGAACAGAAGAGGCAAATTTAATCTATACAATAGATATCTGAGATAAACTTGAAATCTACTTTTTAGTAGTAACAGATTCAGCCTGAATTCTAAAAAGGGCACAGTAGGTCATCTTCTGAATAAAAACAAACCACCAAACTCCTTCAGAAAACCATAATACCCTTTTAAACTAAATAACTTGATGCATTTGAAAAATTCTGACTTCTGTATGTTGTTATTCTGCCCAGTCTGAATATTATTTTACAAACAAGTTTTAAAATTTCATGTCACATCCAGTAACATTTCAAAGACCAGAATCATTAAGCAAGTAAGACTGGCACCAATTTTCATTTTCAGCTGGTCCCAGAATGAGGTATTAATGTGAACTAGGCAATATACATGAAGGTTCCATAACCTTCAGTACCAAAGTCTAAAAAATCTGTAAATTGATTTTTAAAAATTGTATGGCAGAACTCTACCAACTTTGTGTCACTATAGGAACTATATAAGCACGCTGCTGTTTCTCATTAACTTCTGACCATTAATACCTCAAAGTGGATAGAAGATCAATTTTACTAACCGTCCACTTTTATTTTTAAGCAAGTTATTTACTGGGCTTTAAATTAGATTTCTAGATTACTTGAGTATATTTAAGTTATCCATGCCCTCCCAGTCAGTTACCAAAGCTCAAATAAGAATTAGTTTTACCAAGATTTGGGCCCCATATAAGTTGGATATTAAAAGGAAAAAAAGAAACAATCGAATTTTAAGGAAAAACAATGAAGATTTCCTTGGGACCCTAGAAGCTGGACTCTTAAGTCATTCATTCATTATCCTAATAGGAGCCAACAGGGAGAGAGAGACTTTTAAACATCTAAATAGTCAGGTACACTTAAAGATACATGGCATAAACTGGTCTAGGAAAAAGGAAGAAAACCACAAGGTAAAATTCAGAGTATTTCAACAGATGTGTACCAAATAGCAAGTAACCTTACTAGGAAGATGGTCACTGATATGGCTAAAGAGAAAGGGCCATAAAGGAAACTGTGACCAGCTTATGTCAATGAGATACATGAAAGTACTTTAAAAAAATAAATAAATATAATCTGCATTTTACTAGAAATGACTAGCTGGTGTCTTGGTTTGGTAGTGCAATAGCACCATTACAGCAAGGGTAAGCAGGTCAATCCCTTGCAAAACTTACCTTGATTGGCCCAATGGAAACAGAAGGCCCCAGAAAAGAGAGAAGCATCTGGCAGTAGCAAATTGTTTTATTTTATCTTTCTGTGGAAAGAAACTAATTTTAAATAAGAACCAGAGCATTTAAAGAATAAATATTTTTTAAAGCTCATTATCTAGTTAGAGCAGCTCTACTAAGAAAACCAGAAGAGCTCCTTGCTGCTTAGAGATGGAAAGAAACAGAAGAAGAATCAGAGTTGTTTCTCCATCACCTAAGGGAATTTTAAAACTTGTGTTATTCTAGAACAACAGAATAAACGGTTCTTTCAAAAACAAAAACAAAAACCAAACCCCAAAAAACCCCCAAAACTCCTACAGGGAGAATCTTTTGGGCCTGGTGTCTTTGAACAAAGATTTTTATACAAAATTAAGGGCTATGTTATAAATAAAAAGGAAGAAAATCACTGACATTAAGCCCTTCTACTCCTAAGTTTAAGTTCAAAGAAAAAGACACAAAGCAAGGTCCTTTCTCCACTACAATTTCACCAATAACTTAAAATATCAAGGCTTAAGTGATTATCAACATAAACAGTATTAATTAGCAAAAAGACCATACCTAATTGACTGGCTTTCCAATATATTTTATCAGCCTAAATTTTTGATGATTTATTGAGATAAACTGAAAGAACTCAGCCACCAAAGAATATGTGTATTACAGAACCTGACAGGGGGAATAAAATTATTCATGGTAACTGAACCTGTTACCTTTCTTGGATGCTTCTCTAGGAACTCAGTTCTACTGAATTGACTGAGTCAGCATTAAAACCTTTTGATCTAAATCACTCCCACAAAATGTCCATTTACAATTTATGCTGGGGATAAAAGGGACAGCTCAAAAGCAGGAGTGCAGAAGCAATAAGCATTAAAACAGAAACAAAACAGTGTAAGTGGAACGTGAACCACCTATTTGGCACTGTCCTATGAAGAATCAAATTAGAGTAGAATCTCCCTACTCTACCCCCACTGCACGCGCGGGCACACACACACACATACACGAGAAGAAGCTATTTCAGAAATAAACTTTATTCTAAAGCAAAGACCTGAACAACTGCTATTTTTAGATTCTATGCATTTATGTTGTCCATGGACATAAATTATGTTGACCTATAAAATAAAATTCACTCCTCAAACATTAACTTCAATTAACATACTTGGAAAAAAGAATGTTAATACACTAAAAAGACTACATGTACAGTTACTTGAAAAAAGAACTCTTAGTTTTGTTGTAGCAGAAAATAAATTTTTTATACAGAAAGCTTTTCCTTACATTCAAAATTTGATTAGTGTCGTGACTCAACATTTGACTTATTTAACAATATTATTTTGACATAAACTAATTCTTAAACAGCTACAAATAATGACCCAGGTTTTGAAATCTTGACACAATGATACCACAGGCAAAAATAAACAACAAACAAATACAAAATAAAACAAAAACATTCTTACTTGTCCCATTGGTGGCCCTCCCATAGGGGGCATCATTTGCGGCATCATTCCGTGAGGTACAGGAGGCATATTCGCTCTCTGACCCATAGGGTGCATTCCCATTGGGGCATAATGCATGCCAGGGTGCCCCATCTGAAAAACAGGGACAATTTAAAAATTAGCAAGTAAGAACATATGCTTCTCAAAAATCTGATTTCCACGTACTGGTTATGTGCAGTGCTTTAATATTAGATGAATGTGTGATTCAGTTACTGGGTTAGCTTATACTTCCTCGTCTTAAACAAAATGCACTACCCACCAGTATTCATAATGTGCTTGCAACTGACCAAACTACAGAACAAAATAGGAAAAATTAAGATAATTGCTGGACAGCTAGAGTATATATTTTATTTTTTGGAGCAGCCTGCTTTAATCAGTTAGCTTACTAAACCTGAGAACATGTGAAAACCAACTTAAAAACTGTTATGGGTGAAAAACCACAACTCTGTTCTATTTCACACAGCAGATAGCTAGTTAATATCTTAACAATAACTATTCTTAAATTTATTTTTAAGTTAATTTTAAACTCTGAAACGAGGATTTTCCAAATTATTTCAGATAAGAGCTGGTCTTAACAGAACACAAACATTATGGGTACCCAGGGACACTTAACTCCTAACATATGAACATAGTACTTCCTAAAAGAATCTTCAGGACAAGGAAAATTACCTCTGGAAAAAAAAATTTTTTTTTCATACTAAGATCTATCACTCAAAGACCCTAAATACAAAAAACTAACACTTCCATTTTAATTCCCTTTTAAAAGACAACTGTTTCTTTACCTTTGTGCCCATTGTTCCAGGTCTTAAAACCAGGTAATTATCCCCTGCCAATCTTCCCAGCTGTACCCCTTGCAACCATCACTACTACTGGTGAAAACAGATTTTGGCAGTCTCTTTCAAAGTCTACATAATCAAGTTTCCGCCTCCCCCTCCCTGCCACAGCGGGCCTACCTCTCCAAAACGCTCACCCCGCCCAAGGCCCAGCACCTCCACCGCGCATCTGTCTAGGCCAAGCCCAGTAAGAACTTCCAGGGACACACATTCTTCCCTTTGTGCATCCCCACTCTCCAATTCTCTTCCTCGTTACATAGCCCACCATCTCGAGCTCTTTCTTCGTCCACTCTCATCTTCTTCTCCTTTCGGAAAAAGCTTCCTGCCTCTCTGACTTCGTTTTTCATTGTGCCGCTTTCCCCCTGCTCCACCGATCCCTTACCGAGGGCCGTCTCCTCAGGAATCCGTCAGCAGAGACCCAAGAACTGGAGCAGAGGCTTGAGCCGGACAATCTCCGCTCCCCGTCCCCGGGACCCCGAGAAGGAGGATGGCTCTCCATTTCACTCACCATGAGGCCTCCACGCTCCGCTCCCGTCCCCGGCCTCATCGTCGGGCTCAGACTGCTCCGCCGGCGGCCACTGCCGCTACACATACCAACAAGAAGCGATCTGAGTGGCTGGCGCCCGCTGGGGCCAAAGGTTAAAGGCTGCCCTGCGCTACGGGGCGGGATCAGCGGGGCCAATAAGCTGACAGGCTTCCCCACTGTCCAATCAGAGTGCGCTGCCGACACGCAGCTCTGCGGCGATTCGCCCCCAGCCTCAGCCTCACTCGGCGTCGCCTGCATGGACGGGGGGGAGGGGGACGGAGGAAGTTTCTGCGCCTCCGCCGGGAAAACTCCACCAACTTTCCCCGGGGAAGGGAAGACAACGGTGTCCCAGCTTCCCGAGCTTAGACCACCTCACCCCGTAGGGGGTGGGGCAGTTGGGGGCCTGCCACCTTCACTCCCTCCGCCCGAGTTACGTACGCCCCACAAACCTGAGGCTGCCCGGGGTGGGGTGGGGGTGGGGTAAGCAGCTTCTAGCGTTAGCGGTGGCGGGGGCCAGGCGCGCGCGCGCGCGGTGCTCGAGGAGAAGAGGGGGCGGGGAACAGGAGAGGAGGTGGGGGCTCCTTAGGCGAGTGTTCGAGCTCCGTACGCACCAGCTGGAAAGCCCGAGGAGGGGGCGGGAAGGAGGCGTGTCAAGCAGGGTGGAGGGAAGTTGTGATGGGGCGGGGAGAACAATGCCAAAGGAAAAGAGAGAAGGGCAGTTAGGCAGGGGATAGCGGGGCCAGAGAAAATAGGAGCGTATAGCAGAAGAAGGGAGAAAGCAAATCGATTGGGAAATGTGAATCCGAGGGGTATGGGCGGGCGCTAGGACCGGGCGTCGAGAAGATGCGGCTTTGGTGCTACCGGGGCGCGCGCTTGCCTGAAGGTGACGCGGCCGTGGCGGAGGTCTCTGGCCGGGACGAAGCACTGCAGGGAGAGGAGACTTGGCTACCTTTAGCCTCCGCTCGGCTCTTTCTGCGCACTTCTCTGCTTCCTTTCCTTCCTACTGAGCTGGGGTCGTGCTCTGGCCCAGGGGTGCCCAGCCTTTCCTTAGGTCCCACTGCACCTTCCCCGCCCACTTGCGCACCTCTGCGCCCCCCTGCGCGCCGGTGCCGGGTGGTGGAGGCTATGGGGGGGTCTGGCCGCTGATTGGCTGTTGCGAGCGCAGGGCGGGGCGGGTGGGAGTCTCTCGACCTCCGCGGGCCCGCTCGTCTTTCCCGCCATGTCGTTCGTGGAGGGCGGGCGGCGCTCGGCTGCTCTGCGCCGACGCCTCGACACCCCTGTCACGTTTTCCCGGCCCGCGTTTTCCACTTTCACTCAGGGGGATAGTTGGGGTGAGGGTGAAGTGGACGAGGAGAACGGATGCGACCAAGTGGCCCGTGACCTGCGGGCGGAGTTCTCGGCCGGGGCGTCGTCGGAGCCTAGAAAGGGCTCGCTATTCCGGCGGGACGGGGACGGGTCTCCAGTTCTGCCCGATAAGCGCAATGGCATTTTCTCGGCGGTTGCGGACGGCGGAGCCCAGGCTCAGCGGTGGCCGGTCCAGGTCCTCTCAATTCTTTGTTCGCTGCTGTTCGCCATCCTCCTCGCCTTCCTCCTTGCCATCGCCTACCTGATCGTAAAAGGTACTGAAGCTCCGGCGTTGAAAGTCTCTGTCCAGAGTAAAGTTGAGCTTGGACGTGGGTCTTGCCTTTCATCTGTCTCCTCCCCATGAAAGGCCTGGAAGCTGGGAGTGGCTTTCACCCGGAGTCCTCACTGGCACCTTTCTTTGCTCATCTCCTTTTGTTTTGTTTTGTTTTCTGAATGGTGGAGGACCCTGGTGCAAGCTTAGGAGATCAGTTTTCAGAAAGGGTCTTGATTAAATGGGTATTCTTGAAGAGACAGTAGTCAGTGAACACTTGGGGTGAAATGTTGACAAAATTAAGCATTATGGAATACAACAGTCATTAAAAGAGGGTGGAAAGTGTGTGATTAAAATAGGCTATACATATTCAAAGAATTTATTTAATCCACAAATGGTTAGAGGTATGCTCTTCACTAATTTTGTACACGCACAGAATTCCAGAAAGAACGGATTTCCATCCCACAGCCAAAAGTTCTACTTTTACAGGTAAAATAATTAGCACTTCTTGATTTTGTATTAGGTTTTCAACAGAGTGTAGTGGTGAAGTTTTATAACAGGACCTGAATAACCTATTCTCTGATTATTAGTTTTATTTTCTTGAGTGTGAAGTTTAAGTATCAGCCAGATTGGAATAGAAAGAGATGTGCTGTGGAAAAAGTTTTCAAAGTTTATCCTGTAAACTGTATGGCTGGATATTTATATTACAGTAGAAAGAATCAGACCCGAGTTTAAATCTCAGTTCTCATTCGTGTGTGACTTTGGCCAAGTTACTAACAAAAACTAAAACAAAAACTACTTTAGTTCTGTGAGAAGCACCCAACAGGTTGCCACCCAAGTATTAGTTTTACTTCACTATTTAAATAGAATTAAATCAGCTTAACTTCAGTTTTAATTTTTTCCTCATTGCTTCCAAGCTCCTACTGGACTGCAGATGGCAGCTAACAACTTAGGCTTGATTTTCATACACAAGACAGGTTAGCGCAAATGTGAATCTCTTTATAGGATGATCTTGGGTGTAAACTGTCAGTGTTAAATATGTGTTTCATAGTTAACATTGTTTAACAGTGTTTCATTACTCTTTCACTCCCCTCCTCTTTTTTTCCACTGTATCTTGGAGAGAGTTTTGTAGGTTATTTCCCTTGTGCTGTGAGAGATTTCCTTTATATCATTAAGTCACAAAACTTGGTAAGCGGAGTCCATTACAGATGACATTGAGTTGTGCTTACTTTTGAGAATGGAAGAAAGGAATCTAATATGCTATGTAATTTCCATTGCATAAAATATTTTTAGGGGCACCTGGCTGACCGAAGAGCGGGTGTGATTTGAGGTTTTGAGTTTGAGCCCCACATTGGGGGTAGAGATTAAATAAATAAAATATTTTAACAGTACTCTAAGAAGCTTTGTGTATATGTGGCAGTTGACTCATACATGCTTTATTTGCATACTGAAGGTTCATAGCTAGTATATGGAATCAGAATTTGGACCCATTTGTTTCTGACTCCACAGCAGTTTCCACAGGTCCACAATATTTTCCCAGCCTTTAAGCTATTCAGATTGTAAAATCATCTTATTTACTCAAGCCTTCTTTTTTTGTATTTACAGAGTTGCATGCTGAGAATTTAAAGACTGAAGAGAACATAGACACTGGGCTACTAGGTATAACTTAACTGTTACTCGATTTGCTTTTGAGTTCATTTTTATTTTTCGAGATCATGTTTAAACTACAAAGTTTTGGGTAAAATACTTAATCACTTGTGCAATTCATTCAGTCTTAATTTTTTTATTTGTGTTTGTGGTAAATTTTATTATATTTTATATATACTTGGTGTGTGTGGGTGTACACCACACACGCTAGAAATACAGTTTGAATATAACTGTATGTGACAAAGACCCAGGGACTATTTAACATTTTCTTGCTACTTTCTGGAAAAGTCTCCTTATACCTTTTCCCAGGAATTAAAAACAAACAAAAAAACTTCTTCATGAACTTAGCAAAGATGACATTTTAAGCAGACCTCAGGAGAAATTTAAGTTTATATCTCCTATAAGCAACTTGTTTTTTAAAAAATGTAGTAAGTATTGGGCATACTTGTACAAGTTATGGACAACGAAGAGTCAGACTTGAGTTTCTATAGAATGTCTGTCAGAATGCTATACAGAGGTGCACCAGGATGGTTCAGTCCTTAAGCATCTGCCTTCAGCTCAGGTCATGATCCTAGGGTCCCTGCTTCTCCGTGTCCCTCTGGCTGCTGCTAACCCTGCTTTTGCTCTTTCTGTCATATAAATAAATAAAATCTTAAAAAAAAAAAAAAAAGAATGCCATACAGATTACTAGTGAAAAGTTGGCAAGGGTTATTTATCTTGTATTTATCTCTTCCTGCCAGAATGATTTTGAAGCATCCAGTGCTTTACTGGTTTGGGATGTTTTACTCCTGATTGCTGTAATTTATTTGATTAATCATTCTGAATTGGAAAAAAAAGTAATTGAGATCCTATCCTGCATGTCACCCCCTCTCCTAATTTTAGCTGACCTATTTAATCTCTTCAAGGCTAATGCCCCACAATGATAGAAAATACAGTCTGACTGATTTTGCAGAAGAGGATACCTTTATATTCAAAATATAGAAACAAATTAGTCCCATGAAAACTTTTCTTGGTCTTCTCAATTTCTTGCATGAGAAAATGTACTTTACAGTTACACATTTTATCAGTGTATGTTGTTACACTGTTTCATCTCTAAAAACAGCCAAGGTTATGAGGCTTTTCGTAGCATTTATTGATCTGTCAACTTGATGCCACAAGAATAGAACAGAATCTTAAGAACTAGGCATGAATTCTGTGTTGCTATTTAAAAGTTGGAAAACTTCATTCACATTTATGAAAAACATAGGGTGGCACTTGTCATCTGAAGGAATGGCTTGTTAAATATCAAAAGGAATGTAATAAGGCTTTGTCGTTTTCCTGTTTCTTTTTTTACTTCCAGTTAATCTGGTATTACTTTTGGATGTGCCTGATAGATAACCAATACTATGACAGCTAATATGAAGATCATTAAGTGTTTGCTAATGGCATGAATTCACTTTCAAGATTGAGGAGCAGTCTCAGGAGTGAGGAGAAATTACTGTATCTTTGTGGCCAAAAAACCCTACTAAACAATAGTTATGCCAAAACAAAAACCCTTATTTTCAACCAATGCTTTGGTGGTCAGATAAAGAGTATACCCAACATCTAGTGAACTAATTCAGTCACTTTCCTGGGGATAACTTTAAAGTGGGCATGGTTATAACAAATATTCATATTCATTGTAATGTGTAATAGAAAAAGCTTTTCTGTAGGAAGAGTATAGAATTCTTAACCTGTCTCAGAGAAGCAGTGCCAAGATGATTAAGCACCTATAAAGTTGAGGTTACTGAAATAACACTTACATTCTAAGTTCTAAGCTGGAATTCTTTTCTGTTGGGAGAAAATACAGTATAACCTCTCTGCAGAAGAATGTTTTGACTTGACTACTAGCTTCCAGTTAGTAGTCTAATTAAGACAGCTGATTATTGGGGCGCCTGGGTGGCTCAGCGGGCTAAGCCTCTGTCTTCAGCTCAGGTCATGGTCTCAGGGTCCTGGGATCAACCCCGAGTCTGGTGCTCTGCTCATCAGGGAGCCTGTTTCCTCCTCTCTCTCTGCCTGCCTCTCTGCCTACTTGTGATCTCTCTCTCTCTGTCAAATAAATGAATAAAAATTTTAAAAAAAAAGCTGGTTGTTGAAAATAGGCCATTTTTTTCAAATTTTGACTTGCAATCAAATCAACCTTGAGTTAACTTAGATATGAAGGATTGCGCATTAGCTTTTCTGTGAAGTATTGCCTGTGAAATTATATCCTTACCTGTTTACAAATGATATCAAAGTTTTTACATGAAGAAACAATTTTTAATAAAAACTGTTGAATTTGTCCACTATTTACAGGAAAAGCGGAATGTAGCCTTTTTAAATCCTACTGATTTTGTTGTATTTCATTGCATTTATTTTGCCTTGTTTGCTAGGTGCCTCATAGGTAAGTATAATGTTTGTTTTGTGTATTACCCTTTTTTTGCTTTAATTGTTATTGTTCATACTTGTTATCTTTATATTTCTGTGATTCCTATTTAAATTTTATTGCAAATTGCCTCAAATCTTTAAGAATCACCTGCTTTTTAGAATCAAATAATATAAGGATAGTAGCTACTCTCCCTTGAAAGAATTCTCTTTCTAGAAAGAGTAATAAAAATTTTGCACACTGCAGATTTTTTTATTGCAATTTAGGCCTGGTCCAAGATTGGTATAGCTCATTAAGAGCAAATTTTAGCAACAGCTCTCATTTTAGTATGCTTAAGAATCACCTGGACTTTCTTTTAAAAAGTACCTCTAGGTTTTGTTTCAGTCAGGGTAGAGTCCAAGAATCTTCATTTTTTATAGGTGATTTTGATACCCCACAGATTAATGAATTCCTTTTGCAGGGTAAGAATCTCTCTCTTTTTTTTTTTTTTTTAAAGAAGTGTGGGTTTTTTTTGTTTTTGAAGATTTTTTTTTAAATATATTTTTTTATTAATTTAGTTGACTGAGAGAGAAAAATCACAAGCAGGCAGAGAGGCAGGCAGAGAGAGGGGGAAGCAGGCTCCCCGCTGAGCAGAGAGCCTGATGTGGGGCTCGATCCCAGGACCCTGAGATCATGACCTGAGCCGAAGGCAGAGGCTTTAACCCACTGAGCCACCCAGGCGCCCCTGAAGATTTTATTTTTAAGTAATCTCTATACCCAGCAAACTTAAAACCATGAGATCAAGAGTCACACATTTTACTGACTGAACCAGCCAGGGGCCCCAAAAAAGTGTGTTTAAAGGCAGTTAAAGTCCTTGCAAGTTGACTAGTGACAGACTAATAAGATATAAGTCCAAATGCCTCTTAAGAAACCTGACTTTGAAAGGATCTGCAGGGGCACTTGGGTGGCTCAGTGGATTAAAGCCTCTGCCTTCGGCTCAGATCATGATCCCAGGGTCCTGGGATCGAGCCCCACATCGGGCTCTCTGCTCAGCGGGGAGCCTGCTTCTCCCTCTCTCTCTGCCTGCCTCTCTGCCTACTTGTGATCTCTGTCTGTCAAATAAATAAATAAAATCTTAAAAATATAAATAAAAGGATCTGCAACACTGCCATTCTCTTGTCATCTTTGCCTGAAAACAGTCTTCCTGGGAAACTCTGTTTATCATTTAAACAAAAAAAGATTCATGATGAGCATGGTATCAGTGCATTTGGGGAGTTAATTGATCCTAATGGTTAATAGGGTTATGCTATCAATGATCCTCTTTATTGGTGAGGTAGACCAGCCAGGGAGATGTAAGAGATGCTGTCACCTGGTTTTGGAACCTATCTCCCTTAATCATCCCTAGGTGGCATTAGAAGGGCTTTCCTTTTATAATTGTCCTACAAACCATCCCCTACCGTAAGCCTGTTTTTCAGGGAGATAAATAAAACTTAAGTTTACTTAGTTAAATCACATTTTATTGATTGCACTAATATAAAACATAGGAATTAGGTGCGCCTGGGTGTCTCACTGGTTAAAGCCTCCGCCTTCTGCTGGGGTTGGGCTCTTGGCTCAGCAGGGAGTCCCCCCCCACCCCTGTCTCTGCCTACTTGTGATCTCTCTCTCTCTCTGTCAAATAAATAAATAAAATCTTTTTTTAAAAAAAGCAAAAAACAAATAGGAATTATTTCATTTTTGTACGGTAACTTTTGTATCTGTCACATTTTCCAAGTTTTATACCTTTTCACATACTTAGTTCTATTTCCAATTTTTACATTTTTTTCATGTCTTACTACAGGGTGTGATAAAATGACCTTTTATTTGAGGCAAGCCTGAAATAAGTACATAAGAAAAACAGAAAGATATGCTATTACCAGAAAATGCTTAACCTAAGACTACTGTCATTAAATTAAATGTAGGACTAGTACTTTTAATATACATGTCCTAAGTATTCCATACAGGAATTGTAATTGACTTAATGGAGTTCCTTCAGTCCGAAAAGATTTTTGGTACTTTGTCACTCTTGACATCTACTAGTTAATAGTTAACATTAAGTCTCTCTTGTGGCTAAGACTAGATATGTAGCATTTTGCATTGTCAGGGGCTATTCTTGTTTTTTTGTTTGTTTATTTTTTAAGATTTTATTTATTTAAGAGAGAGAGTGTGAGAGAGAGCATGAGAGCTTAGAAGGTCAGAGGGAGAAGCGGACTCCCTATGGAGCTGGGAGCCCAATGCAGGACTCGTTCCCGGGACTCTGAGATCATGACCTGAGCCGACTGAAGGCAGTTGCTTAACCATCTGAGCCACCCAGGTATATTCTTGTTTTTAAGTTACCCATCTAGTTCTCCTTTATGATTGAGATGTTTATAGGCTTGTGAACATTTACAGAGATGATTGATATATACTGAGTTCAATCAAAGATGAAGACAACTCATTTGAAGAGTTTATCAGTTATTTACTCTGCCAAGAGATAAGTGAGACTCTACCCTCATGATTTCGTAAGATAGAACATTAGAATCTTGGTAAAAATTTCCGAGAGAAAGGATGTGTTGGAAAGTGACCTGTTCTCTTAGAAAGGTACAGGTTGAAAACAACCACTCAGTTTCTTCCTTACAGTGAAAAATGACTGAAACTGTGAACTTAAACTATTTTCCGTGAATGTATTGAGCGTTGTCATTTGAGGCCAGTATGTATTAAGGATATGATATAGTGCTCTCTGCAGCTGGGTGGGGTAACTCAAGTAATGCATTGAAAATTTCACAAATATGTCCTGTGGCTGTGTTTGTAAAATTGTGTGTATTGCTTATTCATATTAGTTGAAGAATGACGACTAAGGCAAAAATGAAGAGAAAAACAAAAGCCCAAAAGTACTGGAAAGATGCAACCAAAATTTTAGATAATTTACCTGAGTTTTAGATCTTTTTATTCTCTATTTTCTATAATTAATGACAATAACTCTCAATAAGAAAAACTTTATTATTATATGATTTCTGATATGAGGAATTTGAGAGGCAAGGCGGGGAGTTGTGGGGGGTAGAGAGGGAAAAATGAAACAAGATAGGATCTGGAGGGAGACAAGCCATAAGAGACTCTTAATCTCAGTAAACAAACAGGGTTGCTGAGGGGTGGGGGTTTAGGGATAGAGTGGCTGGGTCGTGGACATTGGGGAGGGTATGTGCTATGGTGAGTGCTGTGAAATGTGTATGCCTGGTGATTCACAGACCTGTACCCCTGGGGCAAATAACATATTACATGTTAATAAAAAAATTAATTAACTTTTAAAAAAGAAAAACTTTGTTTAAAGAAAAGCACAAATTTAAGCTTAGAAAAATATAAGTAACATTCAGCAATTAATAATACTTTTAACCTTTACGGTATGCCAAACTTTATTAATTTTTTACATGTGTTATTTCACCTAGTATTGCCAACCTTCCTACATTCATTCATATAAGTTATCTTCTGAACCAAAATTCACAACAGTGTATATTAAAATTTTTATGTCACTAGATAGTTTAGGCACAACAGTAAGGCAGAAATAATATGGGTTATTAGCAAGAATTATCATTGTGCAGCCAAATTATTTGTCTTAAAAATCATTGCAGGTCTCCTTACTACATAGAAGTGTAATGAGAAGTCCACATTGGGAACTCTAATCCCCAAGAAATTGGGATCTGGGGAGATGTTTCTTAGGCTAATGAAGTAAAACTTGAGCTGGCATTAAAATTAGCTGGAAGACTTAAAACTTATCTTGCTAGACTTTGCTTGTTCTAGAGTTTCTGATTCAGTAGGTGTGGTATGGAACCCACAAATTCTGCATTTTTAATAAATTTCTAGGTGATGCTTATGCTTCTAGTTCATGAGAATCACTGGTCTAGTAGTTCACAAACCTGACATAATCAATAACAAAATCCTGCAGATTTTCTTTTTTCGAAATTACAAGATCTCAGAACCTATCTTTACCTACTCAAAGTTGAAGTCACTTAATTGGCTTCATGTTTGAATGCTCAATATAAGTCAAGGTCTGTTGGACCCATTTTTTAATTCTCTTGAACAATACTGTTTGTAAAACGGGTATTTCGTGACTTTTTTATTCTTTGTTGGGCCATCTTCCAGAGACTAGTTATGTTTTTGATGGAATGAAGCTTATTTAATCTTGAAATATTGGTCTGTTGGATCCTTTTATAAATCTAAGATACATCGTGGGATTTTAGTGATCTTTTCTATATCTCAATTCTTTCTCCCTAGTCACTCTTCCTCTCTCAAATAAATAAATAAATCTTTAAAAAAATGGTGGAATCATAAATTATGCAATAGATGGGGCGCCTGGGTGGCTCAGTGGGCTAAAGCCTCTGCCTTCGGCTCAGGTCGTGATCTCAGGGTCCTGGGATCGAGCCTCACATCTGGCTCTCTGCTCAGCAGGGAGCCTGCTTCCCTTCCTCTTTCTCTCTCTCTGCCTCCTTGTGATCTCTGTCAAATAAATAAATAAAATCTTTAAAAAAAAAAATAAATAAATTATGCAATAGAATTGTGGCTATGTGTACTGATATAAAAGGTCTCATCATTATGTGAGAGAAGCAAAGCACAGGACAGTTTTTCTGGTGAGAATTCCGATTGCTTTTAGGAGTGGAATTGGTTAATTGAGGTAGGAAGACTTTAACTTTTATATGCTTTTGTACTGTTTACAAATTATGTTAACTCTTGATAATATGGAGTTACGTAGCATTAGTTGTCAAGTTTTTGACTTCAGGATTCTGGAGGAGGGGACTTGTTAAGATTCAGTTGTTGCTAGTTGCCAACTTGTATGGCTTTTCTGCTTGTTCACAAACAAATTGAGTCACTTTCTGAAGCATAAGCACTTTTGGACTATGATATTACTGTGTACTTTTGTAGACCTTTCATTGTGAATCTACTTTTATCAGTGGTGTAACTGTTGATTAGTTCAAAGTGAATATAAAATAAGCCCAAAATGAGGCAAACACTTAGATTGGGGAATAGTGCTCAGTTTTGAAAACTCAAGGATATTCTTGTATCAATTTTGACAGGTGTTCTGTTAAAGAACCTGAATGAAAAAGCTTGATGGACTGGAGAGAGCCTCATACTTTGTAACTTTTTAATCTGTTATTTTGTGTCTTTCTCACTTTTTTTTTTAGATATTTAGAAGTTTCCATCATTCCACAACAGTCCCCAGATAGTTGATTTTTCATAATTGCTATCTTTGTTCTGCAGACTTGTATTATATAATATTAAACAGTGTAAACTTGTCAATTATTTTCTCACCTTTAGCAGTATTCATCTAAATAATAACAAGTAATAGCTATTTGGCAGAATAACCATCCTTAAGTTGTAGCTGTACATTAAGTACACTTATAATTTTTATTTTGGTCCCGTATCTCACTGTGTTGGCAGGAAGGTTGTACCTCAGTCTCTGCTGAGCTTCTGTCTACCTAGTCCCAGGTTGGGTTAAGGTTCTGAAGTGTGACATTATGCCAGGACATTGGGGTGGGGTGCAACCTAGTCCTCAAAACATTTGCTCAAATGAATTAGTTACTGCTGAATTAGTTAGCTGTTTTATCAGTCTATTACTGGGCTTTATATGGTTTACAAACAGACTGATGCACATATTTCTTAACTACTTGCTAAAAGACATCTTGGTTGCACATTTTGTGCAGCCAGGAAATTTGGTAATTCATAAGTCATTCTCAACTGTAGTCCTCTCAACCTTTCCTCCCTCCCGGTACTACTGAGGCCTCTGACACACAGTTATCAGTGGTCTTAGCATAGTAAACTCTCTTAAAGAGGCAGTTTGAATATATATCTAAAAACTGTCAAATTGGGGCAACTGGGTGGCTCAGTTTAAGTGTTTCCCTTCAGCTCAGGTCATGAGCCTTGCATGGGGCTCCCTGCTTGGTGGGAAGGCTGCTTCTCCCTCTCCCACTCCCCTGCTTGTGTTCCCTCTCTCACTGTATCTCTCTCTCTCTCTCTCTCTCTCAAATAAATAGGTAAATCTTAAAAATAAAAACTGTGTAATTTATTCCCTCTATTCTCACTTTGTTCATTTCCCTCATTCTTCCATTTCTCTTTTACCCCTTCCACGTGTCCAATATAATACCATGCTTTTGACTTTAGAGTTCTTTGAGAAAATCTTGCAGTCTTCCACTTTGAAACTAGAACCTAGGGTCCCAACCCATTTTAAATTGGGAGTTAACCTTTGTTCATATACTGAGGAAAATTGAAGAATCTGATGAGGTTTATAATGTAAAGAGTAGATACCATAAAATTAATTCTTATGTCAAAAGTGCATGATATGGAAAGAAAGGAATCACGTAATACTAGGTAATAGAAGATAGCAAGCTATGATTCACAAAGTAAATGAAAAATGTTGAAACATTTTTTTTTTTAGGATTTTATTTATTTATTTGACAGAGATTACAAGTAGGCAGAGAGGCAGGCAGAGAGAGAGGAGGAAGCAGGCTCCCTGCCGAGCAGAGAGACCGATGTGGGGCTTGATCCCAGGACCCTGGGATCATGACCTGAGCCGAAGGCAGAGGCTTTAACCCACTGAGCCACCCAGGCGCTCCAAATGTCAAAACATTTTAACAGTGAAGTATTTTAACCATTTTTCCTGTAGTTGAATTTTATAAAGCTGAAGATAAGTTATATTCTTAAGTTGAATTTGTACTCTTTTCCCTATGTTAAATAATAGAAATATTAAACTATTAAAATGTTACTTATTTTTAATTATTTTATGTTATTAATTTATAGTTGAAATAAGATGTTAAATGATATGACTTATTTTTTTTCTTTTATTAAAAGATTTTATTTATTTGAAGAGAGAGTGAGCGAGAGCATGAGCTGAGGGAGAGGGAGATGGAAAGGGAGAGGCGGACTCCCTGCCTGCTGACCAGGGAACCCAATGGCAGGGCTCAGTCTCAGGACCCTGGGATCATGACCTGAGCTGAAGGCAGACACTTAACCCACTGTGCCACCCATGCGCCCCTAAATGATATCACTTCTAATTGTGCTTTGGTATTTTATGCTTTTGCATGAGTTTGCTTGTACTAAGCTCAAATCTCTTACGTGTTACCTACAGGCAGTTCAGAAATTCAAAAATACACATAATCTTTTGAACATGATGATACTGGTTTACTTTAAATTGCTTTGGTGTTAATAATTAAGTTTTTCTCCTCTCTTCCCATTAAGGATTCTGGACTCCACTTATAATATCTCTATCTGCTGGATTCTCCTGCTGTAGCTTTTCTTGGACAGTGACTTATTTTGATTCTTTTGAACCAGGAATGTTTCCTCCTACTCCTCTTTCACCAGCCAAGTTCAAGTAAGTATTCCTGTTTCTTCTTTTTAACCCATTCCAATTCTGTTGAAATGCTAAAACAGATAGGAGCAAGAGGCTGCTTTATGTAAGATAACATGTTGGGGTCCCTGCCTCTATAAAATATAAATGACTTAAGGTTTTCAGTTTGGCTCAGCCTTTAGATAACTGGACAATATTTTAAACTCCTTACCTAGATAATGTAATGGTTGTTTAAAAAATGAAATTCAAGAAATGATCTAAAAAAGTAAGGAACTTTGATTGCTATTTATCCTTTTGGGATGGAATTTCATTTAAACAGTTTATGAAGGCTAAACTTATATCAGCAATGTGAAAGTTTTACTAAATGCATGTATAAATGGTCAGATTAATACCAGTTTAATAATTGGATTAGACTTTTCCTTAGATTTCAGTTTTGTTTAATAATTAGCAAGCATTTATGACACCCAGTTTATATTTCTAGATCAAATTAGATGCATTTCATTGTGGAACAACAATAAATTTCTTTGGTCTGTATTTTCTGTATTTCAAAGACTTTCAGAAAATTGAGTAGGCAGTGTTCTAATCTAGTTTATTTATGTCAGGAAAGCTTGGGTTTTAAATACTGTAAATTTCCAAGTAAGAGAATTCTATAAACTGAGGGGTTGGGGAAAAGGTGAAGAGTAGGAAATAAATTTTAGTTTAAGATATGTATATTACCAGAGTATTATTGTTATTGTTGCTGTTATTACTACCAGCTTCAGCTTACTTCATGGACAGCTTGTAGAGATCAAATAAAATCTATTTGAGGGACTCTATAAATAGGAAGTTTACTATTAACAATAGTTATTAATAATCATTGTATTATCAGCTCTTATTAGTAAACTCATATTTTTCTATCTTATAAATAGATCTTTAAAACTTCTGGCTTCACTTCAGTTGTAATATGTGTGTGTATTTTAAACACCTTAAGAAATCTCTATACTGTATATGAAACATAAATCATACCCTTGGCAATAAATTTTGTGTATGTGTTAAAAGTCATTGATGAGTAATTAATAATCTAAATTGATTAAGTTATACCCAACAGCTCAATACCATCCCATAGTTTACATGAGTACCATTCAGTTGCCAAGTTTATTTTGCTATGCAATATTCTGTTCAATTCAAATTTATACTCCTGCTGCTCGATGACATTAATTGCTTGGTAACAAGGGATGTGCATCTAATGTTGATAATATAATTAGGCTCCTTTCATAGGTGACCAAAAATCATAATCTTACATATTTTTTTCCTTTTATTTCTTTATAGCTCACTTCTTTCCTGATTCCTAGCTATTTAATAGATCTTGCAGCCTGGATATCAGAACGCACCCTGCACTTAAACTTATTAAGACTCCAGCCTGTCTTTAAGATATCAGTCTCCATTCACTTATCAAGGCTTGAAACCCTTTTTCACTGCATTTATCCTTTGCCAAATGGATATCCTTTGCCTTTTGGAATGTTATTGGAATACTTTGTCTTTGTACCCTCAGTGTTTTTGCCCTTTTTAAGGCCTTGGCCAGTGACCTTCAATCCTTCATCTCCCCTACTTCAAGCTTTCACTTTTCAAATTCATCCTGTATATTGTTACCTCTGTAAAAGCAGATCTTAGTCACACTCTTCCTTGTTTAAAAGCCTTCAGTGGTTTTCTCACTGCCTTCAAACTGATGTCAACTTCCAAGTACAGCAGAACAGTCCTTCCCCAAGTGATCCTACCATGCTTTTCCGGCTTTATCTTTAGCTATTTCTCCAGTGCACCCTGTATCCACATAATCATATTACCCTGGCATCCCTTGAATAAACTGTACTTCTGAGATGCCATGACTTTACTCTTGCTGTTTTCTCTCCTGGAATATCATTTTCCCTTGCAGATTCTCTTCTGCCGCCACCAGAATTCATAAGCCTTAAAGATGTTAGAAGCTTTTGGAGTTAGGGAAAAGCATTTCAGTATTCTATTTAAAAACTGGAATTCTGTGGGTATTTAACTAATTTCTTAAAAATCATCTTTGCATTTCAAGGTACCTGAGATGTCTCAGTTGGTTGAGCATCTGACTCTTGGTTTTTGGTTCAGGTCATGATCTCAGGGTCATAGGATCCAGTCCCAGAGCCCAATGTGGGACTCTGTGCTGAGCAGGGAGTCTGCTGCAGAATCTTTGCCTCTCCGTCTGCCCTTCCTCCTGCTCACTCGTGCGTGTACACACATGCTTTCTCTCTCAAAATAAATGAATAAATCCTTTTAAAAAATTGTCTTTGCATTTTTAAAAAGATTTTATTTGTTTGAGAGAGAGTGTAAGAGAAAGGGCTAGTACAAGCGGGAGAGGGGCAAAGGGAGAGGGAGAAGCAGACTCCCAACTGAGCAGGGAGACCAGTGTGGTGTTCCATTCTTGAGCCCCCCAAGATCATGAACCGAGCCAAAAGTAGATGCTTAACCAACTGAGCTATCCAGGTGCCCTATCTTTGCATTTTGTATTAAACTAGAACCAGTATTGATAGACCTCTGTTTTCAGTGTGTTATTTGTCATTCAATTTTTTTTAAGATTTTACTTTTTTTAAGTAATCTATACACCAGATATAGGGGTTGAACTCACAACCCTGAGATCAAGAGTCTCATGCTCCACTGACTAAGCCAGCCAGCTGCTCTTACTCATTCAATTTTAATATGAGGTAGTGTCAGATTAGAGACTCAGATTGCGTATTTCTTAATACAGCCCTAGAGCCACAGTTTTAAAATATGTACATTATGTTCACCTATATATATTTGAATTTCTTTCAATTTGTAAATTGGGTAATTTAATTTTATATATTGTAAATCAACTATTAAATACTCAAGGCCATGAGTGAAACTGTCATTTAAAATTACCATATGTTGATACAGACACAGTCCAGAAAAGGCATATAATAAATATAGTGATAGATGATGGCATATTAACAGAAACCAGATGACAAAGGCAGGTGTAATATAGAGTTAATTGATGAAACTGAGTTTTAGGGTGAAAATCCTGCCCTCTAGTGCTTGTAGAAAATAATGCAATAACTGTACTTAGAAATGTCAGAGTAAGTATATTCTCTATGTCACCAGTAGAGTGAGAGCTTGTACAAGGAAAGGACTTCTGTACCTTTTGAGAAAGTTGAAATAATCAGACTTCATTTTCTTAGAAATCAGATTGATACATTTCAATAATTTGTAATATGCATTTATAAAAATATCTTTGTAACAGGCTATTTTATAACTTAAACAATGATGTTAATATAAATATTTTTCCTGATCAAATGAAAGTAGTGCAAATTCTTTGTTGAAAATTCAAAGAAAAAACAAAAAAAAATAATGGGAAAACTTATAAACAGAAAGTGGCTGCCAACATCTTAATGTATATCTTTCTATTCTTTTCATATTTTAAAAATTAAACTTGGAATCATAGTAGACATCCTGTTTTATAAACCATTTTTTATTTAACATTATATTTTATAATATGTATATAATATCATATGTTTATATTATTTAACATTATTTCTTTTGAATTTTCTTTTTTTTTCAGTATTTCTTTTGAATTTTCAGTGTTTTAAATACACTTTAAAGACGTCATCATAGATGTCAGTTTATTTTTAAAAGGAAATCTAATATAAATGATAGCTAGATTCTAAGATAATTTATTAAGCAGGGATTTGCTTAACTAGAAACTAAAGAAAAGCAGGATAGTTAAGGATCATAAAATGAAGCGACTTTTTTCCTTATTTTTTTAATTTCTAGTACCATGAGTATCAGACATGATGAGAATGAAATAACTTGTGTCTAACTGGTTTTTTTAAAAAGCAGTCTTTTGCTCTCCTTTGCAGATTTTAAACATTTGGGCTTTTTTTCCCCCAAATAAGCTAATTGGTAAAAGCGGAGGAAAAAATTGAGAGGCCCATGTATACTGTGGCTCTCAGTTGTTTATCCCTAAAAATATAAAGTCCTAAAGGGAAGGAAAAAACAACATATATTGGTATTTAGTAAATATTACGTGAAAGGTCTAATGAAATCAGCAATTTGAATAATTCATTGATAGAGTTGAGATTAGAAATAAAATCTTTTTCTTGTATTCATTAAAGTATTTTTTCATATTTATTCTTTTATGTTTGTTAGATATTTTCTTAGCTGAGGCCACTACAACAAAGTACCATACACTGGTGGCTTACAAACAACAGAAATTTGTTCCTTTCACAGTTGTGGAGACTGAAAGTCTAAGATCAGGGTGGCAGCTTAGTTGGGTTCTGATGAGAACTATCTTCTGGGTTGCACATGGCCTCCACATTGTATCCTCACAAGACTGAGAGCAGGTTTCACTCTCATGATCTCATTTAATCCTAATTACTCCCAGAGACCCTACCTCCTAATACTATCACATTGGGGGGTAAGGTTTTAACACATAAATAGGAGAAAGTGTGGAAGGGGGTACAAGCATAGTCCATAACAAAATTTAGAAATTTTCGCTTTTATATAAGCACAGGACCTTTAGGAAATAACAAGATAAAGAACTTTGCAAGGTATGTTTTCAGACAGGTATTTAATGGACTTCAAAAGGCATATTAAGAAAAATTATTATACTGACTTAGCAAACTGGGTTAAAAGGTATACTGTATTGTTACACACACAGACTTCTCTATTAGGAAGCATTTTCTTTGTGTATTTGAATCAAATATACTTTTAAATCATTTTCTTAAAATTTCTGATAATATGTTACCATGTTAAATAATGAGACAGAGGCAGTAACTTCAGATTAAAGTGTCTGTGTAGGCTTTCCCTACTTCTCACTACTTTGAATATTTTTCTCTTCCAGGCTGCTTAATCAGCATCTCCAGTTCACTTCACATTAGTTTTCCCCATTCATTCATTCAGTTTTCTCAGGGATTTCTGAGCAGGCAGATGTAACTGTGTGGATAATCAGTATTTCATATTGTGGTTATCTGCTTTAATTATAGTTTCCAGGAGTTAATGCATCTAGGTATGTGACCTACCCATCCAAAGATACCTCATTATTTAAGTCTTCCTGATTGGGGAGGAAGCTAGGTATGGCTAGGGGTGCCTTGAAGCTGCATTTTTCCTAACAGTGAATTTCACGTTACCTATGCCCCATCTAGTGGAGCAATAATGTAGCTGCAGGTTTATAGTTATTCAGCATGCTAAAATAAAAACCATTCAATTATAATAGGTCCCACCTAGGGTAGAAATGTTACTTTGCAGTCTAGAAATAAATTTAGTGGAAAATGATAATGTAAGTGATGGGTTTAGCAAATAATACAGTGTTGAAAACTCATTTTTTAATTAAGAATCAAAATATTTAATAATGATGACATGAAGAACAGTGAAAGTGGTCATTAAATTGTCTGCTTTGTGGTGATTTTATATAGAGTCAGTTAGGGGTCAAGGGCCAACCAATATTCTTAAGTTAAGGGTGTTCCTTCACTGCAGTCAATAGTGTTGGTTAACAAAAGTCTTATTGTTGGAATGAAAAAATGTGCATTTAGATCAAAATTAAAATTTAACAGTGTATGACTATAACCTTCAAGCCAAGAAGTTAATTTTGTAGGGATAGGGTTATCATTTTGTGCTAGAAATATCCACAAAGACTTATTTTCAAGGAGAAAAAAAATCAGTGTTTGTGTTAAAATTATTAAGGATGGGCTGTATTATAGAAATCGAGTATTACTGGCAATTTCAAATTTTAACCTTACGCTGGTCAAAGGTAATATAAAAAAGTAAGATATCTAGTTAATTGGCTATCTGAATCCAAAGTCTGGATTATTGAATTTCTTGCTGAGAAACTGATTTTAAGTAATTTTTCTCCTTCTCGAGAAATACTGTACAGATAGCATGTCATGCATTCACAGTGTTGTAGATTTTGGAAAACATCTTAGTTCTTCATGAATCCTCTCTTGTCTTCAGTTCTAAGAAGTTTATCATCATGAGTATTACAAGTAAAAATGAGTCTTTGAGGATAGAATAAATTATTGGTTGTAATCATGACTTTTTTGAGGCACAGTTCGTGGTCAAAAAGTAGGGAATCTTTATAATTATTGGTATTATGCCATGATTTCTAGAAATGTGCTAACGAAGAAGAGTGTTTTTTCACTAAACTTGCTTTAAATATTGTCTGTGGAATTTGATTGGCAGAATACAGTATTTCATGGTTGATTAACAAACTGGGAGCTATCTGCTGTCTTCCTGAAACTGTTGGTCTTTTTGTCAGGATCATTCTCAGTTGTATGCCTTTCTATATCTTTTTCCAGTCACAAGTGATATTTGGTAAATATGAAGATACTCAGTTGCAAAAAACACATGCTTTTAATTTAATTTAAATTTAATTTATTTCTGTAAATCTTTTTTTTAAAGCACGTTGCTTATTTGGAATCTGCAAAGTAAAATAGAAGTGAGAAAGAAAAGGGAACAGTTGGTTTTTGTGTGAATTGCTTTTTGGTAAACAGTTTTTGGTAATCATTTTATAGACTAAAAATTAACACATATGATCTGATACTCTAGCATGTGTTTTGTTTGCTTGTTTGTTTGTTTTAGTAGGTTCCATGCCCAGCGTGGAGCCTAGCGCAGGGCTTGAACTCAAAATCCTGTGATCAAGAGTCAAATGCTTAACGGACTAAACCACCCAGGTGCCTCTGTGTTATTTTATGTGTAAAGTGTCCTGGATGTAAGCAGTTGCTGAAATATTTATGTTTTTATTACATTTATATATGAGTTTATGTTGTTATGGAAGGGAAGCATACAATGAGTAAAATATTTAATCGTAGAAAATTCCAGTTTTAGGATTGGCATTGCTGTATTGGAATACTCTTTTTTTTAATTCAACATTAGGTTTATTTTTCTGTTATTAAAGAGTTTTCTCTAACTTGTCCTTCTTGACTTTAGGGGCTTTAATTCTTAGGGGTTAAGAAGATACAGACAAATACAGTAGTAAAATCAAAATAGAAATGGGGTTATGGGGTTGTCTGGGTGGCTTAGTCAGTTAAGCACCTGCCTTCGGCTTAGGTCATCATTCCAAGGTCCTGGGATCAAGCCTCCTTTCGGTCACCCTGCTCAGTGGGGAGTCTGCTTCTCCCTCTCTCTGCTTCTCCCCAGGCTTGTCCTGTCTCTGGCTCACTCTGTCTTTCAAATCAATAAATAAAATCTTCAATTTAAAAAAAAAAAGAAAAATGGGTCATGGTTTCTTTGGCAGTAATATGAGTCTTAGAGGTGAAGGATGACTTAGTATGTAAGTTAGAAGTCCTTTTCGAGGCACAGTAGATTGAACATTGAGCACAATAAATTGACTCTACAACTTTTTCATATAGATTTTGGAGAGCTGCTTCTTTGTTGAATCAGATTCTTTATTGCCTTGGACTAATGAAACAAATGTCAGATGGCTAATTGCAGTAGGAGGGAAAACCTACTAATGAAGGACATGGATCAAGAACTTGGCCTTGTTATTTGTGTTTCATGAAGTTTCATTAGGCAACGTGGTCACTATTAATGAATATATTGATGATATTGCACTGTGGCTTCTTGAAGTGAAGGGTTAAAATATATACATGTCTTATATATTCCATTACTGTTCTGAAGGAGACTTAAATAGATGTAAGAAAATCCTGTAGAAATCATACTAATTAACTTGGTTTCCTTGTTTTCATAAAGTAGTGTAGCAAGTGAGCATTTGCTTTGTACCTGTTTGCTATGGCTTTTGCCTATGCTAATTTACAATGTTTTATGTATGGGTTACTGAAAAGGCACAGGTGTGCATATGCATAGAACAGCCTTGATAAGAAATACTTGAGGGATAGTACTTGCCGGTTTTGTTCTTAGAACTTTTCATGTGTCAACAATCTTTGTAAATCATAGGAGGCAGCCTGGTATATGAAAGGGCTTATGAAACAGAAGAGGTGGCTTCCACGGTGCCTGGGTGGCTCAGTCAGTTAAGTGTCTGCCTTTGGCTCAGGTCATGATCTCATGGAGAGCCACGTCAGGTTCTCTGCTCAGCAGCAGTCTGCTTCTCCCTCTGCCTGCCACTCTTACCACCTCCCCAACCCCACTCATGGTCTCTTTCTCTCTCTCTCAAAATAAATAAATAAAATCTTAAAAAAAAAAAAAAAAGAAAGAAAGAAAGAAAAGAAAAAAAGGAGTGGGTTCCAAATCCAGGCTACACCTTATACTAGCAGAACTTTTGAGCAAGTCAGTGTCTCTAAGCCTTAATTTTTTCACTTCTAAAATGGGATAAAAACAATGATATCCATCCAAACAGGCAATAAGTGTAAGTTTACTAATTAAAGCAATAGATGTACCAGCTAATAAAGCAGTCTTCGTCCCAGAGTATTTCTTTTCTTAATTGAGATTTTTTTAAGCTAACATCTAACCATGGCCTACTCTTGCTGCCAAGTATCTTTTATTAGGTAATTGTTACTTCTTCTGAGATTTTATTTTTTGTATTCTTTTGATATAGACCCTCTTTCTTTAATGAAATAATGCTGATATTAGATAGTAATGGTTTTTTTTTTTTTCTAGAAGAATTATTTATTAGAGAGAGAGAGTACATAATTGGGGGGTGCAAAGGGGAAGGGAAAAGCAGACTCCATGCTGAGCAGGAGCCCATCACGGTGCTCGATTCCAGGACTCCAGTATCATCACCTGAGCCGAAGGCAGGCACTTAACTGACTGAGCCACCAGGCACCCATAGATAGTAATGACTTTCAAACATTGTTCTTGGCAAAGTAAAAGTTTGGCAACAAAACACAGTGTCAGTTACTTCCTTTTTTCAAAATATTTTTTAAACTGACTTGTGAAATCTAAAGACTTGGGAATCCCATTATTCTTTTTATCTTTTGTACTATTTGCCCTAACTTCCTATGGAATAAGGACTTTGTTTAATCATGATAGTACTCAGCACAGATGGATGTTTGGGGACATTTTTCTACTTCAACACACTAGTGAATAAAGTTAGAATTTCTGACATTATTCAATTTGCAACATAGTGGATTGCTATATATAGATAAACTGTGGGTTAATATGTACATACTTTCATCCGACCAGATACGCCTTTATTTCCCTTTGACTGATTTTCAAGGAATTGTACAATAAGAGATACTTAAAATTATACATACGTCATTCCATTTTAAAGAACTTTGCTCATCTTTAGGATTTTTCAGTGCCCATAGGCCATTACATTAGATAGTATCACACTGGCAAAGCATAGGATTGTGACTCAATTAAAATTTCTAGTTGGCAAAATTCTAGATAAAAGACTATTGTATATAGGGAGGCATAATTATTGCGGGATTGAGATCCGAAGGATTGAGATCCGAAAGGGATTAAAGACCTCAGCAAACCATCCTTATGCTATACAGGAGAAAGTAGGACCAGAGAAGTTGGTAGTACAGCTAGAAAACAATAAATGCTAAGGACAATAAAGTCTTTTTAAAAATGAGGAAACTCCTAAAGTTGAAAATTTAAATTCTATTATTTATTTATTTATTTATTTATTTATTTGACAGAGATCACTAGTAGGTAGAGAGGCAGGGAGAGAGAGAGAGAGGAAGGGAAGCAGGCTCCCCGCTGAGTAGAGAGCCCAATGCGGGGCTCGATCCCAGGACCCTGAGATCATGACCTGAGCCGAAGGCAGAGGCTTTAACCCACTGAGCCACCCAGGCGCCCCTTAAATTCTATTATAACATAGTTTACTAATGTGTAGATTGATAAATCAACTTGCTCCGTTAAGATGGTACATACTTTCTTTTAATGATACTTATTTATAATGTAAGTCCTTGAGCCCAGTGAGGGCCTCCATCCCAGGACCCTGAAATCATGACCTGAGCCAAAATCAAAATTCAGATGCTCAGCTGACTGAGCCACCCAGGCACCCCAGCTCTTGTGTATTTTTAAGAATGATACATTACAGTGTTTATCTTTATACTTTTTCCTTCACCTTTTACATCTTTTAAGTAAACGTTTATCCAGATAATCTTTACCTCACTCAGATTTATCATGAAACCCTGAAGTCAATACACAGACATGTTTCTAATGACTTTATATTTTAATAGCATTTTCTGTTTTTCAGTAATTTAGTTTATTTGTTAGAACAATGACCATGATTTAAAATTTCTCCTTACTGATTTTTTTAATAATTTGTGATTATAGAATTAATATAAGGTCATTAGAAAACAGTACAAGCTCATTATGAAACAGCGCAGTTACATACTTTTGAAGCTGAAAGGGTTGTAAAGTCTCATTTTAAATAACCCTGAAATATAACTAGTGTTAACAGACTAGTTCATAATTATTTCTGTATTTGTAATCTTCTTGATGAGTAAAACCTTGTGACTATGTACGTAAGTGAATACATGTGTATGGTTTTGTGTGTGCGTATGCATTTGAAATATATCACTCCACTCAAATATGAGTGGACTATACTTTAAAATCTAGTAAGCTAACTAATAAGATAGTTTTAATCTTATTCTTTGATATCTCATTCTAAAAATATTTTGCTGTATTTTATCCTAAGAGGTTAATTTGAATGTACATATATAAATATACTTATATACCCAGTGTGTAGCCACTGTCCTAGCAATGTAAATATATAAATGGAAGAAAGAAATAGGAGAAATTTTCCTCCTCAGGTAGTCTCTTAACTTGATTTTTTTTTTTAATTTTTATTTATTTATTTGACAGAGATCACAAGTAGAGGCAGACAGAGAGAGAGGAGGAAGCAGGCTCCCTGCTGAGCAGAGAGCCCGAGGTGGAGCTCGATCCCAGGACCCTGAGATCATGACCTGAGCCGAAGGCAGAGGCTTTAACCCACTGAGCCACCCAGGCGCCCCTTAACTTGATTTCTTACTTTAATTCCCTGTCATATAAAATTTTAAAGAAGTCGTGAAATCTATTTAGAACATGATGCTACAGTGTAGAGTAAATTTGAAGTTTTCATGTAGAAAGTAATTGGGATAGATTTCTGAAGTGATGATCTAGTTAGAAATCTCCTTGCTAATTTACAGATTTCCAAATAATGAGCATCAGTATTTACTTTGAGACCTTTAGAATCACTAGAAGATCTACCTGAAAATAAAGATTCTGATTCATTATGTCTAGGGTAGGGTCTGAGATTCTGAGTTTGCAAGAAATTTAGAGGCGTTGCTTATATATTGCTGGTCTGTGGACTGCTCTTTGAAGAGGAGGGCTTTAGGACAGAAGTCAGCAAACTTTTTCTGTAAGGGGCCAAGTGGTGTGTATTTTTAGCTTTGTGGATCATATGGTCTCTCACATACCCTTAAAGTTGAAACAAGTTGATTTTTAGCACCAAAGCACCCATAGACAATACCTAAAGGAATGAGTGAGGCCATGTTCCAGTAAAAAGAAATAGGTGCAGGACAAGTGTGTTCTAGTTTGCCAACCCCTGCTTCAGGAGACTACTCTGAAATTAGATAGTGCTTACAAAAGATTTTTAATTTGGGGGCTATATATATATATATATATATATAACACAATAGGAAAATAGGAAATATATATTACAATAGGAAGGCCTAATATATATATTACAATAGGAAAAATATATATATATTAGGCTTTCCTATTGTAATATATGTTTCCTGTTGTATTATTGTATTATTCTATTCCTATTGTAATATATATTTCCTATTAGGAAAAATTCCTATTAGGAAAGCCTAATATATATATTACAATAGGAAAGCCTAATATATATAATATATTAGGCTTATATTAGGCTTTCCTATTGTAATATATATTTCCTATTGTAATATATATATAATATAATATATAATATATATTATATTATATATATATATATATATAGGGCTTTATAGTTCATATAGTTTTAATTCATATAGTTTTAATTGACTAGTTTTATAAGCCATAAGGGTATGGCACACATTTCTAAAAATCACATTTCAATTTTGGAAAACAGTTAACTACTTCATACCTTATTGATAGACTAATACTTTTTACTGAATATCTGAGGTTTTTTTTTTTTTTTTTAAGATTTTATTTATTTGACAGAGATCACAAGTAGGCAGAGAGGCAGGCAGAGAGAGAGAGGAAGGGAACCAGGCTCCCTACTGAGCAGAGAGCCCGATGCGGGGCTCGATCCCAGGACCCTGAGATCATGACCTGAGCTGAAGGCAGAGGCTTTAACCCACTGGGCCACCCAGGCGCCCCTGAATATCTGAGTTTTAATGAATAAATGATCCAAAGGAGTAATGAAAGTTCAACTAAAGTCTGCCTATTTGAATAAGCAGGAAAGCTTACAACTTAAGAATGTTTAAAATTATAACAATATATTATATATATTATAACAATAAGCAGGAAAGCTTACAACTTGAGGATGTTTAAAATTATAACAAAATAAGTAAGACAGCTGCTTTAAAGCCCATTGTATTTATTTTACTCACTTCTTTTAGATTGTGAATCCAAAGTGACTTGCTTGCCAGGTTTGGGAAATGGTTTTCCAGGGTTAAGAAATGGAGTGGGAAACATAATTTAGTGGCAAGGAAAATAATTTTAATTGAAATTTTACAATAGGAAAGCCAAAGTAAATACAAATTTTGTGTGTTCAGTTGTTATGAACTATGAGAAAAATTGGCTTCCTTTTACCAGGCCTTGTGTAAAGAAAAAAGTTTGATGTACCTGTCCTATACAGTTGCAGAATTGTGGAGGTCAAAAGAAAGGTCAAGTAGGAGAAAGAGCCTGGAGCAAAGCTAATGAAATGTTAAAATAGCAGAAGGCCTCAAATTTCATTCTAAAACAGGCCAAGGCCTGTAGTGCTCATATAAAGAGAATAATGAGGCCGAGTTGAATCATCCAAACTAAGATCTGAGTAATCAGAGTTCACAACCCTCATAGTCCGAACTAGAATCTCAGGTAGCACTATCCACCCAACCATCCACTGATCCATCTCTTTTTTTTTTCTTAAACCCCTGTGGCTATTCCAAATCCTCATCACATCACACTCTTTTCTGTGGGTTCCACTTCCAGTCACAGAAAGGTCATTGTGAGTGAACTTCCAGCTTCTTCCCCTTCTCCTGATTATAAGCTTACTTTACATTCACACCTGTTATCCTACCTATTTCTCTTCTCTCAGAGTATAAAGTGTCCTCACACCTGCCCAAACGTAATTTTACTTCCTTTGCTCTGGATCCTTTACCCTGCCCATCCCTGCAATTCCTTTTTTCATATATCTTCAGGTTTCCCCTTTATCTAGTCTTCTTGTTGGAAGATTTCTAAAACATTCAAGTTTCTCCTCTGGTAGAGAAAAAAAAAAAATCCTTATGCCCACTTCGCCTGTCTAAGCATCTTCAAAGACTAGAGAAGGGGTAGGCCCTGTCTCCACACTGACTAAATTTGCTAGCAGAGGTGTCTTGGAGTTAACCCTACACTAAACTGTTTTCTCCTTGAATTGACTGCAGGCCTCCTAATTACAAAATTTAAATGTTCTCTTTCTTTTCTCTTTCCTTTTTTTTTTTTGGAGAAAGAGTATGTGCGTGCCAGTACACCTGCATGCACACACACATACATTGGGTGGGGTGGGGGGGCAAAGGAAGAGGGGAAGAGAGAATCCCAACCAGACTCTATGCCCAGCCCAGGGCCTAATGCAAAGCCCAGTACAGGGCTCTGTCTCACAATTGTGAGATCATGACCTGAGTTGAAAACAAGAATCGGACCCCCAACTGACTAATCCACTGAGGTGCCCCTTTCATTTTTCAATCCGTTATTTGAGATGGCTTACAATTCCTCCTCAGAATTCTTTTCTTTCTTAATTTCTATGACCACTCCTTCCTGTTTTCTTTCAGCCTTCTGATCACTACTTCTCTTATGGAATCACTTTTTTCAGCTTTTCCTGGTTGGCTGAAGACTTCCAAGTCTATCTGGGCTGCCTTGAGGCTCTTTGCTGAGAAACTTGCCTTTTGGTTTTTATTTGTATTTCCTATTGCTTGCTGGGAATTTTTACTTCAGTGTCCTGTAGGCATAGTTCAGTTTAGTCTATCTAAAATTGACTTCATTAATTCTCACTACCCACCATCCTGTTTCTTCTCTTGGCTTCCCTATTACGGTGAGTGATATTTTATCCAGCCAGTAACTCAGGTGAAAAACCCAGGATTGCCTTAAGTTCTTCCTTCTCTCTAAGTAACTCCAGCCAGTCAAGGAGACAAAATAAAGGCTGGCATTTATTGTGTGTGTGCTCAATAAACACTAGGCACTGAAACAAACATTGTTAATGTTAGTTTGGTGTTCACAAAAACACTAAAGAGAGGAATTGTTATTATCATTTTAAAGATGAAGAATTAGATTTTCAGGTGGGTTAATGTCATTTTGTAAGTACTAGAGACATGATTAAATTCAGTTGAGGGTTTGCTTTCCAGATCCTTTAACCATACTAAACCATTAGCCACTTCTTGCACTCTCCATTGTCTCTTGCTTCTACACATGTTGTCATTTCTTTAGAATTCTAATTTCCTCATACTCAGTTTTAGATCAAACATTAACTCTTCTTTAAAATCTCCCCTTCTTCAAGCCAAATGGCTCCCTTATGTTCCAGTAATGCTGTCTACAAAACTTTTAACACTCAGCACATTGTGTCATTAGACTCTTGTCATAGAGGGCAGTATTGAGGACAGTACTGATGCTTGCTCATTTCTCTATCTCCCATATATAATGCCTGATATAGATAACTCATTATGTAAATTTTGGTGAAGTAAAAAAATAGAGAACTGAGAAAATTATAAAATAAAGAACTTCAGAGTATAAAGTAAGGGGTGAATATGTTGTTTTTTTCCTTAATGACAGACAGCATTTCCTAAGGGAGGGAAGCTTCCTTTTTAAAATTCTAACCCTTATGTCCTAAATAGCACTGGTAAAGTTAGTTGGAATACACACAACTTCGTTCTCTCCACAATTTCTAATAAGTAATTTTTAGAGAAATGAATACAAAAGAAGTTGTATTATTTTGTGTTTCTGAAAGAAACATAAAAGGAAATTCTTTGCAGGTAATTGAAATGTAGTGGTATTTAGTATTTTCTTTCAGATTTTGGATTTGGTTAAGAACTTCTGATTCCAGATGAACTGATAGTTATTCTAACCAAAGCTCACACAGCTTAAAATTCTTTGGGAATTGGGGATTTCTTGGCCTGGGATAGAATGATAAAGAAAAGACAACTCAGATGTGTGAAGGGGGAATAAATTAGTACCAACTAGCTCATCCTGTCTCCAACTGATCCAGTCAGACACAGAAACAAATAGGCAGTTGGTTCTTATTGTAGGCCCTTAATATAACTTCTTATTCTGGTAAGTACAGAGAGCTTTCTGCTTAGAGCAAAATTGGTTAGCAGTGAAATGACTATTTCAAATTGGGGGGAGTTCTGTCGTAAAAGCGTGTCTTAAATGCAGGAACATAGAAGAGAGAGAGGAAATATTGGAATTAAGATGACATAAGAATGAAGATTTCAATAGAGTGTAGTCTGGTATGTAGTATAGAGATTCATTTCAGAGTCAACCAGTGAGTGCTACAGTGAAAACAATAAACAACATGAAACAAGAGAGGAGACCTGCTTGAACCTGTTGGTCTCTGTCTTAAATAAACAAAGGCAATTTATTTGAAACTTTTGGCTGTATCTTAATTCAGTACCTTAATTTATGGTTCCTTTTAATTTCCAGAATCATTTAAGTCATTTAAATCTTAAGTTTTATTTATTTTTTTTAAAGGTTTTATTTATTTATTTGACAGACAGAGACCACAGGTAGGCAGAGGCAGGCAGAGAGAGAGTGGGTGAAGCAGGCTCCCTGCTGAGCAGAGAGCCTGATGCGGGGCTCGATCCCAGGACGCTGGGATCATGACCTGAGCCGAAGGCAGAGGCTTAAACCACTGAGCCACCCAGGCGCCTCTAAATCTTAAGTTTTATATATATATTCCATTCCTATAAAATGTAAATAAAATCTAATTCTTTTATAACTTATTCACTTTATAAGTTACTATTAAATATCAATATAAATATATTGCTAGAAAGTATGTTTCCAGACTATAAAATCTGGATATAAATATTAGAAGTCTAAGGTTCTTTAGAAAATTACAAAGGGAAGTGATTGTGAATTTGTAGCAAGAGGGTAATACCAAGCAGAAATGCACATATACATATACAAACCCATAAATCTTCAGTTATTTTCTTCTATCTACCTCCTGGGTCTGTTTGTATAATCTTATTTTTTGTTTTTTTGTTTTGGTTTTGAGATAGGTCTAGTTGTAAGTATTTTGCTTAAAGGGAGAGTGAAAGAGAATGTCAGAAGAATTTTTAAAAAACTCATCTGTGGCTAGCTTTCTTTTCTATATAGTGGCTAATAATTGCTACATGCCAGACACCTGATTCTCAGCTGTGTAAGGGAAGATTTTTATTTTGTTTTATTTTTTAATTCTGTTTTATTTTATTTCTGTTTTTATTTCCATTTTGGGGAATTGAGTCTCAGAGAGGTCAGTTTCTATCTTTGTACACCCGGTAAGTGGCAAAGCTGGCACTCAAACACATCTTTGTCTAACTACATAGTTTAAATGCTTAAATACTAACAGGAACCAAATAAGAATTTCATTGCAGGATTATTTATTATTGGAAAGAAATTCTTTAAAACCAGAACCAAATGGTATCTTCTTTATAACTTATCTTTTAGGATATGGAAGTTGTTCTGTTATAATGCTATCTTTGTCACCATATTTTTTCCAATATAATTTTTATTGAACAGTATTTCCTATTTATTTCCATTTTGATTTTAGAACTTTATTGCAGTATAGAAGTTTATCTCAGTGTAATAAAATCCACATTTAGGAATCCTAACATTTCCTTTAAGAAACATTCTGGTTTTGTCATTAAGTTCTATTTTTCTACTTATTTTTAAATGTTCAAATTATTTTGAATTCTTATGTTAAATGATATCATGTTAATTTTCATTATATTTTGGGTCTCTTTGACTCCTTGGGACCAAAATATGTATGTAGTTCCACTCCCTGGATAATTGTTTTAGTTTAAGTACAGGTAATGTTGGTCAATAACCCTTTTTAATAGGTAGAAAAAAACCTATGTAATCTTTTTCAAATGTCATTTTATCCCAGCTACTTTGAATAATTAATCGAAATTTAGAACTAACTGGAAGGGACCTTGTGTTAATCTGGTGCAGTCCTTCACCTAATATGCATGAAAACTTAAGTGTAAGTTCACTTCTGGCTTTGTCCTTTTTCCTTTACACCTCTTTTGTCTTTTGGTCAGTCCATTGCCATCTCTGAAAGCTTGGGTCAGAATTCATATTGTTAAGAAAACTTGATCTTGTTAACTGTCTATATTTTTTTTCTCTATTCTATTTTTAATTTTATTTATTTGTCAGAGAGAGAGAAAGAGATTGAGCACAAGCAGTGGGAGTGTTAGGCAGGGGGAGAAACAGGCTCCCTGTTGAGCAAGGAGCCTGATGCGGGACTTGATCCCAGGTGGAAGGCAGATGCTTAACCAAACTGAGCCATCTATCCCACACTTATATTTTGTATACAGTTGACACAAAAGCATTTTGAATAAGAGGGTGTTTTAGGAAAATTAATTTGTTACAGTGTGTTTAGGTATATGCAGAAAATATGAGTGGCTTGGAAAGAATTTTATTTTGAATTCATTTTCTTGGTCACACTGATATTTGAAATAATTGTAGCAAGTCTCTAAAAATAGTCACGTTATTTTCAAAATTTCTTTAAGCCTATTTCAGAGACTGTGTGAATGCTGAAATAAAATGGCAGGTTATCAGAGTTAAACATTTCCGCTAAATAATGCTATGAGATGATAGGATTCGATTTCTTTGTGGGGGTGTGTGTGTGTGTGTTTTCATCTATTCAGTAGCATAGTCCAAAATTAGAACTCTGTATGACTTGACAAAATCAAATTAGCTTGACAGGGCTGGGTATTATCTATCTACTTTTGTGGGTTTGACAATATTAATATTAAATAATGCTGATGTCTTACTTATTCTGGATAGAATTTTTTTTATTATGTATCTGATCAAGTTTCCCATATTATACTTTATTATATAGCATTTAAAAACCATAGTTATTTTGCTTTGTTGGTTTAAAATACATGATAGAAGAAAGTGCTACCCTTTTTATTATTATTATTTTTTAGGATGCAAGTATATTTATTTTATTTTTTAATTTTTTATTAACATATAATGTATTATGTGTTCCAGGGGTACAGGTCTGTGATTCATCAGTTTTACACAATTCACAGCACTCACCATAGCATATAGCCTCTTTTTTGTGTTTTTAAAAAAATCTCTACACCCAGCATGGGGCTTGAACTCACAACTCTGAGATCAGTAGTTGCATGCTCCATCTACTGAGCCAGCCAGGTGCCCCTGGAAAGTGCTAATCATTTTCCTTTTCCGTACATTTTCCTTCGTGAAATTATAGAAGAATTAATGAGCAAAAATTGTATATACTCTACCAAACTTTCCCAAGCCCCTCCTCCCCTGTGTTTTATTACCATTTGCCTTGCAGTGTGTGACTGCTTCAGATTATGAAATAAAAGGTCATGAATGACTTAAAACAATAAGAAACATTTTGGAATCCTTAGTAAACCTCATGATAAAACTGAATGAAACAATACACAATAGATGCTTTGGGCCAGTAGGGTTTTTATTTTTATTTTGTGTAAGACCAATAGTGCCTTACCTTATACATGCGTGCAAATTAAAATTAAGAAAGAGGGGAATCTGGGGAGCTCAGTTAAGCATCTACCTTCCACTCGGGTCAGGATCTCATGTTATGGGATTGAGCCCCACGTCAGGCTCCCTGCTATGAACATCCAGGTACAAGTTTTTGTGTAAAAACATGTTTTTAGCTGTTGAGTATATATGAGTATATATATGTTGAGTATATACCTGGAATGGAAGTGATGGATCATATGGTAACTCTCTTTACTTTTTGAGGAACTGTCTAACTCTCTTACAGGAGCTTTACCATTCTCTATTATACCAGCAGTGTGTGAGATTTCTGATTTCTCCACATCCTCACCAATAAACCTGTTCTTTTCTTTCTTTTCTTTTTTGTGTTGTAACCATCTTAGTGGGTATGAAGTGTTATCTCATTGCAGCTTTGATTTACATTTTTAGAGTGACTAATGTCTAGCATCCTTTCATGTGCTTATTGGCCAATGTATATCTTCTTTGCAGAACTGTCTGTTCAAATGCTATGCCCCTTTTAAAATTGAGTTTTTTGTCTTTTTATTTTTGAGTCATAAGAATTTATATCTCAGATAGTAGATCACAGTTATATATATGATTTGCAAATATTTTCTTCCATTCTTCCATTCTCTGGGTTGTCTTTTAACTTTCTTGATATTGTCCTTTGAAGCACAAAAGTTTTTAGTATGATGAAATCCAATTTATTTTTTCTTTACTTGCTTATCCGAGAAACCATTGCTTAATTCAAGGTTGTGAAAATTTCTAGCTGTGCTTCCTTTTAAGAGTTTTGTAGTGTTAGTTATTTCATGTAGGTCTGGTCCATTTTGGGTTAATTTTTGTATGTTATATGAGTTAGAGGATCAAACTCATTCTTTTACATCCAGTTGTCCCAGCACCCATTTGTTGAAAAGACTTTACCTACTAAGTGGTCTTAGGTACCTTTTTTGAAACTTAATTGACCATAGATCTATGAGTTTATTTTTGGACTCTTAATTCTGTTCCATTTGTCTGTATGTTTATCCTTATGCTAGTACCATACCATTTGATTACTTTGTGTTAAGTTTTGAAATTGGGAAGTATGAGTTCTCCAGCTTTGTTCTTTTTTCAGTGTTATTTTGACATTTAGTGTCTCTTAATTCCATATGAATTTTGGAATCAACTTGTCCATATCTTCAGAAAGAGGCAGTTGGAAAGGAAAATTGAGGAATTGACCAAACTTATAGATCAATTTAGGGAGTGTGGCCATTTTTACAATATTCTTTTCAATTCTGAAGAACACAGGATGTCTTTTTATTTATTTAGATCTTCTTCAGTAAAGTTCTATGATTACCTTCATGTGAGTCTTGCACATTGTTATTTGTGTTTCTAAGATTTTGTAGTTTTCATTCTAAGGATCTTTTAGCATAAAATTTCTTTTTGTGTTTTTCTGTTTTTATTTCAGTTTCATTTAGTTAACATACAGTGTTATGTTAATTTCAGTTATGTAGCATAGGATTTTTTTAATTGGCTAATGCTGCTGTATAGGAAAGTTGTTGATTTTATCAGGGATAAACAAATATCCCTTTTTATGAGGGATAAACACAAAGAATAGAGTAGGAAGTTTAAAAACAAACCAGACATACATGGTTATATGACCTAGGACAAGGCACCACAACAATTTTATGTAGGGGAAAGATGGTCTTTTCAATAATTTGTGCTGAAACAATTGGGTATCCATTGGGAATAACATGGGCATTGGCCACTGTCTTATGCAATATACAAAAATTTTAGATGAATTATAGGCCAAAAAGTCAAAGGAAGAACAATAAAGTTTTTCTAAAAAATAGTTTATCTTTATAACCTTGGAGTAGTGAAAGGTTCATCAAAAAGGCCACAGAAAAGTACTAAACATTAAAAAGAAGTAAATTGGACTATATTTACTAACTTGTTCATCAAAGGATCTTATTAGAGAGTGAAAAGACAAGTCATAAACTGAAGAAGATTTTTGTGACACATATTATTGACAAAGAATTTGTAGATAGAATATGTAATGAGCTCTGTAAACCAGTAGAAAAATGAGCAAAAGGTAAACAGGAGTTTCAAGAAAGGGAATTTTAAAATGTGCAATCAGTATGTTTGTCATCAGAAAAAAGAAATATTTAAACCACAACGGCATAAAATGCAGAGTCACTAAAATTAAAAAGACTGATAATACTAAATGTTGGTGACAGAGTGGAACAACTGAAACTCCTACATTACCAGTAGAAGTGTATAGTAGTCAACTACTTTGGGATAATGTTTGACATTTCTACTAAAGCCAAATTTACTTCTGTCTTATAACCCAGCAATTCCACTCCTAGGATTTACCCAAGAGAAATGAGTACAGGTGTCTCCTACCCAACAAAGATATGTAGCATCATGTTCATAGTATCTCTATGTATACGAACCTCATATTAGAAACAACCCAAATGCTCGGTAGTAGAATGGATGAATTTTATTATTTTTATACAGTGGAGTACTAAACTTTAATACAAAAGAACATGCTAATGTTACATATAACAACATGGGTGATTCTTATAGTACTGAGTGAAAGAATCTAGACACAGAAGGAAATGTATTATATGGAGGCATGTAGATGGGGGCAGGTGAAACCAGGCATCATGATAACAAATGGTTATAGTGGTTATCTCAGAATTTGGGGGAGGGAAGGTGGATGGGGAAGAGGAACAAAGGAGCTTTTTATGGTACTGGAAATGTTTTATTTTTGATCTGGATGGTTGGTACATGAGGGTGTACCATGATAAAAATTCATTGATCTATATGCATGTTAGGCATTTGCGATTTACTGTGTATACTTTTAATTTAGAAAATAGCATGCATATATAGAGATTGAGTAAGATATGTACTATACTTGGTCCTAGTTTTTTAATTCAAAACATGCCCTTTATAAGAGATAAGTGAAGGGTGTTGACAAAGGGGAACCAGGATACCTTCGGTTTTTTTCAGTACTTCAAAGATCACAAATAAGTCATAGGAGAAAAAACCTGCCAGCAGGGATTGTCTTTCTTCCCCAGAGGGGAAAATAATGATGAGTATTTTGAAAAGGAGTTTTAAAGCACATGATTCCTCAAAGATTTTAAGTCCCTTGCCTAACAGTACATGTGTGACAACTGATACAGTGTTCCTAGTGGAAATATGGTACATTTGAGATGGTAGAAAGACTAAGAATCACTTCTCTAGAGCATTTCTTCATTGCCATTAAAATTCCTTGCTTTGCCTGTTATGTAAGGGTCGCTTAACATTTGAGCATGTGCATCTCCATAAAATTCAGTTATGCATACCTATATTGTAGTTTAGTAAACTGTAACTTCAGAGGTTTTTCTATTTTTATGGGAGTCCAGGGTCAAAAACCAGTAAAAGAGAACAATTAACTCCTGAAATTCTGTTCCATGATTAACTTCATTTTGTTAGTATGAATTTAAATGTTCTTGGGTCATTAGTGGTTTTTTAGTAATAAATGACAGGCTCATAGTTCAATTTTACAATTAGCTTTCTGTTCACTAATCAATATATATTTGAGGGAGTTTTTTTAAGAGATAAATCATCTAGTGTATCTATTTTATTTTACCATACAGTAGGTAACATGGTGAAGTAGATTAACCCTTAATGGTAACATATGAGGCATATGTTAAATTAACATATTAATTTAAATTAACCCCTAGGTGACTGAGATTGAGTGGAGAATATGATTAATAATAATAGTGGCTATCAGGGCCTTCTATAGTCTCAGGTGAATGCAGAGATGGTATTCTTCAAGGAGTGTATCTTCATTCCTTGCCACAGATCTTGTAGGGCTACAATCCTTCAAATGTTAACTGAAATCCAAATACCTCCCTGTCTGTGAGCTGTTCTTAGGAGAGATGAGAGGGCATAGGCATGGTGACCCTCAGCTCTTACTACTAATGACTTTGGGCTCTTATTCCAGCAGTGCACTCCCTGTGTATCCTCAATTTGGATTGTTCCAGCGAGGAAAAGATTCTGTTCTTCCTCTGGCACCATTTAGATACTAGCTTCTATTTTTTTTTTTTTTAGCACATCTCATCTTTATGAGGATAAACAAAGAGTATTATTGCAATAGTTAGTGGGAGGAAACTTAAAGTGTAGTAAAATAAGTAAAATTGCTGTAAGAGGAATCAAATGTCAGGGGAAATCTGTGCACATAAGCTAGTTGGCACTCATAGTAATCATAAAACAAGAGATGTGTCTTTGCTAATACTTAGGAACTCATTGAAAGCCACTTCAATTAAGTAGCCTATTAAGTTGAGAACGGAAATGTCTATAAAAGACATAATCTGATTTATGACTTACATATGGACAAGTGCTGTTTTTAGTGCTTACAGAAAGAGTAGTTTCTTCGTGTGATCAATGGTACAGACAGGACAAATACCTGAAATAATACATATTTTTAGTTCTAAGTGAGAACGAGAGAACAGGGAAACAGTGCTAATTAATGAAAGAATGTGCTTGTAGTATAATAAGATTTATACCATAGAATTAGGTTATGATACACTCAGTGACTGTGAAGCACAGTAAAAAAGTATAAGGGATTAAACTAAACATTTTGGTCTAATGAAACTGAAAAATTGTATTTGATAACCAGGATAGTTTTTGACAGAGAACTTAAGAGAACTTTACTAATCCTGCAAATGTCCAGTATTCTTTTTCAACATGTGTATTAATGTGTAAAATACTAGGGAAACATTTTTACGTTATAAGCATTTTCAATAAAAACTGATAGTGTTTCTGTTATACCAAATTACATTTTCCTTTTTTCATTTGTTTTTTTTTCCCCCTAGGAAACTGACTGGACATTCTTTCCACATGGGCTATAGCATGGCAATTTTGAATGGCATTGTTGCTGCTCTTACGGTAGCATGGTGCCTCATGTAAACCTACACTGAAGCAATATTTTTGGTAAAACTTAGTCATGGTTGCTTTATAGGGAAGAACATCATTTCATCATTTGTCTACTCAGAAGACCAAGAAACCTGCTGTCTTTGGTTCAGATATGTCATATCATCATCATTATGGAGGACTGGTTTTTTTTTTTTTTTAAATGGAGGACCTTTGTAAGCACCATTCTAGAACTTAGGCATTGAGAATATCTGAGTATTAAGTTTCAGGTAATTTCTTAAAAATGTAAGGTGTTTACCTCGTCTTTTTACTTTTGTGTGCATTGTCCTTATAAATTATAGAAAACATTTTAGTGGAATTCAAACATGAAAACTTGAATATGGGATAATGCTATGTATAATACTACATTTTTGCTAAGAAATACTAGTGGACTGTTTAAATGAGATAGAAATACTTATTTATTCATGATATTAGAAAAGCAAACAATGCCTACTACTTTGACATTTTATAGAAGCTACTTTGAAATCAGAATAGTTTTCAATAGTCATAATCAACAGAAGGTGCATTTATATTTTTTAATGGGGTATAATTCCTTATGTGTTTTTTTAATATATTTTCCTACTACATATTGAATTTGTATGTTTTTAAAATTGCTACATCTAAACAAATGTATATGTTATTTTTTAGCTGAGGGAAGCCTAATACCTACCATTTTAAGTAAGTATTTTGTTTTTTGTGTCTTTTTTTTAAACAAAAAACAAAAAAAATCCCACAAAAAACAAACACATTGATCTGAGTTTAAAATTAAGTAAACCTATTTTAGAAAAAAAAAATGATAAAATGTAAATTAATTAAGCCACTAAGATATTGAGAAAGTTGAAGTTGTTCACTATTTCTGTTTCCACAGTTGCAAATATTTTTCTTGGTGTGTATATGATTATTCCAACAGAACTGATATTATTTTGTTTTTAATAAATACAAATCTAAAATTTTTATATTTGGAAATCCTTGAACTACTTTGTTTTTAATCGCAAAGATTTAGTTAACAAAATAGAAAAGGTATTTTGATAATGTATATATGTATAATCTTTTTATATATGTTTCATAATTTTCATATTTAAATGCCCTACAATTGTGTTTCTTTTTGTTTTTGTAGTAGTTAACCTTAATTGTTCCTACTTCTTTTCTAAATACCTGTTTAGAAATTTGCTTCAATTTTAGAAAGATGGGCTATTTAAAATGCTGTGTTCCCTGGCCACAGAAAAATTTATATTAGGAAAGCATTGTGTATCAAAACAACTTATTCAGGCTAAATGGGAAATGAGTATGTGCAGTGTGTTCCTGTTACATGCTAAGTGTTTTTACTGAGGAAATGATTTAATGATATTTCTAAGTCTTAATACTTTTTTGCTATTCAGAAACCTTCCATTGGAAATGACAAATGCTGCTCCAATTTAAATTATCTGAAGTGGTTAGATTAATATGGGGGGAGGGTGTGTGTGTGTGTGTGTGTGTGTGTGTGTGTGTGTGTATATACTTATGTACATATACAAATCCTCTTGCTTAAAGTATTCCTTCCAAAGTGGTTGAAATGAATTTATTTTTACTCCCTTTCTCTTCGCCCTCTCCCAGCTCTTCCACTGCAATTGAACATATAGGTAACAAAATTAGTTTTTCTTCTCTCCACCCTTCCAAACCTTGCCTCCCCCTCAACCAATTTGGATAGCTCCTTCCAGATTTTTTGTGTCCTATGACTAAGAAGAATATTACAGTACACCCTCTATATGTATGTACGTATCTGTAAGATATTATATATACATATAATGTAAATACGTATCGATGTATATCTGTAAGACATTTCTTCTGGAACCCTATTTCTTCTGGAACACTATTTCTTCCCGACTAGTGCTCCTCTTTCTTGGGAAGTTCTTCTCTGTAGTTCATCATAGGGTCCAAATTCAAACCATCCTATTTCCACAGCAGAGTGAGTAAGGATAGGTATATAACCAGAGCTGGGTCAATCCTAGCTTCTCATCTCTCTGGGCCACAGTGATTGTAACAGGGGTGTCAGAAAGATTGGATTTCAGTGAAGACCTCTTCCTGGTTTACAGAGAACTGTCTTCTCATTTTATCCTTACTTGGTAGAGAGAGAGGGCCAGCTCTCTTCCTCTTATAATGATACTAATTTCATCATGGTGCCTTCAACTTCATGACCTAATTATCTCCCAAAGCACTACCCCCTAATGCTACTATCTTATTGGGGCTTAGAGTTTCACCAAATGAATTCTGGGAGGGGGCAAACCTGCAGTCCATAAAAATATTCAATGTCAAAAGTAGGTTCTTAGAAAAGGTAGATTTCTAGTAAAACATTTTAAAAGAGATTTTCTATAGTTGTCTGTTTTTCCATTTCTGCTCTGTTCTTGATTGTATCAAGGCCCTATACTACAAACAACAGAAACCATCTGGCTAACTTAAGAGAAAGGGAATTTAATGAAAGGATAGCCAGTCACTCTCAGAGCTAGTGGGCAGGAAACAGGAAAGTACTAGAGGAGAAAAGTACTCAAGGTGGAAGCAAAGGGACTGTTTGATAGTGGGAACAGCCTGGTCAGGATGATCGAATGAATCATTCCTGTCATTTGTTCTTGTTACTTACAAGATCAGCTAAGGGTTTAGAGTCCTTGGAGAGAGTGCACAGTTGGCCAAGATTGGGTTATGTGCCTGCTCTTTTGTCTTCTGTAATTGGGGGTAGCATCTGGAATTCTTTGGGTATGGGTGACCAGATAGTGACAAAAACAAATGTTCACTACACTTCACTCTTCGCTGTTCAATTTCCACACACATATTATTCCTTTTATACTTGAATTTCCAAATGTATTCATGCCTAACAATGCAGCTCTCATTTACTACATCCGAGGCCAAGGCCTGCAGGCCATGTTCATTTTTCTAGTTTTACCACATTCTCATTGATGTTCTTCAAACTACACTGAACAGTGTGTGTATGTGTGTGTGTTTTAGAAAGGAGCATGAGTGAGGAGGGGCAGAAGGAGAGGATGAGAAAGAATCTTAAGCAGGCTCCACGCCCAGCACAGAGCCTGACAAGGGGCTTGATCTCATGACCCTGAGATCATGACCTGAGGTGAAATCATGAGTCAGACACTCAACCGACTGAGCCACCCAGGCGCCCCCTGAGCAGTCATTTTAATACTTACTAACACAACAGGAAGAGATGGGAAATCTGTTAAAATACGTGTTATGTATGACAGCAAGAAAATACAGACGGGAGTTACTCTTTTATTTAAGCACCAGGTCATGAGACTTGACTTCTGCATCTGTTCTTTTATTTTTGTCTTGGCTACTACCTTGAACAATTAGGTTTCTTCTGTAATAGAGTGACCAAGTTTATTTTAGATAGGACTAAGTCTTGTTGCCTTTACCACCAAATATGTAATTAAAGAACATACCTCAGAGAATCTTCAGTTTTCCCTCTATTCTTTCCTGCTCCTATATGTGACAGCAACTATATTATAGGGTTAAAACACCCCAACTAACATGGCAACCCTCTTTTCTTGCCAGATTATATCATAAAGAATCCAAAATTACCATGCAGCAGTTTGAACTTCCAGTTATTTTCAACTAATTTCTTTTGAACTCTTAAATATTAAGATCTTTGAAAACAGTAGTCTAGAGTCAGAGGAACAAAAAGCAAAAACTTAAGGGAGCTTAATTAGGTGTAATGATGAGAGGCTTTTTAGTTCTTGGAGCTTATATAGGAATAGGAGAAATAGCATTAAAAATCAGTTGTTGGATATAAATATGTACTGCATTCGGAAAGACCCGAACTTTAAGTGCTGTCTCTCAGTTGCCTTCATAACTAAGTCTTCAAGAACTTTATCTTACCTCTTCTGTGTAATTAATTCCTTGGCCAGAACAATGTTGTGTGGGAATCCATGATAATGTGTAAATTATTTAGTAAGTCCATAAATGGTGGTCCTGCCAGAAGTATCGTGGATAAAAAAAGCAAAAAGACCATAATATCTACTAATGAAGATAAAACTAAAACATTACCTCTTCTAATGGGATTAGTTGGCTACCAGGTAGCTGACTGACACCCCTCCCTTACCCCCAACAAACAATACCAGTAGAAGTGGTCTTGGCAAAGAAAAGTTGGGGAGGTAGAGAAGGAGAGGGAACAGTCAGAAAAGCGTCTGAAAGTGTGGTTCTATTTGTATACTCCATCCTTGCCATCCTGGCACTTTGTTTATACTCTCATTTAGCTTCACAAGATACCAACATTTACGGAAAAGGTTGTCTTGCATACCTAATTACTCAGAGCCTTGTTCACAGTGAGGGCTTTGCTGTGAGTATTAATAAAGCTCAGAAATATTCTCACATTCTGGATCCATTTTAAGAGATCCATCTATATAACCCTTCCAACCTTTCTTAAGTTGATACCAATCCTTTTCTGAGCCCCTGAGAATCCAGCCAAACTTCATGTTCACTTTCCATGATTATACATAATCTTATTTCATACCATGTCTCTTCAGGCCAAGGAGACAAAATGAATTGCTCAAAGCTCTGCTCCCTTTGCTGTGACCCATGAACAGGGGGTTTAATCGTCCCCACCACCTCATTTGTGGCTGGTAGTAACATAACACACAGAACCACCTCTAAGTCAAGCTCAAATTTTTTTCCAACATCAGTTATCCCTGTGGAGCCCTCATGAGGCCACAGTTGTGAACTGAATGAAAAGAGGCAGCATGGCAGGGGAGCGTACTGGGAATGTGATCCCTCAGCTTACTCATGCCTTTAGGACTGGTTCAGGACACTTTTCCTGGATAATAGAACTCAAAGGATGCACTTAAGTCAGTGATTTCCCACTGAGGGCAATTTTGCTTCTCAGGGGTAAAATTTAACAATTTAATGAAATATTGAACAATGTTTAGAGACATTTTTGATTGTCACAATTGCAGGGCACTACTGGCAACTAATTGATAAGAAGCCAGGGATGCTGCTAAACATCCACAATGTTCAAGACAGCTTGCCACAAGAAAAAATAATTGGGGCCCAAATACCAATAGTGCCAAGGTGAAAATCTCTGATTTATATTTATGTCGAGATGAGTTGGATAACATCCTGTTCAGAATGGACAGCCAGGGGCAGGTTTACCTGGAGTTCCGAGATCAGGTGTTCATTCTCCAAAAAGCCAGATAGAATGAGGTGTTTCTCAAGAGCAAAGAGTTATTAGCCTAAGAGGACTTGTCTCTGTGCCAGTATCCATTGGACATCTGGCTGGCAAGTCTGTCACAGACACTAGTCATTAACTGCAGTGGCCTTGTATGTTACTGGAGTTTCCCACATAATACTACTTCCAGTCAAAGAATTCACTAAAAAAATTCATGCACAAAACCTTTTCTTCCCATCTGTGTATACTGCCCGTTTAATACTAATGAGAGAAAGGCTTCCATAAAGATTATATACAACAATGCTATTCTTGAATTGGAAGCTGAGACCTCATTTGGCCATTTCAAGTTCCTTAAAGCACTGGGCGCCGACAAAATGGGTGTTAAGGTGCTAGAGTGGTTGATAATCCACCAAGGACAAATCAAGTTACTGCTACACTATGAGTATGGACAAAACCCCAGAGGCCCTGAGTTGCTTCCTTCTTAGACTCTCCATTTAGAAGATCTCAACAGTCTAACATAGACAGGAGCTCAGATTCCTTAGGAATGAGGTTTTAGTTACCCCCACTAGATAAAAAACCTACACCTGTTAAAAATTCTAGCTGAATGTCAAGGGAACATGGAATAGATAATGGATAAAATATATTCATAAATACAATCTAGGGTCTCATCACCAGTTTCAAAAACTGCTATATAGCCTCTACCTATATTCCTTCCTATGGCGTGTGTGTATTTTAACCAAATTTAGCTTTTTTTCTTCCATTGTTGTATATAGGATTTTTGACATTAGTTAATTGCAATTTAGTGCACAGATTGCAGAATATTGTGATGGGGTTTAATACAGAACTGAGGAGGAAGGGACATTCCTGAGATCATGGATATGGAATTGAATGTAGTAACCTATGAGACTTGATTGCTTTCCTGTGAGGAAGTGTGCATTATCAGTTGAGTGAGAAATAGTTGTACTATGTTAGGTCGGATAATTTCTTGAAGAGGTATAATCATGGGAAATTGTGGCTATGTGTATATTGGACAGGCAAAGGAGTGGACACTAGTGGGTATTTTGTCATTTATGGACCTCTCAGCCCCACAACCCATTTTTATTTTGGGAGAATTCCTTGTTAACATGTTTGTGGGAGGCAAGGCTCCACATTACATTAGAGAAGGCTGAGATTAGGTATTTTCTTTCTCTCCAATGGTTAGTATGTAAACTTGGTGCCCACCACTTGTATGCTCCTGCCCAAGTTTTGAGTTGTGAATGAATGACACAATAACAGTCAGCAGTGACTGGGCTAGGGGCCTGGGTGGCTCAGTGGGTTAAGCCTCTGCCTTCGGCTCAGGTCATGATCTTGGACTCCTGGGATCGAGCCCTGCATCAGGCTCTTTGCTCCGTGGGGAGCCTATTTCCCTAAGCTAACTATGCTAACTGCTAACTAAGAATTCATCATATATCAACTTTTCACCACCACCTGTCCACAAAGCTTCTTTTAAAAACTGTGTTCTACAGTGATTTCTGCCACCTGGATCCATTGCTTTTACTACTAATTTTATTTTTATTATTTTTAAAATTTTCTTTATTAACATAAAATGTATTATTTGCAGGTCTGTGAACATCAGTCTTACGTAATTCACAGCACTCACCATAGTACATACCCTCCCCAATGTCCATAACCCAGCCACTCTAATATTAAAAATGATCTCATACTCTCTGGCCTTATTATTTTATAATGACTCCTCTTCCTAAAGAGTCTTTTAGACTCTTTTTAATGTATACAATACTTAGGCTGAAGCTTACAGGAGGTGCTCAGTAATTGTTTATGACATTTATTGAACATTTAATCTGCATAGAATTACAAAGTAGTGTAAGGAAAAATGAAAAATAATTTTCAAGGAATTGACCTCAGATCTTGTGTAACTTATATAAATAGACACTAAGAAAACTTATTACAAACACATGAGTGTTTCCTACACTGGTTAAAAAAAAATCTTTTTGTATAATACTGAAATTTTAAAAAAATACAAGAAAGGCTGAAAGGAATGTTTGTGTGATTTTTAAAATATATTCTTGGATTTTCTTTAGATCTGACCATTTGCACTGCCATTGGATTTAGCAGATAAGTGGTATAATTAAAGGATAATCAAAATTATCCTTTTTATCTAAGATTACAGGATAATTTATTTATATTTTCATAAATTAAAATATCAGAACCAGCCTCCACAGTAAAGTAGTCTTAAATATTAAGTCACTGGGGTAAAGACCTAAATTATACAAAACTCTAAGTCATTGCTCTGAGTAAAGAGGTATCCAGCAATACTAGATGGTTTGTCAAGCATCAGTGGTTAGAATGGTAATATTTTTTTACTTATAATCTGAAGAAGTTGTGTAAAACAAAATTTCCAAATTCACAATGAAATTGAGGTCTACTACTAGAATTTGGAGAAAACTGTAAAAATATCAGAAAGACTTACAAATAGGCAGGACAATGGCATATTTGTTAGTGGATGACTTGATAACATTATGGGGAAAGGGGCACCTGAGTGGCTCAGTTGGTTAAGCACCCAACTCTTGGTTTCAGCTCAAGTCATGATCTCAGAGTCATGAGATTTAAGACTGGAGACCGGCTCTGCACTCAGCATGGAGTCTGCTTGAGATTCTCTCTCCCTCTCCTTCTGCCCCTCCCACTCATATACGTTCCTTCTGTCTATAAAATAAGTAAATAAATCTTTAAAAAGGAAAATTATGGGAAAGATAAATCCAAATGTGTATGTAAGGGACCACCAGGAAAAGTGTTACAAACAAATTAAAATACATACTTTCAATTAAACTTCTGTCCTCTACTACTCAAGAGAAAGTCACAAATGTTTCAAACCCATGCTGAAAACATGGACCAAAATTGAGTGTAAGAAGACCTCAGTTTGAAGTTTAAGCTCAAAAGTGTGTGTGTGTGGTGGGGGGGGGAGTCACTAGTGATTTATTAAATCATAAAGGAATAGGATTTAAATGGATGTGTGCAAATTCCCAATATATAAAAATAATAAAGGAACCTTAGAATTCATGTGATAGTTTTAGAAGGAAAAAATTCCTTAGTGCATTGCAAACTTAGGATATAGAGTTTCTACCTATAGACAGTGAGGGCTAAAAATCAGGTAGCTTTGGGAAAGGTTAATTAAGACCATGAATGATGAGTGGTGCAGTTTTTGAAGGTAGAATGCTTCAGAGATACAGTTAATTTTCTGGGAAACATTCTGGGAAGTAACCAAGAGTTGTTTGTGTTACCACTATGAAAGAGTACTGAACTGCACAGAAATTGCTGACATTTACCCTGGCAGCCTTTTCTTTCCAATAAAGCTTAATAATACTGTTGCCTTGACGCCTCTTCCAGTGCCATACTCCCTATTTCTCTCTCTCTCCTTAGAAATCAACATTGTTTTACACTGACTTACATGGAACTAACTGCTGGGATGGGCCCATCTCGGACTCACTGCAATACTTTCCTTCTCTTTAGAGAAGACTGCAAGGCCAACCTTTTAGTGGCTTTGGGTCAGCCCCATAATGAATGTGGACAAACAGTTCAGTATATGTCCGGGAAGATATGAATTCCTTTTTTTTTTTTTTTAAGATTTTATTTATTTGTTTGAGAGAGAGCACAGAGAGGGAGAGGGGAAGAAGGAGACTCCCCCTGCTGATCAGGGTGCCATCCCAGGACCCTGAGATCATGAACCAAGGTGAAGGCAGACGCTTAACCAACTGAGCCACCCAGGCACCCTGAAGTTATGAATTCCTAAGAACAGTACAAAATTAAAAACAAAATCCTGACTTCCCACTCCCCCACCTCCCAACTTTTGTAGGTATTGGCTTTGCTGCTGAAAGTTTAGCCTTTTTTTTTTTAACTACCATTTTAAATTCTGTCAGCACAATTTATGTATCAAAAAGATAGAACTTTATATATCTGTATTTTAGCTAGATACTGAGAAAGTAATTACTACTTCTAGGCAAGTTATAATCATTTATAATTCTTAGTGCTGTACAAATCTGCCTAAGGTGAAAGTCAGTATGCTGAATCTAAAAGTGTAATGAGAGTATAATTTTCCATTTTACATTAAATACAACTAGTGCTTACATTGTTGGATGTTACAAGTTCATATTGATATAAAATATAGAGTGCATGACATTTATTTTATATCAGTTTTTATATAAAATTGCACTTTCAGATTGAGCAAATTTCCATTTGTATTCAGGTCTGGAGAAACAAAATGAGAATCATACTTTTAAGTATCCTAAAGGCATCCAATAAGAAAAATTTCATAAAACGGATAGGATAGTTTTATTTTTTATTGTTTTTATTTTTTTATTTTTATTTTTCAAAGATTTTATTTATTTGAGAGAGAAAGCACGAATATGGGGGGAAGGTTTAGAGGGAGAATTAGAAGCAGACTCCCTGTTGAGCAGGGAGACCTGTGTGAGCCTTGATCCCAGGACCTGAGATCATAACCTGAGCCAAATGCAAATGCTTAACCAACTGAACCACCCAGGTGCCCCCTTTCTAATTGTTTTTAAAGACTTATTTATTTATTTTAGAGAGGTTGCATGGTGTGAGTGGAGGGAGGGACAGGGGGATAGTATCTTCAAGTGGACTCCCTGCTGATCTAGGAGTGGGAGGCAGGGCTCAATCTCAGCACCCAGGAGATCATGACCCATGAGATCACAACCTGAGCCAAAACCAAGAGTAAGTTGATTAATCGACTGAACCACCCATGTGCCCCATGATAGAATGGTTTTAGATTGAAGGACCCACTAGAGTGAATCTCAGAAAACGTTTCTTAAAAACCTATCTTGATAAACAAATGTTTCTACTTCACCTAGTGGCAGTTAGAAGTCGACAGAGACAAAAAGAATCATGGAGGTCTATTTTATAAGTCAAAATCATTAATACTTCCTATTTGTTTCCCATTAAGAACTAAATTTTTACTTTATAGAAGTGTCTCAGAAATAAAATCAGTGAAAAGAAATTAGTTTTTCATAGAAAAAAAAATCTTAGATAAGATATTTAAATAAATTTAGTAGTTTATTGCTACCCAAAACAGGCAGATAATCCTCCAACCCAACAATTAAAATCTTAAACAATTGTGAATTTCTTAGTATTTAAAACATCAATCTTAAGGATATAGGTGATACAAAGAATATGACACCCCACCATGGTATATGAATAGTGAAACCAAAAGACAAGTTTTTAAAGTATATTATAGCAAAGCTTTATTATAATTTGTTATGTTTATTAATATATTCCTATATTAAGGGATATTTTTCTGATAATATAAGAAGAAAAAATACATAGTAAATGGTTGATGTTGATACCATGAAGCAAGGGGGTATAGGAATGCTAAAGCTATAGGATATACTCCTTTGTGGTTGACTCTCTGAAGACGTGGTAGGAACAATTGAATGAGTGACTAATGAAACCTTAAGTTGGGCAGTATATCAAGAGCTTTGATCTCCCAGTTTCACTTCTAGGGCTTTTCCCTAAATAAGTAATATAAAACAAAAAAATCCTCTATAACACCAACGATATCCTTCACAGCAAATAAGTTGGAGTAGGAAACAATGGAAAGCATACTAAAAGATTGGCAACATATGGTACAGAAATACAGTGGAATATTGCACAGCATTAAAAAAAGATGGTTATCAAGAGGAGTAGTGGGAAATATTCTTATATCTTAAAAAGCAGGACTCAGAGGTATATAAAGTTGAGTTTGAACTATGTAAAGTAACTGCACAGAAAGAAGATATGGACATTCATTGAAATACTGTCAGGTTTTCTCTGAACAGTTAAATTACAGGTGGTGTTCATTTTCTTTGTGCATTTCTGCATTGTGTAAAGTTTCAGTAAATGTATATTATTTCATAATTAGAAAATACAAAACTTTTTTAAAAATAGTATTTAGCTGGGCACCTGGGTGGCTCAGTGGGTTAAAGCCTCGGCCTTCCGTTCAGGTCATGATCCCAGGGTCCTGGGATCGAGTCCCGCATCGGGCTCTCTGCTCAGCAGGGAGCCTGCTTCCCCCTCTCTCTCTGCCTGCCTCTCTGCCTGCTTGTGATATCTCTCTCTGTCAAATAAATAAATAAAATCTTGAAAAAAATATTTAAAAAAATAGTATTTAGCTATGTATAGTTTGTTGTTGTTGTTTTTTATTAACATATAATGTATTATTAGCCCCAGGGGCACAGGTCTGTGAATCGCCAGGTTTACACACTTCACAGCACTCACCGTAGCACATACCTTTCCCAATGTCCATAACCCAACCACCCTCCCCTCCACCCCCAGCAACTCTCAATTTGTTTTGTGAGATTAAGAGTCTCTTATGGTTTGTCTCCCTCCCAATCCCATCTTGTTTCCTTTATTCCTTTCCTATCTCCCAAACCCCCCCATGTTTCCTCACAACTTCCTCATATCAGGGAGATCATATGATAATTGTCTTTCTCTGATTGACTTATTTCACTAAGCATAATACCCTCTAGTTAGCTACCTATAGTTTTTGTGAGGATTAAGATGCTAGATGTGAAATTCTCTGCAACATGTTAGGTATTGCCTTACAAATGCAAATTAAGAGAATGCAAGTTAAGATATGGGGTGGCTTCCCTGTCTAGCAATGAGGGTTCTTGTATTGTCAGGAAATAGTAACAAAACTCTTGCATGCTGCATAGAGTCAAATCCTGTCACTCTAATTATGCACATCTTCAGAAGTATTAATTGAAGAATTGTTTTAATAGTGAACAGCAGGAGACAACCTAAATGATCACAACACAAGATTAAAGATATTTGGTTCATTTTCACAATGGAATACTAGGCAGTCATTATAAAGGATGGGATAGATATGTAGGCATTAAAAATGAAGATGTCCGTGATACAGCTTTAAATGAAAGCTAAATTGCAAAATAAGATTAGTGTATAATCCTGGCTTTATCAAAGACAAAATAAAATGAAAAAAATCCTATATTTAATAGGTCTGATACAATAGTCTTAAGGGGGTAAACAGGTGACATGACAATTTCTGATATAAAAATGAGAAAAACTCTGGCTCAAGTGCCCAAATGTATTTAAGAATTTAACTTTAAAAATCAGCATAATCTAGACATCCCTGCTGAGCAGGGAGCCTGCTTCCCCCCTCTCTGCCTGCCTCTCTGCATACTTGTGATTTCTCTCCCTGTCAAATGGGTGAATAGAATCTTAAAAAAAAAAAAAAGAAAGAAAAAAAAAAGAAAAACAGCATAATCTAGATATCTTGTAGTATTACAAGACACCAGTAATTTATTAAGATTAAAGTGTCAAGACTTTTGGGTGCAGATTAAAGAAGTACACTTGGGCTATTACTTTATTATACAATGCAATGGAATCTCTCAGAAACAAATGCTGAAATACAAAGGTCTTGGAATATTCTTCCTGATAAAAGTGTTTTTATATGCCTGAGGCCTTGGGCCATGCTGTACCAGTTTGACAAGATAAATTCATTCTAATGACATGATTTATGGTGAATGCCTCTTTTGTTCTGAGATGGGAGGGGCTGGAATCTGAGTAGCTGTGGTCAGTCACACAGGCATTGCACACACACATGACTGAACCCTAATAAAAACCCTGCACACCAAGGCTCAAGTAAGTGTCTCTGGCTGGCAGTATTTCACCTTTGTTGTCAACATGTGTTGGGAGAATTATGTGGGTTCCCATGTAACCGTACTGGGAGGGGACACTTGGAAGCTTATGCCTGGTTTCTCCTGGCCTTTGCGTCATGTGCATTTCCCTTTCTTGGTTTCAATCTGTATCCTTTCGCTTTCCTAAACTATAACCCTGAATATAATAGCCTTTGAGTCCTGTGAGTCCCAGCAAATCTACAAGCCTGAGGTTAGTCTTAGGAACCCTGAGAGTTTGTCAAAAGATAGTTACTCTTCTCTTACACGGACCTGCATAAAGAGGAAGGAGTTTTCATTAGTAATCCTCAGGCTTCAGTGCAGCTCTAACAAAGTCCCAGGGAGTCCCAGAACAAAGATTGCCCATTAGAAGAGTCTTGTGATGGCTGGCTGGCTTCAGTACCCCGCTGTGTCATTAGCTAGAAGCTTCCCAGGAAGAGTGCAGTCTCAGCAGGACCAACTGCTCCGCATCCCAAAGTTAACTGGTGGGAATCAGGTAACTACAACTCTTACCACAAGGTCTATCTGGAAGGGAGATCTGAATGATATACGTCTAGAACTGTCACTGTACCAACATCTGTAATTCTTAGATCATGACAAATATGAGTGCATGTTTGTGTCCTCCTTTCCCCCAAATTCCTATGTTGGAGCCCTACCCCCAGTGTGATGATATTAGGAGGTAATTAGGTCTAGAGGAAGTTATGAGGGTGGAGCCCCCATGATGGGATTAGTGTGTCTTGTTTTTAAGAAAGAAACCAGAGCTCGCTCCCCCAGTCCTGTGAGGCTAGAATGAGAAAATGGCTTCATGCAAACGGGGAAGAGGGCGGGCCCTCATCAGACACGGAATCTTCCAGCACCCCGATCTCAGACTTCCTGTCTCCAGAATGTGAAAAATTTTGTTCTTTAAGACCAGTCTATGGTTCTTGTTATAGCGACCCAAACTAAGACAAAAATGATTCCTCGTTCTCTTTACACAGTGAAGGTGGGGTAGGGCGAGAGGGAATTTTCCTCAATTTCAGTGAGTTTCACACTCGATTTGAGAGCCATTGGCCAGGTCTGCTGGGGAAGCTGTGTTGTGAATGTCCCTGCTTGTTTCAACTTACTCCTGGGCATGTGAGGCAGATTTCCCTTTCTTCTCTCTCATGCTCCATGGGTCCCCTCATTCTGAAGCTCCATCCACCTTCCTTTTCTTCTACTAGCCATATGGTAGGCAGCTGTGCAAGGATGGCAGTTCCACTACAGCCTCTCTGTAACCTTGGTTGTAATTCGGGATCACCTGGGGACCTTCAAAAACGTTCAGTGCTCAGAGCATGCTCTGGTTAAGGAAATCAGAATCTCTGGGGTTGTAATCAGACATAAAGATGTTTTAAGCATCATTAGATGGACCAATGGGCAGGTGAGGTTAGAAGCACTGCTGCAAAGGATCAGAGCCCAGGGGAAAGAAGTAGCACAGGCTAAATCAGTAAAACCACCTCAGTGGCAGTGTTTCCTTTCCTTTTTAAAGACAACGTGGCTGTTTTTCTTATTGCTTTTTGAATTAGAAATAAAGGACGTTAATTTTATTCTAAAAAGGCCACACATAAACGTAAAGTTCAAACAAACTGTCCCCCCCACAGCGCCGTTTGCCATTTCAGAGTTTGCCCTGCAAAATAGTCATAACTCCAGTCTTGTTTTCTCACCACATTCAATTATTATGTTCTACTGTTTTGTGTTCAAGGGGAAGTTATGTTTCAATAATAATGAATAGAGTCTTTTTAATCCCTTTGAGACAAAGTTGATTTCTATAATGCGTTTGTGAGATTGGGGGCCACGCTTAATGGTGGAAGAGCTGAGCGAGTGATTTTCCAGGAACTTTGGGCAGTTATCAACGGCACTTGCTTGTTCAGTTGAATACAATCCAGCACGAAGTCCCCTGCTTTCAGAAAACATACTTGCTCTTCATTTAGTAAACAGGTATTTATTGTGGGCCTCTTATGTGGAGGGTATGTGGGTGGGATCAGTGCTATAAAGATGAATAAAAGAGGCTGGGGGTCTCAATGAGGAACTGTTAACTAATTTATGGAATATTCCTACAATGGATATGACTATCTTTCAAAGAGTAAGTTGGATATATACTTGCATGCCTTGAATGTTATTCGTGATAATGCCATTAGGTGTTTGTAGTTTACTTATTTAAACATTTTCTTTAAGTGTGTGTGTGTGTATGTGTAAGCATATTAAAGTTTTAAGTTTTTTTTTTTAATTTATTTGTTAGAGAGAGAGAGCGAGCGAGCACAGGCAGACAGAGTGGTAGGCAGAGGCAGAGGGAGAAGCAGGCTCCCCCCGAGCAAGGAGCCCGATGTGGGACTCGATCCCAGGACGCTGAGATCATGACCTGAGCCGAAGGCAGCTGCTTAACCAACTGAGCCACCCAGGCGTCCCTTAAAAGAATTCATGCAGATCCAGTTAGCAGGGAGTGGTTAAAGTAGGCAGAAGGATTTTTTCATGCTTTTATGCAACTTTTTTTTTCCAAGAACAGTATGATTTTAAGTGACTATGGACATGGAGTTTTCTGGAGTTTTTGAAATTAAGAAGGTCTATAAAAGAAGGAAGAGGTCTATTTCTTTAGGGAATGAAGAAATAATTTCAAGATGTTTTAAAAGGACTTTGCCAATATATCAAGACTGTTTTTCTGGCTTCCCTGAAATAAAAGAAGGCTGAATAAATGTAATTTAATAGCCCTTATCCTTTCCTGGAATCCTGCTTTGTTTTGAAATAATGGTCCTGCACTCTAAAGAAATAATTATTTTCTTTACAGTATAAACATATGAAGCAAATTTGTAGCAACCAACAAACATTTCTGTCAGATCACTGGCTGCAAATTGAACTCAAAAACAGTGAACAACTCTCGGACAGACACTGTATCAGGATTCCAACAGAGAAATAGAACCAGTGGGAGATACATACAGAGATACCTATATATCTCATATAGAAAACTATTCCTTGCAATCTCCTTATATATACATTATATATATATAATGTATATTGTATATATACATGTATATATACTTATGTTTATATATGTACATATATATAATGTGTGTGTGTGTGTGTGCACCCATGCAGGCACATATGGGCATAGAGATTTATTGCAAACCAACTACTTGGTTTATGCCATTATGCATACTGACTAGGCAAGTTCAAATCTTTAGAGCAGGCTGGGAACTCCGGCAGGAGGTTACACTGCAGTTCATAGCATAATTTCTTCTTCCTAAGGGAAGCCTCAGTCCAGCTCTTAAGGCCTTTCAACTGATTGGATCAGGTCCACCCAGATTATCAAGGATAATCTCCTTTACTTTAAGTCAACTGATTGTAGATGTTAATCATATCTACAAAATACCTTTACAACAATACCTAGATTAGTGTTTCATTGAATAACTGCATACTCTGGCCTGGGCAAGTTGACACATTAAATTGATATCATGGTCCACCCTTTGTCAACTTGGCATCTGTACATACCTCCTTAAATGATACTTAATCTTCAAATAAAGACAATAACTGGTCATACTTCCCCCCCAACATGATTGAACAACCCTGCATACAAGTTAAAATGCACTAACCCTTTCCCTAGACAAGGATACAAAGTCTTTCAGTGAGCTTCATTCTTCTCTTGATATTCCGTAACTTAAATATTATGATATAAGTTAAACAAGTATTAACACATTATATTAGATAATGAGGGAATAAGAGAGGAAATAAAACAATATTTTATTGTTTCCTATATATAAGAAATACTCTTAACTATTACAATCCTTTTTTCAGCAGTGGTCGTCTGATACTTATAACTACATTCTCACACTATCCATTTCATATTCCCTTAGTCCTTAGAAAGCGCTCAGGTAATTGTGTTTTTGTGATTCATTGGGTGACCCAAATGTTTATTCCTTTTTTTTTTTTTAGATTTATTTATTTATTTGAAAGAGAAAGGGAGAAAGAGGATGGGTGGGGGAAGGGCAGAGGGAGAGAGAGACTTCAAGTAGATTCCCCACTGAGTGAGGAACCCCAAATAGGGATTGATCTTAGGACCCTGAGATCATCACCTGAATGGAAATCAAGAGTCAGACACTTAAACAACTGCACCACCCAGCCCCACAAATGTTTATTCTTGAGGATTCTGGACTGTTAGAAGTCCTACATGAATTGGGTTGTAGTTTTCCATTGACATTAACAGTGAAACATGGTTGTACTAAGAGACACCCTAAGGAGTCTCCTGCATTTTAGCCCTAATTTTACCTCCATTGTGTAGTAGCAGCCCAATATCCCTTTGGTAATCAAGATCACTCCCTCCAGCCAATATGGAAGCAACTGTCTTTTCCTGTTGATTCAGAAGCATGGGGAGCTAAAGTGCCTGTGTGACAATCTTAACTTGTAGTTCAGTAAAATCTTGTTGGGTCTCCTGGGAGAAGCATTCCTGCCATTGGGACTAAGACCTTAAGAGGAGCAGAACTTGAAATCACCACAGCAGGAAGCAAAAATTTTGCCAGTGGATTACTCGAGTAATAATGAGTGGTATACTCCCATTTCTACCCCTTGATTCCCGGACCCATGAAATTTGGATATGGGGGAAACAGCACCTTATCTTGGCTGCCATTCAGAGCATGTATATAGCCTCCTGGAGAATATTTGCTCCTGTCCTGCATGGTATTACCACCTAGATGACACTGTAACTGAATCTTCAAGAGTTCATTTCACTGCTCTATCAAGCCAGCTGCTTCAGGATGCTGGTAAGACCAATAAATTCCATGATTATGGACACACTGCTACACTTTATTTGCTTTGAAGTGAGTATTTTGATTAGAAACAATGCTGTGTGGGATACCATGATGGTGGATAAGGTATTCTGAAAGTGCACAGACAGTAGTTTTGGAAAATGAGAGTATTCAGGGAAAGCAAATTTGTATCCAGAGTAAGTGTCTGTTCCCGTAAGAACAAAATGCTGCCTTTTAATGATAGAAACCTCAACCTGCCACCTGATAACCAGCTAATCACCCTGGGGAATGGTGCCATATTAAAGACTTAGCGTTGGTTTCTGCTGCTGGCAGATTGTGTACTCAATAGTAGCTGTAGCCTGGTCAGGTTTGTTGAATGGGGGTCCGTACCGCTGAAGCTGTGTATAACCTCCTCTGCTAGAATGGCTGCTTTATTTATAAACCTATTGGGCAATGACAGTTCTGGCTGGGCAGAGAGAATGACTGGTTAGCACAGAATGGGTCATCCTATTCATTGGATTAGAAAAATTTTCTTCTGGACTCTCCTGGTGTGGGGGAGCCAGGTCTTAACGACAAATCCATCCAACATCCCAATCTCCCTAAACCTTTTAATTCCTTCCTCTACAGTATACCAAGGCAATTCAGGCATTTTAACTTTAGTGTGGCACACATTTTGGTCCATGTTTCAGTCAACCAAACAACCTCTCAGAGCCCTTTTTAACCTTTCTAGCTAAATCATTCAGTCCAGAATCCCTGCTTAAGAGGTCCGTGTCAATCAATTTGACACGATCTAACCTTCTATTCCCTCCACCATTTTACCCATACCCTAATATCCACTCCCCAGATGTCTGTCTTTATAAATAGGAAAATTCATGTATCTCTTTTGTTGTATAGAAAAACTATTCTGTGTTACACTTAAATTTCATCCTGTAGGGCTTTTTGAGACTTGGGTTTTATTTTTAGGTCTAGAAGCACAGGGACTGACAGTGGTAGGTCCAGAGGAGAATCAACAGTGTCTTGCACAGCCACTACCTCAGAAGAGGCTATTAGAGGTTCTTTGGGAACATCAGGGTTAACTTCCACACGCAGGGTAGAAGGGTTGCTTCGACTGGCAGAATTTGGGGTTCTATATCCCCAACTTCATTGGGAACTTCCCAGATGTCCCTATTCCAATTATCAGGATCCTACTCCTTTGCGATCAATGCATTCACTTTAACAGAAGACTCTCAACAAGGTAGGGAATTTAATTTGCATTGTAATTCAGCCATTAGCAGGATAAAACTCTGGTTTACTTTTCAGAAATCTCAGCCTTGAAGCTGTGGGAGACAAGGTTTTCTTTCAGATCAGACACAGAGACTTCTTGGGTCATTTACGCAGAGCTTGAGCCAGAAGTTTGAAGCCCTGAGTGCATCCTTTTCCTGCCCACTTTCTCCAATGCAGTTGGGAACAACCAGAAAAATCTTATTATACTCCTGAGTTTGACTAAAATGTTCTTAAGTATCAAATACATAGATATCAGAAACCTCAACTTTTATAAATATTTCATTAGGAGTAGCAAGGGGTGATATTTTGCATATCTCTATTGCCACATCACACTATAGACTACAAATACCCTCTTAGTACTGAATAACCTTTAGTAATTTATTTTATTATATTATTTATTTATTTTAGGGAGAGAGCAAGAGCACATGAGTGGCGGAGGGGCAAAGAGAGAATCTTCAAGCAGACTCTCCACTGATCACAGAGCCCTGTGGGGCTTGATCTCTTGATCCTTGAGCTCATGACCTGAGCTGAAACCAAGAATGGGATGCTTAACGGACTGAGCTACCCAGGTGCCCCAATCTTTAGTATTTTAAATCTAGTCAGATTAAAGGCCCAGTTCAAGAAAACCCTGAACCAATTCAGAAAACTCATCCTTAAGATTTTGTTCCTCTAGAAGCACTGTAAGTACCAAAATCTGTATCAGTCAGAGTTCCACCAGAAAAAGATATTCTCCAGAGCTCATAATTACCTTGTTTTATTTTATTAGTTTCTGTGTATTTATTGCTAATTCAACCACAATCTCTTCTCAATGTATTCTGATACAACAGATATTCTATTTGTTTTCTTGGATAAATGTCTCCTGGGACTTTTGGACTTGCACCAATCTCTGCTTGATCCCTTTGCCTGGGATACTGTTGTCATCTTGGATTCTTTCTTTATCATTATTGTGGGGTCCCTTCATCATCATTGTAGGGATTCCCTCTGCTTGTCCCTTTCAGTTGGATATCTTACTTCTTTTCCCCATCTTCACTTTTCTTGTTTTCTTCCTCATTTTGGTAGAGCACATTTTCCAGTAATGTAGATTATATACCCAAGAAAATTGAAAACATATGTCCACATGAAAACTTGTACACAAATGTTCATAATAGACAAAAAGTGGAATAACATCACTCATAATAACTATCATCTTTACCTACAACCCACTGATAGGATTTGTAAGAACGAGCTATCTTATATTCCTGGGATAGTCTCTGTTGGTCATGATACAACAGGAGTAATTAGATAATATTTAACTTGGTATATGTGTACCTCATATAAGTGAAGTTCTCCTAAAATATTTCTTCTATTGCCCATAAATGGTTTTAGTATTATTATCATTCTAGTCTCATAAAATTAGTTAGGGAACATTCCTTCTTTTTTATTCCATGACTTTGTTTATAGCACAAGTTATTCTTTCCTCAAAGTTTTAATAAGAGGCGATTGTAAAACCCTCCAGATGTGGTGCCTGTGATTTGGCTTCACTCTATCCCTTTTGTCCAAAACTCTTGATTGATATGAACTTTGATATTTGTGGATTCAATAACAAAGTTATTATTCTAAATTTTACATTTCATAGTACAGTTATATTACTATAAAACCATGAGATATTGAACTCAATCTTAACTAACTCCAGAGTATATTCTAAGAACTTACACTGAAAATATAATTCTTTAATGGTGCTAGGATTACAATAGCCCTAAAATAATTAGATTAGCCACTTTTAAAATTAATTACATAGAATTTAGCACAATTTCTTCCAGATAATTTCATACATGTGAGTTTTGTCTTCCCAGCTAAATTGTAAGGAGCCTAATTCTAAAGACCATGTTCTATACATCTTTGTAGTGCTAAGAATTGTGTTAGACAGGTAGACATTATCATGTAAACACTTTTGACTAATTTGGGCATATCTCCTTACCATTTATGTCTTTCCTAATGAATGAATGTGGGAAACATTCAGTTTATCAAGGATTCTAGTTAGGTAAGTTCTAATAATTGATTAAATTTCCTTAAAAATTATACCTTAAGCATAAAATAACTGATTAAACTTCTTTTGAAATTGTTGCCCAGTTTTACATTAGATCCTCTGAACTTTTTATCATTTTATCTTAATGACTAGCTTAGGCTGCTCATAAAAGTAATGACCCATTCATTTGCTTAATTCGTCTCAATAATTGATGCAGTCCATTGAACCCAGTGGTTCAGCTGGTGATTGATACTGAAAGTAAATGTAGCTGAAATAAGTATGACAGTCATTCAAGAGCTTTGTTTGTCTACTGCGGTGTTGTGATCCCCAGAATAAAAAAGTTTGTGGGAAACCCTCTTTGTTGTCTGAGATACTTGAACAAGTATGGTCTAGGCTACTCTAAACTCATTTCAATCAAAAGTTCATCTCTTTCACTTAGTGAGATTCCCCATTGTGTGAAAAAACTTTCTGGCTAGAAACAATTATTTTTTAAAGTAACCTCTAGGCCCAAAGTGAGGCTTGAACTCACAACCCCAAGACCAAGAGTCACATTTGAGGCACCTGGGTGGCTCAGTCACTTAGCATCTGTCTTGGCTCAGGTCATAATCCTAGGGTCCTGGGATCAAGCCCTGCAACGGGCTCCCTGCTCAGCAGGAAGCCTGCTTCTCCCTCTCCCCTGGCTTGTGTTCCCTCTTTCATTGTCGCTCTCTCTCTCTGTCAAATAAATAAATAAAATCTTTAAAAAATAAAAATAAAATTAAAAAACTTAAAAAAAAAAAAAAAGAGCCACATGCTCTACTGACTGAGCCAGCCAGATACCCCTGGCTAAACACAAATTTTAAAAACCACCCATCAGTTGAATAAATGTGACCAAAGTCGTCTTAATTCTCCATTGCACTATCATTCATTCATTCGCCCATTTATTTATTAATTTATTCAACAAATGTTTTTTGAGCACATACACGTGCTGAATACTAATTTAGACTGTGAAGAGAATTCCTCCAGAGTATCAACAGCTAGTTGTTCTGGAGGCAATCATTTACTTTTATTCATTATTTCTAGAGAGAGAAAATAAAAAAGACAATTTGTAAGGCTTCCAAAGCTCTTGTGTTCTTAATCCAGTTTATACAATTTCCTTTTTACTTGTTCTCAAGATAACCAAGTAAGTCAGATAATTAAGTTTCGACAAGTTTGCAGTCATATTAAACTGCAAAATATGATTAATATTCAGAATTTGGTTAAGAGACCAGAAAATATCACTCTGTGATGTTGAAGTTGACCTCTGTCTTACCAAATTCCCCTGAGCCTAACAGTTACTGGGACAAGACACGTGAGGGTCTAGAATGTGCCAGTTAGAAATTGTTACAGGGCTTTCTCCCATCTGGGTCCAATGAGAGCTTTAGGACTGCACTCCATGCTGAGATCCTGCAGAGAGCAGCCTTAAGGACCCTTGCCCTTCAAGGGGAGCGTCAGCTGGTCATGGTCCAGGAAACAGAGGAGGACCTGAATGGTGGGCTTTGAGCTGGGGGAATGGAGAACAGGGAGCAGAGGAGTTTCAACCTGGTGATATGAAGGAGAACTGACGACCTTCCTGTGGTTCCAGCGCCAGCCTGTAGGACCTTCCACCTCTCGTGATTATCCTCACTTAAGGTATTGGCTACACCGAAGTCCCAATGGACAAATGGAGAAAATTACAGCACATCTAAGCAGTCGTGAGAGTAGAAAGAGATAAATGAAATGAATAATCTGAATAGGACTTTAATGACATAGAGACCCTGGGTGATCTAAAGAACAACACGCACAAAACACTAATTGGAACTTTTAAGGTTTCAAGTAAAGTACAAATTAGAATTCCTTTTATAAATAGGAAAACATAATTTCCAAATAAAAAATTGAGCATGTGACTTAGAGGATGGCTATTCATATAGTCAGGGAAGAGCAATACATCTATATTTTCATGTGAAAAAATATATTGAACACCTACTATGTGCCTGGCACTATCCTAAGTGCTGGAGCTAAGTGACGATAAGAAAATTATGGGTTTCTTTTCCTGGAGCTAAAACACTTGAGAGTAACAAAAGGTGTGATCAGGGAAGACCATTCGGAAAAAGTGACATGATAATACATATGATTAAAATTTCAAAGAGAACAGTGCTCATAAAAGAAAAAAAAAAAAGAAGAAGTAACTGGGATGAGATTATTCATCCCTCTGAAGTTACCTGACTGAGCTGAACTTTAAATATGCCACTTAATGCTTACCAAGGAACTAAGGAGCTTTCAGAATTTTACTAAGGGTGAAGTACAAGTAATATAATAAAGACCATGAAACAATTGATTTTATTATGACAAAGGATATTTCATAAGGGAGGGCAGTAAGTTGATAGCAACTAACAAACGTACCTTGCACTTGCGAAGCACTGCATTTATTGTCTCATTCACTGCCTATAAAGCGGCTTCCATACCTTCCTCATCTGAAGAATAAATAAAGCAGAGGGACAGAGTGGCTATTAGTCCACAAAGCTAGTAAGCAGCTGAGTCAGGATTCAAACATAGCTTTTACTGACTGTAGTGAATTTGTTTCCACTACCCTCTGCTCCTCCAACCTGGAGTCTCGAGGGTCACATTCTCTTCTCTGCTCCAGTTCTGGGAGAAGGGACATCTTCTGATAATGAGTCCTACCTCTGAAAAAAGAACTATTCCTTGTGCCTACAAAGCAGTTAATTAAGCATATTTATGTTGTGCCTTGTGCCTACAAAGCAGTTAATTAAGCATATTTATGTTGCTTTAAAATGCTCATGTTCATCATTCCATTCTCTTGTCTTTAATTCTGGATTAAATCAATAAATTGGTCTCTGATCTATAACATATTTTGCTAAGTGAACTGAGGTCTTCTGAATAAGACTGCTGGTGATGTGGGAGAGCTAGGTTCTTGTCTCATGGAGTCGAAGAATGAATCTTGTGGACAATGGAGAGTGAGTAAAGCGATAGAAGTTTTTAAGTAAAGGTACAGAAAAAGCTCTCAGGAGTGAGAGGGGTCCTGATAGGTTTGCCAACAAGGACCTTTAGGGTTGGCCTTTTATAGAAAGCTAACCAGGGAACTTAAATCCTTTTAATATCCAGCCCACATGGCCCACATGCCTAGGACAGGGTGATCTTCTACCCTCCGCGCCTAGGGCAGGGTGGTCCAATTTGTCCCCTTATCTCTGGTTTCCCCACACCTCCACATTTTTAGGATTTCTGTAAGCCTGATCACATATCCCCCTACCTATCTCTCCCTACCTAGCCCTTACTCATTGGCTTTTCTGAGAGACTTCCCTCTGTAATCTCTTTCTGCTTCTTAAGAATTTGGTTAGTACGCACCATTTGCTCAGACCAAGTCATGGCTTCTAAATGCAATTTCTTTTCCTTCTTTTACTTTTAAAACAAATGACAGACACCCTGTGAAATTAATTTCCAGTAGTCATATCTTGAACTTTTATTATATATTTATCTATGATAAAGAAATTATCTTCCAGAGTGGGTACTTTCAGATGAAATCAATAAGGCCTATACATTCAGCACTAATACTATATATGCTCTATTTTTAAAACAAACATAATAAAATAAGCAAGTACAAAACACTGTTAATTTTGTGAACTCCATTGAAAATTGCACAGGAGAGGAAAATAAGGTTTATTTGTGCTAGAAAAATGATTAAAGAAGACAATTTAGGTGATATAAACAAACTTATTTAAAACTTCATAAAGCTGGGGGCACCTGGGTGGCTCAGTGGGTTAAGCCTCTGCCTTCAGCTCAGGTGATGATCTCAGGGTCCTGGGATTGAGTCCCACACTGGGCTCTCTGCTCGGTTGGGAGCCTGCTTCTCCCCCTCTCTCTGCCTGCCTCTCTGCCTACTTGTGATCTCTGTCTGTCAAATAAATAAATAAAATCTTAAAAAAAAAAAAAAAAACTTCATAAAGCAGACTGTGTCCTTTCAGGGAACTGCGAAGTTAGGTGGAAGGCAGAAAGGTTTTATCAGATAAAAAATAAAGAACGAGGAGGAGGAGTCCAAGATGGCAGAGGGGTAAGGACATAAATTTTGTCTTGTCCCAGGAGTTCAGCTAGATAGTTATCAAAGCATTCTGAACACCTACGAACTCAACTGGAGAATGAAGAAAAGAATAACAGCAACTCTATGAACAGAAAAGTGACCACTTTCTGCAAGGTAGGAGGTATGGAGACGTGAATCCAAGGCAATATTGGGAAGATAGACCATGGCGGTAGGGAGCCTCCATCAGCTGGCTACAAGCTAGGGATAGAGCAACAGAGCACAAAATTGGAACTTTTAGAAGTCTGCTCCACTGAGGGACATCATTCCAGTGGCTAAGCAGGGAGGGGGGGTGGTGCAACTCTCCCTGGGACAGTGTGGTCTCAGAACTCTCAGGGTCATAGAAAGACTGGGGATGCCTGAGTGCCAGTCACAAGGAGTGAGCTGAGGAATGGGCTCACAGCTCAGGTTGCCATAACTGGGATCCATGGCACAATTGGATTACTGCTCTTCAAGCAAGGACCCACAAGCAGCAGATCCAGGAGGCCTCACCTTTCTCCTCTGGGAAGAGCGGCACAGGAGTGCACTGCAGAAATCTGCTGGGTTTGGAGACTCCAAACAGGGTCGTGAGCCAGAGATAGAAATGCTTGGTCACAGCTGGGTGACCTCAGAGTGCAGCCAGAGACCAGGGAGACAGGAGGGATTGACTGCTTTTCTCTGAGGGCACACTGAGGAATGGGGCCCCGAGCTCTCGGGTCCTCTGGGCCGGAGACTGGGAGGCCGTGATTTTCATTCTCATCCTCTAAAGCTGTACAGAAAGTGTTCAGGGAACAAAAGCTACTGAGAGCAAACCTGAGCGGGTTACTTAGCCTGGCCCCTGGCAAGGACAGTGCAATTCCACCTCAGGCAAAAGCACTTGCGAATCATTGCAACAGGCCCCTCCCACAGAAGATCAGCCAGAACATCCAGCCAAGACCAAGTTTACTGATCAATGAGAACTGTAAAAGTCCAGCACTATGGAAATACAGCACAAGAATTCATGGCTTTTTCTCCATGATTCTTCAGTCTTACATTTCTTTTTTTAATTTCTTAATTTTTTCCTTTTTTTCTCTTCTTTTTTTTTTTGAATTATTCCTCTTTCCCTTTTTAACCAACTTCTCATCTTATCAATTTCTTTTTTAAAATCTTTTTTAGTTTTCATTTTTATAAGCATATTTTGTCCCTTTATCGTATTTAGCCTTATTTTTTGTATACATATAAGTTTTTCTTTCTTTAAGATTTTGGGATGCAGTTTCTTCTAACAGATGAAAATATACCCAAAATTTAGTGTTATGGCTCTCTTCTATTTACCCACCTGATCACATTCTCTCTCTCTTTTTTTTTTTTTTAAATTTTTCTTCTTTCTTTTTTTCAACCAACTTTTTATCAATTCCTTTTTAAAAATCTTTTATTAATTTTCATCTTTACAGTCATATTCCATCCTTTTGTTGTATTTTACCTTATTTGTGTGTGTGTGTGTGTGTGTTTGTGTGTGTGTGTGTGTATTTTCTTTCTTTAAGATTTTGGGATGCACTTTCTTCTAACAGACCAAAATACACCCAAAATCTAGTGTATGGCTCTGTTCTATTCACCAGCCTGATCATATATATTTTTTCTTTTTTATTTTCCCACCAGTTTCACATCTCTTCTGATTTGTTTAGCGTATATTTCTCTGGGGTCATTGTTACCCTTTTAGCATTTTGTTCTCTCATTCATTTATTCTTCTCTTGACAAAATGACAAAATGGAAAACCATACCTCAAAAAATAGAACAAGAGGCAGTACTGACTGCCAGGGACCAAATCAATATGGACATTACTAAGATGTCAGAACTAGAGTTCAGAATAACTATTATAAAAATACTAGCTGGGTTTGAAAAAGCATAGAAGACACTAGAGAATTCCTTTCTGGAAAAATAAAATCTAACCAAGTTGAAATAAAAAAGGCTATTAATGAGGTGCAATAAAAAGGGAGGCTCAAACTGCTAGAATAAAAGAGGAAGAAGGGAGAATTAGTGACATGGAAGACCAAAAAAATGGAGAATAAAGAAGCTGAGTAAGAGATAAACAACTATTGAATCACAAGGGGACAATTTGAAAGATAAGTGATACCATAAAGTGAAACAATATTCGAATTGGGGTCCCAGAAGAAGAAGAAAGAGAGAAGGGGGCAGAAGGTATATTGGAGCAAATTGTAGTGGAGAACTTACCTAATTTGGGGAAGGAAACAGGCATCAAAATCCAGGAGACTCAGAGAATCCCCCTCAAAATCAATAAAAATAAGTCAACACTCTAACATCTAATAGTAAAACTTACAAATCTCAGAGACAAAGAAAAAATCTTGAAAGGAGCTTGGGACAACAGGTCTGTAACCTAGATTAGATTTGACTGGCAGCAGACCTATCCACAGAGACCTGGCAGGCCAGAAAGGACTGGTATGATATATTCAGGGTACTAAAAAAGAAAAATATGCAGCCAAGAATACTTTATCCAGCTAGGCTGTCATTGAAAATAGAAGGAAAGATAAAAAGCTTCCAGACAAATAAAAACTAAAAGAATTTGCAATCACCAAACCAGCCCTACAAAAAATATTGGAAGGGGTCCTCTAAGCAAAGAGAGAGCCCAAAAGTAATATAAACCAGAAAGGAACAGAGACAATGTACAGTAACAGTCACCTTAAAGCCAATACAATGGCACTAAATTCATATCTTTCAATAGTTACCCTGAATGTAAATGGACTAAATGCCCCCATTAAAAGACACAGGGTATCTGATTGGATAAAAAGCAATACCCATTGATATGCTGTCTGCCAGAGACTCATTTTAGACCCAAAGACACCTCCAGATTTAAAGTGAGGGGGTGGAAAATGATTTATCATACTAATAGACATCAAAAGAAAGCTGGGATAGTAATCCTTATATCAGGCAAATTAGATTTTAAACAAAAGATTGTAATAAAAGATAAGGAAGGACACTGTATCATACTTAAGGGTTCATCCAACAAGAAGATCTAACAATTATAAATATCTTTGCCCCTAACATGGGAACAGCCAATTGTATAAGCCAATGAATAACAAAATCAAAGAAATACATCAACAATAATACAATAATAGTAGGCGACTTTAACACCTCCCTCACTGAAATGGACAGAGCATCTAAGCAAAAGGTCAAGAAGGAAATAAGGGCTTTAAATGACACACTGAACCAGATGGACTTCACAGATATTGTCAGAACAGTCTATCCCAAAGCTACAGAATACACATTCTTCTCTAGTGCACATGGAACATTCTCCAGAATAGACCACATCCTGGGTCACAGTCAGATCTCAACTGGTACCAAAAGATTAGGATCATTCCCTGCATGTTTTCAGACCACAATGCTTTGAAACTAGAATTCAACCACAAGAGGAAAGTTGGAAAGAACTCAAATACATGGAGACTAAAGAATGATTGGGTCAATCAGGAAATTAAAGGAGAATTTTAAAAATTAATGGAAACAAATGGAAACAAAACTGTTCAAAATCTTTGGGATGCAGCAAAGGCAGTCCTAAGAGGGAAGTATATAGCAATACAAGCCTTTCTCAAGAAACAAGAAAGGTCTCAAATATACAACCTAATCCTACACCTAAAAGAGTTGGGGAAAGAAGAGCAAATAAAGCCTAAACCCAGCAGGAGAAGAGAAATCATAAAGATCAGAGCAGAAATCAATGAAATAGAAACCAAAAGAACAATAGAACAAATCAACGAAATTAGGAGCTGGTTCTTTGAGAGAATTAATAAGATTGATAAACCCTTAGCCAGACTTATCAAAAAGAAAAGAGAAAAGACCCAAATAAATAAAATCATGAACAAAAGAATAGAGATCACAACCAACACTGAAGAAATACAATTGTAAGAACATACTGTGAACCACTATATGCCAACAAATTAGACAATCTAGAAGAAATAGATACATTCATGGAGACATGTAAACTACCAAAACTGAACCAAGAAGAAATAGAAAACCTGAACAGACCCATAACCAGTAAGGAGATTGAAGCAGTCATCAAAAATCTCCCAAAAACAAGAGCCCAGGGCCAGATGGCTTCCCAGGGGAGTTCTACAAAACATTTAAAGAATTAATACCTCTTCTCCTAAAACTGTTCCCAAAAATAGAAATGGAAGGAAAACTTCCAAACATATTTTATGAGGCCAGCATTACCTTGATCCCAAAACCAGACAAAGACCCCATCAAAAAGGAGAATTACAGACATGGATACAAAAATTCTTACCAAAATACTGGCCCGTAGGATGCCACAGTACGTTAAAAGGATTGTTCACCACAACCAATTAGGATTTATTCCTGGACTGCAAGTTTGGTTCAACATCTGCAAATCAATCAATGTGATACAATACATTAATAAAAGAAAGCACAAGAACCATATGCTCCTCTCAACAGATGCAGAAAAAGCATTTGACAAAGTACAGCAACCTTTCTTGATTAAAACTCTTCACAGTGTAGGGATGTGATCAATCATCAAAGCCATCTATGAAAAACCCACAGCGAATATCATTCTCAATGGGGGAAAAACTGAGAGCTTTTCCCCTAAGGTCAGGAACATGGCAGGGATGTCCACTATCACCACTGCTATTCAACATAGTACCAGAAGTCTTAGCCTCAGCAATCAGACAACAAAAAGAAATTAAAGGCATCCAAATCAGCAAAGAAGAAGTCAAACTCTCACTCTTTGCAGATGACATGATACTTTATGTGGAAAACCCAAAAGACTCCATTTTAAAACTGCTAAAACTCATCCAGGAATTCAGTAAAGTGTCAGGATATAAAATCAGTGCACAGAAATCAGTTGCACTTCTGTACACCAACAGCAAGACAGAAGAAAGAGAAATTAAGGCGTCAATCCCATTCACAGTCGCACCCAAAATGATAAGATACCTAGGAATAAACCTAACCGAAGAGGCAAAGAATCTGTACTCAGAAAACTATAAAGTACTCATGAAAGAAATTGAGGAAGACACAAAGAAATGGAAAGATGTTCCATGCTCGTGGATTGGAAGAACAAATATTGTGAAAATGTCTATGCTACCTAAAGCAATCTACACATTTAATGCAATCCCTATCAAAATACCATCCAATTTTTTCAAAGAAATGGAACAAATAATCCTAAAATGTATATGGAACCAGAAAAGACCCTGGATAGCCAGGGAAATGTTGAAAAAGAAAACAAAAGTTGGCGTCGTCACAATTCCAGACTTCAAGCTCTATTACAAAGCTGTCATCATCAAAACAGTATGGTACAGGTACAAAAACGGACACATCGATCAGTGGAACAGAATAGAGAGCCCAGAAATGGACCCTCAACTCTACGGTCAACTATTCTTTGACAAAGTCAGAAAGAACATCCAGTGGAAAAAAGATAATCTCTTCAACAAATAGTGTTGGGAAAACTGGACAGCCACATACAGAAGAATGAAACTGGACCACTTCCTTACACCACACACAAAAATAGACTCAAAATAAGTGAAAGACCTAAATGTGAGATAGGAATCCATCAAAATCCTTGAGGAGAACACAGGCAGAAACCTCTTTGACCTCAGCCACAGCAACTTCTTCCTAGAAACATCACCAAAGGCAAGGGACGCAAAGGCAAACATGAACTATTGGGATTTCATCAAGATCAAAAGCTTTTGCACAGCAAAGGAAACAATCAACAAAGCCAAAAGACAACCAACATATAGAAGAAGATATTTGCAAATGACATGTCAGATAAAGGGCTGGTATCCAAAATGTATAAAGAACTTATTGAACTCAACACCCCAAAACATATAATCCAATCAAGAAATGAGCAGAAGACATGAACAGATTTCTGCAATGAAGACATCCAAATGGCCAAAGGACACAAGAAAAAGTGTTCAACATCACTTGGCATCAGGGTAATATAAATCAAAACCACAGTGAGATACCACCTCACACTAGTCAGAATGGCTAAATTAACAAGTCAGGAAAGCAAAGATGTTGATGAGAATGCAGAAAAAGGGGAACCGTCCTACACTGTTGGTGGGAATGAAAGCTGGTGCAGCTACTCCGGAAAACAGTATGGAGGTTCCTCAAAAAGTTGAAAATAGAGCTACCTTATGACCCAGAAATCACACTGCTGGGTATTTACCTCAAAGATCCAAATGTAGTGATCCAAAGGGGCACCTGTATCCCAATGTTTATAGCATCAATGTTCACAATAGCCAAACTATGGAAAGAGCCCAGATGTCCATCGACAGATGAATGGATAAAGAAGAAGTGATATATATCTACAATGGAATATTATGCAACCATCAAAAAATGAAATCTTGCCCTTTGCAATGACGTGGATGGAACTAGAGGGTATTATGCTGAGCGAAATAAGTTGATCAGAGAAAGACAATTATCATGTGATCTCACTGATATGTGGAATTTGAAAAACAAGACAGAGGATCCTAGGGGAAGAGAGGAAAAAAATGAAACAAAAAGGGACCAGAGAGGTAGACAAACCATAAGGGACTCCTTTTTCTTTTCTTTTCTTTTCTTTTTTTTTAAAGATTGTATTTATTTATTTGACAAAGAGTGAGAGCACAAGTAGGAGGAGCAGCAGGCAGAGGAAGAGGGAAAAGCAGGCTCCTTGCTGACTAGGAAGCCTGATGGGGGACTTGATCCCAGGACCCTAGGATCATCACCTGATCCGAAGGCAGTTGCTTAACTGACTGAGCCACCCAGGCACCCCCCCATAAGAGACTTTTAATCTCAGGAAACAAACTGAGTGTTGCTGGAGTGCAGAGGGGTGGGAGAGATGGGTTGGCTGGGTGATGGACACTGGGGAGGGTATGTGTTGTGGTGAGTGCTCTGAATTGTGTAACACCGATGAATCACAGACGTGTACCCCTGAAACAAATAATACATTATATGTTAATAATAATAATAGTAATAGTAATAATAAATAATAATAATAATAAAAGAACCAGGAAGAGAAAGTAGAAAATATCTGATCAGGTGGGGCCACGTATCAACCTCGTTTGGGATGAGAAGGTGGAGAATTGGCTTCGCATTTGGGGATTCAGCTGACTGAATGTACTATTTCTGGTCAAGTGGGGCATTTACAGAGACATGAAAGTTACCTAAGTTTTGGTTTGCAGACCTGGCACCCTGGTCGGAAGCAGCCCCATTTTGGGCCTACAGTTATTTCAACAGGAGTAACTTATTTTTTCCTGGGTGTCTCCTGTGTATACATTGGTATACATCTTAATAGATTTTTTTTCTCTTGTTAACCAGTCTTTTTTCAAAGGGTCTCAGCTAAGACCACAGAAGGGTAGAGGGAGAATTATTTTTCTTCTCTTACATTTTTCCTCTCTTCGTCAAGCTCTTCAGAAAATGTCCAATCAATTTCCTGATATGATAATTAATGGGGAACAGCTGTCTCTTCTCTTTCATTTAAAAAGTGGGATTTATGGGAGTGATATGAGGATTAATATTTATAAAGTACTTTTTGAGAGGAAGAAGCACTGTGATTATTCAATAGAGTGTAGAGTTATTGGATAGTAAGATTAATCAATCTCTTGTAAATCTTTCTAAGTAGGTAAAATGGATATGACAAAGGACTTGATCAGAAGCCCCAAAAAGGCATCATGTGCTCATCAACGTGCACTGTCAGGCTTGGCAGTATTTCAGCAACGTCTGTGGAGTAGCTCTCCTCTGGCCTGCCTCCTGCCAGGGCAGTGCATCCCTTGTAACCTCAGTGAGACTCATGGGCAGCTATTACTCATGCCCACCTAATTGTCCTTTTATTTTTATTATTATTATTTTTTAAATCAGAGAGAGAGAGAAAGCACAAGCAGGGGGAGTGGCAGGCAGAGGGAAATGCAGTCTCCCTGCTGAGCAAGGAGCCCCATGTGGGACTGGATCCCAGGACCTTAGGATCATGACCTGAGCTGAAGGCAGCCACTTAACTGGCTGAGCCGCCCAGGCATCCCTCTAATTATTCTCTTTAGCAAGATGTCACATTGCAAAAAATAGGCCTGCTCTGCAGAATAATGCCAAATTTTACTGAAGACTTAATGGTGAATGGACCAGAGAGTTTAGATTACAGGTACCACAGTAATACGTAGTAAAATTTCTATATTATATTGCTGATCTCTTTCCAAAGGTTCTTTCTGGCTGACAGTACACTTATGTCCAGGCCCTAATCATTTTATTTTATTTTATTTTATTTCTTTGACAGAGAAAGAAATCTCAAGTATGTGGAGAGACAGGCAGAGAGAGAGAGGAGGAAGCAGGCTCCCCGCTGAGCAGAGAGCCCAATGCGGGGCTCGATCCCAGGACCCTGGGATCATGACCTGAGCCGAAGGCAGAGAGGCCTTAACCCACTGAGCCACACAGGTGCCACAGGCCCTAATCTCTTGAAGGCCCCCAAAACCTGTTTTCTGGAGTCCTTTGGCGCTGTCCACACCTCACTTTGCAACACAAACAAAGCATGTTGGCTAGCCAGGCTTTCGCCCCTAAGAAATCAGTTCAGGTTCAGGGACTATCTGTGGTTACTGGAGTCTGTTCTTGAAGCTTCAGTCAGAACTTTAGGAAGCAAATCCAGGATGAAAGTATTTACATTCAAAAACGTGTGTGGGTGATGGTGGGGGAGGAAAGAGAGAAGCAAGTCTGCTATTGAAAGAAACAAGATATTTCTCTTTTTCTCCAAGTGCTGACTTCTGTATTTGTCCTCCCATCTTTAGACTTAGCTGGCCTAAGTATATTAAATTAATTAAATATAAGATCTGATTGGAGATAAATGATAACATAAGGCAGTATAAAATCATAGTGCCTAAATTTCATCACCATTCAGTATGTCTAGTGGAGACTTTGGACCTAAAGTAGTTTGTGAACAGACTTAAATTCAAGAAATTGCAATTGAACAATACTTTCTAAAATGATGATAATAATAATAAAACCTGTGTGGGCAATAAAGTATATTTAAAAAATGTGATTACACACTAAAAAAACAGAATATTAACACTGGTCTAAGAGCAAAGAGATAAAAATTGAGTAAAAAAGTGACAGAAAGTTGTCTAAAATAAGCAAGCAGATAAACTTAACTTTGGGAAGATTTCATTTAAAATTCAAAATATTTGGCACTTGGGTGGCTCAGTTGGTTAAGCCACTGCCTTTGGCCCAGGTCATGATCCTGGTGTCCTGTGATTGAGTTCCAGATCTGGCTCCCAGCTCCACAAGAAATCTGCTTCTCCCTCTGACCTTCTCCCCTCTCATGCTCTCTCACTCTCTCTCTCTCTCTCAAATAAATAAATAAAATATTTTTAAAAATTAAAAATATTTGGAGAGATATTAAAGCAAAGAAGATAAAGCTTATATTTTAGATACTTAAATTCTGCATGAACTTGGTTTGAAACGCATATAAGTAAAATATAAAAGGCAAAAACAGTATAATGCTTGTAAAAAGATAAACTGAAGCATATCAAAATTTTTAAGAGTTTATTTGGTCTAAAATTGATTTAAATTGGTTAGCACCAAAAAGGAAATGGTCAGGAGCGCTCCTCTGACAGGAGCCAGGGGAAAGACACTTATTTAGAAAAGGTGCAGAGTTAAAGAAAGACAATTATTTGATTAGCTATCACCCAAAGCCTAGCTGGCTATTTGTGATTGGTTGTCCTTAGGTTTTGATTTTGTAACCTTGAGGCATTTACAGGCTTAAGTTTTGGTTTGCTTACATAGGCCACCAAAGCATTTGAGCCACTTCAATCTAATGGCATCTTTGTTTAATTAAGATAACTTTTTGCGTGGTATAATTTTGAATATTTAAGATGAGCACAATAAACACTTTTAAATAAGTATTCAAGAGTTATTATCCACAGATAATTAGGAAAAGGGAGAGATCACTGGGCTCTCACCTCCACGTGGCTCTCAGATGAGAAGTCCAAATGATTGCCAGCAGTGATACAGGTTATTATCGCTTTAGATGGGGTGATTCTCCCAATTATTTTAAGTTTTAAATGGTGCAGTTCTGTAGTTCAGACAGTGTTTAAGCATTTCAAAAGTAGCGAACTGACATGCTTTGGGTATTTTTCCTAAATCTTTAAGCAGGTCTTCAAATATTGAGATAGGAGGAGGAAATCGTGCTTTAGTGGGGCGCTGTCTGTAGTCTGGAGCGCCCCCTCCCGGGTTATCTGATACAGATTCTATGGGAGCTATTTCACAGCTCTGAAACCTGTAGATAACTGATAGCAATGTGAAATAATTCTTGTCTATAGATGTACTACATCTCCCCTGTAGAGGAGCAATTGACTTTCTTCCCCTCTCTGAGGAATTAAACTAGTTTTGCCTCCATTTGCACACTCCAACATTCCTTGCCTAGAAATGTGCCTGTTCTTTGAATTCTCCTCTGAACTGATTATAACATCTTACCCATTCTTCCATTAATAGGTTAAAGAAAAGCTTTAATATGTGTTCATTTTTATATCTGTATGAAAGTCACAATTTTACTTATTAAAAAAAACCAAAACCAAAACCAAAACCAAAACCAAAACCGAAACAGGCTTGTCCTTTAACATTAGGAAACAAGCTTCTTTCTACATCCCATTAGTTGAAATGAGTGGCCAGAACATCTATCTCAGTGGCATACCATATCTTCCTGTACTAATTAAACATACTCTCCCCTTGGTGAATATGTTAAAGAAATTTCTGCTCTAGGGCGCCTGGGTGGCTCAGTGGGCTAAAGCCTCTGCCTTCCGCTCAGGTCATGATCCCAGGGTCCTGGGATCGTGCCCCATATCGGGCTCTCTGCTCAGCTGGGAGCCTGCTTCCTCTTTTCTCTCTCTGCCTGCCTCTCTGCCTACTTGTAATCTCTGTCTGTCAAATAAATAAATAAAATCTTTAAAAAAAAAAGAAATTTCTGCTCTAATTAGTTTCTCACTAATCAATCATTTTCAGTCTGATTATCTTCTCAGCAGGGGATGCAGGGAAGTAGGGTTTACCCAAGTATAATCTCTGTAACTGCATGCTAGCGATTCTGCATTGGGACTGCTTTTCCTTTGTTCCTGGGCGATGTTATTCTGTGAGGTGTATATAACTGAGTCTCCTGGTGATCTCATAGCTGCAAACTTCCTTTGTTTTTACTCTTTTTTTTTTTTTAAGATTTTATTTATTTATCTGACAGACAGAGATCACAAGTAGGCAGAGAGAGAGGAGGAAGCAGGCTCCCCGCCAACCAGAGAGCCCCATGCGGGGCTCGATCCCAGGACTCTGGGATCACGACCAGAGCCGAAGGCAGAGGCTTTAACCCACTGAGTCACCCAGGTGCCCCCCTTTGTTTTTACTCTTACACTTCTGGCACCAAATATATGGGGGCTTGACCCACACCAACCAATTCTCCAATTCTCTGTGGACACCAACTGGGTATCCTTCACTTTAATTCAATTCTGATACTAACTGCCTGGAGGTAGTACAGACCCCACAGTTGAAAGACTCAGTCCCATGAAACTGCTTCCTCCTACTTCAGGCACCAAACACAAGTCCAGGTGTTACCTGTGCTTTGATGATATGCATAAATTGAAGGTTTCCATAGCCCCTTGCTCAGGTTTGATAATTTGCTAGAGTGGCTCACAGAACTCAGGAAAACAGTTTACTCACTGGATTGCCTGTTTATTATAAAAGATACAACTCAGGAACAATCAGGGGGAAGGGGTATGGAGATTCCATGCTCTCTCTGAGCATACTACCCTCCCAGAATCTTGATGTATTCAACAACCTGGAAGTTCTAGATAAATCTTAAAATATATATAAGACACTTTCCCATCCATTTTATAAACCAATTGGCAAGAGGAAATTAAGGAGCAAGAAAATAGAAATCAATTAAAGACTAAATTGGTGAACATTAACAATGCAAGTAAAGGTTCAGAGAAATAAGTAATCAGCATGCACTGGGGTATTAAGGGAGGACTTCTTGGAAGAGGTGACATTTAAGCTGGTATTGAAGGATGAACTGAAATTAGAATTCCGTGTCAGGGGTAGGGGTGTAATTTAACAAGGGTTTTTAGCCCAGGATCCATGGTTGAGCTTTAGGAAATCCCTGAATTTGTTTCCTAAATTTTGGGCATATTTGTGCTGGTGCAGTTTTCTCATGAGTAGGTCCATAATTTTTATCAGCTTCTCAAAGAGCTCTGTGACCACTCAAAAGTAAAGAACCACGACTTAAAAAGAACCAGGGACCTTCAGTCTTGGTCTTGTCCTGGGAAGTGGCTAAATATTACATTTAGTGTAATTTCACCACTTATAATAATGAAATACCAGAAAGCAGTATCTAACATGCAGTGTGATTAAGCACTGATAGGTGGAACAAAGGGGCCAAACACATTCCTGCCAGCAGGAACAGGAGAGAAGTCACTTTTCTCCAACTTTCTGTATTATCATCCCTCTTCTAGACACATACAAGGGTCTTTCATTAGGGTTTTCTAACTTAAACTGAGTACTCTGTGTATGTATGTGTGTGTGGGGGTGTGGGTTTTACGTTGGAAAAGTTTCTAGAAAAATAGATAAATCTGATAAAATATGTCAGAATTTTTTCTTCTCAAACTTGAGCATGCTAATATTTTATTCCTAAGCATTCTCCCTCTCTCTGTCTGTCTGTCTGTCTCTCTCTCTCTGGTTAAACACAAAGGGACATTTAAAAAAAAAAGCAATTCTGGGCAATCTTTACACAAATTATTTCTCTTTATTTCCCACATCTCCTGTCTTGAAGGTAGAAATAACACTTTTCCTTTTCCTTAGAATTTTGTGCCTCATTTAAAAATGTGCTCAATAAGTATAGAACTCTTAACTAAGATGCAATTTCTATTTTAAAAAGGGTGTGAAAAAATAGAATCCATTACTTAGAACTCTTTACCCAATTACTTTTACTCTATCACAGTTTCTAAGGCTGCCAGCTGTGTTTTCCTTGTGGTAAGGCAGGCAATTTGAGTAAATTAAAGAATGTTTGCAATTGATGTGTACAGAACTGTCCTTGGAAGTGTACATGGTATTTTCAAGATGATAGACTTTAATATGTGTTTCATCTTTTCAATGTTAGGACTATGAAATTCTGTCTCTTTTCTTTCTCAGTTATGACAAGAAAACTAACAATGATATGAAAATTTATATAATAATATCTGTATTACTTTCTGTAATGCAGGTTGCCGTTACAAAGTACCACAACCTGGTGGCTTAAAATAGCAAAAACGTGTTGCCTCAGAGTCCTGAAGGTAGAAGCATGAGATAAAGTATTGGCAGGTTTAGTTTTTGCTGATGGCTGTGAGGGAGGATCTGATTCATGCTTCTCTTCGCTTCTGGTGGTTTGCTGATATTCAAAGATAACCTGAGGCGTATTAAAATTTTAGGCATTTTATTTGAGGAGAAGTTGATTCCCATTGGTTCACACCAAACTGGAAGTGCTTAGAAGCACTCTGTGGATGGAAACTGGGGTAAACTTTTACAAGTGAAAAGGCAGAAGTAAAGTAAGGGAATTTTTGATTGTGTATAGCTTAAACCCTAGTTGGCTCTTTGTGATTGCTTGTCCTTAGGTTTCGCTTTCATAGCCTTGAGGTAGTGACAGGTTTAGATTTTCGTTTGCTTATGTAGCAACAGCCGCCTTAGAGCCCCGTCCATATAATGACCTCCTGGCAATCTTGGGCATTCCTTACCTTGTGGATGCATCACCCCAGTCTCTGGCTTCGTCCTCACATGGTATCCTCCTTGTGTGCATGTTTGTGTCTAAATCCCCCCTTTTTCTAAGGACAGTGATCAGGGTAGGGATCCACCCTACTCCAATATGGCCTCATCTTAACTTATGAACTACATCTGTGATGACCCTAGTTCCAAATAAAGTCACATTTGGAGATGCTAGGCGTTAGAACTTTAACATATGAATTTGGGGGGCATAAAATTTGTCTTGTAACAGGTCATTTATTGGGCACCTTCAATGAGACTTGGTCATAACATAACCCCATAATGACTGCAAGGTGTTTAAATTTTTTTTTTTTCATAGCATTGAACCAGTAGCATGATTATAAAATCTGAGTTTACTGAGCTCATTATTCAGTGTCAGAAAAAGCCCTGTGGGGATGCCTGGGTGGCTCAGTCGGTTAAGTGTCTGTCTTTGACTCAGGTCATGATCCCAAAGTCCTGGGATTGTGTCCCACATCAGGCTCCCTACTTAGCAGGGAGCCTGCTTCTCTCTCTGCCTACCGCTCCCCCTGCTTGTGTGCTCTCTCTCTCTCTCTCTCTCTGAGAAATAAATATATAAAATATTCAAAGAAAGAAAGAAAAAAAGAAAGGAGGGAGGAAGGGAGGAAGAAGTTAAGAAAGAAAGAAAGGGACCTATATTCAGAAAGTTTATCAAACACTAATGGTTTCTGATGATTCCTACACAGATTACTGGTATTGTGAATTATTTGTACATGTTCCAAGATTATTATTCCCTGACATCACAGCTTTTTTTCTTTGGTAACCACAGTGAGAATCTGTTTCTCCAGACTTCTGTGACCCAGTGAAGACCAGTGACTGCCCCATTGCTAGGCACTTATAGTGCCATATATAATCTGCCCATGACAAAGAACTGTGTCATAATCACGAGAGCAGCTCTGACCAGGCCTGGCTAGGGATGTTAAAGTCAAGGCCTGCTCTGGATACACTTGGGTGAGGTCAGATGGGTGAGGCAAGATGTTGGGTACAGCTTGTCCATTTTCTTCTCTTCTGCTTCCATCTCCTTCCTTCCCTTGGTTAAGTGGAATAGGGAAGGGATAGTCTCCATTCTTGATAATAGCTCTGTTTAGAATCAGCCCTAGGCAGAGATGGCACTTTGCCAATGCCTTCAATAGTCTATCTGACTTTTGCAAGTTGGAATCAGACATGCAGAAATGTATCTAGAATGTAATATTAAAATAAGAATCAAGTTTATGAAATCAGTTCCCTGTTATTAATTTATTCATTCATATATTCACTCAATAGTCATTGGCAACCTGTGTAAAGTAAGGGGTAAGGCCAAGGGCTTGGGAGTCAGAAATATATGAGTTCTAATCAGGATTTTATTTTTAACTAATTATGTGACCTGGGAAAACTTCTTAAATATTTTTGTTTGATATTTTTTGCCTCAGGTTCCTTATCTGTATATATTTGCAGTAATATAGTATGTACTACATTATATACACAATACACACTATACTAATGGTATATATACTAATATTTATACATATAATATATATACTAATAGTATATATATATTAGATAAATAGTATGTATATATTTATCTTAATATAATGAGGGGTTTTATCTTAACATAATACATACTATAATATTAAGATAAAACCACCAAATCTCAGTAGCCTGAAATGACAAAAGTTTTTCTTTTTGCTTATATCCATCCTTGCTGACTGGGTTCTCTACACTATATCAGTTGTCCTCTGAATGACAGAGGAGCCAATCTATTGCTATGGGAGAGGGGAAAAGAGTTCTGAAGGGTTCTCTTTGCCAGCAGTGCTCTGGCTTGGAAACAGTTCTGCTCATAACTCATTGGCCAGATCTGATCACTGATGCCATCCAACCACAAGGGACGGGGTCAGGATTTGAGATCCTACCTTGGAGAACTATAAGACCTGGTGAACAACACAAGGCCTATCACTAATGCCCTCCTATAAGGTAACAAGAAGGATTTAATGAGAGTGTTTGTACATATATAGTGCCTGGTACAATGACTGGCAGGTACATGGCAGATACTCAATAATGATAATAACCATTATTATTCTAGTACATTATTACTATAGAGCACCTGCTACATGCCAGGCACTGAACTATGTATTAGAAAGTCTTAGGCTGTCAATGAAACTCCCCAGGGTTAGGAGTGGGAAAGTTGTTACCAAAGAGGGCTACTTCTGGTTATCCTGAATGAACAAATTAATCAGTTCATTTTGTGAATTGGTCCCAAGGCAAGTGGGCTAGAGCAGTTTTCAAATATGTCTCATTTAACCCTCACAGCAACCTATAGGGACTGTTTATACCAGTTTAGGGAGAGAGACTCTGAAGCCTGAAAGGATTATGTGACCTGCCCAAAGTCATACTGCTAGCAAAGGTCAAAACTGGTGTTCTGGGAACTATACAGGAAAATGCCTTGAGGACTAGTTCGTTGGCTGATATTTGGGGGCCTGGGGTTGGGGTGGAATTAATAGGCTTGATAGATATGAATTTGAAGAAACTGTTTTAATTGTGGATTTAAGCTGATATTGGTATGAATTGTTTGGTATCACATTTTTTCCAGTGTAGAAATAGGTTAATAGTAATAAACATTTCAGAGGACCTTTCTGAAGAGTACTGTGATTATACTTTTAAGCTTTTAAAATAGTACTGTCCACACAGGAAACACTCCAGATTGTTAGCTATCATTAGTTTTCTTTCAAGTGCAATTAATTTAATAGGTAATAGGAGAGCAATTGAAGTAGGTGAAAGTAGCTGGTTTTGTCTGTAATCTCAGAGCCTGGATACTGCTTTGTCGCTATAGGGAAGTGAGGGCTTTTCCACAAACCCAGAGCGATTGTTGTAGAAGCCCATTGTGCATGTAGAACTCTCCCCTGCTTAAAGTCCTAAGCCAGCTGAAGCTATTTGCTCCCATCCGCTGGGCTTAGCCTTGATCTCTTTCAGGGCTCAGCAACAGAATTTTTCTCAGAAGGAGAAATCATAAAGTTGCCCATCCTGTTACTCCTACTTAGTCTAGAGTTAGGGTGAAATCTGGGTATGATAGCAAGAAAGCGTGCGTGAGTATAACCTTCTCAGGAGGCAGGCAGTATAGGGTGGTGGTTGAGTCCAGGTTCTGTTGTCTCTCTGCTACTCGTATTCATGGACACTAGCTTTGGACATTGGTTTCTTCAGTGGTGGCATGAGAATGACACTGAGTTGTGTAAAGCACTTTGAATCCAGTCTGGCACAAAATAAACACTCCCCTGAAGCAGCTGGAATTCTAACGCAGGTGTTTATTGAGCATCTACTATGTGAACCAAGGCCGGGGTTGTCTCTGCTCCCACACAACTCCCACCCACAACTGGCTTCAAGTCCAAGGTCTTTCACTATAGTTGAGTTGTTGTGCAGCAGGAGAAAGAGAATCTGTGATAATTAAAGTCACTTTCTCTTTTCTTTTCCTGCCCAGATTCCACTCTACTCCAGAGGGCTCACTTCTAACAATTGTTCATATTTCCCATCTTCTTTCTCTACTTTTACAAACATGTATATGTATGTATGCATATGTGTATAAGTATGCATATATATATGCATATATATGGTGTTTATTGATATATATATATATACACACACACACATATTTATATATAAATATTTCATCACTCCCTATCAACATTTAGGTTTTTTCTCAAAAAATTTTTTTCTTATAAACAGTGCTGCAATGAACATTTCTTTAGTGCACATGAGAACATTTATTTAGATTAGACTCTTAGAAGAGGAATTGTTGGGTCAAAGGGTATATTCACTTAGAAAGTTATGTAGATGCTAATAATTATCTTTCAAAAGTGCTTCACCAAATTTTACCTCTATGAACAGTATGTAATAATGCATGTTTCCCTGTATCCTCTCCACAACTTTCTGTTATCAAAGTTTTAAATGTTTATTAATCTAAGAAAAATGAATATGATTTCTATGGTTGCTTTTGTATGTATTTCCTTGATCACTCATGAAACAGAAAATGATTTCTTCTGTTTATTGAATATTTGTATATTTTTTTGTGAATGGATTACTCATATATTTTGCTCATTTTTCTGTTGAATTGTTGATATTTTTCTTATTGACTATAAGAGCTCTTTAAATATTGTAACAGCAATCATTTGTTATATATGTTACAAGTATTTTTATAAGTCTCTTGTTTCTCTTTAATATTACACATGGTATCTTTTACTAATACAGAATTTAAAATTTTACTAATTCAGTTTGGTCAATCTTTTCTTTTGGGGCCTCTGGAATTTGTATGTAAATTAGGAACATCTTACAGATACAAATAAAAATAATCCTTGATGTTTTGTTCTATTAATTTCCTTTTCATAATTTGTTTTTTAGGCCAGGTGGAATTAATTTTTACATAGGATCTGAGGTAAGGATCTAATTTTATCTTTTCCTAATGGAGTAGCCAGTCGTTCCAAATCCAGTTATTGATTCGCAGATTCTACCATAGTAATACACGCTTGATTTTCTAGAGAGTTTTTTAATTGTATTATTCCATTGCATTGGTATACTGTTTTAATCACCATAGCTTCACTGTATGCCTTAATAGTGTTAGGACCAATACCCCCCTTCATTCCTCTTTTTCAGAGTCTTTTTGGCTACACTTATATGAACTATGAACTTTGGGATTTGATTTTTATGTCCTACCAACTATTCTATTGGGATTGCCCCAAATATATTTATGAACTACAGAAGAATTGACTTCTTTATACTGTTGAATTTTTCACACTGAGGTACATGATATGTCTTTTGTTTATTTAGGTTTACTTTTCTAAAGTAAACCCAAAGTTTTATAAAGTTTATAAAAGTTTTATAGTTTGCTTTATGTAGTTTTTACATATTTCATTTTTAAAAAAATTTCAGCTTTGAGGTATAATTTTCAAATGAAATTGTAAGATATTTGAAGTATGCACAGTGGTGATCTGATATATGTATACATTGTGAAAGGGTTCTCCTCATCTAGTTAATTCACATATCCATCACATCACATATTTGCTTATTTCTTTTTATTTTTTTAACATATAATGTGTTATTTACTTCAGGGGTACAGGTCCATGAATCATCAGTCTTACACATTTCACAGCATTTACCATGGCACACACCCTCCTCAATGTCCATAACCCAGCCATGCTATCCCTGCCCCCCACCCCCACCCCCACAGCAACCCTCAGTTTGTTTCCTGAGATTAAGAGTCTCTTATGGTTTGTTTTCCTCCCCGGTCCCATCTTGTTTCATTCCCCCCCGCCCCCGCCACTACTCCCTGCCCTACCTCTTAAATTCCTCATATCAGAGAGATCATATGATAATCATCTTTCTCTGATTGACTTATTTTGCTTAGCACAATACCCTCTAGTTCTATCCACGTCATTGCAAATGGCAAGATTTCATTTCTTCTGATGGCTGCATAGTACTCCATTGTATATATATACCACATCTTCTTCATCCATTCATCTGTTGATGGACATCTAGATTCTTTCCATAGTTTGGCTATTGTGGACATTGATGCTATAAACATTCAGGTGCACATGCCCCTTTGGATCACTACGTTTGTAGTAGTGATGTAGTAGTGTGATTGCTGGGTCATAGGGTAGCTCTATTTTCACTTTTTGAGGAACCTCCATACTGTTTTCCGCAGTGACTGCACCACTTTTCATTCCCACCAACAATGTAGGAGGATCCCCTTTCTCTGCATCCTTGCCAACATCTGTTGTTTCCTAACTTGTTAATTTTAGCCATTCTGACTAGTGTGAGGTGGTATCTCACTGTGGTTTTGATTTATATTTCCCTGATGCCAAGTGATGTTGAATACTTTTTCATGTGTCTGTTGGCCACTTGGATATCTTCTTTGGAGAAATGTCTGTTCATGTCTTCTGCCCATTTCCTGATTGGATTATATGTTGTCTGGGTGTTGAGTTTGATAAGTTCTTTATAGATTTTGGATACTAGCCCTTTATCTGATATGTCATTTGCAAATATCTTCATCCATTCTGTGGGTTGTCCTTTGGTTTTGTTGACCATTTCCTTTGCTGTGCAAAAGCTTTTGGTCTTAATGAAATCCCAATAGTTCATGTTTGCCCTTGCTTCCCTTGCCTTTGGTGATGTTTCTAGGAAGAAGTTGCTGTGGCTGAGGTCAAAGAGGTTTCTGCCTGTTTTCTCCTCAAGGATTTTGATGGATTCCTATCTCACATTTAGGTCTTTCACTCATTTTGAGTCTATTTTTGTGTGTGGTGTAAGGAAGTGGTCCAGTTTCATTCTTCTGTATGTGGCTGTCCAGTTTTCCCAACACTATTTGTTGAAGAGACTATCTTTTTTCCACTGGATGTTCTTTCTGACTTTGTCAAAGAATAGTTGACCATAGAGTTGAGGGTCCATTTCTGGGCTCTCTATTCTGTTCCACTGATCAATGTGTCCGTTTTTGTACCAGTATCATACTGTTTTGATGATGACAGCTTTGTAATAGAGCTTGAAGTCTGGAATTGTGACGATGCCAACTTTTGTTTTCTTTTTCAACATTTCCCTGGCTATCCAGGGTCTTTTCTGGTTCCATATACATTTTAGGATTATTTGTTCCATTTCTTTGAAAAAATTGGATGGTATTTTGATAGGGATTGCATTAAATGTGTAGATTGCTTTAGGTAGCATAGACATTTTCACAATATTTGTTCTTCCAATCCACGAGCATGGAACATCTTTCCATTTCTTTGTGTCTTCCTCAATTTCTTTCATGAGTACTTTATAGTTTTCTGAGTACAGATTCTTTGCCTCTTCGGTTAGGTTTATTCCTAGGTATCTTATCATTTTGGGTGTGACTGTGAATGGGAATGATGCCTTAATTTCTCTTTCTTCTGTCTTGCTGTTGGTGTACAGAAGTGCAACTGATTTCTGTGCATTGATTTTATATCCTGACACTTTACTGAATTCCTGGATGAGTTTTAGCAGTTTTAAAATGGAGTCTTTTGGGTTTTCCACATAAAGTATCATGTCATCTGCAAAGAGTGAGAGTTTGACTTCTTTGCTGATTCGGATGCCTTTAATTTCTTTTTGTTGTCTGATTGCTGAGGCTAAGACTTCTGGTACTATGTTGAATAGCAGTGGTGATAGTGGACATCCCTGCCATGTTCCTGACCTTAGGGGAAAAGCTCTCAGTTTTTCCCCATTGAGAATGATATTCGCTGTGGGTTTTTCATAGATGGCTTTGATGATTGATCACATTCCCAAACTGTGAAGAGTTTTGATCAAGAAAGAATGCTGTACTTTGTCAAATGCTTTTTCTGCATCTGTTGAGAGGATCATATGGTTCTTGTGCTTTCTTTTATTAATGTATTGTATCACATTGATTGATTTGCAGATGTTGAACCAAACTTGCAGCCCAGGAATAAATCCTACTTGGTCATGGTGAACAATCTTTTTAATGTACTGTTGGATCCTATTGGCTAGTATTTTGGTGAGAATTTTCGCATGTGTGTTCATCAAGAATATTGGTCTGTAATTCTCCTTTTTTTAATAAAGATTTTATTTATTCATTTGATACAGAGAGACACAGAGAAAGAGCTTGAGCAGGAGAAGAGGCAGAGGGAGAGGGAGGAGCAGACTCCCCGTTGAGCTGGGAGCGCAACACAGGACTTAATCCCAGGATCTTGAGATCATGACCTGAGCCGAGGCAGATGGCCAAACATCTGAGCCACCCAGCTGCCCCTGTAATTCTCCTTTTTGATGGGGCCTTTGTCTGGTTTTGGGATCAAGGTAATGCTGGCCTCATAAATACGTTTGGAAGTTTTCCTTCCATTTCTATTTTTTGGAACAGTTTCAGGAGAAGAGGTATCAATTCTTCTTTAAATGTTTTGTAGAATTCCCCTGGGAAGCTGTTTGACCCTGGGCTCTTGTTTGTTGGGGGATTTTTGATGACTACTTCAATCTTACTGGTTATGGGTCTGTTCAGGTTTTCTATTTCTTCCTGGTTCAGTTTTGGTAGTTTATATGTCTCTAGGAATGCATCCATTTCTTCCAGATTGTCCAATTTGCTGGTGTATAGTTGCTCATATTATGTTCTTATAATTGTTTGTACTTATTTTTGGTATTGGTTGTGATCTCTCCTCTTTCGTTCATGATTTTATTTATTTGGGTCCTTTCTCTTTTCTTAAGTCTGGCCAAGGGCTTATCAATCTTATTAGTTCTTTCAAAGAACCAGCTCCTAATTTCATTGATTTGTTCTATTGTTCTTTCGGTTTCTATTTCATTAATTTCTCCTCTGATCTTCATTATTTCTCTTCTCCTGCTGGGTTTAGGCTTTCTTTGCAGTTCTTTCTCCAGCTCCTTTAGGTGTAGGGTTAGGCTGTGTACTTGAGACGTTTCTTGTTTCTTGAGAAAGACTTGTATTGCTATATACTTTCCTCTCAGGACTGCATTTGCTGTGTCCCAAAGATTTTGAACAATAATCTTTCCTTCTGTTTTCAATGACAGCCTAGCTGGACATAGTATTCTTTGCTGCATATTTTTCTTATTTAGTGCTCTGAATATATCATGCCAGTTCTTTCTAGCCTGCCAGATCTCTATGGATAGGTCTGCTGCCAATCTAATATTTCTACTGTTGTATATGACAAACCTCTTGTCTCAAGCTGCTTTCAGGATTTTCTCTTTGTCACTGAGACTTGTAAATTTTACTATTAGATGACGGGGTGAGGACCATGTTTATTGATTTTGAGGGGGTTCTCTGTGCTTCCTGGATTTTGATGCTTGTTCCATTCACCAAATTAGGGAAATTCTCTGCTATAATTTGCTCCAGTATACTTTCTGCCCCTTTCTGGCTTTCTTCTTCTTCTGGGATCCCAGTTATTCTAATACTGTTTCATTTTATGATATCACTTATCTCTTGAATTCTGCCCTCATGGTCTGGTGGTTGTTTGTCTCTCTTTTTCTCAGCTTCTTTATTCTCCATCATTTGGTCTTCTATATCACTAATTCTCTCTTCTGCCTCATTTATCCTAGCAGTTAAAGCCTCTCTTTTTATTGCACCTTATTAATAGCTTTTTGGTTTCAACTTGGTTAGATTTTAGTTCTTTTATATCTCCAGAAAGGGATTCTCTAGTATCTTCCATGCTTTTTTCAAGCTCAGCTAGCAGCTTGATAATTGTCATTCTGAACTCTAGTTCTGACATATTACTAATGTCCATATTGATTAGATCCCTAGCCATCAGTACTGCCTCTTGTTCTTTTTTTTTTTTTTTTTTTTTGAGGTGATTTTTCCACTTTGTCCTTTTATCCAGATAAGAATAGATGAATGAGAGAACAAAATACTAAAAGGGTAGCAATGACCCCAGAAAAATACACACAAACAAATCGGAAGAGACCCAAAATGAGGGGGAGAAGAAAGGAGAAAAAAAAGAATAGAAAAAAATATATACATGCTAGACTGGTGAATAGAACAGAGCCACACACTTTATTTGGGTGTATTTTGGTCTGTTAGAAGAAACTGCCTCCCCAAATTTTAAAGAATGAGAGACTTATATATATACAAAAATAAGGGTAAACATGATGAAGGGATGGACTATTACTGTAAATATAAAAATTAAAAAAGATTCTAAAAAAGGAATTGAAGAAAATTGAAAAAAAAAAAAAAAGAAAAGAATGTCATCAGAATGGAGTCTGGAGAAAAGCCATGCACTAGATTCAGGGTATATTTTGATCTATTAGAAGAAACTATATCTCAAAATTTTAAAGAAAAAAAACCCTACATGTATACAAAAAATAAGATCAAATACAATGAAGGGATAGAACATGACTATAACAATGAAAATAAAAAGATTTTTTTAAAAAGGTATTGATAAGATAAAATAGTTAAAAAATGTTAAAATAGGAAAGATGAAAAATTAAAAAAAATAGACTAAGAAGAAAATAAAATTAAAAAAATTTAACTCTGAAAGACTAAAGAATCATGGGGGAAAAGCCATGAATTCTATGTGCTGTATTCCCATACCTCTGAAGTTTTGCAGTTCTCATTGATAGGTAAACTTGGTTTTGGTTGGATGTTCTCATTGATCTTCAGGGGGAGGGGCATGTTCTATTGATTCTCAAATGTCTTTGCCATAGACGGAATTGCATGGCCTTTGCCAGGGGCCAGGCTAAGTGTCCTGGTTTGGGGAGTGAATCTGCCTAGGTTCACTCTCAGGAGCTTTTGTTCTCTCGATGCTTTCTGTACAGCTTTGGAGGAGGAGAATGAAGATGGTGGCCTCCAAATCTCTGGTCCCTGAGGAGCCTAGAGCTTGGGGTCCCACTCCTCAATCTGCCCTCAGAGAAAAGCAGTCAATCCCTCCCATCTCCCTGGTAGCTGGCTGCACTCTGAGCTCACCCAGCCTGTGACCAAGCATTTTTATCTCTGGCACACAGACCTGTTTGGAGTCTCCAAACCCAGCAGATTCCTGCAGCATGCTCCTGTGCCATTTCTCCCAGCACAGGAAGGAGGATGTCTCCCCAGATCTGCTGCTTGTGGGGTCCCTGTTTGAGGACCAGTGGCCCGACTGTGCCTCAGATCACAGTTTAAGGTAATCCTGAGCTGAGAGTCCCCTCCTAGGCTCCATCTCTGCAGCCAGCTTCCCCACTCCAATACCTGGGAGCTCTGCCACACTCAGACATCCTGGGTCCTGAGACTACACTGTCCCCCCCCATGAGGGGGGTCCCTGCTTAGCCTCTGGGGCCACATCCCTCAGTGGAGCAGACTTCTAAAAGTTCTGGTTTTGAGGGAGGAGTCAAGATGGTGGAGAAGTAGCAGGCTGAGATGACATCGGGTAGCAGGAGATCAGCTAGACAGCTTATCTAACCATTGTGAACACCTACAAATCCAACGGGAAATCAAAGAGAAGAAGAGCAACAATTCTAGAAACAGAAAATCGATCACTTTCTGAAAGGTAGGACCTGCGGAGAAGTGAATCCAAAGCGACGGGAAGATAGACCCCGGGGGGAGGGGCCAGCTCCTGGCAAGCGGCGGAGCGACGGAGCACAAAATCGGGACTTTTAAAAGTCGGCTCCACTGGGAGACATCGCTCCAGAGGCTAAACCGGGGGGAAACCCGGGCGGGGTCAGCATAACCCCAGGTCCCGGGGGGTCACAGAAAGACTGAGGGTGTCTGAGTGCCACAGAGCTCGCAGGTATTAGAGCGGGGAAGCCGGCTACAGCGACAAAGCCGAGGAGTGAGCTCTAAGCCTGGGGTTACCTTGTGCCGGTCGCAGGCTGGGTGGGCTCGGAGTGCGGCTGGAGGCTGCGGAGACGGAAGCCACCCGGCGCTTCTCTCCAGCTCCAGCAATTGACTGCTTTCCTCAAGGTGCGACCGCAGGCCAGGGAGGCGGGGCAGTTGGGCGCTTTGCTCTGAGAGCGCACTGAGGAGCGGAACCCCAAGCTCTCGGCTCCTCTGGGCCGAGAGATTGGGAGGCCGCCATCTTCATTCCCGTCCTCCGGAACTCTACGGAAAGCGCTCAGGGAACAAAAGCTCCCGAAAGCAAACCCGAGCGGATTCCTTAGCCCAGCCCCTGGCAAGGGCGGTGCAATTCCGCCTGCAGCAAAGACACTTGAGAATCACTACAACAGGCCCCTCCCCTAGAAGATCAACAAGAAACCCATTCAAAACCAAATTCAGTCACCAAGAACAGCGGAAGTCCACAGCAGGAGAAAGCAAATCTTACCTGGACAAAATGACAAGGCGGAAAAACTCACCTCAAAAAAAAGAACAAGAGGCCATACCAAAGGCTGGAGACCTAATCAATACGGACATTGGTAACATGACAGATCTAGAGCTCAGAATGACAATTCTCAAGGTTCTAGCCAGGCTCGAAAAAGGCATAGAAGGTATTAGAGAAACCCTCTCCGGAGAGATAAAAGCCCTTTCTGGAGAAATAAAAGAACTAAAATCTAACCAAGTGGAAATCAAAAAAGCTATTCATGAGGTGCAATCAAAAATGGAAGCTCTCACTGCTAGGATAAATGAGGCAGAAGAAAGAATTAGTGATATAGAAGACCAAATGACAGAGAATAAAGAAGCTGAGCAAAAGAGAGACAAAAAATACTGGACCACGAGGAGAGAATTGGAGAGATAAGCGACACCATAAGACGATACAACATTAGAATAATTGGGATTCCAGAAGAAGAAGAAAGAGAGAGAGGAGCAGAAGGTATATTGGAGACAATTATTGGAGAGAATTTCCCTAATATGGCAAAGGGAACAAACATCAAAATCCAGGAGATGCTAAGAACGCCCCTCAAAATCAATAAAAATAGGTCCACACCTCGTCACCTGATAGTAAAATTTACAAGTCTTAGTGACAAAGAGAAAATCCTGAAAGCAGCCCAGGAAAAGAAGTCGGTAACATACAAGGGTAAAAACATTAGATTGGCAGCGGACCTATCCACAGAGACCTGGCAGGCCAGAAAGAACGGGCATGATATATTCAGAGCACTAAATGAGAAAAGCATGCAGCCAAGAATACTATATCCGGCTAGGCTATCATTGAAAATAGAAGGAGAGATAAAGAGCTTCCAGGACAAACAAAAGCTGAAAGAATTTGCAAACACCAAACCAGCTCTACAGGAAATATTGAAAGGGGTCCTCTAAGCAAAGAGAGACCCTAAAAGTAGTAGATCAGAAAGAAACAGAGACAATATACAGTAACAGTCACCTTACAGGCAATACAATGGCAATAAATTCATATCTCTCAGTAGTTACCCTGAATGTTAATGGACTAAATGCCCCAATCAAAAGACACAGGGTATCAGAATGGATAAAAAAACAAAACCCATCAATATGCTGCCTACAAGAAACTCATTTTAGACCCGAAGACACCTCCAGATTTAAAGTGACGGGGTGGAAAACAATGTACCATGCTAATGGACATCAGAAGAAAGCTGGGGTGGCAATCCTTATATCAGATCAATTAGATTTTAAGCCAAAGACTATAATAAGAGATGAGGAAGGACACTATATCATACTCAAAGGGTCTGTCCAACAAGAAGACCTAACAATCTTAAATATCTAAGCCCCTAACATGGGAGCAGCCAACTATATAAACCAATTAATAACAAAATCAAAGAAATACATCGACAGTAATACAATAATAGCAGGGGACTTTAACACTCCCCTCACTGAAATGGACAGATCATCTAAGCAAAAGATCAACAAGGAAATAAAGGCCTTAAATGACACACTGGACCAGATGGACATCACAGATATATTCAGAACATTCCACCCCAAAGCAACAGAATACACATTCTTCTCTAGCGCACATGGAACATTCTCCAGAATAGACCACATCCTGGGTCATAAATCAGGTCTCAATGGGTACCAAAAGATTGAGATCATTCCCTGCATATTTTCAGACCACAATGCTCTGAAGCTAGAACTCAATCACAAGAGGAAATTTGGAAAGAACCCAAATACATGGAGACTAAACAGCATCCTTCTAAAGAATGAATGGGTCAAACAGGAAATTAAAGAAGAATTGAAAAAATTCATGGAAACAAATGATAATGAAAACACAACGGTTCAAAATCTGTGGGACACAACAAAGGCAGTCCTGAGAGGAAAATATATAGCGGTGCAAGCCTTTCTCAAGAAACAAGAAAGGTCTCAAATACACAACCTAACCCTACACCTAAAGGAGCTGGAGAGAGAACAACAAAGAAAGCCTAAACCCAGCGGGAGAAGAGAAATCATAAAGATCAGAGCAGAAATCAATGAAATAGAAACCAAAAAAACAATAGAACAAATCAACAAAACTAGGAGCTGGTTCTTTGAAAGAATTAATAAGATTGATAAGCCCCTGGCCAGAGTTATCAAAAAGAAAAGAGAAAGGATGCAAATAAATAAAATCATGAATGAAAGAGGAGAGATCACAACCAACACCAAAGAAATACAAACAATTATAAGAACATACTACGAGCAACTCTTCACCAACAAATTTGACAATCTGGAAGAAATGGATACATTTCTAGAGACGTATAAACTACCACAACTGAACCATGAAGAAATAGATAACCTGAACAGACCCATAACCAGTAAGGAGATTGAAACAGTCATCAAAAATCTCCAAACAAACAAAAGTCCAGGACCAGACGGCTTCCCAGGGGAATTCTACCAAACATTTAAAGAAGAATTAATTCCTATTCTCCTGAAACTGTTCCAAAAAATAGAAATGGAAGGAAAACTTCTAAACTCATTCTATGAGGCCAGCATCACCTTGATCCCAAAACCAGACAAGGATCCCACCAAAAAAGAGAATTACAGACCAATATCTTTGATGAACACAGATGCGAAAATTCTCACCAAAATACTGGCCAATCCAACAGTACATTAAAAGGATTATTCACCACGACCAAGTGGGATTTATTCCAGGGCTGCAAGGTTGGTTCAACATTCGCAAATCCATCAGTGTGATACAGTACATTAATAAAAGAAAGAGTAAGAACCATATGATACTCTCAATAGATGCTGAAAAAGCGTTTGACAAAGTGCAGCATCCCTTCCTGATTAAAACTCTTCAAAGTGTAGGGATAGAAAGCACATACCTCAATATTATCAAAGCCATCTATGAAAAACCCACCCCAAATATCATTCTCAATGGAGAAAAACTGAAAGCTTTTCCGCTAAGGTCAGGAACACGGCAGGGATGTCCGTTATCACCACTGCTGTTCAACATAGTACTAGAAGTCCTAGCCTCAGCAATCAGACAACAAAAAGAAATTAAAGGCATCCAAATTGGCAAAGAAGAAGTCAAACTATCACTGTTTGCAGATGATATGATACTATATGTGGAAAACCCAAAAGACTCTACTCCAAAACTGCTAGAACTTATACAGGAATTCAGTAAAGTGTCAGGATATAAAGTCAATGCACAGAAATCAGTCACATTTCTTTACACTAACAACAAGACAGAAGAAAGAGAAATTGAGGAGTCAGTCCCTTTTACAATCGCACCCAAAACCATAAGGTACCTAGGAATAAATCTAACCAAAGAGGCAAAGAATCTATACTCAGAAAACTATAAAGTACTCATGAAAGAAATTGAGGAAGACACAAAGAAATGGAAAAATATTCCATGCTCATGGATTAGAAGAACAAATATTGTGAAAATGTCTATGCTACCTAAAGCAATCTACACATTTAATTCAATCCCTATCAAAATCCCATCCATTTTTTTTAAAGAAATAGAACAAATAATCCTAAAATTTATATGGAACCAGAAAAGACCTCGAATAGCCAAAGGAATATTGAAAAAGAAAGCCAAAGTTGGTGGCATCACAATTCCAGACTTCAAGCTCTATTACAACGCTGTCATCATCAAGACAGTATGGTACTGGCACAAAAACAGACATATAGACCAATGAAACAGAATAGAGAGCCCAGAAATAGACCCTTAACTCTATGGTCAACTAATCTTCGACAAAGCAGGAAAGAATATCCAATGGAAAAAAGACAGCCTCTTCAACAAATGGTGCTGGGAAAATTGGACAGCCACATGCAGAAAAATGAAATTGGACTATTTCCTTACACCACACACGAAAATAGACTCAAAATGGATGAAGGACCTCAATGTGAGAAAGGAATCCATCAAAATCCTTGAGGAGAATGCAGGCAGCAACCTCTTTGACCTCAACCGCAGCAACTTCTTCCTAGGAACATCGCCAAAGGCAACAGAAGCAAGGGCAAAAATGAACTATTGGGATTTCATCAAGATCAATAGCTTTTGCACAGCAAAGGAAACAGCTAACAAAACCAAAAGACAACTGACAGAATGGGAGAAGATATTTGCAAACGACATATCAGATAAAGGGCTAATATCCAAAATCTATAAAGAGCTTATCAAACTCAATACCCAAAGAACAAATAATCCAGTCAAGAAATGGGCAGAGGACATGAATAGACATTTCTGCAAAGAAGACATCCAGATGGCCAACAGACACATGAAAAAAATGCTCCACATCACTCGGCATCAGGGAAATACAAATCAAAACCACAATGAGATACCACCTCACACCAGTCAGAATGGTTAAAATTAACAAGTCAAGAAATGACAGATGCTGGCGAGGATGCGGAGAGAGGGGAACCCTCCTACACTGCTGGTGGGAATGCAAGCTGGTGCAGCCACTCTGGAAAACAGTGTGGAGGTTCCTCAAAAAACTGAAAATAGAGCTACCCCACGACCCAGCAATTGCACTCCTGGGTATATATCCTAAAGATACAAACGTGGTGCTCCGAAGGGGCACGTGCACCCGAATGTTTATAGCAGCAATGTCCACAATAGCCAAACTGTGGAAAGAGCCTAGATGTCCATCAACAGATGAATAGATAAAGAAGAGGTGGTATATATACATAATGGAATACTATGCAGCCATCAAAAGACATGAAATCTTGCCATTTGCGACGACGTGGATGGAACTAGAGGGTATCATGCTTAGCGAAATAAGTCAATTGGAGAAAGACAACTATCATATGATCTCTTTGATATGAGGAAGTGGAGATGCAAGGCGGCGGGGGGTGTTGGGGGGAGGTAGGAAAAGAAAAAATGAAAAGATGGGATTGGGAGGGAGACAAACCATAAAAGACTCAATCTGAAGAAACAGACTGAGGGTTGCTGGGGGGAGGGGAGACGGGAGAGGGTGGTGGGGAAATGGACATTGGGGAGGGTATGTGCTATGATGAGTGCTGTGAAATGTGTAAACCTGGTGATTCACAGACCTGTACCCCTGGGGATAAAATACATTTTATATTTATTAAAATAAAAAAATAATAAAAATAATAAAAAAAAGTAATTAAAAAAAAAAGTTCTGGTTTTGTGCTCTATTGCTCTACCACTTACAGGGAGCCAGCCGCTATCCCCACGGTCTCTCTTCCCATATATCACCTCAGATTCACTTCTCCACATGTCCTACCTTCCAGAAAGTGGCTAATTTTCTGTTCCTAGAATTGCTGCTCTTCTCTTCGATTTCCTGTTGAGTTTGTAGTTGTTCAGAATGGTTTGATAACTATCCAGCTGAACTCCTGGAACCTGGTGATATTTAAGTCTTCTACTCCTCTGCTGTCTTGCTCAGATGCCTGATTTTTTTTTTAAACAACTGATAATCAATTTATTAAGAAGGTTCATATAAGTGTCTGCAGTGATTACTTCAACCTCAAGTCCTGGGTCAATACTGATGGAAGTCATCTGCTTAACAATCTCAGAAGGACTGTGCAAACCAATGAGTCACTAGTGGATCCTCATCCGAAAATGACCCCAAGTCTTAGAACCTTCACCACAAGGAGCTTTTCTTGTAGTGATTCTCAGAGTCTTGGCAGGCATCCTAAGTGGTCCTTTCACTTTGAGATTCTTTTCCCTTGTGCCTCTGATCAAGTCAGCAAATATGTTTTCCAAAGATTTTCTAATGCGGCTGGTGAGAGTAATTGTAATTTGGTGAATTGCCACCTCTGGTTCCACAGGTGTCTTCCCAGTGTCTTTAAAAGTCATGGATGAGGCATGGCTTCCTGACTGACTTGTTCCTCGGTGAGAGCAGTGAAAGCAAACAGTGAACAGTTGTGAGTCAGGAGCAGGAGCTGCAACTGTGTCTTCCTCAAAGAGAAACTAATTTGATTCTTGGTATGTAAATTTGAGATCTGCTAACTTGGCTACAAGAGCTCAGCTTTTCTAGTACACAAACTTTGATTTGACTATGTCTTTGCTACTTACTATATATGTGGCATTGACAATTAACCATTTAATATTAGTTTCTTTGTTTTTTGAATTTTAATTTTTTTTTTTTAAGAGCAAGAGTGTGTGAGTGCAGGAGGGGTAGAGGGGGAGGGAGAGAGAGAATCTCAAGCAGGTTTCATACCCAGCATGGAGTCCAATCTGGGGCTCAGTCTCACAACACCCTGAGATCATGACCTGAGCCAAAATCAAGAGTTGGATGCTTAACTGATTGAGCCCCCCAGGCACACTAAGATTACTTTCTTATATATTAATAATAATATTAAGAATAAATGAGATTAAATATGCATATTGAGGGCTTAGCACAATGACTAAAACAGTCAGTAATCAAATAATCAGCTTATCATTACTGAGTGAAAAGACTTGGATTTCCCCCCTAAGTACTGTGTTACTTTGGACAACTTATGTACTTTCCTCAACTTAAGATAGGGTTATGTCCCAATAAACCCACATAAGTTGAAAATGTAAGTTATCATAAATACCACAAGAAAATGCATTTAATAGTCTTAACAAACTGAACATCATAGCTTAGCCTGGCTTACCTTAAATGTGCTCAGAACACTTACTGTTAGCCTACAGTTGGGCTAAATCATTTAACACAAAGACTATTTTAAAATAAAGTATTTAAAGTCTTATGTAAGTTATTAAATGCTGTACTGAAAGTGCAAAACAGAATGGTTGTTTGGGTACAAAATGGTTATAATATAGTGTAATAAATATCCATCCATTGTTCACCCTCATGATCACAGGCTCACTGGGAGCCCTGGCTCACCCTGTTGCCCAGCACCAGGAGAGAGTACCATACTGTATATTAGCACTGGCTGGGAAGAGATCTAAATTCGACATTTAAAGTAAGTTTCTACAAAAGACTGTCATTTTCACACCATTGTCGAATTGAAAAATTGTAAGTCAAATGATCATAAGTTAGGGACCATCTGTAATTCCTTTATGCCAATATTTACACTTATGTTTTATTTATCTTTATTACTTTGTGATATTTTTATCTCTTAATCTTTAAACAATTTTGTATGGTAAGTATTGCCCATTGCTAAAAGGAGAAACTCAGATGGATTGTTGCCTTGCCCAAGATCACAGAGTTAGTCCATAGTGGATGTGGATTTGAACACAAGTTCTCTGATGCTAGATCCTGATTCTTTTGCCTTTCTGTAACAGTGATCCTTAAATGAAGGAGTTAAACATATAATCTGTATGGTCCCTTCTGTCACTAACATGTTGGCATCAAATGTTTTACTCTAAGGAATTGGGTGCCCAGGGTGAAAATTAGGTCTGAAGTGGTCAAAACAACTACAACAAATGAAGAAGTACAATACTTGGATAACTGCAAAAAATTCAGGCTGGGTGAGGACAGTTGCTGGGTTGGCGAGACCCTTTGTGAGGTGCCCAGTTACCTTCAAATATGGAATTAAAGCCCAAACTGCAGCCACCTATTTGAATCTGCCTTCCCACCCTCCACTGCCACCACTCTCCCACAGAAAAGACATTCAAAGGGAGAGAGCTGGAAAGGGACTTAGTCAACAGGTGAGACCAAGAGTAGGTTCAGATCCACTTTCTGAATAGTGGTTTTGAGAGGTGTGACATCTCACTTGTCCCAGGGTGCCTCCCTCTGTGGGCACAGCCACCAGAAAGCTGGGAATGAAATGAACACAGTCTGCCAAGTTGGAATGTCTTCCCTTGAATTTTGGAACCGTGGGTCTGTGCAAGTGTAACAGGATGTTGAATGGGGCTTTTCTTGATATCTCAGATCCTTTTGCATCCAAGTTTTATTTTCCAGCAGTCTTGGAGAGTATCAAAAAGTTGTGAGTGATCCCAGAATTTACAGAAAGAGCAGGATCTGTGAAAATGCTGGCTAAAAACTGGGATGTCCAAGGTCGATGAGCAAAGATGGGAAGTACAGCATATTCCCCAAAGAGTGCCAGCAGTTAGGGCTAGTTTCTTGCCTGCTGGGTTCACAACCAGGGGACAGTGTAGAATTAGCAATACCACTAGCCATCTGCCTTCCCCACATCTCCCATCTCAAAGTCAAAAAGAGGATGAGGGAGATGGAGGGCATGTCCTTTTATAACATTCAGTAAGAGTGGCTTTTTTTCCCTTCTGGGGAGGCAATGATCTCTCCTCTGCAAAGCCAAGGGATGGGATGTCCTAAAGAGACACTCATATTTGGTGGGGGTATCCTCCAAGCAGGGAGTCTGGCATTTTGTTATCCACAGAATGCTTAACAAGCTGTAGAAACTGCAGGCAGAACTTGAATGTCTTCAGAGTTGTGCGAAGAGAGAACTCTCAGAATTCGCTTATATTATATGGTGATTATGAAGTTTTGACCAAACTGGGACACTTTTGAGGGTGGAAGGAGGCACTATATAATTTCTGGACAACAGGTATATACACTTGCCAAGTCAACTAGAATGTCTGATTATTCTATAATCACAGAGAGCTTGATATATGCATATTAATTAGTTTTAATCTACTAACTCTGTGGGTGTTTGGTTAATATTTAAGTCCCCCTAATTGGGCATGCACAATTTGAAAGTGGTTAGTTAACATCTGAATGATTAAGGAATCAGAAATCCTCTCTCTTAAGGCATGCTGGCTTCAGTTATCTTTGTTAATTAGCAAATGAATATTAGAAATTATCATTAGTGAAATTAGTGGTGCTCAAGATGTGTGACTAGACTGGCAATATTGTACAGCCATTTTTCCCCTTGTATGAACAGGATATAAGTACTCAGAGAATTCAGGAGCTGATGCTATTTGGAACAACCCCTTAGATGTAGGATTCCCAGGAAATCAGGAGACTCTGTTCAGTTTCCTAAAGGAAGGTTTTGTTACCTGACTTTGACCAATTGGCTAACTGAACATCATTGTATCTGCTTCAAGAGAACCTTTCATGCATGGTTGGATGGAAAGCTAGGATTTTATTAAGCCTACAGTATAGGTGGGTAAGACTGTTTTCTAGCCTTCCACATACTTGCCAGTATGGGTAGCAAATTTATTGTAGTATGGCATGTGGTACCAAGGTTGAGGGGAAGGACATAGTCCTTACCTATATCTAACTGCAGGAACCATAGATATCTTCCAAGAAGATCCAAATTGGCTAAGACCAATGTGCACCACTTGTTATTTTTAGCCTCTCCCCCACTGTGGAAGAGTGGTAATGCTTGACATTAATCCTTGGAGATTTGAGATATGAACCTAGAGACTAGTCCTACTGAGATCTGGAGATTTCTGACATAGGGAGGCCAAGGGAGTAAGTATCCTTCTAGAAATAACTGGAAGACATACTGTAGTGTGCCTAAGGAGAGGGGAGGCGGTAGCCCAGACATCCAGTTTCCCAAGGTCCTTGGAGGCAGTGGAAGAGGACTTCAATGAAGGAACCTAGAGATTACAAGAGAAGCAGGAGCTCTAGGCTGTGGGCTAGAAAAGGGATTAATCCATTATGGAGGGGGCCAGAGTGAAGTTTTACATTAGTCCAAGAAAAAACACACAGTGTCTTTATGCAGCAACCACGACATCAGCTAAGGCTTATAGCACCACCCAGCAGAACAAGAGCAAGGTCGGGAACCCCTCCCTAAACTAACAGGTAGTCTTCCATGACCTCGGCCTCCTCCACCTTCCTCCCTGCCCCACACCATGGGTTCTGGGACCTAGAAGAGGGAGGGGAAATATATGTTCAGAGCCTATTTCCTCCCTACTCCAAGCTCTCAGAAACAGAGAAATGGGTTTTGTAGGCCAATCAGTGGTTTCATGCTGCATCAAGAGAAGGAAATTGATCAAATTCCAGTTATTCATCTATGTTCTTTCTTTAAATTTATTCTAGAAAAAGTCTTCCCTCATTCTCCCTGTATGTATGGTTTTAATTAGTCACTTCAACGAGACTGCTACTATCCATTAAGGGAAATCTGTGGGAGTATGTGTGTGCATCTGTGTTTGGCATGGTTTTAATATACACCAGATTTTGTAGCGGTGCAACTCCTGTGCAAATCAAAAGAAGTAGGGGCTTGTTTGTCTTAAAATTTCTAAGAGGGTGTTTGTCATTCAGAAAATCACATCATTAATGCTGTACCATTTATGGTATTTGAACAGCTGATGGCCTACCAATATCAGTCTGCATTTATTGCAATCACTTCTAGTGATTCCATCATATGTGCCAGCATCTGACTTCCTCATTATGTGTCCTTGTATAGTCAAGGCTGAGTGGTTGTACATTCAAATAACTATTATATTATTGTTTCTTTTAAAATTATGGTTGTCAGGTTTAGCAAATACAAACATAGGCAGACCAGTCAAATTTCAGATAAACAATGAATTATTTTTTAGTGTCAGTGTTTCCTAAACATTGCTCCTCTCCTTTTTTTTTTTTTTAAGATTTTACTTATTTATTTGACAGACAGAGATCACAAATAGGCAGAGAGGCAGGCAGAGAGAGAGGAGGAAGCAAGCTCCCTGCTGAGCAGAGAGCCCAATGTGGGGCTTGATCCCAGGACCCTGCGATCATGACTGAGCCGAAGGCAGAGGCTTTAACCCACTGAGCCACCCAGGCGCCCCCTTTGCTCCTCTCCTTATCTGGCAACCCTATTTATAGGACTTTTAGGGAACGTTCTTGAATTGCTTAAAATGTATATATATAGGGAATACCTAGTAATTTAATTTCTGGAGATATTATCCAATAGTTATCATAAGAAAGGGTCAATGGAGCTTGGTAGAATTTAAAACCACTGGTTTCATGCAAAACGTGTAGCAAGGGAGGAGCTACCCATCATCTACAAACATACTCCTTGGACAGAGCGTCTCACACTTACCACCACTATTCCTACTCATTCAAATCGTTAAATAAGCATTATCTCAATTAAAAAAAATCTTCCTTGGAAAGAATTGTGCTGCTAAGAGACAGGTTTTCTTTATTGGTTACATCTAAATCCAGGTTAAATCAAAGTATGTGTTCTGTGTATGGAGAGGAGGGTATATACAGCATTGATGACCTAAAACACTTCAAATGCTATAAAATTTCTATTTTGTTATTTTTATTTATTATTTATTATTTGTTTATTTATTATTTAATTTCTATTTGTTGTTATTAATAAGCAAATTTTCTCTCCTCAAACCTAATAGTCATTTGTATTGCTTCCCAGACACTAAGATACTTTTTAAAAATATCTTTTAAAATAGAAGTCTAATTGTATAATTTTAACTCCTGCAACTTTAATATTTGATTAAAATATTGCTACCAAAATGGATAAAATAATATTTTAAGATAGTATGCCCTACTGAGAACAATCAAAGATTGAATTATGGCTTTTTGATTAGATTCTGGGAAAATATGAAGACTATAAGCATCAGAATGCCTCCAGCCAAGCTTTATAAGGTCAGGATGAATCACCAAGTAATTTACAAAGGACAGAGATATTTTATGGTTCAGAAAACTGCAGAAGAATAAATAAGTAAGAATGAAATAATAATCCTTAGGAGAAGGACAGGCTTATCTGGTTTATTCTGATGCATCTGAAGTTGCTGGAGCCAGGAACGTCTTCCAGTCCTGCATCAGAACACATCATTCACCTGCTTAAAACTCCTCAGGGACTTAGCATTGAACTCAGTATCAAGTTCAGAATTTTCTACTTGCTCCTGCATGACCTGTTTCCTGCTTGTTTCTTCAGCTTCATCTCACACATCTGCTCTAGCTCTACTGGACTCGGTTCACTCAGGTCTTTTTCCTTAGCATTCTGCCATAAGGTGTTTGAACATAGTGTTCCCTCCCTCGGAAATCTCCATACCTCTCACCCTTTGCCTGGTTAAACTATTGCTCAGGTCTCAATCTAAATGCATTTCCCCAGGGAAGCGTCCCACTTTCCCTAGACTAACTTTAAGACCCTCATTATAATCTTCATAACACCTCATTTAATCCATTTGAGGTTATTTAATTTAATGAATGTAATTATTTTTATGAATTGGCTTAGATCAGTGTGCAGCACCTGTCCTTTTCAGTTTCATCTCCACTATGGAGAGGAGGGAGATGCTTGATGTTAGTCTCTTGAGATTTGTTGGAATCCCAGATCCTTAAATATATCTGTCTACTCTATTAGACTGCTAGGTCTGGGATTTCAGCTGTCTTCTTTACCATCATCTTTTTTTTTTTAAGATTTTATTTTATTTTTTAAAAAAAGATTTTACTTATTTATTTGACAGAGGGAGAGAGATCACAAGTAGACAGAGAGGCAGGCAGAGAGAGAGAAAGGGAAAAGCAGGCTCCCCGCTGAGCAGGGAGCTGGATGCGGGGTTCCACCCCAGGACCCTGAGATCATGACGTGAGCCAAAGGCAGAGGCTCCACACACTGAGCTGCCCAGGTGCCCCATTAAGATTTTATTTTTAAGTAATCTCTACACCCAAAGTGGGGCTTGAATTTACAACCCTGAGATTGAGTCGCATGCTTTACCAATTTAGCCAGACAGGTGTCCCCCATCATCTATTGACTGACAAGAAAAGTGCTTAACATATGAGTTCTAACTAATATAGTAGTATTGTTAATAGTGTCATTTTTGTGATTAAAAATTTAAAAAAATATATTTGTATATAGTTTAGAAATGTAGGGTTCATATTTCTTTAGTATGCTTGGCATTACACCAAGATATATATTTTAAAAGATTGATTCATTTACTTAATAAATATTAATTCAGTTCTTATCATGTGTAGGGCACAATGCCAGGTGCTGGAGAGATAAAAAACAAAGCAGGCAGGCATGATTCCTGATATAAAGAAATTTTGACAGAAAGCAAACAGAGATGTATGCATTTCATTATTTAATTGTAATGCTGCTGAGCATTATGAGGTAAAGATTATGGTGGTAAAAGAGACTGTGACCAGGGGCTGCTCTAGACCAAATGTGTCCCCCCAGATTTATATATTGAAACTTAAGGATGCCCAGTGTGATGGTATTTGGAGGCAAGGCCTTTGGACTTGACCCTCATAAAGAGACCCCAGAGAGCGCCTTTGCTCCTTCTACCATGTGAAGTTATAAGGAAGTGGGCTCTCACCAATACTAAGTCTGCTGGCTCCTCAGTCTTAGACTTCCCAGCGTTCAGAACTATGAGGAATAAATTTCTGCTGTTTACAAACCATCTAGAGTACTCGCTGGTATTTTTGTTATAGCGGTCCACACAGTCCAAGATGGTGGTCTTACCCAAGCTGAGAGCTTGGAAAGCCTCCTGTGAAGAAGTGTCATTTTAACTGTGATTTGCAGCAGTGGGCTGGGAGTTGTTGGGTGAAGTACCTTAGAGAAGAAGGAAGGGGGATATGAGGAAGTTTTCAGAGGAGAAATAGGATGGCCTTGCTGGAGGCGGACCCAGGTGTCAGCTTGTTTACAAGCTCCCCGGGTCATTCTGATGTAGACCAGGGATATGAACCACTGGCCTGGAGCCTTTCTACTCAAAATGTGGTCCTTGTCTGTGGCATCAGCACCACCAGGAACTCTTGGGTCCTTTCCTCAGATTCATTTAGAATTTGCAAAACTGAAGTCCCCAGATGAGTCATTTGCATATGACAGTTGGACAAGCACTGGCTAGAGGAACTAAAAGAAAAGTGCGCTGAAGACAGGGCAGAGAGAGTAAGGGGAAGTGGTGGAGTAAGAAGAGCTCAGCTCATGTAGGGCTAAGAACAGTATCTCCGAGGAGGGCTGGTGCTCTTTACTGAGTGTGAAGAGGCAGCTCAATAGAGTCAGAAACAAAATAGTAGTCTTTCCTCTCCTTCTTTCCATCCTTCCTCCCTCCCATCATCTATTTTTTTTTAGATCCAAAATGATAAGAAAATAGTATCCACCATATTTTGATAATTCCATAGAGGGAGAATGCTACTGGTTTTGGTGAGCTGGAGCCAAAGAAGTTGAATGTTCTACAATGTGCATCAAAACCTCATACAACAAAGAGTTGGACATGTTCTCCATGGCCCTTGTTTTTTATTACAATGGTGGATACACATCATTATACATTTGTCCAAACTCACAGCATTTACAACACCATGTGTGAACCCTAGTGTAAACTATGAACTTTGGGTGATTTTGAGGTGTCAGTGTAGGTTGATTATTTATAACAAATGTACCACTGTGGTGGGGAATGCTGATAAAGAAGGAGGCTGTACATGTATGGGGACAGAGAGTATATGGGAAATTTCTATACCTTCCTCTCAATTTTGCTGTGAACCTAAAACTGCTCTAAAAATCCATTAAAAATAAGAAAATATAGTATTTACTATGACAGCACTCCTTCCTCAGTCCTGTCCATGCTTCAAATATTCCCATGTCATGTATAAGTACATGAGATATTTGGATGTAAGTATCCCCAACACAGAGATAACAGAGGAACCCTCCCATATTGACTGGCTTTTAGAAAAAAAATGCAGTTTGATATGTGCTGTGTGCTCAGTGAAGTGAATCTAAAAATGAAATTGTTGGTTTTTACTTAATCAACCACCACAAAATTGGTGTGAATGGTGTGAATACAGGGTTAGCAAACCCTTTCTCCTTCTGAATAAGAACTTGCCCTTTTGTTAGCTTCCCAGGACTTCCCTTAGAGTTTTGATAAAGGTAGTATGTCAAGTAGGTTGTTAGAAACCGTTGCTTATTGACAAAAATGACTGAGTAAAAGGCTACGACTTGACTGGGGGAGCTATATGTTCCTAAAGGAGACATTATAGCTTTTGGCTAAGTGGCTACAGATTGCTACAAGAGACATTGACTGTCAGGACAGATTCTGAAACAAGATAATGAGGAGAATTTCATAATCTTGATTCTGAGCTGTCACATAGGGAGGTCAGAGGCCACCCTTTGGACTGCAGCAAGAACGGTTCAAGGACTCTGGCAGAAAAAGAATGCTTAGTTCCCTTCTCTGGCAAGCTTTGGTTCCTAGCCTATGTCCTTCTGAATGGATCTGAGGCCAAGTGTGACCTGTGATAGGCTGGGAATATGAACATTTAGTAGAGCCTTAAGAAGACCCCCTGGTAAGCACTACAATGGCCTCAAAAGATTCCTGCAAAAAACCTTGCTGATTAGAAGTAATGCTGATAATACAAACGCAGGCAGACGAAAAGAAAATGTCTGTGCCAATACGTCTTTGACTCCTCATCCATGCTCTTCATCAGCTGCATTGCAAGGTAAAACACTGACAGTCTAATCAGGAAGCAGTCAGCGAAAAAGATTAGAATTATCCAGAAGACTCTTTGAAATATGAATTTATTATCTACCACCACTAATGATGTATGTTTTCAGAGACATGGTTATATACTGGGTTACATTTTGCTTTAAGCTATTCTGAGAGGTAAATAGTGTATATTATGCCCTGAAATTGTAGCTAGTGGCATGATGAAGCCTTCATGGTCAGCAAATATTTAAGAACTAAGCTTCTGGAATTTTATTAAAAATTTTTTTAACCAAAAAAATGAAAAAAATTTTTTAATGAATGATGAAAGACCTTTGATGACATTAATATAATACTTTTTTGTTTTATCTTATTTAAAATTTTTTGCCTTTGCATATTTTCTAAGCATATAATACATAATACAGTAAAACTGGCTAACATTTCATAAGCAGATATCTATCTATATCTATCTATTACAGACACATGCTGAATTTTTTCCCCACTGTGCACCTGAATAAAAATATTTGGAGACGACTACTGTGAAGTAATGTTTCTCTCCTCTGGCTACTATTGGAATAACTTTTTTCAAACTTCTAGAATGTTTGGGGTCCTTGCTAGACATGCAGTGGTAGAATTTCTGGGAGTGAAATTCAAAGATTAATAGTTTGGAAAGTGGCACAGATAATTCTGATGTAGAGCCAGGGCTGAAAATCACAGTCTAGAGAGAAGGGAAGAGTTTCTCAAAATGTGCTTAGTTCCAGACCACCTATAGCAGGATTCCCCGGGGCAAGGTACTCACTGAGTGAGGAGTATGCTGAAACTCTGTATTTGGTAACTTGCTCATTATTAAACTCTTAAATACCTAGAATGTAGACATAATTCCCATTTTATACAAGAGAATACTGAGGATCAGAGAGGATAAGGGACACCCAGGATAAAGGTCACATGAGTGCAGTGAGGGGACAGGGAGTCTGACGACTTAGCAACTCTGCAGATGAGTGGTAACACACCAGAGTTTGAGAAGCACTAGAGCAGAACAGAGAAGCTGTCCTCCCCATTGGTCACCTTCATATTAAGAAATTCCAAAGCAGTTGCCAGGAGCTATTATGCCAGAGAAAAATTACCTTTCTGCCCTTAAACATGCGCAGCAATTATAGGAGTTCATCAGTATGAAATATATTCACATTAGAGAGTCTCTGGGTTAGCATTTATATTGTTTTGATAATTCCTTTATTACAATGTAGTAGTCATTCACTGGAAAAGCAAGAACAATAGCTGTCTTCTGTGATTTCACATTATTCACACAAGCAGAATAAATATAAGTAAAGTGCAATTTTTAAAATTGGAGTATAATCAAGGTTGACAGAAGTTAATTAAGTAGGACATATGCAGAAAGGCTCTTAATTAGCCTTTAAAAAATTGTCACTTATCTTGTGACTTCCACTCTTAAGAAAGGAGCCCAAAGAAATGGCAAAGCGCATGTGTATCGAAGAAGGCCACGACTCAGACCATCTGGGCACAAAGGCAGCTGTTAAAAACACAGGAGAATGGTTAAGGCAGAATGACTCTGACCCTGTGTTCAAGAATTGTTGTCTAACTAAATGGAGGAGAGACTTAATATAATAATTTCCCCTGCTGGGATTAGGTAAATTCATGTCATCATGTTGGGAAATGATCAGTTTGAAGGGAAATAAAGTGAGGCAGGTGGTTTCTGACAACACAACCCAAGAGCTGTGTGCACACCACGGAATGTGTGCTGTGCACATACATATAGAGATGTATTTGTTTATGCATACCTACATTCAGGTTGTGTTGCAAGTGTAAGCATTTTTTGCCTTTTTCAATGAGTAAGGATAGCTAACTTGTGGCCTTTGGATGTCAAAAACAGTAGGCGAGTTTTGTTTGACCTCACAATATTGGCAATACAGTGTTTCCACAATTTTGACATCCCTACCAACATTGAAATGTGAAGAAATTCCACATAAAATTCCAGATTCCTGTTTCACAACCATCATGGGAAGATATGGCAACATTTGGTCTTTATTCCTACGTGGCACTCATACTGTCTCTTTTACTCAGATTATTTTACTCTTTACCTACCTACCTTTACCTACCTACCTATTTTACTCTTTACCTACTCTTTACCTAACAAAGAGGTTAGATATGAAAGGGATGCATTTATCATGTCCTTATTTTATGCTTGGTACTATGTTGAGGCTTTTGTTCTCTTTATTTTATTTAAAACCATCAAGGCACATTTCCTAAATGAAAATACTGAGATTCTCATTAACTGATGATAAGTAATGGGGCACCTGGGTGGCTTAGTTGGTTGGGTGTCTGACTCTTGCTTTTGGCTGGGGTCGTGGTCTATGAATATCAGAAGGGAAAAAATCAACAAACATTTATTAGCAACTGATATATGAAAGACAATGAACTAGGTTACATGTCTTAGACATGGCCCCATGTTATGCTGGAGTAGAGGCATTAAGAGAAACATGCAAATAACCACACTACTAAATACAGTGTCTGGGATGTACATGAGCATGGTAGAAAGAAAGTGCTATAGAAGAGGAGAGAAGGAAGAGATCTTTTAGGATGTGTGGCATGAATTCTAGGGTAAACTGTGTGGTTATTGGCTATCACCAATAATATTTTATCTTGCTTTCTTTCTATGTTTTCAAGTCACTGATATGATATGTGTGTGTGTGTAGATATAGATTAAGGTATATTTGTTCATACATACTATATACACGGAATGACCAGGAAAGTAATCTAGAACTCTTATGTCAGAATCACACAAATCAGAATCTAGATCCTTGCTTTTAATAGCGGTCAAATGCTGGCACAATAAACATTGAGGGGTGATGTAGAGTAGTGGTTAAGGGCTCAGACTTTGGGCCACACTATCTGGGTTTAAATTCCAGCCATGCTGTTTATTAGCCATACAACTTTGGGCAAGTTACTTAATCTCTCTGTACCTCAATTTGCTTGTCTGTAAATAGGGATAAGTAGAGTGTACCTGCCTTCCATGGTTAGTGTGAAAATTAGTATGAGTTAATATACATAAATTACTTAAAATAAAGCCTTCCTCATAAGTACCGCTTTCGAGTTAGCTATTGTTATTATTATTATTATTATTATTATTGTTATTACTATAATGCAATACACTGATCTTTCCAATACTAAAAATCATGTTTCATGATATCCATTTTTTGGTGTCTCTCTATTTAATATAAATAATTACCTATTCCAAAACTGCTGGTCTTAAGTCATGGCACCCTTCCCTCTAACTTCTGAGTTTGATGTAGGCCAGCTTGTCGCATAGTTAGCACTAGTGGGAAAACTCTAAGAAAGTGGAAGAAGAGGGAAAACAGTAGATTTTAAGTAGTACTGGTAGTTTTTGATGCATGAACCTACTGAAAAACCACCTGTCATTCTTTCAATGACTCTGAGATCTGAAGTGTCAGGGGGGAGACACCAAACAGGTTTTACCGCTCGGTGTAGAAAGTGCTTCTTTCTCCTCAACTCCTTATTTAGGTCATGTGCCAAATTTTTTATATAAAAGAAGGATCAGGGACATATAAGAACACAGTTAAGGTGTTTGATTTCTTTATAGATAATTCTTTTGTTTCATTTTATGGGAAAATAAAGATTTTATACTAAAAAAGACCTTAGATATTCTGAAACTTCATTTATATGTAGGAAATGCTGTTATGTTAACATTTTAGTAGTTTATTAGGTTTTATTTATTTATTTTTTAAAAAAGGTTTTATTTATTTATTTGAGAGAGAGAGAGTGAATGTGCATGAGCAGGGGGTGGGGCAGAGGGAGAAAGAGAAGCAGACTCTCTGCTGAACAGGGAACCCCGTGCGGCACTTGATCCCAGGACCCTGAGATCATGACCTGAGCTTAAGGCAGAGGCTTTAACCCACTGAGCCACCTGTTTATTAGGTTGTAAAAGTTAAATATCAAATCCCTAAATTTTTAAAAATAATTTTTAATTTTTTATTAACATGTAATGTATTATTAACCCCAGGGGTACAGGTCTGTGAATCACCAGGTTTACACACTTCACAGCACTCACCATAGCACATACCCTCCCCAGTGTCCATAACCCCACCATCCTCTCCCTCCCCCCACCCCCCGCAACACTCAGTTTCAAATCCCTAAATTTATCTTTTAAACCACTTTAATGATGTAAACATTCGACAAATTTATTAAGATAAACTTAAAACAATAGAACAATGCAGCACCACTTTTAAGTGTACAACTATTTGCATTCAAAATAGAGAAAATACTCATCCTCTTGAAAAAGTTTACTCATGCCCCTCTGCAGTCAGTCGCCCTCACAGCTTTTAGCCCTAGCCAACCACCCTTCTGTTTTCTGAAATTATAGATCAGTTTTGCTTATTCTAGGAATTTTATATGAATGGAATAATACAATATTCTTTTATAAGTATGGCTTCATGGGCTTATTGGCCATTTGTATATCTTATTTTATGTAGTGTCCTTTGAATCTTTTGCTTGGTTTTTGAGTTGATTGTCTTCTTATTGAGTTGTAAGAGTTTTCTGAATATTCTGAATTCAAATCCTTTGTCGAATATATGTATTGCAAATATTTTTTCCCAGTTTGTGTCTTGTCTTTTAATTTTATTAATGCTATGCTTTGAAGAATGGAACTTTGAAATTTGGATGGAGTAAGGTTGGACCTGTGTTTTACGACATCGCTTCTGAAGTTACCTAGTGCCATCTCTGTTGCAAAGCCCTGCTTAGGCTCAGGAGTATGAGATATAGACCCCATTTCTTGAAGAGGGATAGGTAAGTTCTGAAAGAGCATATGGAATAAGAATTATTATACATATATATATAGAGAGAGAGAGAAAGAGAGAGAGAGAGATTTTATTTATTTATTTATTTATTTGACACAGGGAGAGAGAGCACAAGCAGGCAGAGTGGCAGAGAGAGAGAGGGAGAAGCAGGCTCCTGGCTGAGCAGAGAGCCCAAAGTGGGGCTCAATCCCAGGACCCTGGGATCGTGACCTGAGTCAAAGGCAGACGCTTAACTGAGCCACCCAGGCACGACTCAATTAAATTTAATTTAATTAAACCTCATATTAATGAAGCAGTTCATGAAGGGAGTGCATATGAGAAACTTCAATAAAAATTTATCACGTATAGGAATGTTTGAAATGCACTGCACCTGCTTTTAGACAACTTAATTGCTTAATTGTTTGGAAGAGACTCAGAGCTAAAAACCAATCTAATGGTAGGTTGGCATGGGCAGGGGAACAACCTTAGATTTGGTGCTAGAAAAAATTTAGTTTGGGGTCACATGTATTACATGGTATCCAATATCATCAGGAAGTTTCAATATGTGGCCATGATAAGAGAGATGATGTGAATTAATCATTACTATATCTAACCACTATGCTAAGTGTTTTACAAATTGTAACAGAGATCCTTTTTTGTTGTTTTGTTGTTTTGTTTGCCCTCCCTCTTTCGGTAATTTTTCTTTGCGGAAGTGCTCCTTTCACAGTCAAGGTGGTTTTTCCCCCGCTCCTTTCAGACACAGGAACTGGCATATTAAGCAGGATCTAATTTTGTTAGTGGTTGTTAAAAGGTGTACATCTGATCCACGAAGGGTAAATTGAATTTCTTCCCTGGGATTGACATAGAGATTTTTGAAGGAAGATAATCTGTATTTTTACTGGGTTGCTAATTTGTAATAATTTGAGTCTGTAGTTTCCTGTGGCTATATTCCCTAGGTAGATGAGGAAAACTCTTCTACAGTAGGAGAAATGAGGTTAGTGCCCAAAGAATCAGAGGCAAATGGTGGAAATAGGACCTGATGACATTACTGAACGTTTAGATCCACTTGTGCCTTAAGTCAGCAATTTTATCGGCCGCCTTTTTACTTCTTGAATTAGACTTCAAAGATTTCTGACTAACACACATTTTATTTCACTATGTTCTCATTTTAACTTTATGAAGGATTGACTGTTTTTACCCCTGCATTTCAGAAAGGGAAACTAAGACATAGGTTGAATAAATCACCGAGAAATTACATATACTCAGTAAGGACATGGTCACAATTTGAAGCCAGTCACTCTGATCTCAGAACCTGAGCTCTTTTCCACTAAGTTAAACTATATCTCTATAGTGCCTGCATGATAAATAAAGACAACTCCATAATGGGGACCATAGAAAGAATTCTAATGTCCAGGCAGGCATTATGCTGTCATTCCTCCAGACATGTCAGTAGGTTTCAAGGCATCAGCCCCAACCTGGGTTTCAAATATAAATTGCTTTGAGGACGATGTGATGCAAAACAGGAATTCTCTTCTATCATTTCCATCTCATCACAATCACATATTGAACCCCTACTGTGTACTCAGGGCCAATCACTTTCTCATTTAATTCCTTAACATTTACACACTTAATAATGCAGGACTTTGTATGCCATATTTCTATTTTTTTTAAGAGTTATTTATTTACTTGAGAGAGAGAGTGCATGTGAGAGTGCAAGGGGGTGGGAGGGGCAGAGGGAGAGGGAGAAACACAATCTCAAGTGGACTCCACGTTGAACACAGAGGCCAACTTGGACTCTATCTCATGACCCCAAGATCATGATCTGAGACAGAACCTAGAGGCTGCTTAACCGACTGAGCCATGTGTCTGATCATAATCTAATAAATAAAAATAGAAAGACAAAAAATTTAAATCTTGAAAATTAAGAAATACACTCTTAAATAAGCCTCTGATTATAGACAACATTGAAAATGATAAAAAGAAGAACGTGAATCCCAAAAGTCCACGGAGTACAGCCAAACCTGTACTCAGAGGAAAATGTACATAATCTCAATGATGTTTATTAATAAAGAACAAAGACTAAAAAATAAGGAATTTAGGATCTATCTTCCTGATTTTCACACCCTGAACCTGGGCCTCGAATTTTCATTTTGTACTGCGTCCTGCAATTAGGTAGCTGGTTCTGGTCAAGGGAACTGGGTATTTCTACACCAGCTCTGGAGAGTCATCGGTGGTGGAAGGTTGCTGGGTGAAGAGGGTCCTGGTATTAATTTGCCAGCACTTTGGACCTGGGAGTGCGGATCTAATGGCCTTTTGTATGTCTGATCAAAAGCTTTCATGCATAGAGTTTTAGACCTTGGCAACTGGAAATCTGCCAGGACACACAGAAAGTTTCTAAAAATATGGGGGGAGGGAGGAGACTGACAGCCTTTGCTAAATGCCTTTTACTTTATATAATACATAAAAATAAATACCAGCTGCATCAAATAACTGATTTTTAAAAAATAAAAAATCTTTGATGAAAATAAATAACATGCAGATTAAGGAGATATTTTAACCAAGAAATAGAAATCAAGGGGCCCCTGGGTGGCTCAGCTCATTGAGTGTCTGCCTTGGGCTCAGGTCATGATCCCAGGGTCCTGGGCTTGAGCCCCACATGGGGCTCCCTGCTTACGGGGCACCTGCTTTTCCCTCTATTCCCCGCTCATGCTTTCTCTTGCTCCCTCTCTCTCTGTCAAATAAATAAGTAAATAAATAAGAAATGGAAGTCAAAATGCAGTTTTATAAAAGACATATATGATTATATTATGAAGTTGTAGGACAAAATTTCATAAATGAAATTAAAAGACAATTGAGGCACTGTGAAAATATGCATTCTATAAGATGTACAAGAGATAAATATCTGTAATTGGCAAAAAACTCTTATAACAAACGGCAGACACTTCAGTACATGAACTTTTTAAAAGTTGTGAACAGGTAGTTCACAGAAGAGTAAATCCAAAACGACGAATAAACATATGAAAAAGTTTTTAAATCTCAGCGGTCATCAAGGAAATGCTGATTAACCAATGAGTTCTCGTTTTTTGACCACTGATTGAATTGATGAAAGTTAAAAAGACTGATAACACCCACTGCTGGCAATGATGTGAGGAAGAACATTCTCATGTATTGTTCCTGGAAATGTGAATTGTTACAGCCTTTTTGGAAAATAATCCGACAGTATCTACAATGAGCAAAAATATACATATGATTTGATTCACCAGTCTTACTCCAGCGTGTAAGATAGAGCTCCAGTGTGTAAGGATTTATGTATGTAAAAGCTGCCCTTCTGAATTTTACTGCAACATTTTTCTGGAAGTAAGTTAATATAATCATATGAATATACATATGACTATGCATATAAGTATGTGGATATACATATGAAACAGACATATGAATAAAGATACATAATTCATAGGCTAGAATAGTATGCAACCAATAAAAAGAATATGTTAATTAGTTCTATTCAAATTTGTACTAGTTGCTTGAAGAGGGTTGCCTTATGTAGTTTTAAGTAGGAAATAGAAGATGTATATCTATAAAATATATATTTAATGTATTACTTATTTATCAAACTGTATTTATATAGTAATATTTAATATATTAAGTTGCATATGCTTATGTGAACATAGACAAGGAATTAAGATCACACGAGGTTGTGAACAATAATTTCCTGGTGGAGAGAGAGGGAAGAAGTAGAATGTAAAGGATGGAGTGACAGAGAAAAAGGGGGTGGGGGTACTAGGGAAGATTCCCACACTAATAAAAACAGCATGTGTTACAGAGTTTCATTTATGTAGAATCTTATATATATGTATGTACACATTTATATACACATGTATAAAGAAATGTTGGTCATTAATATTAAGGCTGGTTATAAAATATTATTTAGTGGTTATCTCAAGGTAGTGGAATTTCAGGTGATTTTTACTTTAAGTATCTTGGCAAATGTCACATAGGTGGTAAGTGGAAGAGCCATGTATTTGACCCACTGTATTTGACCCCAAAGCCAGCAGACTGTCACACACAGCACACCTCTTCTCATGCGACTATAGCTCTGGTCAGATTAACAAGGCAGATGTATTAGCAGAAGCCCATTTACCACGACAGGTGAACAAAACCCGGGGCCTGTGTGGAGGATGGAGGCAGGAGTCCACTTATCAGACCTGGAACATTAAAAGCCCATCAGAGTGCCAGGCAAGCCACTTAACCGCATCCCACTGGAGGTCAGGCCTTGTCCTGACTGGTTCTACACAATGGCTGCTCCTGGGAATCCCCTGGGAAGAGTGTAAACATACCATGCCTATCTCCTCTCCCCCCATTTGTATTTATTTGGTTTCATTCGGAGCACAGGGTGTTAAATGGCACCAAGGGGTTTCTAATATGTAGCTAGAGTGGAAGAAAGATACAGCTATGGTTTGGGTGTGCCCCGCCCCCCATTCACGTGTTGTACCCTAACCCCCAAGGTGATGGAGCAGGGACTTTGGGAGGTGAATAGGTGATGAGGGCCGTCCTCGTGAATGTGATGATTAATACATTAATTAATTAAAGCCCTTTCAGAAGAGGTCTAAGAGAGCTCTCTTACCCCTTACTTCCTCATCATGTGAGGACCCGGTGAGAAGTGTGAGAAGTCCGCATTCTGCTCCCCGGCAGAGAGCAGTCAACGGAACGGGGCCACGGCTAGCACTCTGATCTAGACTTCAGCCTCCAGAACGTGAGAAAGAAATTTCTGTTGTTTATGAAGTACGCAGTCTGTAGTATTTTGTTAGAGCAGCCTGAGTAGACAGAGACGGACACTAAAACCGGCCAACAAGCCGAGGGACAGCAGAACTGATTTTCTGTAACTGTTCCGCGCACGACGATATGGCAGAGCAGCCGCACTCCAGCGGGGGCGTGCGTCCCGATTCCCCCGCGGGGCTCGGTGAAATGCAGCTGCGGGGCCCATCCCTGGGATTTCTGATTCTGTAGGTCTGGGGCGGGGACTTGAGAATTTGCCTAACACTCCTTGAGGCCTCTGAGGCTCACTTGGAGGACCGCTGACCTCGAGCTTGGAGAGATGGGACCTGAGGTAGAGCGGCTGCAGTTGCGAGGACAGTGGGCCGCTGAGGCTGGGAACCAGACCGGGCCTGATGACAGGATTTACCTTTCCGAATCCTTCTCACGTTATCAGTCATCTACCTGCCAACTCCTGCCGAAGCAAGACAAACTCACCTACTTCAAAAGAGAGATTTGAGCTCATTAGCTGTAATGAGATTTTATACTAATAAGACTTTATTGTTACCCATAAAATACATACTCAGCTGGTATGCCACCAAGCGGCCTGTCCTAAATGAGAGGAACTCAACTTCGCCTGGCAGGATAAATGCATGTGGTACATTTTGTAAAGCACTATCTTTCATTTTTATGTTGTTTGTTGACATTCTCATTTTCCGATTTCAACAATACATCATTAGTGTGGTTTCTGGGTAATTTTCATAAAGTGGTAAGAATATAACATTTTCTTTCTTTCTTTTTTTTTTTTTTGTTTTTTGTTTTTAAGAATATAACATTTTCTGAAACCACTGGATTAATTGACCCAGAGTAATCTTCTCAGTATCCCTGGTAAGTAAGTAGCTGTATCAGTTCTACTGACAGGACCCTAATGACTGGAAAGGGAAAGAGGCTACATGACTCAGCACATATGCTAGTGGTTAAATGGGGCTGCATATTTCTTTTGGAATTAGATTCTCTCTTCCCTTCCCTTCCCTTCCTTCTCCCCTTCCTTCCTTCCTTCCTTCCTCTTCACCATCCTACTTTAACCTATTTTGTGATTGATTCAGGGAAGCAAAATTACTTGCTGTGTATATTCCCCACCAGCCTGCTGAAGTTTCTTAATTCCTACTATGCTGGACATTCTCTTAGGTTATCTTAGGTAAAGGAGTTTTAATGTAGAGATAAATGGTAAGGAAATAAAATCTTTTTAACCTCAGTTTAAAAATTCATTTTAAGTAAAGGTTATAGTAAAATCATGGGAAACAGTTTTCAATGGCATCTAACAGGAAATTTTGACTAAAGAATTTGAATTCAGATTAATCCTCTGACCCAAAATAAATCAGACAAAATTCATGAAAAAATGATTTTCAAAATATTGGTCATTAGGCAATGAAGAAAAATGGTTCCTGAGAGATGAAAAATAAATAAGGTGGACCCTATAATTGTCCCAGCTTGCTGTGTTGAGAGTTTCCAGGCCATGGCACAGAGACGGTGAACCGAGATGGAAGCTGGCAGATGCTCTGAGGTGAGGAGATGGGGTTGACAGTCCAGAGAGATGAAGGCAGGGACAGTCCCCAGGAGAGTGTACCAGAAAAGAGAGAGCCATACAGAGATCAACAGGGCATTGCTTAGTGTCTGTGTATGAGGAAACTGCCTGAGACCCAGAAAAGACCACTGACAGGATTAGAGAGAACAGGGCCAGGGCTTTTCTCTGCACTCATTAAGGCCAGTTCTTATATTTCCACGTCTCCATCCCCAACCCCAACACACAATGGAGAGAGTAATCTTGGGTAGATGGTCTTCCCCCTTGATCCTCTCTCCCCAGGATCTCTGCCTCCTTTGAGGAAAAGTTTCTATGACATTTCATTAGAGCCCAGACTGATTAATACCTTGAATTTCCAGTGTGAGTATAGTTTGCAGTGTCCACAGCTATATTAAATAGATAGGTGGTTTTACTTCTCTGAACCCCAGAGATCTGCCCCTGCTAAAGTTGGGACGCTTTAGCAGAGTGATGAAAAGTGCAGGATCTGATCAGCCTTAGCAACATTTTTTCTAGATCTGTCTTCTCAGGCAAGGGAAACAAAAGCAAAAATAAACCATTGAGACTACACCAAAAAAATTTTTTTTTCTTTTGCACAACAGAAGAAACCAACAACAACAGAAAAACAACCTATTGAATGGGAGAATATATTTGCAAGTGATGTATCTGACAAGGGGCTAATATCCAAAAATATGTAAAGAATGTGTACAATGTATGTAATCATCAGAGAAATGCAAGTCGAAACCACAGTGAGGGATCCCCTCACACCATTTAGAATGGCCAGTATCAAAAAAGGCAAGAAAGAACAAGTGCTGGTGAGGATGTGGAGAAAAAGGAACCCTCATGCACTGTTGGTAAGAATGCAAATTGGTGCCGCCACTCTGGAAAACAGTATGGAGGTTCTTCAAAACATTAAAAATAGAAACACTATATGACCCAGTAATTCCACTTTTGGGTATTTACCCAAAGAAATTGAAAACACTAATTCAAAAAGATATATGCTCCCCTTTGTCTGTTGCAGCACTATTTACAACAGTCAAGGTACGGAAGCAGCCCAAGTGTCCACTGATAGATGAATGGATAAAGATGTGATATATACATAATGGAATCTTACGCACCCATAAAGAAGAATGAGATTTTGCCATTTGTGACAACATGGATGGATCCAGAGGATATAATGCTAAGTGAAATAAGTCAGAGGAAGACAAATCCCACATGATTTTACTTATAAGTGGAATCTAAATAACACCACAAATGAACAAACAAAGAAAATCAGAAATGGACCCATAAATACAGAGAACAAACTGGTGGTGGCCAAAGGGGAGGGAGTTCAGGGAATGAGAAAAATGGTTGAAGGGAAGTGCAAGATACTGGCTTCCAGTTATGGAATGAATAAGTCATAGGGGTGAAAGGTACAGCACTGGGAATATAGTCTATAGTATTATAATAGGGCTGTATGATGACAGATAGGAGCTATGCTTATAGTACCCAAAGCATAATGTGCTGTGTTGTACAGTTGAAACTAATGTAACATTGTGTATCAACTAGACTTCAACTAAAAAAGTGCAAGGTCTAGAGTAGGTAGCAGGATTCCTTGTCTGACTCTACCTCTGGGTTGCTTTGTGACTCTGGGCAACTAAGTAACTTTTCTAATCCTCAGTGTCTTTAAGATATAAAATGGGAGTTATAACTGTAGAATCTTCTTTATAGGACGACCTTAGAGGATTAAATGATAATATGTGAAGCACAGTGCCTGTTACACGGCTGAGGGTATCCCCAAGTCTGAGTTCCCGGCAGACCCCAGATCTGCCCAAATAGACTGTAGTTAAGCATCAGGGGGAGTTCACGAGTGGATCTGAGCTCCTGTGTTTGGGGCCTTTGCCCTGCAGAGGTACTAGATTAGTGGCCATAGGTACCAACCAGGATGCAAGCTTGTTCCCCAGGACCAGTTTGTCCCTTCCTGGAGCCTGAGTTCCAGGAGCTCTGTCTGTGGTAGCCAAGGTTACTTTAAACATTGGTTTTGTCTCCGTGATCTTCCATTAGCCTTGCCAGTGGGGAGAATTGGGAGGCGTTCTTAAGAATTTCTAGATAGTTCATGTGTTTCTAGTATAAATAGCCCCAATAACTTGGTCCAATTCAGCCTCTATGATTGACTGTTCCGGATTATAATTATGTTCCTTTGCTATGTTCATTGCTCTTTCTAATAAGTCTCTCAATCATATAATCATTTTTAAGACATGAACCCCTTTAGTAGTCTTTAGGAGCCTATAGGATAATGCTACAAAATAATAAAATAAAATACCTATAGTTATAAAGGAAACAAATTACATTGAAATACAGTTATCAGATTTTGAAAATTGCAGTTCTTATTCTTCTTTAGTAACACATTAAGTAACGAAATATAGCAGAAAATCTAATAGCTACCTTAGTTTTAAAGTAGCAATAAATATAAATGATATTTCTGGGTATCTGCAATAACTATAATATACTATGAAAATATCCATGATTTCTATTGCCAACAAAGTCACAAGTATTCCTCATTTGCTATGGTTTGTTGCCTGTATTTACAATGGAAGTACGTGCTGAGTAGCCCATCAGATATTTGCACCGATAAAGATAATTTCTCCCCTATCCAAGTTCATGAACTTCTGAATTCTCAAGGGATTAAAGACCTCTGCTCTGCTCAAAGTACATATGCAGAGTTCCTTTCTTCTTCATGTGGATCTGTGGCAAAAAATCAGACAAACTTCAGATGTTCTGACCTTGCCTGTTTCAAATGTGCTATTAGGCATTTTAAACAGAAGAAATTGTTTATGCAAAGGCACTGGCTGTTAAAATGGATGTTAGATATACGGCAAGGAATTGAATGTGTCTGAAGTTATCTGGTGTATCATGGGGAGTGTTTGGTATCTATAGAAATACTCTCCTTCCCCTCCCCACCCCCACCCTTTCCTTTCTCTCATCCACGGCCTTCTCCTTCAGGAGAACCTCCTCCTGCTAGTGAAAATGCCTAGAGTATGAGGAATTGTGTGTTCTAATGACTCAGTCACAGGCCTCCCTACACTGTGCCTTGTAAGATGTGCAGCCCACAGTGGGCTTTCAGTCAGTGTATCAATGGGCTGTGTGAGGACATGAAAATGAAAGCAGGCCCTGGTTTCTCTGTGGTGGTAAAGGGGTGAGGTGAGTAGCTTCTCTTAACTGATTTAGAGTAGTGGCTTTCAATTTTGTTTGTACAATACACAGGGTAATATATACATTGTGCATCATTCCCCAATACACACACACACACACACACACACACACACACACACACACTTATATTGGCAGATAACATACATACCTGCATACTTATAACTGAAACAATGTTCCAAAATGATACCTACATGTGATGCATCCCAGTATTTTTATTCTATTCCATTCTATTCTATCTTACTGTGTTCTGTCCTTTTCCACCACTTAAAGCATGCTTGATTTGTTTCATGATCCTCTGGTAGCTTAGCACCTTCAGCTTGAAAAGCACAGATTCTGAGGCTCTGAAACCAAGTGTACTGAATTGCGAAAACACTGTAATTCTCCTTTCACAAAATGAAAATTATTGCTTCCACGTGGGCAAAGGGAGCCGGATAGAAAATCCCGTTATTTCTTGTTTCCCATTAAGCTCAGGCTCTCTTCTTTACAACCTGTCTCTGCCTTAGCTAAGCATTTAGAAAGTTTCTATGACTTCCTCCACGAGAATCTGTGTTTTTCCTATGTTACGTTTTGATTGAATACCTAGGTCTTCCATGTCTCTTGGTAGGGAGTGGCTCTTTAGCTGGATCTGTTTGGGCTTCACTGAGGACTCCTGACGCCTTTGTCTTTTTGCTGTTGTATGCCAGTTGGCCCATCTCACAGCTTCCAAAATGAGAGAGCCACTTGTCTTAGGACAAATCCTTCATGGGTTGGGCTACTACTTCTTTTAAACCACTTCCCCAGACAGTCAAGTCACATCGTTCTCATGGAAACAATGACCCTGCTGGTGCCCCGTGACTGTGTGTCACATGAGGACTGCACTGGGCAGGCAGCTGCTGCCATCCTGGATTGTATCTGAAAAGGAGGTTCTCTGACTTAGGGATGGATGGATGATAGAGTGATGACAATGTCAAGGGAATTCTACCCATTCATGTTAATGAGTTAATTGCTACTGGGGTGTCCCTAAGTTGGGCACTGAGGCTGCCTGCCCCTGTAAGTTGTGGGAAAAAAATGTTTCCTGTGTCTTACTCATAGACTACTTAACATTGTGGTCAACCTTCTGAGGGTCTCAAAATACATACCAGTGTCAGCTCCAAGGTTCCTGGGCAGGCAAAGCTGATGCTAATATCATTCCATGAAGCACAAAACAGGAAAGAGGCCTGATAAGGCACAGTGGTTTTTTCACAAGTCATTTGGCCACTTTTTCTTTTCTTGTTATTTCTACCGTGAGATTCATTTGTTTGGACTCTTGTGATTCATTCAGATTCTTTCTCAACTTAGTGACAAGAGAATAGCTATAACATGCCACGTAATCAATTTGTCTATAAAGTCATCACCCATATAATTTGATTTTAATTAAAAAATGCTCTCTGAACTTTCCTTTTTCTATTTAGCATAACACCCACTGAAACACTTAAAAATCTAATCATGTTCTTGAATGGAGAAAGCTATGTTTTTAGTGATGTTTCTATATATGAAGGGATTCATAGGGCTTCAAGTCTCTGACTCCCAGGTCACTGGACTGAACCTGGCAGAAATCTGTACTGGGTATATATTGCACTTGTCCACTTGTTGGTCAGTAATTTACTTCTCAGTCCAATGTAGCTATCTAGCTGTGAATAGGAAGCATGCAACCATAGTGTAATAGCTTAGTGCCTATGGCATTATTCATGGGTGGGATCCACCAGAATGCCAAGGATTAGTTGCTGTAATTATTGTTATCAGTACTCTGTTGTTTATTTAGAGTCCTAAGTTGGGTCTGAGCTGTTAGCTGTAAAGTCATGAGGGTACCTGTGGGGATTGTAACCTACGGACAGACATTGTGAATAAAAACAAACATTTTCAGGGGGGCCTGTGTGGATCAGTCAGTTAAGCATTTACCTTCCACTCAGGTCATGTTCCTGGGGTTGCATTGTGCTCCCTGCTCACTGGGGAGTCTGCTTCTCCCTCCTCTCTCTTCCCCTCCCCCTGCTCCTGCTCTCTCTCACACACTCTCTCTCAAGTAAATAAATAAAATCTTAAAAAAATTTTTTTTTAATATTGAGTGCAGCAGCTGGAAAGGATGATAAATAGCAGTAGGTTAAAGATCCTTTATTTCACTGTGTGGAAGGAAAGCTTTGATTAGAGTCCCACATGCAGGACCTTTGGGGTCTGCTCAGACTTCATCACTGGCATCTGTGTTACACTGAATGATTCCTCAGTCCTGACAACATAGATCTGCAGAATCTGTAGACACCTTGAGAGGTAGGAGCTGCTTCTGGGCTGGCTACTCACAGCATATCACAACTATTCGGAGCCTCCTTGAGGAATTTAGAGAAGAAGGAAGCTGAGGAAAGTTGGAATCCTAGTTGGTGTCACAGGTTAAACTCCTGGACACCTAGCTAATGTTGCACGTTGCTTCTCAGAAAGCAGATGCTGGCATGGAATTTGATGTGCAGTGTATTTATTAAGGATTAAAGCCCATGGAAGGGAGGGAAGTTGGAAGGAAGCAGGATTGGGCGGAGGGAGAAGCTGATGTGTGAAACAGGCGTGACTGAGCTATGGCCAACACCAGGGGGCGCTTTGGAGCACATTCCACCCATCAGTATCGCCTGTTGGGTTGAAATTGCTGCACCTTTAAAGTCAATCAGTTACAGGGTGCTGGCTGCCTTTTCAGGGTGTGCCTTTGAGTAAGATGCCTTGGCAGCTGAGGCAAACCCTGAGGCTGCTGACAGGTGGAGTGACATGTCACCCCTGGAAGGAGATCTTGGTGGCACATATTCATGTCTTCTACCACGGCTAGTAAGTGACGTAGTTGAAACTGAGCTTGAGTTCTGCTGATTCCAAAGATGATGTTTCCAGCTTTCATTTAATTAATAAATATTTATTGAAGACATTCTTAGTGACAGGCACTGTTTTATGTATTGAGGATTTGATGTATTGAGCATTGAGGGGAAAAAAAAGGGGGGGATATCCTTGCCCTCAGGGAATTACCTTTACCTTTTAGTATGGGGTATAAACTGTTACAAAGAAATAAAATACATAGCCTATTGGATGATGATAGGTGCTATGGTTAAAATAAAACATGAGGGGTGTCTGGGTGGCTCAGTGGGTTAAGCCTCTGCCTTCGGCTCAGGTCATGATCTCAAGGTCGTGGGATCGAGTCCCGCATCAGGCTCTCTGCTCAGCGGGGAGCCTGCTTCCCCCCTCTCTCTGCCTGCCTCTATGCCTACTTGTGATCTCTCTCTCTCTGTCAAATAAATAAACAAAAATATTAGAAAAAAAATAAAACATGAAAGGTGGTGAGGACTATGAGTGTGGGTATGCAGACAGAAAATATAAGATAGAGGGTTTTGCTAATAAAAACAAAATAGTCAAGAGAAGCACTCATAAAAAAGACATTTTTAAAATGACCCACAGGGGAGAGGGGGCATATCTTGTGGCTGTGTGAGAAAGCATTCCAAGCAGAGGAAGCAGACAGTGCAAAGGTCTGGGGTAGGAGCATGCCCAGTGCATTCTTGTAGCAGGGCTAGTTTTTGTGCTTAGTGTAACATGTAGCATAAGATTTGCCCAGAACACAGTATTTTCAAGCTTTCTTCATTTGTCTACCACTGTGATAATTTTTGTAACATTCATGCGCTATCTGTAGTATTATTTAATTAGATTTTATTTAATTAAATTCCTTTCTCACATTTAGGTACATTTATTTTATTTTATTATTATTTTTTCAAAGATTTTATTTATTTATTTGACAGAGAGAGAGAGAGACAGTGAGAGAGGGAAGACAAGCAGGGGCAGTTGGAGAGGGAAAGCAGTCTTCCCGCTGAACAGGGAGCCCGATGTGGGGCTCAATCCCAGGACCCTGGGACAATGACCTGAGCTGAAGGCAAACACCCAACCAACTGAGCCAACCAGGCACCTCTGCAGTTTTATTTTTCTATGTGGTTTATCCATTATCCATTTGTATAGTCAGTCTCTCATTTTTTTTAAACCCCCCATCCCTTCAGTCTCTCAGTTTTATTTCCTTAAAAAATACAAAGCTCGTATTATTAGAATGTATTCATATGTATGTAGGCTAGTATGATGGTATGTTACATATATCTCCAACTGCAGAAACATATACATATACACATGGCTATTAAAATAAAAATGTTTTCCATTTGACACCTGAAATAATTTTATATACCATCAGAGGTATGTCAAGAGGGGTGTGTATCACACTTTGGGAAAAATGAATTGTAGGTATTCAATACACATTTTATTTTAAACTATAAGCCTGTGGGGGAGTTCATATTTTCTAAATTTTGAATGTATTTCCATCAATTTTTAAAATGTTTCTGCCTTAAAAAAATGTTTTTGCCTTCGTACTTCCTAATCACTACCACATCACTAATTTATTCCTTGGTGAGACTTGGCCTAAGAAGATTTGTTCTAATTAGCTGATGTTATTTTCTCTAAGATCATGGGAGTTTTGATGCAATAGAGAAATGTAACAGGTTAATACTTTGGTAGTCCCAGAGAGGTGCTGGGTGTGAGAGATAAAAGGGTGACAAATGCAAATTTTTTACAGGTTGTAGGAACTCAGATCCACATTCCTTGCCTATATTATTCAACTTAGGGTAGAAAGTATCATTTTCTCCAGCACTATTTTGTCTCATTTTCACAAACAGTTCCTTTGGTTATGTACATCTAACGCACTTACTCACTTGGTTTAATGCCGTTTTGTGTTTATCTTTCCCAACTGACTGTGAAATCCTCGAGGGTAACTAGAATTAGTCTTCCACCTGCTTGAGCTCCCACCTATGAATCCTGACTTTGCCAAATAGCAGATGTTCAATAAATGTCAATTAAATAAATTAGCAAGCAGATCTTCAAAGGCCTTTGCATTTTGTGACTGTCTTCTTGAGCCTAGTGAAAGTAATGGCCAGCAAGGTCTGTGCCATTCTTCCCATAGAATTTCTTTTCTTTTTTTTTTTTAAAGGTTTTATTTATTTATTTATTTGACACAGATTGTGTGTGTGAGAGAGAGAGAGAGATATCACAAGTAGGCAGAGAGAAAGGGGGAAGCAGGCTCCCCGCCAGCAGAGAGCCCGATGTGGGGCTCCATCCCAGGACCCCGAGACCAGGACCCGAGCGAAGGTAGTGGCTTAACCCGCTGAGCCACCCAGGCACCCCTCCCCATAGAATTTCATGAGCAAATTGGTTCCCATCAAATGCTTGATGACCAGGTAAAAACAAAGTGTGGAGGAGGACCAGCTGCTTGACTCCTTGGTGCCCAAGCTCAGGATTTAGCATTATGCTTCATAGACATTTGGCCAAGTGAAACACATTCTGTGCTCTCTGCCTGATGAATAACCCCAGTCTTCAACTGTGGAGGCTTGCCTTTGTAAAGATAAGAAATTAGGCATTTGATGGAGAATTTGGGATATTCACCTTGGCACTCCTTTGTCGAATTAATTTGTGCATTCAGGATCAAAATTCCTTTCTTTTCCCTAGACATTCATATTTCTGATGGTTGAAGGTTTCACATGACCTGTATGTTTTGAATAACCTAAATATATGTGTTCCTCTAAAAATGTGAAATGTATTTAATAAATAATTTTTCAGCAGTTTATGTATTCCCATATGAAGATTATTATTTTAAGGGATTCTCTCAAAGAGTGCAAATTTAATTTTTCTCAAACTTCCAATAAGAAAAACTCCACCAAAATGACAATCTGATCTTGTTCAGAGGGAGAGACTTGTGTCATCCTTGCTTATCTCAACCTATCAAGGTCCAGAAGTAGAATTTTCCTCTTTCTCAAGAAATAATTAGGGGTAGAGACAGGCTTAGTCAAACATGCCAGCTTGCTGGCTAGTGATGGGTGTCACAACCCGAAAGACACCAAAACAGCACAATAGTTTAGGGAAAACCTGGTTTCCTTCTAGATATTTAGTTTTAGTACTTATTATGATATCTGCAATTTGCTTCAAAATACCTTGAGATAGCTGTGTGTTTCATGTTAATTTAAGCTGTTCTAAGGGGAGGGTGGCAAGTTTGCATTTAATCAGAATAGCTACTCTCTATAGGTGGCTGCTGCAAGCATTGCTTCTACTTCTGGTCAACACTAGAGATTTCACTAATCAACATTGTGAATGTTAGAAATCAGCTTTCATAGATGAAATTAGTGTGTGGTTGATCAGCATAATGGATTTAACACTTAGTCCCTCATGAGAGAAATTAGCGGTATTTATTTAGGATTATGTGACTTGGCTTATGTGACTTATTTTAGAGACAGCTGCCACTATTGCATGAAGACGGTTTAAGAAAACTACCAAGTGTTGTAGCTTTGGACAGGGAGCCTGAGCCGTCCTGCCCTTAATGGCCTTCCACTGATTGAATCAGGATCACTCAGATTACTTAGGATACGATTCTTTGTTTAAAGTCAACTAATTATGGACTTTAATCAGCAATACCTAGAGTGTTTAATTGAAAAACTGGGGACTGTCGCTAGCCAAGTTGAGACCTCAAAAAGACCGTCACGTCCCTTCCTGGTTTTATAGGTAGCCAACGCAGACTTGGTGCCAATCATTCCTGTCTGGTCCTAATAGGATATGACTGTGCTTAGTCTCAGGGTTTGTTTGGGTTTCTTTCATTATTCTCTTTCATTATTCTTTTGTTCACGTTCATAAAAATAAAAAAATAACGTTTCTAAAGAGATTATTTTAAATAGCTTATCTTAACCTTAGCATTTTTTCCTCTGTGAAAACCTGTGTGGACCTTCAAAATGGGCTTCTCCAGTCCAGTTCTCTGATGGAAAGAGGCTTTCTCTCCAGATACATTTTTCTGGGTATGTGCCACTCTTCTGTATTCTATTCAGAGCAGTCCTGGCATCTGAGATTGAATGGCACTGAGACAAGTATGGGTTTAGAGTCTCATGGAATCTCATGGAATTGCATAGAGTCCAAGTTCCAAATCTTTCTTACGAGCTCTGAAACCCTAGGCAAATTATTTAGTCTATTTGAATCCTTGATTTCCTCATCTATAATCCAGAGGCACTGACAATAATTTCCTTTAAGAATTGTTATGAAGCTCAGAGGTAGCCTTGGGAAAGTGACTGAAACAGAGTAGACTCTTAATACATGACTATAATCATCATTTAACCAACCACTGTAGGGGTGCCTGGGTGGCTCAGTTGGTTAAGCATCTGCCTTCGGCTCAGGTCATGATCCCAGGGTCCTGGGATCGAGTCCCACGTTGGGCTCCTTCCTCAGCAGGGAACTGCTTCTTCCTTTCCCTGCCACTCCCTCTGGTTGTATTCTCTCTCTCTGATAAATCAATAAATAAAATCCTAAAAAAAAAAAAGGTACAGTCAACAACTGTACCTTCTGCTATACTAAATGCTCTAATCAATACAACAAACAAACAACCAGAATACTAAGATGAAGGAAAGCCTGGTGTTAATACTTTCAGCATAAATATTATCCATATAAAAATGTCAAAATTATTATATTGATAAAGACCAAAGGACATTCATTATCCAATTTATAGTAATAAACCATTCATCAGTTGAGGAACGTGTATTTATGACATTTTCTAGCCTTTATTATTGATCTCAAAAAATTGTCAGTCCTAAAAAATGTTTCAGAGCCTGGATTTCAGAGTAAGCTGCTTTTACTATGCTGTTTTAAATTTTTTAAAAATTTGTATTTATTTACTAAATATAACCACATTTCTGCTAATGTAATCTATATTTTATCTTAACATTAAACACAACACATGGGAGATAGTAACATGAACCAGCCTTTTTACAGTTGATAAAATGTAATTCCCATTCCTCTAAGTGTTTTAATTTTTGATTTTCTTTAAATCTAATATATTTTGTGCTTTAGGTCCTAAGAAATATGTTCCTGAGTTCTTTGATTAGTGGCAGTAGAAAAAAACCAACTGACAAGGCAATATCACACTCTTTGCATCAGGCATGATCTTGTATCTCAAAATATTTTGACTTGAAAGTCAATAAATTTAATGATTTCAGAAGCATTGCTTCTGAATCTATACTATAGGATTTGGTAATGAATCTCCCAGAGTTTCCAGAGAGGGGCAGCTTGAGATAAAGTTAGATGTAGAAGTTGATCTTGCTGACTCTTGTCTTCCCAGATTTTCTACCTTCCTAATCATTATTATTATCACATAGTCATTGGGTTGGTTATGTCAGACAATGTCCCAGGCCTCAAAACTTTCTTGCCCACTTTGCTGCAAAGACCAAAATGTATTCACTGCATGACTGTTCCCACTGACTCTTCTCAACCAAATCCAGGGTCATCTCTCTCTCGCTCCCTTCTTTCTTTCTTCTTATTTTGGACAAATAATTGATTTTTTTTCCAGGTTCACAGCACCAGGCAGTATACTAAGTTCTGGGATATAGAAATGAAAAGGCATGGACCCTGCTTTTAGCAAGTGCATAAAACAGAGAGGAAGTAGATAGTGAAAACAACATACAATAATTTCTATAGTGGATATCTGTGCAGAAATCATAGGTATTCAGGAAATTGGCAAATCCCAAGGAGCTAATCCTTAGAGGAGGGTGTCTAAATCAGTCTGGCTGCCATAATGAGGTACCACAGACATATATTTCTCACTGTTCCGGAGCCTGGAAGTCTGAGATCAGGGTGCCAGCATGGCTGAGTTCTGGTGAGGGCCCTCTTCTGGGTTGCAGATTCACAACCTAACCTTGCCGGAGAGCAGAGAGAAATCAAGCTCTCCTGTGACTCTTACAAGGGCACTAATCCCATTTGTAAGGGCTCCATGCTCATGACCTCCTCCAGACTTAATCACCTCCTCAAAACCCCACCTCCTTATGCCATCACATTGACTAGGGGAATAGAATTGCAACATAAAAACTTGGTGGGGACATAAGAATTCAGTTCTTAACAGAGAAAGAGGAGTTTGCAGACAAATAAGGCAAGGTAGGAGCTGTGTGTGTGTGTGTGTGTGGCCAGGGTGGAGAGGGAGAGACTAGGGCTTTCAAGGTGGAGGAAATTGCATACCCCAAAACTGAAAGCCTAGAAACAAAAGCTCAAAGCTCTATCATAGGGGAACTGCGAATAATTCAAGATTTCTAATTCAGCAAATGGAGGAAGGGTAGTTTGTCTGGTGTGGGATAGAGAAGGAAGAGATAAAACTTGAGGGTAGAGAAGGGAAGAGAAACTTGCATGTTATCATTTTGATGGGGGCTATTAGCAATTTTAAAGCAATGGTGTCAAATTAGTCATGTTTGAAGCTCAGTTAGAGGTGGTGAAGAATAGAGCCGAAAAGACTATTTTAAAGGTGTTGGCAGTAATTTGAGTTCAGGATAAAGAAGAGAGGTGAGTATTAACAAATTCATTCATCCTTCCACGCATGCTTATTGAGAATATCTGATGTGTCAGGCATGGGGGCTACAGAAATGCCTATGAACTATCCCTTCACTCATAATGCTTCTAGGCTAGTGGGAAATTAGGTGCATGAAAAGATTCTTCATATTATTTTTCAGATCGTCTCCTTTGGAAATTCAATGTGCTGTAGGCAAAAGAGTCTTTGGATCAGACTGGGATTCAAATTCTGCTTCTGCAACTTTCTACTTGGAAAGCTTTGGGCAAGCTCCTTGCCCTTGTCAGTAACATGAAGGTGAGGGGTGGAAATGTATGCAAAGGACTCAGAACAGTGCTGGTACATAATGCTGTCACCTCCCAGCTCCCAGTTTAGAGCTAAAAGGAGAAAGAGACAAGAGGGCAGGGGCTGAGCAGTGGGTGGGATGGGATGACTCTGAGTACTCTACATGGGATTTACAACTCACCGGGGCGGCCAATACCAAAACAGCGTTCAAGAAAGAGTCTGTCCTTCCCTCCTTATTTCTGTCTGGCTCCTGAAATAGTAGCAGTCTGAGAGCAAAGTCAATTATATCCAACACAGAAGTTGCTGTAATTTGTCTGCCATGGCGTGGATTGTCCCCTCTTCTTGATTTTTCCATTCCCAAAGCTGGTGACCTTTGACTTCAGTGATACCTAGTCCTCTCTACTGCATACAGTTGTGCTTGACACAGGAGGAAATAGACTATATACTTCAGGGCAGAGAGTGAGTTCGTGGGAGCTGGAGACTAGTATGAAAATGCAGAGTGGAAAATAGAAAGCAGAAAGGACCAATGGTCAGAGATAAGGAAATGGTAGGATAATAACATTCATTTCAGGAGGAAGGCTTCAAACTGGCCTTTCTTGACATTTTACATATTAAAGGCTTAGTAATTGATGATTGTCAAAATTCATGATTCTGAGGCAATAGAATGGTCTTGGCATTAGCTGAATGAGAAGCAATTGAGCACAAAATGATCTGTAGGTGAATAGTGCTCATCTGACAAATGCCTCTGGTCTGGGGACAATTCATAATAATTGTCCTTCAGATATGGGTCTCACATTAAAGAAAGAGATTCTATATAAAACAATATGAGGCCTCCCACACGAGGATGGATAAGATCTGAAAGACAGTTCTTTTTGGAGATTGCAATCTAGGAAGTCAAGAGTGTCTCCTCCAGAGTTGCCATGGCAACGTCTCCCTCTTTTGACACAAAGGAAGATAGAGGTCATGTTGGTGGGCTGGTTAAATGTTGTTCTGATCATGTCTTTTATTTCCATGGGGGAAAAGAGAAAAAGGCAATAGGCAGGAAGAAAAAATAAGAATAGAAAATAAAATAAAAGAGATAAAGGAATTCCTGTGAGTGATTTTCCAAATAGGTTTTGTTATCGAAGGATTCATATTAATTCAGTGGGGTTTAAAGTCTAATAAGGATCCAAAATGAAATCTCTGACACTTGAAGGTATAATGTGTTCAAGTACAAGATGATGCAATGGCTACTTTTGTATCAGGGAGAGGAACTTTAAACTAGATGACAAGGAAGAGAGGAGGCTACAAAAGCCATCACTTAAGATTTAGACCAAGTGAAGGAAGAGGCTTTCCTTAAATTAATACAGCTTCTTTTGATGATTTCTAGTCACTTTTTAAACCCACACTTTAGAATTATATAAAACCCCCATTAAATTAGAGAATGGGGTGATACCAGGTCCTATGAGGAAAATAGAACCACAGAGGTAATTTAATAGAGTTCAATATAGTGAACTAGTTGCAAAGGTATTGGAAAAGGAAAAGAATAAAGGGGACCTTGTGCTGTGTTTATTTTGCAGATACACACTTGCGTACGCATACACATACAATAAAGGACAGAGAGGAAATCTAAAGATTAGCAAACATGGGACTTACATCTTGAAGGGTCAAAGGGAGAAGGTAGTGGCATAGGACTCCACAGGTCCCTGGCAGCTGGTGGAGCAGTGACCATGGGAAGGGCAGATTGGCAGGAGTTAAGACCCCAGAAGAGATAAGCCGCTGCTGGAAATGCCATCCAAATCAAACAATCTTTAGTTTTCCAGTCTTCCAGCAGTGCCCCCCATTGGCTAAATGTAACAAGCATTATTCAAGAGAGCCTGGGAAGTTCAGTTGCATGGATCAGCCTCCTATGATGTAGCGCAGAGGAAGGGTGCCCAATGGGTCTTAGAGACAGGTAAATAAATCAGCAAAGAAAGTGTGGGAATGTGAGAGAAGGCTAGTGTTAATGACTAGGGAAAAGTCTGGATTATACAGTACTTGAGAAGAAATGCTCATGTATTATTTCACAGTGTGTACCATATTAGACATTTTATTTAGAGATCTGAGATCTTCCTTAAGAGGTCAGGACCTTGGATTTGAAGGGTGTCACTTTCTATAGTATATAATCAAAGACAACATCATTCAAGTCAGGGCAACTCTTTTTAGTATCAAAATGAGATTTACCGGGATAATAAATTTGGAAAATGAAATGAATTTCTTCCTTGAGTAACTAGTTGCACATGTAAATTATTGCAAATACATATACACAAACTCCAATTCGGTTTTAAGAACTTACAGAAAAGTGACTGCAGTTGAGCTGCAAGAAAAAACCAGTAGATTATTGATATTAGCTCTGTGCTGGAATAGAGATGTCTAGAATAGGTGGTCTGTTAGGATTAGACGTATGCTAGAAAAGATGGATATCTTCCTGGAGCAACTAATGCTCTGGGTCAAAACCAGAGCCAGACAAAAGGTAAAGCGGTGAAGGCAAAATTTACTTAGGAACCCTTGCAATAGGGAAGAGTCATTGCCGTAGAGAACTGTGCTCCATTACTAACACGACAAGGACAATGGGTAAGATAGCCAAGAAACAGGATAGAGATCAGTGGATAGAAACGTACTAAGAGTAAACAGCAAGGAGAGGGGGATTCTGGAGAAACTGACTTGGCAGGATTCTTGTTGAAGGCAGGCCAGGGGGATGAGATGTTGAGGATGTTGGATCAGGAAGTCGATCAGATATCATGCAGGGGTGGATTTTTACTAAATTGACCAGAAGTATTTTTGGTAAAACTGGCTAAGCATGCCATGGTTGGGTCTCGTCAAAAAAGAGCTTAGAGGAGCCTGACCAAAGTTTGGTTAAGGACAGAATCTTGTCCTCTGTTAGCAAAAATTTCATTATGTAGAAACTAAATCTACCTTCTGGAGTTTTCCTCCCTCATTCTGAGTTCTGCAGTCTAGGCTCACGGAGAGCAAGAGTACTCTCTTTGCTCTGTGACGTTCTTTTATGTGTTAAAAGATAGAAGGCAAACACTCCTGACCTTGACCTTTTCCAGGTTAAACATCTCTAGATTCTTCACAGATTCCTTCACTGACTATTCTGGTTGGTGTCTCTACCACGCTTATTAAGGTTGTATACTTGAGGCAAACCCGAGGGTCACTTATTTAGAAGCTATATCACATTCCCTAACGATGGAGACGTTCAATGTCTGTCACTCAGGGTAATTTGTAACTCTGTTACTTCACCCAGTCTGGCTAGATATTTGTTAGTGTTCTCTATTAGACTGAGCATGAAAATCAGGGATCGAGCCTTGACCATTTATCAGACCTTCCACAATGCTTAGGATAATGTGTGTAAATACAGGGTAGCAGTAGGTAGCCTGTAGAAGGAACCCAACCAGCAACCCACTAAAGATCTTGATTCCATGTTCTACCCACAACTCTTGTGCCCTTCCACATCTTATCCTCGTGCAGTACCCTCTTGCCTGGAATGGTCTTTCCTTCTTATCTTTACGGAGAACTCTTTCTCCTTCAAGATTCAGCTCAAGTATCACCCGTCCTCCCTAGTTATCCTTGGCCTTCCCAACCCTAGAAATCTGACTCTCCAAAAGCAGAATCCATTTCCCCCTGACTTGTATGCCTGTGGCATAAAATTCATCCTCTGTTATTTAGAAAGAACCTTTGGTTTTGGAGTCATTCAGGTTTATGTTTGAATTCAGTTCCATGATGACTTATGGTCTTACAAATCTACTTTGTCTTCTTAGGGCTGCTGAGTGTTTTGTTTTGTTTTAATATGACATTTAGGGTAATATTTATTTTACTGAGTTCTTAAAGGGTTAAATAAAATAAACACTGTTGAGAACTTTGCCCGAAGCCTGGCACATAGTAGGCACTCAATTTTTATCTATCATCATGGCATTTATATCCTTGTATTTTAGTTTTGTAGGCAGCTGTCTACCTGCTGGGTTTTAATTGAGTCTTATTTTGTATGCCCAGAATAAAGCTAAAAACATTTACCAAATAAAATGTTTTTCTTTTTATTATACAACTACTTCCACGATGCTGAATACTTTACATCGGCATTATCCAGTCTGGTAGCCACTAGCCACATATGGCTAGTTATATTTAAAATAAAGTTAAATACAATTAAAATTCATTTCTTCAGTCAAACAATATTCATAAGTGGCTGGTGGTTACTATATTGGACAGTGCAGATTTAGAACATTTCCATCATCACAGAAAGTTCTTTTGGACAATGCTGCTCTAGATTGTAATAGAACTGCTGCAAACTCAACGTAATATTTCCAGCTTGGTCGGCGATCTCCTCCACCATTGTGGATCTTGTATTTCTAACAGCCCAACTGTGGCTCCTTTATACTTTTGGGCAGTGAAATCATACAAGTAATTCATGTACAATCCACAATCAGCTAAATTCCCAAGTACTTTGATGTTTTTTTCGTTAGGTGCTTTCATAATATTTTGGAAGTTTTGATTATATCAAAGGCTGGCAACTTCTTTTGTAAGGGGCCAGATACTAAATATTTTAGGCTTTGAAGGCCATACAGTCCGTGTGGCAGCTACTCAACAGTGCAGCTGTGGCACGAAAGTAGGCACAGACTCCGTGTAACAGAATGGGCATGACTGTTTTATTGCAAACCAGGCTGGGGCAGTAGTTTGCAAGCCCTGCTCTATTTTCACAGACGTCACTGCTTCTCCTGTGGTGACAAAGCCAGTCTCTCCATGCACCTTCCCTTTCCTTCCATTTAGATCAAAATAAGTCTATCTCTAAACATTCTTTTTTTTTTTTTTTTCAGGTTGAAGAGAATCCAATCTCAGTTGGTCCTCGGGGCCCCTTTTCTCAAAGATTTAATCAGAATTCCAAAGGTTGACATAACCCCCAGAGTAGAAGGAAATACTAAGAAGAGCTAACCCCAAAGGATCATTGTATGCCAGGCATTGTGCAAACATGTTACACAAATGAACTCATTTAGACCTCATGACAACCTACTTCACTGATGGGGAAACTGAGGTACAGAGAAATTGAGTAGTTCACTCAGGCTCACACCTGTAAGTGACTCAAATCCAGATAGTCTCCCTGATCAGGCCCCACACCACAAGCTTTGATTTCAGGCTATGCCTGTGTCTTCACCCTAACCTTTGACCCCCCAAATCTTTTTTAATCAGAAAGCTCTTTCTTTCTCTTCTTATAGTTCCCAAAGGCCCTCCTCCAACCTATCCCCCTTGTTTGACAAGAGACAGGGGAACAGTTGCCTTGTAGCAGCTTCCTGGGCTCTGCAAAAATCCATTCTTGTTGGTAGGGTCACGGGATATAGCGTCTGTCCCTGCATTTGGCTTGTCAGCAGCATTTGACATGGCTGTCACTCCTTCCTTCCTGAAATCTTGGGGCAATGCATCTGGCTTTCCTCCCCTCTCTCAGGCCAGTCTTTCTCAGTGTCTTTGGAACTTTGTCTTTTTAACCTTTAAACACTGACCTTTTCTAGACGTACTTTTCTCCTTACTTTACACGCTCTCTGGGTGACCTCATAACCCTAGTGCTGTAATACTATTTGCATGAAGTTGGTCCCTACGTCATTATCTCTAGAACTTCCTGAGAACAAATCTTACCAACCACGTAGGCCACTTGTGAACCTGCGTCCATCTGTGTGTATGAACAGATACAGCTCGGCATTTCTCAAACAAATAGTTATTCTCCTTCTAAAGCCTGCCATTTCTCTTATATTTTTTCCACTGAATAGATTTCCAAGCTAGAAATCTGTATGTCGTCTGATTTCTCCTCTGACAGCATACCAATGACCGAGTTCCAGAAATCTCAAATTACTTCAGGAATCGCTTTCAAACCCACCACTTCTCACTCTCCAAAACTGCCACTTGCCGGCTTGCTCACCTGTATTCCTGCAAGTATCTCACAAGTGGCCTTCCTTCCATCAGCCTGGTTCCTCTTCCAGAGCCCAGTCCTCAGCCTGAGCAGTTTCCTGGGATACGAATTAAATCTTTTTGATTTCCTGCTTCAGTGAAATCTTCAGTGGTTCCCTGCTGCTGTTAGAATTAAGTGTGAATTTCTTCAGTTGGTCAACAAGACCCTTCCTGATCCTGGTCCCACTTACCTCTCCAGCACATCACCACGCACTTCTTCCTCCCTGTGCTGTGCTCTGGCCATACTGACCCGCCCTGCCCTTGGAGTCTTTGCATGGGCTCTTTTCTCAGCTGGGAACACATTTCCCTTCCCTTTTGGCCTCCTGGTTAACTCCTGCCCATTCCACGGCTTTCTCTGGGGATACAGACCTGTGATTGGATGTGGCTTCCTCTACAGAGCCTTTTGTGACTTCTGGAAAGCCTTCTCTGGTCCCCTGAAGCAGGGTTAGGTGTCTCCTGTCTGTTCTCAAAGCACTTCGTACCTAGTCCCATTCAGCATCTGTTACTAGGCTGCAATTGCCATAGGTTGCATGTCTTTCCCATAGATCAAGCTTTGTGAAAGTGGGGCAGGTCAATTTTTTCTGCTATGGTAGCTCTAGTGCCTTGTACATTGCCTCGTAGAAGCTTTATAACTATTGATAGAAAAAGATGATCAGGGAAAGGAAGTTAGGAATAGGGGCTTTGGAGTAAAAAAACCCTTGGGCTTAACTCCCTTCTTTGCTAATACTAGTCATATGACCAGTGCCACTTGCTAACTATATGATCTATGCTGACCTCCCAAAGCCTCAGTTTTCTCATCTGGAACATAGGAATGATAATGAAGCCAAATACATGGGGCTAGTTTTATGCTTCATGCAAAGCAATTAGCCCGGTGACTAGAACATGGTAATTGCTCAATAAATGTCACTGTCAGTAATACTGTACTTGCAGGGCATACACAGTCCAGAACCAGACTGCCTGGATTCAAATCTTGGCTTTACCGCCTACCAGCCATGAGAACTTGGACAAATTGCTTAACCTCTCTGTGCCTCAACTTCTTCATTTCATTTTTATTTTATTTCATTTTTATTTTAAAAATATTTCTTTTTTTAAAAAAAGGATTTATTTATTTGATAGAGAGAGAGAGAGCGCGAGCACCAGTAGGGGTCAGGGCAGAGGGAGAGGGGGAAGAAGACTCTCCCTTGGGCAGGGAGCCTGATGCAGGGCTTGATCCCAGGACCCCGTGATCATGACCTGAGCTGAAGGCAGAGGCTTAACCCGCTGAGCCCCTCAGGTGCACCAATTTCCACATCTTCAAAATGGGAAAGTAACAGAATATGCTTCCAGGGATCATTGTGAAGGCTAAGTGAGTTAATGCACATGACGTGCTTAGAAGAGAGCCTGTGACAAAGATTCTTTTCCTGACTAACTTTGAGTAGGGATTTTCTGAGCCCTGTGCCTGACTCAACCTGACCCTTCGGGCTCCCATCTCCTTACTTGCAGACTGTAGTGTTATCAAGAATCCTGTCAAGTCAGTTTAGCCAGATGACCCCATCCTCGATACCTGTTGACTCCTGATTCCTGATGGATTCCTCACCCCCACCCTCTCCAGGTGATGGCCTGCCTACAGCAGAAGTCCTATTAGGTGACCTCTCCACTCTTCTTAGCTCTTCATCCCCTCTCTCTCCTTGTTGTATTTGGAATTGAGCCCAGTTCTTAGGGAAATTTCCTTCTTCCTTTTGGAATAGTTCCGAATAAAAATCTGTTTTTACTGCTTTAACTATTGCCAGGCCCTGGTATTTCTTTGACAACTGACACACAGTCAGGGTGGTAATTTTCAAATCATTATTATTGCCTGTATAAAAAGGAAACTGCCCTTACCTAAAGGAGAGTGTAAAGCTTAATTTTCTGTCATAGCCGCTTTCTAGAAGAGGAAGAAAGATAATAGGAGTTGATCATGTATTCCAGATGAAAAGTAAAACACTGTAACTCTTTCAGACATCAGGCTCATTCAGTGCTTTGGAGTGGATGATCATAAAAATCCAGATTTTTTCCACAAAGCAGATTAAAGATGGATTTGTGACTAAACCTTCACTTTTTCTGGGATTTTCTGGTATTATGCATTTTAAAATGCTGCATTTTGCAAAGCTATGGTATCACATGGTTAAAATTATTTATAAGTAAGTTCACTGGCTATGAAATCATTTTTGATGTTTTATATGCCCAAAGAAGATGCCGATAGGTTGCTTTTAATATGTGATTTTTCAAATTTATAGTAACACTTTCTCTTTCTGAATTTCTGCTATCCCTTGTCCTTCATGGCATGAAGAAGCATATACAACGCAGTTGTAGTCCTTTATCTCAACTTTCAGAAAAAGGAACTTTCATGTCAGTTTTGGAAGTTTTCAAGAAATGTGTTTTTTATGAGAGGCTAAGAGCTTGGGGTGATTTAATACAAAAATAAATAGATAGCAGGGGGAAGTCATGTAACGATGCCACAGTTTTGTAAATAGCAAATAACTTTTATACAGTTAGAAGCAGCATGCTTCATGGCAGTCCTTACTGAGTAAGCAGGGAGCCTGAGACCCCCTGAGTCTTCTAGGTGAGGATAAGTGGGGGAGCCAAGAAGGGCAATGTTTCCAAGAAGCTGGATAACCCCCAAGCTCTGAGTTGTTAGCCTGGAGGAAAACTGTCTCTAGGAGAAGGAATTGTCATTGAAACTAGGTTAAACTTGTGTAAATACAGTGATTCTATTTTTTTTTTTTTATGATTTAATTTTTTTTATTTTAATAAACATATAATGTATTTTTATCCCCAGGGGTACAGGTCTGTGAATCGTCTGGTTTACACATTTCACAGCACTCATCATAGCACATACCCTCCCCAATGTCCATTTCCCCACCACCCTCTCCCATCCCCCTTCCCCCCCGCAACCCTCAGTCTGTTTCTTGAGATTGAGTCTTTTATGGTTTGTCTCCCTCCCAATCCCATCTTTTCATTTTTTCTTTTCCTACCTCCCCCCAAACCTCCCCACCTTGCATCTCCACTTCCTCATATCAAAGAGATCATATGATAGTTATATTTCTCCGATTGACTTATTTCGCTAAGCATGATACCCTCTAGTTCCATCCACGTCGTCGCAAATGGCAAGATTTCATGTCTTTTGATGGCTGCATAGTATTCCATTGTGTATATATACCACATCTTCTTTATCCATTCATCTGTTGATGGACATCTAGGCGCTTTCCACAGTTTGGCTATTGTGGACATTGCTGCTATAAACATTCGGGTGCACGTGCCCCTTCGGAGCACCACGTTTGTATCTTTAGGACTCCTTCCATTAATTGAAACCTGTTTTTTCTCTGATAATATTTCCTTTCCACCTTTTTCTAATAGAAGATACTTGTTAGGCCACAACTCTCTGTGGGTCTTCTGCATTTCTGCATGCCTTGTGAATAGAGGCACTGGCTGCCTTTGTTCAAGACTGTCCTTTCAAGGATATTGTTCAAGACTGTCGTTTCAAGGATATTGGTAGAACAAACAGCTATGGACGATACAGGGTCTCCCTTCAGAACAAAGTGCAGCCATGTTTACTCCCATAAAACCTTCAGTTTCCTGAAGCTTGGGGTTCCTCTCTATGTTCAACCCACTGAGTATGCAGATGTTGTCCTTTTCCTGGCTCCATAAAAAGCTCCCTAAATGATACAGAAAATGCTAGAATTCTGGCTATAGCTATTTTATATATATATATATATAAAATATATTATATATATTTATATATATTAAATATATATTTATATATATATAATATATATAAATACATAAATAAATATAAATATATAAATATATATATTAAATATATATATTTAATATAAATTAAATAAATTTATTTATTTAAATAAATTTAAATTATTAAATTAAATTTAAATATAAATTTAAATTTATATTATATATTAAATATAAATTTATATTTAAATTAAATATTTAAATTTAAATTTAAATTTAATTTAATATAAATTAAATATATATATTAAATATATATTATATATTATATATATATAATATATATATATTATATATATATATATATATATATGGAGAGAGAGAGAGAGAGATGTGTCTTCTGCCAGGGCCATGAAGCTGTGACAAGCTAATTTGCCACTTTCAAGTAGGATTCAATGTCAGAACCTTCAACATTCTTGACAATGCTGTTTTCCCATTCTGTTCCTGAAAAAAGAGTTCTATATATTCTTTGGCCTCCATTAGTAATTTCTTATTTTGAAGTTCCTTTATACCATTTTTCTCTTATTCCTCATCTTGTCACCTATAAACCACATATAGATTTTCTCCTGCCACCAATGGTTTCATGAGTTGCCTAGTCCCCCTCTCTGTTTTCCTCATTACCCAGTCTGAGGCCACTCCCCTGGGACTATCTTCATCCTTCCTTCCCAACTTCTCAAGTGCTTCAGCTCCAGTGGCTGCCATTTTTGAAAACTGCCTACTTGCCTGGTTTGACTCACACCTCATCAGAACTGCTTTGCCTGCAGATGCTCAAGTTCTGAAATTTCCTTCTCTGACCACAGCCTCTTGTCTTTTCCCTCTTTTATGCCATCACTCATCCTTAACTTGCTTGCTGTCCTCATTTTTTTTTTTCAGTCCTTTCACAGACTTCTCTCAATTTCCCATTACTTAATATTGGTAATGCATTGGTTGAGGAAATGGAATGTACTAAATTCTGTGCTATGGAAACATTTATTTCTCAAGGAATTATAGGGCTAGGTACTATTATTATCTTGATTCTCCAGATTAAAATTTTGAGGCTTAGAGATGAAGTATAATTCCCACGTTTGCAGAGGGAGCAGGTTAAACTAGCTATAATATCTCAAATCTTAACTTCTCTAGGCATCAGTTTCCATGTCTTCAAGTGAAGACTTTTCTGTGTACCATTGGGCTACTTAGGAGGGGGAAATGTAACTATTATCGTAAAATTCTTAGCGTGTTTCTGAAGTTTAATGAATCTTTAATAAATAACAACTGTCTCTGTTATGTCACTATCATGATGTTTGGTACATAGCGATTTGTGTCTGACTCCCATCCCCAACTTCTTCTTTATTATATGTGATGTTGCATATTATGGTTTTTCCATTTACATTTTGGACAGATAAGTTCCTTTCTCCTTGGTCTTATCTCCTATCCATTCTATCCAGGTGCTGCAACTTCCTGTTCATTACAAAAACTCAAATAATATAAATATCTAGAGAGTAAAACATGGAAGTTTCTCTTATCTCCAACATCTAGTCTTAGAACATTCGCTGTTTCTCCTGGGTGTAAATGGTGGAGCATGTGTTGTTATAGAGCTTTTCCTTCGCATTTGTATCCAACCAACAAACCACATACAGGATTTGCTTTTTTAAAAAAGGTAATCCTAAATTCTTAATCTGCATTTTGATTTCCTTGTTACAAATATTCATCTGGGAGAATGGAGAACAGAAAGTTAAAATGCAGCCTGTGCAAAAGTACACTCATGTCCCTTCCCAAATAACACCTACTTCTGACTTCTATGTCTCCTGCAGGCATTACTGTTTTCCCAGCCCTTGTGGATCAGACTTTTCGTGTCTTTGACCTCTCCCTCTCCTTCATCCTCCACCACATCAGATTGTTTGCCAAGTTGTATAAATTCCAGCTCTACAATGTCTCTTCTGTCCTTTCTCTTAAATTCTTTGCCTGACGTTTTTTGGATCACACTGATAATGTGATTCAGACCACCAATTTATATAAGAATTGCATTATAGTTCAGTTTTTTAGGGAAGATTTTTTTTCTTTCCTAGACCTGTGCCAAGCTTTTGACTCATGCTTGTTCTTTCATTCTGTATTTCCTCATCATACTTCGTTTTCATTTTATTACTCTTTCTGCTTCTGCTAGTACAATAGAAGCTCCTCAAGGGCAGAGGCCACATTGCTTTCTTTCAGCATCCTAACAGACTTGCAATCTTGGACATTTATTTTTCTTTTTCAGTGCAAAACCAAACAATGATGCTTTGTGCTGTTGGTGTTTTTAACTTGATTTGATGAAGTATGGGAATTTCCCCACCTCTGGCGTCTTCCTGCCTTAACCATTCTACACACACGACAAACCATTTCAATCTTGAAATTCAGCTCCTGTCGTGTCACTCTTTTGTTCAAATTATTTGTTGGCTCCACTCTGATTATTGAAAAAAAAAATATATATATATATAGTTCTTCCCTGGGTGTCAAGGGTCTCCATGACTCCAAGACTGAATGATTCTAAAATATCTTTCTGGTTTATCTACTCCCAATGTCATTCCCTAAGATCTAGACAAACTAGGCTATCCACATTCCTCACACTTCCTGCCATTCAAGTTTTCATAGTCTTCATTTTCCAGGTTTGTTGTCTTCCTCAGACTCTATTGTCTGGACCCTTGCTTTTATTGCCATGTAGTGAAAATCTAACCATATTCAAAGCTTTGTTCATATTATGCCTTCCCGTAATGTGGTGGAGAATCACATATACCCTTTTTTTTTTCAGCTAATCGGGACTTTTCTCATTACCTGCCAGACCATACGCTCACTGTCAGCAGTGGCTCTATCTTGTTCATCTCTGTACCTCTTGCAGTGTCTGGCATGAGACATGAATATTTGGAAGATTATGTATTTAGCAGTTGCCAATAAAGTCAAACAAATTACTTTGGGGGAGGATAGCCTGTTTCTGGAGGGAAAATGTAGGAACAATTATAATTGTCTTCAAGGTTAAATAATGAATTTTTAATCCATATAATACTTATTTATTGGATAGACACTCTGTGTGGGATACTGTGCTAGGCACTGAAATGTTATAGAAAACCTTACTTTTGTTCTCAAAAAGTTTAAAATGGAATAGAGAAAGCATGTAATAAACAATTAAAATAGTGATAGATGAAGTACTTAGTGTGGTGAGGACACACAACTGAGGAGTCTGACCAGTCTGTAAGGGTTGGAGGAAGTGACCATCTGAAGAACGTGTGGGTCTAGCCAGGAGGCAATGGGGTGGAGGGTGCCAAATTGTTTTATACAGAGAAAATAGTAAGTGGTGGTTTTGTGGTTAGAATGCACATGAAAGAAGTTTGGTAGTGCTGGTGTAGGGTAGGGAGAGGGACAAGAGACATACTGAAGAGATCTGATCACAAAAGGTTTTACAAACTATGCTAAGGAGTGTGAACTTCTCCCTGAAAGACAGAAAGAAGCCATTGAATGTTTTATTTATTTATTTATTTATTTATTTATTTATTTATTTATTTGATAGAGATTACAAGTAGGCAGAGAGGCAGGCAGAGAGAGAGGAGGAAGCAGGCTTCCCGCTGAGCAGAGAGCCCGATGTGGGGCTCGATCCCAGGACCCTGGGATCATGACCCGAGCCGAAGGCAGAGGCTTAACCCACTGAGCCACCCAGGCACCCCGCCATTGAATATTTTAAAGCAGGGAATGACTTGATCAATTATGTTTTGAGTTTTCATTTGATGTGGAAGATGGAGGTAGAAGAAATTTAGGGAGATATATTAAAAGTCTGTTTTAGGAATCCAAGCACGGTGGGAAGAGAGATAAAATAAAGATAGAGAATATGAATGAGCGAATGGTGGTGATGGCTTAAACTAGGTATGTGGCTGTGCAGACTTGAAAAATGTTTGGGAGGTTGTACAATGGACTAGCTCAGAACTCTGGATCTCTGGATTCTGGCTTCATATTTTCTAGCTGAACACCTTGGCAACTTACCTAATGTCTTTAAGCTTTAGTTTCCTCATCTCTAAAAATGGCAATAATAGTAATTCTTACTTTAAAGGATTAAATTAGATAATGCATGTAAAATATCCTTGCATAACGCTTGTTATATAGTAAGAACTCAATAAACAGTTATGTGTTATTTTTAGAATCAACACAGTTCGTTAACTGGGAATGATGAGGGTGGAGGAGGAGATAATAATGTTCCCTAAATTATGGTTTCCTTACCCAGTGGATAGTGGTGCCATTCACTAAAATTTGGAAGCAGATGTTGAGGAGGGAGGAGATGATATGTTTGAGTGAAGATTTAGGAATTTGCATTTGTAGGTCTGAAATTCAGTCGAAGGATTTGAAATTTACCTACATAAGACGATTTCTTAAAAAAAGAATGGCAGGATTCTATTTCCTCATATCCCATTTACTCCACAGTTCATGTTGCGTTTGTTCCCTCTAGTCTATGGGAAGCGGAAGCTCTTGTCACTAATTTAATCCACGTGAGTGAACGAGACTGTCTGGGGAGCGTGTGAGTATAGAAGATGGTGTGGGGAACCCTTGGAACACCCACTTCTGAGGAGCAGATGTACAGAACACCGTAGAGGAGAAGTGTGTTGTAACTAGAAGGAAAACCAGGACACAGTGGTTCCAGGAAGACAGATGGAGCAAGTGCTTTGGTCCTTCAGGAAGGAGGGAATGGCCAGTGGTTCCAGGGACAGTAAAATAATGTAATGGTTAAAAATGGCTAAAAATTGTTAATTGGATTTAGCAACAAGGATGTTAATGGTGAACAATAGAGTGGAAATTTCCAGAGAGTGGTGAGGACAGAAGGAAGATCTGAGTGGATTGAGGGCTGATTAGGATGTGAGCCAATAGAATCCTGGCAACCCTTTTAAGAAATACGGCTGTGGAAGGGTGAGATAGAAGAAGGGGATGAGAAAAGATAATTTGTTTTGTTTTGAAAAATGGGGCATATTAGCATATTTAAATGAAGATAAGGAGCTGGCAGAAAGTAGAAAGTGTGGAGAAGGTACTAGAGATGTAATAAGTACAGAGAAGATAACTAAAGAGAAGCAAGTCAAGACATATTAGAGCAGAGAGTCTCCTAAAAACATTCTAGAATTGAAAAATGGAAAATTAGGGGCACCTGGGTGGCTCAGTGGGTTAAAGGCTCTGCCTTTGGCTCAGGTCATGATCCCAGGGTCCTGGGATCAAGCCCCACATGGGGCTCTCCGCTCTGTGGGGAGCCTGCTTTCTCCTCTCCTTCTCTCTCTGCCTGCCTCTCTGCCTACTTGTGATCTCTGTCTGTCAAATAAATAAATAAATAAATCTTAAAAAAAAAGGAAAAATGGAAAATTAGGGATCATAGCATAATGAGCCCAAATAAGCCCATCATGGCATTTTGGTACACACTCTTTTAGAAGATAAAAGTGCTTTGGACTAAAGAAAATTAATTTCTGTGACTGCTTTTTATGGTAGGTGCTTTTATGAAATTCATTGGATGTGGGCTCACACAAGGAGAAAGATGAAGAGTAAGTTCTTGGGTTGTATTTATACTTACAGAAGCAAATAATTCCTTCAAAATGGCAGTGGGTGACAGAGACATCAAACGTCTGAGGAACTATCTTGCTTGATTATCTAGGAGAATGGTCTCTGACACCTTTTTATGACAAAAAGTGTTGTATGGAAAAGAATGTCTAGATGTAAGCAACACTCAGACTTTGAGGAAGTAGGGTCATAAACAAAGTTTACACTAGGAATGAAAGTAGTTAAAGCTGAGTAGGATTGATATACATAATTGCTTTGTATATGACATATGCTGGGAGAAAGCAAATTATTTTTAAGAATTTTAAAGAAACACAGTGTCTGTTTACTCATATTAGTGTGTGAAGGCATGCACATTCTTGTGTTAATTTCTGAGAATGTTTTATTTATCTTTCACTTCCTCAAAATCTTCTCTCTCCCAACCATGAACATTCTATATTTTTGACAAATGGGCCTTTTGTGCATAAACTTCATAATCAAATTGGTTCAAGAATAAATTGCTGAAAGTGGAGCTTTCTTATATTAACCCTGGTGACAGCTAATGAAGACGGATGGGATAAAGCAGGGACTGAACTTTGTGGAGGAGGAGCTTTCATTCCCCACTGTGTTGCTAAAGACAAATTTGTTTGCAAAGGATAAAAACTGAATCATCTAATTGCTTAATGCTTGGGAAAGCCATTGTTAGCCAACCTGCTCAAATACAGACTTTTATAAAGAATCAAGTATAGGGGCGCCTGGGTGGCTCAGTGGGTTAAAGCCTCTGCCTTCGGCTCGGGTCATGATCCCAGGGTCCTGGGATCGAGCCCTGCATTGGGCTCTCTGCTCAGCAGGGAGCCTGGTTCCCCCTCTCTCTCTCTGCCTGCCTCTCTGCCTAACTTGTAATCTCTGTCTGACTTGTGATCTCTGACTGTGAAATAAATAAATAAAATCTTAAAAAAAAAAGAATCAAGTAAAAAACTCTTGCCTACACATCCAACAGAAATCTCAACATTTTCTGTTATCAGAAAATCTTTTTATTTGACCTAAAGAATTATTTGTGAGGTGGCTCAGTCAGTTAAGCGTCTGCCTTTAGCTCAGGTCATGATCCCAGGGTGCTGGGATCCAGCTCTGCATTGGGCTCCCTGGTTAGTGGAGAGTCGGCTTCTTCCTCTTGCTCTGCGCCCCCCCGCCTCCCTGCCACTTGTGTTTGCTCTCTCTCTGTCTCAAATAAATAAATAAAAATCTTTAAAAAGTAAAAAAAAAAAAAAAAAAGAATTCTTTGCATTTCATTGCTGTTCAGGTTAACTATCTGAACAAACATTTCTGGTTGTTTTGATTCTGGGAAATAAAGATAGTAATTGGATTTGGGGGATGACTAGAAATTTGGAGTTCATAGACAAGTTTGAAAAAGGTCCTTGCTCTCAGCTAGTTTTAAAATCAATATACCAGTCAAGTATGTGAAGCAATTGGAACTCTCATACACTGTTGGTGGGAGTCAGATTGCACAATTACCTTGGGAAAGTGTTTGGCAGTGTCTACCAAAGGCAAATGTATACCTACACTCTGGTCCAGCAATTTCAGTCCTGGGCATTACCCAACAGAAATTACTTGTATAAGGATGTTCCTATGGCCATCAGTCAGAGTTGCCCTGAACTAGAAACAACTTACATATCCTTCTACAGAGTAGAATAGTTACATAACAATAAAAAATTATTGATCCAAGCAATAATATGGATGAATTTTAAAAATAACGCTGAACAAAATAAGCCAGATACACGAGAATACACACTATATCTGTATGGTTCTATTTTTTAAAAGGTTCAGACAGGTAAAATGGATCCATGAAATGGCGAAGGTCAGAATAGTGGTTGTCCTTAGTGAGGGGTATTGACCCAGAGGGGGCACAGTGAACAGGAGGCACAAGAGAACCTTCTGTGGTGCTGGAGATGCCCCAGACTCCAGTACGACTGTATGGGTAGTGATTAAAAGGAGGTTACATGTATATAAAGATTCATTGAGCTGTCTATATCAGATATATAGGCTTTATAATGTGTTATACTTCAATGGCCATTTCCCAGCATCAGTGATTTCTTTTTAGGTTCTTTTTTGTTTTTTTTTTTTTTTAATCTACAAAGACAAAAAGAGGCAATTATTAGGGCTTGCCTCCTTGAACATGACTTTTCTGGGCCTCATGTTTCCAGGTAGATCAGACCAAGCAACAAAATCTCACTAAACTGAGTAATTGATTTTCAGTTAGGAGTAACAACTGTAACAATTGAATATTTATCGGATTTAAAGTAGTTATTAAGGATAAATTTGATTTACAGAGCAGAGAGGCTTTGAGAGAATCCTATAATCAACTCTTTTTGAATGTGTTACATTCATGAATCAGCAGTCATAGGCTATGACCTTGACCACCTCTCTGCCTCTAGGTTTGCTTTCTTGGGCCCAATGGCATTTTCTAGGCCTTCTCTAGGGCTTCCTACAGATCTTTCACAGGCTCTATATCTATGGCCAGATTTCACTCTCCTTACAGTTTGACCTACGGATTTTGGATATTTCACAAGAAGATAAGACTGTGCTTTAGAAAGCACAAGAAAATTAAAATGTCTGGAATTTTAGAAATTTTCATGGGGGAGCAATTTTCACAACAGCAGTCCATTATTTCAACAGATGATGAAGGCTGCATGGAGCAGGACAATGGCTCTCTGTTTCTGATGTGGTTAAAGAAGTTGGACTTGATTATACCAAAACACACTCGGGAGGGAAGTCAGGAAGAACTAGAGAACTGGAAAGGACTTGGAGATCATCTTAATCTCAGTTTCTGAAAGCAGGAATAACATACAATAGAAGAGTGATATTAGCCCTGGGATCTCTTTATTTATTATACTTGTTCATATTTAATCCACTGAGGAAAGGAAATCACATGCCCTGACATCACTAGAAGGAAACTAACACTTTAACACATTTCACTCTTACTATGTTTTATTATTTTACGTTTTTTAAGATTTATTTATTTGAGAGAGAGAGAAAGAGAGCCGGATGTGAGAGACAGCATGTGAGAGCACAAGCGGGGGGAGGGGGCAGAGGGAGAGGAAGAAGCAAACTCCCAGCTGAGCAGGGAACCCAAAGTGGGGCTCATGACCTGAGGGAAGGCAGTCACTTAACTGACTGAGCCACCCAAGCACTCCACTCCTACCATTTTGTTGTTTATCTGTTCCACCCAGTTGTATGACAGTGAGCAGGACAGAATCTGGAGTTGGAGCAAGGAGTTCAAGGTTTGTTTTTTACTGGTTATGGGATCCCTGACTAGTTACTTAATATTCTCTAAGCCTTACCCTCTTTAGCTCCAAAGTGGAGTTTATAGCAGTAGGGAGTTGACATGCATAGCACTTAGCCCTTGGTAGAACAGAGCCTGATATATCTTAGCAGCTTAATAAATGTTACTTACCATATAATAATAACAACAACTATTGTTTATTAACTTATATTTAGGTAGTGGACTAGTGAAAACTTCTCTATGTGGGATTTCCTCTCTGTGTTAATGCTGAGCTCTCTCCCTGTTCTTTTTTATCCCATAGCCTGCTAACTGTGTTTATCCTCCATGTCACTGAGCCAATTTATATAATGGTTTTAGAAGTGAGGTAAATAGGATGAGATTCATTAGTGTTGGCCTGATTTGTGCGTAGCAACCCCATGGGAAATTTCTTGACAGCTTAGCCACCTAGTCCCCATGGCACCAGTTAATAGAAACTGCTTCATCTACTGTGAATTCATTTGTTATTGTAGTGGGAACATTCAATTTCCTAGTCTTTTTTTATCTGCAGCAGCGTTAGGCTCAGAGTTTTCCAATATTTTGTTTTAAAGGCATTGTTTACATTTGAAATTACTATTCAGAGAAACAAAGTCTCTTCCTAGTTGCGAGGCAGTGTACAGGGTAATGGCTTTGTACCTCCATTAGAATGTGGCAGTGACACAGCCGTGGGAGCTGGTGAGGCTTCAATCCTGTTGTGTTAGAACAAGGTGCCATATATCTGAACTTTTGTATGTGAATTAGATAGGAATATTCATCGGAATTAAATTTGAACATTATAATCATGACTCAAATGATTCAGTGATGTTAGATGAATGAACAAAAGTACCAACTATAGCAGAGCCCATATCTATCACTATAATTGTAACTGTATGATACTGACCTAAATAATATTTAATCAAAAAATTAAAATATATATTCATATCATATGGTTCCACGTATACGAAAATACCTATTTGTTTGGTTTAAATTTTTTATGTCCCTTTTTTGTTTTTTGGGTTTTTTTGTTTTTTGTTTTTTTTTTAGTTTTAGATTTTATTTATTTATTTGAGAGAGGGAGAAACAGAGCACAGGTAGGGGGTGAGGAGGGACAGAGGGAGGGGGGGAAGCAAACTCCATACAGAGCAGGGAGCCTGATGCAGGGCTCGATCCTGGAACTCTGGGGTCATGACTTGAGCTGAAGGCAGATGCTTAACCAACTGAGCCACCCAGGTGCCCCTAAATTTTTTATGTCTTAATTAGTAATTTTGTTATTATGGAAAAACTATCCAAATATGAATTTCAACTACAGCATAGTTTTGATTTTACAGATCGAGAACAGAGATAATTCTCTTCACTGGGGAATCATTCTTTGAAACTGGAGCTTGGCTTAGGAGAAAGGGAAAAATAATGCATTTTATGGTATGTTTAAATGAATAATCCTAGACACTATTTACCTTCACTTATTTTATGGTGATAAAAAGCACAAGACTTTATGGACTTGAAACTGCTCTGAATATGGACATTAAGATCCTCCAATCTGTTACGTATTATCCATTCTGAAGCGAGGTTTTCCACTAGAACATAATGCACTCTGATTGAGTAGCTAAAGCATCCATCAACTCATGTCTACTTGGTTTTATACTACATTGTCTTTAGATGATATGGGTTTTTATTTTTTATTATTTATTTATTTAAAATTTTTTTTAGATTTTATTTATTTATTTGACACAGAGAGAGAGAGATCACAAGTAGGCAGAGAGGCAGGCAGAGACAGAGAGGGAAGCAGGCTTCCTGCTGAGCAGAGAGCCTGATGCAGGGCTCGATTATTTTTATTTATTTTTTTAGATGATACAGATTTTTAAAAAAAAATCAAAGTCAACAGGGAAAACAGCTGAAGAATGATCCATAAAATGACACAGGAAACAAAAATCACTTGAAAGTATGGTAGATATTCATCTATATACATTGAGAGATAATTAGATAGTGAGCCAAAAGCATAGAGGAGAACAAAACAAATTGACAAGAGTCAACAATTTAAAGATTATTTTAAGCAGCCAAAGAAAAATCTCTTAATTTTCTGATTAGTATTTTTTCTTTTATTATGCTATACCATCAAGAAGTGTTTTTGTAGTGCCTACTAGAAGCCAATGTCTTCTAGACACTGGGGATTTAATCAATGAACTGGTAAGGATAGAGTATGACCTGAGTTCGAGCTAGGAGACTAGCTCCTCCTAACTTTTCAATAATGGCTACGGCTGGGAGGAGAAGCTGTTAGGGAGAGCAGTACGAGATGGGACGAGAAGCGTGGGTAGGTGGACTGAAGGGTATAGATGGGGGGTGCCTTTTCATCGTGCATATTCCTTCAGCTGTGAGTGCCCTTGTCTCTGGCTTTATCTCTAGTCAAAAAGGCAGATGTGGTCCAAGCTTTCACGGGACTGACAAACCACAAAAGTCAGGAAATGTTAAGTATTACAAAGGCAATGAAAAAGAGAAATGGGATAGAACAGAAGTTTGGGGATGTATAATCTTAGGTAAGGTGGTCAGGAAAAATTTCTCTGAGAAGGTGACATTTGAGCTGAGACTTGAATGAATAGAAAGAATATCTACAGAAGCCCTGAGTCTGGCATGATGTTTTCTAGAAATATATAAAAGGCCAGATGAGAGCAAATGGAAGGGTCAGGAGGATACTGAAGTCATTCACCCCATCCCAACTCCTCTCCTCCCCCTACACCCTTGGGGCTTGAGAAACAAACAAACAGTATGTATCGTCAAAACATACGACTCATTCATTCTTTTAAGACGGTAACTTATAACTGCAGTATTTTTTAATAGAACATGAAATTTATGTTCCTCAAAAACCTCCTATTCTGAAAAATTGGGTTCTAAAAATATCAAGGCTTATGGGAAAATAGAATTGGGGCAGACAGATTAAAACCTATGCAACTTTGGAACCAGAACTTAAGCAAAAACGGGAACCAGGTCTGAAGACTAGATAGCTGTGGGCTGTCTAAAGAGATATTACAAATTCACAAGTGAAACAGAATGAGATGCTGGGTTGCTAGCATGGAAACAGTGCATCTGGAACTAGAGCTCAGAACAAAGGAAGAAGAGCATTTCAGGGCTGGGGTGCACCTCTTTGGAGAAGAGAGAAGGCACACATTTGAAATAATGTAAGTGAAAAGGCTCATGTCTGTACAGTTACCAAGCTGAGACTGTTCTCCTTTCCTGCTAAGGATTAATACTCTTCCTCCACTATTTTCATCTGAAAAAACAATGCATATCAACCAACAGAAGTTCTGCATTCTACACTGGCAGAATTCCTCTACCTATGAAATAATTGGTTTGTAGAAACATGTTGGAGAAGACTATAGCTCATTTTTTTAGCTTTCCCCCCTTAAGCATACTGTTTCAATTCAATTCAGCTCAGTTCAATTCAAGTAGAATTTCATAAGTGCCTACTTTGTGCAAGTTACTTTATTTTTTTAAATTAATTAATTAGCTAATTAATTAATTTGAGAGAAAGAGAGCATGAGAATGTAGGAGAGGCAGAGGGAAGAAAGCAGATTCTCCACTGAGCAGGAAGCCTGAGGTGGGGCTTGTTCCCAGGACCCTGGGATGATGACCTGAGCCAAAAGCAGCTCTTTGACCAACTGAACCACCCAGGCGCCCCTGTGCAAGTTACTTTAATAAATATGCTTAATAGAAGACTTCATTAGTTACTGTATTGCTGAATTCTGGGGTCTTTAATTTTTATGATCATATCATACTTACATGGAAAGAACCATTTTGACATTCAATAGTTTTAAAAAGCCCACATCAATTATTATTTTTCTGAAAGAATTGCATGGGAGTTAACTAATAAAAACAAATTAAAAGTTAGTTCACTTTAAATGTACAAGGGAAGTTTTAATAAGGTAATTCTATGGTGAATGTTCATGAAAATGGAGTAAAAATCCCATCATTTATCCATTTTATAAAGTAAGAATTTCTGCTTAAAATGGGAGACACACTTGGAAGAATAGCCCTATAGTTTTCCCTGGTGCAGCGTTTTTTATTGTTCTTTAAGTGCCTTTAGCTCAAAATAATCCTTATACGCGAATGACATATTTTGGGATGGCACATTCTGCCACCCTTCAGTTCCATAATAAATTAAGTCTGGGAATACTGGTTAAACAGAGTGAAACACATTACTTTACTATTAGACTTATGAGAGTTTTCTAATATTTTAATGTGCCTTGTGAGTTTCCAAGAAGGGAATATGCTCTGTGTCATTTACCAAAGTCATTTGTTCATGGAATTCTTTATGAAGTATCTCTAGAGCCTGGTATTCTGAAAACATACTTTGGAAAATTCTAATCTGTTTTGTTCAACTTGGGAGTAAATAAACCATCTTTGTGTTCCTTCTTTCCTTCCTTGTCCTTAAGAACAAGCAGAAATATGGCTGGATACTGACATCCTACCTTCAACTTGTTGTCATCTAAATATTCATGAAACCAATCATGTCTGTGGGGGGAATTTCATAATATGCAAAGCAAGTAGTGCCAGCCAACTGGCTGGCATTAAAAAAAAAAAAGGTGTGGTTGCGACTAAGTCTGGGTGTACTGTACAGAGATTTAGGAGAAAAGGATGCCACACATAGTTGGAATTCAGCAGTTTTGTACTTCACATTATAGTGTTTGGAAAATGATTACTTGTGTATAATTTTCTACTTTTCCATTTTTGTCAACAGTAAATTAATATTTGAGTTCATGCAAAATCCTTTAAGTTACTCATTTAGTAGTTTCAATTTTATGTGTTTTAACCAGTGATGCACTCAGCAATGAGAATTCCTGGGGGTAACGTCACATTTTATACATTTCCCAGTCAGATTATATGGGATAGCATATTGAATACCAATCTAAGCATGAAATCACCTCTTTTAAAACGATCTAAGAAGGAGCTTATTTTATTTTATTGAATTGCAATTAACATACAATGTTATATTAGTTTCAGGCATACAAAATATTGATCTAACAATTCTATACATTAGTCAGTGCTCACCAAGGTTAGTGTAGTCACAACCTTTTACAGTATTATTGACTATATTCCTCATGCTATACTTTTTCATCCCCATGACTTATTTAGTTTAGAACTGGAAGTTTGTGCCTCTTAATTCACTTTATCTATTTCAATTCCCCCCACCTCTCCTCTGGCATCCACCATTTTCTGTTTGTAGAAGTCTGTTTTTTTGGTTTGTTTGTTTGTTTTTTAGATTCCACATATAAGTGAGATCATTTGGCATTTGTTTTCCTCTGTCTGATTTATTTCACTTAGCATATTACCCTCTAGATCACCCATGCCACAAATGGGCAAGATCTTATTCTTTTTTATGGCCGAGTAATATTCCATTGCATGTACATACCATATCTACTTTATACATTCATCTATTGATGGACACTTGGGTTTCTTTCATATCTTGGCTATTAAATAATGCTGCTATAAACACAGGGTACATATGTATATCTTTTGAATTAGTGTTTTTGTTTTCTTTGGGTATATACTCAGTAGTGGTATTACTGGATCACATGGTGTTTTTATTTTTAATTCTTTGAGCAAACTCCACACTGTTTTCCACCATGGCTGCACCAGTTTACATTCCTATCAACAGTGCATGAGGATTCCCTTTTCTCCATGTCCTCAACAACACTTGTTACTTCTTGTCTTTTCGATTGTAGCTGGAATGGGCGTATTTTAAATTTAAATTAAAACAATTTGTTTTATCATGTTAGATCCCACTCTACTATCGCATCCTTTGGCAAAACACCTGAAACAAATCTAGTTTAGATTTGTTATATTTGTATCTAGTATCTCTGGTAAGAGAACATCATGTGGTCAAAAAAATTCAAGAACTTTTTTTTAGACAAGCTACAAAATATGACACACATAATTTTGTGTTTATAAACCTACTTTACTAATTCTTATATTTCCTGAAGGTTGAGAACTACTGAGCTATAGTAAAGGGAAAAAATCAGAAAATTCTAAATGCAGATATCTGGGTATTAAAACCACTTGTTTTCAAGATATTCTAATCCTTAGGAGTGGAATAGCACTAGCTGAAGAATTCTAAAGCACTGGGGCACCTGGGTGGCTCAGTTGTTAAGTGTCTGCCTTCGGCTCAGGTCATGATCCCAGCATCCTGGGATGGAGCCCTGCCTCGGGCTCCCTGGTCCGTGGGAAGCCTGCTTCTCCCTCTCCCATTCCCCCTGCTTGGGTTCCTCTGTAGCTGTCTCTCTCCTGTCAAATAAATAAATATAATCTTAAAAAAAAAAAGAATTCTAAAGCACTGATTTATCATTAGGGTTTTTCTTTGCATATTACTATTAAGTTACACATTTTGTAAAAATTAACACATTCATTTGTCTCATCTTCACAGGTGGTCGTTTCCGTAGTTCTGTAGATAAGTTAAATGTTGAAACTCTACTATATCTCCTTCTGCTGTGCTCCAAATATTCATACATATCTTTATTATAACATTTCTCGCAATATATTATACTTATGTAATTATATCCTCACCCCACTAGGCAGGATACAGGTTTCATTTATTTTGTTCCCTAGGACAGTGGCTCCTGCACAATAGACTCTCAAATGTTGTTGCCAAATTAACGAATCTGTATTTTAGTCTTTGTGGAAGATGTATTCTTACCCAATACATTTTAATTGTCTTTGCATTATTGTTCATTTTTTAAATTAATAAACTTTATTTATTATTTTTTAAAAAGATATTTATTTATTTATTTGACAGACAGAGATCACAAGTAGGCAGAGAGGCAGGCAGAGAGAGAGATTGGAGGAAGCAGGCTCCCCGCCGAGCAGAGAGCCCGATGCAGGGCTCAATCCCAGAACCCTGGGATCATGACACAAGCCTAAGGCCGAGGCTTTAACCCACTGAGCCACCCACCAGCCCCAATAAACTTTATTTTTAGCAGCAGTTTCAGGTTCACAGCAAAACTGAACAGGAACTGCAGAGTTCCCAAATAACCCCTGCCCCCACACAATCCCCACCTCCCCACACAATAGTGATACATTTATTTCAATTGGGGAAGCTATGATATATCATTATCACCCAAAATGCATAGTTTACATTAGGGTTTACTCTTCATGCTGTACATTCTGTGGGTTTTGGCAAATATATGATGAGATGTATCCCTCACTGTAGTATTGTACAGAATAGTTTTACTACCCTGAAAATTCTCTGTGGACTGTGCATTCATCCATAGCTCCTCCTTAACCCTTAGTAGTCACCGGTCTCGCTACCTTCTTTAAGGTGTGCCCTTCCAGGTGTGTGATACAGTTGGAGTCATATAGTGTGTAGCCTTTTCAGATTGGCTTCTTTCACTTAATGGCATGTGTTTATGTTTCCTCCCTGTGTCTTCACAGTTTGATAGCTCATTTCTTTTTTTTTATTAAATTTTTTATTTATTTTCAGCGTAACAGTATTCATTGTTTTTTCACCACACCCAGTGCTCCATGCAATCTGTGCCCTCCCTAATACCCACCACCTGGTTCCCCCAACCTCCCACCCCCCACCCCTTCAAAACCCTCAGGTTGTTTTTCAGAGTCCATAGTCTCTCATGGTTCACCTCCCCTTCCAATTTCCCTCAACTCCCTTCTCCTCTCCATCTACCCTTGTCCTCTAAATTATTTGTTATGCTCCACAAATGAGTGAAACCATATGATACTTGACTCTCTCTGTTTGATATATTTCACTCAGCATAATCTCTTCCAGTCCTGTCCATGTTGCTACAAAAGTTGGGTATCCATCCTTTCTGATGGAGGCATAATACTCCATAGTGTATATGGACCACATCTTCCTTATCCATTCATCCGTCGAAGGGCATCTTGGTTCTTTCCACAGTTTGGCGACCGTGGCCATTGCTGCTATAAACATTGGGGTACAGATGGCCCTTCTTTTCACTACATCTGTATCTTTGGGGTAAATACCCAGCAGTGCAATTGCAGGGTCATAGGGAAGCTCTATTTTTAATTTCCTGAGGAATCTCCACACTGTTCTCCAAAGTGGCTGCACCAGTTTGCATTCCCACCAACAGTGTAAGAGGGTTCCCTTTTCTCCACATCCTCTCCAACACACGTTGTTTCCTGTCTTGCTAATTTTGGCCATTCTAACTGGTGTAAGGTGGTATCTCAATGTGGTTTTGATTTGAATCTCCCTGATGGCTAGTGATGATGAACATTTTTTCATGTGTCTGGTAGCCATTTGTACATCCCCGAATTGCTAAGGAAATGTTGAAAAACAAAAATAAAACTGGCAGCATCACGTTACCGGATTTCAAGCTTTACTACAAAGCTGTGATCATCAAGACAGCATGGTACTGGCATAAAAACAGACACATGGACCAGTGGAACAGAGTAGAGAGCCCAGATATGGACCCTCAACTCTATGGTCAAATAATCTTTGACAAAACAGGAAAAAATATCCAGTGGAAAAAAGTCTCTTCAATAAATGGTGCTGGGAAAACTGGACAGCTATATGTAGAAGAATGAAACTCGACCATTCTCTTACACCGTACACAAAGATAAACTCGAAATGGATAAAAGACCTCAACGTGAGACAGGAATCCATCAGAATCCTCGAGGAGAACATAGGCAGTAACCTCTTTGATATCAGCCACAGCAACTTCTTTCAAGATATGTCTCCAAAGGCGAAGGAAACAAAAGCGAAAATGAACTTTTGGGACTTCATCAAGATCAAAAGCTTCTGCACAGCAAAAGAAACAGTCAACAAAACAAAGAGGCAACCCACGGAATGGGAGAAGATATTTGCAAATGACAGTACAGACAAAAGGTTGGTATCCAGGATCTATAAAGAACTCCTCAAACTCAACACACACAAAACAGACAATCATATTAAAAAATGGGCAGAAGATATGAACAGACACTTCTCCAATGATAGCTCATTTCTTTTTAACACTGAATAACATTCCATTGTCTGAATGTATGGCAGTTTATTTATCTGCTCATCTAACAAGGGCATCTGGATTGCTTCCAAGTTTTGGAGTTTATAAATAAAACTGCTATAAACATCTATGTCCAAGTTTTTGTGTGGACATAAGTTTTCAACTTCTTTTGGTAAATGCCAAGGAGTGCAGTTGCTGGATCATATGGTAAGAGTATGTTTAGTTTAGTAAGCAACTGTCAAACTGTCTTCCAAAGTGGATGTAGCATTTTGCACTCTCATCAACAATGTTGTTTTACAACCTCACTAACATTTGGTGTTGTCAGTATTTTGGATTTGGGCCATTCTAATAATATAGGTACCTTATTGTTGTGATATCTTATTGTTGTTTTAATTTGCTTTTCCTTGATGATATATGATGTTGAACATCTTTTCATTTCCTTCCTTGCCATCTGTATATCTTCTTTGATAAAAGTTCTGTTCAGGTCACTTACCCATCTTTAAATTGAGTTACTTGTTTTCTTATTGCTGAGTTTTAAGAGTTCTGTGTGTATTTTGGATAATAGCACTTTATCAGATGTATCTTCTGCAAAATTTTCACTGAGTTTGTGGCTTATCTTCTTATTTTCCTGACAGTGTCTTTCACAGAGCCTAAGTTTTTCATTTTAATAAAGTCCAGTTTATCAATTATTTCTTTCTTGGATCATGCCTTTGGTGTTGATTCTAAAATATCATTGCCATACCCAAGATCATCTAGATTTTCTCCTTCGTTATCTTCTAGTTTAGTAGTTTTGTATTTAATACACAGGTTTATGATCTGCTGCTTTTGCTGCATTCCACAAATTCAGATAAGTTCTGTTTTCATTTTCATTTAGTTAAACATATTTTTAAAATTTTCTGGAGATTTCTTCTTTAATTAAGGTGTCATTTTGAAGTATGGTGTTTAATCTTCACATTTTCTGTTATTTCCTAGTTATCTTCCTGTTCTCCATTTCTAGTTTAACTCTATTATGATTTGAGAGCAGAATGTGTATAAATTTTGTTCTTTTAAATTATGATGGGTGTGTTTTATGGCACAGAATGTGACACATGTTGATGAATGTTCCATGTGAGCTTGAGAAGAACATGTATTGTGCTGTTGGATGAAGTAGTCTATGGATGTCCATTATATGCCATGACTGATGACGGTGTTGAAGTCAAGCATGTCTTTACTGATCTTTCTGCCTGCTGGGTCTGTCCATTTCTGATAGATGGGTGTTGAAGTGTCTAACTATAAGAGGATCCGTCTCTTTCTCCTTGCCGTTCTATCAGTTTTTGCTTCACGTATTTGGTAGCTCTGTTATTAGACACATACAAATTAAAGAGTGTTTATGTCTTCTTGGAGAAGAGATTCCTTTATTATTATGTGATAAGAATATGCTTTCCTGATGATTTTTCTTGCTATGACGTTAGCTCTGTCTGACATTAATATAGCTGCTCCTTCTTTCTTTTGATCAGCATTAGAATGGTGTAGATTTTTCTATCCCTTTTCTTTTAATCTATATGTGCCTTTATATGTAAAGTGCATTGCTTGAGGGGGAGGAGTCAAGATGGCGGAGAAGGAGGAGGTGGACCCCGGGCTTTCCTCCTCCCCGGAACCCAGCTGTATTGAGGTCAGATCCCACGGAATACCCAGGAAATCAACCTGAGGATTGGAAGAAGGTTCTCCATGGTTGGAGACAGACAGCGTGGCAGGGGTGAGGTGCGCGGAAGTGGACTGTGGGAGAGAAAAACTGCGGGGCCGTGGAGGGGAGGGAACCATTTTCCCCGCGAGAGGAAAGAGAGGGAAGGAGGGGTTTACAGAGCGCAGCATGGGGTTCACACAAGAAGACAACATCTCAGATACAGGCCGGGGAGCCAGGGGAACTGAGGGGCACAGGTTTTTTGCAAACAGTGCGTGACGCTCGGAGGTTTGAGAGTGTGTGGCGGGAGCCGTAGAGTACACTCGGGACAGAAGGACCGCCCTGGCCTGGCCTAGGAGGGAGCGCAAAGTGGTATCGAGGTCTCTTGATATCCTGGGTCGCACTGGGAGAGATCCTTCCCCTTCCCGGAGTACATTTGGAAGAGGGCATACATACTGCCTCTCCAAGGATAACAGACCCTGCAGGCACCAGCAAATCGCCTTTCATCTGCAGGGGACAAAGGTGCACACAGAGAGAGCATAACCTATTTGCTGCTTTTCTTGGTGCCACACCATAGATTCCGTGCACCGTGCAGGTGGGGACTGTTTTTCTGGGACAAATGGCACTAGCCAGAGTGCAGCGAGGCTCTACTTTGAAGGAGGGAGCACATCCGAGCGGTGCCGGCTCCTTTAAGATTTGGAGTTTTGAATCCCTGCTGTGCCAAGGAGAAAATGCAGGAGAGCTGGGTGCGAGGTGTGCGAATGGCTCTTGCTTTCCTGTGAGGGGTCTCGGAACAGCAAGGGAGTGGGAGCCCCTGTCCAGAGACTAAGGAGTGGGGTGGTGCGCTTTTACATGGTTGGACCTGAGAGAGCGACACAGCGGCCCCTGGTGGAGGTGGGGCCCACCCCTCTGTGCGAGGCAAATGCCTTTTTTTTTTTTTTTTAATAAAGATTTATTTATTTATTTGACAGAGGGAGAGAGAGAGAGATCACAAGTAGGCGGAGAGGCAGGCAGAGAGAGAGGGGGAAGCAGGCTCCCTGCTGAGCAGAGAGCCCGATGTGGGGATCGACCCCAGGACCCTGAGATCATGACCTGAGCCAAAGGCAGAGGCTTTGCCCCACTGAGCCACCCAAGCGCCCCGAGGCAAATGCTTTTTTCACAGCAGGACTGACTCCAAACCAGCATAGTGGGCCTCGACCCCAGAAGAGCAGCACAGGCAGCGCACCGCATGCACCACGTCTACTGATCTTACAGTGCTTCAAGGCATGCCCTCCACTTCTGGTGGAAATAGGACCAGGCTATCTATCTACCTACTCCCTCCCTCCTTCCTTCCTTCCTTCCTTTCTTCCTTTTCCTCCTTTCCTCCTTCTCCTTCTTTCCCTTTGGAATCAGGCTTACAGTTTTTTTGTTTGTTTTTTCATTTCCTTTTCCTTTTTTCTCTCTTTTTTGGATCAGATTTATTTTTTCTCCTTTCTTTTTCTTTGGAATTGGGCTTACAGGTTTGTTTATTTATTTATTTATTTATTTTTTTGAGCGGGCTGTTTCCCCCCTCTTGTTTCCTTTCTTTCTTATCTTCATTCTTTCTTTCTTTTCCAAGCTTTTTTTTTCCCCACAAACAAATGAAAGCACACCTAGATGAAGGTCCAAGCACTCCCCACTGCAAGCAAGGAGGAGGTCTGCAGAGGACTGACCGGTGAGAAAGAGCAGCCAAAAAGCAACAGCAGAGTGCACACAGCATACACCAGAAACATTTCTTGAAGTGCCAGGCCCTGGACATTTTATGACCACTTTTTAATATAGCATTACTCTGAGGTGCAGGAAATATAACAAGCTTTCATTTTGTGCAAAAGATATAAACCTTGCCAAAATGACAAGAAGGAGGAATTCTTCCAAAAAGAAAGGGCAGGGAGATATTACAGCCAGGGACTTGCTGAAAACAGAGCAATATATCTGAACAAGAATTTAGATCAACAGTCATAAGACTATTTAGCTATACTTGGAAAAAACATAGAGGACACCAGAGAAACCCTTGCTGCAGAGATTAAAGACCTAAAAACTAGTCAGACTGAAGTAAAAATGCTATAACTAGATGCAAAACAGAGTGGATATAATCACAATGAGGACTGAAGAAGCAGAGGAGAGTAGGTGATAGAGAAGATAAAATGAAAAATAATGAAACTGAAAAGAAGAGGGAAAGGAAACTATTAGATCATGGAGGTAGACTTAGAAAACTCAGTGATTCTATGAAGTGCAATAATATCCATATCATAGGAGTTCCAAAAGAAGAAGAGTGCAAAAAAGGGGCAGAAGGTTTATTTGAACAAATTATAGCCGAGAACTTCTTGAATTGGGAAAGGAAATAGGCATTCAAGTCTAAGAAGCACAGAGATCTCCTCTTAAAATCAACAAAAACAGGTCAACACCATGGCATATCATAGTGAAACTTGGAAAATCCAAGATTAAGGGAGAATTCTGAAAGCAGTTAAGGAAGAAATGTCCTTAACCTACAGGGGTAGACACATAAGGCTAGCAGTAGACCAGTCCACAGAGAACTTACAGGCTAGAAAGGAGTGGCATGATATATTCAACATGCTAAGTGGGAAAAATATGCAGCCAAGAATACTTTATCCGGCAAGGCTTCATTCAGAATAGGAGGAGAGATAAAGAGTTTCCAAGATAAATCAAACCTAAAGGAGTTTGTGAACACAAAACCAGTTTTGCAAGAAATATTCAAGGGGACACGTTGAGCGGGAAAGAGAGATCAAAAGTAACAAACTAGAAAGGAACAGAGACAATCTACAGGAACAGCAAATTTACAGATAACACAATGACACTAAATTCGTATCTTTCAATAATTAGTCTGAATGTAAGTGGACTAAGTGTTCCAATCAAAAGACATAGGGTATTAGAATGGATTAAAAAACAAAAACAAAAACAAAAAAAACCAAAACAGGACCCATCAGTATGCTGCTTACAAGGGAGTCATTTTAGACCCAAAGACACCTCTAGATTGAAAGCAAGGGGGTAGGGAACAATTTATCATGTTAATGGACACCAAAAGAAAGTGGGAACAGCCATAGTTCTATCAGACAAATAGATTTTATTTTACTTTATTTTATAAAGATTTTTATTTATTTATTTGACAGACAGATCACAAGTAGGCAGAGAGGCAGGGAGAGAGAGAGTAGGAAGCAGGCTCCCCGCTGAGCAGAGAGCCTGATGTGGGGCTCGATCCCAGGACCCTAGGATCATGACCTGAGCCAAAGGCAGAGGCTTTAACCCACTGAGCCACCCAGGTGCCCCAGACAAGTAGATTTTAAACCAAAGACTGCAATAAGAGATGAAGGACACTGTATCATAATAAAGAGGTCTCCCAACAAGAAGATCAAATAATTGTAAATGTTTCTGCCCCTAACTTGGGAGCAGCCAAATATATAAATCAATTAATAAGAAACTTAAAGACACTCATTGATAATAATATAGTAATAGTGGACTTTAACACCCCACTCACAGCAATGGACCGATTGTCTAAGCAGAAGATCAACAAGAAAACAATGGCTCTAAATGACACATGGTACCAAATAGAATTAACAGATATATTCAGACTATTTCATCTGAAAGTGGCAGAATACACATTCTTTTTGAGTGCACATGGAACATTCTCCAAAACAGATCACATACAAGGTCACAAATCAGGCCTCAACTGGTACAAAAGATTGAGATCACATCATGCATATTTTCAGACCAGAACACTCTGAAACTTGAAGTCAACCATAAGAAAAAATTTGGAAGGACCACAAATACACGGAGGTTAAAGAACATCCTACTAAAGAATGAAGGAGTCAACTAAGAAATTAAAGAAGTATTAAAAAAATATATGGAAGCAAATGAATATGAAAACATGACAGTCCAAAACCTTTGGAATGCAGCAAAGGCAGTCCTAAGAGGGATGTCCATAGCAATACAGGCCTTCCTCCAGAAGCAGGAAAAGTCTCAAATATACAACCTAACCTTCCACCTAACAGAGCTGGGAAAAAAACTTCAAATAAAGCCTAAATCCAGCAGGAGAAGAAAATAATAAAGATTAGAGCAGAAATCAATGGTAAAGAAATCAAGAACAGATCAAGGAAACTAGAAGCTGAATTAACAAAATTGATAAATCCCTAGCTAAACTTATCATGAAGAAAAGAGAAAGGACCCAAATAAGTAAAATCATGAATGAGAGAGGTGAGATCACAATCAACACTGCAGAAATACAATTAGAATATTATGTGCAGTTATGTACAAACAAATTAGGCAATCTAGAAGAAATGGATAAATTCCTAGAAACATACAAACTGGCAAAACTGAACCAGGAAGAAATGCAAAATCCAAACATACCCATAACTAGAAAATAAATTGAATCAGTAACCAAAAGTCTCCCAACAAACAAAAGTCTAGGGCCAGGTGGCTTCGCAGGGGAATTCTACCAAACATTTAAAGAAGAATTAATAGCTATTCTTCTGAAATTGTTAAAAAAAAAATAGAAATGGAAGGAAAACTTCCAAACTCACTCTATGAGGCCAGCATGATCTTGATCCCAAAACCAGACAAAGACCCCAGTAAAACAGGAGAATTACAGGTGAATATCCCTGATGAACGTGGATGCAAAAATTCTCACCAAGATATTAGCTAATCAAATCTAATAGTACATTAAAAGGATTATTCAACACAACCAAGTAGGATTTATTCCTGGGCTGTAGGGGTGATTCAACATTTGGAAATCAATCAACTTGATATACCACATTAATAAAAGAAAGGATAGGAACCATATGATCCTCTCAATAGATGCAGAAAAAGCTTTTGACAAAATATAACATCCTTTCTTGATTAAAAACCCTCAAGAAAGTAGGCATAGAAGGAAGGTACCTCACATCATAAAGGCCATATGTATAAGACCCACAGCGAATTTCATCCTCAATGGGGAAAATCTGAGAGCTTTTCCCCTACGGTCAGAAACATGACAGGGATGTCCACTCTCACCACTATTGTTCAACATAGTACTGGAAGTCCTAGCCTCAACAATCAGACAACAAAAAGAAATAAAGGGCATCCAAATCAGAAAGGAAGAAGTTAAACTTTTCACTATTCGCAGATGATATGATACGTTCTGTAGAAAACCCAAAAGACTCCACCAAAAAAATGCTAGAACTAATACAGGGATTTAGCAAAGTCGCAGGATATAAAATCCATGTGCAGAAATCTGTTGCATTTCGATACAACAATAATGAAGCAGCAGAAAGATAAATCAAGGAATCAGTCCCATTTACAATTGCACTAAAAACAATAAGATATTCTCTAACCAAAGAGGTAAGTGATGAGTACTCTGAAAACTATAGAACCCTTATGAAAGAAATTGAGGTAGACACAAAGAAATGGAATAACAATTACATGCTCATGGATTGGAAGAACAAATATTGTTAAAATGTTGATAGTACCCAAAGCAATGTACAGATTCAAAGCAATCCCTATCAAAATAACACCAGCTTTTTTCACAGAGCTGGATGAAACAATTCTAAAATTTGTATGGAGCCAGAAAAGACCCCAAATATCCAAAGTAATGTTGAAAAAGAAAACCAAAGCTGGAAACATCACAATTCAGTCTCAGTCTTTTGGTGAGCCTTTGCCTGTGAACTGTGAACTTTGCCTGTGCTTTTCAAGCTCTCCCTAACCCCCTGATTGGGACAGGATGGCTAGCGGGGGCTGGAGTTGGGTATCCTCCTTCCCTCAAGAGGCTATAGCCTACTGGAGTTGGATATTTCCCTTCTCCGAAATAGGTTAGGCTCTGATAAATCCCTAGTAGGTTAAAGTTGTAAAATGTTCCTCAATTTTTCTGGTAAAATTGTTTTTCCTGAGAGTAGACCTTGTTAAGAAAAATGGAATATTCTGTGTCCAGCAATCCATCATTTACAGTTCAGGTTTTACTGACTCCTGTGATGGTTTCTGCTCATGGATTTGTATTTCAATAGGCTGTGATTCTCCATTAGTCTCTCCAGTTTTCGGGGCAGTGGTTTGGCTTGTGAATCACATCTCTGATGGATCTACAAAGAGTTGTTGATTTTTCAGTGTGTTGAGCTTTTTACGTGTTGTTAGGATGAAATGGCAATTTCTCAGTTCCTTCCATGCCTAATTGGAGCTGTTTTTGTTTTTCTCATTGTTAGTTTTTTAAAAAATTTTTATTTATTTTTAAAATTTCTTTTCAATGTACCAGAATTCATTGTTTATGCACCACACCTAGTGCTCCATGCAATACGTGCCCTCCATAATACCCACCACCAGGCTCACCCAACCTCCCACCTCCTGCCCCTCCAAAACCCTCAGATTGTTTTTCAGAGTCCACAGTCTCACATGGTTCATCTCCCCCTCCAATTTCCCCCAATTCCCTTCTCCTCTCCATCTCCCCATGTCCTCCATGCTATTTCTTATGCTCCACAAATAGGCAAAACCATATGATAATTGCTCATGTTTTAAGGCCTGTGTAATCCCTGGTTTCAGGTCCTCTTAAGTTATTCATTGCTGCCATAGAATAATTGTTGGGGAGTTGTGAGTGAACTTATACATGTATCTTAAAATTCACACCTTTTCCTGAAGTTTACTTCTGTATTTTTCACAATGTTAAGCCTAACTGATAAAACTTTAGATGACTTGGGCTTCCTTTAGAATAGATATTATCTGTCTGTGATGGAGAGGAAAGCAGAGGGCTGACAAACCTCAAATATGAACTTTAAAAGCCAAATTCAGAAAATGAACTGATAGAATGTTTGCCTCTGCTACTTGTGTTTCCAGAGTCTGAAGCTCACGTTTCTTCCCAATGTCCTGAAGCTGAGGAAATCACATTTTGCTCCAACTTTGAAAGGTAGTTGGATTGTCTCTAATAAATACTTGAAAAAGTATATTACTTTTCTCCTTAAAACAAAATAATCTTTTAAAGAAGAGTGTAAGACAGAGAGGTGATCAAGTTTTTGTGAGCACCTTATGGTTCCTGTCTTAGGTTGGAGTAGAAAGCTGATCACGGAATTATGGACAAGATTTCTTCTTTTAATCTTTAGGAAAAAGGCTCACTTAGTAGCCATACCCTCATGGATTATTTAGATGTTTCTACTTTCCCGGGCTCTGAGACTATGTATTGAAACTTTCTAGAACAGTTCTGTTCTTGTTTAATCTTGTCCTTTCGTAATAAATGTGTTATATTAAGTGTTAAGAAAAATGGCCTAAAATTTCTCTTTACACATTTATATAAAAATAAACTAATAAGTCAGGATAAAATACATTGATAGTCCTGTTTTTTTCCTTTAGAAAGTGAAAGTGGTCATGTTTTTTACATGGAGCATGTAGAATACTGAGTTTATTATTATTTTTTCTTCTCTTGTCCCTCCCTCGGTTTTTCCCTTTCTCTTTCCTTGCTCCTTCCTTTTCCTCTTTTCCTTCCTCCTTTTCTCCATTCTCCCTCTCTCCCTCCCTTCTTCCTTTTTTTTTTCTTTTTTCTAAGCAACAGCTTTTATTAAATATGTGTGCAAGGCACCTACAACATGTAGGTTTTGTTGTTTTATTTTTAAGATTGTTTTTTGTTGTATAACAAGGGAAGCTGGAGAGATCAAGGTGTTGGGTCAATGAAGAATGAAGCAGGCGGCGAGTACCCTCGAGAAACCAATTAAGGAGACCGTCTCTGGTTGCTTCTTTCCTTGCCTTCCACAGGGCGTGGAATCTGAACTCTTCCATTGTTCCAACACAAATTTCTACCCTCATACAGATCTTTCTGGTGTTCTCTGGAAGACTTCAAACCCCAGGTCATTCTGAAGGCTTATTTAATCTTTACAGAGTTAAAAACTGTGTTCTGTGATTGGCCCTATCCAACTTCTTATCTGGTTCTGATTAAAGTTCTTGTTCTTTAATTTTTCTTTTCATAGACTCTCCATTTCTAATCAAATAAATATGGTATGTCTCGGCCACCAAAGATTTGCTGCATGATTCTGCTTGTTAAGACTCCCAGGTGAATTCCACCAAGGCACTGTAGCTGGGACATTAAATAAGTAAGTAACCTGATAGCATGACATTTCATTAAAACGCTGTCAAGTAGAGAATGAGAGCTCTAGGAAGCTGTTTCTAGCTTACTTCAGGATATTGGGAAGTAGAAAGTAAATAGGTCTCTAATTTCTGCTCCTTGTTTGCCATTTTCTTCAAAAGGGCAATGTGCCTTTTAGGTAAGAGTTAAGAAGTAAGAGGTAAGAGTTTTTTTTTGTTTGTTTGTTTAGCTTAATATGCTTAGAGCAGAGCAGAAGTTGTAGCCTCTGTGTTCTGCACAGTGTCTGGTTGCCTGGACTATGCTGAAGTTCCTTTTACCATGACTTCTTATTTGGAGCTGTGCTTCCAACATTTCCATTCATCTCATGTGACTCACGGTTGAGCTACAGCCTTTGTGCCATCCTTCGTGCATTTGATCCATTCTATGCAGGTTAAGTAGGATGCTCTAATGTCTCCTGTCCTTTGAATCTGAACCTTAATTTTCTTTGCTTGGTGAGCTTTTGGACCAAAACATTCCAAGGCATGTGTTGATACAGCGGCACTGAAGGAATTGGTGATGTCCACTTCCGTACTTTGTTCTAAGTGTAACTACTTCAAAAGTGGGGCAAGGAAAGTGAGTTATAGAGGTAGAGAAGTACAGATGAGAATCTGGCCTGGGGCTGTGGACCTAGATGGAAGAAAAATGTACTGAGGATTAGAAATGATGAAAAAGGAGGATAAAACAATGATAAGAAAAAGGCCGTATTTGGGCAAAATGCCATTTGGCATTTCTGGTGGTAACTCTATGATCCATCCTACAGCTAATGGATGAGATACTTGAGAAAACAATCAGAGCCATTAACTGTCTTATAGTGAGATAAGGGAAGAAATCTAGGTAGACCCTATATGAAAAACCCTATATGAAAATATGACTCCAAGGGAACCTTTCATACATAGCTGGGGGGACAGTTTGATATTTGTTGGTGCTTATTAAAGATCCTGGCTTGGGCTTAAGTTGGTATTCAGTGGTGTCTAGGAAAAGTTTATTCACCTGGTAGGAGAATGGAAAGTGGATCCGTTTGAGTAAACTTGCTGCAAGGATTTTGCTTGATGAAGGAAGGAGAAATTTTTCCTGACGGGCTTAGGGGACGACAGTGCGGCCCTTGCTTTAGCTTCTGTCCTGCTAGCTTTTAGGATTTGAGTTTGAACCCTGTGGAAGGAGGGGCTATAGGTGGAGGCTGAAGGGCTGTGTTCTAGAAGAAACTGAGGCACTCCCATCACTGCTTTCCTGGGGAGAGGGGTGTGCACTGAGACTCCAGGGACATCCTGCTCAGATTTGGGAAATCCAGTACTTGGCCGTCATTTGTTGGAGCGTCACAGCTAGTACACACAGGCCAACGAGAACTGCCTTAAACTCGTTGCCTTTGTTGCTGCAAAGAAAAATAGGAGGGGCAGAAGTCAAGGTGTGACAAGGTACAAAATGCAAAAGGAAGCACAGGCTATCTCGTGATTTCACCTTGAGAACACAAACATCCCAGGAAGTGACAGTAATCCTAGGGCAGGTATGGGACTTCTTAAAATTTTAGGTGTAGTGCATAGAGTCTCCTTTATTTAAGCTCTGAGTCTTGTTTGGTCTCTCCCTCCCTCATTTCGTCCCTCTCTTCCCCCATCCTTTCTTCCTTCTCTCTCTCCCTTTTTTTCTTCCATGCTGTTAAAAATAAAGCAGACTACTATTAATTCCCCCTTACTACATATTGAATTTATTTTTTGCTGCACTTTTATTTTATTGAATGGGCCTGAGGGCTGACTGGACATTGCGTGAGAGCTCTTAGTTTCAGCTGCATCCTTATTAAATCATCCATCCTGGGACTTGGCATACATTGATACGAATTTTTTGCTGGCGTATCCATTCCCTGATTGCTCTGTGTACACTTACGCTTCACCACTCACAGCGCAAGTGGTGTGGGCAAGGCTGACCATGACCCTGGCTCCTTATATGACTCAGGATTTGGCTATGAAAGACACATTGCCCCAACTTTTGTTGGGGCCCTTGGGAAAGAAGCCAGGGCTCCTAACCTGGTGGAGTGGAGCTGGAGCTGCTGGTGGCCACCTTGGCTGCCGTACTGGAAGAGCCCACCTGAGAAGGAAGCCAAGAAGAGGAGAGAAGATCCAAGAGGAGCAAAGCCAGATTCCTGGCTACATTTTTGATTGAATCTTTGGACCCAGTCATGCCGGACACATTTTCAGGTTTGAGTCAAAATGAACTTTTTCTGCCGAAGCAGTTTGAACTGGGGTTCTGCCACCTGAAGTTTCCAAGAAGAGTCTGGCCGAACATAGCACCTAAGCCACACCTGTTGGTGCTGTTAGGAAGATGATTAGTTGAAAAGAGATGAATCCAGAGACTAATGCCCCTAAAATAGGCATCCTGAAAGGACCCCTGAGGACCGAAGTGATCTTATTAGGGACAAAGCTTATTAGGAACAAGGTTGGGGGATACCAGGAAGTACTAGGGTCTTCTGGTCATTATATCCCCTCCCCTCTTGGATAAATTCTCTTCTATCTCAAGTCTATGTATATATGCTCAGATTGGATTTAGGGGTTAAAATTGTGAGCTTGGGAGAGGGCCATTTTAACATTTTTTAGCACAGCATGGCTGTCTGACTGCTCATTAGCAGGTCCTGGGCTAACAAACACACTTGTCTGAGTATACCTTGGCTCATCTGGATTGTCTTACTGTCTATATTCTGGCTGAAAAATAGAAGGGGGCGGGACAGTAGCTCTCATGACTGGAAAATGAAAGACCTTCCACATTTTTTCTGCCTCTGCCAAGAAACTTATTTTTAGAAATGTGAAATTGGCAGGTGTGTGCTGTCTTCCATTTTGTGTACCTGGCTGCCTCAAGGAAACAGGCTAAACCAGAGTGTTTAGAGAAGAAAAATGGAAATCTACTCCTCAAGGAATTAATCACACAGAGGAGAGATTTGGAGATTCACATGTGTGGCACTTGACTCAGTAAAGATAAAGGTGAAACATGAGTACTGGCTATAACCAGTTAGAAAAGTGCAGCTTCTCAAAGGTTCAAGAAGCAACTTGTGACCGCAGTTGGGAGAAAGGAGGGAAGAGTATTTGCGTGAGAAGGCTGGAGGATCCTCCACCCAGTCACGCCTGTCACACACTGGACATTGGCACTTGGGATGAAACCAGCTTGAATTGTTGGCCTAATTCAGCCCTCTCAAGGAGACCAACATATTTCATGTCAGGGAAATCCTTCTTGGATTGTTACATTGTTTTCTTAAATCTGATAAAAGTGTCCTTAAAATTTGCAACATGTTCTTTCTTTAGTACTTCAGTCTAGGGGACAAAATCTTAAAAGTAATGTTGCAGATATGCAGTCTAAGTCATTATACTATCTCGGAGACTGGGTATATCTCACTGTGGCTCCTATGGAATATTTATTGTTACATGATGAGGTTTTGATTTTGAAAGTCGGTGTGTTTTTATAAAGCGCATGCCTGTGCGTGCATGTGTCTGTGTGCTTGTATGTGTGTGTTCAGGTGCCTGGAATTGGACTAATGGTAATTCTTAGTTTATAACACATACTCGTTATTAACCCATGAATGGACTATTTTTATTTATTTCCTTGGCCTTTTGTGCATGGACTCTCTTTCTCATACCCTCTGAATTTTGGCATGGTCATAGACTTGCTTTGACCAACAAAACATGACCAGATTAATATGAATTATTTCTGAACAGAAGCATTCAAAGCAAGTGTATGATCCATACATCTTTCCCACTGCTGTGGTGATTGTGGAAACTTCCTTAAGCCCAGGGCCTTGAGTGGTTCTGATGGACAGATCCTCCCTGCTGACCTGCAGTGGATATGGAGAATGGGTGGGAAATACACTTTCATCGTGTTCGAGAATTTGACTTTTCAGGACAGTATAACCTAGCCTACCTGTCCATGACAGTTAGTAAGCTATTGTTTCTCAGTGCCAAACCCACCATTCTCTACATGTTTATGGGGCTAGGATTTTACTAATCATGTTCCTCCTTGACCAGCTGGCTTCCTGTTACATTCCACCAATAGGGATCTACAGAGAGAGACCGGAAAGTGAGGGGATGGTAAAGGGCCTTCTCTTTCCTGTTTTGCTTGTTGTTCCTATTAATATTGTTTCGACAGTGGCTTCTTACTCTGACAAAGTCAGTTGGTTCCAGTTTCCGGCTTCTTCTAGCATTTTTCAAGACTAACTTTGTTGTGTCTCCTTAGAGGGGCTAGCCCAAGCCCGGTAGAGCCCCCTCTTCAGCCTCCATGTGGTCTCTCCTCTGGGCTTCAAGATTTTTATAATCCTGATCTTTTCATTTTGTTCTTCTAGCCCTAAGGATGGTAGCTGATTCCTGTGTTACTATAGTGATGCTACTTTCATGTTCTCTTTGGCTTTTTAATTCCTCAAATATTTATTTAACCACTTTCTGATATTAAATTCTGTTAAAATAATTGGTGTGGTTTCTGTTTTCCTGATTGGATAAAGGCTGATACACAGACTGATGCAGTTACTTTTAGAAATGTAATAAGCACCCATGAATTTGGTATCCAAAGCCAAAACTAGGTCCTTGATAATAAGCTTTATCTAATGGTACAAAATCAAATCTAACCATGTCTCCCTTCTCTATCCCATCTTCTAGCCTCTTCCCACAAACCATAATCCATGGTTTTGTGCCATTGTTCATCATTGCCTTTTTGTCCTTTTTATGTAGTTTTATGTCTATATAAGTTATGCCTAACCCTAAAAATTATAAATTGTAATTATAGTTGTTTTAGCTTTAAGAAAATGGGTATTATGTGGTATGTAATTTTTTGGGATTTACTGTTTAATTTATTGTTAGTATTTACCCATCTTGCTTTTTATTTCTTTGTTTGTTTGGTTTTTATTGCTATATAATATGCTATCGGGTGAATAGCTTCAAATATATAATTTCAAGTAAATGAAGAAAAGCAAAGTCTAGGCTTTGTGTTATTTGGAAAGATTTGATATTGAAAATGGTTCTACTGGTTTCTCTGACATAGTTTCTGGGCTCGCACTCCGGGCTCACTGATCAAGTAGCGGGTAAAGAAAGTATACGTCTCACTAACCATTTATATTTGCTAAACATTCAGAGTTCAGTCTCAGGAATCTTTAGGTGAAATGTGGAATGGGATTTTTGTTTTTATACACTTCAACTTTTTTAATTTAATTAACAACTAATCCAGGGTGAAAAGAGAGTCAAAATAGAAACAAGATTGCAAATAATCAGATGCCTTACTTTTTAAAGTTGTCTCTAGGAGTCAATGTCTTCTTAAAAGAAAAGCCATTGTAGTGTGATGGCAAGCATTTCCTATGGGCCATAAATGGCTGGAGATACAAGGAACTGATAAACTGAGAAGCTCTGTAGATACTGTTGATTGCAATTAACATCAGTTACAAAAGCAATTATAATAATTGAACAGTGGTCATTCTCAGAACAATTCTAAAGGCTTCCCAGTTTGTCTGAAGGCATTTCTTTGATAGAGCTTCCTTGCCCAGAGCCCGCCAGTAAATTCCAGTGTTCTGAGAGAAAACTGCCCAAGAGATACTTAGCAAATGCTTGATAATGAAAATAATAGAAGCTCATATGTATTAAACACCTACTGGGAGCTTGGGCTTGCTAAATGATTTACACGCATCATTTCATTTCATCCACTCAAGAGTATGGTACTACCATTGTCTTTGTTTTTTACAGTTGAGGAAATATAGATCTAGAGAGAATAAACCACGTACTCAAAGTCACATGGCTATTAAATGGTGGATTTATCATGGATCTTTGTTAACTTCTGCCAAACACAGTCTGTCTGTTTGTGTTGTGTTTGATCTTTCTTTTTCAAATTGTCTCTCTTAATCACATGCATTAAGACAGGGAGTAGTAGAATGGTTTTTAACTTTCAAGCATGTGTTAGGTGAAAGTTTTACTTCTCTCTTCTGACACAACCCTTGTATTTGGTGATTTGGCAGTTGCTTTCTTTTGGATTCTTGGAGTTACCAGTTTGAAACGATGTCCTCTATTGGTTTGGAGATATTGCACAACCATTCCTGAAAGCTTTTGTTCTTTCTTCTGATCCAAGTCTAAGAGCTTTTCATTTTAGCCTCTGTTCACAGATAGAAATAACCTTGCTCCAAAACATACTTTCAACATTGAGCCTGAATATGGGCTCTGACATGCATGGGAGAATTTGCCCTTGTTTTCCTATAACAGTTGGCCTCTCAGAGACCAAAACTTGCTTTTTGTCCTGGAACATCACAGGACTTAGACCTGGAAACCACTTTCATTTGTTTTTAAGATATAGAGATAAGATCATTTTAATGGGAAAAAAAGTATATGTTTTGTGCATATATTTGTTCTTTAACCAGTTTCCTGAAAATTTAGTTGATGACCACAGTCTTGGTAAGAAGGACTATTTTAAGCAGTAATGACCAAGAAATCTTGTTCTTATTAAAACTTTTTTGTTTTCTCTCTTCTACAACAGTGGCTATTTGGGGGAAATTGAGACAACACAACAGTGATAACAGTGTTGCTGATATGGTTGTTGAGGGGCAGGATAGGATGGGAGAGAAAGCAGAAGAAAGAGGAGAAGTGATCATGGTGATAAAACCATGTTTTTCTTAGCTCTAGGGAATTTATTTCTTGCTTTGGTATGATTTTCTTTCAATAGAAAAATGACTTTGATGCTTTTATTTTCTATATCCAAAACTTATTTCCCCCAAACTAGAAAATTTTTTTCTCTGGACTCCATTTTGAGGTATTATGGTATCCTAACCTAAATGCAATCTTCTGGTATACTTCCATTAATCTTTAGAGAGGTGTTCTAGTCCCCTTGACTGTAACAGAATGCCTTTTCTTTTCCTGAAATAGCAGTGTTTTCTGTGAATGGTCAGTTACATTGTAGGCCTATTCTTAATGTCCATTGCTAATAGGAGTCAATGTTTCTTCAATGTCCAAATTCATGTAGTCACGCTAATCTTTAAAAAACAAAACCTGTTTATTGAAGTATAACACATATATAGGAAAATGCATAAATCCAAAGCTTGATAACCTTTCATGAGGTGAATATACTTCTTTGCTGCTACCCAAATGAAAGAATAGAAAATTAGGGGACACCTGGTTGTCTCATTTGGTTGAGCAGTTGACTCTTGATCTTTGAGCCCTGTGTGGGGCTCTGGGCTCAGTGGGGAGTCTGCTTGAAGATTCTCTCTCTCTCCCCCTCTGCACCTCCTCCTGCTCATATGTGTATGCATGCTCACTCTCTCTCTCTAAAATGCATAAATAAATCTTAAAAAAAAAAACAACAGACGATTAGCTGCCCTTCAGACTTATCTTTGTAAATTACCCAGTCATTATCCCTCTTTCCCAAAGGTAAGTAATGTCTTAATGTGTATCATTACCTATAAGGGCTGTCAGTTTTAGACTTTATAGTCTAAATATTTGTACTCCCTTGTCTGGCTTCTTTCACTCAACATTATGTTTGTAAAACTCTTCCATGTTATTGTTGTGGCATTAATTTATTCACTTTCATTGTTGTTTAATATTCCATAGTATGAATATAACACAGTTAGTTTGTCTTAATTATTTATTTATTAGGAACATTTGGGTTGTTTCCAGTTTCTGGCTGTGTAACGAATAGTGCTGCTATTCACATAGGTTCATATAAGGCATCTTGTCTATCTTCTGGTTTTTTTTTTTTTTTTTTTTTTTTTTTTTTTTTTTTTTTAAGATTTTATTTATTTATTTGTCAGAGAGAGAGACAGAGCAAGAGAGCGAGCACTGGCAGATGGAGGCAGAGGGAGAAGCAGGCTTCCTGCCGAGCAAGGAGCCCGATGTGGGACTCGATCCCAGGACGCTGGGATCATGACCTGAGCCGAAGGCAGCTGCTTAACCAACTGAGCCACCCAGGCGTCCCTATCTTCTGTTTTGTGCATAGATATAGTCACATATGTATCTAAGGTAGAATTGCTAAGTCATAGGAAATTCATATGTTTAATTGTATCTACCACTGAATGGTTTTCCAAAATGGTTGTACAATTTGTTCCATCACCATTAGTGTATGAGAGTTCTGATTGCTTTTCATCCTTATCAGCGCTTGGTATTATTAGTCATTTAATGTTAGCCATTCTGGTGATATACAGTGAAATCTCACTGAGGTTTTAATTTACATTTTCCTGAAGACTAATGAAATCAGCTTTTCAAATTTTCATTGGCCATTTGCAGAATTTCTTCTGTGTGGTGTCAATTATCCTAGTAGGTCATTTTTCTAATTGATTTGGAAGAGTTCTTTTTAAATTCTGTATGAATAGCTTGATAGGTATGCAATTGTAAATTTCTCCTCCCACTTTGTTGCATAATTTTCTATTCTTATAACAATATCTTTGAATGCACAGAACTTCACTATTTAAATGTAGTCTAATTTATTATTCTTTTACTCTATGTTTAGTGACTTTTCTGTCCTATTTAAGAAATCTTTGTTTACCACAGGGTCATAAGGATTTTTTTTGTTCATCTTTTAGAAGGTTTATTGCCTGATGTTACACATTTAGATCTGCAATCTATTTAGAATTGATATTTGTGTCAATGGATGTATTTAGTTTTTATGTATCTAATTAACACAGCATCATTTATGGAAAAGAACCTTTCTTCTTTCTACACCATAATGTCTCCCTCATCTATCTATGTTCCAAATACAGTATCATAATAACTGGATCTTTGTGTCTTGAGCCTTGATAACAGTGGAGTAAGTGTTCCAGCTCTATTTTTCTTCTATATTCGGTCCCTTGAATTAACTTAGTCCTTTGAATTTCCATACCAATTTTTAGAATCAACCTATTCCTACATCATCCTTAAAACCTTCTGGGATTTTGACTGAGGCTGGATTTCACATTGGTATCAATATTGAGAAAACTGACATTTTAACAATATTGAGTTTTCAGATGTGAGACCATGGTATTTCTCTTTTATAGAGTTTTTAAAATACCTGTTCATGTTTCTGTGTTTAAGTCCAGACTATCTATTATTTGAACTTATACCTGTGTATTAGATGGTTTAGGAAATGGTGTCTTTAAAATACTCATTTTTTGGTACTTTGTTATTAGTATATATAGATTTATTTTTGTATATTGATCTTATACAGATTCCTTACTAAATTCTTTTATTAATTCTAATTAATGTCTAAACATTCTTTTAGATTTTTCTATGAATACAGTCATGTTATCTGTGAATAATGATAATTTTTCTTCCTTTTTCAATATTTATAACATATATTAAAATTATAAATATATGTGTCTATATGTATGTGTGATATATATACATATATATAATCTTGTAATTTTTTAATTGCAAGATATACAGTGTTGATTAGAAGTGTTAATAGAAAGTGTTCTCATCTTGTTCATGATCTCCAGAGTGGAGGTAGGATAAATTTGAAAAATTTCATCAAGATGTTTCCAGAAGCTCCTATTTATTCCTAGTTTGCCATGAGTTTTTTGTAATGAAAAATGGGTATAGAATTTTATCAAATAATTTTTCTTATATATATTGATATGATTACATGGTTTTTTCCTTTACTTTGTTAAGGTGGTAAATATGCTGATTAAATTTGGGTTGTTAAACCAATTTTGTATTACTTGAATAAATCCCAATTGATTATGATTTATTTTTTATGTATGACTGGATTTGATTTACTTATTTTGTTTTGACTTTTATGCCCATGTTCATGAGAGAAATTGTCTATAAAGATCCTTCTTGAATTGTGAGGTTTTGGTATAAACATCATCCTGGCTTTATAAAATGAATTGAGAAGTATTTCCTCTTTTTCTAGTCTCTAAAAGAGTTCATATAACGTTTTTTTTTTTTAAAGATTTTATTTATTTATTTGTCAGAGAGAGAGAGGGAGAGAGAGTGAGCGAGCAGAGGCAGAGGGAGAAGCAGGCTCCTCGCCAAGCAAGGAGCCCGATGTGGGACTCGATCCCAGGACGCTGGGATCATGACCTGAGCCGAAGGCAGCTGCTTAACCAACTGAGCCACCCAGGCGTCCCTCATATAACATTTTAATCATATTTTTATTTTTTTAAAAAAAGATTTTATTTATTTATTTGAGAGAAAGAGAGAGAGAGAGAGGATGAGCAGGTGGAAGGGGCAGAGGGAGAAGGAAAAACAGACTCCCCACTGAGCCGGGAGCCTGGATGTAGGGCTCCATCCCAGGACTCTGAGATCAGGACCTGAGCTGAAGGCAGATGCTTAACTGGCTGAGCCACCCAGGTGCCCCTGCATTGTATTTTTCTTAAGTGTGCAGAGGAGTTCACTGGTGAAGCTTTATCTGAATCTGGAGATTGTTTAGTGGTGGTTAGGTTTTGATTACAGATTTCATTTCTTTTCTAGTATGGGAATAGTCTAATTTTTAGTTTCTTATTGTTAACTTTTGAAAGTTGTATATTTATCTAGGAGTTTATTTTATATGCATTTTCAAATTTATTGACAAACATTTATGTATCTTCTAATTTTCTTTCCAATGTCCATAGTGCCTGTAGTGATGCTCTTTTTTGTATCACTGATATTGGCCATGTGTGCCTTCCCTCTTTTTTCTTGATCTCTCTCAGTAGGAGTTACTAATTTTATGTTTTTTCTTAAGTGTCAAATTTCAGCTTTCTTGGTTTTCTGTACAGTGCATATTTTCTACTTAATTTATTTCTCTTCTTTATAATTTTTTTCTTCTACTTTTATTTGGATTTAATTTGCTATTATTTTTAGCATCATAAATTAGATATTTAGAACATTGGATTTTCGTCTTCTTTCTTAAAATATTCATCTTGGACTAAAATTTTGCTTATAATGATAGTTTCAGCTAAATTCACAAGATTAAGTATATTGTATTTTAATAATCATTAATTTAAAAATATTTTCTAATTTCTGTTATGATTATTTTTTTGACCCATATGTTGCTTAGTTTCCAACAGTTGGTGATTTTCTAATTACCTTTCTGTTTCTGGTTTTTAGGTTAATTTTCTTGAATGATTACAGTCCTTTGAAATTAGCTGAGACTTGTTCTATGATGGGTCAATTTTGATAGATATTTCATTGTACTTAAAAAAAGTTTATTCTGCTATCTTGCCTTAAGAATTCATAAAAGTAATTAAAGCCAGTTATTATATTCAGATTTATTACTGCTTAGTCTATCAACTTCTGAGAGCAGTGTCTTAAAATTTCCCATTGTGATGGTGGATATATCCATTTCCCTCCTTAGTTCTGTTAAATTTTGCATTATATATACTTAAAGCTATGCTATTTGAAAGATACAAGTTTAAAGTTGTTATAGTTTTTCTTTTACCATTATGAGAATCCTTTTTTACCTCTTATAATGTTTCTTGCCTTCAAGTACATTTTTATGATACTAGTATGATCACAGCTGCTTTTTAAAAATTATTTTTTGCATATTATATCTTTTTTTCATTCTTTTACTTTCCAAACTTTCTTTGTCTTAGTATTTAGTCAGGCTTCCTATAAAGAGCAGTTAAAGAGTTGGCAAATTCTATAAGGAGAACACATATGTGAGTTCGGGCTTACTTCTCTGTGCTTCCCTTCTGTCAGTGACCCCAACGCTGCTTTGGGCCCCTCCTGCATTAGCAGGCCCCAAGTACAATTTATTCTTCTTAGCTCCATGAGAAAACTCAATGACTTTTTTGCCTGTTAGGATTTGCATTCTGGAAAAGTTTTTAGTCCCTGCCATCACCTCTCTTCTCTTGCTTAAGACTCAGCAAATGCACCAAGGGAATAAAGCTGCATGCAGAATATTGGGCTCACCCCAAAGAATTTCTGTTCTTTCTCAGATCTTGGCCCCTCAGTTCCTGGATACCCCCAAAGTTCTCCAATGCCTACAGATATATTTTAAACTATTTTATACAGCTTTTCAAGTTACTTTTGGTGAGAGTGTTGGTTTCTGAAAGCTATTCTATTTTTACTGCAAATAAAATGTCCACATTCATCTTTGATTATATTAATCCTTCTGAAAACAAAGTTTTTTAAAAAAACTAAGTGTATGGAGTACTTAATAATCCCTTTATTGAAGGTTTTTTTTAAGTTTATTGATTAAAATTTTTTTTTTCATAAGCAACCCTGTCTCTTCTTATAATGTATGCATTTTAGGGAACACTTGATTTCTCCATCTACCAAGATGGACAAATAGAACTTGTTTGTGGCATGTGATCTTTCTTCGGGCATTTGCTTGATTGAAGTTTTCATGTGGAATATTGTTCTCTATCCATAAATCGGACACTCAAGAGAAACACCTTCTACCTCAGCAAGTGCCCTGGACGAAGCGGACTGTCAGAAACATTAATGATAACTGACAGATTCGGGAAAGGAAAGAGCTCTCTGAAAGGACTGGTGTCCTTGTAGAGTACATCCAGGGGCAGGTACTTCTACAAAGTGTTACTTTAACCTTAAAGGGAAAGATAGGCTTGACACCAAATAAAGGGTTTTAGATTTTGAAAATTGCCATGATTTTTCTTTTTTATCATCTCAAGTAAATAACAGGTAAATAGCCTAAAAATGATCCTGCCTGTCTGAAGCCAAAGTAATAGGTTGACTGTCTTTTCAAGATCTCTTTCAATTCAGTTTCTGTGTTATTAAAAAGAAAGTTAATGTGGTCTTATGCAGAACAGTACATAATTTCTAAGATGAAGATAATTACTTTTCTTGAAAATTTCCATTTCCAATTCTCTGCTCATGCCTTTACCTGGAATAGATTCTGTTTTTTTCTTTGAATTTTACTCTGGGAGCTGGCTTGGATTTCACCATCTTGAGGAATCCATCCCTAATATCCATACCCTGTGTCACTATGCCTTTATACATATTTATTAATGCTTGTCATGTGCTAAGTACTGAATATGCACTCTAACTGATTTATCACATTTAATAATAAAAAACACAATGAAAGAGAGGTTACCATTTTAGAAATATGGAGAATAAAGTTCAGAGAAGTTAAGAAATTTGCTTAGTCACACCATTAGTGAATAACATTGCTTTTTTTTAAACCTTTGCATTTCCAGTTTGCACTATATGTTGATGTTTAATCCTATTTTTTGTTACTGCACATCTGTAATTTTTTTTTCACATCTGTAATTTTTATGCAGTCTTTATATAGTCCATTATTCTTCCCTCATTGTGTCTAGTAGAAGACTTTATAGATATAAGTGCTTACTACTGTCCCCTGAATTGACTGTTTGAGTATAAAGAAAGATCATCAAGAGCTCAGCTCTTATTTATACCTTGATGAGTAGAAAGAGCAAGATAATTTGTCATAAAGAAAATGCTAGACATGAACAGTTTAAACTCTGGACATTTGAGGGAAATTAAAATTGAACAGACCCTTGACAATAATATGGAATACTTCTGGAGACCTACATAATACTCTAAATTCGTGAATTTCATTAGTTCCTTAGAATCCACATTTTTCTCTTCATTTTTATTACAAGCAGCAATCACTTTCCTTTTTGGTATCATAAAAAATAAAAATTCAAGCTATAAAAATTACTTACTGGAATTATTGTGTGTGTAGCAATGAGCTAAGGATGGCAAAAATAAGTTGATATATGGATATTGGAAGGTTTGCCAGATTCCCTCACTAAAAAGTGACATATTCTTATACTCTAACCAAGTTTCCAATTCAAATTTGTGTTTCACTCAATTCAGAAATTATTATAGGCTGAGATCTTGAGACTTGCTTTCGAAATAATGGAAAATGCACATTTCAAGTCCTGAGGGAAAAGTGAATACTCCTGTGTGCAATAATATTTTTGGAGAATGATATTATTGGACTAAGACCTCTTCATTAGACCAAGATAATGATGTCTTATATCAAGAATTTTAAAAATAAAATATTTTATTTTGAATTTGAAATTAAAAACCATAAAGAATTAATCTTAGGAAACATCTTATTCATTGTCACTAAATTTCGTATTGAAATTTAGACTTTTTCCAGAGAAAAAGTAAAAAAAAAAAAAAGACATGTATTCCAATTAAATTTTTCTCTTGGGTATAAATATTTGTTCTTTCTTACATCTTTGGATACAAATGTTTATTCTTTACTCTGTTTCAGTTTATAAGATTTCTCTGAATTTTGATACTGTCCTCATTGTTTTTGCACCCATACCCTTTATTCTACCCTGATCAATGTCATTTTAAAATGCCAATTGCTTAGAACTCAGCCAGTTCAATTTATTTGTGTTAAAATTAATCTCTGCCATAACCATTCATGGAGTCCAGCCTAGTCAAATGTGGCTTTTGGAGCTAGGGCAGAATCAGAAAAGATGTGGCATGGAGTTGCCATGTCTATAACAAACATGGTTCCTAAATGATGGTGTTCTAACCTGCTGGGCCTGGATGGAATTTCACAATCTTTTCAATATACTGCTCTAGGCTGTCATCACCAACTGATTGACAGACTGGCTAATCAGATGAAGCCTCTATGCCAACTTCAGTCTTCTGTTTTAGTTAAGGGAATGACATATTATGTTCAATAGAATTAAAAAATACTGCCAATACCAAAATATACTATAGCTACTACATTTTTAAAGTATGGGAGTTGTAAAAACTCTTTATACTCCCAGGAAGAAGCTGACATGATAACCAATAAACACCATAACCAGTTTTAAACCGAATTGGCCGATGACATTTTGCTTATGTGAACTCACCTCTGAAAGCCAACCAATCAGTAACAGCCTCATGCTTTGAAAGTCAGCCAATTAGCAGTGGACTCACTCCAGTGACTGTGCATCTAAAGCTGACCTCAATCAATTCCTGTTTCTATAGCCAATATAAGCATATGTCTTTATCCGATGTAAGTCGCCTTTGACACTCTTATTGCCTCTGTAATTAACACAGTCCCCTGCTCTCCACCCTCTTTTTCCTAAAACCCCCTAATATCAGCAGTTTGCTTCATTTGGTGAGACTGTGCCTAACCAGCATTACTCTCCCTTACCGAGGTGAGCAATAAATCAAGCTTTGCAGCTTTGGGTTTTGCTTCCAAGTTTGAATGGTGGTCTCATGCTTTGATAGATGACCGTATATGTCAGTGCTTTTTTCTTTTTTTCAGTAAAGGTAGCCATTTGCTCATCTTCTCAAATGAATTATTTGTTGGGAATAAAGTCACACACCAAGTGTTGGCCACATGATTGAAACCCACCCCCATCAACAGAAATAGATTATTAGGCTGTCACATTAAAAAGGATTTAGAAATTCAAATCTTCTCCATTGTAACTGCAAGGAATGTATTTCACTGATGTACATCCATTTTATACAACTTGCATGTGAGATCAGCCTTTTGGAATAGAACATTAGCAAATCTGACATGCTTGGAGTGTGAATAGGTGGGGGCTCATGGAGAGGAAAGCACTGGTTAATCACTAGGAGTAAGTTAAGAGTTGATGAGAGCTAGCAAATAAGTCTTCTTGTGGTTCCCCAATATGTGACTGCGCTGGGCCATTTCTTCACTTTTCTCTAGACATCCTAATCAGCCTAGAAGTGGAAGGGCATGCGTATGTGGGAAACTAATTTGGAGTTTAGCTTGCCGGTAGGTCCAGTGTGAGGCTTTTGATGGTGGCGGTGGGGCTGGCTGGGACGTTCCTCGACAGCAGTCCAGGACTGAGTAGGGATTATACCGCCAGCGGAAAGATGGACTGGAAGAAGTTCAAAAGCCTCGGTTATTAAATGTTTTCATAAGAATGAGGTGCAGATGTGATTAGAGATGGGGAGGAAGACAGATGGCAGGATTGTGATCAGGGAGGAGAGAGAGAGAGTGCTGAGGTAAGGATTTCAGATACATTGCACTCAAATCAGAAAGATTTCAAGCCTCAGTGGTGTAGTGTGTGTTAGTCATCGTGCCAGATGCTGTGGGAGCTGCAAATACGAGCCAGCCTTAGCTTCTGCTCTCATGTGACTTATAGTTTAGTAGGACTAGAGCTTTATGATGAGGTTGGTAGGAAATGTTTGCGGCTGGCTTTTGGAGGGGGGTCGCTGAAACCAAGGAGAAATACAGGCTGTGAGGTCCATGTGCCAGATGGTCACCCAGGTAAGTGCTAACAGCTGAGGATAAGGCAAGGCACAGGACTGAAGGGAAAATGCTGTGTATCAACAAGGAGTACAGGACAGTTCCGATTCATTTTTTCTTTTAGTCTCTTCCTTTGAGATTATTTAGTAGAGGATAGGAAGCTGAAACCCCCACCGAATCCATAGCAGATGATGGGAAATTTTTAGAGAAGTGAAATATACATTTGTGAGAGGAGATGGATCTAGCTGATTTTGATGCCAACTGAGATATTAAGTGCTTCGTGAACTGCCTGAAAATGTGAATTCACACCCCCAAATTTGAAACCTTCCTTTATAAGGAATATATAGATCTGGGAAAGTTATTAGTGGCTGCACAATTTCTACTGATTGTTTTTCAGTATGTAACCCTGAGCCATTAACACTGAAATGCTTGAAGAATAATGCAGCATTAAGTGATAATTATTTGGTATTTACATCAATTCTAGAAGAAAGATAATTTTGGAAAGTGTTAGATGCTAGTATTAAAGAAGAATCAATACTGTCAAGGCTAGAGGCCTAACCATAGACTGAATTTGGGGTAAAGTTATAAAATTCATTATTTCTTGCTCTACTTAATCTTCTGAAGCCAAACTGTTACACTTTGTACCCAGCATCACCAGTAATTTATTTATCCACAGTGCCCTCATGTTTATAATTTATACCATAAACTTGCACTCCTTGCTTTGTTTTTTTTTTTTTTTTAAAGCCTTCTTTCAGTGTGTGATCATTATGTGGTTATTAGAGAGAAGCTTGTTAGTGGTACGGGAGAGCAGAGATGAAAGCAGGTGCCCTCTGATGGGCTATCTGTTCTGAATGCCGTTTGCTGGGAGTCACAGTTATCAAAGGAAACATTGGCTGCTGCTGGCAAGTCTGAGGGTCTGAGGGATTTTCTGAGCACATGCTGATGGACATGCAGTGAATAGTTGCCAGCGTGTTTAATCCTGGCTTGTCGCCAACCCAGTGCCTGGGCAGCTCACAATAGGAAATGACAGGTGTGTTAAAGCATGAGGCAAGCATGTGACATGGTTTTGGACAGAGGCCTCAGGGTGCAGGTTACCTTGGGTATTGCTGTGCACGGTCTTTAACCTTAACACCTGCTTTTCTTCACAAGGTAGCCAACCTCATGGGGCTCCAGGCCTTGATGGAAAAAAAATGTTGAGAGGCACATTTACATCTTTCCTTTGTACTTAGATAAATCACGTGCAGTGGCATCTGTTGGCTGCGTTTGGGAGGGTGCCAAGCGGGAGACAGTATACCCGCAGTTTTCTCATTTAATTATAAGGGAAAGAGCGGATCATCCTGGTGTCACATGCTTTGGTATCATGGCATTTCTAGCATCTGGCGCTGCATGTGGTGCAGTTAGGCTCATATGGCTATGTGGCAGGAGGAAATGCCCAGGGCAGATAGAAATTGAGAACAAGATTATAGGCAGAGCCAAACAAGTGGCACATCATTTTTGGAAACACTGAAATATTGAACAGAGCCTTAACTTGGGCAGCAGATTGGTTGCACATGGTCCTTTCTGCTGCTGGTGGTTAATGTAGCAATTAAGCAACAACAACAACAAAAAACCCCAAAACCAAAAAAAAAAAAAAAAGGAGAAAATATACTGAGCCAGTGCTCTGAAGAGAGGTCAAAAAATAGCTGAAAAAAGGAGGTGGTACTACTCATGTATCTGTTTACTTGTACAACACTGTTTGGAAGCATATCTTGTTCCTTATAGGAATACCGATTTCATCATTTAAAGCTTAGATTGCTTATGCCAACCATTAGGACTGCGAAAGATCTTTTCCTTTCGTGTAGGTGGGTATATAAGAAATGGTGACTGTACTAGCAGTGGGTATGAGACCCAAGGAGATGATTTGAGTATATACAAATATATGTTGCATACCCTCGGAAAAGGACCCAATTCTGTTTCAAGGGGAACATCACAGAAAGGAGCAGCGTTTGAAAAAGAGAGTAATTTGCCTGCTACTAAATAATACTGTTCAAATTCTAGCTGGGCCAGGAAGGAAACAAGTTCCCTTTGATTTCTCTTCCTATAAAGTGTTGACAATATGAAGATGTTATTTCTCAACAACTTAGCCTTCTCCCTAATTTTCCCCCACTGTCTTTCGTCCCAAGAAACATCAATAAAAACACAAATGGTTTTATTTTTTTTTCTTAGAATATTCTGTGACAACCAGAACCATATCTTGTTTTTCCCCTCTGGCTTCTCTTATTTTGTATATGATCTAGCTAATGCACTATGAAATTTCCCATGAAAGGAAACATTAAGATTTTTTTTCCACCTTCCTGAGGTATAGGGTGGGCAATGGTATGTTTACTTTACAAGCCACACAGGGGTGAAAGAATAGCTATATTTGGATCTAGGTCTTTCAGGAACGAATAGAGTTTTCATTAAATACTGACATAACACAATATAGTCTGTGCCTTCTGGAGTATTCTTTGAGTTTCTAGAATTAGGCTTGTGCAACATAGAAGTGGGTATCTGTGTTCTTGTACCACAATGAGTTTTTTTCTTAATTCATGATACTTTATCAGTTACTCAGAGAGAAACTAGAGATGAATGGTAATTTTTTCTATATGTAAATGACAAATAGACACAAAATTAGTAATATAAAAAAGTCTCACATGCAACAATATTTATTTCTTTTTAAAAACGTCTGTCTCCCCTCACACAAAATAGTTTGCTACATAGTCCAATAGTCTATCGTTATATATTCTGTAGTCTAATGTACCCATTTTGGCACTCTTTCAAGTAATATATAAAGAAATATGAAAGAAAGGAAGAGGGGACAGAAACTCAGATTTGTGGAGCACTCAGATTTGTCGAGTGTTAATCATGACTCATTTAGTTGTAGCCACCAGAACTCATATATCTATGTACATACATATACATCTACAGGGGAAGAGTGAGAGAGAATGAGAGAGAAAAAGAGAGAGCAATTTATTGACGACTTTAGAAATTCAAGAGGAGAATCTAGCTTTAGGCATGCTCTGTATAGAAGCATAACATGTCATCAGGAATCTGCATCATTCTCTCTTGGCTCTGCTTTCCTCTGGATCTGCTTAATTTTAAGTGGGGTCTTCAGTGGAGATGATGGGGGTGAAGATGGTGAAGATGGCCACTAGCATCACTAGGCATACATTATATAGCTAGCACCTCTTTCCTTATAGCTCTAGCCAAAGTCTTGCCAATGACTTTGATTGTCCTGACTTGGGTCACATTGCCATTTCTCGTCCATTGCTGTGGCCCGGCCTAAGTTCCATGTTCACTCCTAGAGGTATTAGGAGCTGGGGACAGCAAAGGTGCTTCCCTGAAGATTCAGACAAAAGGCTCATGTTCACTCAAGTTCTTACTATGTACCGGACTGCTTGTAACTACGTTCTAGAAGCTATAAATGGAACGTGAAATGTAACTTTTCCCCCTAGTCTTACATATAGATTGAATTATGGAGCTAATGTTTTCAAATGACGATGCTTTCAACAAATCTTTTCAGGTCTAGTGCTTTATTTTGCTATTCATTTAGAAGTCTAATATTTCCCAAAGGATTTAAATCCCCAATAATTAGATGAGGAAACAAAGAAGACACGAGCAAATTTATCATTTTTTTCTGGGCTCTCCCCCAAAAGAGTGTTTCACTGTGCTGTTTTAAATAGGCAAATTTACATGGCCATCTATGAAATCAACAATTCTTTAGAATGAGGATAGAAATGGCAAATAGTATAACTTACTTATCTGCCAATTACTGATAGCTATTAACTCACAGAATTTAGTTATATAAGTATATTCAAAGCTGTGATTTGGTATTCTGCCAGATTCTAATATAGGGTTCTTTATGGGAATCCCATTCTTTTATTTTCTTTTTTAGTACTTCATTATTTTTAAGTTTTTTTTGGTGTGTTTTTATTTAAGTATAGTGACACAATGTTATATTAGTTTCAGGTGTACGAAACAACACTACTCTTTTATTCCTCATCAGAGCTCTTCTATATATTTTTTAAAGATTTTATTTATTGATTTGAGAGAGAGAGAGAGCACAGAGGAGAGGGAGAGGGAGAAGCAAATTCCCCACTGAGCAGAGAGCCCAACATGGGGCTCCATCCCAGGATCCTGAGATCAGGATCTGACCTGAAGGCAGATGCTTAACTGACTGAGCCTCCCAGGTACCCCAAAGCTCTTCTATATTTGATTATAAATTGAATCACAGCTCTTCTGTGATTTGTGCTTTTAATGTTGAATTTAATCCCACAGTTATTGTAACTCAGTGATCTAAGTTCATTTTGGGACAAGGTAAGAGTCAAAATATATAAAATGTTTTAACTTTATTATTATTTGCTTATGGACTTGTCTCAGCCATGAAACTTGAGCTTCTAAAGGGTGGATATTGGAATTTTCTCATCTGGACCCCTCTTGCTCATTAGAACAGTGGGTATATAGTAGGGAATCAACAAGTCCTGGTTGAATCACTGATATCAAGGCCCTTTGGGAATTTGCTACTGAAAGAAATGGAAAAATCTTTCAGTGAGTCTTAGAATAATCATTCTCCAAATAATCTGTTTCTAAACTTGGATACTTATTAACTGGGTTCTTTTAAAGTGAGAGTTATAGCAACTCTCCTCCACCTGCAACAGCCAAGAGCCTGGTAGAACCTCCTTACTGTCTATGCGCAAATTTGGATGAATTTAACAGATGTTCACAGATTATCTGTGTATATGTGAAGATGAGTTAAAAAAACCTAAAACTGATGAAATCCCATTAAATGTGGACAAGATCAGACATTGTAATAAAAAAATTGCATGCACAACCTGCATAGGTGGAATTTTCCCTATTATTTATGGAAACCAAAAGAGGAAAAGAATTTGTTCATTCTATGGTGAAAAATGTAGTTTGAGAAGGCGATAAACAGACTTCAAGTCACAAGCTTTTTCAAAACAAAGAAATAACTTGGTGAAATTTAAAACAATGGTCAGATATATTCCCTTTGGCAGGGTAGGAAACTGATACGCTCATTTCTAGGAACAAGATTTTGGATGCCTTTAAGACAAATACCTCACTACTCACTAGAGGCATGCTGAATGATGGTAGCTAACTCTCACTTTTCCAGCTTAGATAATCTCAATAATGTACTATACATAAAAGATATTTAATTATGTTCAAATAGATGCAACTATCTCTTGAATTAGGTAGGTATAGTTCGAAATAAGGCTCCAATTTTACTTTATCTACTGCTTGTCTGATTTTTAATAATAAAATTAATTATATTATGACTTTGGAAGTTGATATGGAATCATTTTGAACATTTGAGCTTCTAATGAGCTATAAAATATAGTAAAGTTGAATTTCAAAAATTATACATTTAGTACACAAAATGGGAATGGAGACTTATTTTCAAATATCCCTATCTAAATCAAGAGATAATTTTAGTTCTCCAAGAAGTGCATGCATTTTAATGGAGCATATGGAGAATCTCACTTAGAGATGGATCACAGATGCCTGCAACTCAGGCCTCACAAGATTCAACCTGTACTGCCCAAAGTGTAGTAAAAATGCCACTTTATATTACACACGATAAGGAACTAGCAAGAATGTGTGATCATATTAGGTTGTGCATGGAAGAGTGGTTAAAAGCCACTTGGGAAAAATTAATTTTTACTTATTGCCAATCCTAAAGGTTTTGTTTTTGTTGTGAACGCATGGGTTTTCCAGATTTTGCCAGCTCTGCCCTCCGTTTTGGTCCATCTCCTCTCAGTTTCATGGAAGCCTATTATGTCTTTATCTTGGACAACAAATAGAGGTAGGTTTTTTCTTGTGTTTTAATAGCTTTTAAAATAATCTCAATTCCAATAGGTAAGCAACCTATACATTTACTTCTGAATGACGGTGGATTATTCTGTTTGTTTCTTTATCACTGTGGACTGCTTCTGGATCTTAGTACCACAAAGTGTGGTTTACTTAGTAATGTGACTTCTGCGAAGGATCAGGCCAAGACACAGCAGCCTTGTGTCCTCAAATTCTCTAAATGCCAAGAGGTTTGTACTTTGACAGATGTTAAACTCCTTTACTTTGATCAGTATTCCTTTAGAGATACTGTTGTTATATTTCCTTTATAATAAAAATGGGGAAATAAATTGCCAGGCTTTATGATCCAGAACTGATAAAAATCCTTTGAAATAAAGGCATTTCCTCTTGATTTGTCATTCTCCTAGGAAAGCTTGAAGGAAGGTACCAATTATTTCTGACTGGTGGCAAGGGAATTTTGAGCAATTCTCTATTAACATGTTTTTGGTCATTTGTCAGCTTATCTGTATGGTCTGTTAACACTCAGCACTAATTAACAAAACTCTAAAGAAAGTGAAAAAAAGAATCATCTAAGTTCAGTCAAACTAGCATGACACCAAAAGCCGCTGAGAAAAGTCTTGCTTTTCTAGAAACAGATTCCTAAAAGAAGATTCCAGAGACTGGAGTTATATACAGAATTACAAAAAAATTTTTTTTTACTTACTCCTTATGCATTTCAGCCTAAGTATGCTTTGATCGAATGGTAGAATGAATTTGAGATAAAGTTGATGAAATGCACTTAATGTGCTTATTTTAATGTCCAAACTAGGACACTCCACACATTCAGCTTCTTATCTCATCACATACTAATTTTTTGCCTGCTCTCCCATATTTTTTCCTTTCACTATTTTCCCTCCAGTTTTATTGAGATATAATTGACACACAGCACTATATGAAATTAAAATGTAGAGCATAATGATTTGACTTACATATATTTGAAATTCTTTCAGTAATTTTGGACCCAACTTCTTTTTTTTTTTTTAAACATTTTTATTTATTTATTTGACACAGAGAGAGAGAGAGAGAGAGAGAGCGAGCGCACGCAAGCACAAGCAGGGGGAGCAGTAGGCAGAGGGAGAAGGAGAAGGAAGCTCCCCATTGATCAGGGAGCCTAATATGGGGCTGGAGCTTGATGTGGGACTGGAGCCCAATGCAGGGCTCAATCCCAGAACACTGAGATCATGACCTGAGCTGAAGGCAGACGCTTAACCAGCCGAGCCACTCAGGAGCCCCTGGACCCAACTTCTTTAATATGTGTCAAAGTCACTTGTCTAAAAACTGGTTTTGTTGTAAGTTTTGATAGAGCAATCTTGACTTGGAGATTAACTCTCACACTCTCTATAACCATCCCTAGACATTTGGCAACGTGTGTGTGTGTGTGTGTGTGTGTGTGTGTAAGATCGACAGAGAGAGAGAGAGAGAGCATTATTTATTTTCAAGTAGGATTTTTTTTTTTTTTTTAAAGATTTACTTGAGAGAGAGAACAGATGGGGAGGGGAGTAGTCAGAGAGGGAGAGAGAAACTTACCAGAATTCCATGCTGAGCAGGGAGCCTAACATGGGTCTCAATCCCAGGACCCTGAGATATGACCTAAGGTGAATCCAAAGGTAGGAAGCTTAAGTGACTGCACCATTGAGGCACCCCCAAGTATTATTTAAATATCCAAATAAGGAGTGCCCAGGTGACTTGGTTAAGTGTCTGACTCTTAGTTTGGGCTCAGGTCATGATCTCAGGGTTGGGAGATAGAGCCCCATGTCAGAATCCCCAGTCTGTGCAGAGTCTGCTTAAGACTCTCTCCATCTCCCTCTGCCCCCACCCCATGCCCTCTCTCTCTCTCAAATAATCAAACAATTTTAAATATCCAAATAAAATTTTATTAATGTACAAACTCCTTAGGGGTAAGCATTTGGTTAAGATGGATCATACTAGAAGGGAATTTTTGTCACTATCATTATAAATAGAAGAATTCAAGGAGGCTTAATGAGGCTCTGTCCTCAGTGTAGGTTACCTCATTATGGCTCCAGTGCTAGGATCCTTTTCTTAGTTGGGATTTGTTCCTTAGCAAAGCATCCTGTGGTGCTGTGTTAAATTAGTTCAGTTCTTGTTCATAGTGGTGATTCATTTTTAGTGCTGTGATGTAGTGTCTGATATTTATAAAGCTAGTTTAAAGGTGTAATGAGTGAAACAGATTTATTACACTGGTGACACTCTACTTTCACCTCTGCTAGGGATAAAATATTGATATATGAGGATAAATCAATTTAGAAAGCATGTACTCTTTTGTTATTCACTTTTTAATGAGTGGGCTCATAGGTGGTTAGCCTGATTCACTGGATAGGAGAACATATAGAGATCTGGGGCCTAACCCTCAGTGAGTAGTGAAATATCATCTCCCCGCAAAATGTCCTGTGTGTAGAAGACACACTTTGGAGACCTATAGGGATAACAGATGATTGGTCAAAGATCCTGGATTTATAGGCTCTATCTTTTCTTGTCAGAGCAGGGCAAACACAAAGGTCCTCTAAGTAAAGCTAATTTCTGATAGTATAAGAAGAGTTTATTATAAGAAGAGTTTATAGAGTAATTACAATGTTTCTAACCAGTAGATACTATGTAATTTCTACCTTTTTTTGGTGTGTTTCTCCACTGATTCCCCATATTTTGCTCAACATCTTCTGAACTTCCTTGTAGAATAGCTTCTTAAGACTTTTGATCTGGGGGTAGGATCAGATGTATATTGTGAAATCTTTTATTGGGCTTCCTGTAACAATGGTGAGGACATTGTCTTCTATCCATGGTCTCTAGAAATATTTGCACTTTTTCTGAGAAACTGTTGTAATTTCGTTTTAATGTTTACCACAAGTACTGTAACGAAGTCTGCTCTCCTTTTTGAATTGACTCCTATAAATCTGAATGTGTGACCCATCTATAAAAAATGGAGCCTAATGGGATGTGTTTATGTGTGAAGTCAGTCCAGTTTTTTTTTCCCTTTGTCCTAAAATGCCACCTATTTCTTTTTAATTTAATCGTGTGCATTTGAATGTCTCTGAAAGCCTTCTTTAATCATTTTTGGGAAAAGGTAGTTATAAGAAAAAGTCATTTTAAGGACTCTTTGTCCTTAATACTCATCAATAATTTTTCCTTGTTTGCTAAAGTTCTATTCATTAAGAGGATAACAGAGAGAAGCTCCAGTAACAGGGTCAACTTTGTGAATAGATGAGAAGAAGGAGAAAGATTTGGCAAAGGGATAGAAATTCCCCATTTCTCTTCTTTTTGCTGTCTTGTACATGTCCCATGAAAGACAACTCTATTCGTTCCTGTGGAAATAGAGAGGTTCTCAGAGTGTGGAGAAGGAGAAAAAGAGAGAACACTGTGCTTGGGGGGAAGAAGAGGAATAATTAAAAAGGGAGTCAGAAAGCAGAGAGGGAAGGGTGTGGAGGACCAAGACTATTGATGTCTCTCTTGGTGCCAGTAGAACATGTCCAGATTCCACTCTGACAGCCGCTTTAGGCACAATTGGACAGGAATCAGTGGGTGGTGGATCAATATCCCCAAATTTCCTTCATTTTCTTCATTATTCACATGATTGCTGAAATCATACTGAAACAAATAAAACAAGAAAACTTCATTCAGCCCAAATTTGTTACTTGATATCATTTTGTTTATTCCACATTTCAAAAACCATTGAAGTTTTAATTTTAAGTGAAAATATATTTTTGATTTTCAGAATAATTTGTAATAATATTCTTAGAAGCTATTTTCATAATTCCACTGTTATCTTATGTCATAGTTGCCATAGCGGGAGCAGGGGAAGTGTGTAAGGCATGCCTTTCTTCATGCTGATGGTTCTGGGCTATAATTCTTTCTTTTTTGATCTCCATAATCACTACTAGGTATTGTCGTTCATGCTTATGCCCACATGGGATTTGCATGAGAGGCATCAGAAATAACTTTCACACATTCTTAGAGTGTTTCTACAGAAACATAACTATAAATAGAACAACATTTATGAAGGTGAGCTATACTGATGTTGATAAATAACAGGCAGACCAGTTTGTAGCCAGATTAAAAAAAAAAAAGTGGCTGAGCTTGGGAGAGAAGTAGTATTCTAAGTTTTAAAATCAACATTTAATTTAATTGTAATATGATATTCTTCCAGCCTAATAGACATGTAAGATGAATCCACCAGCATGCTTCTGCCTTTGTACAACCACTGTGGACAGCTTGCCAGCTTTGCCTTGGCCTGAGCTGTCTGGGGATATGGACCTTGACCATGAAACTACTCCAGGCCCACAAAGTTTTCATAACTTACTACCTGAAATTTCTCTTAGTTGCTCTTATTCCTGTTGAATGGGTAGTCCTCCTTGATCAAGCCCTTGAGCTTCTTTCAGTTGCACCAGTAAGAAAATTCCTGCCATACCGAGCAGACTTCTAGCTGAGTTAAAAGTTTCAGGAGAATACAGTCGGCCACAGGTCCCAAGTTGAGTGGGAGCCGCAGTAATGTAAGGACTTGGGCGCTCAGCCTACCTGTTATACTCCACTACCAGTGTAGTTTCTCTTCTGAGAAAAAAAATATAAAATTTAAAAAAATTTTAAATATTTAAAAAGATTTATTTATTTGAGAGAGAGTGTGAGTGGAAGAGAGTCAGAGAATCCTCAAGCAGACTCCCCACTGAGCACAGAGCTAGACGTGGGGCTCAGTCTCAGGACCCCTGAGATCATGACCAGAGCCGAAACCAAGAGTTGGTCCCCTAATGAACTGAGGCACGCAGGCACCCCGCCACTTAGGAGGTATTTTATATCCACACTTTCCTTATCTGTAAGTGGGAATACAGTACTTTCAGTCTCAAGGGATTTTTAGGAGGAACAATTGAGTTAAGATATGTACACTGCTAGACTAGGGCTTGATGCCTGGTGAATGCTACACGTGTGCTTTGTTTTATTTATTTTTAAATTTATTTTTCATTTCAAAATCTTATAAATAAACTTAATTATATCATTTACAATGAAGACAAACTTGTCACAAAGTCAAAAATCTATGGGACCAGGGGCGCCTGGGTGGCTCAGTGGGCTAAGCCTCTGCCTTCGGCTCGGGTCATGATCTCAGGGTCCTGCGATCGAGCCCCACATAGGGCCCTCTGCTCAGCAGGGTGCCTGATTCCCCCCCCCTCTCTCTGTCTCTCTGCCTACTTGTGATGTTTCTCTCTGTTAAATAAATAAAATCTAAAAATGTATATATAAAAAAAAATTCTATGGGACCATTTTTAGGCTACCTTTTATCATTAGAGGGAAAGCTATTGCTGAGTCTTCTTTAAAAGTATGCAGATACATTCACAGAAATATTACAAGAGAAATAATTTAGCTGAGTGACTTTAGTATGCGCTTTTAAGAAACCAGTAATCATATTATGAGTTTCTTCCAGGTATATTGATATATAATTGACAAAATTGTACGGTATTGAAAGTGTACACTGTGATGATTTGATAAAAACTATGAAAGGATTCCCCTCATCTAATTAATTATCACCTCATATATTTATTATATATGCATTCTTTTATATGAATTATGCAAGGATGCTTGGATCCTGTTTATCCATCCTCTTTCCTCTTAAACTTTCGGAAGCTGGTTTTTAATCTGAAGTGTCTGCCATAGACTTTTAAAAAACATTTTATTTTTTTGCTTGTTTCTCTATTTAAATCACTCAGTGCTCATCATTACAAGTTCACTTGTTAATCTCCATCACCTATTTCACCCATCCCTCTCCCACTTTCCCCCTGCAAATCAGGTTATTCTCTGCAGTTAACAGTCTGTTTCTTGGTTTGTCTCCCTCTCCCCCCACCTTTGCTTGTTTGTTTTGTTTCTTAAAGTCCACATCTGAGTGAACTCATGTGGTATTTGTCTTTATCTGTCTGACTTATTTCAGTTAGCATTGTACTCTCTAGCTCCATCCATGTTGTTGCAAATATATATATATATATACACACACATATATATATTCCACATATACGCATATATATGGAATGAAATATTATACAAAAATGAAATATTACCATTTGCAAATAGTATATATATGAATTATATTCTCTCTCTCTATATATATACGTATATATATGTATGTATATGTATATATGTGTAATGTGCCACAGCTTCTTTATCCATTTGTCAATCAATGGACACTTGGGCTGCTTCCATATCTGGGCTGTTATAAATAATGTTGCTATAAACATGGGGTGCATGTATCCCTTAGAATTAGTGTTTTAGTATTCTTTGGGTAAATACCCCGTAGTGTGATTGCTGGATTATAGAGTAGCTCTATTTTTAACTTTTTCAGGAATCTCCATACTGTTTTCCAGAGTGGCTGTGCCGGTTTGCATTCCAACCAGCTGTGTAAGAGGGTTCCTTTTTCTCCACATCCTTGTCAACACTTGTTTCTTGTGTTTTTGATCTTAGCCATTCTGACAAGTGTGAGGTGATAGCTCATTTTAGTTCGATTTGCGTTTAGTTCGATTTGCATCCCTGGTAAGTGATGATGAACATCTTTTCATGTGTCTGTTGATCATCTGGGTGTCTTCTTTGAAGAAATGTCTGTTCATGTCTTCTTCCAATTAAAAATATTGGATTATTTGTTTTTTGGGTGTTGAATTGTGTAAGTTCTTTAATATTTTGGACACTAACCCTTTATTGGGTGTGTCATTTGCAAATAGCTTCTCTCATTCTGTAGGTTGCTTTTCAGTTTTGTTGATCATTTCCTTTGCTCTATAGAAACTTTTTATTTTGATGATGTCTCAATAATTTATTTTTGCTTTACTTTCTTTTGCCTCAGGAGACCTATCTAGAAAAAGTTACTACAGCCAATGTCAAAGAAATTACTGCCTAGGCTCTTTTCTAGGATTTTGATGGTTTCCTCTCTCTTATTTAAGCCTTTGATCCATTTTAAACTTACTTTTGTGTATGATAGAACAAAATGGTCCAGTTTCATTCTTTTGCTTGTTGCTGTCCAGTTATTCCAACACCATTTGTTGAAGAGACTGTGTTTTTTTCCCATTGGATAGTCTTTCCTGCTTTGTGGAAGATTAATCAACCATGTAATTGTGGGTTTATTTCTGGATTTTCTGTTCTGTTCTACTGATCTATATGTCTATTTTTGTGCAGTACCGTACTGTTTTGATTACTACTGCTTTATAATATAACTTGAAGTCTGGAATTGTGATGCCTCCAGCTTTGCTTTTCTTTTTCAAGATTGCTTTGGTTATTTGATGTCTTTCTGCCATAGTCTTTTAAGAAATTAATAGAGAATCACTATTTTAAATTTCTCCCAGCCTCAGGGCGCCTGGATGGTTCAGTGGATTAAGTGTCTGGCTTTGGCTTGGGTCATGATCCCAGTATCCTGAGATTGAGCCCTGTGTTAGGCTCCCTGCTCATGGGGAGTCTGTTTGTCTCTGTGCCCCTTCACCTCCCCCTCACTGTGCTCTCTTGCAAATAAATAAATGAAATCTTAAAAAAAATTTCCCAACCTCAAATGAACTATTTTATTATTTTTCTGTTTCAGTAGTGAAATCTTAGAAATAATACTTTGAGTATAATCAAACATTTATTTCAGGATGCTAATATCTCTCATGGCTTAGAGCAGGGGTCAGCAAACTATGGCCTATAGAAACCTAGCTGCCACCCATTTTTACAGATAGACGTTCTATTGGAGCACAGCCATGTTGATTCATTTACGTATTAACTATAGCAGAGTTGAGGTGTTGTGACAGATACTGTATGTTCTGCAAAACCTGAAATATTAACCACTTGGCTCTTTATAGAATGAGTTTGCTGACTTCTAGTTACAGTATTAGGATTATAGTCTTTTCCAGACTAAAAAAAAAAAATAAGATTTAATTTATTTATTTGAGAGAAAGAGAGAGTGAGTAGGGGGACAGACAGAGGGAGAGTGAGAATCCCAAGCTAACTCCACACTGAGCATGGAGCTCTACATGGGGATTGATTCCCTGACATTGAGATCACAACGCTAGCTGAAGTCAAGAGTTGGCTGCTTAATTAACTGAGCCACACAGGTGCTCCCCAAAATAAATCTTTTATATATACAATTATACATCTGCTTATTGCCTGCTTTTTATTTTTTTTGGCACATCTGCTTATCACCTGTTATTTACATAATATTTTCTTTGAATAAATCCATCACTTTTTAGTTATTTCATAAAAAAGCTTTCTGTTATTTAAGTAGAAACATTAGTAAAACAATAGAAATGGAAGATATTTATGAAAGCAAATATTCTTAAAATGAATTTATTATTAAATTCTAGTTGAATATTTTTCCCTGCCAGTCTGAAAACTGCTATCTTAGGTAATAAAGATGATTTTCAATTGTTGGAGATATAATAAAGACATTCTTGATACCCAGAATGAAACTTTAATCTTGTTTTAATCAAAAAGATTAAGTGAGAATTGAAAAGGAGACACCGTTTTTTCATTACATGGAATTCATGCCACTTAATAACACCTCTGAGTACCTCCTACAATAATCTTGAGTATCACATTTAATCTTGTATATCTGCAGTGACATGCACTATACACTCTCAGAAACCCTTTACACAACAGTAATGGAAGCTGACACTGGCTGAAGTGTATGTATGTATGTATATATCTTTATTTATTTATTTTAAAATTTTTTATTTTTCAATGTTCCAAGATTCATTGTTTATGCACCACACCCAGTGCTCCATGCAATACGTGCCCTCCTTAATACCCACCACCAGGCTCATCCAACCCCCTACTCCCCTCCCCTCCAAAACCCTCAGTTTGTTTCTCAGAGTCCACAGTATTTTTATTTTTTATTATGTTATGCTAGTCACTATACAGTACGTCATTAGTTTTTGATGTAGTGTTCCATGATTCATCATTTGCATATAACACCTAGTGCTCCATGCAATATGAGCCCTCCTTAATACCCATTACCAGGCTAACCCATCCCCTACCCCTCTCCCCTCTAAAACTCTGAGAGTCCATAGTCTCTCCTGATTCATCTCCCCCTCCGATTCTCCCCCCTTCATTTTCCTCTTCCTTCTCCTTATGTCCCCCATGTATTTCTTATGTTCCACAAATAAGTGAAACCATATGATAATTGACTTTCTCTGCTTGACTTATTTTGCTTAGCATAATCTCCTCCAGTTTCATCCATGTTGATGCAAAAGTTGGGTATTCCTCCATTCTAACGTCCATTGTATTTATGGACCACATCATCTTTGTCCATTTGTCTGTTGAAGGGCATCTTGGCTCCTTCAACAGTTTGGCTATTGTGGACATTGCTGCTATGAACACTGGGGTGCATGTGGCCCTTCTTTTCACTACATCTGTATCTTTGGGGTAAATACCCAGTAGTACAATTGCAGGGTCATAGGGTAGCTCTATTTTTAATTTTTTGAGGAACCTCCACACTGTTTTCCAAAGTGGCTGTACCAACTTGCATTCCCACTAACAGTGTAAGAGGGTTCCCCTTTCTCCAAAACCTCTCCAACATTTGTTGTTTCTTGCCTTGTCAATTTATGCCACCTGTAAGGTGGTATCTCAATGTGGTTTTGATTTGAATCTCCCTGATGGCTAATGATGATGAACATTTTTTCATATGTCTGTTAGCCATTCGTATGTCTTCTCTGGAGAAGTGTCTGTTCATGTCTTCTGCCCATTTTTTGACTTATTTGTTTTTGGGTGTTGAGTTTGAGAAGTTCTTTATAGATCTTGGATATCAGCCCTTTGTAGTGTCATTTGCAAATATCTTCTTCAAATCTGTGGGTTGCCTCTTTGTTTTGTTAACTGTTTCATTTGCAGAAGTTTTTTTATCTTGATGAAGTCCCCAAAGTTCTTTTTCACTTTTGTTTCCCTTGCCTTTGGAAATGTGTCTTGAAAGAAGTTGCTATGGCCAGTGTCGAAGAGGTTATTGCCTATATTCTCTACGATTTTGATGGATTCCTGTCTCACATTAACGTCTCTCATCCATTTTGAGTTTATCTTTGAATATGGTGTAAGAGAATGGCCAAATTTTATTCTTCTGTATATAGCTGTCCAATTTTCCCAGCACCATTTATTGAAGAGACTGTCTTTTTTCCATTGGATATTTTCCCCTGCTTTGTTGAGGATTATTTGGCCATAGGGTGGAGGGTCCATATTTTCGCTCTCTATTCCATTCCATTGGTGTATATGTCTATTTTTGTGCCAGTACAATGCTGTCTTGGTGATCACAGCTTTGTAATACAGCTTGAAATCAGGCAACATGATGCCCCCCAGCTTTGTTTTTCTTTTTCAACATTTCCTTTGTGATTCAGGGTCTTTTCTGTTTCCATATAAATTTTAGGATTATTTATTCCAATACTTTGGAAAATGTCTGAGGTATTTTGATCAGGATGGCATTGAAAGTATAGATTGCTCTGGGCAGCTTAGACATTTTAACAATGTTTATTCTTCCAATCCATGAGCATGGAATGTTATTCCATCCTTTTGTGTCTTCAGTTTCTTTCATGAGTGTTCTGTAGCTCCTAGAGTATAGATCTTTACCTCTTTGGTTTATTCTAAGGTATCTTATGGTTTTTGGTGCTATTGTAAATGGAATTGATGCCCTGATTTCTCTTTCTACAGTTACATTGTTAGTGTATATGAAAGCATCTGATTACTGTGCATTGATTTTGTATCCTGCCACATTACTGAATTGCTGTATGAGTTCTAGTAATTTAAGGGTGGAGTCTTTTGGGTTTTTCACATAAAGTATCATGTCATCTGCAAAGAGAGAGAGTTTGACTTCTTCTTTGCCAATGTGAATACCTTTTTTTTTTGTTGTTGTCTAATTGCTGTTGCTAGGACTTCTAGTATAATGTTGAATAATAGTCGTGAGAGTGGGCATCATTTTTGTGTTCCTGATCTTAAGGGAAAGGCCCTCAGCTTTTCCCCATTGAGAATGATACTCACTGTGGTCTTTTCATAGATGGATTTAATGAAATTGAGCAGTGTTCTCTCTATCTCTATACTCTGAAGAGTTTTAATCAGGAAAGGATGCTGTATTTTGTCAAATGCTTTTTCTGCATCAATTGAAAGGACCATGTGGTACATCTCTCTCCTCTTATTAATGTGTTCTACCACATTGATTTGCAAATGTTGAATCACCCTTGCATTCCAGGGATAAATCCCACCTGGTCATGGTGGATAATCCTTTTAATGTACCGTTGGATCCTTTTTTTTTTTTTTTTAAAGATTTTATTTATTTATTAGACAGAGATCACAAGTAGGCAGAGGCAGGCAGAGAGAGAGGGGAAGCAGGCTCCCCACCGAGCAGAGAGCCCGATGTGGGGCTCAGTCCCAGGACCCTGAGATCATGACCCTGAGGACCCAGGACCTGAGCTGAAGGCAGAGGCTTAACCCACTGAGCCACCCAGGCGCCCCTGTTGGATCTTATTAGCTAGGATGTTGTTGAGAAATTTGGCATCCATATTCATCAGGGATATTGGTCTGAAATTCTCCTTTTTGTTGGGGTCTTTGCCTGGTTTTGGGGTCATGGTAATGCTGGCCTCATAGAATGAGTCTGGAATTTTTCCTTCTATTTCTTTTTTTTGAAACAGCTTCAGGAGAATAGGTATTATTTTTTCTTTGAATGTTTGGTAGAATTCCCCAGGGAATCCATCAGGTCCTGGGCTCTTGTTTTTTGGGAGGTTTTTGATCACTGCTTCAATCTTGTTACTGGTGATCAGTCTGTTCAAGTTGTCAGTTTCTTCCTGTTTCAGTCTTGGTAGTTTATTGGTTTCCAGGATTACATCCTGGAAGTTGCTTAATTCTTCCAGGTTGCTTAATTTATTGGCATACAGTTATAGATAATAATTTCTGATAATTGTTTCTATTTCCTTGGTGTTAGTCGTGATATCTCCCCTTTCATTCACAATTTTATTAATTTGGTCCTTTCTCTTTTCTTTTGGATAAGTCTGGCCAGTGGTTTATTAATCTTATTAATTCTTTCAAAGAACCACCTTCTAGTTTCATTGGTGTGTTCTACTGTATTTCTGATTTCTAATTCATTGATCTCTGCTCTAATCTTAATTATTTCCCTTCTCAGGCATGAGTTAGGCTTAATTTTTGTGTTCATTCTCCACTTCTTTAAGGTGTAAAGACAGTTTGTATATTTGGGATTTTTCTATTTTTTTGAATGAGGCTTGGATGGCCATATATTTCTCCTTAGGACCACCTTTGCCATATCCCATTGGTTTTGGACTAATGTGTTTTTGTTCTTATTGGCTTCCATAAATTGCTTATGTTCTTCTTTGATTTCCTAGTTGACCCAAACATTCTTGAGCAGAATGGTCTTTAGCTTCCAAGTGTTTGAACTTCTCCCAAACTTTTTCTTGTGATTGAATTCCGGTTTCAAAACATTGTGGTCTTAGAATATGCAGGGAATAATTTATATGCTGGAATAATCCAGCTTTTGGTATCAGCTGAGACCTGAGTTGTGACCCAGTATGTGGTCCATTCTGGAGAAAGTTTCATGTGCGCTCAAGAAGAATGAGTATTCTGTTGTTTTAGGGTAGAATATTCTGTGTATATCTATGAGGTCCATCTGGTCCATTGTTTCATTCAAAGCTCTTGTTTCTTTGTTTCTTTTATGCTTAAATGATCCTTCTATTGCTGAGAATGGAATGTTGAGGTTTCCTACTATTAATGTATTATTATTAGTATGTCTCTTTGTTTGGTTAACAGTTGGCTTATGTGGTTGGTTGCTCCCATGCTGGGAGCATAGATATTTACAATTGTTAGATCTTCTTGTTGGATAGACCCTTTAAGAATGATATAGTGGCCTTCTATATCTCTAACTATAGTCTTTAGCTTAAAATCTAATTTGTCTGATAGGAGAATTGCTACTCCATATTTCTTTTCAGGTCTGTTGGCATGCGAGATGGTTCTCCATCCCTTCACTTTCAGTCTGAATGTATCTTTAGGTTCAAAGTGAGTCTCTTGTAGACAGCATATAGATGGGTGCTGTCTTTTTAATCCAGTCTACAACCCCGTGCTGTTTTATGGGAGCATTTAGGTCGTTCACACTTTGAGTGATTATTAAGAGATATGATTTGATTGTCATCATGTTGCCTGTGAAGTCCTTGTTTTTATAGATTGTCTCTGTAAATTTCTGTTCTCTGTCACTATTGGGGTCTTTCCCCTTTTAGAGAACCCCTGTTAATATTTCTTGCAGGGCCAGCTTAGTGGTCACATAGTCTGTCAGTTTCTGCCGTTCCTATAAGCTCTTTATCTCTCCGTCCATTCTGAATGACAGCCTTCCCAGATAAAGTATTCTTGGCTGCATGTTCTTCTCATTTAGTACCCTGAATATGTCTTGCCAGGCCTTTCTGGCTTACCAGGTCTCTGTGGGCAGGTCTGACATTATTCTGATGTTCCTCTTAAGGAATCTCTTCGACCTAACTACCCTTAAGCTGGTTTCTTGGTTCTAAGATTTGTGAGTTTTACTATTATATGCTGGGGCATTAGTCTGTTCTCCTTGATTTGGGGAGGGATCCTCTCTGCCTCTAGGGCATGAATGCTTGTTTCATTCCCCAAATCAGGGAAGTTGTCAGCTATGATTTACTTTGATCTATCTTCTAGTCCTCTCTCTCTCTCGACCCTCTCAGGGATTCCAATAATTCTGACACTGGAATGTTTCATGGTGTCATTTCTCATTTTCATGGATTTTAAGAATCCATGTTCCAAGCCTCCTCCTGTTCTTTCTTTTCTATCAGTTTGTCTTTTAGATCACTAGTTAGTTCTTCTGCCTTGTTTACCCTACCTGTTAGAGTATCTAGATTACTTTGGATCTCATTGATAGCATTTTTAAGTTCTGCCTGATTAGCTTCCTTTTCTGCCCTTAGAGAATCTATGTTGCCATTAATGTTTTTCTCCATCCTAGCTATTGTTTTCATAACTGTTACCCTGAAGTCCATTTCTGACATCTTGCTTATATCCATATCCATTATTTATATGGACATGGATATCCATATCCATGTATAACAGAAATCACAGTCTCTGAGTCTTTCCTATTTTGGGGGTTTCTCCTCTTAGTAATTCTGTTGAGGGGTGGTTGAGGGAATGTTAGGGTCCAAATTATTGACCACAACCCAAGCAAGATGCACCTGCTTTATAGGGACCTTAGGGTTTTGGGGCTCTTGTTCTTCCTGGCTGTGTTCTGGAGGAGGAAACTGGTGTGTTGTTACTCAGGCAATCCTGTTTGGGCAGAGTTGCCCTGCCTCCTGTGTGGGGGTGATGGGCTCAGTGAAAACTGGCTTTTGGGGCTTTTTTTCTCTGGTGACTTGCCCCGGTGGCTTCCTGCATCTCTTCCAAGAGTCAGAACAGAAGTGACCATATCCAAACCTCTGTCTCAGAACAGAGTGATCACAGTCTGCTCTCCGCAGAGCTCTCCAGGCCACACTGTCTCTGTTGCTGTTTGTGCTGCTAAAATCCACAGTGTCCTGGGTTGTACGCCCCACAGCAGCACTCCCAGCCCTCGCCTCCACGTCCAGGCACATTTCTGCCCTTTGTCCTTCTAAAACTGCCAGCTGCTCCCAGTGTGCATTTGTGCCCCTGCAGCTCCAGGTTTCGGTCTGGCAGGCTGCCCTAAAATCCTTTCTCCACCACTACTGGTCTGCGAGTCTGTGCCCAGTTCCCAGTGCAGGAGTCTTTTGTGTTCTGGTGGTGCAGGATCCTGGAGGCTCACTCCCCCTTCCATTTATCTTTTGATATCTGCCCCACAGAATCACGGCTCCCTGCTTCATACCTCAAGCCCAACTGCTAGAGACGCTCTGTTTGTAGAGATCCATGTATATCTTCTTACAGCTCAGGCTGATTTCATGGGTGTTCAGAAATCCAGCTCAATTCCGGGGACTGATTGAAATAGGGTTTCCTTCTCCTCTGCCATCTTTTTTTTTCTATCTGAAGGTGTATTTAGAGTGTATTCTTTGCTGGCATCCTTGTAAGAGCTCTGTGTGCACAAACTTATATAGTTCTCACAACGAGCTCTAAAATAGGTTCTACTTTCTTCCCATTGTACAGATGTGACAGCTAAGGCAGAAGGAGGCTGGTAACTTGCTGAAGGTCCCTTCAACAAATAAAAGAGAAAGCTGGCAATAATTGAGGGTTAGGAATGTAGGCTTGACCCCCAATTGTGCTTCTAGAAAACTTGAGATCACTTGTGAGTTTTCACCTTTGTCTCTGCATTACAGTTATTTTAGTAGGTATTTGTGAGAAATTTCTGTTAGAAACTGCTGTCTTAGTAAGGAAACACTACTGTTTTTTTTAAATTTTTTTATTTTAATTAAATATAATGTATTTTTATCCCCAGGGGTACAGGTCTGTGAATCACCAGGTTTACACATTTCACAGCACTCATCATAGCACATACCCTCCCCAATGTCCATTTCCCCACCACCCTCTCCCGTCCCCCCTCCCCCCAGAAACCCTCAGTCTGTTTCTTGAGATTGAGTCTTTTATGGTTTGTCTCCCTCCCAATCCCATCTTTTCATTTTTTCTTTTCCTACCTCCCCCCAACCCCCCCCGCCGCCTTGCATCTCCACTTCCTCATATCAAAGAGATCATATGATAGTTGTCTTTCTCCGATTGACTTATGATACCCTCTAGTTCCATCCACGTTGTCGCAAATGGCAAGATTTCATGTCTTTTGATGGCTGCATAGTATTCCATTGTGTATATATACCACCTCTTCTTTATCCATTCATCTGTTGATGGACATCTAGGCTCTTTCCACAGTTTGGCTATTGTGGACATTGCTGCTGTAAACATTCGGGTGCACGTGCCCCTTCAGAGCACCACGTTTGTATCTTTAGGATATATACCCAGTAGTGCAATTGCTGGGTCGTAGGGTAGCTCTATTTTCAGTTTTTTGAGGAACCTCCAGGCTGTTTTCCAGAGTGGCTGCACCAGCTTGCATTCCCACCAGCAGTGTAGGAGGGTTCCCCTCTCTCCGCATCCTCACCAGCATCTGTCATTTCTTGACTTGTTAATTTTAACCATTCTGACTGGTGTGAGGTGGTATCTCATTGTGGTTTTGATTTGTATTTCCCTGATGCCGAGTGATGTGGAGCATTTTTTCATGTGTCTGTTGGCCATCTGGATGTCTTCTTTGCAGAAATGTCTGTTCATGTCCTCTGCCCATTTCTTGACTGGATTATTTGTTCTTTGGGTATTGAGTTTGCTAAGTTCTTTATAGATTTTGGATACTAGCCCTTTATCTGATATGTCGTTTGCAAATATCTTCTCCCATTCTGTCAGTTGTCTTTTGGTTTTGTTAACTGTTTCCTTTGCTGTGAAAAAGCTTTTGATCTTGATGAAATCCCAATAGTTCATTTTTGCCCTTGCTTCTGTTGCCTTTGGCGATGTTCCTAGGAAGAAGTTGCTGCGGTTGAGGTCAAAGAGGTTGCTGCCTGCATTCTCCTCAAGGATGTTGATAGATTCCTTTCTCACATTGAGGTCCATCATCCATTTTGAGTCTATTTTCCTGTGTGGTGTAAGGAAATAGTCCAATTTCATTTTTCTGCATGTGGCTGTCCAATTTTCCCAGCACGATTTGTTGAAGAGGCTGTCTTTTTTCCATTGGATATTCTTTCCTGCTTTGTCGAAGATTAGTTGACCATAGAGTTGAGGGTCTATTTCTGGGCTCTCTATTCTGTTCCATTGGTCTATATGTCTCTTTTTGTGCCAGTACCATACTGTCTTGATGATGACAGCTTTGTAATAGAGCTTGAAGTCTGGAATTGTGATGCCACTGACTTTGGCTTTCTTTTTCAATATTCCTTTGGCTATTCGAGGTCTTTTCTAGTTCCATATAAATTTTAGGATTATTTGTTCTATTTCTTTAAAAAAAATGGATGGGATTTTGATAGGGATTGCATTAAATGTGTAGATTGCTTTAGGTAGAATAGACATTTTCACAATATTTGTTCTTCCAATCCATGAACATGGAATATTTTTCCATTTCTTTGTGTCTTCCTCAATTTCTTTCATGAGGACTTTATAGTTTTCTGAGTATAGATTCTTTGCCTCTTTGGTTAGATTTATTCCTAGGTACCTTATGGTTTTAGGTGCGATTGTAAATGGGACTGACTCCTCAATTTCTCTTTCTTCTGTCTTGTTAGTGTAAAGAAATGTGACTGATTTCTGTGCATTGACTTTATATCCTGACACTTTACTGAATTCCTGTATAAGTTCTATCAGTTTTGGAGTGGAGCCTTTTGGGTTTTCCACATATAGTATCATATCATCTGCAAACAGTGATAGTTTGACTTCTTCTTTGCCAATTTGGATGCCTTTAATTTCTTTTTGTTGTCTGATTGCTGAGGCTAGGACTTCTAGTACTATGTTGAACAGCAGTGGTGATAACGGACATCCCTGCCGTGTTCCTGACCTTAGCGGAAAAGCTTTCAGTTTTTCTCCATTGAGAATGATATTTGGGGTGGGTTTTTCATAGATGGCTTTGATAATATTGAGGTATGTGCCTTCTATCCCTACACTTTGAAGAGTTTTAATCAGGAAGGGATGCTGCACTTTGTCAAATGCTTTTTCAGCATCTATTGAGAGTATCATATGGTTCTTACTCTTTCTTTTATTAATGTACTGTATCACATTGATGGATTTGTGGATGTTGAACCAACCTTGCAGCCCTGGAATAAATCCCACTTGGTCGTGGTGAATAATCCTTTTAATGTACTGTTGGATCCTATTGGCCAGTATTTTGGTGAGAATTTTCGCATCTGTGTTCATCAAAGATATTGGTCTGTAATTCTCTTTTTTGGTGGGATCCTTGTCTGGTTTTGGGATCAAGGTGATGCTGGCCTCATAGAATGAGTTTGGAAGTTTTCCTTCCATTTCTATTTTTTGGAACAGTTTCAGGAGAATAGGAATTAATTCTTCTTTAAATGTTTGGTAGAATTCCCCTGGGAAGCCGTCTGGTCCTGGACTTTTGTTTGTTTGGAGATTTTTGATGACTGTTTCAATCTCCTTACTGGTTATGGGTCTGTTCAGGTTATCTATTTCTTCCTGGTTCAGTTGTGGTAGTTTATACGTCTCTAGAAATGTATGCATTTCTTCCAGATTGTCAAATTTGTTGGTGTAGAGTTGCTCGTAGTATGTTCTTATAATTGTTTGTATTTCTTTGGTGTTGGTTGTGATCTCTCCTCTTTCATTCATGATTTTATTTATTTGCATCCTTTCTCTTTTCTTTTTGATAACTCTGGCCAGGAGCTTATCAATCTTATTAATTCTTTCAAAGAACCAGCTCCTAGTTTTGTTGATTTGTTCTATTGTTTTTTTGGTTTCTATTTCATTGATTTCTGCTCTGATCTTTATGATTTCTCTTCTCCCGCTGGGTTTAGGCTTTCTTTGTTGTTCTCTCTCCAGCTCCTTTAGGTGTAGGGTTAGGTTGTGTATTTGAGACCTTTCTTGTTTCTTGAGAAAGGCTTGCACCGCTATATATTTTCCTCTCAGGACTGCCTTTGTTGTGTCCCACAGATTTTGAACCGTTGTGTTTTCATTATCATTTGTTTCCATGAATTTTTTCAATTCTTCTTTAATTTCCTGTTTGACCCATTCATTCTTTAGAAGGATGCTGTTTAGTCTCCATGTATTTGGGTTCTTTCCAAATTTCCTCTTGTGATTGAGTTCTAGCTTCAGAGCATTGTGGTCTGAAAATATGCAGGGAATGATCTCAATCTTTTGGTACCCATTGAGACCTGATTTATGACCCAGGATGTGGTCTATTCTGGAGAATGTTCCATGTGCGCTAGAGAAGAATGTGTATTCTGTTGCTTTGGGGTGGAATGTTCTGAATATATCTGTGATGTCCATCTGGTCCAGTGTGTCATTTAAGGCCTTTATTTCCTTGTTGATCTTTTGCTTAGATGATCTGTCCATTTCAGTGAGGGGAGTGTTAAAGTCCCCTGCTATTATTGTATTACTGTCGATGTATTTCTTTGATTTTGTTATTAATTGGTTTATATAGTTGGCTGCTCCCATGTTAGGGGCTTAGATATTTAAGATTGTTAGGTCTTCTTGTTGGACAGACCCTTTGAGTATGATATAGTGTCCTTCCTCATCTCTTATTATAGTCTTTGGCTTAAAATCTAATTGATCTGATATAAGGATTGCCACCCCAGCTTTCTTCTGATGTCCATTAGCATGGTACATTGTTTTCCACCCCGTCACTTTAAATCTGGAGGTGTCTTCGGGTCTAAAATGAGTTTCTTGTAGGCAGCATATTGATGGGTTTTCTTTTTTTATCCATTCTGATACCCTGTGTCTTTTGATTGGGGCATTTAGTCCATTAACATTCAGGGTAACTACTGAGAGATATGAATTTATTGCCATTGTATTGCCTGTAAGGTGACTGTTACTGTATATTGTCTCTGTTTCTTTCTGATCTACTACTTTTAGGGTCTCTCTTTGCTTAGAGGACCCCTTTCAATATTTCCTGTAGAGCTGGTTTGGTGTTTGCAAATTCTTTCAGCTTTTGTTTGTCCTGGAAGCTCTTTATCTCTCCTTCTATTTTCAATGATAGCCTAGCCGGATATAGTATTCTTGGCTGCATGCTTTTCTCATTTAGTGCTCTGAATATATCATGCCCGTTCTTTCTGGCCTGCCAGGTCTCTGTGGATAGGTCCGCTGCCAATCTAATGTTTTTACCCTTGTATGTTACCGACTTCTTTTCCTGGGCTGCTTTCAGGATTTTCTCTTTGTCACTAAGACTTGTAAATTTTACTATCAGGTGACGAGGTGTGGACCTATTTTTATTGATTTTGAGGGGCGTTCTTAGCATCTCCTGGATTTTGATGTTTGTTCCCTTTGCCATATTAGGGAAATTCTCTCCAATAATTGTCTCCAATATACCTTCTGCTCCCCTCTCTCTTTCTTCTTCTTCTGGAATCCCAATTATTCTAATGTTGTGTCGTCTTATGGTGTCGCTTATCTCTCAAATTCTCTCCTCGTGGTCCAGTATTTTTTGTCTCTCTTTTGCTCAGCTTCTTTATTCTCTGTCATTTGGTCTTCTATATCACTAATTCTTTCTTCTGCCTCATTTATCCTAGCAGTGAGAGCTTCCATTTTTGATTGCACCTCATGAATAGCTTTTTTGATTTCCACTTGGTTAGATTTTAGTTCTTTTATTTCTCCAGAAAGGGCTTTTATCTCTCCGGAGAGGGTTTCTCTAATACCTTCTATGCCTTTTTCGAGCCTGGCTAGAACCTTGAGAATTGTCATTCTGAGCTCTAGATCTGTCATGTTACCAATGTCCGTATTGATTAGGTCTCCAGCCTTTGGTATGGCCTCTTGTTCTTTTTTTTGAGGTGAGTTTTTCCGCCTTGTCATTTTGTCCAGGTAAGATTTGCTTTCTCCTGCTGTGGACTTCCGCTGTTCTTGGTGACTGAATTTGGTTTTGAATGGGTTTCTTGTTGATCTTCTAGGGGAGGGGCCTGTTGTAGTGATTCTCAAGTGTCTTTGCCGCAGGCGGAATTGCACCGCCCTTGCCAGGGGCCGGGCTAAGTAATCTGCTTGGGTTTGCTTTCGGGAGCTTTTGTTCCCTGAGCGCTCTCAGTAGATTTCCGGAGGACGGGAATGAAGATGGCGGCCTCCCAATCTCTCGGCCCAGAGGAGCCGAGAGCTTGGGGTTCTGCTCCTCAGTGCGCTCTCAGAGCAAAGCACCCAACCACCCCGCCTCCCTGGCCTGCTGTCGCACCTTGAGGAAAGCAGTCAATTGCTGGAGCTGGAGAAAAGCGCTGGGTCGCTTCCGTCTCCGCAGCCTCCAGCCGCGCTCCGAGCCCACCCAGCCTGCGACTGGCACAAGGTAACCCCGGGCTTAGAGCTCACTCCTCGGCTTTGTCACTGTAGCCGGCTTCCCCTCTCTAATACCTGCGAGCTCTGTGGCACTCAGACACCCCCAGTCCTTCTGTGACCCTGCGGGACCTGGGGTTATGCTGACCCCGCCCGGGCTTCCCCCCGGTTTAGCCTCTGGAGCGATGTCTCCCAGTGGAGCCGACTTTTAAAAGTCCCGATTTTGTGCTCCGTCGCTCCGCTGCTTGCCAGGAGCTGGCCCCTCCCCCCGGGGTCTATCTTCCCGTCGCTTTGGATTCACTTCTCCGCAGGTCCTACCTTTCAGAAAGTGATTGATTTTGTTTCTAGATTTGTTGCTCTTCTTCTCTTCGATTTCCCGTTGGATTTGTAGGTGTTCACAATGGTTAGATAAGCTGTCTAGCTGATCTCCTGCTACCCGATGTCGTCTCAGCCTGCTACTTCTCCGCCATCTTGACTCCTCCGGAAACACTACTATTTTATGTATTTTTCTAAAACTGAGGTATCTCTTTTCAAGTTTGAAATTGCTGAGAATGAACATTAATGAATAAATTAATTAATTTCGTGCTGTATTAGTGCAATATTTTTAAAGTTGTAAAATGTCTAGTTCTCTAAAGATGCAATAAAATTCTCGAGATTATATTTCACATTAATAAATATGTGGTGGCAATGTCATTTGGTAGAGCAGTTTTGGTAAATAAGTTTAAAATGTGTTTTAAGGACCATTATAAAATTTCTTTCCTTAAACCCCAAGTTCAACTACGGTGATTCTATTGTGATGAAGTACTATAAATAATATTAAAATTAAAGATAATTTGGAAACAAGCAAACAAACAAAAACACTCAATACAACCTTTGGAGTCAAATAGACTCCAGCATGTGAGCATATTGCTAGTCCATAATGAGATCGTGATAGGCTTCAGAATGTGCTATCTCAAAATATGGCACCTTGACATATTGAATATTTTAAACTTAAGGAGTTTGAGAGAACAGGAGAATCAGGAAGGTCAGTGTTGGTCATAAAACTCTCTTGTGAGAGGTGCCCTCCCTGTACGGGAGGCAAGGAGCACTCTTATCTCTGAAGACAAGGGAAATCAAGAAGACTCCTAACAAACAAGGGTTTCTCAGTTTCCCCCAGTTCACTATACTTAACCTCACACTCCTTGACCTATATCATATTTCTCCATCACTGTCCACTCCTCATTAAACCTAGCCTAAAAGATACTCAAGTTTAACTATTCTTCCACTCTGTGTTTCCTTATGAAGGATTCTGTGTCACATAGAACTCATGTTAAATAAATGTGATGCTTTTTTCTTGTTAGTCTGTTAGTTTGATTTTCAGACCCAGTCAGGGACCGTACAAGAACTTAGGAAAACTTTTTTCCCCCCAACCCTGGCAATAGACTAAAGACATAATTAATATAACATCTGAACCAAAGAGTAGAGGAAATGGTATTTACTCAAAGGGAGCTAATTATAGGGGCCAGGTGAGAGTTCCTACTTCAGTTTGGGCTTTTGTGTTTTCAGTGGTACCAAATTTGGAAAAATAAAACAAAACAAAACAAAATATGGCCATGTATGGCAGAACGAGCCAGACTATATTTGATTTCTGGCTCTGCCCCTGAATGGTTTTAGGCTGCTTAACTTCCTTGAGTCTTGGTTCATAATCATCAAGCAGAGATAAAAACTGCCTATCCTCTTTTAAGTACTAAATGAAACAATGTGTATAATGGGTCTCAAGAACATGGTTCTTTCAAGAAATGTTAGCTATTTTCCTTCTGTTTTGCTTTTTTTGTTTGTTTGTTTTGTTTTTAACACGTATTAAAGCAAGAAGACCAAACCAATTAGGACAGAATAACACAGCTGAGGATGTTTGCCTTGCCTAAGGTGTGACAATTCTCTTTGTGATGTGAAAGCAGTATTTTTTTACTTTTTGCCACCAAACATTAAATTTGATGCAGATTTCAAGTTCAATGTGAGATAATCTTCATTTGTGTGCAAACACCAAGTAACTCAGTAACAAACAGAGGACCCAAGCAATTAGGAGTTGAACCAGCTTCTGACATTTCCTAGCCCTGTGACCTTGAGCAAGTTAAATGTTCCATGCCTTAGTTTCCTCATCTGTAAGATGAGGATAACAAGAGTACATCCCTCAAAAGGCTAGGGAAATCTAGATTATGATTTTATAGATTAATAGCATTATCTGATACATATAAACATTGTATATATTATTAGAAAATACTTTGACATTTCTTAAAAATGTCAGTGAGGTAATAATTTTAAGTCTTCTTAAAGCTGTTGGTAAATGTTGTTTTATCATTGTATCACAAATCTTCCATGTATGAGCTCTTCAATATTGAGAGAGGCTGAATTCAACTCTGGTGTCTTTAGTCTTCATGAAGTACATAATATGTTTTCTTGTTGTCAAGGTAACAGGATTCAAGTAGGTTTTGTAAAATAAGAATGGGAATCATTAAAAAAAATAGTACCAGGAAATACGTTAGAAGGGGAGATGGCTTAATAAGAGACTTTTAATGAAGCAAAAGTGGCTAAATTTCACTGAAGGCAGAGAATCAATTGCTCTGCAGTTCAGTTGCTTTATTGTAAGTCACCTGTATTTTCAAACAAGAGGTTGGCATTTAATATCCCCATTGTAATGAGGCAGAACTTTTGAGAGTAAGAACATGAGGAGCTGGTACAGACTTTTTCCCTTGAAAAAAGGATGTAAAATAGCAGTAGATTTCACTGACTTATGTTGGGGGAAGAATGGTATGTGAAGAGATGTGACAGAATGAGTCTTAGTAGTACAAAGGGTATACCTATATAATCATTTCACCAGCTTCTCTCTTCGAATTCTGGAATCAACTAAACTCAGGTGCTAAGTTAAAAATTAATAATAAAACAAATCTAGGGAAATCGCATTTGGAAACACATAATCTCATTTATATATTACCTAATTTAAATTGTTCAGAGGAAGGACTTCTGCTATTTTGGCTTTCTACTGTGCATCCACTAGTTATATGAAAGTAGGTAGTTAGTTAGGTTCGAACAGGATACCTGGAGGCCAGCAGAGAGGAAGTCATAGCCAGCTTTGGAAAAGTCAGAGGCCTGTCCTGGCAGCACTCCATATGAAGCTGGTTTAAACCAGACAGGCCCAAGATGGCAGGTGCCATGACAGGAAACCCCTGACTACATAAGGAAGAAAAGGCCCGAAACCCGCCTTCCAAGAAATCCTGACCCCAAGTAATGAATATTCCACCCCCTAGTTGACAGTGTCAGTAAAGGAGATCCTGAACCGAGGGCATGGCGCATAGTGCTCTTATACTTCCCCGCCCCACATCTCCAGTGTACTTTCACTTTAATAAGTTTCCCTGCTTGTATTGCTTGTCTTCTGTATTGTGTGTGTGTCCTAGAATTCTTTCTTGTGATGAGACCAAGAACTTTTGGTGGCATCTTTGAGACAGGCTGGGTCAAGGCCCCAGAGCCTGGGGTCTTCCCAGTTTATCTGGCAACAGTTATAAAAACAAAGATGTGTTAATTCTGTTTTGGGGATGCCAAGAAAAGAGGAGTATATGAAGAAAAAGAGCAAGGAATATGAGATGTTTTACAACTTTTTGTTAATTGTGTTTTGATCTTAATATAATACATTCTGTTTAGTTAACCTGATAACTATATATTAAAAACATGTTAGCGAAAAAAAAAAAACCAAAACCAAACAAACAAAAAAAACAAAAAAAAACCATGTTAGCGATCCTAATTGTGTGGAGTGGTCAAGGTCTTAACTGAAATTAATAGAAATTAACTCTAGTTTTGTTTTGTTTTTGTTTTTGTTTTTAATAATAAAAAGGCAGTTCTGCTTGAGCTCAGTATTGGACTCTATGCTGATGGCCAATGCCATCACAGATTCTAGCCAGTCCCTTTTCTTGGCCTCACTTGGTCTAGGTTCAAAGTCCTGGGCAGAGAGCCAGCTGGCTGAGCCTGGGCCACATGCTTGTGCCCTGGCTGCAGGGGTGAGGAGCTGAACCATCTGCTTCCCCTTAGATGCCATAGTGGGTGGAGGGGAACTTGCTTCCTACCAAGTCACACATTGAGGTCCCTCTAAGTTAGGATGGAAGTTTAGATACTGGGTAAACAATAACAATAGATACCCTAGAGTGCAATTTTTAAAAACTATAAAAAAATAAAGGACTGGAATCAAGTTGCTTTATGTATGTGCCATATATATAGTGGGCTGTACCTATCTGAGAACTCAGGAAAATTGCAGTTAATATCTTACTAGAAGTATGTCCCCTCCTGGATGTCCTAGAAGTATAGCTCCATCTCACTCAAGGTGATTTAAAGTCTTCTGGCAAGCAAAGTATCCCTCTTTCCTGAACCATGGGGAAGGAAGGAAGTAGAAATAGCTTGAACACTAAACTCTCCTAAATATAACGTCTTCTCTCTCTCTAGTCTGGCTTTTAAATTGACTAGGTGATATTTGTAGAGCTGGTTCTGCTAGAAGTCCTCTACCACAGGGAGATGTCTTGTACCAGCTGCTGCTCTTTATTAAAAGTTAGAATGTGGATGTACAGCATCTTTTACTCTCAGCTTGGGGTCTTAGTCTTAATTCCACACAACAGGAAAAATTCCTGTTTTTACCCATTAGCTTACAGTCTGTGCTACTGAAGAGAACAGAATAAATGGATCGGATAAATGGCACTCAAAGACAAGATAAAAGAAGTCTGTCTTGAGAGAAAAGAATCTGCAGATGGAAGGACACAGGGTGTGCTATGGAAAAGATGGTACAGTAGGACAAATATCAAGCTATAGCCTAGAGATGTTACTGAATTTCAAGGACCTAGAAATGATCCCTAGGGCAAAAGAAAAATGATAACCCAGTTAGACATAGTGCCTTTCAATGATAGAATATCATAGGACAATATCAGATATCTAAGAGGAAAAAATGTGACTCAATGATTCTTTGATTCTATTAGAGATAAAAATCAATGACAGATATTTTCAAATATGCAAAAAAAAATAGCAAAATTACCTGATAAAGATTTCAGAAATAGGGAAACTGCTATTAGAAGTGCTTGGTTTAGAATTTATATTAGGGCTCAACTATTATGGATATTGTGATGATAGGGCAACATGTAAGTGTTATAAATGTAGACTATGTAAAAATAATAACCTCGAAAGCAAAATACTGGGAGATGGGGAGAAAAAAGTGTGAGGTAGAAGGAAATTTAACTACTTTTTTAGCGGGCAGTCAGAAAATACATTCTAAAGTGGATACTTCAAGAAATATAGTTTATCATTTAAACTTTTCTTTAAAAAAACAAAAAAGAGAGACCAGAAGCAACTTTGTAAAAAAAAATAGAAATAAAGAAGGTACTAAAATCAGAAAATATAAATAAAATATCAGGAATAAGAACAAAGCATATTTGTTTTAAAAAATAAAGGTAAATGAGATAAATTACCCTTAAGAGAAGGATTCTCAGGTTAGTTTCTGTGAGAATAGGGGTTTTTGTCTGTATCATTCACCATTATATCTTTAGTGCTTGGAATAGAGACAGAGTCAAACTGGCTTGAAAATAAGGGGACTATTTGGCGTGTATGTTAAAAAACAAAATTCAACTGAATGAATTTTAAAGGTCTTACTGGTTTTATTCAACAATTCATGAATCAGGCAGCATCCAATCTAGTAGATAGAATCTCCTAGGAGCTGTACAAAATGAAAGACTTTTCTAGGCAGAAGGGAGAAGGGCCAAGGAAGTTATACTAGGCAAAAAAGTGGATTGATTATTTCCTTTAGGGGATGGTGCGGGTCTGTCAGGCTGATTACCTCACTAGTGCTGATTAGGTGATTCCTGATTGACTGCTTTAAGATTCCATTTCAGGGAGAGCTGAAACTACAGTTAAGTTAAAATTGTGGTTTGGTGATGGGGCTTAGTATAAGTGACTCTAATTTGGGTTTGTTGTCTTGTTTTTAACACATGTAACCAAAAGTTCAGTGGATTAGTGAGTGCCATAGGGTCTATGACCTTATTTTTGGTTTTCAGTGAAGGTCCTTGGTGTGTACCCTACTTTGTGGGACTTGTTTTCAAGCCTGCTTTCCTCGTGGTCATAAGAGAGCTGCCCATAGTAACTGGAAATGTGGTTCCTCATTCACAGTCTTCCTTCTCCTCCTTATCCACCCCCCTCTGCCCCCAAATCCCAACTGCTCTAAACCAGTTACAGTGGAAAGGCAGATAGGATTGCTTCCTGGTTTATTTTTTTATTTTTAAGATTATTTATTTATTTATTTGACAGAGAGAGAGAGAGAGAGAGAGACAGCGAGATCAAGAACATGAGCAGACGGCATGGAAGAGGGAAAACAGGCTTCCTGCTGAGCAGGGAGCCTGATGTGGGGCTCAATCCCAGGACCCAGGGATCATGACCTGAGCCAAAGGCAGATGCTTAACGACTGAGCCACCCAGGTACCCCCTGGTCTAGGTTTTAGACCAGAGTTCTCAAAGTGTAAACCACAGATCTCCAGAGGTTCCGAAGGCTCTTTCAAGAGATCTGCAAGGTTAAAACTATTTTTATAATAAAACTAGAAGATGATTTGCCCTTTTCAGTGTACTGACATTTGCTGTGATGATTCAAAAGCTGATAGATAAAAGTGCTGGTGCCTCAGCGTGATTCATGGCAATGTCACCAAGCTGCACTAGTGATCATTGTAGTTTTCTTTACCAGTCACTCATAGCCAAAAAGGCCAGTTTCACTTATGAATGTCATTGATAACTCCATAAAAACTGTGAATGTAACTAAACCTTGGCCTTTGATGCAAGTCTTTTCAGTGTTTTTTATGCTGAAATGAAAAGTAAGCAAGAAGCACGCGTGTAGTATCTTGAAGTATAACGAATGTCTCTGGTTGTCTCAAGGAAAGCATTTTGAGATTATTTGAGTTGCAACTGAACTAACTTCTTTTTTTCCCAAATAGCACCATTTTATTTCAAAGAATCTCTGGCAGACAAACTATTGTTTTTCAGACTTGAATATTTGACAGGCATTTTATTGAAAACAAATGAAGTCAATCTGTCACTTCAAGGAAACCACCAATAGTATTTTTTCCCCCCCAAAGATAAAACTCAAGCTTTCAGGCAAAAAACTTGACTTTTGGAAAACTTGTGTCTGTTACCACGAGCTCAACAGCATCCTGATATCAAAAGACTTTTTTGATTATATTGATGGTGATATTACCAAATGTGATTTTTTTGGATATTGTATGATGAAATATGTCAGCATTTAGAAGATTCATATAACTTAGATCCATTCACATTACAAAATAGACCAATCATAAATTTTTAAGATTTATTTATTTGAGAGAGAGTGTGTGCTCGAGTTGGGGGAGGGGCAGGAGGAGAGGGAGGGAGAAGCAGACTGCCCGCTGAGCACAGAGCTCCACATGGGGCTCAATGATGATCTCCAGGCTGGAGATCATGACATGAACCAAAACCAAGAGTCAGATACTTAACTGACTGAGCCACCCAGGTGTCCCTACACCAATAAATTTTAATGTAACAAAATCCTTAAAGAGTACAAAATGTTTATTTATATGGTTTCATTTCATATATGGTTTATTTATATGGTTTTTAAAAAAAATGTTTATTTATATGGTTCTATATTGCAACTGATATTTAATATACTTACCAGTTGTTGATATAGTGGAGTATCAAAAAAGAATATCTACAATTATGTGAAAAAGCCATTGAAATATTCTTCCCTTTTACAGCTATGTATCTGTGTAAGTCTGGATTTTCTTCATGTAATTCACTCAAACAACATAAATCAAATGCAAAACAGATGTTTGATTTTAACTGTCTTCTATTAAGATGTTAAAGAGATTTGCAAAAATGAAAAACAATTCCTCTCTTCTCAGTACATTTGTTTTAGTTTGGCAAGTATAGTTATTTTCCATAAAAAGATGACAGTTGTAGTAACATGTAATAGGTTTATTGTATTGCTATATAAAAAATGAATTAATGAACATTTAAACTTTTCTCAGTTTTGTTTAATCAGGTATCATTCATGTGGAATTGGATGGTGACTCAGTTCAACCTAAATTATACAGCTTCTATACAGTTGGGGGAAGACTGAATAATGTTAGGGAGTCAATGGCAATTTTCAATTCAATGCTGAAGGGTAAAATCCACAATAAATATATAGCTATCACAAAACTTTGTGTACCAAATAACACACTGTACAGTAATAGTGGTTGACAACTGGATATTAGTAAAATATATTTTTTTAAAGATTTTATTTATTTATTTGACAGAGAGAGATCACAAGTAGGCAGAGAGGCAGGCAGAGAGAGAGAGGAAGGGAAGCAGGTTCCCTGCTAAGCAGGGAGCCTGATGCAGGCCTCCATCCCAGGACCCTAAGATCATGACCTGAGCCAAAATCAGGGGCTTAACCCACTGAGCCACCCAGGTGCCCCTGGATATTAGTAAAATATTTTTAAGTCATGTCTTTTAGCCCATGACAGATCAAGTAGATGAAAAAGAAGTAACTCTATAAAATCAGAATACACAATTAATATGGATATTTTAATAGTTACATACTGACTCTATACTGTAAGATAGCCTTTTATAAAAATTTACAATTAAGCTTAAAGAATCTCTAATACGTTGAAAATTAGAAACGCTATAGATTATATTCCTTGACCACAATGCAGTTGAACTAGGAATTAATAGCAAAAACTAGAATTTTCATACCTAATAACCTAAGATATAAACAAATATATAAGGGCCATTGTGTTGTACAATTCTGGCAGCACCATTCACATTGAGCCCAAATTATATTACAGAGAGTGACATCCAATTAGAATACAATTAAATAGCAGTAATACAAGCGATCCTTGACTTCATTCTTTTTTTTTTTTTTTAAGATTTTTTTTTTTATTTATTTGACAGAGAGAGATCACAAGTAGGCAGAGATGCGGACAGAGAGAGAGTGGGGGGAAGCAGGCTCCCTGCTGAGCAGAGAGCCCGATGTGGGGCTTGATCCCAGGACCCCGAGATTATGACCTGAGCCAAGGGCAGAGGCTCAACCCACTGAGCCACCCAGGTGCCCCCCCCCTTAACTTCATTCTTAAATCTCTTATGGAAGAGTAATTTAAAATAAAAATTTAGACTTTGTAGAAATTAAATTATTTCCCCATAGTCTAAAGTGGTATTAGGAGGAATATTTATAATTTAAACAGTTATAGTATAAAACAAAAAAAAATTCAATATTTTCTAATTTGAGAAATTAGGAAAAGATAAATAAAACACACCTGAGAAAACCAGAATAAGGACTTGAACCTGATAGTATAAATTAATAAATTAGAAAACAGAAAACAAACTATAATTGATAAATAAATCGCAAGTTAGTTATTTGGGAAGCAACTAAATAAGTCTAAACAAGCAAAAGGAAGAGGGAATAACAAATACCCAAAACTAAAAATCAAAATAAAAACAGGAACAATAATAGAGAGAAAAATAAATTATTAGATGATATCATAGAATAAACATAATGAGAAATCAGAAAGAAATTAGGGAATTTTCTAGAAAAAATGAAAATGACCAAAATGGATTCAAAAGCAGTAGAAAACGTATACAAAGTATTAAACAATGATCCAGTTCCCAGAAATGACTAAATAAAAGATTGACTTGATTATTTTAATATTACAAACATGTACAAACGACACCATAAACAAAGTAAAAGGTCACACTAAATACTAGCAAAATACATTTCTATCATCTCTCTCTCTATCTGCCTATATTTTCCTGTCTATGTCTATTTCAGATATATATTTAAGATGGGTAAGGACTAATTTCCATAATATATATAAGCTATAAAAACCAACAAGGAAAATAAAACTTAGTAGAAAATGGAAAAAGAGATGTGTTGACAGGTCACAGAAAACACATATAGATAGCCAATAAATAAGTAAATGAAAGGTGTTTGATCACTGATACAAAACACAAAGCAGCAAAAGTTAGATACTACATTTTCCACCCGTCAGAATGGTGATGGTTCAAAATTTGGGTGAGGAGAAATGAGTTCTCTTTGATAAATTCTCAGAGGGAGTGAAAATTTGCTTTACTCTTTGAGTATTGTTTATTAATATCTGTTAATTTGTGACAGATTTAAAATGTGTTTACTAGGGTATTAAATAGAGCATTTCCTTACTTGGGTTAATGTTCTAAAACTAGTAACAACCAACGGTCAATTTCCTTTTAGTCCAGAGAGGGGTTCTAGGTCATCTATGAGAAAATTATAAAAAGTGCGTACCCCAGCTTCTTCTTATGCTTTAGTCTGTCACCTGAATGGCGAGAGTTATAGGAAAAGAGACTGAGCTAAGTTCTCCTCCTTATCTCAAGCTGAGTAAGGAACACTTGCAGAGAAGTTTCAGGCAGGAGGAGAGAAATACTAAAAGAACACCTGTTTCCCTTCCCCACTGGAGAAGTGTGAAATACAGTCAGGTGCGAGCTGGGAGAAGGGAGATTTAAGTGGGATACGAACATGAAGTTTAGTTTTTGGGCTAGCCTAGATGCTTTATGCAATCTGCTTGGAGGGTAGGGAGGGAAGACTAGCACTGAGACTGAGTGAAGTTGTTTTGCTGGTACTTCGTTGGGTTTGGCTTATCTAATATGTCATTACATGCCCTTTCACTCAGCAACTGTACTTCCAGGAATTTATGTCAGAAATACACATGAGAGTGCCAGATACGTGTACAGTGATGTTCACTGAGGTGCTTCTTGTTGTGGAACCCTGAAAACAACTGATATGTTACACAACGTAATAGTCAAGTTATTATACAGTTATATTCTGCCATTTTACAACTATAAAGAATAGTGGAGTGTACTCATATGCACATGGGTATGGAAAAACAATGGTACATTTTAAGTGAAAAAATATCAAGTTTCAGAACAAAATGATCACGTTTCTGTTAGAAAAAAGTGAGTATTCATAATTTCATGATAGAGATGAGGATCGTGTATTTTTTTGAATAAAGACATCCAATTTCTTCAGTTTTTCCTCTAAAAATTGAAAGCTCAGCACATACCTGATATAAAATATTTTGTCAGTACAGAAATGCCAAGAGTAAAAAAAATATACTTCCATTTCTATCCTTACTCCTTAAAATTTTAACATTTTCTTTTCTTGCTCTGTGGATATAATTATGTAATATCAGTATATGGCTTTCTTCTAAAAAGATCACATGTTATTTTTATAATTTAAATATATACAGGGAAGTGAAAGAAAAATAGTTAAATACCATTCTGTCGCCTCCTGACGGCTCACAGGAGAAGAATGAGGCACAAAGAAGTCAGCTGTAAGCGAATGGGAGCAGGGGACGACAGTAGAAAAGACTGTCGCCCGGAAAAACTCCTCAGTCTCATATTTATTAGAAAGTGAGTAACATCCAACAGAGAAGCCGGAATAGATTACACATTGACCATGAGTCTTGTAGATACGTAAGAAGAAAGGCAAAACATGTCTGGTCACGTAGTACATGACCTACAGTGAACAAGCCCAAACGAAAGGATTGTCTGACTAACTGCTGATGCTCTCTGGGGAAGGGGAGATAACGGAAAAATGAAGCAGGTGGCATTTCCGCCCTGAGTAGGCCGGGAATCCCTAGCTGCTGGACTCTAAGGGCATATATCGTCCTCTCCCCCAGAGGCCTGTTGCCAGTACATGTTTTTTTTAAGGCTATATCTAAGTATGCTTGGTAACTAGTATAATTTCTCATAGGTTATATTTTAAGCAGTACATTGTTCTGAGAGACAGTTACACCATTCTTTTAGGAAACCATATGATTCCATACTTCTCATGGAAGTTGGAGTGGAATCATATGGTTTCCTAAAAGAATGGCACTTAATTATTTTTCTTTCAATTCTCTTTACATATTTAACGCTCACTTTTTGTCAAAGATGAAGTCCTATGAAACAGGAATGGGTATGTTGAACCAGAGTCTGTGTTTGGGAAACGCTCTGTCATGGTGTCAAATTCTAGCTTGATTATTAGAAGCCCAGAAGTGCTTCCTGCACCCAAATCTAAGGCTGCGCAAACTTGGAAGTCCTCTCTCACAGTGGTTCCTATGTATGTCATTTCGATTCTTACACAGTAAAGTTCAGTGGGCTGTATATTCACCACTTAAATTTCTACTTATTAACAAATGAATGTATACCGTCTTTCTACTTTCCATTCCTCTAAGGCTTTTTCAGAAATATCAGATCGTATTATCTGACCTAATTAAAAATACTAATCCCACAAGATGCACCACGAGAGAAAGGTTCTGTGGATACAAAATTTTGGAACATGTTGCGTACAGTATCGCAGCTCTGGATAGTTTCTTCATTTTAACATGTTGAAGGTTTAGCAGCACTTCTTTAAAAACCTGAACACAGGGCTCTGCTCCACTCCCCAGATTCCCATTAACACCATAAAGTCTCACATTCATCAGAGTTAAAAAGTAAGAGGCTGCTAGCAGGAAAGGAAATTAACATCTTTCTGGGAGCATTTCAAGAAGGATTTAGGCGGACTAGGTAATATTCCACAGGAGGAATTCCATAGCAGTTTCTGTGTTTGGTTTTGAATCCTCTCTCTCCTATATTTAATATAAGTCTGGGTTCATTTTTCAATATTCCTTAGTTTGAAAATTATAAAATGTGAAAACTAGTTTCTTGAGTTGTAGGAAGGATTAAATAAGATGAAATATCTAAAGCCAGTGCTCAGAAAGTATTCCTTTTCTTTCTAACTCTTTTAGAGAAGCTTTCATCTTATCATGCTTTCTTTCCCCCCATAATCCCATTTTATTAACTTAAAGGCAATCACTTTCGCCTTCCAAAAAACCTGGATTTTTTCCCCCTTTCCTTTCCCCTGAAACTTTACCTTTGTATCTTCACACTTAGTGTCTCTGATTTGGAATGATTAATGAAGAAGGTATGGTCAAACCAAATAGATACAAAAAGTACTTTAAGGGTGATGAAAATAGCCTATTTTTACTTAACATCTAGCTGCATAGAAAAATTAAGCCTTAAAAAATTTTTCTTTCTTACCTACTTTCTGATAGTTGTAACAGTCCTAACAGCTCAAAGATTTACAGAATGTCTTCCGGGGCACTTGATTTTGCTTTCTTCTCATTTGCATTTCATATTTATCCTAGTCATTTTGCTGACCTTACCTCCTATTCAAGTAGCATCCTAATTGGTCTTCCTTCCTCTATAATGTCTCTGGTATCCAGGTGATCATGACACACCTGCCAATCCATCTTCCTAAAAATTCTGCTTTGATTACATTACTCCCCCGTCATTCATTTCTATAACTTTCCTTGTGCATAGAATTGTGGCTAACAAGCCTTCCACGATAAGGTTCTTCCATCCTCATTAATCTCTTGTTCTTCTATTCTTTAACATTTACCCCATGTTTTACCAAAATCAGCATCTTTTCTGGTTTGCGTACATACTATGTTCATGCCAGTGCTGTGAGTTTGCTTTCCTCCAAACCTCTGTTCTCTTTTCCCTCTTCTCTGCTGGTCCTGAGATGACCAGTATTTTAAGGACCAATTAAGTCTTTCCTTCTACATGAATCTTTCTTCTTTTATTCCAGCTGGTGAACATGATTTCTTTTTTAAATGTATAACTACATTTGATTAATCTGAACAACGTACTGTGGTATTTAATCACATGCTAACCTGAAACAGTGAGATTATATCTCTTCTCATTCCCAAGAGACAGTTCCTAGAGGGTGGGAATTATTTCTCAAATTTCTCTTGTATTCCTTATGAGGTCTAGCATAGTGGTATGCTACTTAACTAATTGATTGAATTAGGTATGATTTGAACATTATCTGAATCATTGTTGTTATCATCTGATTTTGCCATCCCTCTTGTCCTGTGACTTTGTCCCATGAGTTATCCTGGCGTTTTTTTTTAACTTATTATTTTAAAAAAATTTTTATTATTTATTTATTATTTATTTATTTGAGAATGGGGGTGGGAGGACAAGTAGGGGGAGAAGCAGAGGGAGAGGGAGAAGCAGATTCCCTGCTGAGCAGGGAGCCTGACATGGGGCTCCATCCCGGAACCCTGAGATCATGACCTAAGCTGAAGGCAGATGTTTAACCAACTGAGCCACCCAGATGCCCTGTCTTAGCTGTTTTGAAACAACATCTGAACTCCTATTTCAGGGAAATCTAGTGTAGAGTTATAACTGGGGCTCTGGAAGTTTTTTGTATGTTGTAGGCAACTATGTGCCACTGTAATCAGTTCTTGCAATCAACTGATTTAATAAATGCATCGCAAACAAGGGCATGAAGATTGAAAAAAGACAGTGAATTTCCAGCTCAAGAGGTTTAGGATGAAATGGAGCACAAAATTTCTAAGAAAATCAACAAATAAGATTATGTTACATTCAGTAGCTTTCTGATGTAATCAGTTGTAGAAAGCCCTTCATTTTCCTTCAAATCTTGTGTTTTCTTAAGAGAAGGCAGGTCATGAATAGCAGAGTTTTGGAAAAAACTCTTAAGGAAAGAACCATGCAATTTGCTGTTGTATTACTGTAACAAAGAAAAAGGTCATAGGGAATGCCTGAACTTTTTCTCCCTGTTCTTGCCCCCCCCAACAGTCAACATACTAGTTTCAATCAGTCTTTCGATTGAAACTCTTGACTATCGACTCTACCACACTTCATTATCCAATCCATGTTCAAGGTCTGTTGGTTTATACCTCACAGGGCATCATAAATTTACACTTTTATTTCTACTTTCATCCACAACTATAGGTTAAACTCCATCAGCCCTGGTCTGGACCATTGTAAAAATCTATTTTTTCTTGCTGCCATTGAGTCTCTTACTTCCAAAATCATCCTCTGTGCTGTATCCTCAGTCATACACCTTAAGCACTTTTGCATCATGTACTTTCCTGGTCACAGAAATGCCAAATAAAGTTCAGATTTTCATGTCCCATCATGTGCTGACCTATTCCTTCTCTGAACTGTCTTTTCAAAGCACAGCCTATTACCTAGCCATACAGAATTTCTTGTTCTTGGATAAAATATACAATTTTTTGTATTCTATTCTCTACTTGGAGTACCCTTTTTTTTTTTTTAAAGATTTTATTTATTTGACAGAGAGAGATCACAAGCAGACAGAGAGGCAGGCAGGGAGAAAGGGGGAAGCAGGCTCCCCACTGAGCAGAGAGCCCGATGTGGGGCTCAATCCCAGGACCCTGAGACCATGACCTGAGCCAAAGGCAGAGGCTTAACCCACTGATCCACCCAGACACCCCTCTGCTTGGAGTACCTTATCTTTCATCCCTACCTATTGAAAATTATGGTAGAATTTGAAAAGAAAATTGTTACAATTCCCTTCTTTGGTTCCAAATAGTTTCTATTGATTTAATCACTCACTAGTATCATTTCTATTTCATATTCTTCTAATTTCTAATTTAAATTTTAACTAATTTATTGAACTAATAAATTTATGTATGCTAAGAGAAGGCAGCTTCCTATCCAACCACATTAGGAGTGGTGCATTCCTAACCCAGTTTTCTCTTAGCCAGATCCCCAAAATGCCCGCTGCTACTCCATTGCCATATCCATGATATAGAGAAGTTAGAGTGGAGAGAGGTAGTGGTCTTAACTGATTTCAGCTATTTATTTCTAAAAAGTTGGCAAGAACATGTAATAATGTAAACATTGCTAGGAGTTGTCCTTCGGCCTTGGAAGTGGTCCATGCAAATTAAGTAGAAGCTTGAGCTTGGTTAACTTGATGATAAATCTCCTGGTCTTGGGTGAGCCACTGATATTATGTGACCTTGTTATAATCATATGATCTCTTTGTAGTTTCTAAATCTGGAAAATAAAGGAATTGAACTGGATAATCTCTAAAGTTCCTTTTAGAATTAAATTCAAGAATAATAGTAGTATCGGAGGAGGGGTGTTTGTGGTAGTCTTATTGCCAAATTGAACATCATGAGGGTGTTCAAAGGGCTGAGAGACTTAGTAGGAACGTCAGATATGTCAAGTATTATGTTTTGGTTACCTGAGAAAGTTTAGTTGACTGTTGGGTTGGAGAGGGCATTAGAGACAAATTAGCAATAGGAGCAAAAAACAATCCCAATTCTATTTGTTGCAACATTTTAAAGCCTGGAAACAACCCTATATTCTGTGTTACATCCACATGGTGGAGTACTACAAAGCTATAAAAGACAATGAGTTATTTTATCTCTATCTACATGGAATGAACCTGATAGGAACAGTTAAATATAGGAAAGTAATGATTAGAACATTGTTTAGTAAATACTTTTTATCTAAGATGGAGAAGATATGAACATGTATGTATATGTATGTTTGTGTGCATGTCTCTATTACTTATGTTAAAAAACCAAGTATACAAAAAAAAATGAATAAGAAACTTACTTAGACAAGGAGATTGGAGAAATCTGGCAAAGAGAATGTTGGGGTATGAATGCATTGGTCCTGGTGTGAATGTATATGAAGGATGCCTTCTACTGTCATCTTTTGATTAATTGATTAAATAAATAAAAGAAAATTTAAATAAAAAGTTAAAGAACTATGCATCTAACCAGGGTAACAGGCTAGATTATTATATAAGGGTACAGCCAGTAAAACTCAGAAACTGCAAAAGTCTACAAATCAAATGACCCGGTGTCCTTGACAAATAAATTATAAATACTAAAAAAAACCTGTAAGGAGCATATCAGCTAAATACATTATCAGGAACTTATTTGAATAAAGCTACTGTAAAGATAAATAGACAAACAGCAACAATAATAAGAAAAACCTGGAACATTGTATGGGGGATTTCTGACTATAATCTGTGTGTTTGGTAACATTAAGGTATTCTTAAGCATTGCCATTTTAATATGGGATAATGTTATTGTTGTTATATTATTAAAGAGAGATTATCTTCATACTTTCGATTATTTATACTTTAGAGATTATATTTTAGAGATTCAAACTGAAGTAATTACTGAAGAAATGATACGAAATGTGAGATTTTTTTTCAAAACAAAGATGATTTAGGTGGATGGGTATGTGTGAAAAATCTATAATATGGCATTTTAAAAATATACTAAGTGAAGAAAAAGAATTGGGTCATGCATGAATTCCAAGGAACCGAGGCTATGCTGATCTGTAGGATACTAGACCAAAGGCGGAAATTAGCAACTCTTGCATCTGTAGAAAAGATCATTTTGCACCAGGGCTCATTTTCGGAGAGCTGCAAAGGGGAGGAATGGTGAAGGTGCTATAAGCAGAAGATGGCCTCTTAAAATTCTCTTTTCCATAAGGCAGTCTCCCCCTTTTACTTCCATGATTCATCTCAGTTCCTTTCCTCCCCTTGTGTTCTCTTTTTTGCCCTCCGTCACGTCTCCTAACTCCTTCTTTTCACTCTTGGATCACCCCCATTTGCTAGGCATATTATGCAATAGATGTGTATTCAGTATATTTTGGAAAACTTTGTATTTTCTCTTTATTAATTGCAGTAGTAGATTATTTTATATGTAGGTGATTATATACCCAGGTTTGGCTAGAAGAGTCATGATTTATGACTCTCATCCCAGAGAAATTATCAATAGCAGCCCTGTCCCTCTTAAAAGTGTCCCAGATCATATGATAAATTATAGTAATATTTTTCAGAAATTTTGCAGTTGTTAGATGTCATTCATATTCTTTAAAATGTAGTTACTTAACGCTATCATGTATCTGAAACTGCTTCGTTTTTCCCTGTCATACTCTGGTGGGCTGGCTCATGTGGGTCAGTGGTTCTCAACAGAAATGAAGTTTCTACTCTTCTAAAATATTTTGCCAAGGAGACATTTGTTCTAATGAAAACAGCTTACCTTTGAGAGATAGAACATTAATGTACTGGCAGCCACATGCCCTTTTCAGTAGGTTCATTTGGAAGAATTAAAATATTTAGAAGTAGAGAGCAGGATCTCCAGGGAGCAGAAGGGAGGTGTATTTCAATAAGGAAGGAAGATGCCAAGCACAGGCACTTGTATGGAGGGAAAGCCAAATGTAGGGGCTGGAATGGGACCTAAAAGCTGAAATGCACTGGTGAGAGTGGATGGAGTCAAATATGAAAATTGAGATTAGGAGGAATGCAGGGCTAAGTGACGTAGCAGTTTTGTTGAAGTGGAAAATACCATTATCTCTACCGTAGTAAGTACAACAAAACAGTAATACTACAGTGAAACACAGATTGGCAATAAATGGCTTTCTTTTCTGCTATAAATTCCTTTGATTACAACTTAAGAACTAAATCTTGGTCAATTTATTGTTCTCACAAATCAGTTCTTACCTCCGTCAGATTTCTGTTTCAGGGAATAGTTAGATACCAAGATGTGTATGGAGGGGGATGGTGAACCTGGTTCATAGTATCACTGGCCACATAGGCATCCTCGTAGGCACACTCGTTCTTGTTTATTTTTTGGTCCTTCTACTTCTTTGGTGCCTGCTCTCATATCTGTATTCAAATCTTTCCAGCCTTTGGCCACAGAACATCATCTGGCTGCCCTCTTGCATCTGGGTGTTGTGGGGAAAGCTCAGTGAGCCTTCCTGAAGCTATCTGCCTAAGTACTATGGGTCGCCATCTTTATGCTTCTCTGTCTATATCAGATACCATGCCTGGAAGCTCTTCAGGGCTTGCTACTTTTTTGGCATGTAAAAAAATTTTTTTTTCTTAATTTTTGTTATTCTGAAAATTTATTTTTATTTATTTATTAAAAATTTTAATTCCAGTATAGTTAACATACAGTGATCTATTATAGAGTTCTTTTTATATCTCCTCTCTGGTTTCTGCCGTACACATGTCAGCTGCTTTAGTTTCCCTGAGCCCTGATCCGTATTTTTGTAATCTAGCAATACTCCTCTCCTCCAGTTGGGTTTTATATCCATTCAGAAAGTAGGGTGATCATGGGGCCCACCTTGTTTGCACCCCTTCCTCTAGGAAGGATAGGCCTCCTTTGCTTCCTGTCCAAATTCTGAAAACAGTTACTTCATGTATTTGACAAGATGTCTAGTTACTGCTGGAGGACCAGTCTACTACCAGTTACTCCATCAAGACAAGAAGTGGAAGTCTATGATTATCCCTTTTTAATTATGCTTTAAGTACAGATTCTATTGACAGCTAGCTCACATGTCCCAGTGTCCTCCCTGCTGGTTAGTCTTATTGAAAATTACCACCACTTTACATGTGGTGGTAACAACTTGATTGCTTGCTGTTTCCTGAATCTACTTCCTTTGCTACTTCTCCATCTTCAAACATAGTTTCCCATCTAGTTTTGGAGATACTCAGACAACAGTTTTTGTCTTTAAGCATCTGATAAACGGAACCTTACAAAGTACTGTGATATAAAGTCAAATAAGAAAAGTATGCAGAGAAACCTGGAACTGAAAATGTTTGAAATGGGTCTAAAAACCAAGAGTAGAATAATTAGGTTCGGTTCTTGGTACCCAAAAACATACACTTATTATGTGTCCCAGTTATGTCACACATCATTTCAAGAGTTAAAAAAAAAAAAGCAATTAAAAGTGGTCTCTTAAAAACAAGCCTTCTTAATGAATGTACTTAATTTTTTTAATGGTATAAATCAGGTTCTGGCAAATTATGGCTCGTGAGCCAAATCTCTCCTGCTGCCTGTTTTTATATAGCCTGAAAGCTAAGATGATTTTTACTTTTTATAATGGTTACAGACTAAGTGGTTGTATAAGTACCTATATAATATTCTTGGTGTTGTCTCTTGGCTTACAGAATTTAAAATATTCACTGTGTGGCCCTTTTAGAAAATGTTTGCCAGGGGCACATGAGTGGCTCAGTGGGTTAAGCCTCTGCCTTCGGCTCAGGTCATGTCTCAGGGTCCTGGGATTGAGCCCCGCATCGGGCTCTCTGCCTGGCAGGGAACCTGCTTCCCTCTCTCCCTGCCTGCCTCTCTGCCAACTTGTGATCTCTCTGTCAAATAAATAAATAAAATCTTAAAAAAAAAAAAAGAAAAAAGAAAATGTTTGCCAGCCTTTGGTCTTAAACATTTTCCCTGTCCATTCCTCTATACCACCCATTTAACAAGTGTTCATTCAATGTCTTACCTTATGCAAGGTACATGGCTGAGATAAAAACTTGAATTAGGCAGAGAACTTTCTTTAAAGGAGTTCATAATTTATCAGCGAAGCTAAGACATGAACATGAGTAGCAATGACACAGAGTTCAATAAAAGAGGACTCTGGGAAGAGAGGAAACAAGTTAAGAATCATCATATTTCAGAAAAGAATGGCTGACATTGGAGCTGGGGAAATTCGGAGAATCTCACTGTAGGAGGTGGCATTGGAGCTGGCTTAGGGAAAATGGGTAGGATTTGAATGCACACAAGTAACTACATTCTAGGAGGGAAACTTCATTAAAACTCAGCCCTAGTTGTAATTCATAAAATGTGCTACAAGCTCACTCTTTGAGTCTGAGTCTTATCCCCAGAAGGGGAACTAATTGATGGTTTGGTTTTTGGAAAAAACATTATTTTCCTTTGATACAAATTTCCCCCCTGCCTTCTTACTTCATTTTCCCCTCCTCTAGTCAATATTTAGCCTGAGTTTCCTTGTTAAAATTCTAAGGGGTTAAGTAACAGGTTTGGAGGAGCTGGTATCCTAGCCAGTTTTTCAGACTTGGGATACCAGGATGTTATGGAGGGAGACAGTTTTCTGTGCTCTCATCTCAGATTAGAAGAGTTTGGCCCAGTGACTCACCACATCACTCTCTTGTATGTCTGTGTTCAGCAGGGGAAACTCTGCCAAGGTTTTTCCCTCTAACTGCACTCTTTCTCTTCATGGGGATCCATGGCCAGCACCATCTCTTTTTCGGAAGCTTTGCCAGCCTCCTAGCTCTGCTAATGGTGGGGGAGGGAGGAAAATCGGATTCAACATTCACGATGTTTAGAAATTGCTTTCTCCCCTGTAAATAAGCCTCTTAATGGTAGGACCAAAGAAATTGATCTGAGCAAAAAGAGAACCTTTATTTCCTTGTCTAATAGAGATCTGAATACACAATGAGGGACTGAAATAAATACTGTCATTCATCCTAAATGAAATGAACATAACCTGAAAATAATTTTCTTACAGATCAAAGTTTTTAAAGCAGAGTTGGAATATAAAAAGATTATTCAAAGGACTGAAATTCATGATATTGAGCTCTCTTATGAAATAATCTTTTAATACGATTTGGGATGATGGCACGGTTCCTGATTGATGAGTTGGAAGTAAAAGAATAGTTCTGTGGAGGCTGTGAATGCACTCATTTTCACAAGAAGAGCTGTTCGATTATACTACCTTTCCTTTGAGGTAAAAGTATTTGTTGTTACTAAAGACTAGTCATCCTTGAATTTGTATGCTGATTAACAAAGTCCCTGAAATTAAACTCTATTCAGGGACATATACAGCAGTACTTACTAGTCACAGTAACTGAATAATTTTCATAATGAGTTGAATGCATTTCTACTTGACAGAATAGTGTGTCTCCAGATCACATAGCACTGCTTTCATAACACTTTGATATTTCTTCTGTGGCCTTTGCAGTTAAGTTTGGATAATTCTGTTGTTTTTATTTAAATTTTATTGCAATCTCATATTATGGTCAGACTGGCTTATCCAACAGAAAGATAGTGAGAACTGGGTTGGAAGTTATATTAAAGAATGGCAGAGGCACTGGAATTGAATCAGATCAGATTGAATATTTGGGGGGAAACTTCTTACCTTTATTTGGCAACAGTAAAAATTACTTACATTTGCATACCACTTAAAAAGTTTTTCCGTGTTTGTCATATTCCTTTAGTCTACTCTTGGTTACAAATGGTAGAAACTTAACAGAGCTTGATCTCAAAAAGAGAATGTATTACCTCACATTGCTGAACAGTCTAGAGGCATCGGTCTTCAGGAATAGCTTGTTAAGTGTTTTCAACTATATAATTAGGGTTTTGTTTCTGTCCATACCTTGGCTCTGATTTCCTCTGTGTCTGAGTCTCATTCTACAAGGTGGTAAGGTGACCACTGAGAATTCTAGGCTCACATGGTCCTTACAGCTTAATATATAGAGGGAAGAGGGACAGTTCTAAATATCTTCCCACAGCTCTGAAAGTCTTCCCAGAGTGTGCTCTGGTATATATCCTGAAGGCGGCTGGGGACTAGGACATCGACTGTCTAAGCCTATAGTATATGCGCGCCTCCAAGTTGGGGTATATTGATGCGGTTTGGGAGCAGGCACTTCCAGATTGATTCATTGAAAGTCAATTAGCCAAAAGAGTAATGAGCAATTCATTGAATTCATTTTCTTTTAAGAGTTTATTTTTTAACCGGATTTTATATTGCATTTGTAATGACACTTTAAAGGCTATTCAGTTTATCTTTGCCTTTATTTCCTACTTCTGCAGCTAGAGATGGAGGGCCAGAGAGGTGGGGAATGAGGAGCACAAAGGAAAGACAAGGACTCTATCCTGCCATTGCTTTATCAGTAGTGTTACTTCATTGGGGATTTTATTTGACAGTTCTAAGGTCTGAGACCTGAATGACTTCATTTGTTAGCACTGAAGTACCCTAGGTAAGTGAAGCCTGACCCATTGGTGGATAAATCCCATCGACACGTTTCGGGAGTTGAAGTGCCTAGTCCCAGAAAGACAGAGCACTCGCAGGGGACAAATTGGGGCTTGACCACTAGCATGGTACAAGTGCTTTGTTCACCTGTCATATCTTGTATGACATGTGGATTTTTGTGTTATGCCATTAAACAATTTGAATGAAATAAGAACAAAGTATTTTAGCAAGCATTTTCTAAAGGTCTTTGAAGATAGGGGTCAAAAAAGGAATTGTAATGATTTCCTGTACCCTCAGTCTTGAGCTCTGTCCATATGCAAACACACTGTAAAGGTTTCAGGCTTTTAGAACAAAGAGAAAGATATAGTTTTCAGAGAGGAGAATAACATTATAGGGTGCTTTGTACTCATAGTAAAAAATCTGCTAGGGTGTAATGTAAAGAGCATTTAATTAGGGTCAGAACATCAGGATTTAAGTCCCATTTTTGCCCTGTTCTACCCTTTTGATTTTCGTTATATTTTAACTTCCTCATGTTTGGTTTCCCCAACGATATAGCAGATTAATGAAGATCTTTTCAAAATCGTTGCCCATAATAGCATTGTGAGTATTACAATGACAGGAAAAGATAAGACGAAGCAATTGATTTACTATTCAGAAGAAATGAGTACAATTTTCTCAATATTTCCAGTGTTCTTGTCAATGACTTGGAATAAAAGGACTTACTTTTCCTCCCCTACAAGGACATTTCTAATAAAATACATTTTAGGAGGGTAGGTGAATATCTCTTTGTCCTTGGTTATTTAGTAGCGACAGTGGGACTTAGAGCTGACTGTTTTCAAAAGGTATTCCTTTATATTGTGGAGTACTTTAAGCCTGCATTATACCAAATAACTATCACTATCTCTTACAGAAATAGCAGTGCAGTGCATAGTCGCAGTTTGAAATATCAGTGGCTATCAGTTAAAACACCTGGGATGTCTTGAGATATATTGCTGTGTGGGGGCAAAAACCCATTTTGATCAGGAAATTACACCTTGAGGAACTATTCGTTATTATAGATATTTCTTAAAGCCAGATTACACTTTGTGGTTGCACACTGGGTCAAAAAAATTCCACTATCAATGTGATTCTAATATGTGATGCTCTAGGGTTTATTTTTCCTGAATTTTCAAAATTGTATTTCTATGCTTAGCATCCATTTCTTTGCTCTGTGCTCTGGGGCATCGCATTATGTCTCTGTGTTTCACAGATCCTTTTTGTGGAAGTGCAGTGATTAATGAGAACAATAATCAATTAAGGACTCATTTATTACACTCTATTAAGCCAGTGATCTATTGACACTCACAAGATATGAACATAAAGTACAATTTAGTGTTTAAAATAGTACAGTGAATTGAATTTATCATGGAATGTTAGCTTATTGGAAGAGTTGACAAAGAGGATTATTTTTTGTGCAACATAAGAGTGTCTTATATGAACTTTGGCTAAAGGAGAAATATGCATTGAAAAAAGTGGAATGCCAACAACTTAATATAAGAAGCTACATTATAGGGGCACCTAGGTGGCTCAGTGGGTTAAGCCTCTGCCTTTGGCTCAGGTCATGATCTCAGGGTCCTGGGATTGAGCCCTGCATTGGGCTCTCTGCTCAGCAGGGAGCCTGCTTTCCCATCTCTCTCTGCCTGCCTCTCTGCCTACTTGTGATCTCTCTCTCTCACATAAATAAATAAAATCTTAAAAAAAATAAAAGAAACTACACTATAGAACCATTATTCTGCTTCACAAAACTGGAAAACAGGAGAGAAGGAAAACTTATTACATCTGTATTGGTGGAAGACGGTAAATCATTCATTCAGTTGGTATTTGTGACATACCTGTTATGTGCCCTGTATGAGTGCTAATGATCCAAAATGATCAAAACACTCTTTTCATTCCTGAAGAGTATTCTGCTTTGCTTTTACAAGCGTATTTGTATAGCTAAATCAGACCCAGTGCTATTGCACAAACATTACTGTCCCTCCTCCTTAAAAAAAAAAAAAAAAGCCACTCTGTGTGAGTGTTTTCGTACTTATACTTTCTCCTAGTGACGAATGTCACAGATGTCTCCGAATACTTGGTATCAAAAGTCATGCTGTGATGAACATTTTGTCTGAGTTTCTCTGAGGTTTGTATTCAGGATTGGTCATACGACACAATTTTGTGCTTTTTGGAATGTCTGCTCCAGTTTCCATTTCCATGAGCAACTGATGTTAACATTTTTTATAGCCTTGCTAGCACTTGCCATTATTCATGTTCCAATTTTTCCTTTCTGATGACTGTATAATAGTATTTTACGTTAGTTTTTATTTGCTCTCTCTGATCCTTAGGGAGGTTAAACATCTCTTCATATTCTAATTAATCATTTAGGCTTCCCCATTAGTGAATTTCCTTTGACAACTCTTAGACCATTTTTCTATTGTGTCTAATATTTTTTGTTTTTTAAAATAATTTATAATACTTTATTGTGTACTATAGCAATTAATCCTTTGTCCGACCTAGGTATTTCAACTATTTTCTTCTAGTCTGGAACCATTCTGCCACTTGTTCAAATGAAGTCTTTAACTTTTATGTAGAATATATATTCATTAATTTTCCCTATGATTTGTGCAGTAGAGGCCTTCTTTATATATATATATATAAAAATCCATCCTTACTCTTCTACATGGCTTTTTAAAAAAAGATTTTATTTATTTGTTTGTCAGAGAGAATGCACAAGAGCACAAGCAGGGGGAGCAGCAGAGGGAGAGGGAGAAGCAGACTCCCCACTGAGCAAGGAGCCTGATACAGGACTCCAGCCCAGGACCCTCAGATCATGACCTGAGTTGAAGGCAGACACTTTAGCGACTGAGCCACCCAGGTATTCCTCTACATGGCTTTTTATATTTACTTTATTTTTTAGGTTCTTTATCAATGTGGAGTTCATCTACATATATGGTTTAGGGAGCATTCAAATATATTTTTCTCCATATAATAAGCCAGTGTTCTCGGTACTATTTACTAAATTATTAGCCCATTTCCTATTGATTAGTGATCCCATTACATTCATATGCTAACTTTGCATTTATGCTGGGTGGTTCTAGGCTTGCATTTCATTGGTCTCCTCATCTGTTCCTGTATCAATATCACCCTAGTTTCATGGTTTTAAAGTATGTCTTAACATTTTGGACATCATTTGAGAGTAGGTATAGAATGAATATGAGATAAGGTTATTATACCAAGGTTATATTTCTTGGCTATGAAATGGGCCAAATTTCTTGATTTTGGTGATTATGTAAACTGAATGTCCATGATATGTCAGCAACTTATTTTTATATGGTGCAGCAGGGGGTGGGAGAGGGAGGATTTGTGAAATGCCTATGTGGAAAGAGCAAATTAGAATAACTGGGACAGAATATTAACAGTTGGTGAATTGAGATAAGAGAGCATATGGCTTGTTTATTCTATCATTCTCTCTATTGTAAGCATGAAACTTGTCAAAATAAAAATTTTTAGTAACAAAAAAATAAAGTATGTCTTAAGATCTGGAAAGGCAAATACTCCAAATTTGTTCTTTTAAAAAATTTCATAACTAGTCACAGATCTTTATTGTTCTATGTAAATTTTCAGTTCACCATGTCATATTCCAAAATTATTCTTTCTGGGATTTTGATATGAATTTTATTGAATATATATATAAATTTGGGAGAAAACTGACATCTTTAAAATGGTTCGTCATCATAGAAGGAGCTAGAGGGTATTATGCTAAGTGAAATAAGTCAGTCAAAGAAAGACAAATACTGTATGATTTGACCCCTATGTAGAATTTAAGGAACAAAACAAATGAGCAAAGGGGGAAAAATGAACTTGGATTTTAAATACAGTATATTCACTTTACTTGTTAATTTTAACAGTTTAAGAGTTTGTTGATTTTGTTGATTTTCTTTTACTTAGTTGTTATCTGCTAAGACAAATACATTTTCCTTTTAAATTCTTTCATGTGGAGCGCCTGGGTGGCTCAGTGGGTTAAAGCCTCTGCCTTCCACTCAGGTCATGATCTCAGGGTTCTGGGTTTGAGCCCCGCATCAGGCCCTCGGCTCAGCAGGGAGCCTGCTTCCCCCTCCCTCTCTGCCTGCCTCTCTGCCTACTTGTGATCTCTCTCTGTCAAATAAATATATAAAATCTTAAAAAAAAATAAGTTCTTTCATGCATTTTATTTTAATAAAGTAATTAATTTATTTACCACGATGTCTTATACCATATTGAATAATAAATAGCAATAATAGTGGGTATCTTTGCCTTTTTCCAGAATTTGAAGTGTGTACATCTAAAATTATTTCTAATAACTTTGGTGTGTATTTGTTTTATCATGTTTAAGAAGTTTTATTTTATTCCCAATATTTAGTAGTATGTTTTAAAATAATACATTTCTATTGAAGCTTATCAAGTAATTTTGGGGACTATAGTGTGAACACTCTGGAGCAACTCGTTAGGAATTTGGGGTATAAATCATGCTGGGTTCTGCAGTCAGACAGCAATCTTTATGGGTCTGGCCACTTAATTAAGGTTAATAGAAATTGTTGATCTAATCTCTTAACCACTTTTGTTCTCAAGCATGCTTGTTTAAAGACCCTAATTTTTGACATGGTGGTATAGCTGGGTCATTGTGGATCAATAAGGCATGAAAATTTAATACTAAATGTTAATTCTTCTTGGGACAAAGCTATTCATAATTGGGACTGACATAAAATAATTTTAATACTGCTATCAATTTCTTTTGTATATTTTGGCAGAAAAAGTGACACTTTTAAGTGGAGTTTTGATTGCTCTGGATTTATACTTACTAAAGAAAAACCGAGTGTGAGGAATATAAACTGTACAGAAGTTTGAGTGACAGAAAAACAAGCTCATTTTAAAATTATGTTATCCTGTTGCTGTTTTAGTTTGGTTTACTATGATTTTACAATTACAAATGATTTATCAGTTGTGATCATTGCTCAGGAGAATGTTGTGAGATTATGAAGAATTCTTCAAGTTTTTTATTTGAAAAAGAGAGAAAGAAACATAGGAATTCTGTGGAAAATTTCATTTGTAATCTAGAATCAATTAATAATTTTGGTGATGGCCATAAAGACTGCAAGACCATAAGAGGAAGGATTTGAAAGTTTAAAACATGCTAGGTACTAGCATCTTAGAAATAATGATGTGTATCTCAGAAAAAGAGAATCTTTTTTTTTTTTGCACTCAAGGTCATTGACTCTCTAATATCTGAAGCACGAAAAACAGAGGTTCTTTCTGAAAACTCTGATGGCACTTTTTTTAAACCATAAAAATCGAATTTGTGATTCTGGAACCAACTATAAATAACTTCTTTTGGGAATTCAGGATCACTTGTGGGAAATATTTTGTTCAATGGCCTTCTCCTTATTTTTTTTCTCTAAGTGAAGCTACACTTAAAAAAAATTTCCGAGTTTTTCTTTTCTTTTTTTTCTTTTCTATTTGGCATTGTTCTGTTAAACTCAGGAGCAGTTCAAGTGTGAGAAATAGAAAATACTGGAGTTAAAAAATATGACCTGGATTCTTCTGTTTTTTTCTTTTGTATAATTGGCATGGCTCAATTGGGACTCATCAAAATTAAGGGGTTTGTACCTTACTCTCCATTATATGCTTTTCCTTGTAATAGTCTGCCAGGATAAAAGTACAAGTCATGTATGAATGATAAGGTAGGGATAAGAATATCATAAATATTGTACTAACTGCTTAAATTTCTTGCTTACTTTTGTATTTCCCATTTGGTTTGAGGTGGTTATTTAGCCAGAAGAAGTAGTGGTAAATATCAAAATTAATCAGAAAAAAAACATAGGAAATCCTATAAACAAAATAAGAGTGTCAGGAGACTGAACTGTGAGACTGTAATACAGTTTTATCAACTTTGTAGTGGTTTTCGTATTTTAAAATGTAGTAGAAATGACGATTATTTCCATTCCCAAATCACCAGTCTAGTTCAAGTAAGAGGGTATTACTTTAAGGATATCTGTAAGAGGAATGGGGAGACTCTTAGATGGGCAGTTTGGTAAGGGAAGGCTTTCTCAGCAAGTGTGGTTGTGGAGCTTTGCTCCAAGGTGCCCTCCCCATTGGCCAGTGGCGCTCAGCCTTTCCCTGATCTGGCTGCTCAGCTCTTTCAACTAAACCTGCTGCCTGTATTATGGTTCTCCTAAGCATCCTCCACGCACTCCTGTCTCCTTCTTTCTGCCTTAGTCTGGCTTTCTGTCCTCTCCTTTGCCCCATCGCTTCTACGTGAACATTCTTATACTTTCGGACCATGTTTCCTTTTTCCAGAGTAAGAGTTTAATGGACTCCATTAAACCTTTCACAACAAGCCAACTTATGGGCCACTGAACAGCTAACAGATGGTGTCACCTTGGGTCAGATACCACCGGTTTTCCCATTAGGTATGGTGCAAGGGAGATAGAGGAGGTGGGTTATGTGGTGTAGAATATGGCTTCCATCGAAGGAAAAGCACTAGCATACTGCATCAGCAGGATTTCGTATAAGGTTGGTAGGCCTGATGATTGATGAGTGTAGTTTGGCAGCAAACCACGGACTCTCATGATTTGTAAGGAGGAGCAGAGCCATTATTCTGTACATTATGGGAGGTGGTATTCTCAGAAGACTCCCACATAGCAATATAAACATTCTGAGAGCTTTGCTGCTGGAATATGATCCCTAAAGAAAGCAAACCCTTTCATGCAACCTGTAGCTGTTCACAGTTGGTGGAAAAGTTCTCTTATAGTGATCTACACTCAGGGTGTGGTTTTATTGTATTTTGAGTTTATCTGTTTTGGGAGATTGCAAAACTAATATTGATTAATTTTACTACATAAGCAAAGAGATAGATGCCTTGCAACTTTTCCTGTGCTCCTCGGTTATCATACGCTGTGTGATTTTCTTTCTCATCAGAAGGCATTTGAAGACTGATCTATGATAATTAAATGTAGATTAAAATGTGACAGGATTTAATATAGACCTCTGTGCTTCCAAGGAAACTACAATTAGTGAAGCTTACATTCCAGACTCTAAAAAATGTAGCAGAATGCCATTTTCTCATCAATTAGCTCTGGGCTTTGGATTTACTCATGGTTATAGAAGTAAAGAGAATTTTTCTCAGTTCACTGGAAATGTTAGCATGCATAAACATGGAGTTAAACAAAATATAGAAATCATTAGATGAGTCAGCAGCCTTACTTCAGTTTAAGATGTTATAAATATCTGGAAGATTTTCAAAATTATTTAGGATGGGGCACTTGGGTGGCTCAGTTGGTTGAGAATCTGATTGCTGGTTTTGGCTCAGGTCGTGATCTCATGGGTCATGGGATTGAGCGAGGCCTCAGACTCCTCATTCTGCTGGGCTTGAGGATTCTCTTCCTCTGCCCCACCCTCGAGTCATGTTTTTGTTTTCTCTCTCTCTCTCTCTCTTTAAAAAATTATTTAGGACAAGGTAGGTGATAATCTACCAAATTTTTGGTTCACTAAACTTTAGTCATTTTAAAAATAATGTGCTTTTCAATGATTCATTTGTTTAATCTGTAAGAATTTAATATGAAATCTTCTGAAGTATTCTTTTTTTAAAATAAACTTTCTGTACTATCCATGAAATAGAAATAAAATAAAAATCAGCAATAAATCCAAAACCCTCTTTACTAGCCATGAACTAGAAATTAAATTTACCAAAAATAAATCAGTAATAAGATGGGAAGCTAGTTTTCAGTCCGTTGGCCAAATTCATCATAAGTTTACATAACCATTGTGCCAATTAACGTTTAAAGTTTTGAAACTTTACCTAGACAGTGTTGTAATATATTTAATACTCTCTAACTTGCTTCTTTCCCTGAACATTAGTTTTTTTAGATGTATTTACACAATGTAGTTATAGATAGCTATAATTCACTCATTTTTACTGTTATGTAGTATAATATACAATTTCACAATTTATCTGATTTGAAATTGTCTTCAGTTCTTTGCTACAATAAACATTTTTGTGTTTTCTTGTGCATATATGAAAGTTTCTCTAGGAATTCCCCTAGAATTCTCTAGTTTCTTGTATATTCTTGGGAGGAGGAATTGCTGGATGGTAAGCTAAGCATATTTTAGTCACCTAGATATTGGGAAATTTCACTGTTTTATACTCCCACAGGTACTATAATAAGAATTCATGTTTTCTCACATTTATTAAAACTTGAACAAGTTTTACAGATGTGACTGATATGAAAGGTCAATTTCTTTTCATTTTTTAAAAAAGATTTTGTTTATTTATTTGAGAGAGAGACAGTGAGAGAGAGCATGAGATGGGAGAAGGTCAGAGGGAGAAGCAGACTCGCCGTGGAGCTGGGAACCTGATGTAGGACTTGATCCCAGGAGTCTGGGATCATGACCTGAGCCGAAGGCAGTTGCTTAACCAACTGAGCCACCCAGGTGCCCAGTTCCTTTTCATTTTTATTTCTCTAATTGCTAGTCAGAACAGGGAACATTTCTTATGCTTGTTAACCATGTGGATATCTTAGTTGTAGTTCTTTATATCCTTTACCATTTTAATATTGTAATTGTGTTAGTTTAAATTGATCTATAGGAGTTCTTTCTGGATTCTGAATAGTAATCCCATGTCATATATAATATGTATTATAATAATAATTATAATTTAGTATCTATATATTATGTAATCTATAATATATATATTATATAATTTTTATGTATTTACATATATAATATCTTCTCCCAGACTATCTTCTCCCAAACTCAAAAGACAAGTCTTATTTGGCAGAGTATTTAATTTTAAATTAGTGAAGTGTATCCATCTTTTATCACAGTTTTTGTTTAATGCATCTTGTTTAGGAACTTATCCCTAACAATGAATTCATTAAAAATATCACCTTTGTTTATTTCCAAAAGTATAAAATTTACTTTTCACAATTAGTTCTTTAGCCCACTTGGAAAATTTTTTTCTTGTGATCTAAGTAAGGATCTAATTTTATTTTTATTCGTATGGAGAGCGTATTTCCCCAGTGTCATTTGCTGAATATTCTATCATTTATCTAGTGTCTTGAAATGCTTCCTCTGTCATATACCAGGTACCTCAAAGTAGAGGGGGTGCCTGTTTCTAAGTTCTCTTTTCTGTCCATTGGTCTTTTTGTCTTTCTCTACGTGAACACCACACTGTTTCAATTATACTAGCTTCATAATGTAGGAGTAGGCACTCGTCTTGATCTTCAAAAATATTTTGGCTATTCTTGGCCCTGTGTTTTTCCATTTAACTTTTAGAGCCCACTTGTCAAGGTCCGTGAAAACCTTTGCTGCTATTGGATATGATGTATCTGCCCATTTACTTAGGTCGGTTTTATTTCTCTCACAAAATTTTAAACTATATCTGCAGAGAAGCTTGAGACTGGAGGAGAAAGGCATGACGTGTGAAATGGAGGTACTGTGTGAAAACAGACCCCAAGAAGAACTTGCTGTGGTGGTGACTGGATTGAAGAGACAGGTAGAACCAGGAGGATTGGTGGGAATGCATAAGAACAAATAAAAGCAGAAACAGAAAAACTCTAGTTTTTATGAAGTGAGAAAATTTTCTTAATAACATATTATCATCAATTAAAGACCAAATATAACTACTTTTTACTTTGGATACTTCAGACAAGATTCTGAATGGAAAATATATACACAATGGATTATTTTGCATTGGGAAACTTAACAAAGACCAATTATTTGAAAGCATCTGATAGAATGAGAGCACAGCTCTCTGGCAAGCACAGCTCGCCAGGTAAACATATCATGTGTTTGGAGAACCTAATTCTTTTTTTCCCAGAATCAGATTAGAGAAGACAGAGTTTAAGGAATTTAGTGACTGGATTTTTTTTTTTTTTTGAGAGAGAGAGCTGGTACACAGTAGAGAGGGGCAAAGGGAGAGGGGGAGAGAGAATCTTTTTTTTTTTTTTTTTAAAGATTATTTATTTATTTGACAGAGAGAGAGAGAGATCACAAGTAGGCAGAGTGGCAGGCAGAGAGAGAGGGGGAAGCAGGCTCCCTGCTGAGCAGAGAGCCCGATGTGGGGCTCGATCCCAGGACTCTAAGACCATGACCTAAGGCAGAGGGTTAATCCACTGAGCCACCCAGGCACCCTGGGAAAGAGAATAGTAAGCAGGTTCCATGCCCAGCGCAGAGCTGAGTGGGGATTCAATCTCACAACCCTGAGATCATGACCTGAGCTGAAATCAAGGGTCAGTCACTTAACTGACAGAGCCATCCAGGTGTTTCTAAATATGTCATTTCTGATTGAATACAAATGCATACCGATAGCACCTTCAAGTTATAGATTTGTGAATGTCACTGGCTTATCAAGTATCAACAAATTAAATGTTCAGAGGCTGCAAATGAAGTAAGTATTTAAGGATTCTTGAGCTGAGCATTTTAAGTTCCCATCAATCTTTATACTATGATTTGGGGATAGAGATGGCAGATATTGAAACAGCAAAGAATAATGCAGGCAAACAGTTAAAATTTGTCGTTTTGCATAGTGTTTACCTCACTGAAATAAATCTGACATTTGATATATGTTTCTGAGATGCCTTCGTGGTTAATGAAATTTCCGAGTTTTTGTTCGGAGGTTTTGGCAGTAATACATCTTGTACATAGTGTTGGAGGAGGTTATTGAGAGGGTGTGATTGCTGGTTGACCAGTGAGCTGGACCTGGGCAATCAGAGCCTCCTGACCCCTTCCCCCATGTTTAGAATGTATTCTATCTCCATTATTGCCATGGTGGGAACCATTTTCAAGGACACAGCCTTCAGAGAGCAATGTGTTGCTCAGACCATCTGGATCGTGTATGTGACTAAACCCCATAGACATCTATATAAACCTTTAAGATTCTGGAGGGCGGGTGCCAAGGTCTACCCATCTTGCATCTGCCCAAGACAAACTTCATAAGTTCCCTTACTTATTAAATCTGCCACCTACCAGTCTGGAATGGTCTGCCTCTTTTTTTCTGTCTTTTCTGCCCTCCGTTTAAGAGGGCCGGTTTGCAAACCCACACATAGTGGGGTCTTAATCAGGGTTTTTGGATTAAATAAAAGAAGGAATGAAATAGATTCCACCTGCTTATTGATCAGGTAAATGAGGGATGTATAAATTTCTTCCTCCTCAGGCATTAAAACTGAGATAAATTATTTAGTAATCTAAGGTGATATAGTGGTAGGACCCAACTCAAGAAGGAAAATGACCAGATGAATGTCTGTGGTCCCTTCTGTTCCCATGCTTCTGAATAGCATCTACTAAACTGTAATATTCAATTATAGCTCAGAACTAAGTTTCACTTGAATATTTTCCCTAAGGAAATCTAACACTTTATTCTACTGTCTTCCCTAAATTTAATAAATGTGTGATATGATTGCTTTTTCTTTAAAAAAAAAAAATCTTTTTATACTAGTGGGTTGTTCAACCTGCTCCCACAATGACATTTCTGGGATATTTTCCAATCTTTTCTTCCTCTTAAAATAGGCTGAGACCTTATGTTCCATCTTGGAAAGCATTACATTTATCTGCTATTTGGTATCTGAACTATGCATTTTCAATGCTGCTGAAAGGCAATTCTCTGAAAGACATACAGTCGTTTTCCAAGTTTTGTCTGGCTTGAATTCTACATAAGCTTGCAAGTTTGTGTTTCTAATGTTTTCTGTTCTGGTGTGTAAAGAAAGATGACTTCTTGCAGGAGTAATGGATAGGAATAGATAAGATGTAGCTAGTAAATATTGTTGGGGAAAATTCCCAAGGAAATCTCAGGAAATCCTTCCTTTTTCACATAAAGATCCTAAAAATAGGAAAGGTTTGATAATTCCTGGAGCTTCAAAGTAAATATCTTCATAGACAAAAATGTGAAAACATTGCTATTGTAATATCAAGTGATTATTTAAATAGCTGCCAGAGCCTCTAATGAAACAAATATATGAATCATATGGACCCTTATCATGAAAAATATTGTCAAACTAATATTTCAAACTCTGTAAAATATAGGTATTCATAAGGTGTGATCAAAAATTCAAATTAAGGGAGGATTATTCTTTCCAAAAGTGAATCAATTATGGTATTTGTGTGAAAATAAATATGAGTTTCTTTAGATTCTTCACATGATAAAAACAGATAATTTTCCCAAAGTGAATGTACATTTTGTCTTGACTACAAGTATTCCTCAAAATGAACATTAAAGACTACCTGTATTAATGATATCTGGAATGTGGGTGAAAAATGCACACTATTTGGTTTCATTCACACCTAAAGAATCAGATGCTCTGGGTTAAGGCCTTAGAACTTGAAAGATTAACATTTATCTGAGGTTACTATGATATAAATTAAAGTATGAGAACCTGGGAATAGTGGTGGAATTTCAAGTAACCCGGAAAACAAATAAATACAAAACCCCACTGAAAACCCAAAAAACCATTTTTTTTGGTTCTGTTTTAAATGAAAGCAGTTTTATCAAATTGCATTCTCATAGTTAGTTTACAAATTACATATTAAAATCCTCATGTTATTAATAAATGGCATTTTTTTTCATTGTGGAAAGACTGTCTTCTAGGGAAAAATAAATCTCAATGAAATTGGTCTGATACTTTATATTTTTATAGGTTTGATTTGAATAATATATATTATCTGACTCAGTAATATAGACCCTGAACAATTTTCAATCCTCAAAATACCAAAAAGGATTTAGGAATTATTGTTTCTAATGTTAAAACTCTTTTTCTTTCAGTTTATTGAGATATAATTGACATGCAGCACTGTATGTTTAAGGTTTATAGCATAATGACTTGACTTACATATATAGTGAAATGATTACCACAATAAGCTTAGTTAGTACATTAGTTAATATTTAATACCTGTCATCTCATGTGAATACAGAAAGAAAAAATGTTTGTACCTTGTGATGAGAACTTTTACGATTTATTCTCTTAGCAGCTTTCTTTTTTCTTTATTTTTAAAGACATTTATTTATTTGAGAGAGAGAGAGAGAGCAAGCACAAGTGAGAAGGGCAGAGGGAGAGAGAGAGAAAATCTTAAGCAGACTGTGCTGAATGTGGAGCCTGCCCTGGGGCTCCATCTCATGACCCTGTGATTATGACCTGAGCCGAGCCCAAGAGTCGGATGCTTAAACGACTTTGCCACTCAGGCACCCCTCTTAGCAACTTTTTTCTTTCTTTCCTTTTAAAAAGATTTTATTTATTTATTTATTGAGAGAGAGAGAGAGAGAGAGAGAGAGCACAAGCCAGGGGAGGGGCAGAGGGAGAAGCAGACTCCCCAATAAGCAGGGAGCCCTGTGAGGGGCTCGATCCCAGGATCCTGGGATCATTACCTGAGCCAAAGGCAGACACTTAACTGATTGAGCCACCCAGGCATCCCTCACAACTTTCAGACATACCATACAGCAGTGTTAACTGTTGTCATCATTTTGTACATTACCTCCCTAGTAATTACTTATCCTTTTTTCTTCCAAATTTTAATTTAAATTCTAGTTAGTTAACATATAGTGTAATATTTGTTTCAGGAATATAATTTAGTAATTCATCACTTACTTGTAACACTCAGTGCTCATCACAGAAAGTGCCCTCCTTAATGCCCATCACCCATTTAGCCCAACCCCCACCCACATCCCTCCACAGAGAACCCTCTGTTCTCTATCCTTAAGGTTCTCTTATGGTTTGCCTCCCTCCTCCTTCTCTCTTTTTTCACACACACACACACACACACACACACACCCATCTTCTTCTTCTTTTTTTTTTTTTAAAGGATTTTATTTATTTGGCAGAGAGAGGTCATAAGTAGGCAGAGAAGCAGGCAGAGAGAGAGGGGGAAGCAGGCTCCCTGCCGAGCAGAGAGCCCGATGCAGGACTCGATCCCAGGACCCTGAGATCATGACCTGAGCCGAAGGCAGAGGCTTAACCCACTGAGCCACCCAGGCGCCCCGCCCCTCATCTTCTTTATCCGTTCATCAGTCTATGGACACTTGGGCTCCTCCCGTAGTTTGTCTATTATTGATAATGCTGCTATAAACATTGGGGTACTTGTACCCCTACAAATCTGTGCTTTTGTATCATTTGGGTAAATACCTAGTAGTGCAATTTCTGGGTTCTAAGGTAGTTCTTTTTTTAACTTTTTGAGTAACCTCCATACTGTTCATCAGAGTGGCTGAACCAATTTGCATTCCCACCAACAGTGTAAGAGAGTTCCCCTTTCTCTGCATCCTAATCAACATCTGTTGTGTCCTGTGTTGTTAAATTTAGCCATTGTGACAGGTGTGTGGTAGTATCTCATTGTGGTTTTGATTTGTATTTCTGATGATGAATGATGGGGAGAATCTTTATTTAAATAAGATTTTATTTATTTATTTGAGAGAGAGAGTGAGAGAGAGCACAAGCAGTGAGGAGGGGTACAGAGAGAAGCAGGCTCCCCTCCAAATAGGGAACCTGATGTGGGACTCAATCCCAGGATTGTGGGATTATGACCCAAACTGAAGGCAGATGCTTAACTGAGGTACCCAGGTACCGCAAGAATCGTTTCCTGTGCCTGTTAGCCATCTGGATTAATTCTTTGGAAAAATACCCATTCATGTCTTCTGCCCATTTGTTAATTGGATTCTTTGTTTTTTTTGGATATTGAGTCTGGTAAGTTCTTTATAGATTTTGGATACTAGCCCTTGATCAGATATGTCATTTGTAATATCTTCTTTCATTCCACAGGCAGCCTTTAGTTTTGTCGATTGTTTCCTTTGCTGTGGAGCTTTTTATCTTAATGAAGTCCAATAGTTCATTTAGCTTTCATTTCCCTTGCCTCTGCAGGTGTTTCTAGTAAGAAGTTGCTGTGGCTAAGATCAGACAGGTTGCTGCCTGTGTTCTCCTCTAGGATTTTGATGGTTTCCTGTCTCACATTTAGGTTTTTCATCCATTTTGAATTTATTTTTATGTATGGTGTGAGAAGGTGGTCCTGTTTCATTTTTCTGCATGTTGCTTTCCAGTTTTTCCAATAAATTTGTTGAAGAGACTGTCATTTTCCAATGGATATTCTTCCCTGCTTTGTTACAGATTAGTTGACCATACAGTTGAAGGTCCATTTCTGGGTTTTCTCTTCTGTTCTATTGATCTATGTTTCTGTTTTTGTGCTGATACCGTAATGTATCGATGACTACAGCTTTGTATTATAGCTTGAAGTCCGTAATTGTGATATCTCCAGCTTTGCTTTTCTTTTTCAAGACTGCTTTGGCTATTCAGGATCTTTTGTGGTTTTGCACAATTTTAGGAATGTTTGTTTTAGCTCTCTGAAAAATGCTGATGGTATTTTGATAGGGATCCATTAAATGTGTAGATTGCTTTAAGTACTATGACATTTTTTTTTTTAAAGATTTTATTTATTTATTTGACAGACAGAGATCACAAGTAGACAGAGAGGCAGGCGGAGAGAGAGGGAAGCAGGCTCCCTGCCGAGCTGAGAGCCCGATGCGGAACTCGATCCCAGGACCCTGAGATCATGACCTGAGCCGAAGGCAGCGGCTTAACCCACTGAGCCACCCAGGCGCCCAGTACTATGACATTTTAACAGCATTTGTTCTTCTGATCCATGAGCATGGAATGTTTGTCCATTTCTTTGTGTCTTCCTCAATTTTTTTCATAAATGTTCTATAGTTTTCAGAGTACAGATTGTTTACCTCGTGGGTTAGATTTATTCCTAGGTATCTTATGGTTTTTGGTGTGATTGTAAATGGGATCAATTCCTTGATTTCTCTTTCTGTTTCTTCATTATTGGTGAATAGAAATGCAACAGATTTCTTTCTTTCTTTTCTTTCCTTTTTTTTTTTTTTAAAGATTTTATTTATTTACTTCACAGACAGAGATCACAAGTAGGCAAAGAGGCAAGCAGAGAGAGAGAGGGGGAAGCAGGCTCCCTGCTGAGCGAGAGCCTGATGTGGGGTTCTATCCCAGGACCCTGGGATCATGACCTGAGCCGAAGGCAGAGGCTTTAACCCACTGAGCCACCCAGGCACTCCTTCTTTTTCTTTTTAAAAAGATTGTATTTATTATTTGTCAGAGAGAGAGAGAGAGAGAGAGAGAGAACATGCACACAAGCAGGGGGAACAGCAGGCAGAGGGAGAAGCAGGATTCCCACTGAGAAAGGAGCCCAGTGTAGTTGGAGCAAGGAGTTCCAAGGAGCCTGGGACTCTATCCCAAGACCCTGGGATCATGACCTGAGCTGAAGGCAGATGCTTAACTGACTGAACCACCCAGGTGTCCCAAAATGCAACAGATTTCTGTACATTGATTTTATATCCTGTGACTTTGCTGAATTCATGTATTACTTCTAGCAGTTTTTTGGTGGAGCCTTTCAGGTTTTCTATGTACAGTATCATGTTGTCTGCAAATAGTGGAAGTTAGACTTCTTTCTTGACAATGTGGATGCCTTTTAGTTGTTTTTGTTGTCTGATTGCTGAGATTAAAACTTCCAGGACTATGTTAAATAGTAATGGTGAGAGTGGACATCCCTGTCTTGTTCCTGACCATAGAGGAAAAGATCTCAGTTTTTCCCCACTGAGGATGATATTAGCTATGGGTCTTTCATGTATAGTTTTTATTATGTTGAAGTATGTTTCCTCTAACCCCATTTTGCTGAGGGCTTTTATCAAGAATGCTGTATTTGTCAAATGCTTTTCTTGCATCTATGGAAGGGATCATATGGTTCCTACCCTTTCTTTCATTAATGTGGCATATCACGTTGATTGATTTGCAAATATTGAACCTCACCTGCAGCCCAGGAATAAATCTGACTAGGTCGTGGTGAGTAATTCTTTTAATGTACTGTTGGATTTGATTTGCTAGTATTTGCTCAGAATTTTTGCATCCCTGATGAATATGTAATTCTCCTTTTTAGTGGGGTCTTCATCTGATTTTGGAATAAAGGTAATGCTGACCTTGTAGATGAGTTTGGAAAATTTCCTTCCATTTCTGTTTTTTGGAATAGTTTGAGAAGAATAGGTATTAACTTTTCTTTAAATGTTTGGTAGAATTCCCCTAGGAAGCCATCTGGCTGTGGACTTTTGTTTTTTGAGAGATTTTTGACTACTGATTCAGTTTCTTTGCTCCTTATGGGTATGTTCAAATTTTCTTCTTCCTGTTTCAGTTCTGGTAGTTGGTATGTTTCAAGGAATTTGTGCATTTATTCCAGATTGCCCAATTTTTCAGCATATATTTTTTTCGTAATAATTCTCTTCTAATTGTTTGTATTTCTGTGGTGTTGTTTGTGATCTCTCCTCTTTCATTCATGATTTTATTTACTTGGGTTCTTTCTTTTTCCATATTGATAAGTCTGACCAGGGGTTTATCAATTTTGTTAATTATTTAAAAGAACAAACTCTTAATTTCATTGATTTGTTCTACTGTTTTTTTGTTTATTTATTTCTATATCATTTATTTCCATTCTAATCTTTATTATTTCCCTTCGTCTGCTGACTTTAGGCTTTATTTGTTATTCCTTTCTAGCTCCTTAAGGTTAGGTTTTGTATTTGAGACTTTTCTTGCCCGTATTGCTATATACTTCCCTCTTAGAACTGCCTTTGCTGCATCCCAAAGGTTCTAGACCTTGTGCTTTCATTTTCATTTGCTTCCATGTATTTTTAAATTTCTTTTTTAATTTCCTGGTTAATCCATCCATTTTTTAGTAGGATCTTCTTTGACCTTGATGTGTTTGTGGTCTTCCCAAATTATTTTCTTGTGGTTGGCTTCAAGTTTCATAGTGTGGTCTTAAAATATGCATGGTATAAATTCATCTTTCTGTACTTGTTGAGAGCTGATTTTGACCCAGTATTTGATCTATTCTGGAGAATATTCTATGCTCACCAGAAAAGAATGTGTATTCTATTGCTTTAGGATGAAATGATCTGAATATATCTGTTAAGTTCATTTGGTCCGGTGTGTCATTCAAAGCCACTGTTTCCTCATTGATTTTCTGCTTAGATGATCTGTCCATTGCTGGGTATAGGGTGTGAAGGTCCTCTACTATTATGGTATTGTTATCAATGAGTTTCTTTGTGTTTGTTATTAAGTATTTTATATATTTGTGTGCTCCCAAGTTGGGGCCATAAATATATACAATAGTTAGAACTTCTTGATGGATAGACCCCTTAAATTATGATAGAATTCCCTTCTTCATCCCTTTTTACAGTCTTTGTTTTAAATTGTAGTTTGTGTGATACAAGTATGGTACTCTGGGTTTCTTTTGAAGTCCATTAGCATGATAGATGGTTCTCTATGCCCTAATTTTCATCTAAAGGTTTCTTTAGGTCCAAAATGAGTCTCTGGTAGGCAGTATGTAGATGGGTTTTGTTTTTTTTACCCATGCAGATATCCTGTGTCTTTTGTTGCAATATTTAGTCTATTTACATTCAGAGTGATTATTGAAAATATGAATTTAGTGCCATTGTATTACCTGTAAAGTTGGTGTTTCTGGTGATGTTCTTTTTTCATTTTTAGTCTTAGTTGCTTTTGTTTTTTTTCCCCCACTTAAGGAGTCCCCCTTAATATTTCTTGCAGGGCTGGTTTAGTGATTTAGTCATGAACTCCTTTAGTTTTTGTTTGTCTGGGAAACTTTTTATCTCTCCTTCTGTTCTGAATGACAACCTTGCTAAAGTATTCTTGGCTACATATTTTTTCCATTTAGCATGTTGAATATATCATGATACTTTTCTGTGGCCTGCCAACTTTCTGTGGATGGATTTGCTGCAAACCCCGATCTGTCTTCACTTGTAGGTTAAGAATTTCTTTTCCATTGCTGCTTTCAGGATTCTTTCCATGTGTATTTTGTGAATTTGACTATGATATGTATTGATGATGGCCAGCTTTGGCTGAATTTAATGGGAGTTCTCTGTACTTCTTGAATTTCGATGTTCATTTCTATCCCCAGATTAGGGAAGTTTTAGTTATAATTTGCTCAAGTAAAATTTCTGCTCCTTTTTCTTTCTTTTCTTCTTCTGGGATTCCTATGATACAAATATTATTACACTTTAAGTTGTTGCTGAGATCCCTAAGTCTATGTTGGTGACCCAATATCTTTCTTTCCCTCTTTTTTTCAACTTTTTTATTTTCCATAATTTTATCCTCTGTATTACTGATTTATTCCTCTGCTTTGTCTATCCTCACTGTCATTGCATCCATTTGGTTTTGCATCTCAGTTATAGCATTTTTTATTTTGTTCTGACTAGTTTTTAGTTCTTTTATCTTTGCAGTATGGGATTCTCTAATATCTTCAATGCTTTTCTCAAGCCCAGCTAGTATCCTTATGATTATGGTTTTAAATTCTAGTTCAGACATCTTATTTGCATCTGTATTGATTAAATCCCTAGACATGAATTCTTCTTATTCTTTCTTTTAGGGTGAATTCCTCCATCTTGTCATTATTTTTGGCTCATTGTGTATGTGTATGTATGTGTGTGTGTTTGGTTGTTAGGAAAGCCTATATTCCTGCTCCTGAAAGGAATGGCTATATTAAGAAGAAGCCCAAAAAAACCAAACCAAAGCAAACCAAAACAAAACCAAAAAATGTAAATAAGTAAGTAAGTAAATAAATAAATAAATGGAAGCTAGATCCTAGTGTTTTTGGTCTGCTTGTTAAAAGAAGCTAGATCCAGCTATGTATATTTATAATAAAAAGAAGCAAGTCCTATTTCCCCAGAGCTGAAGTTTTGTAGTGCTCTATGATCAGTAGACTTCGTGCATATGAGGGGTTTGCGATGGTCCTCTGAGGGAGGAACATGTAGCTCCAATTTTCAGGCAGACTTGCCCTGGTGGAGAGGCACCTGCAGGCGCAGGGTGGTAGGGCTTAGTATAAGTGGCTCCAACCTCTGTTTTGCTCACTGAAATCAGTCTGCACTGATGGGTGGGGGCAAAAGTGGCATTGCTCAGCTCTCCTGTCCCTGCGGCAAGGAACTTCTTTCGGCTACTCTTCAGGAAACTCTCACAGAAGAGCAAACAATAATCTCTGTTTTGTCCCTGGCTTCTGCCAGATCCCTGCCTTCACCCTGACTGCATCTGAGCTGCCCAGTTGCCAGATGACATAGCACTCCCGTGTTTTATCTCAGGCATGGGGCTGGGTTTCTAAACCACAAATTTTAGAGATACGCTGGCACAGCCCCTCAGGGATATTCTGGGAGGGTCTTGCTGTGCTCTGGCCGGTGCCAGTGGTTCAGAGTTTATGATAAAGCCCTGCTAAAAGCTGGGAACAAAGCTTGCTGCCCTCTGGTGGTATTCCTATGCTAGGGAACGGGACAGCTCAATGATGCCACCATTAGTCTTTTGTCTACAAGCTGCCACTCCCAAATGCACTCCAAGCTAAGGAACCGCTTCTCTCTGTGGGACCCAGGGGATCCCCAGACCATGTTCTCCCCTCTTGGGTCTCAGCCTTCCTTCCCCACAGGAGTACTGCTAAGCCCCTCAGGCACAACAGTGGAAATGGTATGGACTTCAGAACTTCAGACTCTGTTCCACTATTTATAAAAACTTGTGGTGTTCAGCCCCTCTCCCTTTCCCAGTCATGGTTTTGGGGAAAGAATTTTTTTTGTGCAATTCCTTGTGTATGCTTTTGTGAACTAACTCTCTCTCTCTCTCTCTCTCTCTCTCTCTCCTCTCTTCATGATTAGGGCTCCATCCCCTTCTTAGTACCCACAGCTCTTGTCTCTCTCAAATGAACTCTCAACTCTCTGCGGCTCCTTCCTTCCACCGTGTGGTTTTTTTCAGTCTCTAGTTGTACAGTTTTACTCTGTCAGTCCTCAGATCAATTTCTTGGGTATTCAAAATGATTTGATATTTATCTAGCTGTTTTTGAGGGGTGGGGCAAGCTTAGGGTCCCTTTCTTCCTTTACCATCTTATCTCCTCCCTCAATATTTGCTTATCTTATAGCTAAAGGTTTGCATCTTTTGACCACTTTCATCCAGTTCCTCATCCCCTGTCCCCTGCCTTGGATAACCACAAATCTGATCTCTTTTCCTGAGTTTTTCTTTTTTTCTTTTTCTTCTTCTTTTTTTCAAGATTCATCATATAAGTGACATTGAACAGTATTTATCTTTCTGTGACTTATTTCACTTGGCATTATGCCCTCAAGGTCCACCCATGTTGTCTCAAATGTCAGGATTTACTTTTTTTATGGCTCACTAGTACTTCACTGTATATATGTACTTGATTTTCTTTATCCATCATCTGCTGATGGACACTTAGGTTGTTTCTATTTCTTGGCTATTGTAAACAATGCTGCTTTGAACATCAGGATGCAGCTATCTCAACATAGTTATTTTGTTTCCTTTGGGTATACAGCCAGAAGTAGATTTATTAGATCACATGATAGGTCTATTTTTAATTTTTTTTAGGAAACTTCATAATGTTTTCCATAGTGGCTGTACCATTTATAATCCTACCATAAGTACACAAGTGCTCTCTTTTTTCCACATCCATTCCAGCCTTTGTTCTCTCTCTCTCTTTTTTAGATGCTAGCCATTCTTTTTTTTTTTTTTAAAGATTTTATTTATTAATTTGACAGATAGAGAAACCACAAGCAGGGGGAGTGGGAGAGGGAGAAGCAGGCTTCCCGTTGAGCAGGGAGCCTGATGTGAGGCTCAGTCCCAGGACCCCATGATCATGACCCCAGCTGAAGGCAGATGCTTAACAATTGAGCCACCCAGGGGCCCCGGATGACAGTCATTCTAACAGATGTGAGGTGATATCTCATTTTGGTTTTGACTTGCATTTCCCTGAAAATTACTGATCTTGAGCATATGGGCCTGTAGGCCATTTGTATATCTTCTTTGGAAAAATATCTGGTCAGGTCATCTTCACATTTTAAAATTGGATTATTTGTGTTTTTTTCCCTAGTAAGTTGTATGTTTTTTTCATGTATTTTGGCTATTAACACCTTATCAGATTTGTAAATATTTTCTCCTATTCAATAACTTGTCTTTGCATTTTGTTGATCATTTGCTTAGGTGTGCAGAAGCTTTTTAGTTTGATGTACTCTTACTTGTTTATTTTTGATTGTGTTGCTTTGCTTTAGATGTAATATTCAAAATATCATGACCAGGACCCATGTCAAAGGGCTTTTTCCTACATTTTCTTCTAGGAGTTTTATGGTTTCATGTCTTACATTTGAGTCTTTAATACATTTTGAGTTAATTTTTGTGATTGGTGTAACATAGGGGTGCAGTTTCAATCTTTTACATGGAAATATCCAATTTTCCCAGTACCATTTTTTATATTAAATTTTTAAATTTTTTTTATAAACATATAATGTATTTTTATCCCCAGGGGTACAGGTCTGTGAATTGCCAGGTTTACACACTTCACAGCACTCACCATAGCACATACCCTCCCCAATGTCCCACCACCCTCTCCTGAACCCCCTCCCCCCGCAACCCTCAGTTTGTTTTGTGAGATTAAGAGTCACTTATGGTTTGTCTCCCTCCCAATCCCATCTTGTTTCATTTATTCTTTTCCTATCTCCCAAACCCCCCACATTGTATCTCTACTTCCTCATATCAGGGAGATCATATAGTAGTTGTCTTTCTCCAATTGACTTATTTCGCTAAGCATAATACTCTCTAGTTCCATTCACGTCATCGCAAAAGGCAAGATTTCATTTCTTTTGATGGCTGCATAGTATTCCATTGTATATCTATACCACTTCTTCTGTATCCATTCATCTGTTGATGGGCATCTAGGTTCTTTCCATAGTTTGGCTATTGTGGACATTGCTGCTATAAACATTCGGGTGCACATGCCCCTTCGGATCACTACGTTTGTATCGTTAGGGTAAATACCCAGTAGTGCAATTGCTGGGCCATAGGGTAGCTCTATTTTCAACTTTTTGAGGAACCTCCATGCTGTTTTCCAGAGTGGTTGCACCAGCTTGCATTCCCACCAATAGTGTAGGAGGGTTCCCCTTTCTCTGCATCCTTGCCAGCATCTGTCATTTCCTGACTTGTTAATTCTAGCCATTCTGACTGGTGTGAGGTGGTGTCTCATTGTGGTTTTGATTTGTATTTCCCTGATACCGAGTGATGTGGAGCATTTTTTTGTGTGTCTTTTGACCATCTGGATGTCTTTGCAGAAATGTCTGTTCATGTCCTCTGCCCATTTCTTGACTGGATTATTTGTTCTTTGCATGTTGAGTTTGATAAGTTCTTTATAGATTTTGGATACTAGCCCTTTATCTGATATGTCGTTTGCAAATATCTTCTCCCATTCTGTCAGTTGTCTTTTGGTTTTGTTAACTATTTTCTTTGCTGTGCAAAAGCTTTTGATCTTGATGAAATCCCAATAGTTCATTTTTGCCCTTGCTTCCCTTGCCTTTGGCGATGTTCCTAGGAAGAAGTTGCTGTGGCTGAGGTCGAAGAGGTTGCTGCCTGTGTTCTCCTCAAGGATGTTGATGGATTCCTTTCTCACATTGAGGTCCTTCATCCATTTTGAGTCTATTTTCATGTGTGGTGTGAGGAAATGGTCCAATTTCATTTTTCTGCATGTGGCTGTCCAATGTTCCCAACACCATTTGTTGAAGAGGCTGTCTTTTTTCCACTGGATATTCTTTCCTGCTTTGTCGAAGATTAGTTGACCATAGAGTTGAGGGTCTATTTCTGGGCTCTCTATTCTGTTCCATTGATCTATGTGTCTGTTTTTGTGCCAGTACCATCCTGTCTTGATGATGAAAGCTTTGTAATAGAGCTTGAAGTTCGGAATTGTGACGCCACCAACTTTGGCTTTCTTTTTAATATTCCTTTGGCTATTTGAGGTCTTTTCTGGTTCCATAAAAATTTTAGGATTATTTGTTCCATTTATTTGAAAAGAAAATGGATGGTATTTTGATAGGGATTGCATTAAATGTGTAGATTGCTTTAAGTAGCATAGACATTTTTACAATATTTGTTCTTCCAATCCAGGAACATGGAATATTTTTCAATTTCTTTGTGTATTCCTCATTTCTTTCATGAGTACTTTATAGTTTTCTGAGTTTAGATTCTTTGCCTCTTTGGTTAGGTTTATTCCTAGGTATTTTATGGTTTTGGGTGCAATTGTAAATGGGATGATGCTTTAATTTCTCTTTCTTCTGTCTTGTTGTTGGTGTAGAGAAATGCAACTGATTTCTGTGTATTGATTTTATATCCTGACACTTTACTGAATTCCTGTACAAATTCTAGCAGCTTTGGAGTGAAGCCTTTTGGGTTTTTCATGTATAGTATCATATCATCTGCAAAGAGTGATAGTTTGACTTCTTCTTTGCAGATTTGGATGCCTTTAATTTCTTTTTGTTCTCTGATTGCTGAGGCTAGGACTTCTAGTACTATGTTGAATATCAGTGGTGATAACGGACATCTCTGCCGTGTTCCTGACCTTAGTGGAAAAGCTTTCAGTTTTTCTCCATTGAGAATATTTGCGGTGGGTTTTTCATAGATGGCTTTGATAATATTGAGGTATGTGCCCTCTATCCCTAGACTTTGAAGAGTTTTGATCAAGAAGGGATGCTGTACTTTGTCAAATGCTTTTTCAGCATCCGTTGAGAGTATCATATGGTTCTTGTTCTTTTATTAATGTATTGTATCACATTGATTGATTTGTGAATGTTGAACGAACCTTGCAGTCCTGGAGTAAATCCCACTTGGTCGTGGTGAATAATCCTTTTAATGTACTGTTGGATCCTATTGGCCAGTATTTTGGTGAGAATCTTCGCATCTGTGTTCATCAAGGATATTCATCTGTAATTCTCTTTTTTGATGGGATCCTTGTCTGGTTTTGGGATTAAGGTGATGCTGGCCTCGTAAAATGAGTTTGGAAGTTTTCCTTCTATTTCTATTTTTTGGAACAGTTTCAGGAGAATAGGAATTAATTCTTCTTTAAATGTTTGGTAGAATTCCCCACGGAAGCCATCTGGCCCTGGGCTTTGTTTGTTTGGAGATTTTTGATGACTGTTTCAATCTCCTTACTGGTTATGGGTCTGTTCGGGTTTTCTATTTCTTCTGGTTCAGTTGTGGTAGTTTATATGTCTCTAGGAATGCATCCATTTCTTCCAGATTGTCAAATTTGTTGGCATAGAGTTGCTTATAGTATGTTCTTATAATTGTTTGTATTTCTTTGGTGTTGGTTGTGATCTCTCCTCTTTCATTCATGATTTTATTTGGGTCCTTTCTCTTTTCCTTTTGATAAGTCTGGCCAGGGGTTTATCAATCTTATTAATTCTTTCAAAGAACCAGCTCCTAGTTTCATTGATTTGTTCTATTGTTTTTTTTTATTTTTTATTTTTTTTTGGTTTCTATTTCATTGATTTCTGCTCTGATCTTTATGATTTCTCTTCTCCCGCTGGGTTTAGGCTTTCTTTGTTGTTCTCTCTCCAGCTCCTTTAGGTGTAGGGTTAGGTTGTGTACTTGAGACCTTTCTTGTTTCTTGAGAAAGGCTTGTACTGCTATATATTTTCCTCTCAGGACTGCCTTTGCTGTGTCCCACAGATTTTGAACCATTGTGTTTTCATTATCATTTGTTTCCATGAATTTTTTCAATTCTTCTTTAATTTCCTGGTTGACCCATTCATTCTTTAGAAGGATGCTGTTTAGTCTCCATGTATTTGGGTTCTTTCCAAATTTCCTCTTGTGATTGAGTTCTAGCTTCAGAGCATTGTGGTCTGAAAATATGCAGGGAATGATCCCAATCTTTTGATACCAGTTGAGACCTGATTTATGTCCCAGGATGTGATCTATTCTGGAGAATGTTCCATGTGCACTAGAGAAGAATGTGATTTCTGTTGCTTTGGGGTGGAATGTTCTGAATGCATCTGTGATGTCCATCTGGTCCACTGTGTCATTTAAGGCCTTTATTTCCTCGTTGATCTTTTCTTGGATGATCTGTCCATTTCAGTTAGGGGAGTGTTAAAGTCCCCTACTATTATTGTATTATTGTCGATATATTTCTTTGATTTTGTTATTAATTGGTTTATATAGTTGGCTGCTCCCATGTTAGGGACATAGATATTTAAGATTGTTAGGTCTTCTTGTTGGACAGACCCTTTGAGTATGATATAGTGTCCTTCCTCATCTCTTATTATAGTCTTTGGCTTAAAATCGAATTGATCTGATATAAGGATTGCCACCCCAGCTTTCTTCTGATGTCCATTAGCATGGTAAATTGCTTTCCACCCCCTCAATTTAAATCTGGAGGTGTCTTCGGGTCTAAAATGAGTTTCTTGTAGGCAGCATATTGATGGGTTTTGTTTTTTTTATCAATTTTGATACCTTGTGTCTTTTGATTGGGGCATTTAGCCTATTTACATTCAGGGTAAATATTGAGAGATATGAATTTAGTGCCATTTTATTGCCTGTAAGGTTACTGTTACTGTGTATTGTCTCTGTTCCTTTCTGATCTACTACTTTTAGGGTCTCTCTTTGCTTAGAGGACCCCTTTCAATATTTCCTGTAGAGCTGTTTGGTGTTTGCAAATTCTTTCAGCTTTTGTTTGTCCTGGAAGCTTTTAATCTCTCCTTCTATTTTCATTGATAGCCTGGCTGGATATAGTATTCTTGGCTGCATGTTTTTCTCATTTAGTGCTCTGAACATATCATGCCAGTTCTTTCTGGCCTGCCAGGTCTCTGTGGATAAGTCCACTGCCAATCTAATATTTTTACCATTGTATGTTATAGACTTCTTTTCCCGGACTGCTTTCAGGATTTTCTCTTTGTTGCTAAGACTTGTAAATTTTATTATTAGGTGACAGGGTGTGGACCTCTTCTTATTGATTTTGAGGGGGTTCTCTGCACCTCCTGGATTTTGATGCTTGTTCCCTTTGCCATATTAGGGAAATTCTCTATAATAATTCTCTCCAATAGGGGCACCTGGGTGGCTCAGTGGGTTAAAGCCTCTGCCTTCGGCTCAGGTCATGATCCTAGGGTCCTGGGATCAAGCCCCACATCAGGCTCTCTGCTCAGTGGGGGGCCTGCTTCTCCCTCTCTCTCTGCCTGCCTCTCTGCCTACTTGTGATCTCTGTCAAATGAATAAATAAAATCTATAATAAAAATAATAATTCTCTCCAATATACCTTCTGCTCCCCCCCTCTTCTTCTTCTTCTGGAATCCCAATTATTCTAATGTTGTTTTGTCTTATGGTCTCACTTATCTCTTAAATTCTCCCCTCGTGGTCCAGTATTTGTCTCTCTTTTGCTCAGCTTCTTTATTCTCTGTCATTTGGTCTTTTATATCACTAATTCTTTCTTCTGCCTCGTTTATCCTAGCAGTAAGAGCCTCCATTTTTGATTGCACCTCATTAATAGCTTTTTTGATTTCAACTTGGTTAGATTTTAGTTCTTTTATTTCTCCAGAAAGGGCTTTTATCTCTCCAGAGAGGGTTTCTCTAATATCTTCCATGCCTTTTTTGAGCCCAGCTAGAACCTTGAGAATTGTCATTCTGAACTCTAGATCTGACATATTACCAATGTCCATATTGATGAGGTCCCTAGCCTTCGTACTGCCTCTTGTTCTTTTTTTTTGGTGGTGAGTTTTTCCGCCTTGTCATTTTGTCCAGATGAGAATACATGAAGGAGCAAATAAAATACTAAAAGGGTGGCAAAGATCCCAGGAAAATGTGCTTTAACCAAATCAGAAGAGACCCCAAATTATGGGGGAGAGAAAGGGGATAAAAAGAAGTTCAGAAAAAAAAATTAAAAAAAGAAAACAAATAAAGAAAAAATATATATATATTAGACTGGTGACTAGAACAGGGTCACCCACTTTATTTTGGGAGTATTTTGGTCTCTTAGAAGAAATTACCTCCCCAAATTTTAAGGAATGAAAAACATGTATAAGGGTAAACACAATGAAGGGATGGAATATGCCTAGAAAGATGAAAAAAATTTTTTTTTTAATTTCTAAAAGGGAGTTGATAAAGTAAGTTGGTTGGGAGAATAAAGAAAATGTAAGTGGAGAGAATTTGCTCAGGCTGGAGACTAGAACAAGCCCGGAGCTAGATTGAGGATATATTTTGATCTATTAGAAGAAGTTGTACCCCAAATTTTTTAGAAGAGCCCTATGTGTACATAAAAAATAAAGTTAGATACAATGAAGGATAAAATATGGCTATAATAGTGAAGTTTCAAAAAAGATTTTTTTTTGAAAGGTATTGTTAAGATAAACTAGTTGAAAAACATTAAAAGAGGAAAGGGTAAAAGTTAAAAAAAATTTAGCAGAAGAAAAAAAATAAAATTAAAAAAATTAAATTAACTGCAGGACTGAAGAATCATGGGGAGAAAGCCATTAGTTCCATGCTTTGCTTTCTCCTCCTCTGGAATTTGGCTGTTCTCCTTGGTAAGTGAATTTGGTCTTGGCTGGATTTCTCATTGATCTTCTGGGGGAGGGGCCTGTTGTAGTGATTCTCGAGTGTCTTTGCCGGAGATGGAATTGCAGTGCCCTTACCAGGGGCCAGGCTAAGTAATCTGCTTGGGTTCGCTTTCGGGAACTTTTGTTCCCTGAACGCTTTCCGTACAGTTCTGGAGGATGGGAATGAAAATGGCGGCTTCCCAACCTCTGGCCTGGAGGAGCCGAGAGTTCGGGGCCCCACTCCTCAGTGCATCCTCAGAGAAAAGTGCTCAATCACTCCTGTCTCCCTGGCCTCTGGCTGCGTTCCGAGCTCACCCAGCCTGTGACCGGTTCAAGGTAACCCTGAGCTGAGAGCTCACTCCTCGGCTCTGTCTCTGCAGCTGGCTTCCCCACTCTAATACCTGTGAACTCTGTGACACTCAGACACCCCTGATCCTTCTGTGACCTCACAGGACCTGGGCCATGCTGACCCCATGTGGGCTTCACCCCGGTTTAGCCTCTGGAGTGATGTCCTTCAGTGGAGCAGACTTTTAAAAGTCCTGATTTTGTGCTCTGTTGTTCCGCCACTTGCCAGGAGCCAGCCCCTCCCCCCGTGGTCTATCTTCCCGTCGCTTTGGATTCACTTCTCTGCCGGTCTACCTTTCAGAAAGTGGTTGATTTTCTGTTTCTAGAATTGTTGCTCTTCTTCTCTTCAATCTCCTGTTGGATTTGTAGGTGTTCGCAATGGTTTGATTAGCTATCTAGCTGCTCTCCTGCTACCTGATGTAGTCTCAGCCTGCTACTGCTCCGCCATCTTGACTCCTCCCTCCCACCATTTTTTTAAAAAAGATTTTGTTTATTTGACAGAGAGAGAGAAATCACAAGTAGGCAGAAAGGCAGGCAGAAGGAAAGGGGGAAGCAGGCTCCCTGCTGAGCAGAGAGCCCAATGCAGGGCTCGATCCTAGATCAGGACCTGAGCCGAAGGCAGAGGCTTAACACCCTGAGCTACCCAGGCACCCCCCCCCCCACCACCACCCAGTACCGTCTATTGATAAGATTGTCTTTTCTCCATTGAGTATTCTTTGCTCTCTTGTCAAATATTAGTACATGCTTGGATTTATTTTGGGGCTCTTGGTTTTGTTCCATTGGTGTATTTGTTCTTATGCCAGTACATACTATTTTGGCTACTGTAGCTTTATAATAATGGCTTGAAATTAGGAAATGTGATACCTCCTGTTTTGCTTTTTTTTATTAGGTTTGTTTTAGGGTCATTTGTGGTTCCATATTTATTTTGGGATTTTTTTTTTCTACTTCTGTAAAAATGCCCCGGATTCTTGATGATTGCAGTGGATCTGTAGATGACTTTGGGTAGTATGGACATTTTAACAATATTAATTCTTCCAATTCATAAACATGGGATTTATATTTATTTGTGTCTCTTTTGATTTCTTTCATCATTATTTTATAGTTTTCATTGTAGGGATCTTTTAGCTCTTTAGTTAAATTTTTTCTTAAGTATTATTTTTGATGTTATTGTAAATGGGATCATTTTCTATATTTCTTTCTCACATAATTCATTGTTGGCATATAGAAACACTACTTATTTTTGTGTGTTAATTTTGCATCTTGCTTAATGTTAACACTTTACCCAGGAAAAATCTCTCAAGTGAGTATCGACCTAAAAATAAAAGACCCTGCGGCTTAGTAAAGCTTATGAATCCTGAAAACTATGAAAACAGAGAAGAAACAAATAGTTTTTAAGACTCTAATATGTATAAAGAGCTTTACATATCTAATCTCATTTAATCCTTTCTACAGCCTTATATTGTAGGTGTTACTATTCCCATGTTATCAGCAAGGGAATTCAAGTTCAGAGGGGTTATGTATATTATAAACACAGCTACTAAATGACAGAAGCAAGGCTCAAACACAAAACCTTCTGTCTTAAATAAGCTTTTAACTCTTCCCTGCAACCTGTGTCATACTGAAGGGTCATTCTCTCACTTGTCACAAAAACTATTTCATATCATCTCTCTTTAAAACTCTCCCTGAAGATCTTGTCTCATATTTCTATGACCCACTTGTGGCAAGCATTCTCAGTTATTCTCTTTTCTGGACCTCAGCACCTGTCAGTCTCGCTCTCCAGTCCAGGTAACTCACATCTGGGAGTAATCTACTAGGGTGAGTCAGTGCTAGTCTCTCCTAATTTCTTCCTCTCTGTCCTGTTCCTCTGGGGAGAAAAAATGCACTGGGACAATCTCAGAAAAGCTACATCATGTTGGAGGAACAGAAATCTTTTTCTCCAACTTAGTGAAGGGCCTTGCGTCCTCAGACCTTCTAAGAGAAACTGTCTCAAGTAGATGTTCTCTGTCTCCAGGTCTCTCTCTCAATTCCCATTACCCAATATTTCTCTATTTTCTAGAGCTCTCTCTCTCAAATCCTACTCAGATCAAAACATTCTGCTCTGGAAACCTTCACTTCCTGTCCCCTCTTAGGCCGTTGAACCTCCTTTTCCCTTTTCCTTTGTTTTCTAAGATAAGAATGTTCAGGCTTTGGTTGGATGCTAATGAACTTTCTAGTCTGCTCAGTGAGTACTGACTCAGGCAGTGGAGGTTGTCCCTTGAGTGCAGGTTAGTGTGGTTTCTCCATTTCTAAGTTAGTCTTCCCACTGACCATGTTGGCTGATTTTCTCATTGTTTAGTTAAGAAACAAGGGTACCTTACCAAGGCAAGCTTTTAAGTAACTCAGTGAAAGTGCAATCTAAATAATATGAACAGAGACATTTCTCCTGTTAGCATGTCTTTCACTTTGGTCCCTGCAAGCCGCAGACTTTCAAAACTGTGCTCGGGACCTGAGTAACATTATATGGGCCACCACAATAAAAGCTCTCTCCTTTGCTGGCCGAAAATGTGGTTCCTATTTTGATTAGATTTAATAAAAACTTATTTCAGCTCCTTCTACCTTTGCCATCTACCATGCACATCCTCAAAGGAGAGTCCTGTTTACATCATGGGAAGATCCATACCTTCCTACTAGTTGGCCAGTAAATATTCTTTCTTCTCTCTCTCCCTCTCTCTCTTTTAAAGATTCTATTTATTTATATGACAGAGAGAGACACAGCAAGAGAGGGAACAGAAGCAGGGGGAGTAGGAGAGGGAGAAGCAGGCTTCTCACTGAGCAGGGAGCCCAATGTGAGGCTCAGTCCCAGGACTCTGGGATCATGACCTGAGCCGAAGGCAGATGCTTAATGACTGAGGCACCCAGGGGTCCCTCTTTCCTCTCTTTATACTACTCTTTTCTTGCTAAAATGGGGGAACTTCTCTCCTATTAAAGAGCAAATCTTCTACATATATTCTGAGGTCTATCTCTTCCTGCTATCTTGGAGTCCTTGCTTCATAATTTAATGCCTCTCTCTTCAGCATTTTGATTTCTTTTTCTCTATTGGACCAGTCTCACCAATATTCAAATATTATCTATTGCTCTCATGTTATATACATGCTCCTTTGACCCTACATCCCTTTACACCTGCGGGCCTATTTTTCTTCTTCCTTTTTTTGGTAAAATCATCCCTAGTATCATTATCTCTTAGATCCCTATATATTTCTTTTTAGCACTTATTATAATCTATCACAATATATTATTTGTTTATTGTCTTACTCCTCTCTATGATAGATTGCAAACTCTATATGGGAAATGGCTATTTCTGTTCCATTTCCAAGACACCCAGGAGAATACTAGACACATAGTAGGTTTTTGATAAATACTTGTTATGTAAACAGAAGGTCCTAAATCCAGTGTTCTTCCCATGGAAGAATGATAGGGATGGGATAATTGTAATATGTGCCACTTGTTGACTCTTGGTCATCATCTGTTTCATTGCTTTTACTTTTTAAAATGAAATTAATAAACATTTTTTTAGAGCAGTTTTAGCTCAGAGAAAAACTGAGCAGAAAGTACAGCGAGTTCCCACATACCCACTCTTCACACATGCACAAGCTTCCCTCACCATCAACATCCTGCATCCATGCACCAGTGTGGTACATTTGTTATAATTGATGGACTAACAGTAACACATCATTATCAGTTGAAGTCCATAGTTAATATTAGGGTTTACTCTTTGTGCTAATATATACATCCTGTGAATTTTGACCAATGTATGATGACATGTATCCACCATTATAATACATTACAAGATAGCCTCACTTCCCTAAATATCCTTTATGCACCACCTGTTTTTCTCTTCCTCCCTCCAAGCCCTTGTCAACCGCTGATCTTTTTCCTGTCTTCATACTTTTGTCTTTTCTGGTATGTCATATAACTGGAATTATACAGTATATATAGCCTCTTCAGACTGGTTTCTTTCACTTTGCAGTGTGCATTCATGGTTCCTCCATGTCTTTTTGTGGACTGATAGCTCATTTACTTTTAGCACTGAATAATATTCCATTGTATGAGTGTATGACAGTTCATCTATTCACCTAAGACATCTTAGCTGCTCCCAAATTTTAGCAATTACGAATAGGGCTGCTATAAACACTCATGTGCAGGTTTTTGTGTGGACATGTTTTCAACTCATTTGGATATCAAGGAGTGCAATTGCTGGATTGTATGGGAAGAGTATGTTAAATTTTGTAAGAAGCTGTCTTTCAAAGTGGCTGTACCATTTTGCATTCCCGCTGGCAGTGAATAAGGGTTCCTGTTGTCTTATCCTTGCCAGCATTTGGTGGTGTTGGTGTTTTGGATTTGGGCCATTCTGATAGATGTGTAGTGGTATCTTACTTATTTTGTAATTTTCTAATGGCATGTGACATTGAATATCTTTTCATATGCTTATTTGATATCTATATATCTTCTTTGATGAGATGTCTGTTCAGATCTTTTGCTCATATTTTAGTCAGGTTGTTTTTTTCTTTAAGTTTTAAAAGTTCTTTGTGCATGTTGGGATGTCTTTTGCAAATGTTTTCTCTTGATCTGTGGCTTTTCTTCTTTCTCTTTATCCTTTTACTTTTTACCTGCTTTCTGAAACTTTTGTGCCTACTCCTCTTCTGTCCTGGAGAAAAACATTTTTGAGTATTTCACACCAGGGTGTAAGTGCCTTAATGTCATTAATTTTTCAAAAGAGAACTTCAGGGAAATGGCAAGGCTTACAAAAAGGAAATAAACCCCTGACGATAGATTTAAAGCCTCATGATACTGAAGCGAAGTATTGTTTGAAAGATTTTTATCCACAGTCATTCTTCTCAACCATTGGTGGCTATAATGTATGGACACAGTGTGTTTAACTCACTGATTTCCAATTTGTTACCACTATTCAACATTTAAAATGTTTTAGAGACAAATAAAAATGAAATATGACTTCATACAGCTTGTGGTTATCATCTTCAAATCCTGGGTTCTTAAATAGAACTATAGTCAAGTTGGAATTAAGTAACTCCACTTTTTTTTTTTTTTTAGTAAGTCCACTTTTGAGACAATTATATCTGTCAAATTTTTTGTTTGCAGTTGAAACTCAGATCAAATTAGCTTAGGCAAAAAGGAAGTATGTTGGTTCATGTAACTATAAAGGCCCACAGAAGAGCTGGCTCCAAATGAGGCTCTTCTATCATTCAGCTCTACTTCTTCTGTTTATTGATTTTATTTTCAAACAGGATTTCCCCAAATGGTTGGACATATAAGCTGCCGGTAACCACAAGCCTGTATCCTTACAGATCACAACCCTGAAGAGAGATCCCAAAGCTCTCTCTTGCTATAAATACAGTAGCATCACTGAAAAGTATGATTAGACTTCTTGAATAATATGCCCGATTGCTGTGGCCAAGGGGACGGAGAACTTCGTTTAATTAGGGGCCTTCTGCCCACCTGTGTGGTCTGGGATGTGTTAAGGTCAACTCTGCTTGACCCACAAGGAATGAGTTCCCTCAGGTAAGAGGGCTTTTGTTATTAGAAAAAGGTGTGAGAATCTTCAGACAGCAAAACAACAGATGTTCCCTTTGTACATTCCTTATCCTGACTGTAAGTGTTCGTTTCTTATCTCCATAGTGCTTATCGAAGGGGGTCCTTGCTGTCAGCAACAGATCACTTTGGATGACTCACTGGTCGGATTCCATAAGGTATTCTTGTCACTGCAACTAAAGATATATTCATCAGTTATATACCTAGGAGATTAGAAGACCTAATGAAGAATGATGAAATCATTAGTTTATGTATTAAATGGCTATTGTAGGCATCTAATAAACTTAATTTGCTCTCTCCTATAATTCAGTATTTAACAGTACAACAGGGAGATAAGAAATGTTTATTATTTTTAGTATAGTTGTGATAATTCTTGTGTAGTTAGTTATGTCTGCCTTATGGTAACCAAGCAACAGGAATTGCCACAGGAATGAACTGTGAAGACTAAATTTTAATTAAATTAAAAGAATTACTTTCCCATAATTAACATTTTCTAACTCATCCAATTATTTTTTATCTAAATCCTCAAACATGAACTAAACTTTAAGATAAAATGCTGAAATTTATTTTAGCTCTTATTTTATTTAGCTGTTATTTAGAAAATTTCAGAAAACTGTGTTTTCTTTATCCTCTTTTTGCGTGTTTTTCTGAAGAAACTGGGAAAATAATTTCTTGTAATACTGATTCAGTGTAGCACTAAGACTGTGAATTTGAGGGTCACAAATTCTGGGTTTGGATACTATTTTTGCCAATTTCTAGTTTTGTGCCTCATGTAGATTACTTAAACTCTGTGATCTACAGCTTCATTTAAAATGGAACAAGTAAGTGTACTGAACTTGGGAAGACCCTTGGGAGAATTCAGTAATATAATGCATGCAAACCACTTGTCATATGCCTTAGGACTTAGTGTTTAGTCACTGCTAGTTCTTATTAGCTATGTTAATACCTGTTAAGAGATGCAGAAAATTTCTGATTTCGGTAGTTACTAGTATTAACAGGGATTGCTGCATGGGGTCTGGAGCTGTCCTTTAGGATAACCAATTATAAAGTGAGGGTGAATATTTGATACTCAACTCTTCTACAGGAACACAAAGTGTGGAATGAATGGATAATATGCTCCAAAAGCCATTGGTGGATATAATTCAGAATCATTTCATACTTTAAGGTATATTTTAGACTTAAGTAAATATATATTTTAGAATACAATTATGTGGGGCTCCTGGGTGGTGCAGTCATCCAACTCTTGGTTTAGGCTCAGGTTGTGACCTCAGGGTTGTGAGTTGAGCTCCAAGTTGGTCTCCACAGTCAGTTTGGAAGTGGATTAAAAGACTCTCCCTCTCCCTCTGCCCCTCCCCATGCTCTCTCTCTCTCTCTCAAATAAAAATAAATAAATCTTTTAAAAAACAGGATACAATTATGTGAAATCTTTATGTTGCCACAGAACCCATTCATTTTTTTTCAATAGTTCAATAGTATCTTTTTTTAAAAATAGTTTTAGTTTATTCTATTTTTTTATGTGTGAATTGATTTATATTTTACATCAACTGATTATGAAGAGAGTATGCCAATTTTTGTTTTAATTTATAACTTTGTTAGCTTAGAGGACAGAATCTGCCTACTAATTTGTTGGTACACATGCAATATAACATGAATGGAGAAATACAAATTTAGAAATTTTTGTAATCCATATAGGGGTTTGTTGACACTTAACTTTGTATCACACGCAACTAACTAGATTGGTGATGTAAACAAGACTGCAACATGTATATTTATTTTGCACAAAGTATATGTTTTCAGATATTTCAGAGCATTTGTATTTTATGCCTTCTGTGTGCAATAAGTTGGGCAACACCTTTTAATACCAAGAACTAAAAAACAAAATGGTTGATGTTGAGTAATGTAACAGACAATGAATTACCTCAATATTATTTTTTCATTGAATTTTAAGGTAATTTATACATATATATATTTTTAATTATTCTTGATAAAAACAAAAATACCTTCTAAATTTTTTAAAATTTTATTTCTTTTCAGTATTCCAGCATTCATTGTTTATGCACCACACCCAGTGCTACCTGCAATACATGCCCTCCATAATACCCACCATCAGACTCACCCAACTCCCCAACCCCCTTCCTTCCAAAACCCTCTTTGTTTCTCAGAGTCCACAGTCTCTCATGGTTTGTCTCCCTCTTCTGTTTCTCCCAACTCACTTCTCCTCTCCATCTCCCAATGTTCTCCATGTTATTCCTTATGCTCCATAAGTAAGTGAAACCATATGATAATGGACTCTCTCTGTTTGACTTTTTCACTCAGCATAATCTCTTCCAGTCCCATCCATGTTGATATGAAAGTTGGGTATTCATCCTTTCTGATGGACCATATCTTCTTATCCATTTGTCCATTGAAGGCCATCTTGGTTCTTTCCACAGTTTGGTGACTGTGGCCATTGTTGCTGTGAACATTGGGGTACAGATGGCTCTTCTTTTCACTACCTCTCTATCTTTAGGGTAAATACCCAGCAGTGCAATTGCAGGGTCATAGGGTAGCTCTATTTTTAATTTCTTAAGGACTCTCCACACTGTTTTCCAAAGTGGCTGCACCAACTTGCATTCCCACCAATAGTGTAGGATGGTTCCCTTTCTCCACATCCTCTCCAACACATGTTTACTGTCTTGTTAATTTTGGCCTTTCTAACTGGTGTAAGATGGTATCTCAATGTGGTTTTGATTTGAATCTTCCTAATGGCTAATGATGATGAAAATTTTTTCATGTGTCTGTTAGACATTTGTATGTCTTCTTTGGAGAAGTGTCTATTCGTGTCTTCTGCCCATTTTTTGATGTGAGTATCTACTTTGTGTGTGTTGAGTTTGAGGAGTTTTTTATAGATCCTGGATATCAACTCTTTGTAGTGTCATTTGTAAACATCTTCTCCCATTCCGTGGGTTGCCTCTTTGTTTTGTCGATTGTTTCCTTTGCTATGTAGAAGCTTTTGATCTTGATGAAGTCCCAAAAGTTCATTTTCACTTTTATTTCCTTTGCCTTTGGAGACATATCTTGAAAGAAGTTGCTGTGGCCAATGTCAAAGAGGTTACTGCCTATGTTTGCCTCTAGGATTTTGATAGATTCCTATCTCACATTGAGGTCTTTTATCCATTTTGAGTTTATCTTTGTGTATGGTGTAAGAGAATGATCGAATTTCATTCTTCTACACATAGCTGTCCAATTTTCCCAGCACCATTTATTGAAGAGACTGCCTTTTTTCCACTGTATATATTTCCCTGCTTTGTCGAAGATTATTTGACCTTAGAGTTGAGGTCCATATCTGGACTTTCTACTCTGTTCCACTGGTCTACATGTCTATTTTTGTGCCAGTACAATGCTGTCTTGGTGATCACAGCTTTGTAGTAAACTAAAAGCAAAAATCTTCATATTAAGGGAAAATGTTAAGAGACAGTGATAATGAGATCTGAGGGGCCAAATTCCTATTTTTAAGATGGTGATCTTCCAGAGGTTTAACTTAATTCTAAGATTTTTTTAAAAAGATTTTTCATTTATTTGTTTGAGAGAGAGACTGAGAAAGATAAGCACAGGGGGAGAGGGAGAGAGAGAGGCAGGCTTCCCACTGAGCAGGGAGCCTGATGTGGGGCTCCATCCCAGGACTCTGAGATCAGGACCTAAGCCAAAGGCAGATACTTAATGGACTGAGCCACCCAGGCACCCCTTAAAGTGCTTTTAAGCAATTTACCCGCCATATCATTTCTTTTCTCTGGGATTTATTTTCCAGTTGAGCTTTGTTCGAAGCAAACTGAGTTTATAATCTAACAAGCTCAATAATACTGACATTTTATGTTTTGAATTTTTTTCAAATTTGATTGTATTATAAATTTATTCTCCTGATTTTTATCTGGTTTAGACCAGTATTATGCACGGTTAGTCTGAATTTGTGAAGGTTGATGATACAGCTTAAAAATTTTCAGGTAGTTTTGTGGAAAGTAATTATTTTCTGTTTGAAAACATGAGCTATGTTATCAAGACATATGAAATTTGACATTTACCAGTAACCGCTTCTGACGTGGTTTTCATCATTGATTTTGTTTCCTCTTTTCTACTTGCTCTAGTTGTGCTTTCTTCATTACACATGCACAGAAGAGAAATATTCTGTTTATTTTTTATGACACATTGTGAACAATGGTGCTGCCAAGGGTGAACTTAGAATATAGTCAGTAGTGTGTTTCAGATGACAACCAATTCTTGATGTGAAACTAGAAATCCTACCTCAAATAAAGCAAGGGTTGAGATTCCAATTTAAGGTTTTAGAGAGCAGTTCTCTTTCTTTTTTTCCTCTGGGGAAATCTTATTTATTTGTTTACTTGCTTGCTTACTTATTTTTTTTTATTGATATACAATTGGCATATAACATTGTATAAATTTAGGATGTATAACATGTTGATTTGATACATCTGTGTATTGCAATGTCATTACCACTGACTGTAGTGTTAGCTAATGCCTCTGTCACCTCACATGGTGATCATTTCTTTTTTGTGGTGGAAACAATTAAGATCTAGTGTCATAGCAGCTTTGAAGTTTATAATACAGTATTGTTGTCTATAATCACTATGCTATACATTAGATCTCCAGGACTTATTCATCCATTAGTTGCAAGTTTGTACCTTAAACAACATCTCCTCAATTCTCTCACACCATAGTCCCTGGTATGTGACACGTCTTCAATGGAGTATTTTCAGCCGTAAGAAAGAAGGAAATCCTGCCATTTATGACAACATTGATATGGATTTTAAGGGCATTATGCTAAGTGAGATAAGTCAGACAGAGAGAGATAAATTTTCTATGATATTACTTATATGTGGAATCTAAAAAAGCCAAACTCATCTCTCTTCTAGCCATTCTCCTCTGTAAAAGGTCTCTTGACATTACAGAATGCTGAGGGCTGTGGACTTGGCTCTGTTGGCATTTCTGTGCACCAGGATTCTTTAGGGATTAGAATGCTGGCCAAGCCACAAACAGATAAACAAACACTATTCAACTGTTATTGGTATTGGCAGTTAAATTATTGTAAAATTTGTTAATTTCTTTTCTTTGACCAAATACTCACAAATTTCACTTATTAATGTGATGTAGTCACACTATTTTATTATTTGAGGAACTTCTGAAAGATTCCTATTGTTCCTCTAGAACCATTTCATTCCTTCAAAAACTTTTTAAATTATAGAGTTAACACGTTTTCTTTGTAAAAAAATTTGAAGAACCTCAAATTGTATGACGTAAAAGGTAGAAGTTTTTCCTTGCCAGGTCCTCTCTTTCTCCTGATCCCATTTTCTAAGTTTAGAGGGACAATCTGCTTTACATCATTTTAGCTTTGTCTATTGGTCTCTTTATTTACACATACACATCAGGCTTAGGAACCTAATCACATCTTTTTGCCATTGTCCCTCCTCTTCCTATGTAAACAGATAATAATATATTATGAAAACTTTCATGGTGTATAAATTTGCCTCATTCCTTTTTAAGGATTGTGCAGAATCCAATTATATTGAATATTTATACCATAAATTATTAATCAGTTATCACTTTCCTATTGCTATCTGTTTCCAAGTTTTCCAATTCAGCATTATATTTGTGTGTGTGTGTGTGTGTGTATGTGTGCATGGTGTGTGTGTGTGTATGTGTCTGTGTGTTTGAATACTTAAGTAATCAGTAGATCAAAGGGAATGTAATCTCAAGTTTAAATCTGAAGTTTGGATAGTTATTCCAAAAAGGTTTTATAAATTTGGACTCTTTCTTAACATCATGGAAAGTTCCATCCCATTTTTTCATATTCTTGCTGATAATTGCATATTATCAATATTTTTCACTCTTGCCTATCTGATGAGATTAGAAATGGCATCTCCTTGCTCTAGTTTGAAACACCTAATGATGAGTGAAATTTAGCATCTTTTCACATGTTGATTGGCCATTTGAATTTCTTTTTCTCCTGTCAGCTTTTTGATAAGGTCTCTTTTCAATTCCCACTGTAATTGGCCTATCCTAGTTTAGGCCTGAAAAGACACTTACTTTATATTGCTTCCTTTCCCAAATTCTCCCAACTGTTCTTAAGGTGGAGATCTCATTCTCTTCAGAACCTCCCAATGGCTCCCTATTCAGCCAACTAAAGTGTACATGACTTAATATGAGACTCATATTCCTTCATGATCTGGTCCTGATCTAGCTCTCCAGGTTGATTTTCCACTACATCCTTTCTCTTCCTTCTCTACCTCCATCTCTTAACAAACAAGAAATCACCTTTCCCTGATATGCCCTGCACCTGCCTGCCTTCCTGCCATTCTTCTAGCTATTCCCTCAGTCTGAAATGCCCTTTTCTTCCTCTCTATATAAAAGTCTACCTATCCCACCAAATTTGACTCAAAGGGTCACTTTCTTTAGGGCATTTTCCCTGACCTACTACTTCCTTGGAATTAATTTGTCTTTCCTCTATGAAATTAATTTGTCTTTCCTTTATGTCTCCTTTGGCTTCTGATATTATAGAACTATAGTTCCACATGTTTTTTCTATTAGAGGTTTTAAATTTAATGAAAGGATGACCTTGGGTGGTTTTTGTTTATAGCCTATGCCCCAATGCTCTTAGCAAGGTCTAGTGCTCAAAATTATTTCAAAGTGGACATATGTGGAATCACTCTCATATACTAGTAGCCAGCTACTTTGACTACCTGACAATCAGTGGATACTGGGAATATTTTTGACTGTTTATGCCATGTGGCAAAGGAAAACATTTTGTGGGTGTGGGGATAGTAGAAGATATATATAAATGTGACACCCATATGTCTAAGTACTAAATGATCGCTCCTGTGTGAAATTTCTAAGGCAGTTTTAAGACTGTAGTTACTGTAGCATGTTGTTTCTGCCACAGTTTTGAAAGAAGATAGTTTGTTTCAAGCAGCTGGTCATGTTTTCAATGGAAGAGGGTATGTGTATACATAGTTTATAAAAGACAAATTGAATTCTGTGTTTCTATAGGGATACATTTAATAGATTAATGCAAAACTGGCAATGTATTTTTTAGTACTGATGGACATTTTCAACGAGAGGCATTCAGTTTGCTGTATTTTAAAGTTCATGTAAGAATTAATTTTCTTTGGGCTTGCTTTCTTAGTGAGTCTCTATTAGTTTTTGTTAGCAAAAATTCATTTCCTATGCAATGTCTCTCTTAGTTATATTTGCATTAGGCAATTAACTGTTTGAATTTTGTTATTCTCACTATTTAGAAAGATACACATATTCTTGGGGGAAATTAAGATGATTTCCATTAAAATTGGAAACACTTCTGTATACAGGAAGTAGTTGTCTTCTGAGGGTAGAAGTTTAAAGTTTTTATACAAACTCTTAAATCCCTGTAGAAGTATGTGTAATAATATGCACTGAGGTGTATGTGTAGGGGAGTATCTGCTACATTTCTGGAAAGACTGTCATGTAAGGGCCATGTTATCACAGCACATAAGTACATGTTTTTCTAGAAACATGTTAAACACTTTAATTATATTATAGTGGAAAGAGCGCAGGTCTTGGACTTGAGAAGAGGAGAACTACTCTCCAAATACTGGGCTGTCCATATAGTCCTTTGTAATTGTATCTAGTTTTCCATTAAATCCTTATAAATATAGTATATGGTATTATCAACATTTTAAATATAGTGCTGTTTTTATTAAAATGCAAAATTCTTGTATAGATTTGTTTTTTTTCCCTCAAGGTATTTCTTTTAAAAAAAGCAACCTTAATCTTTCAACATTTTGCTAACCATTGCCTAACAAAGTTTAAAAAAAAAAAGATATTCATTAATTACTTATCCATAGTTCAGGCCCTTGGACTACCCGATTCCTCTCCTTTCTTTTCTCTTTGCTCAAATATTTAAAATATATATGAATACACTAATTTTGGGCACTGAAGTTTTACTAAGTTGGGTTTTCTACTAATGGACTGACGATCCAAGGGAATCTGAAACATTCTGTTATTCAATCTGTTAGAATGTTCCAGAGAAACAGTTGCTTCAGCTCTTTTCTTTTTCCTTGAGTCTGGGCAACTAACTCCCTTGTGTAGCCAAACTGACAAGAGATCATCTTAGACTGACCTCTTTGAACTGCAGGATACCAGTCAAGGAGGATCACCCTGAGGCTCACCTCACTATTACCCTCTTCTGTTTAGTGTCTTGGGCCATGATCAACACAGAGTCCAGGAACTACTCATTCTGAGGACAAACCAGCCCTGGAATGATCCTCTGTGAGCACGTGCCTGTGTGTGTCTTTGTGTGAGTAGACAGATGCCTTGGGAGAATGAAGCTCTTGAGAGGTGGAAGCTAGGAAAGTGCCATTTTGGAGGGTTGTAAACAGCTTCTCTCACTTAGGATAAAAATTGTTCTTTGCATCTATGGAAAACTCCCTTTTTATGAAATTGATCTATTTTCTACTTGTAAATATCAGATAATTTCTCAAGTAAGGCTAGAGAAGTGGTCCAAATGCTAATGCTTGAATCTGAGATGTTAACTAATCTATCTAGAAATATTAATTGAGATTATCATTAGCAGAATTGGGGTGCTCTGGAAGTAGGTAATTTGTTTTCCCTACATTTGGACTTAGGCTGTCCTATGGCTAAAATTATTGTTTGTCCTCAGGAAATCTTATTGTAGCAGATCCTGAGGCTGTATCAACCCCGGAGGGAAGACTGTGCAGTGAGCTGGGTCTGTCTTAGTGTGATTTTATTTAGAATACTATTTAGGCCTGAACAGTCTGTGCTTTGAGAAAGGGCTATGATAGGTCATAATGGCTTCTCTGGACCTTGGAATTCAGGCCACAATCTGTGCATAGAGGCAGGAGTTTTCTCCCAATACTTGGACATCTTCACCAAGCAGGCCTGGTTGACATGGTGGGGAGACCTTTTCTTTTTTCAGGGATAAAGAGATAGTTAGGGTCCTGGGCTCGGGATATGGAAATGGGTGGATATTCTCAATTGTTGGGGTCATTCTGACCCCTCACTTCTACTAGGAAGGAGCCTGAAATAGACTGTGTTTATTCATTCCAGAAATATGTATTAGGCACTGTGCTAGCTATAAGTGAAATATTGATGAAGGAGAAGAAGAAGTAGAAAATGGAGGGCTAGGGGAACGAGGAGGGGGAGGAGGAGAAGGAGAGATAGTTACAGCTTCTTTTTATTAGTCAAGTCATATGATTAAAATGTAGATTTGCAAGTGTGATCAAGTGCTATAACAGAAAGCTACACAATGCTGTGTGAATGTGTAATATGGATAATTTACCAAGTCTGGTAGCCTTAAGGTCCTTTCTCTGAGAAAATGACAAACTGAAAACAAAAGCATGAGTAAGGATTAACTAAATGAAACAGCAGGGCAAGAACTTTGTAGGAAGAGAATTAAAGAGTAGGTGCAAAGAGCCTAGGGAACATGAAGAATATGAAGGACTGAGAGAAGACCCAGTGTGGCTGGAGTGGAAAGAGAGGCTGTGATATGTTGAGGCTGGAGAGGCACATAGAGGATGTACCCGGCAAGACTATAGGAGTTTGTAGGGCTCTTTTTTTTTTTTTTTTTTTAAGATTTTATTTATTTATTTGACAGAGAAAGACACAGTGAGGGAAGGAACACAAGCCAGGGGAGTGGGAGAGGGAGAAGCAGGCTTTCCATTGAACAGGGAGCCCCATGTGGGACTCGATCCCCAGACCCTGGGATCATGACCTGAGCCGAAGGCAGATGTCCAATGATTGAGCCACCCAGGCACCCGAGTTTGTAGGGCTCTTAACATATTTTTTCTTTACCCTTAGAGTAATGGCAAACCATAGTTTTAAAAAGGAGAAGAGAGGCAGGGAGAATCAGGTTTGGGTCTTGAAAGATGATTCTTTCAAATTTCTACAGATTTTTCATTTGGAGCTAATTGTATTGGAAGAGAGAAGACTTGCAAGTCAGTTATATTGGGGTATAGACCCACTGTTAGCACTCTGGACCAGCAGTGGATGTTGGAGGAAGTAAGCTTTCTTTGAGAGTCCTAGACAATCCTGATGAGGAACATGATAGAAGCATGGATTTCTGAAGAATGGGGGCTCACATATGTTGTCAACTGACCGTTAAAGATGGCATGGCTTTATCACAGACAGGTCAGAGCTGGGGAAGTATTATTATATATTGATGTTTGTATAACAAAATTGAGATCACACTGGATGCCTTAATGAAATATTAAGTAAGTCACTTCCTTTTATATATTCATATGGAGAAATTTTCCATTTTTTAAAAAAGATTTTATTTATTTAACAGACAGAGATCACAAGTAGGCAGAGAGGCAGGCAGAGAGAGAGGGGGAAGCAGGCTCCCTGCTGAGCAGAGAGCCCCGATGCAGGGCTCGATCCCAGGATCCTGAGATCATCACCTGAGCCCAAGGCCTGAGCCCAAGGCAGAGGCTTTAACCCACTGAGCCACCCAGGCACCCCAAGAACTTTTCCATTTTATTAAGTGTTTCTCTACAGTGTTTTTAAGTTGCGTTATGCTATGCCATTGCGTGAATTTACTATAATTTCTTTAATCATGACTTAGTGCATATTTTATTATTTCTAAGATTTTATCATTATAAGCAATGTTGTAATGTATATAAATATAGTTAAGTAATCACATATATGCAGGATATGTCCTTGAAATCAATTATTCTAGGGCTGAGGATTCCTGAGAATATGTGTATTTTAACAGCTTTTCTGTATCATGGCAAATGTTTAGCTTCTTTTTCTTACTAATTTGATCCTCTCATCTGCAGTGTAACAGGCCATGCCAACAGTGACTAGTAGTATTCTTTTCATTTTTGCCATCTGATAAGCAAAATTTGGATTTCATTTTAATTAGCATATCTTGAAATAAGAAAATTAAAGCTGGAAGAAACCCTAGGGAGTACTTAATTTAACCAACTTATTTTATAAAGTTCATACAGGCTATATCTTGCTTGTATCCACGATCTCCCAGCTAATGAGCTACAGAACAGGGATTGCAATCCAGCTCTCCTGGATCTCAGCCCAGAGCTCTTTCCACTAAAACAAGCTTTGCAGGGGTCCCTGCTGTGGTTCTTTCTGGAGCCACTAGAACAGAAGACTGTGGGGGTGAGAGTGGGTTTCTCTCCAATGAAAAACTATTAGCTGCTGATTGCAGCTGGCAGGAGCAGTTAGTAGACACAGGTTCCTGGAGATGCTTCATCCCAGGGGGGAAGGTCTGAAGATGCTATCGCCTCCAGGAGGAGCTGGCTATCCTAGTACCAGAAGCTCCACAGGAGAGGATGTAGAGCTAAGGCAAACTTATTGGGATGCCATTGAGCTTACCTCCAACCCAGCATGAATCTCACTGGGGTCAGCCTTTCTCATCAAGGGGCCATAAAGTGTGGATGGAAGGTGTTTAACCATCTTCTGCATAGAAAGAGTAACATGGCTTATAAGAATATTGGGCAGATGAGAGTCCTACAAAGTATGGGAAGAAGCTTGAGTCATAGCCCAAGACTCTAAATTGTAGTCTGACTTCCAGTTTTAGTTTGTGAGGAATGCTGCTGGAAGAGAAGGTTATGGATGTCTTCAGTTTCCTCTTATCCTTGGACACTGTCAGCAGGGTCACCATCTTAAAGTCTTGTTTATATCCCATACCCCACTTACCTTACACCAAGGCTAAACAAATTTCCTTTTCTATACGATATAATGTTGCATTATACCCAATACATGATATTAATATAAGGGTGGAGAATCATTTCACAGAGTAGAGTAGAGAAAAATAAAGATGGAGACCGGGCACAAACAATCAGAACAGACAGCAGTTAATTGGATAGACCATGAGAATTTTTCATCTGTCTGCAAAACAAAACCAGAAATAGGTTTGGCCTCAGGCACTGTGGTCTTGTGCCAACCTTCCTTTCCAGACTCATTGACCCACTCATTGTTTCACAGACCCTTTGCTCTGACTAGATCTACAGTTGCCTTGGAATGCCTGTTTATTCCGCCTCTGGGACTTTGCCATTTTCCCTCACTGGAACATTACCTCTTCATCATCTGCTTGAAAGTCAATCCTGTTACCTACTGTCAATCCTATTACCTACTGCCTACACTTCTCTCAACTTCCTCTCAAACTACTCACTTACTATTTATTATATATTGACTTTCTGATAGTGATCTTTTAATGAACGCATGCATATTTTGCCTGTAACTATACTATAAGTTACTTTGGTAAAGGAACGAGGTACTATGGCTGTGGTGGCTTTTGATATCTACTTAACTAGGCTGAATTCCATCTCCCAGAATCCCCCATCCTGAATGTTTCGGGCCAGAGTGAGCCCCAAGGGAGGTAGCAGTGAGGCAGCAGCTGTTCTGTAGCGCACACAAGCTATTGGCGATCAGCTGCCTCTCACAGCTGTTGCAAGGTGCTCGCTGGACCTGTAACTGCTGTCTCCTGACCTTCCTTCAGGTGTGTGCATGTGTGTTTAATTCCATGATGAATCCCACGATGAAGGGACCTAGCTTTTGCTGGACATCCATACCACTAAGGTAGAAGCAAGAGAACTGACATAGATTGAGGCTCATTTTGTGCTTGTGAGTTCCAGCTTTACCTTGCTCTCTCCAACCTTACATCCATCTTCTCTTCTTCACTGCCTGCATATGGCGCAGCATCAGGTTTGTAGATAAAAGCCTTACAGAGACTGTTCCACCAGTCTCTGGTGTGAGGTCAAATCGCTATGACACATCCCTTTTAGGAGAAGGCTGAGGCACATGATTGGCTTCACACGCACGCACACACACACACACACACACACAGCATATAAAGCAGACTTTTATGTGTGTGCACATAGAGTGTTACAAAGTCAACTTTCTTTTCTTTACAACGTAATATTTCAGGGCAATAAATAGATAATAATAATAGGGTGATAGAAATTGTTACAGAGGAGAAGCGAAAGAAATTATGATAGAGATCAGGAAAAAAGAATCAGAACCGATGACACTAAACAGATATATCATGATTACCAAAAAGAACAAACTGAAAGAAATTATAATAAGCAACAACTGGGGGCACCTGGGTGGCTCAGTTGGTTAAGCGGCTGCCTTCGGCTCAGGTCATGATTCCAGGGTCCTGGGATCGAGTCCCGCATCAGGCTCCCTGCTGAGCAGAGATCCTGCTTCTCTCTCTCCCTCTTCCTGCTGCTTTGCTTACTTGTGCTCTTTCTCTATCTCTCTGTCAAATAAATAAATAAAAAAAATAAGCAACAACTGAGTGGGAATATAAATAAAAATAGGACAGGTAGGGGCACCTGGGTGGCTCAGTCGGTTAAGTGTCTGCCTTCCGCTCAGGTCATGATCTCAGGGTCCTGGGATTGAGCCCCACATCAGGCTCTCTACTCAGCAAGGAACCTGCTTTCTTCTCTCTCTCTTTCTCTGCCTGCTGCTCTGCCCATTTGTGATCTCTCTCTCTTGGTCAAATAAATTAAAAAAAAAACTTTAAAAATAAAAAATAAAAAAATAGAAGTCTTTAGAGAAATTACCTAGGACAATCAGTTAAAAAAAAAAAGGACAGGAAGGCAAGGGGAAGTCATATAAAGGAATATTCACAATTGATAAGGACAGAGGCTCCCAAACCTTCTCAGCAACTTTAGTATTTTGGTAGTTTTGCATAGTACTTCTGGACCAAAATAAATACTTAATAGTTTTGCTTATTAAGTAATTAGGACCAAACAATTTAAAGAATATTTATGTTCTAATAACTTAGTGCCTGTTGGGTGCTGTACATCTTCTCAAAGTTTAAATCAAATTAGACACTTCTACATTAGTTTCTGTACCAAATTAATTTCCATATTATACTTCCTTTTTATCATAGGCACTGCTGAAAACTCAGATTTACAAAGATAAGACTTTTTTTTTTTTAAAGAAATGTAGTTACCTAATGATAAAGCTTCTAACTCCCTCTAGCTACTACTTTTGCACAATATCTGACAGATGTTGCTATGCTTCCATTGACAATTGGAAATACCTCATGGCACCCTCTGAGTTTGCTAAGGCATTCTGGGGTACCTTGGCACACAGATTGACAACCACAGATCTAGGCATTTAATTTAGAAGAATAATGAAAGAAGTTATGGAGGGGAAAAAAAGGAAGAGCATTTAGCAGGAAGGATATTTTTAAAGGGAAGTGAAAACGAAGACCTAAAACACAAACATTTTGGAATTCATTCACTTATTTATTCATTCAGTAGACATTTATTGAGCACATATATGCCAGACATAGGTATTATGCTGGGTTCAAAGTATACAGCATGAGTGAGGTGAACGTAGTTTCTGGCATCAAATAGTTTGTAGTCTAGCATAGACAACAGACACTAGAAAAAGGTGATGATTGGAGGTGAACATGGAGTGAAGAAAGCATACAGGAATAAACTTCATTCTAGTCTGAAGACCAGGCTTGGACTCTTCAATGAAGTGTGTTCTGACTTGGGACATGAAGGAAAATCAGACTTAGCCAGAAGAAACAGTGTGCAGGAAGAATGTTCCAAGATGAGGAATCAACATCCATGAAGGACTGAAGACCAGAAAGGACATGGCATGAAGAGCACAGAAAGAATTCCAGGATGTCCAGAGTATTAAATTCAAGGAGATGGATTGTACAGGCTGGGGGAGACAGACCCCAGAACTTGAAATGTCTATAAGACAGCTCAAAAGACTGCATAGTATGCTAATGGTGAAGGGTAAACTTTGACAAGCTTTAAGATACAGAATGACACTAACAAATTTATGTCCCCAAAGAATCACACTGGTTGCAAGGTGGAGAATTAGTTGCAGAGGAAAAAGACTAAAGTGGAGAGATGAATTAAGAGCCCACTGAAATAACCAGGTATTAGATGAGGTGGTGGGAGTGGGTGGGGGGTGTTGGTGCTATTTCTCCAAACCCAAGAACATGGTGTTAGGTGATATCTAGAATACAGAGAGAAGGGCCAGTGTCAAGTAGTTGTTCTCAAACTTGAGCATGCATCAGAATCACCTGGAGGACTTGTGAAAATATAAATCATTGGGTCTCCTCTGAAAATTTCTGATTTAGCAGGCCTACAGTGAGGTCAGAGAATTTCTATTTCTGTCAAGTTCCCTGATGTTGCTTATTTGGAAACTAGCCTTTGAGAACCACTGGCCTGAAACATGTAGTAATAAGAGGAGGGCGGAAGAGGGGAAAAAGAAAAGATAAATAGAGAGCCATAGTCTGGGCACTGAAGGAGATGCACTCTACTTCACTTTTGTTATTTCCGTGAAGTTGAAGGAAAGGTCATCAGTTGAGAGCAGGTGGGGAAGCAACAAAGCAATACTTCCGATGTGTGGTATTAAATTTTAAATACTGTTTAAATAGTGATAATGTTAAACAGGGCAAAGACTTGATTAAGGATACATAATGATATTTTGGGATAATGCTGAACTTCTTCCAGAAGTTGGTGATCTTAAATTTATAGTGATATAAATCTACCAATCTTTGTGATTTTATACAGCAAATCTCAATTGCCCAAGTACAATGTGCAGACGAGGCAAGACACTGGGGTTCACCTAGGGTTGGTGTTCTCCTGGTCTAGAATTATAGAAGAATAGTGAGGTAAGGGAGAAAAGGGAGGTCAATGAAATGTTGGAAGATATATTTATCTATATCTATCTATCTATCTATCTATATATATTTGGGTATATGAATATGGATATATATCATCTATCTCTCTCTCTCTCTATGTATATCTTATGTAGAGGAGTGGGAGGAAAGATCGAGAGAAAGATCGAGAGAAAGAAAAAGTCAAGAACTGCAGATCCTAATGTGTTGAGAGCACTAGTGTATTGGGGCCAAACGAATGAACAAGCCAGATGGGTGGCCATGGGAGTAGATGGCTCAAGTGGAGTGAAGAAGGACATTGGAGAGGGGAAGCCAGGGTACTGAGATTTCAGAGACTGTTCTCCCCATGGATGTTGAAGATAGCTAGGTTGATGGGAGAAGTTAAGACTATGGCAGTGAGCTAGCTGTGTACTAGCTATGAGCTTGGTAGTTCCAGTATAAACTGGAATTTATACCGTCAATGACATGAGTGAGCCTTAAAGGAGGATACGCTTGCAAAAGAAAGTGTGGAAATTGTATATAATGAGCAGTAAGGAGCAAGAAGTGCTCTGATTCAGTGCCTGAAGTGGATGGGGTGATGGAGAATGAATGTTTTCCTTTGAAAGACCAACAGAGGTAGTGGAGTCCTCTAGCGAGAGTTAGTTTTCTCTTAGGAGACAAGGCAACCTTTAGTAAAGAAGTTGATGTCATGGGGAAGTTTGTTAATAATTAAGTATGAGTTTTAGAGGACACAGTGGAAACGTTTAAATTTATGGAATAGGAGCAGCATATTAGAGAAAATTGTTGGCAAGGAATCAATAAGCTTGTCGTAGCTTCATTTCTTAATTTATAGTTTGCTGAAGATTAGTGAAATTGATTTGTACAGTGGCTGAGATTGTCAATTACCTAAGGAAAGTCGTTTACATGCTCCTTCAATTCCAGCAGGTTTGGTCATGTTAATAGCGCAGAGGAAATGTCAGAAAAAAATATATATATAATTAGAATATTGATAATGTAAAAGCAGGAAATGAATTTGCTTCACGTTATGCACTTTAAGAATTATATTTATAAACCATATAAAAATCAATCCAGAAATTTGGAGACCGAAGTCACCTATTGATGACTGACTAAAAAGGTTAATGTAATTAAGATTTATTATGCTCATTGTCCTTGCTGCAGTTTCATACCAAGTGGTAGGTGGTTTTATTCAAAAGGAAGAAATTATACTGCATTTATTATATTGCTAGACTAGCTATCTTAGACTACATTTCAGAACATTTAGAACATTTTAGAACATTTGAGTCTTGTAAGGTAAAAAAGTCTATATATATCTGTAAAAAAGATTTAAAATCATACTTATGTTTATTTTTAAGATTGTATTTTGGTATAGGTGAGATCTGTAGCTCCACACTCTTCCAGAAAACTGTCTCCTGAGATTATATGTAATTATCATCAGGGAAGGAACTGAATGCAAAGTTCGATTCACATGCACAGAGCTCACTATTGACTAGAAGTGGCTTGGTTTCCCCATGGAAAGAGGAGGGGAAGGTAATGCTGTGCTGGTGCTTACTCTAAGATTCCTTCCCCAGCTTGGCCTTCTCTCTATCTGGTGAGGGAGCTAACTTCTGCAGGATGCTTTCCCTGGGCTTCTGTCCTAGGGTAGGCCAAAGGGAAGCACTGGCAGATTGAGGCAAAGGAGGAAGGGAGATACCTGAGTATTTCTCCTCCTCTTTCTCTACCTTGCTGGCGTATCTGGCACTGTTTGTTTCTTTTCTGAATGCATGATGCCTGGACAGCCCTGCCCTGAGTCCAGCTTTTGCCAGGATAGCTAAGACCCTAGATTTCTGTAATCCACTCCTTTCTTCCCTCTGGCTCTTAGCCACTCCCAATTTCTGCACTTTCTAAACTGCTGGCTGCCTCCCTGACCCTCTCCCCATCCTTATTCTTGTATTAAAATTACCTTTGTTTTAAATTCTTAGAAAGCTTTCTCTTTTCTTGTTTGGAACTTGACTGATACAAATGTCAAACTTATAAAGTTGTGGTAAGACTCTGTAAGTATATATCAAGAAAACAGGGCAGCGACTGATAGGGCTTAACAAATTTGCCAGTGGGAAAAGCGCCATCACAAAGCCGTTATGTATCATCCTTCTAAATGGCACCGAAAACCAGTCATAGGCATCTCAGAAACAATGTAGGGGTGCATTCAATAGCGGCAATCACTTTCCAAACTCCTGATGGATCATGTTGGCAGGGATGCAGTTTGAACAGGATGGAGCTGAAGATGTGGTGATTTGAATCACTTTGATACTAGTTTGAGGAAAATAACAGTCATCAGAATAATTCGCAACTCTGAAGTACTCATTCCCACAGTTATGAGTAGCTCAAGTACTAGGCATTTGCATTTTATGCAAAGGATGCTGTTCAGAAGGCCACCGGTAATACACAGCTCATATAATTCAAGACTAAATTTTCCATAAGCCTGAATAAATCTACAGCTTCTTTTATCAGTACAGGGTGTCATGCAAATGGGTTGGTCTTCTTCATGGTCTTTGACTGCATCTTCTTTCCAAAGTTCTTAATTTTGGTGTATTCCTGCACTAATACCAGCCCCATCACTTGATCAGTAATATACAGCAAATTTTACATATTAGGAAAAAATTAAGTGTGATAATAGTGAATGAAAATAGTGGCACAAAATTTCCTGTACATTCCGATGCAAGTAAACAAAGGTGACCTACGTGCTACAGAAGAAAGACTTGGGTTGGTATTTATAGTTTACATGAAAGGGTCATCTATTTGGCAATAGAATCCACCTCGTTAACAGCAAAGTTGACTTGCCAGCTCTCAGATCCCAGGACTTTTGGTGAGCTTTCCAAGATGGAGAGGTTTAAACAATTTTTTTTTTTTTGCCAAATTTTGCACCTGAGGCAACAGTTTTATTGTGCATCATATCAAATTTGCACAGTTTAACATTGAATGAGAACCCAAGTCGCTGCAAAAAATTTTAATCCTTTACTAATCAATTGGCCTAGATGTACTCAAAGGTTTTTAAAAAAATTATTATGTAATTTTTCAAGGGAAGTTTAAAAGAATTCTTGCATTCAATCTTTGAATGAAAATAGGATTTGATTAAGCAGTATTTTGTAACCACAACCCCTGTGTGAAAGTATCATGCATATACACACACATCTTTGAATTTTCCTTAACTATTATTCTATTTGATAATAGGAATAGCACTGAAATATTACTTGAAATGTTACTCATGTCTGGTGATTCCTCTTTACCCCGCAGCCTGTTTCCTATTGAAGCTAAAACATATGACTCAAGTATCCATTGCCTTAGAGAAAGGTTGTTATAGCAGAAGAATGGAAAAATCTGTCAATGCTTAACTTTTAGTTTTAAAAATAGTCTTATAAATGAGGGGGAGAAACAACAGTTTTGAGAGAAAAATGTTTTTGAGTTTGAGAAACCTGGGCATTCGTATTGGCTTAAAAAGCGAGAGCATTGAAGCACTTGGGGCATGCAATTATGCTATGAACAACAGCTGTGAAAAAATACCACCAAAAACCGTTTTTCTTCACCCAGACTAGATAAAAATCTCACCAACTGGGAGGCAAAGAGAGTCTGAGAGCCTGTAGGCAGAATAAGTTCTCAGGGTATCTCCTGATTAGTGAGCCTGCTTTCTGGGGTTGGAAAGGAGGGGGTGGAAATTAAAGCCCCCAGATAGGTTTGGGCGTTCAAGATCAGTGGCAGCTGAAGCCTTAACTTCAGGAGTGAAGCCCAGGGAAACAGCAGGTTAAGAAGGGGAGTACTCCTGAATACCGAAAAACTCGGGGCGTGCGGAACAGAAATACCTCTGTGGCGTGTCTAAGTGGAGAGGGCTTCCTAGGGCCTCAGAAAGCTCCCTGCTGTTCTCAGGGAGCATGGGGGAGTGGCCACAAGATTCTGTGTGCCTCCCCTGACGAGGCCTGAAAGTGAGAAAAAGCTGGCACTGCAGAGACCTTGTGGATCGATTATGGAAGATGCCGGCAATGTCTGGACCTCATGTGAGGAGACAGAGGTCACATCGATGTCCCACACAGCGTTTTCCAACAGGTTTGGCCCATGGCCAATTTTGGTCTATAGTAAGAAAGACGTTTTACGTTGTCTTCCAGGACACACAAAATGTTGATAAAGCAACATTCATGATGCTGGCTTCTGTTTTCTTTACATTCTATTCTGGTATGATCTACTAAATTGATGTCATAGACTAAAACATACAGTTGGAAAAACATTCATTAATGGATGCTCTCTAACTCCTCACCCCCAACAGGATATAAACAAAGGGGGAGTGGAGACCTCCAAACTGACTGAGATTGGGGCCAAATGAGATTAGGTAAAATTGTAGAAATACAGTCATACTTCATGCATACTTAGGTATATGGAAGAGAAATTCCCATTCATTATAATAGTCAGTGCTTATACTTAATAAAGAAGTACATTTGAAAATCAAAATTGAGTGCTGGAGGATGCTAATATCTTGCTTTACATAAACTGCTCATGAGCTTTTTGAACTATTTGGCAAAACTGATGCAATACCCACCCGCCTAATGGTAACTACCTGCTAGGGCCCTCGGGTCTCAGATCCACTTCCAGTGGACTAGACTTGAAATAGACACTAACTGAAAGCAAGGAATGGGGAGACTATTTCTGGTAGGGGTGGGGATAGGTGGGATGGTGGGTGTTAATGGAAAGATATCAGTTTCGCATGGAAGCTTTATAAAAATGCACACATCTATTAATTTCTCCTCCTGCCCCTAGATTGGGATGTGAACACCCACTCAACCAGAGCTAGCTCACCCTCCGGAAATAAGAAGTGTTGCTATAACGAGCTATTGTTACTGCTGATGATAGGTTTGGGTATTGCTTTGATGTGATGAGGGTGTTAACAAGATTGAAAACCATTCCTTTTAAAGGTCACCTACTCCAATAAGATTTTGATTGTTTTGCATTAATTCCTTTTCTCTCTAACTCCAATATAAAGTTCCAATAAAGAGTCAGAAGGAAATCTGATCTCCTCTTATAAAAACACTATTTCTTGTCCCTTGAATTATTGTTTCCTCATTATCTCAGATACAGTGCTTTAGAAAACCACAAAACATAAACCTGAAAAAATTTCTCTACAGTGGGATCGCCCTCTATGCTCCCCACCCCCCACCAATACTAGGTGAAAAGAAACACTTTTATTATTTTCTTGGGTTCTACAGATGAACATTATATATTTTATTTTATTTATTTATTTTTGAACATCATATATATAGGAAAGAGAAGTTTATATTTTTTAAGTCCACAAAATTTGCCAGAAACTGAAGAAAAGGTTTAAAAGCTTTTAGTAGTTATACCTAGAGAGGATAAATGCAGGTATATGTGTAATGAAATGGAGAAAATCTTATTCTCCAGAATTCCAGGGACTAGAAAAGGCAGACTGGCTTGACCCGGCTGCTTACCAAGAAATGAATGCTTGAGATGGGGAGGGAGCACCAGCATTGCATTCTGCTGAGGTGTGTGTGGGCAGAGAGAAGTTTCTAGGGGAGCATGAAGTGGGGAAGCAGTGAGATAGAAACATATAAAGCCTCAGTAAAGCTACAAAGCTCCTGTATTTTTTTTTTAATATTTTATTTATTTATTTGACAGAGAGAGCAAGAGACACAAGCAGGCAGAGCAGCAGAGGGAGAGGCAGAAGCAGGCTCCCCACTGAGCAGGGAGCCCAATGTGGGGCAGGATCCCAGGACCCTGGGACCATGACCTGAGCCAAAGGCAGTCGCTTAACCCACTGAGCCACCCAGGCTCCCCCAAAGCTCCTGTATTGTTACTAGTATGACTGGACTTTTTTTAATGGAAAACCTGAGTGTCCATGTAATGATTCTCGAAGTCTGTTTCACAGTGCAAGTTCCTTTTCTCTCACTTAGGTTATTGCAGTTGGATCTTAAGACATTGGTATCCTTTATCCAACCAAATTTTCTGACACATTTTTGCTCAGTTGCCAAACTGATGCTTACAAAGCATTTTAAAAATTGTGCTCTATTTAAAAAATAACATTTGGTGACTTTTGGTTGCATTACAAGAGAATGCCAAACTTACCACAACATCTGGCCCTTCACGGTCTTGTCCCAGTGTAGCTTTCTCGGTTTATCTCCTCTCATTCTCTCCTCCAACCTTGCCATGAAACTATCCGGTATGGAAGGACTTGCTGATATTTCCTGGAGGGGCCATACTCTGTCACATTTTTATTTCTCTTTGTTCACACTAATGAATCCAGTGTTTAATGACTGTAAGGTCAGAGGTAATCCCTAGAGACAGCTTGAGTTACATTAAGGAAGAGAAAGTAACATTGCATTAGGAAGCAAAGACTGAGTTAACACAGGTGACACTGATACCTCTAATTTTTTTAACGGTTTAGTTGTAAATGTTCACACATCATTTAAGAAAAACTATAAAAAGGAGGATTTGTCTTCAGTGCCTTGGATACAAGTTGGGTGGTGCATTGGCTTCATTAATTCATATGATCAAAAACCTAGTGTTATAAATCCAGGTTGGAAATCAGATTTTTCAACATTCCTATTAGCAATAGTGTCTTGTTTTTTTTTTTTCTGAATAGCCATGGCAACCACTTCTCTGTGAGTTATTTGGGTATAGTTCAATAGGGTGTCTTTTGTAGAAAAGCTGCAAGCGATTCGTTTCCCTTAAAAATGAACTGAGTGAAATGAAATTATACAATATGAGACTATCAAATTGTATTAGGTAAATGCAAATAAAATAAAATATATTCTCTCTAAAGTGCCAGTGGGTATTAAGAAGAGCCTAATGGGATTTACATGAATTCTCATAAATAAACCTCTTCAGGTTATCCGAGTCCTCAGATAGGAGGCAAAGACAATACGCTGCAGTCTTTGACATCTTATGAGATTATGGTTTTTTGTTGTTGTTGTTGTATTGTTTTTACTATTTTATACAGAAATGATTTAATATCGTTCTTTACAAAATGATAGAAAATGATAAAAGATTGTTGCTTCAGTCATCGGTGTTCAGCATACAAATTTTATTTGACCCATTTGGATTTCACTGGTCTGTAGATGAGGAGGGTCATTCTGAGGGCAACATTATGTAGTCAGATTCATGCCAGGTTGTTGTCATTGAAAAATGATAGTAATATTGTCTCTCATTTAGTGGGAAACTATGGAAAAATTGTAATCCCACTCAAATTAGAGGTTCCATATGGTAAAAAATTGCAACGTGTAACATTCTGCATTTTATTAAGCAGTCAAGGTAAGGTCATTCAGACATTGGAATACTGAAATTTGAATGCTGAGAACTCAAGTAACCTTTCCTTCCCCCTGAATAATTTGGGTAATATAGATCTTTAATATATATACATATATATACACACACTATATACATGTATTTACATACATGTATGTATGTATATATAAGAGCTTTTCAATTTGTTTTAAGGTCAGTGTTAAGATTTCGCTTTTTCATTTTAGCATCCCTGCTGTTTAGGCTTTCTATGATCCATGCTCCGCTGCTATCTTCTGTATTCGTATAAATTGATGTGTAATATGTATAACATGTAGCTAGAGTTTCCATCTTAGAGCCAAACTTTTTTGTTATTGAACATAGTGGTGTGCTGGCGAATGTTGAATAATAGGCAATCTGGGAGGGACAAAGCCCTGATTTGTAATATTTGCTGATTTCCATGGTGTAATACTCCCTCCTTTGGCTGATCTGAAGCTACCACTGTGACGTCACAGAATGCGCAGCTGGAAAGAGATGTGACATCATGGAATGCACAGCTGGAGAGATGTGCTGTGAATCACTACTATGCAGTATTTCAGCCGTTCAGATACATTAACCATAAATAATCTCAAGAGCATAGGTAATAGTAAAATGTAGCAAAATAATTAGGAGGTGATGCGTTTTGAGGATTACCCTGGTTCTTAATAGAATATACTTAATTCGAGGAAACATGATTTCCTTTTTACTAGTTGGCTGTAACAACCAAATCCCATGAGTCTTGACAATTTAACAACCTGCTTGTTTATTCTGGCTTGAGCCTGGCTGCAGCACGTCGCTGCTCAGAGGCAACGTTCCAGGGTCTGGAGCCTGAATCTCCCTTTCTTTGGCTAGTCTTCGAGTGCTTAAGCTTTGAATATGTTTTTAAACTTGCCGGTTCCTTTCAGAAATAAGAATGCAGAAAATTAATGAAATGAACAAGAACTGCCCCCAGTCTGTGGCTGAACCATCCAAACTCTGCATACTTTGTTTCTCAGATACACTCCCCAACCCCTCACTGAACCTTTTGGAAATGGGTGTGCATCTTATAATTGAGATGTGCACTTTCTCATAGTTTACTTTGCAGTATTTTTCCATGATTCTAAAGTAATGATGGATCTTAACAAGTGATGGCATCTTTGATTTGATGAAATGTGGCACTTTAAAATGTGAGAAATTGCTGATTTGATTAAGACACGGTAAGATTATTTTTTCCTTACTGGCAAATACAAGAAAGTCCCTTCATGTTCTAGGACGTGAGTATCTTAACATTAATTCAAAATATCTAAGTATGAATTCACAAGAACAAGAAAGGCCTGATCATCAAATGAAAGGAGTTGACATTAAAATGTTCTAGCTCTTAAATTAAAGTCAAAGCGATCATGTTCTGAGAGGAAAACATCCCTATTTTTCTCCTCCTCATAGCTTCAATGTTAACATCCATTGTGTGAAGAGTGAAGTATGTGCGAATCTACTTCTTGCAATAATTGGCTCTATCCATTATGTGATTTAGCAGTGGTAAGTAAGGGGTTGTTAATGCAGAAAATGCCTATAGGTGACATCTGAAAAGTAACTGAGTACTAAGATCCAGGGAGATAGAAAATTGCCTTCGGTTCACTTCTGCTGCCAAGTCATTCTATTCTTTAGTTTTTAGATTTTAGAGAAAAACCATGTTGATTCTATGTCAAGGCGGTGAAACAAATAGGGAATTCTATTTTCTCTCTGCATGTGGCCTGCTGTGACAAATTAGTTCGCTCACATCCTTCTTGTACACTTTAATGGCTTGAAAGTAGGAAAAGCAAAAAGGTGGTGCCTCTCTTGTGGAATTTAATTGTTGGTTAATGTTTTATCTTTTAAAGTAGAAAATAATTTTCACTTTGTTTTCCTGCTTCTCTGTGGCTCTACATAGTTAGTGGAAATATTTGAAAACTACAGAAAACTATGAAAATGAAAATAAAAATCACACATAAAAATCCCATCACTTAGAAATAACATTCTGCACAGAACTTCTGGTGAGTATCTCTGCTTTTCCCAGAGGAAAATTCTTTTGGGGAGTATCACCCATGTTAAGAAATTGAACATTTATAAAGCTTTGTAAAATGCCTCCAGGAATTAGGATCAGTTTTTACTCCTAACAATAGTGTACACCTGCTGCTAACATAGGATATTATCATGTAAATTTGCCAATGGCACCTCATTATAATTTTTGTCTATTTGATTAATGATGCTCTAAGGTTGAACTGCCTTGCACATGTTCACTAACATCTATATTTCTTTTGTTCTTAGCTTGTTCATGTCCTTTGTCCACTTTTATTTTAGAACCTCTGCATTTGACATGGTGATATATAAAAACATCTATATGTAAAGGATAAAAGTGCTTGCCACATATATTTCAAATATTCTTCCCAATTAAAAAATAGCTTAGGGTGCCTGGGTGGCTCAATGGGTTAAGCCGCTGCCTTCGGCTCAGATCATGATCTCAGGGTCCTGGGATCGAGTCCCGCATCGGATTCTCTGCTCAGCAGGGAGCCTGCTTCCCTCTCCCTCTCTCTGCCTACCTCTCTGCCTACTTGTGATCTCTCTCTGTCAAATAAATAAATAAAATCTTTAAAAAAATAGTTTAAAAATTGTAAAAGTAATAATGCTCATGATGGAAAGTTTAGAAACTATGAAAAGTGGAGAGACAAAAATAAAAGCCCTCTTCCTAGATATAATCATCATTTACATTTTGGGGATTTTTCCTTATGGCCTTATTTGCTTTCACACATTCACAAACACTGTTTACAAATCCAAATTCATACAGTATGATGTATTTATATCCAGATTTTTTAAAAAAAGATCATATGGTGACCAGTGATAAAAGTGATATATGCCTATCTTAATTTCAGTTCCTCCACATGCAGACCCTGAGACAAGGACTTGGGGATGGGTGTCCAGCTCACACATAAAAAAGAGGGCAAAGACAAGGTGTGATAATTCAAATGGTAAAGATAGACTGAGCCACTTTTAGATTACACATTTGATTACTTACAACAAAATGAAAAATATGTTAAAGGGGCCAGCCATCCTTGACCCTTGTCACACACAAGGAAGCCAAAGGACCCAGAAGACTGCAACAGGAGTTTAGATCAAGACAGAGTGCTACACCAGGGGTTTCATATTCTGTGGCTCTATGCTGATGTGGCCAAGGCAGAAGGTCCTAGACCTCATCAGAATGTGGGAGGTGGTGAGAAATCATCCTGTAATGGTCAGTAGGGAGGCCAGTGGAAGATGGCCTCATATCAGTTCCTGACAGATCTCCTGTCCTCCCATGTTTCAGATGGAGTAGGAAGGGTTTTGCCAAGAATCTGGTAAGGCGGTTTAAGCCTTTGCTTATGTGGATACCTGCAAGATTGCCAGGTGTTAACAGCTGAGCTATTTTCCTACAGCTGGTGGTTTATACAGAAGGCGATCCCAGGAAGCAAAAGTAATGAAATGGAGAAAGGGAAACAGGGAGGAGTGAAAAACTGTTGAAGTGTGCACAAATGGATGGGCTGCCATTGCGGGCAACTGGGGTTCAATCCCAGTGGGGTCCTTTTTGGGAATTGTGTAGATTGTTCCTCACACATGCTATGGGGCAGGGAAGGGACAATTTATCCCCAACTCTTATCCCTCATTAGTTGTGAGTTGCTTATCACTGATTCCCTTGACTTTCTAGGAGGTTTTCTGTGTAGGTTAAGCAAGCTCCAAAGAAGACTGAGAAAACCCCCTGGGCAGAGAATTTGAGAGTCACCCGCCTGGAGGTTGGGATGTATCAGCAGTCTGGAAATTGTCCTCTGCAGCTGCAGGTGAACTCAGAGGTGGGCAAAAAGGATATGGGGGCACATTTGCCACAGTGCAGAACATAGAAAAAACAAGCATTTTAAAAAGATGAACACCTCAATTACATTATTATATGATAATTTCCATGTTCCTATCATATTTCCTTACATTTCCTTTAATGATTAGATGATACTGTATTTCAGTTTTGCTTTCTGTTTTTTAAAGCTTCATACCATTTTATAATTACTCATATGAATGCTTTATAAACAATTTTTTTTTCCATAGAGATGAAAGCTTTTGATGGGGTAAAAATACACATGAAACAGAACTATAAAAGTAACACAGTAAATTAAGGAATTATTGTTCCAGAAATTTTGTGAATATTTTTGGCCTAGATCATAGTTCGAGGAGGAGATAGGACTGTGGAGGTAGCAGAAAAGGTTTCATAGTGAAGAAGAATTTTAAGCTGGATGTTTAAGGACGAAGTAGAAGATGGCTCAGGAGAAACTGGGTGGCTCACTGGGTTAAGGGTTAGCCTTTGGCTCAGGTCATGATCCCAATACTACAGGATGGAGGCCCACTTGGTCTTGGACTCTGCTGAGTGGGGAGTCTGCATCTCCCTCTTCCTTTGCCCTCCCCCCACAACTCCTGTCCTCTTTCTCTCAAGTCAATAAATAAAATCTTAAAAAGATAAACAAGTTGATGGCTCAGATTGTTTAGGAGAGCACCAGCTAAATTAGATAGTATGGCATCCTTACAGATTCCAAAACACAATTAAGCAAACTCTATTAGGAGGCTAAATTAGGTAGACAAAATAATCCCCCACCCCCAAGCTGTCCACTTCCTAATCCCTGGAACCTGGTACTATGTTCCTTTGCATGGCAAAGGGCATTTATGTTGCAGACGATTCAGGTGGATCCAATATTATCACAAGTGTTCTTAAAACAAGAAGGCAGAGGAAGAGTCAGTGTGCTAGGGCCTGAGAACTTAGTCTACACCCCCTTGGCTTTGGGGATGAAGGAAGGGTGGAAAGGAGCGCAAACCAGGAAGGCAGGCAGTCTCTAGAAGCTGAAAGAGGCAAGGAAACAGATTCTCCCCTAGAGTTCCAGAAGGGAACACAGCTTGCAGACACCTTAATTTTGGCCCAGGGAGACCCAGATTGATTTTGTCTGAAAAACGGTGAGTCCTTCTAATTTGCATACTCGATTTCTTTTTTTTTTTTTTTTTCTCCAACCAAGAAAGTTTTCTTTGAGCATTCCTCTGTTCCCATGTTTAATGCCCCTTCACATAGTTGTTATGTTGTCCCTCTGTGGTCTGGGTGTTTTTAAAAAATCTTTCCTTGCACATTATAAGAAAGGTTCTCAATTTAGACTTCCTCAGCTCTAATTTTATTTTTCATGGAACTGGTTATGTTCGGCTGTTACATTTTTATATTTCCTTGTAAGAGTTTTTACTGCCTCCCTCCCCCACCTCTTAAAAATCCATATTCTGTAGTCTTCTTTCCCAGTTTACACTCTTTTTTTTTCCCCCCTTACTGGATCCCTTAGTAAGTTATTTTTAAGAGACCTGCGTTTTTGTTTCATCTGCTTGGGATATTGTTCCCTGGCCTTTGTTATGAGCGACCATCCTCCCCCACTTTAACTTCCTTCCCCGTATTCTTCCTTTGGACCTAGTGGAACTTGTGTTATGAGAGCCCTGTTCAGCTGTCCTGTTTCCCAACAAGATGAATTCATGACGTATTCTGGGGCCAGCTCTCTAAGAGATTAGCAAAAAAGTAGAGAATGTGCAACAAATAATGTAATTCGTGGGTCTGGATAATTACTCTAAAGGGAGACAGATGAGATGGGTGGAAAAGCTAGGCTTTACAGGCAAGAAATTTAAGCTGCTTGTGGAAGGGCTCAGTAGAAAATGGCCCAAAGGTTCACAGGTAAATCCGATAATACAGACCTCTGCTCCTGTGAGTGAAGGTCCTGAATGTCCTTCCGAACTTGAATTAAAACTTTTCATCCTATCCTGCTTATTTCTTAATTTTCCTTCCCTATTTCCCATCGACTTTTTTTCCAAGCCACATATGGGTAGTTTCTTCAAAGTTGTCCTCTAGTTCATAAATTCTGTTGTTTAGATCATTCATTGTGTTTTTGGTTTAAACAACAAAGTAAAACTAGTTTCTTGAACATTTTACTGGGTTCTTTTTCGAATCTTCCTAGTCACTTTGACATTGATAGTTCATTTTTGTGGCTACATCTTTTATTTTGTAAATATTTCAAACATGTATTGTAATTTTTGCTCTGATTGTGTAAATACATAAAGTATTTGGGGATTGTTTTTTGTTTTTGCTGACACTTTACCATGTAGTTTGTTTTTTCTGGGTTTGACAAACTCTAATTGTGAATTCATATTTATTTGAAATTAATCTGTGAGCCTCCTGGGGCCCAACTTGAGAATGCTTTCCTGACGTAAGAATGTGTGTTCCTTCCCGCTGGGATACAGGGGTGCACAACCAATCTGGGACTACCTTACTCCCCTTCCCTTCCACCCATATCCCTGGGTGGAAGGGATAGTGTCGGATTGACTCCCCATGACATTAGTGTGAGGCTAATCTTTGGAGTTCTAGGGTTGGAGGGTAATTCCTCTATTTTATATAACAGGATAGTTTATTATTATATGTCCTTTCCTCTGTAGGTAAACTATGCCTTTTGCACAGGTTGCTTGTAGCTTTTCTCTTTTTCCTTGGTATCCTGGCAATTCCATTGTGGTGTGTCTAGCTGCGGTTTTACTTTTCCCTGGGAAGGTTCTTGAAGCACAGTTTTGAGTGGCAAATTCTGATTCAGGTACTTTCTCCTTTACTGTCTCTTTGGAGATTGCCTTTCCACCACAGTTTCCGTTCTCTTTCTCTGAAATGTCTAATTTGGAGTGTGGTATCTCTTGAGTGCGCTCTCATGCTGCATTCCAGTAAATCACTCACTTCCGTCCTGTAACTCTCCAGGTGTCTTGTCTCATTGATCGCAGACGCTCCTTGACGTTATCATGTCTGTTGCTATTTTTCCACCGACCATATTTTTCTTTTCAAAAAATATTTTTTCATTTCCTTCTGTACTTTGTTTTCCCCTATTATAATTTCTGTTTTCTAAATGGGAGTTTTTTTCTTTATCTTTTTGAACATCCCGAGGATATTAAGTTTAAAGTGGTCATCAGACTAATCTGTAAAATTAATTGTGCAGTGAGTTCATGTTCCTGTGTTTTGATGTCGTGTCTGGTTCTACTTTGTGGGGGCAGTTTTGTTTACCTCCCTCTCACTTTTCCTTTTCCCGGAATCTCCAGGCTTGGTCAGATTTTGATTGTTCTGAGGGCTCTTGCCCTCAGATAGGCTGTTTCAGATCTACTGGCAGAACCAGTGGGTGGCCTCATTCATTTCCAGATCTTTAGATTCTGTCTGTGACTCCTCACCCTCCTTGTCCCACAGCTTGTCTGAACCTACAGCCACAGGTAGTAGTTGGTAACAGTTTGATTTAGCTACCTTTCTGAGGACTGGGTTTCTATGCACCTCCAACTCCACTCATCAAACCAGCTGGGCCACAGGTCCCTTTTTCACAGGGAGTGCTTTTAACTTTCAAACGATGGGGGCTGAACCTCCTGCAGTTTCTGCCTGCCAGAGCTCAGTAGGTTCAAGGCCTTGGTTCTTTTTACTGCTTTGTGTTTTTGTTCAATTTCCACTAGAAAGAGATGTTTATCTAGGTTTTATGTATTTGACTTTTCTGCCTCTGTAGGGTTCCATCATTTCTGTGTTTGGAATGCAGATGGCTTATGCAAGTGTGAACTCCTAACATTGGGACTAGAGCTCCTACCTCTGTTTTAGAAGCCACTTGGAGACTGCCCGTGTTGACATTCAGTATTTGGTTTGGTTACACAGGCATTTGAAGATGATGTTACATGTTTTGGATGCCAATTTGTACCAAGATGAGGCGTACTGCTTCACTCTGGTGTGCTTGGAGCTTGTTGGGCTCTTTCCTGAATTTAAGGTTTTGATTTGTCCAAAACTGTCTTGGATTATGGGAGCCCGTTTCACTTAGGGAGAGTTGTGCTTAGAACAGTTGTGTCTCTGTTCAGCCGGTTAGGGTAGTGCGATTCTGCAGCTAGAGCTGCAGGAAGAAATCCGGTTTCATCATACGTCAGCATTCAGCCAGGGTGTCCCCCTTTCTCTTGCTGCAGTGAAAGTGTCCTATAGACTTTTTGGTTGTGCCATCTCTGTGCTTTTTAGGCACCGGAAAGTGTATTCGGCCTTTCAGGCTGGTCTTCTACCTCAGAAACCTAGTGGTTCACCCCTGGTTTTTACCTTGCAACCACAACACTTTTCTTCTTAGAAAGGTTTTGACACTTCCTTTTTAGAGGCATAACTAATTGTCCTCTCCTATGAGAGTTACTTTCTGGTTTACAGGGTCTCTTGTTTTCCTACTTAAGCAGGTTCCTTTATGATGTCCTCCCTGACACCATCATATCTGGGATGAGTGTCCAGGGGTAGGAGAGGAGTAGGGGTGGTTAAGGGGTTGGGATGGGGAGGTGATCAAATAACATCATTAGCATTATTATCACCATGGCAACAGAGTAAACCTTTTAGAGGTTTGGCAGTGTTTCCCCAAGCATCACCTTTATCTCCTCTACTCATCTCCATCTCCTTTGATCTTCACAATAGCTTAGAGTCCTGAGGGGCAGCACAATTTTCTCCATGCTACAGATGAAGGTCCAGAAGTGCACAGAGGAAAAGTGACTTGTTGAAATTAGAACTAGAAAGGGTCAGAAGAGGGACTAGTGTCTTTTGCTCGTTCCACCATTATTTGCTGAGATACAAGCTGTACAAAGTGGAGCTCTTTTATAAGAAGATAGGCGTCCTACAATGGTACAGACTTAATTGAAAAATGGATTATTTTCCCATTTCCTGAGCCTAATTGTACCTATTTGCAAATGAATACCTTTCTGAAGATAGGAAGGTACAATTATCTCCTTTATCTCTATTCTGGTGGCACCTGACTTGGATGTTAATCTGGAGTGAGAGACAATGTGTAGTAAGTATATTTCTGCCATTTTTAAATTTTTTCGATCCCATTATATTTGGAAATTCTGTCTAGCACAATTGTGTAGCAGTATGTTGTACGAAGAACCTGTGAAAGCAATTTTTGGCAGGACAATGTTTACCCTACTGGTAAGTTCGCCTATTTACTCACAACTATTTAACATCCTTCAATAAATGTCTTTTGGTAAGGCCTTAGATTTTTTGAGAATTCCTTCTTTCTGTCTTAAAGAGCTGGTGATAAAAAGAGATAAGCTATCAATCTCAAAGAGGCATGGAGGAAACTTAAATGCATATTGCTAAGTGAAAGAAGCCAGTCTGAAAAAGCTACATACTGTGGGATTCCAACTACACAGCATTCTGGAAAACACAAAACTATAGACACTGTAAAAAGATCAGTGGTTGTCTGGGATCTGTGGGGAGGAAGAGGTGGGATGAATCGGTGGAGCACAGGGCATTTTTAGGGCAGTGGAACTATTCTGTATTATATGGAAATGGTGGATACGTTATCTCTCAAAACCCAGAGAACTGTATAACACAGAGTGAACTCTAATGTAAGCTATGGATTTCAGTTAGTAATTACCAATGGTCATCAGTTGTAACAAATGTCCCACATTAATGCAAGATGTTAATAAGAGAGGAAGCTCTTTTAGGGGAGGAGAGGAGGTATATGGGAATTCTCTGCACTTAATTTTCCTATAAACCTAAAATTGCTATAAAATAGTCTATTAATTAAAAGCAAAATATGTTCTTTGTGCCCTGTAATACACGTGGAGTCACTGGAAGTTCTAAGGAGTTTTCTCAGCAAAGTGGTTTGCATCCCCTAGAGAAACTGCACACGTGCATCTCTATACAAGAAGATTACAGATGCTTTGTGTTAGAAACCTCCTTTGTTCATTCCTCGAGACCTCCACAACGCTTTGCTTTCTTCAGTCTGAAATAGCTCTGATCTTGGTCTTAGCTCAAGGGTAAATTTTAAAGGGAATGTGAAATTCAATTTCTTCAAATATGAGATGAAGATTAAAAACACGGAAATTATTTTCTTGTCTTTAGCTCGTAGGTATTTTGACACTCATAAATCATAAATAACTGCAGTTAAACATCCAATTTTGGGGGTGCATGTCCCTTGGAAAGACTGCAGTTAAACAAATCCCTCCCTCTGGGACATGTTTGCTTTGGTTCTTTGGTATCTCGGACTTCTTACTGGTGCCCTATCTATAGTGGTACAGGAACAGAGACTACTTTTGTAGTTTATGTGAATGCAAATATAAGGGGTGGAAGGTTCCACATCCAGCTTGATATAAGACAGTTTTGTCTGTATTAAGGACATTGTTGGCAGAATGATTAATCCTATGAAGTTTATGCCTTTCTGCATCCTCATTTCCTCTGTAGCATTTAGTCTTTTTATTTTTAATTTGTACCAACAGTTACTACTAAGGTTCTCTTGTAGCATAATACCACAGAAGGTGATAGTTAGTGTTAGTCAGTGAGAACAGTGAAGCTTTCCTAGTAGAGCACTTACACAGATGCAGCCTCCAAAATTACTGCATATGTTCATGAATAACCAATGTGGTTGTGTGGCAGTGTGTGTGTATGTGTGTGTGTGTATGTGTGTGATGTAGAGGGCCCTCTTAAGCAACATCTGAAAGCCTGATTCTATTACTAAATGGGCCCCAGAGCCCCAGAGTAGTTTTAACTAATCTACTTCATTGATTGACAGAAATTAGATCTTTGTTGACTGGAATTTAGTTAAGTTTTGCAAGGACCTAAGCCCTTATTCCAAGGAATTACCCACTGACTAAAGTTGAACAAACCATGGCTCACAGGCCAAATCCGGCTCACAGTCAGTTTTTTATATAGTCCACAGCCTTTCTTTTCTTTTTTTTTCTTTTTTTTGTACAGCCCAGAAGCCAAGACTATCTTTAACCTTTTAAAGGGTTAAAGTTAACATACAACAAACACCAGATGTAGTCCAGAAAACCTAAAATATTTTTATCAGGCCAAGTTTGCCGGCCTCTGTCTTAGAAGATGGAAACATGTAGTTCCAGTCCTTGTTTCCTCGAACTAGATTAATTAGCTCTTATCTCTGCTTTTTCCACACAAAATGGCTGAGATAATTTAGTTACAGCTTTTTTATCTCCTCTGTTGAAGGACCGTTTGTGTGTTTCTATTGCTTATATTATTAATGAAGTCTTTGAGTTGGTTCAATAATTAGCATCCTCCTCTCAACCCAAGTCCTGACCAAAATGTTAAATAAGACAAAGGGATGGTAGATGAAGGCCCAACGTCACTGTCCTCTCTGCTAAAGGCTAATTTTAGAGGCGTACCTTTGTGTGAATGCCAAGGGAGCCCTGAGGAGTTGGGACCAGGGCAGACCCTCTATGAGGAATACAAGATTGTATGTTCATCTGACGCTGGGCTATCAGGAGGAGGGGAAATAAGGGAAGAACCGTACAGGGCTTCTGAATTCTTAAACTTACAGCCGTACAAGCCAGTCTTCCTCCAAAAGGAAGAAATAAGAGAAACCCGGGGTCAAATGCTATGCATGCTTGATTCACATTGAAGAATAACTCAGAAGTAGGGAAGAAGCCCATCTCTATGAAATATTAATCTTCAAATTCTGAATGTGTCCTGCAAGGCATGTCCCCCTTCCTTTTTCTCCCCCACCCCAGTCCACCTCTCCAGTTTCATCTCTTCTTTATTTCAGCTTATAACTACATTAAATATGGTTTGCTGTAACTGGTCTCTGTACCTCATCTCTTGTAATATCCCCGGTCAGCCGTGCCTTCTCCTGTAGTCCTTACCTACCCTTTGGATAAAACCCCAGTTTAGAGTTCACTTCCAGGCTCTCTGCTGCTTAAACAGCACATTGGTTTTCTCTATTTTCTCCTATTGTGCCTCCCTCTATTTCCTACATTTTCATTTTAACATGGTAAAATGTTTTAGTAATGAGATCCCTGGACTAAGTGTTGGTGGTTTAATAGACACCATTTACTGAGCACTTCTTACATGCAAGACACGAAGCTGAGTGCTTTGTACACATTCTCATTTAACTCACAGTACTTCTATATAATATATAGATCATAAGTGGGTCACACATTTTGATATACAATGTGCCGTGCAAAAATGAGGACTTATTTGTGAGGTCATCGATCAATTTCCTAAGATGTTTCTATATATTTTTCTTAATAAGTTTCCACATTCTCAAGGAAAGGAGTGGTGGCTCCTCCCCATTGGTGGTTTCCACTGCATTTAGCACATTGTTTTGAAGAAAAATAGATGTTCAATATGTATATTTTTATTTGAATGACAATAAAATTAATAATAAAATGAATAAAAATGTTAATTATTTTTAACATTCTACAAACCAGCAGGGAGTTAATGGTGCAGCAGAGGAAAAGAAGAAATCTTGAAAATAAAACCAGTGAAAGCTGTGTACGTCTTTCTTCTTCAGCTCGTTAATATGCAAAATATCAAACATGCCAATATAGAAAGAATAATAAAATGATCATTCATAATCTGCCACTAAGCTTCATTCTCACCAACTCATGGTCAATTTTATTTGCTCTATACCCCACCCACCCTAGATGAAGAAAAATATAGAGCTCCTATTGGTTTCTGTGACTATTTCAGTATGTCTTTTACAAAGATGAATGCTTATTTTATAAATTTTTAATTTTTTTATTAACATATTGTATTATTAAGGGGTACAGGTCTGTGAATCGCCAGGTTTTCATAGTACTCACCATAGCACATACCCTCCCCAATGTCCATAACCCCACCAACCCTCTCCCTCCCCCTCTCCCCCTGGCAACCCTCAGTTTGTTTTGTGAGATTAAGAGTCTCCTATGGTTTGTCTCCCTCCCAATCCCATCTCGTTTCATTTTTTCCTTCCCTACCCCCCAAACCTCCACGTTGCCTCTCAACTTCCTCATATCAGGGAGATCATATGATAATTGTCTTTCTCTGGTTGACTTATTTCACTAAGCATAATACCCTCTAGTTCCATCCATGTCATTGCAAATGGCAAGATTTCATTTCTTTTGATGGCTGCATAGTATTCCATTGTATATATATATATATATATATATAGATATATATATAGATATATATATATCACATCTTCTTTATCCATTAGATGAATGCTTATTTTAAAAATAAAATAATTGCATTATTGTCCAAAAATTCAATAGTTCCTTAATATTGATTATCCAGTTAATGATTGAATTTTCCCAGGTGTGTACAATTAAGGTTTGCTAAAGGATCTGAAGAGGACCAGTGCAGTGTAATCAACTGGCATGTTGCATAAATCTCTTTTAATCCATAGGTGCTTCCTTCTAATTCACCCCTCCCCCATTTAATTTTTTTAAAGAAGCTGGGTCTTATGACTTTGGATTTTCATAGTATGGACTTTACTGATGTTATCCAGTAGTATATCCTTTACCATCTGCCCCCAACCGCCATATTCCCACAAATTGATGATTATATCTAGAGGCTTGATCAGATTCAGGTTTAAATATTTTATCTAGAATTTTTTGTGGTATTAAGTACTTATTTTAGAAATTTTTGCTTCTTTTGTGATGTAAGCAGTGGTTAGCAATCATTGTCTAAATCCATTTACTCATTACAGATTATAAACTGGTAGTAGTCTATTTTGCCATTTTTTTATTTGCTGGAATACTTCTGTAAAAATAAATAGTACTGCATTAATAATAGGCTGCTCTGAACTGTACTTATCTACTCTGAAGTAAACGATGCATTCTTTCAACTTATTAATTTTCAGAATTGTTCAAAATAATTTTTCAAAGTAATTCAAAATAGGAATAATCTCTTTCCTAACATCTTTTGAAGGTGACAAGATCTTTTTGAGAATCAGTATGAACTTATGAATTTAAACATTTTAGTTTGCTACAATCTTCTTCTTACTGATGCTCAAATTTTCTTTTTTTGGCCAGTGGGAGCTTCATCAAGTTGGTTCCTAAGTCATTTTAGTCATAAACGTTTTCTTGTTAAGACCTGAATTCAGCCTTTTCTCCAAAGAGCTCTGTTTTTTGTTGTTGTTGTTGGTGGTGGTGGTTTTTTGTTTTGTTTTGTTTTGTTTTTTTTCGTGGAAAATACTAAAAGATTATGTTTTGGGTGGTATGGTGTTAATGACTGCAGGGCTGGTCATCGTGTGTAGGCTTCTTCAGATAGTCCTATTAGGAAATGTGCTTTTTAAAAAATCTGTATCTTTCCTTTCCCATGTCAAAAACATGATTTTTTTTTTAAGGATTTTATTTATTTGACAGAGAGAGACACAGCGAGAGAGGGAATACAAGCAGGGGGAGTGGGAGAAGGAGAAGCAGGCTTCCCGCCCAGCGAGCAGAGAGCCTGATATGGGGCTCGATCCCAGGACGCTGGGATCATGACCTGAACCGAAGGTAGAGGCTTAACCCACTGAGCCACGCAGGTGCCCCAAAAACATGATTCTGTGGACACATTTGCATACTCATTTTCTTTACAATTCACAGAAACAGTCCTAGGGTAGTATTATCACTACCTCCTATATTATGATTATTAGAAATAATTTAACGGTTCTTTCTTTTTAAGATTTTATTTATTTGTTTGACACAGAGAGGGAGGGAGAGAGAGAGAATGAGCAAAAGCAGGGGGTGGGGAGCAGCAGAGGGAGAGGGAAAAGCAGACTCCCTGCTGAGCAAGGAGACCAATGTGGAGCTCAATCCCAGGACCCTGGGATCATGACCTGAACCAAAGGCAGACGCTTAACAACTGGGCCACCCAGGCACCCCTAAAGGTTTCTTTTTAAAAAACCATTCTTAAAGCAAATATCTCTAGGAATATATAACTAAATAATTGTTTTCTGCGTAGTTATACCATGAATTCAGGAGTTAAGTTTATTTATTTTAAACTTTGAAGGAATTATCTTGCAATAAAATTGGTTTAGTTTTACATGGTTCCAAATATTTACACGGTTCCAAAGTCAATTGTATAAAAACAAGATAACTTCAGGAAAATCTAGCTTCTTTTCCAGTGTCTTTCACTGTTTTTTTCCTTCCTTCCCTTATAAGTAATTACCAATATTCTTGTGGTTTATACTTCTGCTTTTTAATCTTTCTATTTTTACTGTGTGTGTGTGTGTGTGTGTGTGTTTATTGCCCCTTTACTTAGATAAATAGAATGACTTACTTTATCAGCCTTGTTTTTTAAATTACAATGTAGTATAAACTGGGCATCACTGCATGGACCTGAGGAGAGATTCCTTCTTCATTTTCACAGCTTCATAGGACTTCAGTGTGTGACCATTCCCTAGGGCATTCATTTAGTCCGTTATGGATGGACATTTCCACCTTATTTGCTATTACAAACCATACTGCCATAGATAACCTCATAAAAAGTCCTTTTGTATTTTTGTCAGGGCATCTTTGGTATAGATTCCTGGAAAAGAGGTGCTGGGTCAAAGATTAAAGACAATTGTATTATGATGAATAGTGTCCAATTCTTCTCCAGACGGACTGATACATTTTGCATTCCTATCAGCAGTATGTGAAAATGCCTGTTTCCCCATAGTCTTGTCAACAGTATATGTGCCCACTTTTGGATTTTTTTTTTTTCTGAAACTATCTTCTTTACTCTTATATTATTATTATCTACTATGAGAGAAAATGATCATCTTTTCAAATGAGTAAGAGCCATCTTAATTCCTCCTTGGGTGAATTCTTTCCATATCCTAGCCTGTTTTTCCCCTTTTAGACTTTTTTTCTTCATTTAGGAGACAAAACTTTTGTGATCTAATTAGCAAAAGTTTTTCTAGTATATCATTTGTCTTTTTACCTGGGTTAGGTTGTTGAATATTTTGTGCCATAAAAATATTCTCATGAAGTCTATCTGTTCATTACATTACTGGATTTTATGTCCTAGTTAGGGAAGATTTCCTGTTTCAGGTAATAAAGCCATTCACCTATACTCCCTTGAATACTTTTATGCTACAGCCTTTTACATTTCAAATATGATGGGATTTATGCTATTGTGTAGTTGAGGAATGGATCAAATTTTATATAGAGCTCTACTTATTACACTGTACTTTATCTAAAAGTCTATTTCCTTATTGCTCTCTTGGCCACTTTTCCTTATCCTCTAAAATTCCATAAGCAATTGAACTTGTGTTTGGATTTTATGTTCTATTTCACTGGTTTGCGTATTTGTTCAAACATAAAGCACACCATTGTAAGTATTAAAGCTTTATGATATGTTCTAGTATCTGGTTGTGTAGCTCTTTTTTCATTGTTCCTTTCAAGGATTGTTCTGACTTTCTTACTTTTGTTTCTTCTAAATGCTCTTTTAAAAACAACCATCTAGGGGCACCTGGGTGGCTCAGTTGTTAAGCATCTGCCTTCGTCTTGGGTCATGATCTCAGGGTCTTGGGATCGAGCCCCAAATCAGGCTCCTTGCTTGGTGGGAAGCCTACTTCTCCCTCTCCCACTCCCTCTGCTTGTGTTTTCTCTCTCACTGTGTCTCTCTCTGTCAAATAAATAAATAAAATATTTTTTAAAAATGGAAATAAAAAATAAAAACAACCATGTAGCTCCTGGGGAAAAAAATGGTATTTTTATTGGATTTGTGTTTTATTTAGAAATTAGGGAGAACTTTCATTTTCATGACTTTAGGTCATCTTTTCCAAGAATGTTGTATGTGATCATTTGTTCAAGTCTAATTTTATATTTTTTAGAAATATTTTACGATTTTTGTCATATATTTTAGACATTTCTTGCTAAATTTGTGCCTGGCTATGTCTTTATCCTCCCTCTCACCTTTGTAAATAATGCCTTTTTTATGTTACAAGTGTATAAGTAAATGCTATTTATTTTCGTATATTGGTTTTTAAGACATGTTATTTTCTAAATTCTTATGTTTGCAGTAATTTTCCATTAATTTGGGAGTTTTGCCAGATGTATAATCATATCATCTGTAAATAGGTGTTACTTCCTTCTCCATTCTATGCCTCTAATTGCTTTCTCCTGTCTCTTTGTATTAATTTATACCTCTAAGAAAATATTCAATAATTATGAAGAGAAGTTTTTTTTGTTTCTAATTTCAGTAGAAAAGCCTCTTTTGTTTCTCCTTTAAATGTCACCTTATGTTAAAGAAGCGCCCATCAATATTTGTTTTATTAAGCATTAGTATAATGAATGGGTGTTAATTTGTTCAATGATTTTTCTGAAACTATGGAGTAGATTATGATTTTCTTTCTCCTTAGCGCGATTAGTGCAACAGATTACATCAATAGTTCCCCAGAATCTTAGAATAAACCCATTTAGACATGATGTGTTAGTCAAGATTATAATAGCAAATAAAGATTATAGTAGCAAATAAAAATAACATGTTTAATATTTTTACATTGATTGCCATAGTGAGACCGGCCTATAATTTTTTTTTTTCTTGGTACAGTCTTGTTTTTGGATCCAAGTTAAACTCCCTTTATGAAACTTGTAGTTTTCTTTATTTTACTATGTTCTAGAATCATCTAACTAGGATTATCTGATCTGTAAAGTTCTGATGGCAATCTCCTGTGAAACCATCTGGATCTAATGGTGGTGGTTTTGGTGAGCTGTGAAAGAGGTGCTCTTCAGCCCTTTCCTCGATTTCCTTCATGGAGAATAGATCTTGCCGACTTTGTTTCTCTTGTAGGGCCAATATGGCATTTTAAAATACAGGTTTTATCATTATTTAAATATGACAAGGCCAAGAGATTAGGAGACAACCATCATGGAAAAAAAGTTTGTTACACTCGGAGACCACGAGAATGGAGCATGCTGCACCGTGCAGGCTACGTGGGTAACCCCCAGGCTTGGTGAGGAATTGGAGGGGGAGTGGAACTTGTGGCAAGAGCCTTTTATTCTGATTTCCACAGACCAGAAAAGGTAGGAGAGGGTAAGCAGTTTTAGGAGTGCCAAATAGAATAATTCCACAGACTCTGGGGCAGAAGGACAGTCTCTTGTTATCTGGTACTTGGCTTTGGGAGGACCAGGGCAGTTGTATCATGGTCCTGAGTGTGAGAGCCTTACAAAGGAGGTGGTTGAGGGTGTGGGTTCTGAATTGATGGGTTTGCATTTAAAAGGCATATGGTACTCAGGGACAACTTGTTTGTCATATCTAAGAATTGGCTAATCCTGGGACAGAGTCCCTCCAGTGTCAGCAAGACCCCAGATGTTGAAGCATCAGAACACAGAAAGTAAAAGACCTTGTTGATACATGCAGTAAATTGCATTTTTGGGAAAATACCACTTTTGCCTGGGTTTTCAAATTTATTTGCAAAGATTAGTGCATAGTAGTGTTTGGTTTAGTCATTTCCCATCGCCCTTGTTTATTTTGACTTTGCTCTTCTCCCCCTCCCCCCTCCCTTTTGATTTAGGTTTGCTTTGCTTTGTTTTATTATCACTTAAGGAACTAGCTTTTAGGGGCATCTGGGTGGCTCAGTTGGCTGTGTCTTGCTCTTGGTTGGCTCAAGTCATGATCTCAGGGTGGTGAGATTGAGCCTATGTTGGGCTCCCTGCTCATGAGGGAGTCTGCTTGGGATTCTCTCTCCTCCTCTCTTCCCCTTCCCTGCACGCATGTATGCTCTCACTCTCTCTCTAAAATAAATAAAATTTAAAAAAACCCCAAAACCTGGCTTTTATATTCATTCCTTATTTCTACCTTTTCCCTGAAATTTCAGTTTTTATCTTACTGCTTTCTTTTTTGGGGGGAAGAGGGTGATAATTCATTTGTTGTCCTATAGCTTTTTGAAGTAGATATTTTCAGTTTTATGGATATGTATTTATGTGATAAATTTTCTTCTTAAAATTGATTTAGCCCCGAGATGAGACCAGAGAGGTAGACAAACCATAAGAGACTCTTAATCGGGAAGCAAACTGAGGGTTGCTGGAAGGTCCCAGTTAGATGATTTTCATTTCCAGACAGGAGGGATTGTTGGAAAGTGGCTGGGTGATGGACACAGGGGAGGGTATGTGCTGTGGTGAGTGCTGTGAATTATGTGAGACTGATGAATCACAGATGTATACCCTGAAATAAATAATGTATTATATGTTAATTAAAAAAATAAATTTAAAAAAATTGCTTTAGCCCAATCTTAAATTTTCAGATGTTATATATTCATAGTTATTAACATAAAATTTTGTAATTTGGTTTTATACTTCCCTTTTCATTTGAGTTGTTTAATAGCTCATTAGAATGATTTTAATTTACAGGGAGAAAGCTCCTTTTTTTCATTAACATTTTGGTCATTGAGTGTGGTATTTCTAACTCAGGATTTGTTTTTTTTTAAGATTTTATTTATTTTAGAGAGAGACAGAATGAACAGGGGGGATGGGCAGAGCAAGAGTGGGAAAGAGTCTTAAACAGACTCTGCACTGAGCATAGAGCACAGAGCCTGATGCGAAGCTCGATCTCACCACACTGAGATCATGACTCGAGCTGAAACCAAGACTTGGCTGTTTAACTGACTGTGCCACCAGGCATCCTGCTAATTTGGGTATTAATCGACCATTTCCTGTGGCTAAGATAATGGCGGTTTTCATAAATGTTCTGTTCACCCTCAAATATGTATTGTCTACTATTGTGGTTTGCAGTTTGATATGCACCTATGTGGTGGTCTTGTTGTTTGGGTCTTTGGTATGCCTACAAATTGTTTCTCTATTTGATCTTAGTTTGAGAGGTATGTTAAATTCTTTTCCTTTGTTATTATAGTATTATCGACTATATTCCCTATGCTATATTATTTATCATCATGACTTACTTTACTTCTTAATCTGTTTTCTCTCATACTCCCTCCTCACAACCACTAGTTTGTTTGTTTGAGTTGGTTTCTTTTTATCTTTTGTTTTTTAGATTTCACATATAAGTGAAATTTATGGTATTTATGGTATTTGTCTTTGTATAATTTATTTCACTTAGCATAATTCCCTCCAGGTCCATCCATGCTGTCGCAAATGACAAGATTTCATCTTTTATAGGGTTGAGTAATATTCTTCTCTGTGTGTGTGTGTGTGTGTGTGTGTGAGATCTCATTTTCTTTATTCATTTGTGGGTAGACATTTAGGTTGTTTACATGCCTTGGCTATTGTAAGTAGTGCTGAAATGAACAAGGGTTGCATATATCTTTTTGAATAAATGTTTTCATTTCCCGCAGATACCAAAAGTAGAATTGCTAGATCATCTGGTAATTCTGTTTTTAGGTTTTTTTCTTGAGGAAACGCCCTACTATTTTCCATAGTGGCTATACCAATTTACATTACACCAGCTATGCACAGGGCTCTATTTTCTCTACATCTGTATCAACACTTGTTATCTTTTTGATACTAGCCACTCTGACTGCTGTGAGGTGATATATCATTGTGATTTTGATCTGGCATTTCCCAGATGATGAATGATGTTGAGCATCTTTTCATGTGTCTGTTGGCCATTAGTATGTCTCGTAAAAAAAAAAAAAAATATATATATATATATATATATATATATATATATATATATATTTAGGTTCTCTTCCTGTTTTTAAATTAGATTATTTGTGTTTTATGGTTTTTCTTTCTTTCTTTCTTTGGTATTGAATTGTAAGAGTTCTTAAATATTTTGGATGTTACCTCTTTATTGTACAGATCATTGGGAAATATCTTGCATTCAATAGGTTGCTTTTTCATTTTGCTGATGGTTTCTATAACTGTATAGAAGCTTCTTAATTTCATGTAGTCCTAGTTGTTGTTGTTGTTGTTGTAGTTTGCTTTTGTTTCCCTTGCCTGGAGAGACCTATCCAGAAAAATTTTGCTAAGTTTAATGTCTAAAAGAGTACTGCCTATGACCTTGTTTTGTTTTTTTAGGAGTTTTATGGTTTCAGGTCTTATATTTAAGTCTTTAATTCATTTTGAAATTGTGTATGGTGTAAGAAAGTGGCCCAATTTCATTCTTTTGCACATAAGATGTCCAGTGTTCTGAACAGCATTTATTGACAAGATGGCCTTTTCCTTGTTGTACATTTTTGCCTCCTTTGTCTTAGGTTAATTAACCGTATAAGCATTGGTTCATTTCTGGGCTTTCTGTTCTGTTCCATTGATCTATGTGTCTGTTTTTGTGCCAGTACCATACTATTTTGATTACTATAACAATTGCTTTGGTGGTAGAGTGTGAATGTGTGTGTGTGTGTGTGTGTGTGCGTCTGTGCATGTGTGTGTGGTTTGTCTTTGGGGTCTATACAATTTTCAGGATTTTTGTGTTGTAGGTCTTTGAAATACTGTAATATTTTGATGGGGATTCTATTGAATCTGTGTATTGCTTTGGGCAATATGAACATTTTAACAATATGCTTCAAATCCATGAGCATGGTATATCTTTACATTGACTTGTGTCATCTTTAGTTTCTTTCATCAATGTATTATGGTTTTCAGTTTATAGATTTACCTTGTTAAACTTATTCCTAGGTATTCTTTTTGATGCTATTATAAATGGAATTGTATTCTTAATTTCCTTTTCTGCTGTTTTGTTAGTAGTGTATAGAAATGCAACAGTTTTCTATATATTGAATTCCTGCAACTATACTGAATTCATTTATTAATTCTAAATGTTTTTTTTTTTTTTGGTGGAGTCGGGTTTTCTATGTATAGTATCATGTTATCTTCAAATAAGTTTTACTTATTTCCTTTTTAAATTTTTTTCCTTTTTTTGCTTGTTTTATATATGTACATACTTTTCTTAATTTCTAAAATACAATATGATTTATACCTTTTAAAATATATATATTTATATTAATTTTTTTTACTTAAAAAAATTTTTTTTTATAAACATATAATGTATTTTTATCCCCAGGGGTACAGGTCTGTGAATCACCAGGTTTACACACTTCACAGCACTCACCATAGCACATACCCTCCCCAATGTCCATAACCACACCATACTCTCCTGACCTCCCTCCCCCCGGCAACCCTCAGTTTGTTTTGAGAGATTAAGAGTCTTTTATGGTTTCTCTCCCTCCCGATCCCATCTTCTTTCATTTATTCTTTTCCTATCCCCCAAACCCCCCATGTTGCATCTCTACTTCCTCATATCAGGGAGATCATACTATAGTGTCTTTCTTCAATTGACTTATTTCGCTAAGCATGATACCCTCTAGTTCCATCCACGTCATCACAAATGGCAAGATGTCATTTCTTTTGATGGCTGCATAGTATTCCATTGTATATATATACCACCTCTTCTGTATCCATTCATCTGTTGATGGACATCTAGGTTCTTTCCGTACTTTGGCTATTGTGGACATTGCTGCTATAAGCATTCGGGTGCACGTGCCCCTTCGGATCACTACGTTTGTATCTTTAGGGTAAATACCCAGTAGTGCAATTGCTGGGCCATAGGGTAGCTCTATTTTCAACTTTTTGAGGAACCTCCATGCTGTTTTCCAGAGTGGTTGCACCAGCTTGCATTTCCACCAACAGTGTAGGAGGGTTCCCCTTTCTCTGCATCCTTGCCAGCATCTGTCATTTCCTGACTTGTTAATTCTAGCCATTCTGACTGGTGTGAAGTGGTGTCTCATTGTGGTTTTGATTTGTATTTCCCTGATGCCGAGTGATGTGGAACACTTTTTCATGTGTCTGTTGGCCATCTGGATGTCTTCTTTGCAGAAATGTCTGTTCATGTCCTCTGCCCATTTCTTGATTGGATGATTTGTTCTTTGGGTGTTGAGTTTGCTAAGTTCTTTATAGATTTTGGACACTAGCCCTTTATCTGATATGTCGTTTGCAAATATCTTCTCCCATTTTGTCAGTTGTCTTTTGGTTTTGTTAACTGTTTCCTTTGCTGTGCAAAAGCTTTTGATCTTGATGAAATCCCAATAGTTCATGTTTGCCCTTGCTTCCCTTGCCTTTGGCGATGTTCCTAGGAAGAAGTTGCTGCAGCTGAGGTCGAAGAGGTTGCTGCCTGTGTTCTCCTCAAGGATGTTGATGGATTCCTTTCTCACATTGAGGTCCTTCATCCATTTTGAGTCTATTTTTGTGTGTGGTGTAAGGAAATGGTCCAGTTTCGTTTTTCTGCATGTGGCTGTCCAATGTTCCCAACACCATTTGTTGAAGAGGCTGTCTTTTTTCCACTGGACATTCTTTCCTGCTTTGTTGAAGATTAGTTGACCACAGAGTTGAGGGTCTATTTCTGGGCTCTCTATTCTGTTCCATTGATCTATGTGTCTGTTTTTGTGCCAGTACCATCCTGTCTTGATGATGACAGCTTTGTAATAGAGCTTGAAGTCCGGAATTGTGATGCCACCGACTTTGGCTTTCTTTTTCAATATTCCTTTGGCTATTCAAGGTCTTTTCTGGTTCCATATAAATTTTAGGATTATTTGTTCCATTTCTTTGAAAAAAAATTGGATGGTATTTTGATAGGGATTGCATTAAATGTGTAGATTGCTTTAAGTAGCATAGACATTTTCACAATATTTATTCTTCCAGTCCACGAGCATGGAACATTTTTCCATTTCTTTGTGTCTTCCTCAATTTCTTTCATGAGTACTTTATAGTTTTCTGAGTATAGATTCTTTGCCTCTTTGATTAGGTTTATTCCTAGGTATCTTATGGTTTTGGGTGCAATTGTAAATGGGATTGACTCCTTAATTTCTCTTTCTTATGTCATGTTGTTGGTGTAGAGAAATGCAACTGATTTCTGTGTATTGATTTTATATCCTGACACTTTACTGAATTCCTGTACAAGTTCTAGCAGTTTTGGGGTGGAGTCTTTTGGGTTTTCCACATATAGTATCATATCATCTGCAAAGAGTGATAGTTTGACTTCTTCTTTGCCGACTTGGATTCCTTTAATTTCTTTTTGTTGTCTGATTGCTGAGGCTAGGACTTCTAGTACTATGTTGAATAGCAGTGGCGATAATGGACATCCCTGCCGTGTTCCTGACCTTAGTGGAAAAGCTTTCAGTTTTTCTCCATTAAGAATGTTATTTATGGTGGGTTTTTCATAGATGGCTTTGATAATATTGAGGTATGTGCCCTCTATCCCTACACTTTGAAGAGTTTGATCAGGAAGGGATGCTGTACTTTGTCAAATGCTTTTCCAGCATCTATTGAGAATATCATATGTTTCTTGTTCTTTCTTTTATTAATGTATTGTATCACATTGATTGATTTGTGAATGTTGAATCAACCTTGCAGCCCTGGAGTAAATCCCACTTGGTTGTGGTGAATAATCCTTTTAATGTACTGTTGGATCCTATTGGCTAGTATTTTGGTGAGAATTTTCGCATGTGTGTTCATCAAGGATATTGGTCTGTAATTCTCTTTTTTTTTTTTTTTTTTAAGATTTTATTTATTTATTTGACAGAGAGAGATCACAAGTAGGCAGAGAGGCAGGCAGAGAGAGAGAGAGGGAAGCAGGCTCCCTGCTGAGCAGAGAGCCCGATGCGGGACTCGATCCCAGGACCCTGAGATCATGAACTGAGCCGAAGGCAGCGGCTTAACCCACTGAGCCACCCAGGCGCCCTGGTCTGTAATTCTCTTTTTTGATGGGATCCTTGTCTGGTTTTGGGATCAAGGTGATGCTGGCCTCATAAAATGAGGCCATTTCTATTTTTTGGAATAGTTTCCTTCCATTTCTATTTTTTGGAACAGTTTAAGGAGAATAGGAATTAATTCTTCTTTAAATGTTTGGTGGAATTCCCCTGGGAAGCCGTCTGGCCCTGGCCTTTTGTTTGGAGATTTTTGATGACTGTTTCAATCTCCTTACTGGTTATGGGTCTGTTCGGGTTTTCTATTTCTTCCTGGTTCAGTTGTGGTAGTTTATATGTCTCTAGGAATGCATCCATTTCTTCCAGATTGTCAAATTTGTTGGCACAGAGTTGCTCATAGTATGTTCTTATAATTGTATTTCTTCGGTGTTGGTTGTGATCTCTCCTCTTTCATTCATGATTTTATTTATTTGGGTCCTTTCTCTTTTCTTTTTGATAAGTCTGGCCAGGGGTTTATCAATCTTATTAATTCTTTCAAAGAACCAGCTCCTAGTTTCGTTGATTTGTTCTATTGTTGTTGTTGTTGTTGTTTTTTTGGTTTCTATTTCATTGATTTCTGCTCTGATCTTTATGATTTCTCTTCTCCTGCTGGGTTTAGGCTTTCTTTGTTGTTCTCTCTCCAGCTCCTTTAGGTGTAGGGTTAGGTTGTGTACTTGAGACCTTTCTTGTTTCTTGAGAAAGGCTTGTACTGCTATATATTTTCCTCTCAGGACTGCCTTTGCTGTGTCCCACAGATTTTGAACCATTGTGTTTTCATTATCATTTGTTTCCATGAATTTTTTCAATTCTTCTTTAATTTCCTGGTTGACCCATTCATTCTTTAGAAGGATGCTGTTTAGTCTCCATGTATTTGGGTTCTTTCCAAATTTCCTCTTGTGATTGAGTTCGAGCTTCAGAGTATTGTGGTCTGAAAATATGCAGGGAATGATCCCAATCTTTTGATACCAGTTGAGACCTGATTTATGTCCCAGGATGTGATCTATTCTGGAGAATGTTCCATGTACACTAGAGAAGAATGTGATTTCTGTTGCTTTGGGGTGGAATGTTCTGAATATATCTGTGATGTCCATCTGGTCCAGTGTGTCATTTAAGGCCTTTATTTCCTTGTTGATCTTTTGCTTGGATGATCTGTCCATTTCAGTTAGGGGAGTGTTAAAGTCCCCTACTATTATTGTATTATTGTCGATGTGTTTCTTTGATTTTGTTATTAATTGGTTTATATAGTTGGCTGCTCCCATGTTAGGGACATAGATATTTAAAACTGTTAGATCTTCTTGTTGGACAGACCCTTTGAGTATAATATAGTGTTCTTCCTCATCTCTTATTATAGTCTTTGGCTTAAAATCGAATTGATCTGATATAAGGATTGCTACCCCAGCTTTCTTCTGATGTCCATTAGCATGGTAAATTGCTTTCCACCCCCTCACTTTAAATCTGAAGGTGTCTTCGGGTCTAAAATGAGTTTCTTGTAGGCAGCATATTGATGGGTTTTGTTTTTTTATCCATTCTGATACCCTGTGTCTTTTGATTGGGGTGTTTAGCCCATTAACATTCAGGGTAACTATTGAGAGATATGAATTTAGTGCCATTTTATTGCCTGTAAGGTGAATGTTACTGTATATTTTCTCTGTTCCTTTCTGATCTACTACTTTTAGGGTCTCTCTTTGCTTAGAGGACCCCTTTCAATATTTCCTGTAGATCTGGTTTGGTGTTTGGAAATTCTTTCAGTTTTTGTTTTTCCTGGAAGCTCTTTATCTCTCCTTTTATTTTCAATGATAGCCTAGCTGGATATAGTATTCTTGGCTGCATGTTTTTCTCGTTTAGTGGTCTGAACATATCCTGCCAGTTCTTTCTGGCCTGCCAGGTCTCTGTGGATAAGTCTACTGCCAATCTAATATTTTTACCATTGTATGTTATAGACTTCTTTTCCCAGGTTGCTTTTAGGATTTTCTCTTTGTCGCTAAGACTTGTATATTTTACTATTAGGTGACGGGGTGTGGACCTCTTCTTGTTGATTTTGAGGGAGATTCTCTGCACCTCCTGGATTTTGATGCTTGTTCCCTTTGCCATATTAGGGAAATTCTCTATAATAATTCTCTCCAATATACCTTCTGCTCCCCTCTCTCTTTCTTCTTCTTCTGGAATCCCAATTATTCTAATGTTGTGTCGTCTTATGGTGTCACTTATCCCTTGAATTCTCCCCTCGTGGTCCAGTATTTGTTTGTCTCTCTTTTGCTCAGCTTCTTTATTCTCTTTTATATCACTAATTCTTTCTTCTGCCTCATTTATCCTAGTAGTAAGAGCCTCCATTTTTGATTACACCTCATTAATAGCTTTTTTGATTTCAACCTGGTTAGATTTTAGTTCTTTTATTTCTCCAGAAAGGGCTTTTATATCTCCACAGAGGGTTTCTCTAATATCTTCCATACCTTTTTTGAGCCTGCCTAGAACCTTGAGAATCATCATTCTGAACTCTAGATCTGACATATTACCAATGTCCATATTGATTAGGTCCCTAGCCTTTGGTACTGCCTCTTGTTCTTTTTTTTTTTTTTAATTTTTAAATTTTATTTATTATTTATTTATTTATTTATTTTTTTAATTTGTCAGAGAGAGAGTGGGAGAGAGAGTGAGCGAGCATAGGCAGAGGCAGAGGGAGAAGCAGGCTCCCTGCCAAGCAAGGAGCCTGATGTGGGACTCGATCCCAGGACGCCGGGATCATGACCTGAGCCGAAGGCAGCTGCTTAACCAACTGAGCCACCCAGGCGTCCCTCTTTTTTTTTTTTTTTTTGTGGTGAGTTTTTCCACCTTGTCATTTTGTCCAGATGAGAATACATGAAGGAGCAAATAAAATATTAAAAGGGTGTCAAAGACCCCAGGAAAATGTGCTTTAACCAAATCAGAAGAGACCCCAAATCATGGGGGAGAGAAAGGAGATAAAAAGAAGTTCAGGAAAAAAAATAAAAAAAGAAAACAAAGAAAAAATATAAAAAAGAAAAGAAATATATATGTATTAAACTGGTGACTAGAACAGGGTCACCCACTTAATTTTGGGAGTATTTTGGTCTCTTAGAAGAAATTACCTCCCAAAATTTTAAAGAATGAAAAACATATAAAGGGGTAAACACAATGAAGGGATGGAAAATGCCTATAAAGATGAAAAAAAATTTTTTTTTAATTTCTAAGAAAGAAGTTGATAAAGTAAGTTGGTTGGGAGAATAAAGAAAATGAAAGTGGAGAGAATTTGTTCGGGCTGGAGACTAGAACAAGCCCGGAGCTTAGATTTAGAGTATATTTTGATCTATTAGAAGAAGTTATACCCCAAATTTTTTAGAAGAAAAAACCCTATGTGCATACAAAATTAAAGTTAGATACAATGAAGGATAAAATATGACTATAGTAATGAACGTTCAAAAAAGATTATTATTTTTTTTTATGAAAGGTATTGTTAAGATAAACTAGTTAAAAAAATGTTAAAAAAGGAAAGAGTAAAAGTTCAAAAAAATTTAGCAGAAGAAAAAAAATAAAATTAAAAAAAAATTAAATTAACTGCAAGACTAAAGAATCATGGGGAGAAAGGCATGAGTTCCATGCTTTGCTTTCTCCTCCTCTGGAATTCCACTGTCTCCTTGGTAAGTGAACTTGGTCTTGGCTGGAGTTTTACTTATTTCTTACCAATTTGGATTCCTTTTATTTTTTGATTGCTCTGGCTAGGACTTGAAGTTCTCTGTTGAATAAAAGTAAAAGTGGGCATCCTTATCTTGTTCCTGAACTTACAACAAAATTTTTGTTTTTTTGTTATAGAAAAGCTTTTTGTTTTTTTGTTATAAAAAAGCTTTCAGCTTTTTCTTTTTCTATATGACATTTATTATGTTGATATATGTTCCCTTTATACCTACTTTGTTGATAGTCTATCATGAATAGATACCGGGTTTTCTCAAATGTCTATACTGCATCTGTTGAGATGGTCATATGAATTTTATCTTATTTTGTTAGTGGATGTCACATTGATTTGCATATATTGAGCCACCTTTGCATCCCTGAAATAAATCTCAATCATGGTGAATTATCCTTCGATGCGTTGTGGGATCCAGTTGGCTAATATTTTGAGAGTTTTTGCATCTATGTTCATCAGGGATATTGGTCTGTAATTTTCTCTTTTTGTAGTGTCAGTCTAGTTTTGATAACAGGGTTATCAAAACCAGGTTATCCTGGTTTCACAAAATTAATTTGGAAGAATTCTTCCTCTTTTTTCTTTTTCTCTTTTTGGAATAATTTGAGAAGGATAGGTGTTTACTCTTTAAATGTTTGGTAGAGTTCACCTGTGAAACCATCTGGTCCAGGACTTCTATTTATTGGGAGTTTTTTGATTACCGGTTCATTTTAGACTGTAATCTGTTTAGATTATCTATTCCTGATTCAGTTTTGGAAGGTTATATGTTTCTAGGAATTTATCAGTTTCTTCTAGGTTGTCCAATTTGTTGGCATATATCCTTTTTTCATTCTATGATGTCAGTTGTAATTTCTCTTTTCTGATTGTATTTAGGTCCTTTTTTCTTGCAATCTAGCTAAAGATTTGTCAGTTTTATCTTTTCAAAAATTTAGCTGTGAGTCTTATTGATCATTTTTATTTTTTTTCCAGTCCTTATTTCTTTCCATTCTGATCTTTGTTACTTCCTTCCTTCTGCTGACTTTGGGCTTTGTTCTTTGTCTAGTTCGTTTTGGAGGTATGTTAAATTCTTAATATTTTTGGTATGTTTTTATCTATTCTCTTTGAACATTCAATCATTTCTACTTGGTGAAAAGTTATGATGTGCTATTAGAAATAGAAATTTTAATTTTTCCTTTTAATGCTTTTTCTGAAATTTTCCTGTTCAAATATGAACATTGTAAACATTGCATTTACTTGCATTTTTTTGTATATGTTGTTCATCCTTTTATTTTAAATGGAATCTCTCCCATTTAAAATTTTAGATATACTTCTCATGTAAAGCATAGTGTTGTGTTTTTTCAATTTTAGGTTATCTGAGATCTATCTAGTTTAAATTCCATATTTTATACACACACCACATGAATAAAATATTTCACTATGCTATATATTTTTCCTTTGGTATTAGTAGATTTCTCTCACTTTCTATTTTTGATTCTACATAAAGTTTTAAACAATTAAGTGTACACAAATCTTATTCTAAGCTCATTTGTCAAATAATCAATGAGTTTTTCTACTTTTCATGTAATCTCCCCATTCTTTCTTAAATTTTTTTTGAAGATTTTATTTATTTATTTGACAGAGATCACAAGTAGGCAGAGAGGCAGGCAGAGAGAGAGAGGAGGAAGCAGGCTCCCCACTGAGCAGAGAGCCCGATGTGGGGCTCGATCCCAGGACCCTGAGATCATGACCTGAGCCGAGGGCAGAGGCTTTAACCCACTGAGCCACCCAGGTGCCCCTCTTTCTTAATTTTTGATAGTTGCATGCTCTCTGTATTGCTAGACTATATTGCCATTACATAACAAACCATCTCCTTTATAATCATAATTTAGTTTTAGTTCTTAGTTCTTCAAATATGTGGAATTCTCAGCACTAGTCTTTATATCAATGTTTGATTATTTTGATTTTCTTCAAGTTTATTTTTGAAAGCTTCCTGAAGAGCTCTTAGAAATGGTATACCCTAAACTCTTGCTTATTCATAACAATTTGTGGCCTTTATACTCAAAGGCTAACTTATTTGAATGGCTGCTTGGCTTGTAGCTTAATGCATTTCAATAAATCAAATACCCTTGTTCTTTTTTTTTCTCTTATTAATATCTAAGTCTAGATGTGAAATTGGGGCAGATATGGTTAAAGCGGAAGAGAAGTTACATGTTGTATATACCCCCAAATAAGTCAATCCTGGAATAGATATAAAACAAACTGAAAGTCTTTAGGTCTGTTTGAGTTCGTATTAAGTGGTTCCTTAAACTTGCTGATTCATATCTTGATGAGAACAATTAATAGCCAGTTCTTCAGGAGATAGTTGGGTCAATTCTCAGTAGAAGGTCTTGGAATACTTTTAATAAATCCTAGGCTTTCAAATTTCCTTAGTATTCCCTTCCTTCTCCCCCCTCCCCCTTTTTATTTAATTTTATTTCTTTTCAGTGTTCCAGAATTCATTGTTTATTCACCACACCCAGTGCTCCATGCAATATGTGCCCTCCATAATACCCACCACCAGGCTCAACCAGCCTCCCAGCCCCTCTTCTCCAAAACCCTCAGTTTGTTTCTCAGAGTTCTTAATTGCAAACTTTTCTCTAAAATTAATCACTGTCATGTGTTTATAATTTTTCTTGCCTTACTTTATACTTTGACTACCTGATTAGTTTTGACTTCTGAAAACTTTATAGAAATGAATCCATATAGTATATATTTTTTAGCTTTTTAAGAGTTTTTAAGTAGGCTCTGTGCCCAATGTGGGGCTTCAACTCATGACTCTGAGATCAAGAGTTGCATGCTCTGCTGATTGAACCAGACACATACCTCTTTAAAAAAGTTTTTTAAACTTCTCATTATGAGATTTATCCACACATCATTGCATATGGCTATAATTGATTCATTTTCTTTGCTGTATAATATTCTTTAGAACACATATGCAAGAATTTATCCATTATATTGTTGATGAATATTTGGATATTTTAAATTGAACTTTTAAGCATTCCTAAACATTTTTCTCAGGGAAGAATTGGCTGGGTGGATTTCTGGAATCACAGAGTGTGTATAACTTCTATGTGATATAGAATTTTCCAGAATGGTTGTAGCAGTTTAAAAGCAGTTTATATTTTCACCAGTAGTCTTTGCAATAGGCTCTTAGAGTTGGAAAAAGACTTGGAAACCATCTTTTTCAACTCTTTCACTTATAAAGATGAGTATTTGTTACGTTGAGAATGATGAATTTGAAATTCCATTGCTAATAAGTCACCAAGTAGGTTGTAGATTCCTGCCTTTTTTTTTTTTTTCACTTTAGTTTTCTGTGACATTTTGACAATAAAGGAATAGACTGAAAGATGACCAAAGGAGGTACAAAATCTCAAGTCTTGTACTAAGGCAATGCAGCAGCTTGAGCTATGTATAGCTCAACTATGTTCTAGTGGCTCGCAGTTATAGAAATGTACAATATTGCTATTGATAAACCTGAATTGTTAAATAAATGTTGATTTGGTATTGTATGCAGTTTATAAAGGCAGAAAAATGCAGAATACATTTTAGAAAGGTTCATAAAAATGTTATAATTGAAATAACTATACTTAAAGGAGAAATTTTAATAGTTGAATATCTTCATATAGAGTAACACTATACAAAGGTATGGTTAAACTAGGTATAACTCAGTGTTTTGTGGAAGTCTTTGCTTATTTTGTATGTGATCTAAATTCCAGTTTCTTTTAGAGTTGACATAATATCTGTTTTTCATTTTTCTCTTATTTTACATAATGTATGATGCCTTATGTATGATTTTGAAAGAACCAAATATTCTGTACTTTCCCACAAGTATGTAGCAAGTCTGCAGTCAAATTGTGGAAGTGACTTCAGTGCAGTTGAGTGTGATGCTATTTCTGAGGAGAGTTGAAAGTAGTGTAGAAGACATTTTCATAATTATAAGTTGAGAAAACTCAGTTTTGTAACCTAATAGCTATTTTTGTATGAGGTGAGAGAGTGAAGGAAGAGAGGTTACCAGGCTTTAATTCTCCCCTGTCTCTCATTTAGAACAAGTTCTAGAAGTACAAGTACTTCTCATTTAATAATATAAACAATAAGTAGAAAATCCATAAAAAATTCTTTTAAAGGATCAAGTGGGTTCTTAAGTATGTCCTTCCAACCCAGGGATGTTTGAAATCAAAGTGTGATGAACCTGAAAAGAAGGTGAGTTTTACCCAAAAATCAAAAACAAAACCGAAAAGAAAAAAATAACCCCAAAACTAAAAACAAATTCTCCAGGCTATAGAGAGTATGGCAGAACCTGGCATGTGGATTTCCTAGCTAATGAGCATATGCCATGAATTTCTCTGGCTCTTGTCCACAGAAACTATATGAATGACAGCTAGGAAAACATTCCCTTCTTATCAAACCAGAAACAATAGCAGATGTAATTACAGCATTCTGTCAGCTGCCTGTGAAAATGAATTTCTACTTGCTGCTGTGCAGAGAAGACTATTGTGTCAATTTGGGGACTTTTAAACAATTGTACTTGGGGAATAGTGTTGTGGAAGAAATGAACTATTCTCAAGTACGACCTATAGGGTGTATGACTTGTAGGATTATTAGTCTCATTATTTCATGTTCCAATGAAAATGAATATTTCTTTGCTCACCTTCATTCTATTTAACCTTAAATATTTATATAAGCATATTTTATTTCATTAATAAAAACTGAAGAAAGTATATATATCTCAACTGGCTGGTAGAAATATCTAAGGCCTGTGTATATTTATATAAACTTAGGTTGTATGTTCATAACATATCATTTATGTGAAGTATATAAATGCTATGGATGTGTATATACATATACAATTTTTTTCTGTCAACAACATAAGGCATATAAAGAGTATTTTGATTGTGCATCAGTGGCATATTAGTAAATGTTTAACAGTGGGTTTTTTGGAGAAAAATAAAATCCTGATTTTTTTTTTAAACTGTTCATCACGTCTCTTTCTTTTTTTAAGATTTTATTTATTTATTTGACAGACAGAGTTCACAAGTAGGCAGAGAGGCAGGCAGAGAAAGAGGGAAGCAGGCTCCCTGCTGGGCAGAGAGCCTGATGCGGGGTTTGATCCCAGGACCCTGGGATCATGACCTGAGCTGAAGGCAGAGGCTTTAACCCCCTGAGCCACCCAGGTGCCCCCAAATTCTGATATTTAATATTTGCCTACTACCATGGGATAAATACTCTAACCATGCCTAATTCAAGCTATCAACACTTTTTGCTACTGAACGTGAAGAGCAAGGGTGCTAGCTCCTGTATCAAGGTGCTGAACACCTTGTATCTCTTTTTAAGATAAAACTGAACCATAACAAAGTGATGTGATTTGTTTAAAAACAATAAAACTCCTAGGAAGAACCCTACATAAACCCAGGTTATTTTATTTCTATGAGTATCTTTTTTCCATTAATTTATGTGATTCCCTTATGTAGCAAACTTCTGGAGTAGAAGTATAACATCTTTATCTTTTTGACATTAACCCCCCATACATAGCTATTATTTTAAAACAAATATATATCATGTAATATTGCAAGCAAAATGCAGTAATTTGGACATACTTAATTTTTTAAATCATTTATCTGGTATTTACATTTAACTAGGGGTTCTGCATTTTATTTGGCAATCCTAGCTGCATCTTATATAAGCAGTGTTTAAATTAAAATGATAAATTCTATTGCATACTGAGGGAGAAGAATGAACAAAGGCATAGAGGGAGAGTTGAATATGGTCTTATGAAACTCCAAGAAATTTAGTGCCATTGTATTACCTGTGTCATTGCTTCTGGAGGTTTTCTCTGTTCCTTTCTAGTCTTTGTTGCTTCTGGTCTTTCTTTCCCACTCAAAGAGTCCCCTTTGACGTTTCTTGCTGGGCCACATTAGTGGTCACAAACTCCTTTAGTTTTTTTTTTTTTTTTTTGTCTGGGAAACTCTTTATCTCTCCTTCTATTCTAAATGACAGCCTTGCTGGATAAAATATTCTTGTCTGCATATTTTTCCCATTTAGCATGTCGAATATATCATGCTCCTTTCAGGGACACCTGCATGGCTCAGTGGGTTAAGCCTTTGCCTTTGGCTCAGGTCACGATCTCAGGGTCCTGGGATCGAGCCCTGCATCAGGCTCTCTGCTCAGCAGGGAGCCTACTTCCCCTCTCTCCCTGCCTGCCTCTCTGCCTACATATGATCTCTCTGTCAAATAAGTAAATAAATAAAATCTACCAAAAAAAAAAAAATCATGCTCCTTTCTTCTGGCCTGCCAGGTTTCTGTGAAAATATCTGCTGCTAACCTGATTTGTCTTCCATTGTAGGTTAAGGATTTCTTTTTCCTTGCTGCTTTTAGGATTCTTTCCTTACCTCTGTATTTTCCAAATTTTACTACAATATGTCTTGGTGTTGGCTGGCTTGTATTGATTTTGATGGCAGTTGTCTGTGCCTCCTGGATGGGGCTTTATGTTTTTCAGATATAATTTGCTCAGATAAACCTCCTGTCCTTTCCCCCCTCTGATTATTCTGGGACTCCTTTGGTATGACTGTTACTATACTTTATGGAGTTACTGAGTTCCCAAAGCTTATATTCATGTTCCAATATTTTTCTTTTCCTCTTCTTTTCAGCTTCATTATTTTCCAGAATTTTATCTTCTATATCACTGATTCATTTCTCTGCTTCTTCCATCCTTGTGGTCTTTGCATCCACTGTGTTTTGTATCTTGGTAATAGCATTTTTTTATTTTGGCCTGACTAATTTTTAGGCCTTTTATCTATGTGGTAAAGGTCTCTCTGGTTTCTTCTGTGCTTTTTTCAAGCCTAGCTAGTGTCCTTATGATTTCTGATTTTAAAGAAACTCATTGATAATAATACAATAATAGTAGGGTACTTTAATATCCCACTTATAGCAATGGACAGATCATCTATGCAGAAGATCAATAAGGAAATAATGGCTTTGAATGACACATTGGACCAGACAGACTTTGCAGATGTATTCAGAACATTCCATCCTAAAGCAACAGAATACACATTCTTTTCTAGTGCATAGAACATTCTTTGGAATAGATCATGTACTGGGTCACAACTCAGCCCTCAACAACTACAAAAAGATTGAGATCACACCATGCATATTTTCAGACCACAACACTGTGAAACTTGAAGTCAACCACAGGAAAAAATTTGGAAAGGTCACAAATACATGGAGGTTGAAAAACATCCTACTAAGAATGGATGGGTTAACCAGGAAATTAAAGAAGAAATTTAAAAAAATACATGGAAGCAAAGGAAAATGAAAACACAACAGTTCAGAACCTTTGGGATGCAGCAGAGGTGGTCCTAAGAAGGAAGTATATAGCAATACAGGCCTACCTAAGAAGCAAGAAAAGTCTCAAATACACAACCTAACCCTACGGAGATATAAAAGGAATAGCAAATACAGCCTAAACCCAGCAGAAGGGAAATAATATAAAATATAAACTATAATCTCAGCAATCAGACAATGAAAAGAAATGAAAGGCATCAATATTGATTACAGTTATGTCTATAACCAGACATAAATGATATAGAAACAAAAAACAGTTGAACAGATAAATTAAGAGCTGGTCCTTTGAAAGAATTAATAAAATTGATAAACCCCTACCTAGACTTATCAAAAGAAAAGAAAAAGGACCCAAAGAAATAAAATCATGAATGAAAGAGGAGAGATCACAAGCAATACCACAGAAATACAAACAGTTAGAATATTATGAAAAAATATGTGCCAAAAAACTGGGCAATCTGGAAGAAATGGACAAATTTCTTGAAACATAAACAACTACCAAAACTGGAACAGGAAGAAATAGAAAATTTGAGCAGACATTAACCAGCAAAGAAACTGAATCAGTAATCAAAAACCTCCCCCAAAAAACCAAAAGTGCAGACCCAAATGGTTTCCCAGGGAAATTTTACCAACATTTAAAGAAGAGTTAATACCTATTCTTCTCAAACTGTTCCAAAAAATAGAAGTGGAAGGAAAACTTCCAGACTCATTCTATTAGGTCAGTGTATTACTTTGATTCCAAAATCAGACAAAGACCCCAGTAAAAAGGAGAATGACAAGTGAATATCTCTGATGAACATGGATGTGAAAATTCTGAACAAGATACTAGCTATTGAATCCAGCAGTACATTAAAAGAATTATTCCCCACAAGCAAGTGGGATTTGTTCCTGGGCTTTAGGAGTAGTTCAATATTTGCAAATCAATGTGGTACACCATATTAATAAAGGATGAGAACCATATTTTCCCCTCAATAGATGCAAGAAAAACATTGGACAGAATATAGTATTAAAAGAAATCCACCTTTAACAAAGTAGGGTTAGAGGGAACATACCTCAATATCATGAAGGCCATATATAAATGTCCCACAGCTAAGACCATCTTAAGTGGAGAAAAAATTGAGAACTTTTCCTCTGTGGCCAGGAACAAGACCGGGATGTACACTCTCACCATTACTATTTAACATAGTACTGGAAGTCTTAATCTCAGCAATCAGACAATGAAAAGAAATAAAAGGCATCAATATTGACAAAAAAGTCAAACTTCCATTGTTTGCAGATGATGTGATATTCTATGTAGAAAACCCAAAGACTCCAGCAGGAAATTACTAGAACTGATACAGGAATTCAGTACAGTCACAGGATATAAAATCAATGTATAGAAATCTGCATTTCTATACATCAGTAATGAAGAAGCAGAAAAAGAAATCTAGGAATCAATGCCATTTACTTGCACCAAAAACAGTAAGATACCTAGGAATAAACCTAACCAAATAGGTTAAAGATCAGTACTCTGAAAACTGTAGAACACTTATGAAAGAAACTGAGGAAAACACAAAGAAATGGAAAAACATTCCATGCTCATGGATTGGAAGAAAAATTATTGTTAAAATGTCTATACTGCCCAAAGCAATCTATACATTTAATGCAATCGCCATCAAAATACCACCAGCATTTTTCACAGACCCAGAACAAAGAATCCTAAAATTTGTGTGGAACGACAAAGGACCCCAAATAGCTAAAGCAGAAGTTGGAGGCATTACAATTATGGACTTCAAGCTATATTGCAAAAACTGTAATCATCAAGACAGTATGGTATTGGCACAAAACCGGAAACGTAGATCAGTGGAACAGGATAGAGAACCCAGAAATGGACCCACAACTATATGGCAACTAATTTTCAAAAAAGGAAAAAAGACCGTCTTTTCAACAAATGGTTTTGGGAAAACTAGACAGCAACACACAGAAAAATGAAATTGGACTACTTTCTTAAACTATACACAAAAATAAATTCAAAATGGATGAAAGATCTAAATAGGAGACAGGAAACCACCAAAATAGAGCAGAACACAGGCAGCAACATTGTGACATCAGCTGTAACAACTTCTTACTTGATACATCTCCAGAGGCAAGAGAAACAAAAACAAAAAGAATTGCTGGGACATTATCAAGATAAAAAGCTTCAGCACAGAAAAGGAAACAATGAACAAACTAAAAGTAGCCTATGGAATGGGAGAAGTATTTGCAAATGACCTTCCAGATAAAGGGTTAGTATCCAAAATTTATAACCTATACAAAATCAACACCTCCCCCCCCCCCAAAAAAAATCCAGTTAAGAAATGTGTAGAAGACATGAACAGACATTTTTCCAAAGACATACAAGTGGCTAACAGACACAAGAAAAGATGCTGCATATCACTCATCAGGGAAATACAAATCAAACCAGGATGAGATACCATCTCACATTTGTCAGAATGTCTAAAACAAAGGAAACAACAGATGTTGGTGAAGGTGTAGAGAAAGGGGAAACCCTCTTGCACTGTTGGTGGGACTGCAAACTGGTGCAGACACTCTAGAGAACAATATGGAGGTTCCTCAAAAAGTTAAAAATAGAAGTACCCTATAACCCAGCAATTGCAATACTAGGTCTTTACCCAATGCGTACAAAAATACTGATTTGAAGGGGCACATGGACCCTGATGTTTATAAAAGCTTTAACAACCATATCCAACTTATGGAAGCAGCCCAAGTGTCCATCTATTGATGAATGGATAAAGAAGAAGTGGTATGCATGTACACACACACACACACACACACACACACACACACACAATGGCATATTACTCAGCCATGAAAAAGAAGAAATCTTGCCATTTGCAATGATGTGGCTGGAGCTACAGCATATTATGCTAAGCAAAACAAGTCAGAGAAAGACAAATACCATATGATTTCCCTCATGTGGAATTTGAGAAACAAAACAGGTGAACATAGGGGAAGGGGGAAAATAAAAAGAGAAACAAACCATAAGAGATTCTTAAGTATAGAGAACAAACTGAGGCTTGCTGGAGGGAAGGCCAGTGGGGGATGGGCTAAATGGGGGATGAGTATTAAAGAGGACACTTGTGTTGAGCACTGGTGTTATATGTAAGCGATGCATCACTAAATTCTACTTCTGATGCCAATAATGCACTCTATATTAACTAGAATTTAAATAAAAATTTGAAAAAAAGGTAAATAAAACAAAGGTGGGGGGGGGTGGGGGAAAGAATCTCCAAGGAAACTCACTTGGCAGAAGAGAACTATTTGGAAGAGCTCTTTAGACAACAGCAACGGTATCTTATTTACTCCAGGACTCCATCTAGTGCCTGAATACTCTAGAGGGGGTGATTATTAAGTCTTACTCATTGTGTAAATGCACAACTGCTCTGTAGCAGAGAGGAATGAGGCTGAAGCTATGGAGTGAGTTCAGACTGGAGAGAGCTTTGAGAGCTGAGAGGTAGGGGTTTGAAGGAGGCAGAGCTAAGAATCAGCCTATGTGAAATAGATCAGAATCTCAACCAACTTACCTAGTTCAGATAGAACCCTTGAGAGCATTCATACTTTCCCACCTGGAAAATACCAAGTTTTTCTATTGCTTCTGAATCTTATGTTGTCAAAGGACCAGGGGGAATGATTAGGTTTTTAGGGTAATGAAAGGACCCAAAGTTGTAATAACATATTCACTTAGGATTTAGGATCATTTCATAGTATTCTTTCCAAAAGTGGCTAATGAACAAGATGGATCAGCCTTGTCCTATCTTAGGTTTAGGATCTGTCTGAAAGACTGGTGAGCCGTTCCAAGGAAGAGAAGTAGGACATGCACACCCCAGTTCTGGGGCCAGCCCTGTCTCTCACTGAGATTATCCTAAGGCACTCACACAGACGGTGGGGAGGAGAGAGGACTTGACTGTGGTCTTGGGAGTGTCCAGTGAAGGGCAGAGGCATCAGTTTGGCAGTGACTGGTGGCCTTACAGTTGGGACTTCTAGTGACCTCAGCACTCTTAATAAGGCAGTCCTTGGTGTCCTCAGCATGGGGCATTCCCTAGTTTAGTGGTGACCACAGCAGCAGCAGCATTTCAAGGCAGACTATTGGTTTGGGTTTCAGCAGTTACAGGAAGCAACACTACAATGAGCAGGAGCTGAAGAAGAGGAAGAAGGAAAATTCAGTTACCAGGGCATCAGTTAAAGGGACTGATTGATAGGGCACACAGGAGACATGTGAAAATCACATTGGGAAGAATTTGAGATAAGCTTGTGCTCTTAAAGAGAAGGCATGGTGAGAAGCAGAGAATTTGCTTTGTGTCATTCTGACCCTGTCATCTATCTGTCCTGCCCATGCTGATGGACTGCCATGTCCTGGGCACTATGGATGGTAAGGGATGGTTTGGTCTGTATTACTTACTGAATATATTTTGAATTCTATGCATCCAGATAAATCAGCATGACCCACACTGAGGTCCATAGTATACTTGTGACACATGCAGTGCTAGTTACTTGTTGCCTCTAAAAAGAAATAACTGTGTAAATAAATGTGAGGATTGATGGGTTGAATGAAATAGTTTTCTTAGGAAGACTTCTCAAAACCTTAAAATGTTAAAACATTTGTTGTAAATACCCAAGAAGCAGATTTAGAATTGGTATTTGCCTGATTTGACTACAACAGTTTTCCCCCTGTGGTGCATCTGTTACAATCAGTGTTCCATGGGGTACATGTGTGGCTCAATTTGTTAAGTGACTGCCTTCAGCTCAGGTCATGATCCTGGACTCCCAGGATTGAGTCCTGCATCGGGCTCCCTGCTTGGCGGGGAGTCTGCTTCTCTCTCTGATGTCCTCCCTCTAATGCTCTCTCTCTCTCTCTCTCATTCTCTCTCTCTCAAATAAATAAATGAAATCTTAAAAAAAACCAAAACTGGTGTTCCAAGGATCATTCTTCATGAAAAGTTCTTTCTACTCACAGTGATATGCAAATTACCTTGGAAAAATCACTCCAGAGACACAACTGCTTTGTTTGTTGTTTGTGTGAATCTTGTTGAATTAGTTTAGTGGGCAGAGGGTAGCCTTATTTAATTATATGCTCACACATTGTCTGGGGTACCTCGGTTTCTCTTAGGTTATTGTCTCGACTGAAAAGAACATCAGTGGACTTGCCTTTGGAAAACACTGTGTTTGTAAACACTGAATCTGAGATTGCTTTTTTTATGGGCTCGGCAAAAGTAGAAAGGAACCTTCAAGGTTGACCATGTCCAAGGAATGTTACAGTGTTCGCTGGTTATTTATCATCTGTCATGGTTTTATGGCTGGAGAAGGGATTTTTTTTTTTTTTTTTGGCATGTTTGTGAGCTTATTCCCTTCACCCTCCATCATCTCAAATGTAATGTACTGCATTCTGGTTTTCTGTTTGTTTTATTTTCTGTTGTTGCTTTTTTTTGGGGGGGGGATGTCTCAAAGCATTTGGGCTCAATAATGAAGAGGATTTGTGAAATTTAACAACTGATTACTTTTTACATGATCCTTTAAAACTGACTTACCTGGTCATTTGTCATTATCTTTTGAGATCTAAAAAGAAGACAACTGAGTAAGACTGACAAAAATATATTTTCACTTAGAATTACAACTACAAATATCTTTTCCCATTTTCTGCAATATATGTGCATATATCTATCTCCATCCAGTTGGAGATAAAGTTTATCTTAACCCCACCATCAATTTCCTTTTCTCTTTCCAATCTCAGATGTAACCATTATCAGGAACTTAGTACCCTTCCATTTTATACTTTTTCCTAAGTATGTGTCCATAAGGTCTGTATGTTTACATAATACATGTTAGTGCATACATAAATGCTTATAAATTCCTGTATATCCATTGATAGCATTGTACTTTCTGCATTTTAGGTTTTTACTAATCTGTATGAACACATACTAGATTTGGCTTATTTCTCTTACTGGCTGTGTAACCCATCTTGTGTATTTATGCATCACTTTTGGACATGGGGTTTGTAGGTTTTTTTTTCCAATTATAAATATAGCTCAAACTTTTTTTGTGTGCACTTCTGTGAGTTTCTGGACATTGCACCTTTAAGACTGTTGTCTTAAAGTATGGGGTACAGGATAGGGGTATATTTGCATTTTTCCTGGATATTGCTGGATTATGTCTCAAGGTGCCTATAATTTCATTCTATTTTGCAAAGTGTGAAAGTATCATTTCCCCTAAATTCTTCCCAATGGTTTATTAGATTAAAAAATTTTGCAAACGTGACTGCTATTTGACTTGTATTTCCTGATAACAGGAGAATTAGCATATTTTCATAGTTGTGTTTTGAGTTACTGTTTTGGGAATGTTTATTCTGTACATATTGTCATTGTGATTTTTTTTTTTCTCGTTGATTAGTTGAAGTTCTTCATATATTTAGGATATTATTGCTTTGGATAATACATGGCAAAAATCTTCCATTCTCTATTTTAACTTTATAACTAAAAATTATTTAAAACTTAGTCTTTAATGTGTCTTGTTTATAATAAATTATATCATAAATATATTTTTCAAAATTTTAGCGGCCTCTTTTACATTTAGATACTTAATGTATCAGGGACTGATTTTTTTATGTTGTAAAGTTGTAAATCATTTTCTTTAGGAGGGTCACTTTTGTAAACATGATTTTTTAAACATAATTTATTATTTAGGAGGGTCACTTTTGTTAAAATAATTTATTATAAACTGTATTTTTCTCACTGATTCATACATACATTACGTACCATGTTCTGTATTTATGGGTCAGTTTCTGGGCTCTCTCTTTTATTCCATTGATTTATTTGACAATTATGGCATCAAGATTGTATCATTTTAATTAGTATAGCTTTACATTTGGTAGGCAAGAAAATTCTTTTTCTTATAATTTGTTTAAGCTACTTTGTTTTATTTAAATACATATGAAATTTGGAACTAGTTTAAGTTCCATGAAAATGTCATCATAATTTTATTTGGAGTTGCATTACATTTTATGTCTGTTTTGAGAGAAGGCATTTAGTACACTTACTCCTCTAAGTTACTCAGGTCTTTATGACTTAAAAATAGTTTCATCCTTTTGTCCAAAATGGTCCCCTACATTTTTTGGTTAGGATTTTTCATATACTAACACTGCTACTATGAATTGGATCTTTTTTCTTTTTCTTTTTCCTAAGCGGCTTTTGCTGGAATAGAAAAAAAAATAGATTAATTTTGAATGTTGATCTTGTATTGAGAAACATTATTAAACTCACTCGTTTTCATAATGTTTTTTTCTTTTTGGCTTTCTTTGGAGAATGAACCCCAATAATAACAATATTTAAAGTCTTTCTGTGACAGAGAACAGTGTTTTTCCTCCAGTATCATTTTTCCTCTTGAAGACAGCCCTGCATTTTAACTGGGCATAGGTTATACAGGGTAAAGCCTATGTTCCCCTGGTGTTCTTATAGTTAGGTGTGGCCTTATGATTAAGTTTTTTTATGATGTAACCAAAGGGGTGTATACATCTTCAGGGCAGTGCTGTTAAAGGGAAAGCACATAATCTCTTACCACCCCTTACCTTGTATGAAATGCAGAAATTATGGTACTTGCTGCGGCATTCATCTTGGACCAGGAAGTGGAAACTATATGTTGAAGATGACCAATCCTTAAGAAAAAGTAGATCCTGAATCTTTGTTGTTCATCAAATCTGTCCTCCAGCCCATTGAAGTTTATAGGAGGGGGGGAAATATCCCCCTAAAACCAAACTACTATCTTGATTCTTTGTGTTTTTCGTTACTTGAAACAGGACCTATTCTTTCCAGTCCTTCTATCCCTTTCCATTTGTCTTGCTTTCTGGTTTTGGCTAGGCTATAGTTTTAGCATCATATTTCACTGCAGGGCCAGCCTCTTCCTGAATTTAATGGGAATATATCTAAAGTACCACCATATGTAAGATGTTTATTATATGGCTTTAGCAGATAATCTTTATTAAGTTTAGGAAATGCCTTTCTATTCCTAGTTCTTAGGGTTTTAAGAAATCCTATGACAGGGGTTAAATTTTTCAACTGCTTTTTTCTTTTTAGCATCTGCTGAAAAAACCCATGTGCTTTTTTCTTCTTTCATCCATTACTGTAGTAAAGTATGTTGATAAATATCCTAATGTGAAATATTCTGTCATTCTCATGATAAATCCCCTGTGGTAATGATGCATTGTTATTTTTAAAAATTACTTTTGATTCCAGTTTTATAATATTTTACTTAAGATGTTCTACAGTTATTTTTATTTCACATATTTTCTTTCTCCTAGTTATCAAGATTAGGCTTGATTTATAATGTAAGTTGGATAAGTTTTCTTCAGGAGGAGTTTCTATAAGATAGAGATTATCTATTCCTTAGAAGTTTAGTAAAATTAAACTGTAAATGTGTTCTGTTCAGTTTAAAAGAAGACTTTTGCATATTCTGTCGATGTCCTTAATAACTATTGCTCTATTTAGATAACCATTTCATCTTGGATCAGTTCTCTGTTTTCAGATATATGATTGGATGCAGAACATGTCTAACTTCAGAAAAAACAAATCATTCTTTCTTGATTTCAGGTTGACTTTAATTTTTACTGTGTCTTTTTTTTTTTAAAGCCCCAAAGTATCTTTATTTCAGTAGTTATATCTGAAGTTAGATTAATGAATAACTTTTACCCATTGGAGAAGGGATATTTGCTATATTGGGGTTCTCCAATTTTCAGTATAAAAATTAAGTGTTGACATTTACTTGGGGAAAAATGTTAATAACATTAAAGAAAGAACATAGTAAGTGGTTATAGGAAGCTGTGAACTGCTATGTATTTTAGGCACATTATTTAAATTCGTATTTTTAAATATTAATACTGAAAGTTCATAGCAAGGGTTGAGGTGGCATATCATACCTTTTCAGACTTGTTTGTTCTTTGACCCATTCCTCCAAATGGCTATGTATCTTCTAGTTAAGTCTTCAAGTTAGCTTTTTTTTAAAAAAAGGATTTTATTGATTTATTTGAGAGAGTGAAAAAGAGTGTACTAGTGGGATGGGGAGTTGAGAGGGGTAGAGGGAGAGAGAGAAGCAGACTCCCCGCTGAGCAGAGAGCCCAATGCGGGGCTCAATCCCAGGACCCTGAGATCATGACCTGAGCCAAAGGCAGAGGCTTAACCCACCAAGCCACCCAGGCACTCCAGTCTTCAAGTTAACATAAATCAGTTCCTTAACTTGGTGTTTATCAGTTGGTGTGGCATACCTTGTGGTATACCAAAAACCCTTCACTGGCATGCTATCAGATGCGAATCAGTATGAAAATATATTTTTGCCAATACTGTCATGGCAGTGTCTGTCAGAACTGTCAGAGGGATCCTAGACTGGACTTAGTCATGCAAGGAGGTGTGTTGCAGGCTACAGCCTCTTAGACCAACAGGTAAGAGGCATAACCTGTTGGCAGGAGGGATGGCATCTTTACTGAAGCACAGTCCAGGGCAGAAAATGCTGAGCAGCCTCCTAGCTGGCACCGGCCTCCGTAGTTCTCATTCCTCACTGTCATCTTTCAAAGACCAATTAGGCTGACCTTTCTAAGGCCTAAATCACATCATGCTACTTTCCTGTTTAAAATCCTCCAGTGACTTTGCTCTGTACCCTGAAAAATCCAGTTCCTCACCGTGACTTAAAAGACCATAATCCTTGCCACTGCCTACCTCACTGACCCCAGCCTTTCTATACTACATTTTGCTCACTGCTCTCACAAAACCGGCTTTCTTTCGGACCTTGAGGTATATGAAGCTCGTTCTCTCCTTGGACCTAGTTCTTGCTATTCCTCCGGCATAGAGCAGTCTTCAGAACTACTTATGCCTGGCTTCCAAACTTACATGCGACTTCTCCAGAGACACTTTCCTTATCCACCTTACATAGGCACCGGTTCTCTCTCATTGCTCTTTGTGTGATGGAAAGAATGTAACAGATGTTTTGAGGAAGTAAATCTTCTCTAGTGGTGACAGGGAATTTTGAGGTGAGAAGTACAAACTGTTATCAGGTGTTGGGTTGGTTTTTCAGGGCCCCTGAGTTCCCATTTGGATACACAGAGTGAATGATGCCAACCCTGTAAATAGAGGAGGAAGTCTACCCTGCCCCCTGGGTGATTTTCTTCTCAACGCTTTTCAGTGGTATTTGAAATAATCTTTTCTTGGTTTGTGTTCTTATATATTGTCACTCCTCACTAAAATGTGAGTTTGTTGAGGGCAGGATTTTGGGTGCCTCACTCATTGCTGTAATCCTTACACCCAGATGGAGTCTGAGAGGTGCTCAGTAGGTATCTGTCATCTGCTGGTGGAATGAACGATCTGGTCTCCACCACCTCCTGGTTGACTCACTCTTTGAGAGATCTTTTTGGGTTTTCAATCCAAATATAAGTTCTCTCTTCCTGGAAACCTTACACGTGCCGTCTAATGATTGCCCATTTTTCTGTTTTTCTATTCTCCCGATTTCTGTTCATTTCCTCTCCTCTGCACTAAAGAATAACCTTCCGAAGAGCAGGGATAATGTTCTACTCCTCTTCTCTCCTCTACAGCCCTGAGCACAATGCCTTCTACAGCTTTCCTGTCAGTGCATTAATATGAGTTAAAGCAGTACTAATTCTGTGTTAATTTAGGACTTTACATTTTGAATTGTGAATTTGAATTATATGACTCTCTATGTTAAATGGAAGTAAGAGTTTTACCTTTTAAAAATATGATTGTTTCTGATCTGGCCTCATTCCTTATGTTGTCTTTGCCCAGACATGCTCCACTTAGACATTATAAACTAACAGCTCACAGAAGTCTAAACTGCATATGTATTTTATTTGGCTCTCACAATGTTTTTAACATTTTGAATTAATTGTTACTATTTAAAAGTGAGGATTTCATCAAATTTTTCAGACTTGTGACTCTCCTGAAAAATAGGACAATCTGGCAGCCCTGTGTTCATATACCCTCATGACAACAAATGCTGGAAACACACCTGTGCTCTGCTTCACCATAGTCTCCTCTGATCTTGCCTCATTTGTTTGTGGTACATGCCTAGACTCTTGACATATTGGAGTCTGAGACTCCAGCTTTATCCAATTTCTACAATGTCTATTTAATTTCAGCTAGTGATGATCTAATAGCAACTACCTAAAACACCTGCAATCCAACCCAGCCATGTTCGACGTTAAAGTCTGTTGTATTTGCATTATCTACCGTATTTAACTATATATAGAAGTATGTAAGCTGTTGAAAGAAAAAGAGTATTATGTAATCTCACAGAAGTTTTAATTTTGTTAGGAGCAATAAGAAGAGAGAAAATAAATATAGACATTAGAATGCTTGGGTTCTTTTTATTACCTTTACACAGATTTATTTTGTGATCTTTTTGCTACCTTGGTCTGTAGTTCTCCTACAAAGTGGGAATGATATGTATTGATTCCTAAGGTTCCTTCTAGCTCTTACCATCTTATTTAAAAAAAAATTAAAAAATGTTTTCTTGATACATTGATTTCAATTATTAACCTAGGCATACATAAAACTGGCCAGTCTCTGTTGACCTGACATTTGTTCATAGAGTGGTGTCTTCTCTGAACACCTGTTAAGTGCTTTCTAGGCACCCCATGGACATTCAGAAGTGCTAATTAAATTGAATACTATTATTCAAATAACTTCCCCAAAGACTGCATTTGGTAGAGGTGAGCTCTGTGGTTACATATCCCTTGACATATACTTTGATTTCTAAATGAAAGGGGAAGTTCATGGCAACATGTATTTTGGCTTAAAAAAAAAAAGATGGTGATGAATTATGCATCCTTTTCTCCCTGTATAGTTGGCATATCTCTAGAAAATGGATCACTTGGCCTGTGCTCAAGGGGATTCTGGCCTTGTACTGAACTTAACCTGTCTGAACTCCTCCTTGAAGCATTTGGTGCAGCCCACCCTCTCCCATTGTGAATCTGTGTTAGACATGAGTGAGTGGTGTGCTTCATACCATGACTCTTTCTGCAGAAGCAAAGAGAAGTCACAGTACAGCGAACATAACACTTCCTTGCTCCTTAGGCAAATGTTGCCTTAACAAGGAATAAAAATGAGACACTCCAGGCTAAGCATGAAAGGAAATTTAAGACACCTTCACACTTGCTTTTTAATTAATGAGGTGGTCAGATGTTGTTTTCTAGCTATTGTCAGTGTGAAGTGATGTATACCCAAATATGAGACACCAAGAAATGCAGGCCTGAGCATATAGTATAATGAGTAAGGATGAAAGATTTCTTGATGATCTGCAAATGAATGCTAGAAGAAATACTTTTTTCCACTGATGTAAGGCATGGAAATTAGTGCTCACCTACTATTTACGGGAAATTCTTTTTGTTAAAAGCTCTGGGACTTGTTTTCTCTGAGAGATGTTTGTAGCTATAATTAAGAAATCTGTTTAAATTGTGCTGATAATTATCCTAATTGGTATGAAAATCTGATTGAATACTTAGAGAAGTAAATTGCCCCAGCTGAGTTTTAAAAGCAACACACTTTTAAAAAAGAGAAGCTGAAGTAGGTAAATAGGTTTTCAAAAATAAAGACCCTGCTAACTTTAAGTGGGTCACATTTAGAAAACCTCTTTGTGGGTCTGTTTATCTTAATTTGGACAACTTGGTGGCCTTACAATATTTATATCCAAGACTAAAATAGGATCCAAAATAAAGTGCAGTCGAATTGCTTGAGATGCTGTAAGACGAAAGGTTCTTGCTGTCAAGATGCAGACACTAAAAGCTCTCAGAGTCAGAGGGCTGAGACAATGACCAAGTGAGTGATGGGAGGTAGGGACTCCAACGTGGGTCTGTCCTCATCTGCATGAGACCAGTGGTTTTCCAAATGTGTCAAAGGACTAACTGTCGTGTTCCTTAAAATGTATATTCCTGTCACTTAGCCTCTCTGGTAGAAGGACCTTTAAGACCTATTTTTTGTTTTTGTTTTTGCTTTTTGGTGACTCTTATTAATTCACTTCAAAATCGAGGTCATCACTGCACAAATTTGGCCAAACAGTGCCAATTTCAAGGAGCAGGAAAAAGGCAAACTAAAGGGAAAAGACATTTGAACTAAAAGTAAAGTAGATTATCTCCCCAAAGAGGAACAGAGGAGTAAAAATGGATGACCTCAAATCATTTATATTTGCCTTTGGAAGATGTCTTGACCATGTTTTGGCAGCAGATTTACCATCATAACTTAATTTTGCTTAGGATAATAAATAGGTTTTCATTTCCAAAATACACACCCGAGAATGTGTGTGTGGGTGGAGAGAAATAACTCCCCACACTGTAGGGGAATGACAAAGGAAAGCCATTTTGGGATTTAAGGTTTGTCAGGGAAAATCCACAACGTGAACATTCCAAATATAAATAAGTGAGGGGTAACTGTTTATATACAACCCCTATATAACACATACCATTACTAAAAAGGAGCAAATTATCTTATAGGTGGCTCATGGCAATGTAACTTTTGGTACTTTTGTAGTAAATGGAATGCAATAAATCCATAAAGTACAAGTATTTTTTTAATGTTTATAGTTACTTTGTAACAAACCCTGAATTAAATGCTTTGTGCATTGCAGTTGGGGTAGTACTGTCAATGTGGTGGCCAGGATGTACTTTTTATGACAATTATTTTTCTAAATTTCATCTGTCTTCTCAAAGATTACAATCACTTAAACTGTGCCCATTTATCAAAGCAAAATAAAACTTTTAAGACACTTAAGAGAGAGAAGGTATTGGTTCCATTTTTCTATTAATCCCTTTTTATTAGAGCATTACAAATATGTGTTCACACATACTACCTCATGTTAATGACCTTAATCCATCTCTGAGTGGACAGGGATGATCCTGTCACCTGAGGATATTCTTAATGAGATTCTTTTTTTTTAATATATATATATATTTTTTATTTGACAGAGATCACAAGTAGGCAGAGAGGCAGGCAGAGAGAGAGGGGGAAGCAGGGTCCCCGCGGGGCAGAGAGCCTGATGCGGGGCTTGATCCCAGGACCCTGAGATCATGACCCGAGCCGAAGGCAGAGGCTTTAACCCACTGAGCCACCCAGGCGCCCCCTTAATGAGATTCTTAATGAGCTTCATGATTAAGTAACTCCCAAAGTTAAAAAGCAGTCCTAGAATCCAGTGTCTTTGAACTCAAAAGTCAGTGCTCTCTGTAGTGCTTTCCCTCTTTTGATATATATGTATATGATATATATGATTTGTAGTTATGTGCCCATATAAAGACATTTCATTGAATAAACTAATATATATGGGAATTGTAATTTAGGATCAATTATAAATGCATATACAGAGATACTAAATATACATCTGAAACCTCACTTGAAGTAAGCAAAGATTAGGCTCTGATAAGGGTAAGATAACAACATGATTATAGCCTTGAAGTTTTCATGTCCAAGAGATAATAGGGATTTCTAGATGGACTTGCTGTAGGAATGCTTAATAGATCTCTTATCTATCTTATTCCTTTACAACGCATAGGATTTTGATAATTCATATATATCACAGGTGGGCAGAATTGATTCTCAAGATGAGAAAACAAACTCAGGAAGAGGTGTCCACATGGATAATAGAATAGTCAAATCCAAGACTTCAAAGCAGGTCCTCTGCCTCTCTGCTCAATTTTGGGAGGAACTTTGAAGATGACATTTCATCATAATCATCATCACTACTGACAAACCTTTCATGGGCTCCAAGCATTTGCTAGGCACAGTGGAAGCAAGTCACTACAAAATCTGGTCCTGTTCTAAAGGAATGTGCACACTGTTCTCTTCATTCTGTTAACATTTAGGGAACCAGACTTTTCTATCCACTCTTGCAAAAAGGCCTTCCAGTGTTTCATGGTGAATAGGAAACAACCTCCGATCTCCTGCTGCAACTGAGCTGTCAGAGACTTCAGACTGGAAGGTGTACCACGCCTGCGTTAGGATCTGTCTAAGCTGTCCTGTAGGAAGCTGTCCTGTGAATCTCCACTTCTGCCAGTTCTGTTCCTCTTCTCTGGACTGTTCTGTTTACTGTCCTCTCAGGACAATAATTGGACATTTTCAGTAAGCCTGAATCAATTTTAATTCCTTTAAAGTGTTAAAAATAAAGGCTCAGTGGTGATGTAAGTTTACAGAAAGCAGGGTGACTTGGGCTGTATCGGGTTTGGAAGTTAAACAGTTTTATTTATAGGCTTGGGTTCTGCATGAAATATTAAACTATAAAAGCACAAGGTAAACAGATTTATTTTTAATTTGTATATATGACATTCTAGACATCTTATCAAGCTTTAGAATGGGCTGAGCAGTTCTGTGGTTTGGGGTTAGATGTACATCTGTTTTCTCTCTGTCTTGAGAAGACAACTCATAAAAATTGATTTTCAACAGATGGTTGTAAATGAAGACAGAGCTACCTTATTTGGGTTAATACACATTCATGAAGAAAATGTTACTTTCTGATGAAACTAAGTCATCCCATAAATCCTATCAATAAACTGACCTGGAATTTCTTCAAAATGTACCAGAACATGAAAAACAAGTATTCGGAATGCAGCCTTCTACCTATTTCTATCCCTTGCCCCCCACCCTGCCCCACCCCCATTTTCCACATTTGATCATTGATAGCTTTGTAGTGAAGACACAGTTTTGTTCTAAAAGACGTAATTATAGATTTGTTTTACTGAGGCTGGAAAAACTGAGTCATATTACGGACATTTTTCAGGTACCTAATAAACACCATCCAGATGTAAGTTTTAAATCCTTGGTAATGGCCCCTTTTTGGAAAAGCTCTTCTTACAGTAGGGTTTCAGAAGTAAAACTTAACTGTTTTTTCCTTATCCTTCTGATGTTGTTTAAGCCTCTGCTCTTGCTGCAGGTTTGATAAAGGAAGGGCCCCCCGACTTGGGTGAGATCTCTTGCTTCTAGCTCTGGCTCTGCCTTTTACCTTATGGGACTCCAGGCAGGAGAACTTGCACAGCTACCCAGTTGTGGGATCCCCAGTTTGCACAGCTTTCAAGTGAGGGCGCCAAGTAGTCTTGGCCATTACAGTTTTGATGTTCTAGGATTCCTTATGAGATTGTAGTCAAGGAGTTGGGGCAAGATGCCTTGCTGTCATCAGAAATATTATGGCTTCTTTCTACATTTGAGTTCTACTTAGGGAAGAGGACGTGAGTCTATCACACACACTGAATTTTGTCTGGGCTCAGTCAGAGTCTTAGAAGAAGTCACATTTTATTCTACTTTCTCAACAATATTCTTTCATGGAGTATAAGAGAAGACAAAGCTTATTAAATCACTTATGAACACAAGTGACTTTGAGATTGAAATGATCCCACAGAAGTTTATAAAAGAACAACCACAACATACTGGTCCTTGTAGCCTTCACCTCATCCATTCTTCCTCTCTCTGTAGTCACTGACAGCGAAGAGAAGTAGATAAGTAAGAATTTGCTTTGTAAATGGCACAAATTATTTAGTTGCCACAATTCAATAGAGGTTTCTAGAATTGCATTTATCATTGTTACAAGTTTGCATACTGTTGAGGATTTTTAAAAAATCCTTTATAAGATCATGATCCTATTTCTTATTGAATTCATTAAAGGACATTAAACAATAAGAACTTAGTAATCCCTTTCAACATCTTTGCCAAGCAAAACCAAGTATGAAATACTGGAATGACAATCATAAACAAAATTTATTTCTATTTAAAAAAAATCGTACCTTTCATAATGCTGAGAACCCTCTTGGCTTCCATATGATCTTGTTCTGGATAAAGCCTTATAGTTCAGTTTTGTCACTATATTTACAGGTGAGAAGAGGGGTGTGACTAATTTAAGTCTAAATGATTTAAAAATAGAGAGATTTACCCAGTGTGAGAGGAGTAATTTAGAGAGCTAACAGGATGGGAAAATGTGATTTTAAAGCAACATCACTAGACATGGGAATAGTTTCTTACCCAGATTGCCAACATGAATAATTCTCGGCTTCATTTGGGTGTCGTTTAGATACACTCTCTCACAATTCATATGGGTAGCAAAGGAAAAAGAAAGTAATTTTAGTAGGCTTTCCTAAAAACTCCTTTGTCATAATAGATCACACTAATACTAACTTTTCTCTGAAATTTGACCTCTCTGTTGCTAAAATAGTTGTTAGGTTCTGATCAAACATAAATGCCCCTGTGTCATCTGTCTCTGGGAGTTGACTGATATGTTGTAAGTCATCTAATCCTTATGATCTTAAGCAGTAATTTACATAGATCATTTTTCTAATGTCTGTTTAAAGGATTATATTGGGCAATGGGGATATGAATTTGCTACCTACCCCACCCCCAAACCAAGTGCCTGCCTGGCTTACAGTATTATTAAGGAGTGACGCTTCTTCCCCATTCCTAATGTGTCTTTCCATCAGGAGGATCAGGGTATAGCATTCCTAGCCTCTCTTTGCCTCTTTGCTGACCCTTTCCCTGGGTAACTGAATGCTATCTGATTGGTAAGTTGGGCTAAAGTAAATGGGGCATGCCTGAATCTACTCTTTTCTTTATCTCCTTTGGGAGCCAGCTGCCTATATGGAGTATGTGCTCTATTCCTCACCATGAAGTTTCTACCCTTCATTGGCTGAGTGTGGAGGGAGAGCCCTGTCTGCCCACCTGTGCCTGTGACTGGGTAGATTAGTCTAGTTCTGGATTCAATATTAGAAAACACCCTCTTCCACTGATTTAAGCCACCTTCACCTATTCAGCTACTTTAGTAATGACATTTTTTCTGTCGATCTCTCTTATTTCTTAATTCCATATTCAAGTGGGAAAGACTATCTTAATTAGCGCCTATCAAATACCAAGGATATGCACAGATTTTGGCTACTATTATTCTTCTGTTCCGAGGCTAATGTTTTGTTAGAGAATAAATAAGCACCAACATTTAGAGAATGAAAGAGAGTATTGAACTAGGCTTATCTTTATGTTCTCAATTACAAAAACACATTGTGGTACCCTTGTTTGAAGTTTTTAACTTCTCTTCTTAAAAACAAACATCTACAACCTGTTCAATAAAGTCATAAGCAGTATGTGAGTTTGTAAATGTGCTATTCACTGTTGGGTGTTTGTGGCTTAGCTTTAATTCATGTAAGAAAGCATGGGGAAAAATATATACAGAGAACAACTTGTCAAAATCTATGAGTTTATTCTCTCATGTGTGTTCCAATCAGGTAATCTGCAGTTAGAAAGAAGAGACAGGAGATACTTCACTAAAATAAAAGTTCAGTTAGACCAAAATCCATTTAAGGAATGCCAGAGTGGAAAGGAAGAGAGATGTTTGAGAATCATGTTGGTATGCATATCCCCATTTTAATTCAGTCCAATTATGGATTTCTAAAAATGTTCATATATGTTTTTATGTATTTTAAGAAACTATTTGTTGAGGACTCCAGTTTGCCTTTCTGTTTTAGCAAGAATTGTGGATGCTTGGTTCATGTGATACTGATTTTAACGTCCTACCTCTTCCTGAAAGAGTACTGGACAGAGCTATAGAGAGTGAGTATCTTCTGTCCATCTGGGGAAGTAGACAAATCCTAACTCTCTGTACTCTGGAGGTGTTGACTTTGATGTTTCTGTTTCTTCATGGATTCCAGATTGCAAGCATCAGTAGTGTTGCAAAACCTTAGCAAAAGGGCCTAAATGTCTTTGTTCTTCCTGTAAGCAGTGCGTTGTTAAAATTTTAGGACTCAAATGCATCAAGTAATAGCACTCCTTAATCTTGTACTGCAGGGTTCTGACAATTTTTAGGGAAACACATGTGAAATATTGATGTTCTTATAAGCAGAACCGAGCCCTGCGAACTCACGCTACCTGCAATACTGTGTGGAAACTGTTGGGGTTTCGAAGATAGATTCTGTCTTGTACTGTCTATAGGTCAGCTGATATTTAACATTGTCCCTCAGTAATCACCCTTCTTCTAAAAGATGTGTGCATCAATCAAAGCCATATATGTATCGTATATACATCCAGCCTCATATACCATTCAAAGCAAAATACTCCCTTGCCCCTAGATTTTGAAAGGATCTAGATCATTCAGTTAGACATCACATTTATATTAGGAAGAAACTGAGATAGGCAATGTGACTTGCCTAAATTTGTTAGTGGTCAACTCAGGATTAGAATCTTATAATTCTGATTGAATCTGGTGTGCTTTCCATTATATCACATCAAGTAGAAAGAAAAGGCATCGGTTTAGACATGGTTTTGGGCCAGGATAAGAGGTTCTTTCCAAAGTTTACATTTACTACATTTATATTTATGTCAAGTCAGAGAGCAGTGGGATAACCTGGCCTAAATAGTGAAATAGTATTTGTCTATTGACAAAAATTGAAACAGACAACTCTTGTCTTGCCACTTCTCTTAACTTTGGGTCTATTCCTAACACTTAGCCCTAGTGAGTCATTTTGTGGACATGGTTCCAGTGCTTAGCATAAAAAATAATGGGCTAAGATCTCTGTATTCTTTTTTTTTTAAATTTTTTAAAAAGATTTTATTTATTTATTTGTCAGAGAGAGAGAGAGAGCGCACTGGCAGACGGAGGCAGAGGGAGAAGCAGGCTCCCCGCCAAGCAAGGGGCCCAATGTGGGACTCGACCCCAGGATGATGGGATCATGACCTGAGCCGAAGGCAGCTGCTCAACCAACTGAGCCACCCAGGCATCCCAGATCTCTGTATTCTTATCCTGATTCTGCCACTGATGACTTGTGTGAGCAACAATCAAGAATAATTTGCTTAACATCTTTAAGCCTGTTTTCTACTCTAGTAAATGAGGATAACAGTTGTAACAATGTCAAGATCAAATGAACGAACTCACAGAGCTAACTCAAGGGAGTGGGATGGGCCTAGATCAGATTCGTGTCAAAAAGAGATACCACTAGAATTCCACGTTCATTGATTCTTCATTATGTGAGACTGTTCGGATTCCTGACGCATACTTGCTAAATGCCAGTAGTGACCCCAGTCATTACTACAACTCAAAATGCTCTCGTAATTTCAAAATGGTCCTGTTTGAGAAACATCAAATTGTATGTTTAGTTTTCAGCACATAGCTTGATCTATATTAAATAATTACTCATAAATATCATCATCTTCTTCTTCATCATCCCCGAAACTTCTGCAAGAAACTGGAATCCTTGACATCTCCCAAGATGAGACTCATGCTGTGGACTCAAGCGTGCTTCTCTTGTGCTATGAACTGTGTCAAAGGGGTAGGATTGGTATATGTCAGATCTGGGGACCCATTTAAGCCTTCTGTCCATATAGTTTGGCTTGTTTAATGATTAGATATGATGACCTGATTCTGGGTCTATGCATTGGCCATAATGAATAACATAAGGCTGCTTTGATTGCTGAAGAGAGCTACTTGGGCAAGTCTGGGCTCTATGCTTGTCTTATTTTCTTTTAATCTCATCTCTGCCATCTGAAACAGCTGAGAGCTTTATCTTAGCCACTTAGTTTGAGGCTTTCCCCAGGGCTACATTGTTTCTGTCGCCCTTCCCCTGCATCATACTGCCCACATGGGCTAATTATGTGGGCAGGACCTGACAGTTACCTTCTCCCAGTCTGAGCTTTTAGAGATGATGCATGTCCTGCATCATCCAAAATGCCAAGATTTGCTAAAATTGGGTTATAGTTCCTCATTTTTTTTTGACTTTATGTTTTATTGGTCAGCTCCTCCCTGGGACTGTGAATTCATCACCTTTTTTCTCCCTGCGGAGGTTCTTTTCCTATCCTGCTGAGGAGCTGGCCCTATGGTTTTACTCCTCCTGACCCTAGCTCTTGCACTGGGACCTTCTGCCCTGACTAGAGAAGAAGTCAGTTCTTCTACTCGTCAGCAGTCTGATGAGAACATTGAAGAGCCTGGAGTAGAAACTATCGACTAAAATAATTATCCTCTCATCCTCAATCAATTTGAAGTCGACTTCAAAGAGATAGTAATAGCTTTGGATCTCAGTGTGCAGAAGAAGGTGAACACATCTGAGAACTGCCACCAGTGAGGATTTGATATTAAGATTGCTTTTGACAAACTCAATATGAGAAAGAGATAACAGTTGAAATGACAGGCTAAGGGGAACCTACAACCTACCTGGAGGCGTAAAGTTGTATTTCCTCTTAGTTTTTCTTTTTTTTTTCCTTTTTTTTTAATTTTAAAATTTTTTATTTCTTTTCAGCGTACCAGTATTTATTGTTTTTTCACCACACCCAGTGCTCCATGCAATCCGTGCCTTCCTTAATACCCACCACCTGGTTCCCCCAACCTCCCATCCCCCACCCCTTCAAAACCGTCAGGTTGTTTTATGTAGGTCAGACATGAGAAGCTATTTCTATACTATCTTTTTCTTCTTTTTTTTTAAATTTCTTTTTTTTTTTACTTTATTTTATTTTTTCAGTGTTCCAAGATTCATTGTTTATGCATCACACCCAGTGCTCCATGCAATCTGTGCCCTCCTTAATACCCTCCACTAGGCTCACCCATCACCGCCGCCCCCCCCCCGTCAAAACCCTCAGTTTGTTTCTCAGAGTCCACAGTCTCTCATGGTTCGTCTTCCCCTCCAATTTACCCCAACTCACTTCTCTCCATCTCCCAGTGTCCTCCATGTTATTCCTTATGCTTCACAAGTAAGTGAAACCATATAATTGACTCTCTCTGCTTGACTTATTTCACTTAGCGTAATCTCTTGCTGTAATTGGTTTGGCAATCAGTTTAACCAGAATCGTCAAACCTGACTTTACCAATGAATTTCAGCAATGATCACTAGTAAACATTCCTCTCCTCCCCCTTTTCTTCTTCCTCCTCCTTACTGTTACAAAGCAGTATAGCATTGCAGTTAAGAATTGGGCTTTAGAATTGGACAGACGTGAGTTTAAATCTAATTTCAAAGTACAAACTAAGTGACTTTGGGCACACTATTTCTTTGAGCCTTAGTTTTGTCATCTGTGAAATAGGGAGAATAATACCTACCTCATGGGATAGCTGTGACAGTTAAATGTAATACCCCATGTAAAGAGCTAAGCACATTACTTCACAGTGACTCCTTGAAGATAAGAAAACCATTATCATTTGCTGTTTCCAAATAGCTGGTCAAAATGCTGTCTTAAATCTCTGTAAAAAATGAAGTGGTAGTCCTTATGCTTTGAACCATTCCTCTGTCATCTCTCTCTGCCCTTTATTTTTGACTGTTCCACATTTCAAATGTAGAAATTTTCCATAGACAAGTTACCTTCAATGACTTACCCCTCCTTTCCTGGGTAACAGCAAAATACAAGATCAAAAACATCTGTTTATGATCCTGAAATGCAATAAAACAATTCCACTCAGGAGAAATGGGCTGGTAAGGCACACCAGTATATACTGTCATCAAGCTAACTCATGCTTTTATTAATTTAAGATGATTTAAGATTTTCTCCTATTATGACTTGATTTTGGTGTTCATACTTGAAGCTTTCATCAAAGTGAAATATAAGTGACATTTGATCATTGTCAGTATCCCTTTTGATGGACAAAAGGGGGATTAAAAATCTATGTAGAATGAGCATTGGTTCATGATGTGTTCCATGACTGTAAACTTTGTAAGGTTAAGAATCATGCTTTTGTTTCTCTTGTTTTCCACTATGTCTTTACTACATAGCATCGTGCTTAATACATAATAGGTACTAAAAAACAAATTGCCTACTTTGTGTATAATAATATAAATCACTGGTCTATAATTATGCATTTATAAAAGTAGTTGGTGAAAAATCTCAAGGTAAGATGACATTCACCCAAAGGTTTCTGTCAGATTTACCTAACGAGACTCCTTTTTTATGTGGACCAATTAAACTTAGGTCATTTCTCTGCCTAAAGGGAATAGCATTAATTTATGATCAATCTGTGTGACCCTTTTCCAAAGGGTATTTTATTTTTAATGAAAAATTAGCTAGTGGTTTATTTTAGACTTGTTCATTAACATTTTAGCTGTGTTATCTGAAATGTTGATGTATGGTTAAATTAAGGTTGTGGTTTTAGGGGATAAACTAAAAAATACCAGGATATTACATTATATATAAAGGGCAAGGAGATTTAAATTAGTAATAAGCCAATTTAATTTGGGTTGCCTTGAAATCTTTAATGATGATTGTGCAAATGACTCAAGGTAAATATATTTTTAAAAAGCTTCAGCATCTATTAAACTTTGTCTAAAATTAATTTCTTTGAGAGGTCTTGTCGTGGGTATTTTGGAGGGCATGTATTGCATGGAGCACTGGGTGTGGTGCATTAACAATGAATTCTGGAACACTGAAAAGAAATTTTAAAAAATAAATAAAAATTTTAAAAAAGTATATGTTAGACAATAAACTCATAAAGTTATCTCAAAAAAATCTTAAAGAGTAGTGAAATACCAAGATTTTATAACAAAGTAATGAGATTGATTTTTTTTTTCCTTTTAATGAACAGACTAGAACATATAGTTTGTTGTGTATTTCACTCTAAGTGGTCATTGATTCCAAGAATATAGTCAGGTTTAAATTTGTGTTTTGGGGGATGCCTGGGTGGCTCAGTTGGTTAAGCGGCTGCCTTCGGCTCAGGTCTTGATTCCAGCGTCCTGGGATCGAGTCCCGCATCGGGCTCCTTGCTCAGCAGGGAGCCTGCTTCTCCCTCTGCCTCTGCCTGCCACTCTGTCTGCCTGTGCTCACTCTCTCTGACAAATAAATAAATAAATAAAATCTTTAAAAAAAAAATTTGTGTTTTGGATTTGCCTTATGGCAATAGGAAAGTAGAAGAAAACTATTATAATTTTATGATTGTATCACTTTCAAACTTGTTTACTTAATCACTTGGCTGCAAATGATCTTTAGTTGATCATAAAAATCAAATCCAACTTTAAAGAATGAGAATTTGCTGTCATGAAAAGGACATGAAATAAGAGTGACAGGCTTTGATCATCTTTTTATTTTTTATTTTATTTATTTATTTTTTGATTACCTTTAAAAAATTCTAATGTTTTGAGAGATGGCACCATCACTGGGGGAAAAAAATATGTCTAGCCTCTTAAATGACCACTTCACTGAAGGTGAGAACACTTAGAGTTGTATGTCCAGTTTTTTCTTAGGAGAACCAGCCGTGTCATCTTAGAAATCTAGCAGAGGAGCAAAGGTAAAGGCCCTAAACACAGGCCTCCTTTATTTAGGAAAGTCTTTGTCAATGGTACAATCTTGGGATAAATATATATATGGTAACAAGGGAGAAAGAGCCAACCAGTCTGTGAAATCGCTCTTAGAAATCAAACGATTACTAATATATTAACCTCAGAAAAACTGCATAATAATGATGGCTCATATGTGGTTGACTTAAGCTTTGGCTTGTCACTTTTAGAATGCGTCTGTTGGAATAGCATCATGAAATGGAATGGCCCCCTAACTTTATTGTAAACACGAAAGAGAAAATGTTATATAGTGATTTCCATTTGTGATTTACTCCTAGAAAATCTAAGAATGGAGATGTTACTAGGTTTAATAGATATACCACTTTATAGGTTTATTTGGTACAATTGAGACACCATGGTATACTATAATTTTCTTTTGAATAGAGTAAAATTCTGGGTGAGATCATCCATTTATATACTCACATGCTGACATCTTCCAAACCCAAAGATAACCAAACAGAAACTTCGGTCTGAATTTCCTAGAGACTGCTTCTGCCTACCCTGCCATTAGCTTGTTGTGGGTCCCTCCCCCTTGACCCACTAACTTGTCTTCTGTATTCCTTATGCCTGTTAATGCTGTGGCTCGCTGAGTTTCAAGATTGGGAAATCATAGTATCTTTTTTAGACCCACTCTCTTCTCTGCCCACACCTATCCAATTGGTCACCAACTGCTAAAGTGTCCTTCAACATGCCTGCTGTTTGCTCTCTATCCCCGCTGTCCTAGTCTTAGTTACCTCTGACTTGGACTATAGCCATAGCAGACTCTTTGTTTCCTTCTTCCAGTCAGTTATTCACATTCATGACTGAATTCCTTTTTCCTGAGAAGCAAATCTGAGATATTACTTCATGCAACGACAACAAAACAAGCAACATCTCTGGCTTCTCTCTTCATAGAAGAAAAGTCAATATTCTTTATTTGGTGAGGAAAGACCCTCATGCCCTAGTCTTTTTTTTTTTTTTAATTATTTATTTATTTGATAGACAGAGATCACAAGTAGGCAGAGAGGCAGGCAGAGTCGGGGGGGGGGGAGCAGGCTCCCTGCTGAGCAGAGAGCCCGATGTGGGGCTCGATCCCAGACCCTGAGATCATGACCAGATCTGAAGGCAGAGGCTTAACCCACTGAGCCACCCAGGTGCCCCCCTTCATGCCCTAGTCTTAATACTTCTTTGTGCACAACACCCTAAATGTCAGCCACCCTCTGATTTCTCACCTTTCTTCTAGTACAGTATGCCAGGTCACAGATGCTCTTCTTTGCACAGGCTGTTCTCCCTTCCCAGAGCCCCATCCCCCGCCAGACTGATGTCTCCTGATGTCTGCTTCCCCTCTAACACAGATTCCAAGGATGAACTTGTCCCGCCTTCACCCAAGTAGCTGGTTGCTCCCTGTTCTGTGCTCTTATGGTCGTTACTACATTGTAATACAGTTATCTGATTAACTAGAATTTGTCTACTTATTTTAGTCTCTTTTTACTAAACTGTTGAGTTCATAGAGGGCTGCCATGTATCTTACTAATCTGCATGGTTACAGGGTCAAGAACAGCCTGTGGCACAAAGGATAGGCCAGATAAATGATTGTTATTATTTCCTCATTTTTTTTTCTCAAGACATTTATATGGGACTCAGTAATGAGACAGGCACTATTCTAGGTTATTTATATTAATTGATGAACATTACACTATAGCGATTACAAAATAGGTAAAACTATGACCCTCGTGTTATAGGTGAAGGCACTGAAGCACTGAGAGGTTAAGTAACTTGCTCAAGGTACACAGCTAAGTGTCTGAGCACGGTATTGAACCCAGACTTCAGACATGGGGTTCTTAACAGCCATACCCCCTCTCAGTGTAGCCCAACACCAGAACCCCAAATTAATTTGTTTTTGTGAAATCCTCACTTTTAGGGAAAAAGGAAATTTATGAGGAAATTAAAGAGTTAAGAGATTTATTTGTAAAAAGGCAGTTTGAGAGTGGGAAACAATTATTTGCTATGACTAGAACATATCATTGTACTGAATGCATTACACATAAAAAATGATGAAAATGTCATATTTCCAGAGTTTCTTTGAGGAAGTAAGCTTCAGTTGCCCACTGTGGTAGATGTCTTAATAATGGTTTGTTTTCTGGCTTTCCTCTCCTGTATCATTTTTTCCCCCTTATTTTAAAATATCACACTTTTATTCCTTACATATTTCCTATATATCACAAACTATTTTCCTTGGAATAGTTTTTTCAGAGTCTACTTCTGAGGAAACTCAGCTAAGATAATGATGTTTATAATTATTCCTTGGTTGCAAAATACTGAATAAAAAGGGCTTCGATGTGTTAACATATTAGGAAGAAAGAGTTAAAGCACATTGGGGAATATGTTTTACAGTCCTTGATTATAAACTCATCTCAGAGCCCTGCTCTGGGCCTCTGGTACTCTGCCAGTTTACTGTTTTAATTTTAATTTAACCAAGAAGACAAAACAACAACCTTAACACAAGTAAGTTCCCTACCCATCCCTCCTCTTTACATGATAAATTCTTTCCAGTATAAAGGAAAGTGAATTTTCCTCTCAGACACTATATGCAGAACTCAGCAATGAGAAAAATGCCTTTTGTCATCCACCAAGAGTTGAAGTGACCAGCACTAGAAAACAATTTATTGGGGCTTCTTAAACTCCTCTTTGCATGGATCATGGAGTCTTGAGTAAGATTTATCTTCAGGCAAAATTTTTCCTGCTTGGGATCCTTGGGCATCTGGGGACAAAGTAATAGGAACACAACAGTTTTTTTTTTAATATTTTATTTATTTATTTGACAGAGAAAGAGATCACAACTAGGCAGAGAGGCAGGCAGAGAGAGAGGAGGAAGCAGGCTCCCCACTGAGCAGAGAGCCTGATGTGGGGCTCGATCCCAGGACCCTGAGATCATGACCTGAGCCAAAGGCAGAGGCTTAACCCACTGAGCCACCCAGGTGCCCCCAGTTATTTTTAATATTGTAAACATGCTAATGGAGTTCATACTTTTACTTCCCAAAATCATTGTCCAGGATAACCAGAGGGTTAAACATACTTGTACTCAGTAGGAATCTTACTATCTCATATTTGTCTAAAGCTCTGATGAGAAGTTAGTGTTCATCTTTAATAAAAATGGAGACAAATTATTTAATAAAAGCAATTTTATAAATTAACATCTTAGAAACTCAAGTTAGGGATGGGGAAGAGTGGGAGTGAGTGGGTCCTTTGTGAAAAGTTGGTCTCATCAAACACACAGCATAGGACAGAGAGAAAGCTGCTTGTTCATGTGAGTGAAGCCAAAAGCAATATACTTAGGAAGAATAATTCAAAGTCCAGTTATTGCATGATATGCTCCAAAGTGTCAATTGTGATTAGGAAAAGGAATCTTGGAGTCACTTAGGACATTTCAATTCAGTCCTAAAGACATAAGCTGAGAGCCTGTTAGTTTAGGTGCTGCTTTAGTTAGATAGACCAGCAAAATCCTGGGCCCCCACAGGAGGAGAAAAGCATGCTGGCATGCTGGATACCAGCCCAGTGCATCTGGTCTTGGAAGAGATGCCTTTGGGCTGCATGCCTCAAGGAAGACCTTACAAACCTATAGGATGCTGGATCTATGTGACACTTGTAGGTCTACTGCCACGCCCTGAGAGTAACCTGTAACCTGAGAGTATGCAACTCATTTAAGAATAGGCTTTTTTTTTTCTTCTTCTGATTCCAAAAGCAATTCCTCTGTAAAAAAATCAAAACAAAACCCAAACTCAGGTAAAGAAGAAACTAATGCTTCCATCCAGGGAGTGTTAGGAAGAAGTCATTCATAATGTTACCACGTTTTCATTTTGGTCAATGTTAGTCCATTTTCTCCCCTGTAATATATTTTTATTTTTATGTATTTGTAATCATGGTGTACATGTATTTCTGTAGTTTAATTTTTATTTCATATTAGATGCATTTTTCCACATGACTACATCATCTTCAACACCTGCAGGGTGTTTCACTCAGTAGAGAAAAAATTTTCTATTGTTAGATATTTATTGTTTGTTTTATTAATGTTGTCATGAAGACTTTTATGTTTATGATTGCTTTTAACATTTCAGATCATTTCTTTAAGTTATAGTTCGTCTAGAATATGGAGTACAGGCTATATTTGTTGTTCATTGTTGCATCCCGAGTGCCAAGCTCCATGTCTGGCATATGGTATGTACTCCATAAATTTTTATTAAATAAATGGTGAATGAGAAGGAATTGCTGGATTAAATGGCACAAATAAATTTTATTGTCACTTTTAGTTCTAATAATGTAATACTATTTTGAGCTGGGTAGATACTTTTGCAAATATTACTTCATTTATTCTAAGAAAAACTCAGTGATGCAGCTAAAGCATCAGGTTGAGGGACAGAATTACAGTCACATCATTAGTGTGGAGCCAGTATTCAGACTTCGGTCCTTTGATGCTAACCTCAGTGTCTATTCATTTTGCCACACTGACCCTCACTTAAATTTTCTCATTAAGAAAATGAAGAAGACAGAACCTAGAGGCTTTAATGTTGTTTTCCAACAGTTAGTGGGAAGGTCTAACCAGCTGACGAGCAGAGTTTGCCAAATTGTGGCATGTGTACCACGCCCATGGAACATGCCAGCAGGGCTTGTCAAACTGGCAGACCCTCATACCTTTCCCAATGCCTAAAGAATCAGAATTCCCAAGAGATGCGAGGTTCCTGTGGTTGGAATCTGCATGTTTATCAAGTACCCTGTTGTGTGTTGTGGTCCCGCCAACTGTGTTGGAATCCTAACTCCTGGTACCTGTGAATGTGACCTTATTTGAATATAAGGCCTTTTCAGGTGTAATCCAATGAAGGTAGATGAAGTCCTATTGGTTTAGGGTAGTACTTAATTCAGTTATAGGTATCCTTGTATGATGAGGGAACTTTGGATACAGAGGAGTCACAGAGAGGAAAATGACAAGCACCTATGAATACAGAAGAAGAGATGAGAGTGATATATCTCCATCCAGACCAAAGAATGCCAAGCGTTACTGGCAGCCACCAGAAGCTGGGAAGAGGCAAAGAAGGATTTTCCTCTCGAACAGAGAGAACATGGCCCTTTCAACACCTTGATTGCTAACTTCCAGCCTGCAGAGCTGGAAGAGAATAAATTTGTTTGAAGCAGCTGATTTGTGGTATTTTATTGTGGCAGCCCTAGAAAACTAATACACATCCCTGCAAACATTTTCTGCCTGCTTAAGTTTGAGAGCCACTAGTTAGACTTGATTGGTTTTAAGTCTTAAATTGATTATTAACTAAAAGTAACATTTTAAAACCTGGAATGATCAAATAAAGGGCAAGATTAAGTGTGTTATATCATCAGTGGAAGCAAAGACTAGTAAACATGGTACATTTGGATTAATGAACAAAATTCTATTTTGGCACATCTGAAATTGTGGCTACCTTTTGAAAAAGGGAAAAACTAAATCTCAATGTGCGTTTCACACCCGAAAAGAACCATTTATATTTGAGAGCTTTAGATCCAAAGCTTGATGTCTTTAATACTGCTCACCCTCACCAATCTTGGGGCACCTGGATGGCATAGTTGGTTTAGTGTTTGACTCTGGTTGACTCTGTTTTGACTCTGGTTGTGATCTCAGAGTCATGAGATTGAGACCGTGTTGGGCTCTGTGCTCAGCGTGGAGTCTACCTGAGCTGCTTTTTCTCCCTCTCTCTGTGCCCACCCCCCTGCTCACATTTTTTTTCTCTCTCTCTAAAATAAATAAATCTTCAAAAAATTTTTTTCACCAGTCTTTTTTTCCCCCTTTTTCTTTTTCTTTTATTATATGAGTCACCATACACAACATCATTAGTTTTTGATGTAGTGTTCCATAATTCATTGCATGTAACACCCAGTACTCCATGTAATACGAGCCCTCCTTAATACCCATCACCAGGCTCACCCATCCCTCCACACTCCTTCCCTCCAAAACCCTCAGTTTGATTCCTGGAGTCCATAGTCTCTCACGATTCATTTCCCCCTTTGGCTCCCCCCCTTCATTTTTCCCTTCCTTCCCCTAATGTCCTCCATGCTATTCCTTATGTTGCACATATAAGTGAAACCCTATGAAAATTGTCTTTTCCTGCTTGCCTTATTTTGCTTAACATAATCCCCTCCAGTTCCATCCATGTTGATGCAAAAGTTGGATATTCATCCTTTCTGATGGATGAGTAATATTCCGTTGTATATATGGACCACATCTTTTTTATCCATTCATCTGTTGAAGGGCATATAGTCTCCTTCCACAGTTTGGCGACTGAGGCCATTGCTGCTATGAACACTGGGGTGCATGTACTTCTTCTTTTCACTACATCTGTATCTTTGGAGTAAACACCCAGTAGTACATTTGCTGGGTGATAGGGTAGCTCTATTTTTAATTTTTTGAGGAACCTCCACACTGTTTTCCAAAGTGGCTGTACCAACTTGCATTCCCATCCACAGTGTAAAAGGGTTCCCTTTTCTCCACATCCTCTCTAACATTTGTTTCCTGCCTTGTTAATTTTGGCCATTCTAATGGATGTAAAGTGGTATCTCAGTGTGGTTTTGATTTGAATTTCCCTGATAGTTAATGATGTTGAACATTTTTTCATGTGTCTGTTAGCCATTCATATGTTTCTTTGGAGAATTGTCTGTTCATGTCTTCTGCCCATTTTTTGACTTCATTATTTGTTTTTTGGGTGTTGAGTTTGAGGAGTTCTTTATAGATCTTGGATATCAGCCCTTTATCTGTAGTGTCATTTGCAAATATCTTCTTCAATGGGTTGCCTCTTTGTTTTGTTGACTGTTTCCTTTGCTGTGCAGAAGCTTTTTATCTTGATGAAGTCCCAGAAGTTCATTTTTGTTTTTGTTTCCCTTGCCTTTGGAGACATATCTTGAAAGAAGTTGCTGTGGCCAATGTCAAAGAGATTACCGCCCATGTTCTCCTCTAGGATTTTAATGGATTCCAGTCTCACATTGAGGTCAGCAATCTTTTAAGGGCCCAAATACAGAGCTTCCATTTTAACAAATTATTTATAGATAGATGATAGATAGATAGATGGATAGACAGACAGACAGACTGATTTGGGGGGTTAGTTTTCAAGTTTTTATTTAAATTCCAGTTAGTTATAGTGTAATATTGGTTTCAAGAATAGAAATTAATGATTCATCACTTACATAGAACACCCATCACAACAAGTGCCCTCCTTTATACCCATTCACCCATCTAGCCCATCCCCTGCCTACCTCTCCTCAATCAACCCTCAGTTTATTCTCTGTAGTTAGGAGTCTTTTATGGTTTGCTTCTCTCTCTTTTTTTTTCCCTTCCCCTATGTTTATCTGTTATAAATTAAACTTAACTAAGAATAGCTCTTCAGTAACTTTTCCAGAAAAACATTTTTAATGTGTGGTAGGTGGCGCCTAAAATGGTTTCTAATGACTCCCAACTTCTGATACTCACGTTTTGTATGATGCTCTCCCCTTGATGTGGTCTGCATCTGCAGACCTGTTTTTTAACTAATAGAATGTGGTAAATGTGGTGATATACTACTTCTGGGATTAGGTTTTAAAAGACTGTGTCTTGGTCACACTCTCTCTGGCTCTTCTTGCTTGCTTGTTCGGATGGAACAAGCTGTTATGTTATAAGTATATTCCATAAAGATATATGCCTTTCTTCTTTCTAAAGATCTCAATTATAAATGCTCGTGATGATCCCTTAATGGGAGACCCACAGCAAGGAAGTGAGGGCCACCAATAGCCAGCAAGGAACAGAGGCCATCGGACTAATAACCTGCAAAGTACTGAATCCTGTCAGCAGCCACATGTATGAATTTGGAAGTGTCTTTTTCTGCTTGACCCTAGAGATGGCCATAGAACAGCTAAAACACTTACTGTAGTCTTGTGAGATCCTAAGCTGGAGGACCCAGTTAAGCTGCTCATGGATATCTCACCCACAGAAACTGTGAGATAATAGATGTTGTTTTATGCCACTAAATTTTGGGATAATCTCTTTTTTATTTTTAAAAATATTTTTATTTAAGAAAGAGCATACATGCATGAGGAGGGGGAGTTGCTGAGGGAGAAGAAGACTCCCCGGTTAGCAGGGAGCCTAACGTGGGGCTCTATCTGGTCCCAGGACCCTGGGATCACCACCTGAGCTGAAGGCAGATGCTTAACTAACTAAGCCACCCAGGAGCCCCAAATTTTGTGATATTTCTTATGCAGTTATGCAGCAATAGATAGCAAATACAAAAGCTTTAAAATACCTGAATTTTTTTTTTCTCCATGTTTGGAAATTTTCAGATACTATATCCATCTCTACCATTATCTTCCATGGTTTTAAATGTGAATAATTTTATGAATCTCTGCTTAATAATTAGGGAAAACAAATATGAGTTTTGCTTCTTGCTTACCTTTGATCCCAGTGTTTTTTTAAAGGTGTCTCACTTGGAGGTCATTCTGTCCAATCCCTGTACTTCTGAAATGATGAAGCCAACATTAGCTTGACCAAGTATAGTTGCCAGACTTAGCAAAGAAAAATATAGGATTGGTTAAATTTGAATTTCAGGTAATTAGTGAATCATTTTGTTTTGGGATCATATGGTTAAGTATTTTACTTTAAAGTTTTTAATTTTAATTCCAGTATAGTTAACATGCAGTGTTATATTAGTTTCAGGTGTGCAGTATAGTAATTCAACAATAATATACATTATTCAGTGCTCATCATTATTGATATGTGTACTCTTAATCCCCTCACCTATTTCACCCATTCTGCTCCCCCAACCAACCCTTCAGGAACCACCGGTTTTCTACAGTTAAGAGTCTATTTCCGGATTTCTTTCTCTTTCTCTTTTGCTCTTTTGTTTCTTAAATTCTACATATGAGTGAAATTATATGGTATTTGTCTTTCTCTGGCTGTCTTATTTTGTTGAGCATTATATTCTCTAGCTCCATCTATGTTGTTGAAAATGGCAAGATTTCATTCTTTTTTATGGCTAATATATATATTACATCTTCTTTATCATCACATCTATATATCTCACATTTTCTTTATCCATTTATCTGTTCATGGACACTTGGGCTGCTTCTATGATTTGGCTATTTTAAATAATGCTGCAATAAACATAAGGGTGCCTGTATCCCTTTGAATTAGGGTTTTTATACTTTTTGGGTAAATACCTAGTAGTATAATTAATGGACTGTAGGGTAGTTCTCTGTTTAACTTTTTGAGGAATTTCTATACAGTTTTCCGTAGCAGCTGCTCAGTTTGCATTCCTACCAACAGTGTAAGAGGGTTCCCCTTTGTCTGCATCCTCACCAAGTGTTTTTGATTTTAACCATTCTGATGGTATAAGGTGATATCATTTTTGGTTTTGATTTGCATTTCCTTGATGATGAGTGATGCTGAGCATCTTTTCATGTGTCTGTTAACTGTGTGTATGTCTTCTTTGGACAAATGTCTGTTCATATCTTCTCTTTTTTAATTGGATTATTATTATTATTATTATTTTAGTTATTGAATTGTATCAATTCTTTGCATATTTTAGATACTGACCCTTTATTGGATGTGTCATTTGCAAATATCTTCTCTATTTCTGTAGGCTGCCTTTGAGTTTTGTTGGCTTTTTCCTTTGCTGTTTTGATGTAGTCCCAATAGTTTTTTTTGCTTTTGTTTCCCTTGTCTCAGGAGACCCATATAGAAAAATGTTGCTGTGGCCGATGGCAGAGACATTTCTTCCTATGCTCTCTTCTAGGATTTTTATAGTTTCAGGTTTCACATTTAGGTCTTTAATCCATTTTCAGTTTAATTTTGTGTATGGTATAAGGAAGTGGTCCATTTTCATTCTTTTGCATGTTGCTGTCCAGTTTCTCAACACCATTTGTTGAAGAGGTGGTCTTTTCCCCATTGGATAATCTTTCCTGCTTTATGGAAGATTAATTGACCATATAACTTAGGTTCATTTCTGGGTTTTCTATTCTGTTCTGTTGATCTATGTGTTTATTTTTGTTTCTGTACTACAGTGTTTTGATTACTACAGCTTTGTAATATAAATTGAAGTCAGGAATGGTGATACTTCCAATTTTGTTTTCCCTTTTTAGGATTGCTTTGACTATTTGGGGTATTTTGTGGTTCCATACAAATTTTAGGATAACAGTATTCTAAGTCTGTGAAAAAATGTTCTTGATATTTTGATAGGGATTACATTAAATCTATAAATTGATTTGAGTAATATGGACATTTTAATAATATTTTTTCTTCCAATCCATGGGCATGGGATATCTTTGCATTTCTTCATGTCTTCAGTTTCTTTCATCAGTGCTTTATACTTTTCAGAAAACAGTTATTTTTTTACCTCGACTAAGTTTATTATTAGATATTTTTAATTTTTTGTGCAGTTGGAATTGGAATTGCTAATTTCCTTTTCTGCTGTATTATTATTATATGGAAATGCATCAGATTTCTGTACATTGATTTTTGTATCCTATGAATTTACTGAATTTGTTTATGAGTTCTAGTATATTTTTGGTGGAGTCTTTAGAGTTTTTTATATATAGTAACAAGTCATTTGCAAATAGTGAAAGTGTTACTTCTTCCTTACTAGTTTGGATCCCCCTTTTTATCTTATTTTATTTTATTTTGGTGGGTTTTTTTAAAAAAGATTTTATTTATTTATTTGACAGAGAGAGAGAGAGAGATCACAAGTAGGCAGAGAGTCAGGCAGAGAGAGGGGGGGAAGCAGGATCCCTGTTGAGCAGAAAGCCCAACGTGGGGCTCAATACCAGGACCCTGAGATCATGATCTGAGGCTTAACCCACTGAGTCACCCAGGCACCCCTTGGTGTTTTTTTTTTTTTTAATTTAATTTAAATTTTTGTGTGTGTGTGTTCCAAAATTCATTGTTTATGCATTGTTTATGCAGTGCTCCATGCAATCCGTGCCCTCCATAATACCCACCACCAGGTTCACCCAACTCCCTACCCCCTTCCCCTCCAAAACCCTCAGTTTGTTTCTCAGAGTCCACAGTTTCTCATGCTTCATCTCCCCCTCCGATTTCCCCCAACTCACTTCTCTCCATCTCCCAATGTCCTCCATGTTATTCCTTATGCTCCACAAGTAAGTGAAATCATATGATAATTGATTCTCTCTGCTTGACTTATTTCACTCAGAATAATCTCCTCCAGCATCCCCTTTTATTTTCTTTTTGTTGTCTGATTGCTGTGGCTAGAACTTCCAATACTATGTTGAATACAAGTGGTGAGAGTGGACATCCTGGTCTTTTTCCTGATCTTAAGGGAAATGTTCCTAATTTTCTCCACTGAGTATGAGGTTTGCTCTGAGTTTTTCACATACGGTCTTTTTTATGTTGAGGTATATTCCCTCTAAACCTACTTTTTTGAAGATTTTGATCCTAAATGGATGTTGTACTTTGTCACATTCTTTTTTTCCATCTATTCAAATGATCATATTATTTTTGTCCCTTCTTTTACTGATGTGATGTATCATACGGATACTGCAAATATTAAATCACTCTTGCATACTGAGAATAAATCTCACTTGATCATGGTGAATGATTTTTTTTTTTTTTGATGTGTTATTAGATTCAGTTTGCTGGTATTTTGTTGGGGATTTTTGCATCTATGTTCATCAGAGGTATTGGCCGGCAATCTCTTTCTTTCTTTCTTTCTTTTTTTTTTTTTTTTGTGGTGTCTTGTTGTTCTTTGTTTGATTTAATTAGGGTAATGCTGGCCTCATAGAATTAATTTGGAAGTTTTCCTTCCTCTTCTAATTTTTGGAATTGTTTGAGAAGAATAGGTATTAACTCTTCTTTAAATGGTAGAATTTACCTGTGAAACCATCTGACTCTGGATTTTTGTTGGGAATTTTTTGATTACTGATTCAATTTTATTGCAATAATTAGTCTGTTCAAATTTTCTATTTCTTCTCCAATTTTAGAATGTTATATGTTTCTAGGAATTTGTTCATTTTTTTCTAGATTGTCCAATCTGTTGGCATATAATTTTCCATAATATTCTTTCACAATTTAAATTTCTGTGGTGTCACTTGTTTCTCCTTTTCCATTTGTGATTTTATTTATTCACATGCTTTCTCTCTCTCTTGTGAGTAGCCTCACTAGAGGTTTATCAATTTTATTGATCTTTTCAAAGAATCAGCTCCTGATTTTATTGATCTATTCTATTTTTTGTTTGTTTATTTCTGTTTTGTTTACATCTATTCTAATCTTTTAAAAATGTATGTATTTATTTTTTTATTAACATATAAAGTATTATTTGTTTCAGGGATACAGGTCTGTGATTCATCGTTCTTACGCAATGCACAGCACTCCATAGCACATACCCTTCCCATTGTCCATCACCCAGCCTCCCCATCCCTCCCTCTTCCTTCCCCTTCTAATCTTTGTTATTTTCTTTCTTCTGCTGGTTTGGGGTTTTGTGTATTCTTTTTCTAGCTCCTTTAAGCGTAAGGTTAGATTGTTTGAGATTTTTCTTCTTGAGGTAGGCCTGTATTACTATAAACTTCCCTCTTAGAATTGCTTTTGCTGCATCTCAGAAATTTTGGACTGTTGTGTTTTCACTTCCATTTGTTTCCATGTAATTTTTTATTTCTTCTTTGACTTTTTGGTTGACCCACACATTGTTTAGTAGCATGTTCCTTAAACACCATGTATTTATGGTCTTTCCAGATTTTTCTTGTGGTTGATTGTTAGTTTCATAATGTTGTGATCAGAAATGATGCATGGTATGACCAGTCTTTTGGAATTTGTTGAGACTTGTTTTGTGGCCTAATAGGGATCTATTCTTGAGAATGTTCCATGTGCACTTGAAAAGAATGTGTATTCTGGTGCTTTAGAATGGAATGTTTTCAACATATCTGTTGGTTCTGTCTTGTCCAGTGTGTCCTTCAAATCTACCGTTAACTCATTGATTTTAGTTTGGATGACTTGTCCATTGATGTGAGTGTGGTGTGAAAGTCCCCTACTATTACTGTATTACTATTGATTAGCTCCTTTATGTTGTTATTAGCTGCTTCATGTATTTGGTTGCTCCCATGTTAAGTGCTTGGATATTTATAGTTGTTACATCTGCTTGTTGGATTATCTCCTTTATTATTACAGAGTTTCCTTCTTTGTCTCTTGCTTTAAAGTCTATTTTTGTCCAATATAAGCATTGCTACCCTGACTTTCTTTTCACATTTCTTTGAATAATAAATGTTTCTCTGTCCCTTCATTTTCAATTTGCAGGTCTCTTTGGGTCTGAAATGAGTCTCTTGTAGGCAGCATATAGGTGGTCTTGTCCAGTGAGTCATGTTTTAACATAACTATGCTCCATATGATATTTAGGACACATTTATATTAAATTTAATTTGTTCCATTGAAATTGACTGGGTGTCTTGTATTTTTTATGGCAACCCTATACCCACGGTCATATAAACAATGTGTAACAGGGTCTGCACTAGCAGCCAGATGTCTGGTTCCCAGGCCAGTATTTTTCCTTCAATATGACCCTGCAATGCTGATGAGAATGGTACTTTAGAAACTCATCTTGCGGTTGAACATGTTTGAAGTTTTAATGTAGTAACCAATACTGAGCTGCTTTTGAAAGGAGCTCATGGGTCATTAAAGGACAAAACTGATGTTCTTTGACACAATCGATGGGTCTCTTCCTGCAAATGAAATTCCAGTCTGATAGCATTAATGGAAGGCAGCTGCAGATCCTGATATGCCCAATCAAGCTGGTCTGTATGATGTTAGTTTTTGACTTGGTTGCATTAATACAATGATTTAATGTATTTTAAAGAGGGACAATTTGTCAGAAAAAGGCCAAATCAATTTCAAGGAGCTTATATATTTGTATATTTAACATATGCAGACATATAAGCATTAAAATAATTATGTAAAATACATTAATATACATAGGCATTAAGAAGCCTCTTATTAAATGGTTCTAAGAGAAATTAAGCCTGTGTCTGATTGTTCTCTAATTAGAATTAGTGCTTCTTTGCTTTGTTCTTTAATTTTGAATATCTGTGTAGCTTTGTTTAAGTACATTTACATGGTCAAGTCACATAATGTACTCTTCTTGACAATGGATTTATGCAATGCATGGTCTTTTTAGGATAACAAGTACAATGAGAGAATAGACTGGTAATGTGAAAAATAGGAAAGTCTGGTAATTCGCTGTTTGAGTGAATGACACCCAGGTTTTGTGCCTTTGCTTATTTCAGTTTATTTATTCCAACACATCCCAAGACCTAGAAATGCTTTATATTTTATGGCTTAAATAAAACCAGTTCTTACTCATTTTTTAAATTCTGCTGATAAACCTTGAATAATTTTGTCTTCTTTGGGGACAAATAGCCTAGCAAAGTATGAACAGTAACCTAGAGCTCAACTAAATGTTAGGAGTTTGTTTTTATGGGGAAGGATTGTATTTATATTTGTTTTATAACCAATACTGGGCTAGGCACACAACAGTAATTATATATATTTATGTGTGATGATCTTAAAGAAAATACACTAATATTAATGTAAAATATTTTCTATAGATTAATAAGCATGAATGAATAATGCTCCCCTTTTAATATTTTCACTTACATTATTTCCCCAACTCTCCAAAACAACTCTGAAAATAGGCTTAAAGAAAAAAAAAATCTGCCTAAGGTCAAGCTGATAGAATGTGACACAGTCTGGTTTCAAGACATATTTTCTGACTCTGAAACCCAAGAATCTATCTACTATGCCTTACTGTCTTTAGATTTCTGATACTGTTCTGTTAAAGACTATATTCACTTCACAAAAATAGAGGCTGTGCTGTAATGAAACAAGGATTTATTTATCAGGTACTCTAGAGCCTTGTTTCCTAGAATTTAGCATTTGAACCTCTTGAAGGCTGAAAATGACTTATTTAGAAATACTAAAGGAGGAGGAATGGAAATTCACTTTTCCATTTAGAATTCTTATGGCTGATCTCATCTCCATTCAAAGTGGTGTGTCTCCCTGAATATTTTATTAGAGTTCTGTTGCAGCTGAGTTAAAGATGTGCCTGCCCCACTGCCCTGAGCGAGTGATGGGATATGTCCCATAATTTTTTGCCAACTGGCTAAGTGACCCAAAGCTTTCAGGATCGATGTGAGGAGTGCTAAGGTGGCTGAGAGAGTGCAGAACATCTTAGTAGCCAGGAAATGAACCAGAAATTAAAAGGATGTGAAATCTAATCTCTGAAGAAAATGAAGTGTGTCAGTGTTTCATTTTGTTGGCATAGGAAACAGAAAACTGAGTCTATTTTTTTCTTTTATGTTTAGTGGTAGCCCAGTACATTATAAATCAATAATTTTATGATTTTATCTGCCATTCTAAAATAACCATTAGACTTTACAGTATAGGCCCTGAACCCTAGTAACTGATTTTCCCCATCAGCATATTGAGCTGAGGAATTCTAGACATTTGAATATCAGATTTATTTGAATTAACTGCTTTAATGTATTGTGTAGCTTCTTGGGTCCATATACTCTTGATGGGTGAAATTCTCAAATGAACTTGAAGTTATAGAACGTGACTCCAGTTTCCCTTAATTCATTCATTCTTTCTTTTTTTTTAAGATTTTATTTATTTTATTTGACAGAGAGAGAGATCACAAGTAGGCAGAGAGGCAGGCAGAGAGAGAGAGGGAAGCAGGCTCCCCACTGAACAGAGAGTCTGATGTGGGCTCAGTCCCAGGACCCTGGGATCATGACCTGAGCCGAGGGCAGAGGCTTAACCCACTGAGCCACCCAGGTGCCCCAAATTCATTATTTCTTAACTTCCTCCTCTGTGTCTCCCTTGGCCCTATCACACACAAACGCTCAGGAACAAGTAATAAGAATGGTATTGAGATGTCTATCTCCAGAAGAATTTGGAAACTATAATCTTGGTATCTAAACTGTAGTCTTACCAGTCTTTTTGATTTGTCTTTTTATTATTTGTACTTTTAATTTTGTTGTTATTTTTGATTCCTAGATTCACAATACAGCTCTGAAGTATGTTTTATGGAGTATCGTTGGGTCTTTATTCTATTCTGAGCTCGCTGTTTTAGGAGCTCCACCACCTTCCGGATGTATATTCTTTATTTCATGACTGTTTTTCCTAAGCCTTTGGTAGTATTGTGTAATACTTTTTAATGTAAGCTATTTCTACCTGATAAAAAGACTAATGGGGAAGTTGAAGTTCCTTTGACCTTTATAACAGGTATCTGCTGAGTATCTACTATGTGGCAAGTGCCATACTCTGTTTAATACTCATTCAATGATGACTACCACCGTAAGAGTTAAGTGTATATGTGATCATTTATGGATGAAGGGAGCAGGATTTTATAGGCCTTACTAACTTACCCAAAGTCAACATACAGGTGTGAGGTAGACCCAGGCTTTAGATCCATGTCTGTCTGACTCCAGAGATCATGACCTTCACTAATACTGTGCATCTCCTATTATATTGTCTCTTATTGGATATTGAAGCCTAATCGGATTGGAATTCTGCCTTCAAACCCTTGCAAAGAATATGTCCTTGTTATAATCAGAAATGCCATTCTATATATATGTGAAAGGTAGCTATCTGTATCATTAGCTCTTCTGTGTATGTGAGAGTTTGTGAAGAGAGTGTGTTGGGGATTTCTTAGATAAGAGTGTTCTCTGAACATGTATGTGAGAAATCCACATACTTCTACTTCTGTTTCCCTCCGGATATTGGTTAACCTGCACGGCCATTTATCTTGGGCCTTCACCTCTCCAGAGTGAAAGCTAAATTTTCAAAATGCACTTCTTATATATGAAGGAAATGCAGTCTGGTCTTGCTTAAGAGTTTGATTTGGGGAAGAAAGATGACAAGAGGCTAATCAAGGTCTTTCTACTCATAATTTTCTAGTGCCCTTTGCTCAAGGTGTTTTCTCTTACAAAATGAAAGTTCCAACCCAAGGCAAACAAAGTGATTTCTAGAAATAGTTTATTACTTTTCACAGATTAAGGCCTGAAATGCTTACTTGGTGTTTAGCTACTATAGCAGGCAATGGAATGTGAATTGGATGGAGGTATATGTGGAGGTTCTTATTTATTAAGAACTATTTTGATGTTTGAATACCAACTAAAAATATAGACTCCAGGAAAGTATCTCAGAATCAGGTGTGTTAATAGCATTAAATATGTATTTGCAAAGTAAGTAAATTAATAAGAAGGCGGCAAAGTCTGAGTTTAAGAATACTGGAGTCTAGGGGCACCTGGGTGGCTCAGTGGGTTAAAGCCTCTGCCCTCGGCTCAGGTCATGATCCCGGGGTCCTGGGATCGAGCCCCATGTTGGGCTCTCTGCTCAGCAGGGAGCTTGCTTCCTCCTCTCTTCTCTGTCTGCCTCTCTGACTACTTGTGATCTCTGTCTGTCAAATAAGTAAATAAAATCTTAAAAAAAAAAGAATACTAGAGTCTAAGTGGATTTATCAAAAGGAGACTGGAAGAAACTTTTTTAAAAAACATTTTTTTTATTTATTTGTCATAGAGAGAGAGAGCACAAGCAGGCAGAGTGGCAGGTGTTAGGGCCAATTTAATGTTAAAACCTGTTTAACTATTAGGGCTTGCTTAGCCAGAGCAACTCCATATTGCCTAGGTAGCCATATTGTTATTTACATCCACGGACTTCATTCCGGGAATAAATGCCCCCGTAGTTCCTGGTATGGTTCTGGGTACCGATTCCAGGAGTAAACGCCTTAAAAATAGAAGCCATGTACCTTGGGTCTGAGGTTATGCCCTATAAAACCAGCCTGTGAGATCGGGAGGGGGTCGCTCTCTTCAGAGGCGGCCCTGGCCAGTCTAACTTCTAATGTTTGGCATAGAATAAGGCTTTGCATAACTTTTACTTTGTCTCAGTCTTGTTCCTTTGATAAGGTACTCCAACAGCAGGCGGAGGCGGAAAGAGAAGCATGCTCCCCGCTGAGTGGGGGAACCCAATGTGGGGCTCCATCCCAGGACCCTGAGATCATGACCTGAGCCAAAGGCAGCTGCTTCACCACTGAGCCACCCAGCTGTCCCTGGAAGAAACTTTTTAAAACAGTCATTTATTTTATTCAGGCCTTCAGAGAAATGTGTCCTGCAATAACAAAGTATCAGGATGTAAGAATAAATGTACCTTTTTTTTCAGTGTTTCTAGAGGCAACCCCCCCAGAAATGTTTATTGAGAGCTAAATGGTTAAATAATATTTCCATTCTATGAAATACTATACAGCTACTTAAACATAGCTCCATATTTCCTGGGAGAGACATAAATGAAGTATTATTAAGTGAGAAAATAAGTCTTAATGTTATTTTATGTAAATATACACACATAACCAAATATATACATTATTATATATTAATGTATTTTATATATTTATATTTTCTAATATATTTATATTTTATATATTTTATATATTTATTTGTTATTTTATATATTTATATATAAAATATTTCATATATTTTATATATTTTTATTTTATATATTTTATATATTTTATATGTTTATTTTATTTTATATATTTTTATTTTTATATATTTTTATATTTTATTTTATATATTTTATTTTATATATTTATATATTCTAATATATGTACAGGCACACCTATATGATATCACCCACTTTGCTAAAATAAGCACAATCACGTATGTGGGATATTCTTTTTTTTAAAGATTTTGTTTATTTTTGTGAGAGATGGAAGAGAGAGAGTGTGCACACAAGCGGGGAGAGGGGAAGAGGGAGAAGAAGACTGCGCACTGAGCAGGGAGCCTGATGGGTGACTTGATGCGGGACTCAATACCAGGACCCCAGGATCATGACCTGAGCCGAAGGCAGAGGCTTAATCGACTGAGCCACCTAGGTGCCCTGCGAAAGATATTGAAAAATCAGTTCTGGCTTTTGTCCCCTTATAATCTGTTCTCCCAGCAGAGGGATTGCTTGAAAACCTAAGCGAGATCAGATACTCCACTGCTCCAAATCCCTGTCCTAGTGGTTTCCCATTTCAGTCAAAGTCACCTACAAGAGATTCTCCACCTTGGCTCACGTTGAACATAACCTGATGAGCTTTAAGGAAATAACTCATATTGGGTCTGACTCCCCAAAATGTTGATTTCATTGGTTTTGTGGTTGGGCACTGATACTCACTGAAAAGTCCTCAAATAATGCTAATGGGCATTCAGGGCTGTGAACCACTGTCCTCATTTTCCCTTCTTTCATCTCCTTTTCTTTTACCCCCTAAGTACCTCCAAACACACAGGCTTCTGGGCTGTTTCTGAAACAGCCCAGGCACATTTCCACCACAGAGCTTTTGTGTTGGTGGATACTTCCTCCAGTGAGCCTCCTTTAGGTTTTAATATGCCAAGCATCCCGCACAAAGATCCCTAGAAAACTGAGTGGAAGGACCTTGATTAGCCACTTGTAATTTATTCTTCTGAATCAAACTCAAGTTAGACCAGATTATATTTCCCTCATATATAAGATCTGTCATTTAATAATTTAGCCTTCATCCTGGTGAGCTGAGGACTCAAGGTAAATGGTTGTATTGTCCAAACAACTGCCAAAAGGAATTGCAGCTAGTACTGATTTTTTTTTTTTGCATGCATGCTCAGAACACATTCTTATGTAACAAAAATCCCCATAGTCACATGTATAGATGCTCACATACATACATACAGGGAAGGTATGTGCACAAAGACTGACCAGATAACTTCTATGTCTCTTCCAGCACAGGTATTCTATCATTCTATTGTTAAACATTAATACTAATACAGACTTAAAAATATTCTGGGAAAGCAGAATGAAGGAGTAGCTTGAAGCAATTTAGTTTTTCCATTAACCATCATCCATTAGCCAACCCTCCAGTGATGAAGAATAACCACACAATTTAAGTAAAAGCAGTGGTCTTGCACATTGAAAGTTCAAAATCCCCTCTCCTCACCCTTCAGAACACATTGCTGCCTCTGGAGTGCCCCGCCATGTAGAAGCCCCAATCTGTACCTTCTGGGTAAACTTTTGGACTCACTCTCTTGAGTAATTCTACCTGTATATTTAGTGTCATATAATTTATTCATGTGGTTTAAAAAAACTTTGTTTTTTTAAAATGCCCTTTAGAAGATGTATACTTTAAGCTTGATTATTTATATTTTAGCATATGGTGTTTATAAGAGTGCTTGGTACATAACGGGAGCTCATGAGCATTTAGAGAATGAATAAATTGATGGGTTAATTGATTGTTTTCTGTGGGACTGATGTTTCCATGTAGAGAGAGAGGCCTGGGCTGGGGTTATCTAAAGTTATGTGGAAGAAGACTCTAGAAGAGGAGCTGACCCCAGTAGTGGAAACTAGAGGGATTGCCATATGCCTAGAGATGAGGAAAGAGCATTTGCTGATGATGTGATGAATTCATTTTCATGTCAAGGGCAGCTGAGAGAGCTCTAGCTTTGTGTGTGTGGTGAGTTTGTGTGTGGGTGATCTCAGAAGAACCCACAAAAAAGCCTCACCTTCAAACAGTTAAGAAGCCTGGAGAGGACCAACACCAGCTCACAAGAATATCAGTAAAGTGAGGTCCTTTTTGAACCTTATTATGTCTTACAGCTTTTCCAGTTTATGCTGGGGGTGGAGAAATAGAAGCACAAAATGGAAAAAGAGAGAAACCATTTGCCCTTCTCCAATTGTGTTTCCCTTCTGTAGCCTTTAGACGTGGGAAAGGTGAAGGTTTGGCTTTATTTCAAGTTTGGACTTTTGACTTATTATGGAATTAAGTGTGTTGTTGTTGTTGTTGGCAATTTAAAGTGACTCTAGGACTTTTTATTACTTAAGAATACCCAGAAAAAGTAATGGGGACTGCTCAAGTTTTCATCTGAAGGCAATGGAAGTACTGGCCCAAAAGAATAAATTTGAAGAGACCGTGGGAGGTAAAAATGAAGTTGTTTATAATTCTACTCCATGAGTCATACTTGTTACATGTTGTCTGCTTCACAGCTCAGCTCTGATTAGTATATCGATTTTCATGTTAGCCTGAAAATATTTCTGTAACAAGTCAAGCACATTTTTAGTTGGTGCTGAAATTTGTGACAAACTTTATTATTTTTTTTTAGAAGATTTATTTATTTTAGAGAGAGTGAGAGAGCAATAAAGCGTGGAGGGGGGAGGCGCAGAGGAAGAGTGGGAAAGAGAATCTCTAGTAGACTCTGTGTGGCTTGTGAAGCCCGATCTGGGGCTTGAGATCAAGCTGAGCTAAAACCCAGTTGGAACCTCAACCGACTGCATCACTCAGATGCCCCTCACAAACTTTATTTTTAAATGGAATTATTAAACTGGGTTAATTTCTCTCAGACTTTAAAAGGAGAGCCTATCAAGGAATTCTTTCCTCTGGAATGGCCAAATAATTGGAGTAAACCTAATTTGTGTTACTGGGAGAGTTCCTCTAGTATCAGCCTCAAAGCTCACTTTGAAATCTCTGAGTCACACAAAGAGTACCTCATACTGATTGGATCTGTGGAAATTACCAGTTATAAGACACTAAGAATCTTTTTTTCCTTTTGATTTTTTGTTGTACTTCTACTGGGGACAGATGGAGTCTTTATTTTATTTATTTATTTTTTTATTCTAGTATAGTTAATATACATTGTTATATTAGTTTCAGATGTACTGTATAGTGATTCCACAATTCTTTTTTTTTTTTTTAAGATTTTATTTATTTATTTGACAGAGAGAGAGAGAGAGAGATCACAAATAGGCAGAGAAGCAGGCAGAGAGAGAGGGGGAAGCAGGCTTCCCTGCTGAGTGGAGAGCCCGATGCGGGGCTCGATCCCAGGACCCTGAGATCATGACCTGAGCCGAAAGTAGAGGCTTAACCCACTGAGCCACCCAGGTGCCCCGTGATTCTACAATTCTATACATTGCTCCATGTTCATCATGACATGTGTATTCTTAGTCCTCTTCACCTATTTCACCCATCACCCCCCACCACCTCCCCTCTGGTAACCATCTGTGTTTGTTCCCTATAGTTAAGAGTCTGTTTTTTGGTTTATCTCTTTTCTTCTTTGTTCATTTATTTTCTTTCTTTAATTTTACATATGAGCAAAATCATATGTTATTTGTCTTTCTCTTCTAATTTGTTATTGTACCCTCTGGATCCATCCATGTTGTTGCTAATGTCGAGATTTCATTCTTTTTTTTGGTTGAGTAATATTCCATTTTGTACATATACCACATCTCTATCCATTCATCTATTGGGTTGCTTCCACAATCTGGCTATTGTAAATAATGCTGCAATAAACATGGGAGTGCATATATCCTTTTATGTTAGTGTTTTCATATCTTTGGATAAATACCCAGTTGTGTAATTATTGAATCATAGGTTAATTCTATTTTCAAATTTTCATGAAACCTCTGTACTGTTTTCTGTAGTGGCTGCACCAGTTTGCATTCCCACAAACAATGCACAAGGGTTCCTTTCTCTCCACATCCTTCCAACATTTGTTTCTTGATTTTAGCCACTCTGACAGGTATGGAATGATATCTCCTGTGGTTTTAATTTGCATTTCTCTGATGAGTGATGTTGAACATCTTCTCATATGTGTGCTGGTCATGTGTATATTTGGAGAAATGTCTGTTCATCTGCCCATTTTTTAATTGGATTATTATTTTTGTGTATGCAGTTCTATTAGGTCTTTATGTATTTTAGATAGAAAACCTTTATTGGATATGCCATTTTCGAATATCTTTTCCAATTCCATAGATTGTCTTTTAGTTGATTTTCTCCTTTACTGTGGAGAAGCTTTTTGGTTTGGTGTGGTCCCAATAGTTTATTAATGCTTTATTTCCCTTGTCTTAGGGAGATATATCTAGAAAAATGTTGAGCTAAGGCTGATGTCAGAGAAATTACTGCCTGTGCTCTGTTCTAGGATTTTTATGGTTTCAGGTCTCACATTTAGGTCTTTGATCCATTTTGAGTTTATTTTTGTGTATGGTGTGGGAAAGTGGTCTAGTTTCATTCTTTGGCATGTAGCTATCCCATTTTCCCAACACCATTTGTTGAAGAGATTGTCTTCCCCATTGCATATTCTTGCCTTCTTTGTGGGATATTAATTGACCACATAATTGTGGGTTTATTTCTCGGCTCTCTAATCCATTCTCTTGATCTATGTGTCTGTTTTTCTGCCAGTACCACACAATTTTGATTACTACAGATTTATAATATATTTTGAAATCTGAGGTTGTGATCCCTTCAGTTTTGCTCTTCTTTTCAAGATTGCTGGGGTCTTTTGTGGTTCCATACAAATTTAAGATTATTGTAGTTCTGTGCAAAGTGCTGTTGGGGATTTTGAAAGGGATTGTTCTAAATCTGTAGATTGCTTTGAGTGGTATAGACATTTTAGCAATATTTATTCTTATAACCCATGGGCATGGAATATTTTTCCACTTGTTTGTGTTATCTTCAATATCTTTCATCAAGGTTTTCTGTCAGAATATAGGTCTTTTATCTCCATTGTTAAGTTTATTCCTAAGTATTTTATCATTTTTGGTGGAGTTGTAAATGGGCTTTTTCCCCCTTAATTTCTCTTTCTGCTGCTTCATTATTAGTGAATAGAAATTCATCCGATTTCTGTATATTGATTTTGTATCCTGTGACTTTACTGAATTCATTGATCAGTTCTTGAATTTTTTTGGTGGAGTCTTTAGGGTTTTCTATATAGAGTATCATGTCATCTGCAAATAGTGAAAGTTTTACTTCTTCCTTACCAATTTGGATGCCTTTTATTTCTTGTCTGATTGCTGTAGCTAGGATTTCCAATATTATGTTGAATAAAAGTGGTGAGAGTGGACATCCTTGCCTTGTTCCTGATCTTATGGGAAAACTCTCAGTTTTTCATCATTGAGTATGATGTTCACTGTGGGTTTTTCATATATTGCCTTTATTACATTTCAAGTATGTTCTCTGTAAACCTACTTTGTTGAGAGTTTTTATCATGAACATATGTTGTACTTTGTCAAATGCTTTTGCTGCATCTGTTGATTTGATCATATGGTTTTTATCCTTATTGATGTGATTTTACCTGTTGATTGATTTGTGAATATTGAACCACCCTTGCATACTGGGAATAAATCTCACTTGATTACGGTGAATGATTTTTTTAAAAAGATTTAATTTATTATTTATTTGACAGACAGAGATCACAAGTAGGCAGAGAGGCAGGCAGAGAGAGAGGGGGAAGCAGGCTCCCTGCTGAGCAGAGAGTCCGATGCGGGGCTCGATCCCAGGACCCTGAGATCATGACCTGAGCCGAAGGCAGAGGCTTAACCCACTGAGCCACCCAGGTGCCCCATCTCTTTTTTTTTTTTTTTTTTAAATCTGGCTTATTAGTACCAGGGTAATGGGGATATTATAGAAAGAATTTCGAAGTTTTCCTTCTTCTATTTTTCCAAATAGTTTGAGAAGAATAGGTACTAATTCTTTAAATACTTGGTATAATTTGCCTGTGAAGCCATCTGGTCCTAGACTTCTATTTGTTGAAAGTGTTTTGATTACAGATTTAATTTCATTGCTGGTAATTGGCCTGTTTAAATTTTCTATCTTCCTGCTTCAGTTTTGGGGTGTTATATATTTCTAGGAGTTTATCCACTTTTTTCTAGATTGTCTAATTTGTTGGCATATAATTTTTCATAATATTCTTTTATGGTCCTTCATATTTCTGTGGTGTTGGTTGTGATTTCTCCTCTTTCATTTCTGATTTTATTTGAGTCCTCTCTCTTTAATGAGTCTGGCTAAAGATTTATCAATTTTGTTGATCTACTCAAAGAACCAGCTCTGAGTTTTATTGATCTGTTCTTTTGTTGTTGTTTCTGTTTTGTTTATTTCTGCTCTCATCTTTATTATTTCTTCTGCTGGTTTTGGATTTTGTTTGTTCTTTTTCTAGCTCCGTTAGGTGCTAAGGTGTAAGGTTAGGTGTAAAAGGTTAGGTTTAAGGTTAGGGTCTTTGTTTGAGATTTTTCTTGCTTCTTGAGGTAAGCCTGTATTGCCATAAACTTCCCTCTTAGAACTGCTTTTGCGGCATCCCAAAGATTTTGGACTGTGTTTTCACTTCCATTTGTTTTTATGTAATTTTTTATTTCTTTGATTTCTTGGTTGACCCATACATTGTTTAGTAGCATGTTCCTTAGCCACCATGACTTCAGTCTTTCTGAATTTGTTGAGACTTGTTTTGTGGCCTAAAAGGGATCTATTCTTGAGAATGTTCCATGTGCACTTGAAAAGAATGTGTATTCTGGTGCTTTAAGATGAAATGTTTTCAGCATATCTGTTGGCTCTGTCTTGTCCAGTGTGTCCTTCAAAGCTACTATTAACTCATTGATTTTAGTTTGGATGACTTATCCATTGATGTAAGTGTGGTGTGAAAGTCCCCTACTATTGTTGTATTACTATTGATTAGTTCCTTTATGTTTGTTATTAGTTGCTTTATGTATTTGTATGCTCCTGTGTTAGGTGCCTAAATATTTACAGTTGTTATATCTTCTTGTTGGATTGTTCCTTTTATGATCAAAAAGTGTCATTCTTTTTTTCTTGTTGCAGAAGCAGGCTTCCCACCCAGCAGGGAGCCCAATGTGGGGCTCAATCCCAGGACCCCGGGATTATGACCTGAGCTGAAGGCAAACGCTCAATAACTGAACTACCCAGGTGCCCCCCAATACATTTTCTTCTCCCTTTTCTCTTTTCTTCTCCTGGGATCCCTATGACACAAATGTTGTTTTACTTGCTGGTATCACTGAGTTCCATTAGTCTATTTTCCTTTATTATTTTTTCTCTCTCCTGTTCAGCTTGGTTGCTTCCCATTACTCAGCCTTCAGGTCACTGATCTATTCTTTGGTTTCTTCCAGTATACTATTTATCCATCTAGTGTATTTTTAATTATAGTTCTTTAATTCTTCATCTCTGATTTGCTGTTTTTTTTCTTTTTTTATGTTTTCTATCTCTTTTTTGAGAGTCTTACCGAGGTCCTTCACTCTTGTCCAGTCCTGTGAGTATCTTTGACTATTTTTTTACATTCTTTGTCAAGTAAATTACTTATCTCTGTTTCATTTAGGTCACTTGCTGTGATTTTTTTCTGTTTTTTCATTTGAGAATGATTCCTCTGTCTCATTTTGTCTAACTCTGTGTGTCTGCTTCTACGTGTTAGGAAAGTAAATTACATATTTTGTTCTTTAATTAGTGATCTTAAGAAAAGGTACCACAGGGGCACCTGGGTGGCACAGTCAGTTAAGCATCTGGCTGTTTTGGTACAGATTGTGATCTCAGGGTCATGTGGTGGAACCCTGCACCTGTCTCTGTGCTCTGCACAAAGTCTACTTGAGATTCTCTCTCCATCTCCTCTGCCCTTCCCACTCATACTCTCCCTTTCTCTCTCTCACAAACAAACAAATAAATAAATCTTAAAAAGAAGAAGAAGGAGGAGGGGGAGGAGGAAGAGGAGGGGGAGGGGGAGGAGAAGGAGAAGGAGAAGTCCTGTAATGCCCTATAGTGCAATGTCCCCTGTTCATTAGAACTTGGCCCTTCAGCACTTTCTCCTATGTGTGTGTATGTGCCCTACTGCTGTGGTTGAGCCACTTTGGCCTTCAATTTAGTAATCTGCGATGGCTTTCTTTGTGGGCAGAGTTCGGTCCCTTTGTTGTTGTAAGCAGGACAATTTGGGGCCACCTTGGACTTGAGTTGAGTCATATTAGGTGTTTGCCAATAATGTAGTAGCACCAAATTGCAGGGAACTTTTCCTATTTTGTCCCCTGAGAAGCTTTCATTGGTTGGCAGGGCCTGCAGTCAGACCTGATGTCTGCCCCTAGCCCATGCTAGGGTCACAGTTGTCATAGTATATGTAGTTATCATCTGCTCTCCCCAGGATGAAGTCACTTTGGAAGGTGTGGCCCCTTTGAGGGCAGCTTTCACACTGGTATGCTTGTGGCACTGCTCTGGATGGGTTCTGGCCAAGGGCATATTGGAGGGGGTGTTTCTGCATGAGAATGTGTGGGAAAGGTACCATGATGCCAGCAAGGTTGGAGGTTGTCTGCTGAAGAAGGAGGCCTACAGCCACTTGGGAAAACTGCCTAGGATGGGATGGAGAGGGTGTTTCTGCAGGAGAATATGGGGATGAGGTGGGCCCTCTTAAAAAACTAGGTGGAGTGTATTTACACTGCCCATGTATCTAGGCTGGCAGACAGAGGAGGAAAATGGCACCACCCATCAGGTCTTTGGTTCTTGGAGGAGTCTCCCAAAGATCCCTGCACTTCTAGCACATACTGTGAGATTAGTAGGTAAATCTCTTTTCTGTGTACCCCAGGCATTTTTCAAACTGCTGCTTGTGGGCCATATCTAAGTGGAGTTGTTTGTTATGCTCTGTCTTTAAGGATGGAGACTTCACCCTCCTAGTTCCTCCCAAGCTGATCCTGCTGATTTTTAAAGTTCTGGGGGTTAAGTCCCACTGACTGTTAGACCTGTCTGGTTTTCCAAGCTAAATTTATGGGGATTCATCCTCCCCATGTGGGTCCCTAGTGCCTGGGTTCCTGGCATGGGGTCTGATCCTCCCCAGGCATCCCTCCCTCTTGTGAATAGTCCCGCAAGTCCATTTAGCTCCCTACCACATCTATACCCTTCCTACCCTTCCTTTGATGCAGCCTCTTCTCTACATTTAGCTGTGGAGACTCTGTTCTGTCAGTGTTTATGTTATTTTCTGTGTTATTGGGGTGTTATCTAGGTGCATCCATGACATGAGTGAGGTTTAGAATCCTTCTACTCAACCATCTTCCCTGGAAATCACAAAGGAATTATTAGTAATGGGCTGTAGTTTTTTCTTGAACTATACCAAGTAATAGAAAAAATTGAAACTTTCCTAACAAAAATGAGAATTAAAGTCTTCTGAAGTTAATTATTCTCTCTAAATTTAGAGAAAACCTTTACATTTATCTATAACGGAGATATAATTTCTGTCCTTAACGGTTGTTATCGAGTCTGACAAAATGGACTCTTGTGGGGATGGCCTCAGTCTTCCAAATGTCTTGGTCTATTGAGACCTGCAGCCTGGTAAGCTGGAAGATAAGGGATGTCTTGTATTTCTTTTCTTTTTCTCAGACAGCAGCCAAGCATGGTGCTTCTCACACAATAGATGTCAAAGAATGCTATTGACCGAATGTCTGGGTGTTTCAGTCATTTGGAATGCGTATCGCTGCCTATTGTTCATATTTGAAATACAAACAGCATTAATACTGACGTTCTGTGGCTTCTGAATTCCTTTCCCAGCTCTCTCCTCATTTCAACTAATTACTGTAATGGGCAGAACATCCTTTCTATTTTGACAGTTAAGATGGAAGAAATTAAAAATTCAAAAAGACCGTAAAGGACAGAATTTCAAAAAAAGAATCCATTAAAGTCACTTAAAAGTTATCTCAAATCCTCAGCATCCAGTGTCCCTAACTTAAAATTCCCTATTTTGTTAAAGCTTAAATGTAGTGGCTCCTTTTTCCATCCTGAAGATCACAAAACCATTTCGCTTTGGATGATTCCTTTAGCTTTGTGTTGTAAGTGTACTTAAAATTTTATATAGGCATGAACAAGAATAGGTAATCTTTTCTTTTGTCATTTCTGGAAGTGAATTTTCTCCTTTCATCCTCTGAGAGGATGAATAGATAAGGGCATATGAAGAACTAATAAGTGGGGTTGTTTATCTGTCTGCTAAGATTAATAACACACTAAGCAATTCTCACAGTTATTATATTTATGAACAGAAATAGCTTTAGGCGAAACTGAGAAAGATGTCTTTGCTACCAACATATCTTTATTTTATGTACTTTATTAATCTCTTTCCCAAACTTCTAGAACTTAGTGCCCAACCTTTCTGCTGTCCTTTAGATGCCCAATTCCTAACCCACCCCTCAGCATAAACTTCAGTATTCCCTCCAGAGAGACTTGACTCTTTTATCTTTGTCCTAATTTGTTCCTGTGTATTTCTTCCTTCCAGGCTTTGCTTGATATCTGGTTAATAATGTGGTCAGTTTCTCCATTCAAGGTAGTATTAACTAGTTATGATTCAGTATGTTACAAAAGAGTTGCATCATTTGCACATTTAACTTAAATCAAACACAAGCATAGGGTTTGAGGATTGAAGATGAGAGGGAGGGAGAGAATGAATTATAATGTGTTCCCCATTCTACCAGTCAGTTCCCATAGATTGGGAGGCTCAACTAACAGAACTCACAGTTCTGGGGGTTGGAAGCCAGAAATCAGGCTGCCATCATGGTAGGATTCTGGTGAGACTGGTGAGAACTTTCTTCCTAGTTTGCCAATAGCCACAAACATAGAGAGAGATTTCTCTCTCCATCTTTTTATAAAGCTACCATTCCTATTGGATTAGGGCTCTACCCTTATGATCTCATTTAACCTTAACTTACTAACCTTAGTTTTCCTAAAGCCCTATCTCCAAAAACAGTCACAATGAGTTAGAGCTTCAACATATGAATTTTGGGGGACATAAATCAATCTATAACATCCATTCTATTCCATCTATAGGTGATCAGAATGAACAAAATGGCAGACATATCTGTATCTTATATATGTATGTATATATGTATTTCTCCTTGGTCAGTCTCAAGTTCTATTTTCATTGCATGAATGTTTTGCTGGGCTGAATTTGATTCTAAAATTTAGATATATGTAAATTTCCTATAGTATGGCTAACCACTTCGTTTGATGATTAGTTAAAGAAAAAGTTTTCTATTCCAATAATATTGGGAAAGAAAAAACAATACTATGTTTGATTCACTGAGAAGTGGCATATATGCATGCTATACTTCATGGGTAATTTAAGGGACCTTCATATTATCTGAGTGTGATTTTTCACCTTAAGAATTACCTTTAGATTTGAGCAGGACTTTACTATACATTTTAATTTTAGCAGGCTTTTATAGCACAATCTGAGGTCATGAGTAGTCTGGAGATTACAGGTATTTGTTAAGATATATTTGTGTGAGGAGACCTAGGGGTACTTTGAAAACATGCATAGGCAGTGTCCTTCTTTGACTATAGATAAAAAACTAATTTTTACATATGACTTTGTGATATAAAAAAGGTTTTTATAACCCTCACATGAAAAGTTAATGTGAGGTAAAGTACAAACCCCAGGTGACTTGTTGATTAATTCAGGATATTTATTAACATGACTAAGAAATGGTCAATAAGTTCTTTTAATTAATTAATTATTTATTTTTTAATTTGATAGAGAGACAGTGAGAGAGGGAATACAAGCAGGGGGAGTGGGAGAAGGAGAAGCAAGTTTCCCACTGAGCAGGGAGCCTGACACATGGGGCTCCATCCCAGGACCTTGGGACTGTGACCTGGGCCAAAGGCAGAAGCTTAACAACTAAGCCACCCAAGTGCTCCAGAAATGGTCAATAAGTTCTAGTCAGTGAGACAGTCATTTTCAGATGAATGTCCCTGGAAATTTGTGCCCTTGTTATTAAAAGCTGATTTTAGAGAAAAATAATTCCCAGGTAGAAGGCAATTGTAGGAGAACAGTTTATTTAACATTTATTTATTCAGGAAGTATTTGCTAACTAAATGCCAGCACTGTTCTAGGTTCTAGGGAACACCTGAGAACAAGAGGGGCAAACTTGTTTTAACGGTGCTTACATTGAGTGGAAGGAGATAAAAGCAATAGACAAATGCAATAAACACAATAGCAGCTGGTAGTAAATTGGGCTGACATGACAGGGTGTCCAGATTGCTGCTATAGATTTAGTGGTTAAGGAATACCAATCAGATTTAAGGCAAGCTCTGAATGACAAGAAGCCAGTCACGCAGAGAGAAAGGAGAGCACATTGCTACCAAGGGCATAGCTAGGACAAAGGCCTATGGTATGAATGAACTGCTGTGTTTGAGGACCAGGTACAAAGCAGCATGTCCATCTGCAGCAAAATGGAAAAACGGGAGAGTGGCTAAAGTACTAGTTTTCCTCAGGAAGATGTGGAGGAATTTGTAACAAATTAAAGACGGCGGTCTAGGGGCACCTGGGTGGTGCAGTGGGTTGGGCCTCTGCCTTTGGCTCGGGTCATGATTTCAGGGTCCTGGGATCGAGCCCCGCATAGGGCTTTCTGCTCGGTGGGGAGCCTGCTTCTCCGTCTCTCTCTGCCTGCCTCTCTACCTACTTGTGATCTCTCTCTCTGTGTGTCAAATAAATAAATACAATCTTTAAAAACAAATAAATTAAATAAAAAGTTTTATAAAGATGGCAGTCTATAGTTGGTGGAAACTGTGTTTATTTATTTATTTACTTAAAATTTTATTTATTAAAATTTTATTTTTTTTTCAGTGTTCCAAAATTCACTGTTTATGCACCACACCCAGTACTCCATGCAATACGTGCCCTCCCTAGTACCCACCACTGGGCTCCCTCATCCCCCAACACCCCTCCCCTCCAAAACTCTGTTTCTCAGTTTACTGTCTCTCATGGTTTGTCTCCCCCTCCAATTTCCCCCAACTCACTTCTCTCCATCTCCCAATGTCCTCCGTGTTATTACTTATGCTCCACAAGTAAGTGAAACCATATGATAATTCACTCTCTCTGCTTGACTTATTTCACTCAGCTTAATCTCCTCTGGTCCCATCCATATTGATACAAAAGTTGGGTATTCATCCTTTCTGATGGAGGCATAATACTCCATAGTATGTATGGACCACATCTTCTTTATCCATTCATCTGTTGAAGGGCATCTTGGTTCTTTCCACAGTTTGGTGACTGTGGCCATTGCTGCTATGAACATTGGGGTACATATGGCCCTTCTTTTCACTACATCTGTATCTTTGGGGTAAATACCCAGTAGTGCAATTACAAGGTCATAGGGTAGGTCTATTTTTAATTTTTTAAGGAATCTTCACACTGTTTTCAAAAGTGGCTGCACCCACTTGCATTCCCACCAATAGTGTAAGATGGTTCCCCTTTCTTCACATCCTTTCTAACACTTGCTTACTGTCTTGTTGATTTTGGCCATTCTAACTGGTGTAAGGTGGTATCTCAATGTGGTTTAGATTTGAATCTTCCTGGTGGCTAATGATGATGAACAGTTTTTCATGTGCCTGTTAGCCATTTGTATGTCTTCTTTGGAGAAGTGTCTATTCATGTCTTCTGCCCATTTTTTGATGTGATCATCTGTTTTGTGTGTGTTGAGTTTGAGGAGTTCTTTATAGATCTTGGATATCAGCCCTTTGTTTATACTGTCATTTGTGAATATCTTCTCCCATTCCGTGGGTTACCTCTTTGTTTTATTGACTATTTCCTTTGTTGTGCAGAAACTTCTTATTTTGATGAAGTCCCAAAAGTTCATTTTCACTTTTGTTTCCTTTGCCTTTGGGCACATATCTTGAAAGAAGTTGCTGTGGCTGTTGCTGAAGAGGTTACTGCTTATATTCTCCTCTACGATTTTGATAGATTCCTGCCTCATGTTGAGGTCTTTTATCCATTTTGAGTTTATCTTTGTGTATGGTGTAAGAGAATGGGTCGAGTTTCATTCTTCTACACATAGCTGTCCAATTTTCCCAGCACTATTTATTGAAGAGACTGTCTTTTTTCCACTGTATATTTTTTCCTGCTTTGTCGAAGATTATTTGACCATAGAGTTGAGGATCCATATCTGGGCTGTCTACTCTGTTTTGCTGGTCTATGTATCTGTTTTTGTGCCAGTATCATGCTGTCTTGGTGATCACAGCTTTGTAGTAAAGCTTGAAATCAGGCAACATGATGCTCCCAGTTTTGTTTTTCTTTTTAAACATTTCCTTAGCAATTCTGGATCTCTTCTGGTTCCATACAAATTTTAGGATTGTTTGTTCTAGCTCTTTGAAAAATGCCAGTGGAATTTTGATTGGGATGGCATTGAAAGTATAGATTGCTCTAGGCAGTATAGACATTTTAACAATGTTTATTCTTCCGATCCATGAGTATGGAATGTTTTTCCATCTCTTTGTGTCTTCTTCAATTTCTTTCCTGAGTGTTCTGTAGTTCCTTGAGTATAGATCCTTATCTCTTTGGTTAGGTTTATTCCCAGGTAGAAACTGTGTTTAAACTGTATATGCTAAGCTAGTGCAAAGAGACTGAAAATTCTCTGAAATTATCATGAATGCCTCATAAGAGAAAGTGATCATTTCAAGGTAGACAAACCTGGAGACTGAGAAAATGAGCAGATTACCTCAGTGTGCTATACCAATATTACTACTTATTATGTGTGTCATGGCAGTGGGAACAGAAGAACATAGAACTAAGGATTTCACCAACACCTTAGTGATGCTTAGTGACGCTAAGTGACTACCATCATCATAGTTACCATCTATAATGTGGGAATGCTCTGTGTGTATGTATGTATGTAAATATGTATATATATATATATATATAAATAGACACACATACACAAATACATGTCATATATATGTATTATGTATAAAGCATGCATTTATGTGTCATATGTGCATTACTATATAACATATTATAAATGTATGTGTAATTATGCATTACATATGTAAAGTAGTTGATTCCATTTTGCACATTTGGGCTTTCTCATCTAAACCTTATGTTGTCACTACATAAGTCAAGAATATTTCTTCAGGAACTGCAAATGATAAATACCTGAATTTGGTTGGACCACCCAAGAAAATTACTCCTTTAAATAAAATGAAAAACCCAAAGAACAACAAAAAGTCTATTGCCTTTACAGAATTATCTTGGTTTAGAGGTGTCATCTTGGAACACTGAAAAAATAAAATAAAAAATTTTAAAAAGCTTACATAGAGGTGACATCCCTTTATATTCTCACAAACATGATTTTCACATAAGCAAGATTCATAAACCTTATTTTGAAGATAGCGATAGGGACTTGGGGGTGCAGAAAGCCTTATTATCGAAGATGGAACTACCAACAGTGCACCTTCTGTATGTTTCTTACTTGAAAATTCTGAGAGAATCTGCTTGGCCAGTGAATATGCTGCTTTCTGTTTTATATTTTGAATTTGGTCAGCTATGATTGAGGCTGGGCAAGCAGTGGAGACATGACAGAGTATGGGCTGTAGCTATTTCTAGAAAAGGGGGAGTGAGCAGTTACTGTAAAACATAACCCATGCACTTACCATCAAGGAAGGATGTGGAAATATTTTTCAGCTACTCAGTAGAAAAAAATAAAACCTGTACTTTAAGAAGTAGATTTCTGACAGTAGCAAGTGAGTTTTTAATTAACATTGAAGTTATTATTAGAGGTATCCATAACCAAAACTACTCTTGATCATTTTTTTATCCTCTTTTGCATGGAAAGATGAATACAGTATAATGTGTTCTTGAATATTTCAAATCAATTAAGAACAGGTTCCACAAATAGAGTGAGTGTGTGGGTTATTTGTTTTACTCTTTGTTCAAACTATGGCATTCACACCATCCACACACTTGCATCTGTGGTCTAGAAGTTAGAAATGATTAGGGTGGCTTCAGTGGCTTCTCTAAATGGAAACAGAGCTACACCTGCCTATTCCGAGGATGTTGTTGGGTGACACCCTCTCCCAGGTATATACTGACCACATTGCTAATATATTATGAAATGGGAGAGTCCTAAAACAAAAGTAGATGATGTTTCAAAGAAAATAAATTAAAATGGGTCTGGCTGTGTTTATTTTATTCTAACTGTACTAGCAAAATAATAGCAAGGATGGAGGAAAAATATGGGAACGATGGATAAATTTCAAAATTTCATGCTAAAAACAGGGCTGCATGTTTCAAAGAGAATTATTAGTAAAGAGTAAAGAGAGTGGTAAGCAATAGAACTTCCTTTGATGTTTTTATTAAGTTCCAACAAAATGGCAAGAGCTTGACACCTTACTTTCTATATGTATAGCTGTGGCATTGACAAGTGGTTTGTGTTTTGTTTTGTTTTTTTTTTTTTGCAGAACTGAAATACCTTTTTTTAAATTGTGTTATGTTAGTCACCATAAAATACATCATTAGTTTTTGATGCAGTGTTCCAAGGTTCATTGTGCTCCGTGCTATACATGCCCTCTTTAATACCCGCCACCAGGCTCACCCAACCCCAACTCCCCTCCCTTCTAAAAGCCTTTGTTTGTTTCTCAGAGTCTGCAGTCTCTCATGGTTCATCTCCCTCTCCATACCCAACTTTTGTATCAACAGGGACAGGACTGGAGGAGATTATGCTGAGTGAAATAAGTCAAGTAGAGAAAGTCAATTATCATATGGTTTCACTTACTTGTGGAACACAAGGAATAACATGGAGGACATTAGGAAAAGGAAAGGACAGGTGGTTTTATGAAAGTTCCCTGGGAAGGCACCAAACTGTCTGGAAAGTCAGGGATAATGTGGCCAGACCAATAGCCTTTGAACTTTAAGAGTAGATCTTGATTAACTCCTATTCCAGGTCTGTCTTGAAATAGTTCTGAGATGGCTGGGGCATGAAACAACCCCTTTCTAAAAGAGGCTATCTTATTATTATTTTTTTTTTGAAGATTTTATTTATTTCTTCAACAGACAGAAATCACAAGTAGGCAGAGAGGCAGACAGAGAGAGAGGAGGAAACAGGCTCCCTGCTGAGCAGAGAGGCCAATGCAAGGCTCGATCCCAGGACCCTGAGATCATGACCCTAGCTGAAAGCAGAGGCTTTAACCCACTGAGCTACCCAGGCGCCCAAAGAGGCTATCTTATAATCACTCTACAAAAAGCAGAACAAAACATTTGAAACCACAAGCTTTGAATTCAGGCAGATTTGGGGTCTATATCTCATCATACCACTTAAGGCTGTATGTCCTTGGGCAAATTACTTTATTGGTCTATATCTGAGTTTTCTTTTCCAAACAGTGAAAATAAAATTACCTTACTTGCAGGGTTGTTGGAATGACTAAATGATATAATACATATTAGGTACTAATTAGTACATGATAGAAATTTTTAAAAAGTGGAGTTTATTACCCTCTTGAGTCCCTTTTGGGTGAACAACAATCTAGGTTTGTACTGAATGTCCTGGACTCTGGGTTTTAGCACCAAATTTCCCACTTCTCAGGAACTACTCAGTCTTGGACAAATCAGAACAGTGTTCACCCTAGTTGTTTACCTTTTGGGGGAACTCTCTTCTTGATTCTAGTATGAACTTCTGTGCTTAATTTTTTTTTTTTTTTTGGTGTTTCACTACCATGTATATTTATTTAGTAGACCTTCATATAATGGCTAGTATATGCCAGACACTGCTTTAAGCTTTCTCAAATATTGCAAATATTTAATCATTGTTGAAACTGAGGTAGGTATTATTTCCTATTTACAGAGGAGGAAACAGAGGCAGAGAGAGTTTAAGTGAGTTGCAGAAGGTCACACAGCTATTAAGTGGAGGAATCTGGGTTCAAACCTTCGAACTCTGATTCCAAAGCCCATCCTTTTAACTACTGCCCTTACGTTGTCTGCATGTGGTATATATATATTCTAACTAGTTGTATCTGGAATTAAGATGAGAATTCCATTTTACTCTATTTCTTTTTTTTAAATTTAATTTTATTTTTTCAGTGTTCTAAGATTCATCATTTATGTACCACACCCAGTGCTCCATGCAGTATATGCCCTCCATAATACCCACTAGCAGGCTCACCCATTCCTCCACCCCCTCCCTCCAAAATCCTCAGTTTGTTTCTCAGAATCTGCAGTCTCCTATGGTTCATCTTCCTCTCTGATTTTCCCCAATTCACTTCTTTTCTTTTCCTAATGTTCTCCATGTAATTCCTTATGCTCCACAAGTAAGTGAAACCATATGATAATTGACTTTCTCTGATTGACTTATTTCACTTAGCATAATCTCCTCCAGTCCCATCCATGTTGATACAAAAGTTGGGTATTCATCCTTTCTGATGGCTGTGTAATATTCCATTGATATACGGGCCATATCTTCTTTATCCATTCATCTGTTGAAGGGGATCTTGGCTCTTTCCATAGTTTGGTGACTGTGACCATTGCTGCTATGAATACTGGGGTATATATGGCCCTTCTTTTCACTTCTTTATCACTACAAAGATACACTGTATCTTTGGGGTAAATATCTAGTAGTGCAATTGCAGGGTCATAGGGTAGTTCTATTTTTAATTTTTTGAGGAATCTCCACACTTTTTTCCAAAGTGGCTACACCAACTTGCATTCCCACCAACAGTGTAAGAGGGTTCCCCTTTCTCCACATCCTCTCCAACACTTGTTTCCTGTCCTGTTAATTTTGGCCATTCTAACCGGTGTAAGGTGGTATCTCAGTGTGGTTTTGATTTGAATTTCCCTGATGGCTAATGATGATGAATAGTTTTACATGTGTCTGCTAGTCATTTGTGTATCTTCTTTGGAGAAGTGTCTGTTCATGTCTTCTGCCCAGTTTTTGACATGATTATTTGTTTTTTGGGTGTTGAGTTTGAGGAGTTCTTTATGGATCTTGGATATCAGCCCTTTATCTGTAGTGTCATTTGCAAATATTTTCTCCCATTCCATGGGTTGCCTCTTTGTTTTGTTGACTGTTTCCTTTGCTGTGCAGAAGCTTTTGATCTTGATGAAGTCCCAAAAGTTCATTTTTGCTTTTGTTTCTTTACTCCATTTCACTGATTTAAAACTTGGCTCTACTATATACCTCTGAGTTTGTTGATCTATAATCTGACACAGATACTTTAATGAAGCTGTTAAGGGCTTTGAGCGTCATGGGGGAAGGGATATTATATAAAAGGCAGGATAGTAATATTGGCAAATTATAAGCAAGGCTGAATTTCCCAGTATATGAGTCTTTGGGATCCCTGTTTTCAGCTTTCTTTTCTTTTGATTTGTCACATCAAAGATGAGAGATGTTTCTCCTTAGAATATGCTTGTTTCTTTGAAAGAAGGGAAAAAAAGGAAATTTGATAGAAGAAAATACTTAAAACATTAATCAAATCAACTATTTTGACTATGGAATTGGGTAGTCAACTAATTGTCAGATTAACGTGGATTCTAAGTATTATTTATATTGTATTTTGAATTGAATAATTATTTTTTAATTGAAGTGTGTCATTCTCCTCCCCTCCATCCTGACACACCTCATCCCAAGCACATACCCACACAGTTTTGTCAGCCTCTTGACTACTGGTAAGTGGCTCTGCTACAAATTTCAATTAATAGTTGCCACAATACTCTGCAGCCCTTTAATACGATTAGTGGTGTAGATGGATTGAGGGATATGAAGAAGTCTTCAGTCTTCTCTTCGCCTGTTTAATTTATCACTTTTCCTGGAAATATTTGAGAATATGAAAATCTTCTGTCTGTCCCCTTTTTACTGATTTATTTAGAATTCACAAATGCTTCATTCCAAGCATTTCTTCCTTTAACTTAAATCACAAATTTAAATTCAGCAGAAGGCACACTATCTTCACTTCATGTTATTTCATATATTTTTATGGCAGTCAACATGAGATTTCTGAAGGGTAAGGCACTATTTTGGGCATTTTCTGAGATGAAATGGTGGTGCTTCAGGATTATTCTAGAACCATTTCACACAGCACATTCTGTTAGCCCCTAGAATATAAACCAGAACTTGCCTCACATAGGCATGCTACCAAAAATGTGTTCATGATCAGCTTATAAATTCATGTCTGGACTTTTGGAGCACCTATTATATGAAAGGCATGTTGTTCAGCTGTCTCTTTTTGGTTCTAACTTTCAGAAGATGAGGTCCTGACTTCAAGAAGTTGTGTCTGGAAGGACTACAAAGTAGAACATTATAAGATTTATAATTGAAGTGCAAAGGGCTACTGAAAGGCAGAAAAAGAACAGACATTTATATGGGGTAGGATTGGAGAGGGAGGCATCTTAGAAGAGGTGGCATCTGAGCATACTCTTGAGGGACAAATAGGTTATGAACAGATATAGATGGGTAGGTAGGACAATTCAAGATTGAAGGAAAACAAAACCAAAGGCACATTAGGCAAGCGACAAAGTAGGGAAGGGCAGGTCTTCCAGACGATGGTCAATCACTCCATGTCGTCTGGCAGAGAGGCATATGAGTGTTGTACTGACAGAGAGATAGGAAGATATTTGGGTATAATGATGGAAGGTGTTGGCATACTTTTAGTGTGGACTTTGTAGGCAAAAGGAGAAATTGCTCTGAGTGGTATATGTGATCACATCCTATATAACACAGAGCACAGAGCAGTTGTTAGATGGTTTTAATTATTATTATTATTATCCGTATTTTGTGAAAATGCTTTTGATAAAGTTGAGGAAGATTTTGCCTGTTCCTACTTGGTTGTGTATGGGGTTTTTTCCTTTTTTTTTAGTTATGAAAAGATACTAGATTTTGTCAAACTTTTTTTTGGTATCAAGATGATCATGTAGCTTTTGTACTTTGTTATACTGATATGGCTTATTAATAGAGTTTTGGATATTGAACTAACCTTACATTCCTGAGATAATCCTACTTGGTATAGAGAAAAATATTTATAATGTGTTAGATTTGGTTTGATAGAAATGTCTTGAGGATTTTTGCATTGATATTGATCTATAGGTGTTGTTATTGTTTTGTGATTTATATTAGCCTAATTGGGCTCTCACAGTAAAATACCACAGACTCTGTGGCTTAAACAATAGAAATTTATTTCTTGGAGTTCTGTAGGCTGGAAATTCCAAGATCACAGTGTTGGCTGATTTGATTTCTGGTAAAAGCTTTGTTCTTAGTTTGTGGATGGCCACTTTGTCTTCACATGACCTTTCCTCAGAGCATGTGGCAGACACAGGTACCAGGAAGGAGGTAGGAGAGAGAGAGGGACAGATCTTCCTCTTTTAAGGCTACAAATTCTATTTATTTGGGGCTCCATTTTTATTTGATTTAACATTAATTACATCTTTAGGCCCTATCTCCAAATATATAACACTAGGGGTTAGGAAATTTGGGGAGGATGCAATTCAGGTCATAGTAGTTGGATCTTTGTCAAGTTTATGATATGAGGGTAATAATAAGCTCATAGAATTGGGAAGTGTTTCTTGCTCTCCTGGTTTGTTGTTGTTGTTGTTGTTTTGAAAGAGTGCAAAGTTCAGTATTAATTCTTTAAATGATTGGGTTATGTTTTTCTTACTACCTGTCTTTCACCAGTTTTACTATGATGCATTGGATGTAGACCTCTTTGTTTTTCTCTAACTTGGAGTTCACTGAAATTCTTGGATGTGTAAATGAACATTTTTCATCAAATTTGGAATGTTAATCATTATTTCTTTGATTATTTTCTGCTTCTTCTCTTTTTACCTTTTCTGTCTTTTCCATCCTCTCCTATTTGTGCATATATTGGTATATTTAATGGTGTCCCACAGTTCTGAGGTTTTTTATTTTTCTTCGTTCTTTTTTACCTCTCTGTTCTTCAGATTGCATCATTTCTATTGATCTATATTCAAGTTCACTGTTTTTTTATTTTTCCAGCTCAAATCTATTGTTGAGCTCCTCTAGTGAATTTTCCTCTGTTTTTCTACTTTTCAACTCCAGAATTCCTATTTGGTTCCTTTTTTTAAAAAAAAATAATGATTTCTATATCTTTATTGACATTTTATATCTGATAAGACATTGTTATCATATCTTCCTTTGCTTTTTTTTTTTTTAAGATTTTATTTATTTATTTGACAGATAGAGATCACAAGTAGGCAGAGAGACAGGCAGAGAGAAAGGAGGAAGCAGGCTCCGTGCCGAGCAGAGAGCCCGACATGGGGCTCGATCCCAGGACCCTGGGATCATGGCCTGAGCCGAAGGCAGAGGCTTTAACCCACTGAGCCACCCAGGCACCCCCTTCCTTTGCTTTTTTAAGCAAGGATTTTTTTTTTTTTTAATTTGAACAGATCTCTAATAGCTGTTTGAAGTCTTTGTCTGCTATGTCTGACATGTGGAACCTTTCAAAGGTAATTTCTGTCGCTTGCTTTTTTCCCCCCTGTGTGTGGGGCACAGTTCCCTGTTTTCTGTTTGTTTGTTTGTTTTTTTAACGTATATTGTTTATTTTTGTTGAATATTGAGCATCTTAAATAATATAGCTACTTTCCCTACTCTCTTCCAAATAAAATCAGTTCCCCTAAAAAATCTTCAGAGATTTGTTTTATATCTATTTATCCCTCTGAGAAAAACCTCTCTTATGCACCAGAGCTGAGTATATAGACAGTGGCCTGCTTCTTTTGGAATGGCACCCGTTTTTCAAGCAGAGTGCTGGGCTGGGGCAGCAGCCACTGGTCTTCTCAGCTTATGTCTCCTGGTATGGAATTTCTGACCTATGAATTAGCTGAAGTGAGGGTGGTCTAGGCCCTCAGATAAAGGCCTATACATCTATGGTAGAGCTTCTACCCTGTAAGTGTTGGCTAATTAGAGGAAGAGAATCACAGATCTCACAGGTGTTTTCATTTGAAATAGAATTCCTGCAATACAGATCAGGGTGAGTGTGTAGAGATCTGTGGGAAATACTAGCAGTCTACCTCCCTTGAAGAAATACTGTAACCCTAAATTGGGAACTGAGAGAAAGGGAGCCTATGTTCTTGGTTGCATCTGCCCAGAGTAGAGCTTCCATCATGCTGAAATGGAATGGGGGATGCATATAATTAAAATGCCACAGACTCTTCCCATTCTAAGATTTTGTAGATTTTCTTCTCTCTTTTTTAAAAAGATTTATTTATTGTAGAGAGAGAGAGTGAGAGAATGTGGGCATAGGGAAGGGAAGAGGAAGAGGGAGAGAGAGAATCTTAAGCAGACTCTGTGCTGAGCATGGGGCTCGGTCCCAGGACCCTAAGATTATGATCTGAGCTGAAATTGAGAGTTGGATGCCCAGTCAACTGAGCCACACAGGTGCCCCAAGATTTGGGTAGATTTTCTTGAGTAAATGTTTCCTCGTTTGCTGTATTCCCTTAGAACTATTTCCAGAATTTTTGTTCATTTTTTTTAAATCTTTTCCACTAGTTATGATTGTTTCACTGGTGAGAGGGTCTTAGAAGTCTTCATGCTGCCATCCAGAAGTCATTTTTTTATACATTTAACTTGTGACCCTGTTATCTCTGTTAATCCTTTGAATAACCTAAGAATAAGGTAGTTAAATATCAAGCCAGGATTTGAATCAAGACTTTACACAATACCTTCCTTGTGGGAAGTGCTTAATAACATTTGATGAGCAAATCAGTGAGCCAAAAACATCAAGCAATACAATTTAGGGAAGAACACGTTTTCAGATGAGGGATATTATAATAACGACTATTGTAGTTGGGTTGAGAGTGACATCATGAAGCTTTTTTTTTTTTTAATGGAAAAATATGCAACATCATGAAGATTTTGTTTTTTTTAATGGAAAAATATGCAATTTCTTACACTATGGGTCTTCTTGACTAAGACATGATGTACAACCAAGTTATCAATTCCACAGACACATAGTATTATAGTGGTTCTTAAATTCATTGTGAGAGATGCTTCATTTGGTGTTTTGATTCATTTGGTGTACAGAACAAAGCCCTTGGAGGGAAAGTGCTTACTTAATATTACACTGTTAGAATTATTGGGACATGTTTGGGGAAGGGATTGGAAGTTTTATTTGCATGAGTGCCCAATGGTATTGTTGGAAATAATTGAGCATATAAGTGCATGGATGAAGTTAGGGAGAAAGAGCCTTTTTGAACATACCAAATAGTGTCCTAATGGCAGGGAACTTACCCTGGAATGACAATAGGTTTAAGTGGTCATGCTGAATTAAAGGAAACAGGCTAATGATCTGAGCTGCTACGCTGTGGTATAATACATATTATCTCCTAGCCCAATACCCGAGAAGAATGTATTTTAAGACCTCCAAAAGACAGTTTCTTGAGGAGCATGAAAGAATGGGAGAGGGAGAAGAGAAGAAAGGAGAAATGAACTGGGATGAAGAGAAGAGTGGTAGCTCTAGGGATGTTGTAAGCTTTGTTTGCCTTTGTTATAGTCTTATATAAGGAAATGAGAGTATTGACATGAGTTCTACAAGAAATCAGTGAAGTCAGTGTGACAAAGACAAGTTCAACATTTTGTCTTATTGAGCTCATGCCAGTAGATGTGAAATCAAAGGCATAAAACAGGTGGTGAGGTGTATTCTAGAGGTCTACACAGAATGAGAAGGAATGATGTTAATATGGTGACTTATTGCAGCTAACTCCTTTTACAGCATGTGGAGTAGTAACTCAGAAAGGGTGTGATTTCTGAAGGAGAACATGGAGCCAGTTGATAAGTATGAGTAGAGATAGAAGTTAGTAAAGAGAAGCTTCAAGAGTGCAAATGGGAAGTAACCCCCTAGCAATAATAAAGGGGAACTTTAGTGGCTGAAAAGAAAACCAAGTGGGTGATCATAGGAGATTGGGAAAGCTTGTGTTCTTTTTATTTCTGGTGCCTCAAGCACAGGGCAGGTCATGTGTATTTCTCTGATTTTATTCTTTTTTGCAAAATGGCTAAAAGGGGAAAAGAAAAATGCAACTTTTTTATACTCTGGTGATTTTTGTTTTTGTTTATATCTCCTATTTATTCTTTTGCAAGAAATCTTCTGGCTCACACCTGTTAACACCTGAAGCCAGATTCCAGGATCTATGATAATTTTGTCTCATCTGGTTCCCCTCAGAGCAGTTAATCTTTCTCTTTGGGCTATAATAACTACAGCGCTGTAGTCTCAGAGCAATGAAACCAAGTTAGACTTAGGCTTGAGAACACTGCCTACACTGGATTGAAACCTTGAAAAGCAGCCATGACTGTTTCAGTTCCATTCATCTCCCAAAACAAGTAGCAGTGTCTGCCAGATGGAAGAAGTCTAATTTGGTAGATGGAAACATTTCTAAGACTCCTGGACTGTATCACAAATGCTGCCAGTTGAAGTCTCTTGCACAACTCGGAATTGTATTCTCCTAACTGTATCAGAAAGCCCAAAAAGAGTACTGAAGAAAAATAGAATGGAACAAAGTCCACTCCAGACAACTCTTTTAAAGTTTGCTGATGTTATTTAGAGCTTAAACACTTTGCTATCTATCTCCAAGGGTTAAAAGCATTTCAAAGGTTTTTTCCCTGCCCTCAGCATGTACTTAAATGACAGGCACAGATGTTTGCCTTCACTTCCTAGCATCCTCAACCTGGGCATTCATTGTCTAAGCAGTGGAGTTTTGGTCATCACATGAATGATTACAAAATACACAGCCAAGTCCCCTGTCCTTAGCCACCTTCAGCTCTTGTGTGGGTCATTGGATAATTAGATATTTGAAAAGCACCTTGAAATAAGGGCTATAAATAATTCCTTTCTCCAATTTTAGAAAGCTCCATGGAAAGAAGGGTCATTGGAAAAATCCTTGGATCATCCTGCATAAAAGGCTGGTATTTGTTTGCCTGAGAGTAATTCAGGGCGAGAGGGATACGGTGTGCTGGAAACAGGTCCTGATAGAGAGGAGAATGGGGATTTAGTGTTGCTGTGTCACTAATTAGCTGTGTAAGTTAAGAAAGTCCCTTCTGTTTATGAGCCTGTGTATGTAGAGTGAGGACTGAACTTGAAAATCTTTGAGATGTTTTTTGAATATTCTGTGAACACTTGTTTTACCTCTGTACCACTTTTGTCATCTTCTTGGACTATCTTACTGGTGGTTCCTAGTTTGTTACTAAGTAAGTGGATCCTCTAACTTTGTAGAAAGCTCAGGAAGCCTGGTCTGAGCCCTTGAATACTTGAGGTTTTAAGTTTTCCATTAAGGGAAACAAGTTGGGGGGCGCCTGGGTGGCTCAGTGGGTTAAAGCCTCTGCCTTCAGCTCAGGTCATGGTCCCAGGGTCCTGGGATCGAGCCCCGCATCGGGCTCTCTGCTCCGCCGGGAGCCTGCTTCCCCCTCTCTCTCTCTCTCTGCCTGCCTCTCTGCCTACTTGGGATCTCTGTCTGTCAAATAAATAAATAAAATATAAGGGAAAAAAAAAAAAAGGGAAAGAAGTTGGTGTGATGTACCAAGGCAGGGCAGAGATAGAAGAACTGGTGTCTCAGGAAGCAGCTGGCCTAGTCAGCACATACAATTCAAGATGTTAGCTCCCTGCCTGGAATTCTGGACTACATTAACAGTCCTCTTCCCCAAGGCCTACTGCTGACAGAAAACCAGAAGAGGGGTGTGTTCATAGCTAAGGGGAAAACAGTAATTAAGGCTGTGGCTTCTGAAGACAGACAGATCTGGGAGCTCCAGGGGCACAATTCATTAGCACATGGTACTTAACTGATGTCAGATCGGAGTTTGTAGCTCCAATTTGCCGTTAACCAGCTTTGCGTCCTTTGGAAAATTTCTTAAGCTCTCTAAGCCTTAGATGATTTGTTTGTAAGATGGGGGAATGTCAGAAATTGTCTCAGATGAGTTTTGGGAAAATTATGTATGTAGATATGCTTAGCACAATGTCTGGCAAATAGAAAGTTCACAATATGCTTTAGCTATTCCCATTTTTATAAGTAAGGTCGTGGGTTGATGAAATTTAGGTTTGCTCTATGAATACCTATTTATGAATTAGTGTCTTTAATAAATACCTATTATATGGTTATCCTACCATATAATATAGATATAGAGATATCTATATTATATAATATCTATATTATATAATATAGATATAAAGAAGTTGGAGGACATGGAATTTTTTCCTCAAAGAAAACTTAAAATTCTATTTTTAAGACAAAATGGTTGCCTATCTAATTGAAGACTTATGAAAAAGATGTTTAAAAATTGTGTCAATTATGAAAAAAAGTATAGATAGATACATTTTAATTATATAAAAAAGTTACCAAACCATAGTGAGAAATGTTCTAGTAAAAAGTGTGTCCAATTGGATTTCCCTTCAACGATTGCTGATTATGTAATAATAATAATCCTTAAAGTTTAAGCCTTTGAAAAATTAAGCTGAGTTCTAAAAATACTTAATTGGATCATTTTTGAAACCTCAGGTCTTTGATTCACATGTAATTTTGGCATTGGGGTTTCAGAGTGTGTGACGGTCAGGCACCTGGCAGAGATGGATTAAGTCCAAATCCAACCAGACGCTTAGTGGCAGATGGCTCCCAGTGCAGTTACTCCAGACTTGGAATGTGTGAGAAGTTAAATGCTCAGAGGCTGAAACCTAATTCATTATGGACATATGTACACTGAGTTTGGGGGAATCTGTGGGCCACCAAAGAACAGTGTTGTGTACCTAATACTGAATGAGGATCTAGGAACTAGCATGATATCGAATTATCCAAGTTTACTTCCCCTAGGCTTCTAGGTGACGTCCCACGACAATGGAACATTATTCTTGGGTGCTCCAAGGATGCAATTTAGTTTATTCTCATTCAGTTTATTTATTTACCAAATTTCTTAGTAAGCAGTTTAATCTCTTTCTTCCAAACCCAGTAGGGCAGATTCTCCTATTTATTCTGGGTTAGATATTCTCTTGACCTAAGAGCCTTCCCTAAAGGTAGGAGAAAGACACTGTCTCTAGTACAAAGAAACTCCACTTGACTATGTTAGCCAGCCATTGAACTCAGTGGTAGGCACAGGTTCCCAAATATTTCTTATGACTGTGGGGCACATCAGAGAAACGTGCTCATTGACTAGGTTGCCTGAACATCCTGTTGCCCTCTTAAGATTCACGTCAGCCAGTCTCCCTGAATCAGAGTGGCTTTTCTCAGGGGTTTCCTTCAGTCAGAAATTCCTAAAGCCCTAAGATTTTGGTAGAAAAACAATACAGATGCTAGAGAAGCATCCTGTAGCCTAGATGATGAGACAATAAATATTCAGGGTGTTTATTATGTAATAGGAATAGCTGATGATATAGATATTTGCTCATGGGATTTAAATAGTTCAGTGGACTGGTCCTTTCCCTAAATATAGGTTTAGGAATATTTGGGGTTATATCCTTTAAGACAGACTTTCTCAATAGAGCACTATTGACATTTTAGACCCTGTAATACTTTACTCTGGGGAGCTGTCTTGTGCATTGCATTGTCTGATTACCAGCATCCCTAGTTGCTACCTACTAGATACTGGTACCAACCCCTAGTTGTGACAAAGTCTCCAGACATTGCCAAATGACCCTTGGGGTCAAAAACATCTCCAGTTGAAGACCACTGCTATAAGACCATGCATCCTACTCTTTGTGCTCCTCTAAAGTCACGTGGGAAGGGGCTGGTTTCTGTTTCCATTCAGGAATCAGGGTTCACATATCCCATAAAACATGTTTAGAAGAGTTTATTAAATAGAGAGTGCCTGGGTGGCTCAGTCAGTTAAGTGTCCGACTCTTGATCTCAGCTCAGGTCTTTTTTTTTTTTTTTTTTAATTTGACAGAGATCACAAGTAGGCAGAGAGACAGGCAGAGAGAGAGGAAAGCAGACTCCCTGCTGAGCAGAGAGCCCGATGTGGGGCTCCATCAGAGGACCCTGAAACCATGACCTGAGCCGAAGGCAGGGGCCTCTCAGCTCAGGTCTTGACCTCAGGGTCGTGAGTTCAAGCCCCGCATTGGGCTCCATGCTGGGTGTGGAACCTACTTAAAAAAAAAAAAAAAAAAGAAAAAAGAAAGCTTAAATACTTTGTCATGGCTCTAGACAAGCTTTTCCCAAGCTGATGTTTTATAAACACAGTTCTCTAGAATGTCAATTGATAAAGGGTTAAAAACAATGAGTCCTATTGTCAAGTACACTAGGCAAATGCTGGGTTAAACAAATTTAAACAAATTTCTTTTTTTTTTTTTAAAGACTTTATTTATTTATTTGACACAGAGAGAGAGATCACAAGTAGGCAGAGAGGCAGACAGAGAGAGAGTGGGGGAAGCAGGCTCCCTGCTGAGCAGAGCCCAATGTGGGGCTTGATCCCAGGACCCTGAGATCATGACCTGAGCCAAAGGCAGAGGCTTAACCCACTGAGCCACCCAGGTGCCCCAACAAACTTCTTTACTATAGAACTTGTCATTGTTTTTGAAATGCTCCTGTGAATTATAACTTTCTGCAAGAGGATATAGTACTTAACATTCCCAAACTTATTTCAGCAGAGATCCCTTTTTTATAGAATGCTTACTGATGTCCTTGAGAAGAGAATTCTAAAGATACCATTCAGGAAATGGTACTCAAGGACATTCAGCATTAACTCCAGTTTTCACTGGAGCTTGTTGACCTAAGAAGAGGCCCCCTCTAAAGTCATCTGAAGGAAATTTAGCAGCAGGTGTAAGCAGTGGGAGGCACAGTAGCAAGGTGGTTAAGTTCTAGAGTCAGTCTGACTCTATTCAGATCACAGTTCTACCACTTACTATTTCTATGTCCTTGAGCAAATTAGTGAAATTTCTGTGCCTCAGTTTTATCTGGAAAATGCCCTTATGAATGGTGCTACTTCAGTGATCTCTGGAAGAGGATTAAATGAGCAAATAAATGTAAATCATTTAAAATACCACTTATCATATCGTAAGTCCTGAACTTACTAGCCAGCTAATGTCCTTATTAGGCGTTGGAAGCAATATAGTGAATCCAGAACTCAGCTATGAGGTCTGTGAGGCTAGCTCAATTGAGGACAAAGGAAACTGTTCCAGCAAATCGAAAGAGTCTACTTGTTTGCTTGAGGCTTCAGGGCATTGGATAATTTCCCATATGTATGAGAACACTGAAAAACTATCCTGGCTGAACACTGTTAAGTGCTGTCTCAGGTATAGAAAGATCAAAAATAGACTGGAAAAGATACCCCATTCTGGTATCTTCTCTGGTATCTTAAAACCATTCATTGGTTTTAAATACTAGCTTGGAATCTTTCCAATTGAGCACTTCCTGTGAATGGAGAAGGCCAGAACTGAGATGGGCTTTGATCTCTCACCATGAGTTTCAGAAACAGCACAGAAATCCAAAAGATGATGAGGGTATTCAACAAAAGGAGTGGGGAAAATTAACCAGTGATAGAGGGAATTATTCTCAAGGTGTAATCTTCTCTAGCTGAGGAAGCCTTCCGTGAAAAGGTGATGTAACTGTTTATTTCACTCCCTGAATTAGAGGTCTTTTGTCATAGCTGGGGCTGCTGAAACACCAAATATGCATTTAGGCCTCACTCAGATTTTTGGATCCATCATGTCCTTGGAAGATTATGTATTTAGAAAGCTTAGACCAGTGGATTAATGGCTGTCTCTATAGAGGCCCTGTTCTCCCTTCCTTTGTGTCTGGCTTTCCAGGGATTGTGATCCTCTCTCCTCTCTCCACAAAACCAAAATTCCAGTCTTTATCCTATTTCATAGCTACCTGTTTTCTCTGGGCCAGGGAGCCTGCTTTATCCCCTATAAAACCTTCTGTAGCCTGTTTATCCTGAAGTGGTTAGATCTTTTCTGATCAGCTCATTAAAGCTAAGGCATTACTACCTACCCTTTTCCTCTCTCAGGCATGCTGAGGTTTTTAAAGGGCTCAAGATCTCAACTCAGGTACTAGGGACAGCTTGATAGAGGAGGTACATTTGAGCATGATAGTTTCCATAGTTTTTCCTTAAGTCACATGTGATGGGCCATCCCTACATTCATTGAAACTCCAGAGCTTTTCTTGTGTATTTTTTTGTTCAGTCATTGTCTCCATCTTTTTTTTTTTAAGATTTTATTTATTTATTTGACAGACAGAGATCACAGGTAGGCAGAGAAGCAGGCAGAGAGAGACGGAGAAGCGGGCTCCCTGCTGAGTAGAGAGCCTGATGCAGAACTCGATCCCAGGATCCTGGGATCATGACCTGAGCTGAAGGCAGAGGCTTTAACCCACTGAGCCACCCAGGCACCCCATTGTCTCCATCTTATATCTACAATGGACTTAACATGCCTTTCTTTTATTCCTTATTATTTTTATTTTATCCCAGAAATGAGGTAGCAGAATATATTAGATGAAACTATTAATTCATGCCTGAGTTATTCTGAAGGGTAGGTCAGGAAAATCTCATTTTATAGATTAGAGACTAAGATTCGGGGTGGGGGTGGTGGGAAATATGTTGTTCAGGAAATGCAGCGAAATAGACCCCTTGCCCTTCTAGGTTATAAAAGATACTTGGTACATGATAAGAATAGCTCCTTCTTGCTATGCTTATTATCTTAAGTTCTAGGATCTGATACAGAGGGAGCCTTATTTATGGGTGAATGACGAGGCCACTTAGAATGTGGTTGGAACTGGCTCTGAACTTCCCATGCTCAGAGGAGACAGCAGCAGCTGACATTATAAAATCTGCTCAGGCCTCATACTCATTCTCAAAGTATTTTCTTAGCAACTAACATAGCAAAGTTAAAGGATATCTGTTTTATGGTGTCTCTTTTGACTTGTTCAGATGAGTGTAAAGAGGATTTTATGAGGCAAGCAGGAGAGAAGAAAAGGGTCAGTCATTTCTGGGGAGTGACTTCCCTTCACAGGGAGTTGAGGAACCACAAGAGATTTTTTTTCCACTTTCCCTGCAAATTTTGAAGTCAGTCTTGATAACGAGGAGCAATTCCTAGAGATTTCTATAATGAGTCACCTTATATAAGGCATAATTTAAGATGCAAGATGATTTTAGCATTGGACGAGCTGAAGACAGTGGGTTTGTAGAAAATTTTGGTACAATTTCTTTGCCCTGCTCCATTGAAATCAGGTCTTTGAATCATCTTTGATGGTTCAACTGCCCTAGAGCATTAGCTATTCTTCGGGTGGTTTGAAGATTATTTTGAACTTTCCTCCTAACTGGGCTGTGGGTGGTGAAGGGGAAATTGAGATTACACTAGTGGTAGCTGGGAGCTCAGTGCCCTTCCCAGTACTGGAGGACCCCATGATGCATTGTGGAAGTCAAGCATGCTCGAGTCAGATTTGTCTGAGTAAGGACAAAGCAATGCTAACTGAATGTATAAGAAGAACTAAGATTAGTGGATAGGTTCTTATTTTCTAAGACAATGTTTCAAGTTTTTTCTTGACTGAGGTTGATGTATGCGCAAGCACATTTTCAGGAACTCTAATAGAAGAAAAGCTGCTACTTCCTTTTAAAAAATTCATTAAGAAACACAGCAAAGATAATCCAGAAGCAGTCAGAATGCTTCATATTTCATTTTAAATAACTCCTTTGTGGGTGTTGAATGCTTCTTTGCGGTACCTCTGGTACTATCAGAAGTGATTTGTAACAAAGCACTGGAGAGAAAGTATCCATCTTGAGTTAATCCAAACCCTGCAGGACAACACACACTCCAGGAATAATATTGGTTTCCTAGTTAGGCAGCAGCTGCTGTCTCTCTTGCCACCGGAATGATTGTGTTGACAGATCTTTGTAGTGTGAATCAAATCTTAAAGGCATAATGAGAAAAAGCAACACCAGAGCTCTCATCCAGTCTTCTTGGTAAGGCTTTTATGTAGTTGTTTCAAAATAGGGAGTTGGAAGATGGATCTGTCTTTTCTGCATCTGGATCCAGCAGTGCTTAATGTTGAAGGTACATTCATTTATCTGTGTTAAGTTGAGCTCTTTAATGAGGGAAGGCAAAGTTAGGGCAAGAATAAAAATGTCACTTAGGTTCCATTGCTTATTAAGACATTCAGGGATTCTGAATCTTCCTCAACCTAGTTTCTGAAAACATAGTAAACCTTCAGAAATAAGATTCTGTTGACAAAATGCTTCTTTATTTCTAAAGTTTTCAATCCATTGCTCCGAGGGAGAGACAGAAAGAGAGAATCAGAGAGAAAAGACACAGACAAGGGGATAAAAAGCCAAATACCTGAACCTCAGAGGTTAACAACCAGGTTAAAAGCCTCAGGAATGTTGAAACTGAAACATTCATTAGAAAGCAGAGAAGATAGAGCTGTGGTATATTAGATGTGGATGTTAGCTTGTGTAGAGTTAGGTCTGGGGCAGTACGCTTGAAAGTGCACGAACGTAAATACACACCGGATGATTTTAAAGGCCAAAAGAATCTTATGGTCTGATGGTGCGGAACTTGAAATCTGCTTGAGCCTTAGGGCCATTGTGAAAACCACGAACCATTTAAATAGTAGTAACAATGGCTGCCATATATTGCGAGCATTAAATTAGGCAGTTATGCAGATGATTGAGTTCCTCATCAATCATCAACACCAGCCCTGCCAGGTGTTTTACTATTCCCATTTTACAGATGGTGAAACTCAGGTGAAGAGAGGTTAGACAACTTGCCCAAGGTGCCATAGGAGTCATTCCCTCATGCTGGACTCCAGAGCTCTTGCCTCTTGTGGCAGAGATGGTGATTTGTGGATTTCCCAGCCTCCCTGCTGGGAGACAGAGTTCCAGCCAAGTCACTGCTGTGACTTCCAGGGGGATGCAATTATGAGTTTATGTTCCTTATCCTCGTTCTCTCTTCTTCCTCCACTGGCAATGCAAAGTTTGTATGTTTTCAAGATGTCAGTGGTCTCAAGATAAAGGAACTTGACACCATTTATGAAAGTCACCAAGGAGATCCTCCCAACACACATTTGTCTATGATGTGGGCAACAGATAAGCCTTTGCTCTGTTAAGCCACTTACATTTCAGGGTGTATTTGTTACCAAAGCAGAGCCTATTCTATCCTAACTAATATACGTCACCGTTTTCTTTACCTACTTTAAATTTTGCTGTTAATACAGCGTGCCCTATTTTTTATTCTGACCCATGAAGGGTTAGTAGATAATAAAATAATCAAATTGAACATAATGTTATCTCTAGAAGTGTCCTCTAGAATAAGAGAATAACACAAGAAAACTTAGAATGGCAGTTTTTGCCTGAAAATAATGCCTTTGGGGCTATAGTCAAATTTGGGGGTTTAAGGGCCTGCTCATCTAATTTATGAAGAATCCATTTGATGTCTCTTGTTTCCATATGGCTCATGATCCCTTGTCAGCTTCACTCTAACCAGCCATCTATGAACAAGGATCAAATTGTGAATTAAACTAGTTCTCTTTTCCTTCAAATTTCCTTTAAAGGAAAGTCTGAAGTACTGTATATGCCTTGGCCTATTTGACTCCTCAACACTTCGTTTCAGGAGATAGACTTAATGGAGAGGAAATTTATGACAGACTGGTTCCATTAATGAGCATGTATAAGAGGTTGGCAAGGGGCACTTGGGTGGCTCAGTTGGTTAAGCATCTGCCTTCTGCTCAGGTCATGATCCCAGAGTCCTTGGATCCACCCCCACATTAGGCTCTGTGCTTAGCGGAGGGGGTCTGCTTCTCCCTCTCTCTCTGCTCCCCCCACTCCTGCTCATGCTTTCTCTTTCACTTATATTCTTTCTCTCTCAAATGGGTAAATAAAATCTTTAAAGAAAAAAAAAAAGAGAGAGAGAGGTTGGTCAGCTGTTACGTCCTGAATGGAGTAGGTCTAACTTACCTCCATCTTATAGATGGGGAATATGAGGTCAAGGAAGAGAGCTATTGGTTTTAAAGATTTATTTATTTATTTGAGAAAGAAAAAGAGCAAGAGAGTGAGGGGAGGGGCAGAGGGAGAGAGAGTATCTCAGGCAGACACGTGCTGAGCATGGAGCCCCATGTGGGGCTCAATCCCATAACCTGAGATCGTCATGACTTGAGCCAAAACCAAGAGTCAGATGCTTAACAGACTGAGCCAGGCTCCCCTCTGGAGGAGAGCTATTACTGAACTTTGACATCTAGCACCCTGCCCTTTGTTAGGTATTCTTTTTTTTTTTTTTTTTCAAGATGTATTTATTTATTTGACAGAGACAGTGAGAGAGGGAACACAAGCTGCAGGAGTGGGAGGAGGAGAAGCAGGTTCCTGCTGAGCAGGAGCCCAATGCCAGGTTCGATCCCAGGACCCTGGGATCATGACTTGAGCTGAAGGCAGATACTTAACAACTGAGCCACCCAGTCGCCCCTTTGTTAGGTATTCTGAAACCTGTAAGAAGAAACTCTCCCCAATTTTCCTGATAGGGAATGACCTTTGATTTCTTTGTAATATATTGATTGCTTGATTATAAAAGGCTAATTGTGCAAATGACGGATGCAGGGGAACAACTTCTCCCCAGGGAAATATCACGAATGGGATGTGAGAGTGGTAGCTGATGTAGAAATGACTACATGCAACATTAAGTTCAGCTGATCATATTAGGGTTCTGTTGGAAAATCTTAAGAAATACCTTTATGTCTTAGCACTTTCTTCTATTAATTCCGTCTATCATTCAGTGACATCTAGATCAGGAACACATAAAGCTGGACTTTTGATCTGAGATACTTTCTAGTCCGGGTTTCTCACTAATATCCTCACTTACATGTTTTAAACACATCCTCCCTCAGCACATATGTCCCCAGAAAGTAAACTTAGAATATATCTCCCGTAAATACTGATAGAAGTTGAATAAAGTTGTATGATTCATATATTCAGGGGGAGGAGATGTTTTGGGGAGAATATTGAAAGGATTAGGTATCCCCCCCCCCTGATATGGTTGTTGTTGCCATCAGAAACCTCAGGATTTGATTCTTCTAATAGACTTTATATATGTCACCTTTCCCTTCTTTTAGAGTTATGTTGGTCATTTAGCATTGAAATCTCAGTACCAACCTGACCATTATCCAAACCTCTGCTCAAGATTTATTTATTTAATAATTACCAATCCAGATTCTATGGCTGATTTATTTGACTGTATTTTTGATACATAATATGCAATCTAATGTTGATTTCGGGTGTACAACATTACTCACTTCTCACCGTGATAAGTGCAGTTACCATCTGTTACCATATAACGTTATTAAAATATTACTGACTGTATTCCCTGTGTTGTGCTTTTCATCTCCACAACTTATTTATTTTATAACTGGACATTTGTACCTCCTTAGCCCCTCGATCTAGTTCACCCACCCCTCCTCTGTGGCTGTTTAGTAACTGATCCTGGGTTAAAGGCTCAGGACATGGTACAGCTGTGTTAGGGGATGAAGAGGTAAATATGCTTCTTCCTTTTCTCTTCGTGAAGAGGTAGAGGCTTTTCTGGTTTTGATAGAAAGTAAAAGTTGTGCCACGTTGACAGGACAGATGAGGCAAGGCACAGCATTAACTGTTCCATCTGGTGTTTCTTAAGTAGGACAAACTATTCTTGGAGCTCTGTGAAGTGCTTGCTTCATCTCACAAGAGTTGGAAATGACTGGGCTTCTCAGTGAACTCAATAGGTGGGAGATGTGACTTGTAAAACTAAAGGAAGAAAAAAAATGGAGACATACGGCCTACAGAGAATAAATGTCTAGCAAATGATTCTGTTTCTACAAAAGCTCAGCAAACAGGAGGTTTTACGATAAGCACAGTTCTGTTCCCAATCCACAGACCTTATTTTTAATAAAAAGCCTCCAATTTCTCTTTAGTAATCCTCCCGAGATTACAACTGCAGTTTATCATTCGCGATGATAAGCTCACCAGTCACCAGGTTTTTAGCACCGGATTTGGGGAGGTGAGTAAAATTGAAATTTCAAAGCCACTATCTCTGCATGTGCCTCATAAAACTTTTGGCAACTGTCGCAGGAATAAAGCTTCCCTTCCATCCTCTTCCCTTGGCCCTGACAAAGCTAGAACATTGCAATGAGCTCTCTGTAACTGGATGTTCTGAGAAGTTATCTCAGCTTATTTCTCGTTTTTCTGTCTCACAACTGCTGTTTCAAGCTCGATAGAAACATTATTAGGTTGCACATATGTTTCTGATCAGGAGGTCCTTGAATATTTTGTTGGGATCACCGTCTTCTTATGTAGTTAAAAAGACAAGTTTAAAAAGACCCCTCCTGGATTGTGGCTTAACCTGATGAGTCATATTGATAATCAGGTCCAGTAACATTAGATTTTAAATATAATTTCCTTTGGTTTCTTATATCTGTATGTATTTGCAGAAAGAATCCATTTACCGTGGCACCAAAAACTTCAAGATACCTAGAAATAAATTTAACAAAAATTGTTTAAAGGTACATATTTTCCGAAGAATATAAATCTATACTGAAGGATACAGAAAATACTGAAAAACAGAAAGTTATAACATGTTTCTGATGTAGATGATCCAATATTGTAGCTATATCAATTAGTCCTGAGTTAATCTATAAATTCAATGTAATAATTATAATAAAGTTCCCAATTTGACTTTTGATTACCTTGAGTACCTTGATTATAAAGTTCACATGGAAGAGAAATTTCATAAAAATAGTTAAGAGAATGTTGAGGAGGAAAAAGAGGAAAGTGCCTTTTAGTTTTCTATTTTGGTGATTGTTGATACTGGCAACAATTTTTCGGACAGTTCAGTTTAATAGCAACTCATAACTTTTTTTAAATTAGTGCACCAATTACTTTTTGCTGGATTAAATCAAAAGATTAATGTCACACTTCATTGTTGCCTTCCTGGTTGAATTAATTCTATATAAGTCAAATTGCCCTTAAAATTTTATTAATAGGATTTTATGAGAATAGGACTATTGTATGCTTACTACAAAATAATGCTTTAAAGGTTTTATTCTTCTAATTATTTTACTGTAAAAATCTCTAAGGCTAAGAAGTCATAGCAGTTTCAATAATAAACTAAATATTGAAATTGAAGCTAAAATTATTTTTCTAATCTTCTGTACTCTCAGTGAGCCTATGACCAGAACAATTATTTTATTATTTTTGAGAAGAGTGAATCCATGAAAAAATGGTCATTCATTGTCATGCTTAACTATAAGAAAATTAGTCTGTCCCAGTTTCTTAACTCTGTGTCAGTAACATCTTATAAAAGGATTCAAGCTGAGAAACAGATGCAGATTTGTTGTCTAATTCTCACCTAATGGAATGATGGGAATGAAAATGAATCCATAAACTGCTTTGCTGCTTCCATGACCTATAACTTGACAGAAGGTATCCTGAAAAAAGCTCATGGTTTAAGAACATGATATATTTATGAAATGCTCTATTGTATGAAATCTTAAATTTCATCCTAGGCTGCTTCAATGAACCAGCTAAAAATGGGACAATGTGGTATTTGAAATAATGGATGTTTTACTAAAGATTCTAAGTCAGAGTCAAATTAAATCAAGCTGAGACAGCCTGATGTTCTTCTATATTAACTGAGTTTTTAATGATCACTGCGTTTGCATTAAAAATCTGTCTTGGGATGTGAAAAGATCATAGCCACCATCCTGTGAGGCTCAGCCTTGTGAGTAAAATACAGTTAATAAGGCAGGATATAGATTTGGGATTTGGGCCAGAATTATAGGTAAGAGGAACTGCAATGATGTAATTGTATTCATTCACTTATTTAAAACTATTGAGCACATGCTATGGGCTAGGCATCCTATTAGATATGGAGCTAGTGATGAGTAATATAAGCATGGTAACTTATTCAAGGAGCTTATAATCTAATTGATGGAGTAGAACATATTCCATTTCCTGTGAAAATTCCTTGTAATGTTGAAATAAGGTAACATCTGTAAAGTAACTGACATGCTGTAGCTAAGCAAATGTTAATTCTCTTCTGTTTTGTATTTTCATGTAGAGGAAACCTCACTATATTTAGTTGCCAAGAAGACTTAGCATTCAAGTGATACTGATTACCAATTGAATGTGGGTCATAAATAGTGTGAGTGATGCAGGGAAGAGGTCACAACACAAATGTACTCTCTGACTTGTGATCAAATAAGAGAGGGAGGCCTGTATCCACAAAAGAAAAGCAGTCATTGCAAAGGTAGACATTTCAGATCTATTACAGAATAATTCTGAGGGAGTAAAAGGGAGGACTTAAGAATGTCTTCTGACCCAGTCAACTGAATATAAATGATGATTTTCTTGCTAATATCAAAACGGTGCCCCTAGAGGTTGGTAGTTCAGATGAGAGTGAACTACCAAGTTTCAAGTTACTGGATTATTTATTTATTTAAGATTTTCTTTCTTGGGGCACCTGGAGGACTTAGTCAGTTAAGCATCTGCCGTGGGCTCGGATCATGTTCCCAGAGTCTTGGGCTGGAGCCCTGCATCAGACTCTCTGCTCAGTGGGAACCCTGCTTCTCGCTCTCCCTCTGCCTCCTTGTGCTCTCTCTTTCTCTCTCTCTCTGTCAACTAAATGAATCTTAAAAAAAAAAAAAAAAAATTCATTTGAGAGAGAGACAGAATGAACCAGGGGAGAAGCAGAGGGAGAGGGACAAGAAGACTCCACACTGAGCGTGGAGCCCGATGGAGTGCTTAATCCACAACCCGGACTCCATGACCAGAGCCAAAATCAGGAGTCAGATGCCCAACCGACTGAGCCACTCCGGCGCCCCACAAGTTACTGGATTATTTACATTTGCCCTCTGGGTTCTCTATTCTTTCAGAGAAGGCATTGCTTCAAAGAGAAATGGAAACTGAGGGATTATGATCAGAGAACGACTGAAGAGTCTTTAAACCAGAGGCAGTGTTTGTGCGGGATAGGATGAAAAGACTAGTAGGTTGACTAGAGATGTTCTAGGTTAAAAAGCAGAAAAATCCTTCAGGAGCAGTTACTACTGAAGACTTCAAGTTCTTTTACTCTAACTTGGCCCCTGTTTGCTTCTGTGGCTATACATACTCCTTGTGTACCACTTGGCAGCTCCAGACCCAGATGTCTGTCTCTGATCTGGGCTTGCTCTTACACTGCATAAAGAACCAATTTGCAAAACAGTGTTCATATCTTCTTGCTTTCATTTGTTTATTTAACAACACTGGGTTTATTGAGTTTTTACTAGGCACTCATACCAGACACTCTTCTAGACACAGATGAGGCATCAGTGAAAAAAAAAAAAAACAAAAAAACAAAAAAACCACAAAAATTTCTGTCCATGTAGACATTACATTGTAATGTGTGTGTAGGGGCTTGGGATAGATAGGACTACATAAACACGATGGTTAAACTGTATGGTATTTAAGATGCTGTTAAGTACTATGTAAAAAATAGATCAAGGTAAGGTAATCAGGAATGCTGGGTAAGGGGATGGTGACGTTGAGGTGATATTTGAACCAGACTTGAAGGAGCACAAGGAGCAAGCCTCAAGGATAGCTGAAAGGAGCATTCCAAGCCAAGAAAACAAGTGGAGAGGCCTGAGACATCAGTATGTTTGGTGTGGAAAAGATAATCCAGGAGGTGAACTTGGCCAGAGCAGGGGGAGAAAAGGAGACACTCATAATAAATGAGGTCAGCGAGGGACCAGGTTCAGATTTGTAGGGTTTTGGAAGCCACAGTAAGGCTTTTCAGTTTCCACTCTTGCCTTGACTATGGGTGGTGACCCTGATATTTTACGACCATTGATTGGTTGAACTTCTTTGAATGCCTAATGAGGGTCAGCTCCTAGGTTCTGACTTGTAAGAAGACGGAAAGAACTATGGGAGAAGAGGAGGAGGGTTTGTGGTCCCACAAGCTGATGACTGGCTTGAAGAATGCTAAGGCTGATTGTTGGTGTTTGAATATTGGTTTGTGATGGGATGTGCCCTCTGAAGGTGTGAATGTACCCTTTGTGCTGTAGGCGTAAACCTTCAGCATGAGAGGATGATCGGTCCTGCAGAGACTCCCAAACCAGGAGTTCCCAGAGAGGCTGTCAGTCAGGATATACTACCTCCACAACATCTGAAGATGTCATTCACTGTTTAGCGATTTAAACACATCAAATGCCACTTCTCGCTCAAGGGCTGTTTTTGAATTGTTTGATTTTGTGTAGTTTTAATTTTTAGTGGTTGGTTATCAAAATTTTCATCCATATTTTAGAATATTATCTACTGGTCTATTTTATTTAAAAAATCATAACCACATTTTAATGTTTTGCTTTTAAAATGAGGAATGGGGGGGGCACCTGGGTAGGTTAAGCCTCTGCCTTCAGCCCCGGTCATGATCTCAGGGTCCTAGGATCAAGCCCTGCATCAGGCTCTCTGCTTGGTGGGGAGCCTGCTTCCCCCTCTCTCTCTGCCTGCTGCTCTGCCTACTTGTGATCTCTCTCTCTCTGTCAAATAAATGAATAAAATCTTAAAAAAATAAAGTGAGGAATGGGAAGCACCATGATAAGAGAGGAAGATCTGAGGATTTTTTCTTTAATCCTAGAAACGTGAGAGACTTCCTCCTCCACCTCCTAACTCTGTAGGGGTTTTTCAATGATATCAAAACATATTTCTCATTCCAAACTTAGATGAAAAAAGGCAATTTCAAGAAGTCAGCCCTTTAGGGAGTGTTGCAGATTCACTAAGACTAAATAAAGCAGAACAAATAGCTGGAAACTTGAAGGAATCTGCAGACATATCTATTTCTTCATTTTTCTATTAACACTTGCTACTTTGGAGCCCATAGAAATCTTGATATTAATATGAAGTTGCCATGTGTTCCAGAAACAATGTTCAGACACCATAACTTACACTAATATTGAATTCAGAGGAACCAAATCTAGTGAGAGAAATATAAATGAATTAGTTCTGACCATGAGATTCAAATTATTCCTAAAGGGTTAGGTAATTTACAAGATGAGGTAATGTGTATGTGTCTTCGGTGACTTAGAGTACGCTGAGGTGACATGTTATCAACCCATATAAGTACAGATCAGGGCCAAGGAATCAGTTGCAGCTCAGAGATGCTGGGTCATATGATGCTGCGCAAAATAAAAACTGTGGCATTTGAAAGGGGAATGAGGCCAGAAGAAAGGGCATTTGCAGGGGAACATTTTAAAACACTTATTCAGAACAAAAATTTGTCCTACAAATTACTGTCTTCTCTATCTCAGCCTCCACTCATACTGCCAATTCTAGAGATTTGTCCCCTGTCTGATGGCCAGTTGTATTATGTTCTTCATTTCTGGGAAGGCTGACTCTCTTTATGATAAAACAAGTCCCACTCCTCTGAATATGGGGCTGCCGGTAAATGGAAAGGAAGCTCTCCTCTGAACTTAACCACCAGGGGGTAGTCTGAATCTAAGAGTTAGTGAATACACCAAACTGAGGTGGGTTTGGGAATTTGGATTTTTTGGTCCATTTTTGGTCTTCAGACTCTGAGAATCCAGTTTTTGGACTGCCTTCTACCTTGGGAATAAAGAAACTTCTCAAAGCAGTTTTGCCTAATCACATTTTGAGAGGGTTCTTGACTCCTTCCTCAACAACTGACTTTCCTACCCTCTGCAGTAGGGTAGGTCTAGGTCTAGCCCAGATCTAACCCCAGATCTTCAACCCTATCACCTTCAGAGTATGACCTTGAACCCAACAGGATTAATTTCTTGGGGTCATGCTAGCCTCAAAGCTTTCAAAGCCTAAATACTACACAGAAATCCAGAAAAAGCGATTAGCATTCTGAGTGGCAACCATTCTATCATTCATTTTGCCTCCTAAGGACATTTAAAATGTAGGTAGGCCGAGAAGCCAAATGTAACTCCATAATTCTAATTAGCATATGACTTTCAGTGTATCTGATTCATTCGGATGAAGTCAGTTTCATTTTCTTATTTCTTTTTTCTATTTTTAATTGAAAAAAAAAGTGGAAAGATAAAATTTTCAAATACCCTTAGAAGCTACAAATAAAGAGTAATATATATTTTTACTTCACAATTCGTCTCTCTTTGCTAGAGGTAAGTATTACTCACAGGTTTTTTTGTTTATCCTTCCAGGAAAAGGAAAAAAAAAAGTGTGTACAAAAACATACATGTATAACCCTCCCACTGTTTTGAAATCTCAGCATCTCGTGTACATACACCTCGCTTTGCCTTTTTTGAATTTTTTAATCTGGTATTTTTTTGGAGGTTATCTTTGAGAAAATGTCTTTGCTCTGCTGTGTGATTGTAAATCTAAGCAGAACTGCTTGGTCAAGGTTTATGTGTATTTTGATTTTTTGATGGATATTACCAAATTGCCTGCCAAGGAGGATGTCCCAGTTTCTAGTCTCTTTAACATATCACAAGAGTGCCCGTTTCTCCACACTATAGCCAATACAGCACTTGCAAAACCATGATCTTTGACACTATATTAGATGAAAAGTTATAGCTCACTGTTTGAATTAGTATTTTGCTAGTTATGTGTCAAGTTGAGTATCTTCTGACCTGTGTAAAAGCCCAGTTCTCATTTCCGTTGCTGTGCCACCTTCCAGTGTCTTTGAGAACAAGAACAACATGCAGCCTTTGAGATCAGGAATTCTATTGTCCTTGGTGTTGCCAGTGTCATCTGGTAGTTGCATGTAAATATTTTGTTATGAAACTCTGTTTAGAGGGAACGGTACTTTTGTTATTCAGTGTGAGAGAAACCTTTTACTTCCCATCCAGCAGGTACGTTATTAGTATTACAATACAGCATGACCTATGCTCTACAAAATGTTTGCACTTTCCCTTGAAATGAATTTTACTCTTTAAGTCAGAATATCCCTCACAATATATACATCATACACTGCTACAAATGGCCAAATTTATTATTGCCAACTTATATTTGACAGGTTTTTTTTTTTTGCAACATTATTTTAGTCTTAAGAAAAAGCAAATTGGTCATAATTAACATATAGAAATTTCTTTTTGGTAAGCAAACATTTTCATTCAGTATGATCTCTGGCAGTGTTTTTTATTTGAGCCGGTTGGCTTGTAAATACATAATAGACATTAATTGTGGAAACCGGGGGTCTGGCATTCTCTTACTTTGATAGAAGCTGCTTTGCATAGGTCGTATTTATTAGCTATTCTCATGACACACATTGTCTGTGATGAATGTGGAAATTTAACTGATAGTTCATAAGAAACAGACAAAAGGATGTGACTCTGTTTAGGGTCAGTCCATATGAAAAGAAATACAGTCTTTTTCTGCAAACCAAGAGAAACAAAAGTAAAGAAGCAAAGATGTTCTTATCAATATATAGTCAAATATTTTCTTAAAACTCTCTTAAATGGTTTTCCTAGTAAATAAGGAATAATAGCCTCAGGGCAGGGGAGATAAGATGGGGTTGAAATGAAACCGGAGCCCTAATCTCAATGTCTAAATAATCTTACATGTACAGGGTGCTATAATACAATGTTTTTGGCGAGAATTGGAATATTCTTGGCCATTTTTTTTTAAAGATTTTATTTATTTATTTGACAGAGAGAGAGAGATCACAAGTAGGCAGAGAGGCAGGCAGGGAAAGAGGGGGAAGCAGGCTCCCTGCTGTGAGCAGAGAGCCCAATGCGGGTCTCGATCCCAAGACCGATGATCATGACCTGAGCCGAAGGCAGAGGCTTTAACCCACTGAGCCATCCAGATGCCCCTTGGCCGTGGTTTTGAAGTATATATTAACAGTATATTCCCTTGAGGGAGCCTAAAGTTCTCTCACTTATTGTCTCCACCTGGGATGAAGAGACTTTAAGGTGGACCCCATGATCTCTTTCTGCTGGTGTTTACACCCCTTGTATATAATTCCCTCCCCTAAGTGTGTGTGTAATTGGTGAGTTGCTTCTAAACAAGAGAAGATGGCAAAGATAATGGTATGTTACTCCCGTGGTTGCATTATGTTATATGGGAGTTTTTCTTCTTAGCAGACTTGCCTGAAGACTCTGGCTCTGAAGCAAGCCATCATACTGTGGGCTGCTTATGTGCAGAGGCCCACATGGCAAGCAACCGAGGAAAGCCTGGGGAAGCCAAGGGCCTCAGGTCTGCAGCTACAAGGAAATGAATTCTACCAACAACTATGTGTGAACTTGAATAGAACTTCAAGGCTCAAAGGACACCAAAACTCTTGATTTCAGGGGCGCCTGGGTGGCTCAGTGGGTTAAAGCCTCTGCCTTCAGCTCAGGTCATGATCTCAGGGTCCTGGGATCAAGCCCCGCATCGGGCTCTCCGCTCAGCGGGGAGCCTGCTTCCTCCTCTCTCTCTCTCTGCCTGCCTCTCTGCCTACTTGCGATCTGTGTCTGTCAAATAAATAAATAAAATCTTTAAAAAAAAAAAAAAACAAAAAAAAACTCTTGATTTCAGCTTTTTTTTTTTTTTTTAAGATTTTATTTATTTATTTGACAGAGATCACAAGTAGGAAGAGAGGCAGGCAGAGAGAGAGAGAGGAGGAAGCAGGCTTCCCGCTGAGCAGAGAGCCTGATGCGGGGCTCGATCCCAGGACCCTGAGATCATGACCTGAACCAAAGGCAGAGGCTTTAACCCACTGAGCCATCCAGGCGCCCCTGGATTTCAGCTTTTTGAGACCCCAAAGCAGATAATCCAGATAAGCTGTTCCCAGACTCCTGACCCACAAAAACTAGGAGTCAAATGTATATTATCTTAAGCTGTTAAATTTGTGGTGATTTGTTATACAGCATAAGAAATAACACACCACTAGATTAAAAAAACACAGTCTGTGGCATATTGTATCTTTGTTCAAAATATTCACTTCCCTGTCCTGGGGGCAAAATTTCCTTTCTTGCTCCATTGGCATCATGTAATATGTGGTGCCCGTCCATCCCAACAGGAGGGTTATACTTTCTTGTCCTTTGAACTCAGAAGTGATCATTTGATTATCTTTGGCTGAAAGTATGTGGATGGAAGCAGAAACTTTAAGAGCCAGCTTGAGGATGTCCATCTTTCTCTTTTTCTTTCTTTGCTTAAGCACATCTGATCTACATTGGAGATATCATAGTGGTAACAAAAAGTAAACATTTCTTTTTATAAGCCACTGAGATTTTATATTACTGCAACATAATTTAGTCTTTACTTCTGAGGAGGAATAATTCTGTCAGGCACAATTGGGTCAAGTTATGGTGCAGAGTTTTAAAAATTTTTGTCTCAGTGATAGACTCTCTTTAGATGCCTTCCCTCATTGTATTATCTTCCTTTGGTGATTGCTTTGCATCTCATTCTGTGTCTGTGTCTTCTAGGAACCATCTGGTGCAATAGAACAGTCTGGAAATGGGTATTTTTAGGGCCCTGGTCTGGGAAGTCTTCTTGGGATTAGGACAGATTTCAAGGAGAAGGAAGGATGAAGTGTACTACTCAAGCTATTAGGAAAAGGCTCTTTCTGTGGGCTGACTTTTGCATCCTCCTTCTCACCTTTGTAGAAGAAAGATCTCAAAGATTAAGGTCAGTAAGGGATTCAGGGGCAAGGATTAAAGAGGACATTTTGTCTGCCTCTTGTTTAGAAAATGGATTCCCAAGATCATAAATGGTGCAGCCAAGTTCACCGAGGCAGGGAACCAGTCTTAGTTGGTAATAAAGAGTGTTTTTCTTTCAAAAATGTCCACAATGCTTTGACTCCTCAAGATGCAGCCATGTTAAGGGGCTGGCCAAGGATTTAGGTGGTTGTTTTTTTGTTTGTTTGTTTTGTTTTGTTTTGTTTTGAGATTTCTAGCATCTCTCTCTTTGGAGACCCAGTAAACATGCTGATGGCACTTAAATATTTAAGGACAGGACAATAGAGGAAGGCAACAGGATATGTTTCACTCAAATACTACCTTAAATTAATCATTTAATGAAGGACATGAAATTTCCAGAATTTGTGTTGTCTTGCCACAGAAGTATTTTACTGTGAAATAGGGTACAGAGGAATTTGTGCATTCATTTCTACATGATAGTTAACTTTAGCTTATGGTGATTTAGGATCACCCTGGAATCAGACTTCCTGGGTTTGAATCCTTAGGCTGCCATTTAATTTGCTTTGTGACTTTGGATAAGATTCTGTAACACTCTGGTACTCAGTTTCCTCATCTATAAAAGATAGCGCTCACCTATGTTTATTGTGAGAATTAACTAGTACATGTAAAGTGCCTGCTTGGTTAACCTAACCTACTCTTAGTATTACCACACATGCTTCATAATGGAAAAACTTCTGACCATATAATTGAAGAAGAGGCCTCATATATCCAAAGTAACATTTCATTCATTTTCACTTCTTTTCCTGTGTATCCAGATTGGCTATATCACACATGTATTAGAAGACCTGTAAAAATCACAGCTTTCTTTAAGCCTTCTTTCTTGTTATCATCCCCCCACCAGCTGTTTGCTCTCTAGCAACAAAGTTGGAACTACAGTTAAAATAAAATCCAGCTATGCTAATGAGGAGGGTAGTTTTTTTGCTTTAGATACAGTTACTTGCTTTCTTTGTACCAGCTGGTAGTGAGCTGACATTCATTTGTTGGCTATGAACTAAATGCAAGTGTTCTGACATGCACCATACCCATTTGTCATTAGCAGGTCTGCCTAGCTGCATGGCATAATACTGTTTCCTTCTTGAGCAACGGGCTTGACCTGGGAGCAGGACAGAATTGATAATTAATTGGTGCAGTCTGGGGAAAGCTAGCCATTAGGAGAAGGCAAACAATCTAAATTATAGCCTGAAGTAGAGTGTGAAAATCAGGTTAGATCCAAATGAGATTAAAGTTTGAGAAGTTTCTGATCATAGTGGACAGGTATGGATCAATAGGAGGCCTTAGGAAGGCCATGATCCTTGGTATTTGGTATCTAGAATATAAGAATAGAAGGTGTGGCTGAGATAAGAGGAAGGATCTAGAAGCATGGGCCAGCCCTAGAGAAAAAAAAAATCTCTATAGGAATTAAGAAAAAGGTCAGGACCATAATTTTCCAGGGTAGACAGCTAAGCCAAAATAGGTTCTGAAGTCTTGAGTGTATGGTAGGGGTGGATGGGGAAGGCTGTTGCTCATTGATCATTTTGGAACCAAGGACACTATTCACTCAGGGATGTTTACATATGCTAGAGAGAGGCTCAGAAAGAACCACCAGGAACAACTGCACTGGATCAGGGGCCTAGCTATGGCTGAACTCCCAAGGGAAAGACACTATTACTGGCAGCTTGGGGGAGCCCGAGAAAGATACAGCTTAAATCTTTTTTTTTTTTTTTTTGATACAGCTTAAATCTTAATGCAGTATTTTCTTTGCCTTCTCAAAGTATACCCTATTTTATTTTTAAAGGGGTCAAAGGCACAACCTCTACTATTGTTAGTGTCCAGCTGTTTGCTGACATGTGTGGAAATAGAAATTCGGAAGGAGCTGGTCCTTGACCTCATCAGCATGTATAATTTCACCTTTTTGTATCTAGAAAAGAATTTATGTAAATGCCCTTATCCAAAATTAGACTTGAATAGCATGTTTCTTTCTAACTAATTTTAATGTTTATTTAAGTAAAGTCAATTTAATGAACTAGTAAGGACAATTAACTGTTACCTAATTTGTAAAATCTTATTAAATTTACTTTGGGGATCTAAGGAAAATGGTGTTTAAATCCTAAAATCTTAAGAGTATGTTTTATTAGAATCTACATCATTATGATAAGGTTAAACTAGGATCTTCTTAGTAAAAAATAGAAATGATAGAATAAATCTAATGTCTTCTTTAAATGTTCACATTTTTATACATGAAGACATTTGTTTTGAATGGTAATGTATCAAAAAAGATTCTTTTAAGCTAATTGTTTTTTAAATGGAAGAGTTTTTTCAAAAGAAAATCATACCTTCCTGGGATGTGAAGCATTTTACTGTTTATTAGGGGAATGAAGAAGATTCAACCTCTGACTTGAGGATTTTTTCTTTCTTTGAACTTTTAGTAGGCATAAAAAGAAATGTATGTATGGCTATGCAAATGTAAGTGTTATAGCCAAAGTCTGGAACAGGTGATTTTTGACAATAGACAGCAAAATTTGTAATTAACTTAAATAGCTGGCTAAGAATCAAAGTGTCATACAGGAAAAAAAAAAAAAAAGATCTCTTATTGTAAGCCAAAGAATACTGCTAATAGCCAAATGCTCCATTAGTTGGCTAAACATAGATTTGCTGACTTTCAAATACATGTTGGTCATTAGCCAACTGAAACAACTGAAGTCAACATTATCATCTAACAAATGTTACCTCATTTGAAATTCAGACTATAGCTCATAACATTTTGGTGACAGATTGATTTTAAGTCAATGGGGAAATAGTTTTTGAAACACGCTAATGTGTTTTTCTCTTTTGCATTCCATGTACATGATCTTCTGACTAGTTAGTCTGATTTGTTCATTTACCTAATATATCAGTCTTTTAGCTTTAGATTAATAAGGTTTTGAGTAGAGAAAATAATTATGAAAGGTGGAATTTATCAAGAGAGAAAATGATTTTATTTATTTAAATGACTGGCTCAGTCGATAGAGCATGTGAATCTTGATTTCAGGGTTGTGAGGTCAAGTGTAGAGATTACTTTAAAAAAAAATCTTAAAAAGAAATAAAGTAATTTTAAAAATTCCTTTAGTGTAAATGTGCACTTTTGTTTGCCTATTCAATAACCAGTAACTTTTCTTTCTTCTTTCTAACAGACTGTGATTTGGTGTAATTACCCCACTGGGCCATGAGCCTTAAGAAAAATGTATGTCTGCACCAGGGCTGAATCATGACTAGTCTGAGCCGATTGCGGTATTCTAAAGATAGTTTAGGTATTGGCATTTGATATAATTCTGAAAATGCTGAGGATAATTCTGATCAAGGTTTTCATTGCTATAAAAATTATAAAAGCATCATTTTAGCAACTAACTGAATTCATGTATTGGCTTGTAATATACAAAATAATTATAGAGGAAGCACTGTGTATTAAATCTAATTACCCTTAAATAATTATTATTCAGGCAACAACCCCCCACCCACCGCCACCACACGCATGGACACTGAGGTACTCACTAGAAGGCCTAATAAAAAATAAGTGACATACAAGTGTTTACAAGAATGTGGGGCAACAGTAAACTCTTATATGCTGGTGGTGTATATTATAGTTCAATTTTAAAAAGTTTACAAAACAAATAACACAATAGAATTAAAAAAAGGACACAATAGAAGAAAAAGCAGTTATCTTCTGCTGCTAGATATTACTGTACCTGCCTGGGACACTTGGAATGGTGGTGGCTGTCATGTGGTTGTCAACTGGCTAAGGATGGCAGGGAAGAAAGATGTGGGGAACCTGTCCTCCTCAATGATGTAGTTGAGCACTGAATTAACAAACCTGAAATCAACCTACCTTGGGAATAATCATATTGGATAATGCCATTTCTTTACCATCTAAGCAGATTGAGTTGGCATTTTCTGCTAATTGCAGCCGAGGGCATTGCAACTGGTAATTGTTCATTAACATATCAAGAGCCACACATGACCATCTAGAGTATTGCTTCCATAATATAAAGAAGATAGCCCTATCATCATTAAGAAGGAGTGAGGAGGGTATAACATAGGGGAGATCATTTGAGAAAGGAGAGACTTAACCATTCTAGTGCAAGGAACTATGGGAGTAGAGGCGAAGATGAGATGTGGACTGCTCCTGACAGACTGAAGTCCTGGATACATGGAGGCATAATAGATAAAAAATGTAAATCAGAGCATCTTTTGCACCAATTTATATTTTATATCCTAGGCTAAGACTATACTGTAAAAGATGCCTAGAACTACTTGTGGGACGGTGCATCAGTGGTAGAGAGATGGTGCTGGCAGAGGGGGAACCTCAGAATGGCTCCTCTGAGCCACTTTGTTTTTCATGTGGTGGACATAAGAAATCCAAATCCCAGGATTCCTTTGAGGTAGGGAGACAGGAAGTTAGCCATGGGTTTGTTGGGGAGCTTGCCAAAAAAGGTAGTGACTGCAAGGACAAAAGAGGTAGTGACTATAGTGTCTACCTAGGATCTATGGCTGGCCTGAAAAGGTTTTGCAACACTGCTGAGAGCTGAGATGGGTTCAGGTCAGTAGAGAGGATCACCAGGCCCTGACCATGGTGAAGGAGAACAGGTCATGATTTAGTTCTCTAGTGTAGATACCAGAAATGGGTACTAGCAAGGGCCACTAGTGATGAGACAGATAAGGAGGTATGAGTATTTTAAGAGCAAAGGGTGCTGCATAGGGCACCTAGTACAACTCTTCCTGTGCCAACAAAGGATTCATTAAGCCATGCTCCACTGACATCTTGGGAAGACCAGGGAGAAAGTGAGGAAGTCTCAAAGGCTGAAAGAGACTAAAGACCCCTATGAGACCATCTAAACCAAACATTATGTTTTCTCTGTGTTTCTCTGACCCAGTTACAGATAGTTCTTGGTTTGAATCATGGGCCCATGTCTTACTAACTGCATGACTAAGGTAGATTATTTAAACTTCATGAACTTTAGTTGACTCCTGTAGAGAGAATGAGAATAATAAATTGTACACTGGGGCTATTGTGAGCATTACAAGTTACATATAAAGTACCAAACACAAACCAGAGTAGGTAGATTACTTTGACATGGGCCATATGAGCATGCTTTCTCTTGTGAAGACTAGGGTAGGAGTATATTCTTTCAGATGTTGCACACTGGGTGTATTAGCTCAGGTAGGAGACTTGTTAGTGGGGTGTCCTGTGAATTAAAGATCAGAGCAATGGTCACCCCTGGGTTGATCCATCGTGGTTGAACCTTGAAGTGAGAGTGACTTGATATCAAGCTACCTTTGTCTGGCTCTGCTGAAATCAAGTTATGATGGGTCTGGGACCTGGAAACAAGAACAGAGTTTTAAGATAAAGAGAAGAATTTAGCCCAGCTTTGGTGGGTTCGGGTTGCCTAGACAATATGAGAGGAGAAGAAACCTCAAAGGTAGTTGCATCCCACATGGGTCTTTCATTCCTCCATCATGAAGAAAATGTCCTTCAACTTCCCTCATACTTTAGTCCCTAACATGCAAACCCTATCCTTATTCATAATAACACCAACCTAACACCTCCACATATTTATCAATAGACAATATTTCAGTGTAAGAGTTGACTGACTTCTGCTTTCACTTTCTAGAAATGAGAATCTGGCCTAGTTGGGGTAGATTTAAACATTGGAATATTTGACCTAGTTTTCTGTTTTGTAAATTTAGTATGTGGTTTTGGCTTGATTGGGCAAATGGTGTCACTGGGACAAAGAATTAATTTTACTGTTGTATGTGTGTGTTAGGACTGCTATAACAAAATACCACAGTTATTTAAAACTACAAAATATTATTATAGAAACTAGAAATCTGAAATCAAAGTGTTGGCAGGGCCACACTTCCTATGAGATTCTGGGTAGAGTTTTCCTTGTCTTTTCCCAGCGCTTGGTGGTTCCTTGACACTCCTTGGCTTGCAACTTCGTTGATCTAATCTCTGCCTCCACCAGCCATGGCTGTCCATATAATGCCTATCTTCATGTCCAAATTTTCCCTGATAAGGACACCAGTCATATTGGATTAGGGCCCACTCTAAAAACCTCATTTTAACTTATTAGATGTATTAACAGCCTATTCCCCAAAAAGTCACTTTTTAAGTTACTGGGAAGTACCTTTTGTTGGGGGGAGTGATACAGTTGAACCTCTAACAGCTGACTCTTTGGCCCTGCAAAATTCATGTCCATCCCATATGCAAAATATATTAATTAAGCCTGCCCCAGCATTCCCAAAAACCTTAATCATTTCAACATCAACTCTAAGTCCAAAATGTCACTTAAACATCACCAGCTAGAAGTTCCAAATCTTAATATCTAAATCATCCAAATCAACTACAGGTGACACTTGGTTTATGATTCACCCTAGGGAAAGATTCTTCTCTGTCCATGAGCTTGTGAAGCCAGACAAGTTATATGCTTATGAAATGCAATGTTAGGATCAACATGGAATAGACATTTCTATTTCAAAAGGGAGAAATCAGAAGGACAAAAGGAGTCACAGAGCTGAAGAGAGTCTGAAATGCAGCAGGGCAAATACATTTTACAGTTCAAGAATCCTCATGGGCTTGATGCTGCTCTTCAGGCACAGAAAGATGGCATTGTCAACCCTTGGGTCTTGGGAGGTAGCCATGACCTCTGGAACCTGGGACATATATCTCTGTAGAGATAAATATCTCTGTAGAGAAAGAGAGGATATCTGTCTACCTATCTATCTATCTAATCTGAAGGAATTAGCTCACACGGTTATGGTGACTGGCATGTCCAAAATCTGCAGGGCTGAGTGGCAGTTGAAGACCCAGAGAAAAGTTAATCATGCAGTATTGAGTCCAAATGCAGTCTGGAGGCAGAATTTCTTCCTCTTCTGGAGATCTGTCTTTTCTTTTAAGACCTTCAACTGATTCGATTAGGCCTGTCCACATGATGGTGGGTAATCTGCTTTCGTCAAGCCTACTAATTTAAATCATAATCAATGGCCACAGTCACCAAACTGTGCAAAAAACCAAGATGCCCTTCAACAGACAAATTGATAAAGAAGATATGGTCCGTATATACAATGGAGTATTACACCTCCGTCAGAAAGGATGAATACCCAACTTTTATATCAACATGGACAGGACTGGAAGACATTATGCTGAATGAAATAAGTCAAGCAGAGAGAATAAATTATCATACGGTTTCACTTACTTGTGGAACATAAGGAATAACACGGAGGAAATTGGGAGACGGAGAGAAGTGAGTTGGGGGAAATTGGAGGGGGAGACAAATCATGAGAGACCATGGACTCTGAGAAACAAACTGAGGGTTTTGGAGGGAAAGTGGGTAGGGGATTGGGTGAGCCTGGTGGTAGGTATCAAGGAGGGCACATATTGCATGGAGCACTGGGTATGGTGCATAAACAATGAATTTTGAAACACAACAAAAATTAAATTTAAAAGAAAAGAAAATAAATCATAATCAGACTGAAAAATAGCTTCACAGTAACTTTTACTTGTGTTTGACCAAACCACTAGGCAGCATAACCTATAGCCTAGCCAAGTTGACACATAAAATTAATCATCACAAGTGTATAAAAAATTTTCCCTTTCTGATATTTTAACTTTTAATTGAGGTTGAGTCTAGCAAGGGAAGTATGATCTAAATTTTGCTATGCTTCCACTTAAGTTTGAAGATGCCCTCTCTATTCATTACAAAGAAGAAAGTACATAGAAGCAAGTAGCAAAATTAGAATCTTTTGCCCTTAAACTTTGTAGTCACATTAAAATAAAGTCTTTGTATATATGTGTGGAGCAGGGTGGTTAAGAGAGAGGCAGACTGAAGGAGAAAGAGTCAGAAAAAGAGATACACAGGGTGTGATTTGCAAGTTCTTAAAACAAGGTCTCTACATTTTCATTTCTCTTCAAAATTGAAGTTTAGGATTAAGTAGAGACCTTGGTGGGAAGCTGTGGATAGGTGGGACAAAAGACAAAGTACTGGCTCTGTTTTTTCTTTCATACTATGTAAAGAAAGCGAGCCATTGCTAATAATTCACCAGTCATTAATCTTCTAAGTATTAGAGAAGTATTCATAAGCAGTGCCATTGCTGTTTCATACAGAAAATGATTTATGTGCTTTGGCTTTCAGATGGGGTCAGTAAGTAGCGGAACAATGCTTTTTATGCAACTAGAAAAATATGATAAACATGTTTTTGAATATAACAGGGAGTTGTGAAAGCAATGAGAACTAGAGGAAATGTAATTCAAAAATTCTAGAGAGGGGCGCCTGGGTGACTCAGCGGGGTTAAGCCTCTGCCTTTGGCTCAGGTCATGATCTCAGGATCCTGGGATCGAGCCCTGCATCAGGCTCCTTGCTCAGCAGGGAGCCTGCTTCCCCCTCTCCCTCTGCCGGCCTCTCTGCCTACTTGTAATCTCTATCTCTCTGTCAAATAAATAAATAAAATTTTTAAACTAATTCTAGAGAGGTAAGCTGTATATTACTGACTTTTCTTTGAGAGCATTTGGTGATTCAGGATGTAAGGTAAATATTGAGCATGACTTTGGTGGAGGTATTCTAATAGGAGGAATGGAAATCAATATGGTCATAAGAGAGGAAGAGGCTGGGCTGGAAGAGATAGTGAAATCTCTACTAATCTCAGTGTCTCAGGAGTCAGTGTCCTATGGGAGAGAGAGGGCTTCATCAAACATACAGCTGGTCTCCCCTCAAGTAATTTGCAAGAGGCAAAAGAGCCAATATCTCTGATGGAAAGAACTGAATATTTTGAAATATTTCTGGGAAGAGGAAACAGACTTGACAAACTCTGAGTCATAAACCCAGAAGGGTAATTAACCTGAGAAATAGGGATAAATAAAGGGTGGATTGAGTCTAATTAAATTTGCAACCCTGTTCTGTTTATTGGATTCTGGTTATTAGACCCTTAACCTATTTGCCTAACAGAAAAAGATCAACCTTCTTTGGTATAAAATAGTATCATCTGAGGTTTCTAAGGTTCTTTCATACACAGTGTCCAGCATACAGTAACAAGGTAAAGGACATGTGAATAGAAAATAAATGTAGTGCCACAATGATACAATGTGTAGTTACCCAAAGAGAACTATAGGGGTGCCTGACTGGCTCAGTCAATAGAGCATGTGACTCCTGATCTTGACTCTTGGGGTTATGAATTCCAGCTCCATGTTGGGTGTGGAACCTACTTAAATTTAAGAAAAAAAAAAAAAAAAGCACAACTACAAAGTAATAGGATTAATATGTTAAAGAGAATAGAAGGAAAGATGGACAAAATTAAAGATATCAATAGAGAATTGCTGTTTATGAAAATATAATGCATATCTTAGAGCTGAAAAGTATAAAATCTGAAATTAAGAACTCATTAGAGCAGGCACAGAAATAGAGAACTAGTGAACTCAGTGGCAGGTCAACTAAAATATCAATGTCTGTCTATCTAATATGTATATAATTGAATCTGAAGCAGAGCAGAAGTAACAACAGTTGAAGTTAAATGATAATATTCCAAAAATGGTACAAGATTTTAATCCACAAATTCAAAGAGCAGAGAAAATTGTATGGAGCCTAAATACAAATAAAACTGCAGCTCAAATAGGAAATTGACTAAAAGTTCGAATAAGGCTGAATTTTCAGCAGTTACCATAGAAGTCAGAAAATAAATGATAAACCATTTTTAAATGATAAGAGAAAGCAATTACAAGCCTAGATTTCCATAATTTGTGAAAATATCTTGCAGAAAGAAGGTGAAATTTTTTTCAGACAACAAAAGTTGAGGGAATATGTCACCAGCAGACACATTCTATGAAAATTCTAAAGGAAATGTTTCAGTCAGGAAAGAAATGGTCACATAAAAACAAAAAAGAAATAGACTCATAAATATAGAGAACAAATGGTAGTTGCCAAAGGGGAAGGGGTTGGGGTATGGGTGAAATGGGTAAAGGATATTGAGAGATTAACTTCCAGTTATAAAATAAAAAAGTCACTGGGATGAAAAGTATAGCATGAAGAATATAATCAGTATTTCGATAACTTCATATGGTGATGGATGGTGACTATACTTATCGTGGTGAGCATTTCATGATGTGTGTAATTGTTGAATCACTGCACTGTACACCTGAAACTGATATGTCAGCTATACTTCAGCTTAAAATTGGAGAAAGAAAAAAGAAATGGTCATAGATTGAAGCACAGAAGTTCAAGAAGGAATGAATAATAATGGGGTACCTGGGTAGCTGAGTTGGCTGGTCTCAACTTTTGGTTTGAACTCAGGTCATGGTCTCAGGGTTGTGGAATCAAGCCCCACATTGGGCTCCATGCTCAGTGGGGAGTCTGCTTCAGATTCTCTCTTTTCTTTTCCCTCTGCCCCTTCCCCCACTTGCACATGCTCTCTCTCTCTCTAAATAAATAAAATCTTAAAAAAAAAAAGGAATAAGGAGTACTGGGAAGGGTAATTATGCAAACAAATGCAAATAACAGTGATTGTTTAAAACAAAAAAATGTTTTGAGGCTTAAAAAATAGTAGAGGTCAATATAACAATAGTAGCACAAAGGGCACAATAGTAGCACAAATAAATATAACAAATAGTAGTACAATAGTAGCACAAAGGAGTAAGAAGTTAACTATTGTAGGGTTATCATATTGGGGGAAGTGGTAGTTGTACTAATTAATCCTTCTTGGATAGATGAAGTATGTTTAGTGTAATCTCTAGGAGAACCAATAAAATCAATATAAAAATGTATAACTGAAAATGCAATAGAAGAGATAGAATAGAAAAATTAAATAAATTCTTGGTTCTTAAAGAAAAGTAAAGGAATGAAGGACCCCTAGAATAAATTAAAAGCAAATGGTAGGATGGCATACTTAAGTGCAACTATATAAAAGTTACACTAAAGGTAAATGGACAAAATATTCCAATTAAAAGGAAATGTATTAAAAAATATCCAACTTCATGCTGTATAAGATATGCAGTTTAAGTATTTAAGTATAAGGACATAGATAAACTGAAAGTAAAAGTATGGGAAAAAGATATGCCATGTGGTCACTAACTGAAATTGTTGGTGGATAGACTTTAAGGAAACAGTATTTATAGAGATAAAGGGGAATGTTTCATAAAACTAAAATGATCAATTGTCTAGAGAGACAGACAATCCTAATTTTGTGTAAACTTGTTAAGATTGTCCAAAACATAGATACACAAAAACTGACAGAACTAAGAGAAGAAATAGACATATCCACACTATAGTTAGGTGTGTTAATAAATCTCTCTAGGTAATAACAGAGTGGAGAAGACATAACGTCATCAAGGACATGCAAAACTTCAGCAGAATAATAACCAACTCAGTCTAAATGGACCTATTCAGAATACTGCATCTGGGCACTACGGAATACATATTCTTTTCAAGCAAACATAGGTCAAAATAGACCTTATGCTAAATAGTACAGTAAGTGTCAACAAATTTCAAAGGATTGCAATCACAAAATATGACAGACTACAGTGGATTAATCAAGAAGCCAATTACAGGCGTGCCTGGGTGGCTCAGTGGGTTAAAGCCCCTGCCTTCAGCTCAGGTTATGATCCCAGGGTCGTGGGATCGAGCCCCACATCAGGCTCTCTGCTCAGCATGGAGCCTGCTTCCTCCTTTTTCTGCCTACCTCTCTCTGCCTACTTGTGATCTCTGTCTGTCAAATAAATAAATAAAATCTTAAAAAAAAAGCCAAGGACAGAACAATAATGAGAATATTTATTAATGCTTAAAAAATTAAATATCACATTTCTAAATAATCCATGGAAAAGAAATAATAAAACTAAAAAAAAAAATTGAACTGAATAATCTGAGACCAGTTAAAACCCATTGGAATGCTGCTAAAGTAGGACTTAGAGGGAAATTTAAACCTAGGAAAGTGTAAGTAGAAAAGAAAAAAGATTAGGAATTAGTAATCTAAGTTTCTGTCTCAAGGAAATTTTGAGGAAATGTGATTTCACCTCCTCTTGGGGGGAATTTAAATCATCTTTTTAAATATAAAAATGATGGGTTTATCAAGAGATCTGTTTCCAGGGGTAACTATAGTACTTTAAATACACTTTGAAACATTTAAGATTGAAAACACATTAAATAATAATGGCATTAAAGTAATCATAAGGGCAAGTCAGGTATAATTATAAAGTGAGTTAAAATTCAACTTTAGTGTAGTAACAGAACAAGAAAGAAAATGTAATATTCAACATGTAACTCTCTCCATGGAATTTGCATAGGTGATGGATGCTAGTCCAGTAACAACAGCTTGAAGCAGATATGTCCAGCTTTGTCCAGCTATGTCCAGGAATTTTCCTTCTGGTATGACTGGAAAAAATTTGTATGTTCTAGGCAGGAATACTTATATGCCTAAAATTAACTTTTAAAATAATAATTTTAAAGTAATAAGTTTAAGTAGGATGTGGAAAAAGGCTGAAATGATGAAAAGAAGATATTGAATAATGGGGGGAATGTCTTTTTCAGTGCAATATTTGTTCTCTCCAGCATGATTATAATTTATTTATCTCTTCCTTTTCTGTTATCTCTTTGTAGATTCACAACTCAGTATCAAGTTCCCAATACCTTACTTTCTTTTCTGCTTTCACTTTTTAGTGCCTTAGGCTTATTTTTCTTGCTAGATCAAGAATAATAAAGCAAGACTATGGTAATTGCAGGTTTTACCTTTCTCAGAAAGTTCAGGATGATAAGATCAATCATCAAGATTTTTATTTGCATATTCTGTTCTCATCTAGCAGTACTGCCCTTTGATCTAGGCAAGCATGGCATCTCTTTCTGAGGCATAGACCAGGGACCCTGAGCTTTTGAGAGTCTTTATCAAAATTTTCTAAGTCCCCTTTCAAAGCCTGGGGCTCAATAGGACTACCAGTGCCTTCTAGATGAGGCAGCTCAGGAATTTTTATAAGTCCTGGTTCCTGCTTTCTCCCTTTAGGACGCTCTCAGACCCTCTATTCTGTAAGGATAGGTTAACCAGATGCCCAGAAATATTCGGGGATTTGGTCCTATGGGGTCATCCTTGGGTCCTCTGGCCTGGAACTGTTTCCCGAAGAGCAGCCCAACAGGCTGCCCACCATGATATTGGGCAACAAGAATGGAGATAATCTGTTGGTTGGGTGACTCTCATATCAGAGTCAAGATGGGTTTAGAACTCTGGGCTACTAGTGTTCTACAACTTACTCTTTAGCTTGAATCACTTGTATGAATCTGTGCATTAGGTCTGACTCCTCCTTGTTCTGACCTGACTGCACTGCCTCTGATCAACATTTCCCAAGGGATGGGGCCACTCAGAGGACTTTGAGACTTCTCTTGCCTCTGATTAATGTGCCATCAAGCATGCCTGGGCTGGTCTTTGGCCATGCTGAAGACAGGGGTGTGTTGTGGTCAACATTGAAAGTGATCACTTTTTATGAATGATATGATTACTCTCTTATACTTAAGAGACAAACTGGTTGGAAGGTATATTGCCTTATGTTTATGCTATAAAATTGAGAACAGTAAATTTATCAGTCTCAGAAAATTATCATTCACATTTTTCTGCATACTGTGACTAAAACTCCCATTTATGGTTATCATCAAGGAAGCACAGTAACAACCTTTGAGGAGTCATTGAAAGTCAGTATTCATGGGAAGCATGAAGGGTGATGAGCTGCCATGACTAATGATATAACTAGCATTACATAAGTAATATTTATTTATAAGAGGGAACAAGATCTATGCTGTTTCCCTATAAGCATGTTCTGAAGAGCCATGATATAGTGGATAATAACAGCATTATTACCTTTTCCTTACAATGGGATATGTAAAATTAGACAGAAATGACGTATTTAACAGGAATGACATACTGAACAATAAAGAACATGACGGAATGGTTCTTGGACTTAATAGGAGTAGATGGTACCTGAACACTATGAAGAATCTTCTCTTGCACTGAACTGAAAATAAAAGAAAATTAAGTACTCTTTCACTCATATTTAAAAATCTTTATTGATAAGTAGCCATACCTCACATGGACCTATACATTTTATAATGCATTTTAAATAAACTTGCTTTTATAAGCAGGGAAGCTCTGGCTGAGAGAAGCAAAGAAGACTTTGGAGTTGATGGTTAATTGCCTGGCCTCTGGGCTGCATCTGTATTCTGAGTCCTGGGGACAAAGTAAACCAGAAAGGGCATACCTAAGATAAGCTAATACTGCTGTGTTGCCAGGGTGGCGGTGAAGAATTGTCACTCAGAAGAGCAAGATTGTAACCAGGAAAAGAGCAGTTTGTTTCAAAGACTTAATAGGGTGTCAGGCTAGAAATGTAAGAACTAGTGATAAAGCTGATGGTCATAAGAGTTGGAAGCAGGTTGTGCACTGTGATGGGCTGTTCATTTGCACAGTTCAGAATAGACAATTAATAGCTCCATAGGCTCTATGAAAACTCTTTTATGTAGGATCTGGCTGATAGATGGAGCAGAAGAAATACCTTAGAGAAACAATTATCAATTCAACCTGGGACTTAAGACTGTGTGCCCCCTAAAGGCAGAGACTGACTTCGATTTCTCATTGGAATCACATGCTTTATCTTCATGCCTAAGATACAGCAAAAGCTTAGGAGATGCTTGTTGGATGGATGAATAAAATCACTCAATAGAAAGAATGAAGTTTTGTCATTTTGAGGATTGGAAAAATGCAGAAGCCACATCTACCAAAGCTGCCTTAAATTCCCATGAGAATATTTCCTTCTACTAACATTGGGGGGAAAGTGAGCTGATATAGTCAAATTGGAGTGTGACTACAACTGGGTCATGAGAGACAGATCAGTACTAGGGCACTGTCCTGAGGGAAAGTTAGGGGTTTGTTTCTCCTGAGGGCACGCATTTCCACACACACACATACATGCAGACACACGCACACGTACATGCATGCATAAAATTGAATCCAGAGACTCTTGTAAGAGGTGATGTAGTCTGTTACTATTAGTCAGACCATAATTTTTATTGTCTCAAGACATAAGAGTTAACTACAACTTTCTGTTATGGTCTTCCTTATGTTCCTCCCAGAGAGTGAACAGATCTAATTCCATTAGTAATTCCCCTGTTTTCCTGATTCTGTTGATAAGACAGGATCATACAACTTCATCTGGTCTGACATCTGCTTGTCCCCATCTGCATTTCCCTGAAGTGGGAATAATCTTGTTCTCTGCAGTGCTTTGTATGGCTGGCTTTGTAGATGTGGCATAGGAGACCTCGCCTTGGGTTGTGCTGGTCGGTAGGTCTGTTATCATTTTGAGTTGGAATGAGTACTTATTTCCTATAGGATGGAGATAAAGAGTGGCTGCTTGTCTACTCTGACAAGGTGTTTAAAAGAGAGAACTATAGAGAAAGGAAAGTCAAAAAATGAACTAATTTGCATGCTAATTCCATCTGCCCCCATACACCTATTTCTTTACTGGTGGTAATTATGGGTTATATCATCTTGGTGATGTTTTTAAGTTGATTTATGTTATCAGAGAGTTAGTAGATGCTTCTATTTTATGTTAAAGATCTCTTTGAGGGTGCATGTTTTTCCCAAATGTACCTTAGATGGCATATAGGGGACATGCCACTCTCTGTAGCCTTTTGCCAACTCTTTTTTAGTCAATCTTTCATGACCCTTCTTCTCACTTTTTGGGTTATTTTTAAGATTTTATTTATTCATTTATTTTAGAAAGAGTGGGAGCATGCACGAGTGGGGGAGGGGCAGAGGGAGAGGGAGAGAATCTCAAGCAGACCCCCTGCAGGGCACAGAGCCAGATATAGGGTTCTAGCTCATGACCCTGAGATCAGGACTTGAGCCAAAACTAAGAGTCGGAGACTTAACTGACGGAGCCACCCAGGTACCCCAACTGTTCACTTTCTTTATGTGAATCAGACTAAGTCTTCTATCCAATGCACCAATTCCTTTGCTGTCTTCATTTGGCATCCACCCTCTTCCCCCTGCTCCCCCCCCACCCCCCACATAGCTCCCTAGGTTTGATGTAAATATATAGGTGTACCCTGGAATTTACAGAAATTTTTGAACACTACAGAGAATAAAATGCTCAAATCACTAATCGAAGAAATGCAAATCTAGATTACCTCACACCTGTTAAAAAAACTATTATAAAAAACAAAAGACAAATGTAGGTGAGGATATGGACAAAAAGAAGCCCTTGTATACCATTGGTGGCAGTGTAAACTGGTTCAGCCATTATGAAAAACAGTATGGAGGTTTCTCAAAAAATTAGAAATAGAACTACCAGGTGGTCTAGCAATCTCACTTCTAGGTATATAGCCAAAGGAATGAAATCAAGATCTCAACGATATATCTGCACCCCCACGTTCATTGCAGCAGTATTCACAATAGCTGAAACATGGAAATCACCTATGTGTCTGTTGATGGATGAATAGATTAAAAATGTAAATGCTTACAGTGGAATATTATTCAGCCTTAAAAAGAGAAGGAAATCCTGCCATTTGCAACAACATGCATGAACATAGGCATTATGCTAAGTCAAATAAGTCTGTCACAGAGGGACAAATACTGCATAATACCACTTATATGAAGAGTCTAAGACAGTCAAACTCATAGAAGCAGAGAGTAGAATGGTGGTAAACAGTGGAAGGAGGAAATGGTGAGGTGTTAGTTAGTGGGTACAAAGTTTGTTATGCGAGATGAATAAGCCCTAGCGATGTACTATACAACATAGTGCCTCCTTGATAAGACTGTACTATGTACTTAAAATTTTGCCAAAGGATAGATTTTATGTTAAGTGTTCTCATCATACACAAAAAGAGGGTAAGAGGAAACATTTGGAGCTGATAGGTATACTTATGGCATAGATTGTGGTGATGATTTCGTGGATGTATACTTCTTTCCATCTCATCAAGTTATTACATATGTATAGCTTTTTGTATGTCAATCATACCTCAGTAAAGTGGTTTGTAAAAAAATAGAATGCTGGGAAGCAGTACTGAAGGGCACCGTCCTTAGGCGGTGGGGTATATAATCCCTGAACACGGAAATTGTCATACATAGTATCTGTGGCTTAACTGGCAGCAGCCAGCCACAATCCTTGCTCAGCTTTTAGTTATATTGAACCTGGACTCCAGCCTTAACCTTCTGTGTTGACAATGAGGGCCAGTATGCTGTTTGTCACTCAAAGACAGTGCAAAAACATGTAGCTTCATGTTTCTGTAATGCTATCAGAAAGCACTTAATAAAGAAAAAAGGCTGTTTTACCTTCATCTTGATTGTAAATTATGATCTCCAAAGAGTGTGCTGGATTTTTCTAACCAGAATTGATGGGAATATTAAGATTTTGATTCCATTTTAAAAACATTCTATTTTTTAAGTTTCTAGTAGTTCATTCAAATTTAAAATTCATATACATATTAGGAGGGTTCTCTTTAATAATTTACTATAATAAAATTCTAAGGTATAATCTACATCCTCTATTTGTTTTTATCTCATAGTCAATACTTTTATTTTCTATTGCTCTCATTTTGTGGGCCAGTATTGATTGCCCTCTTCTTTTACTTCCCAGTTGCTTCAGAGTTCTCCAGAGACTGGCCAGTGTGCTTTTGGTGCCTCCTTGGTGTTCAGCTCCAAGGCCATCTTTTGAATCTGACTCAGAACTCAGGAGGGATGTTACATGTCTACTTGTAGAAAGCTAAGGTAATGTGTTCATTCTTAGAACAGTAGGATTAATGATGTAGATTACTCTAGATGGTATCTTAAAGAACCTGAAACAGTCCTGTTGCTCTTATACCCTATCCAAATAGATTTTTTTTTTCCTGATAGGATAAAGCCCATTGGTCTTTTCCAATTTCTGGAAACAGAAACTTTAGCTAGGATACTTTCACCCTCCAATTCCTAATAAATTACAAGCAATGTTATTTAAAGCAGCATCTTGAAATAGATATATAAACTTGGCAGGCAATAAAGTTAACATTTCTTGAAACTTTGTTTTGAACCAAAACCTAGACTAAAGGTATTCCATGGATTAAATAATTTATCCTTTATTGGGGCGCCTGGGTGGCTCAGTCAGTTAAGCGTCTGCTTTCATCTCATGTCATGATCCCAGAGTCCTGGGATCGAGTCCCTCATCCGGCTCTCTGATCAGTGGGAAGCCTGCTTCTCCCTCTGCCTGTTGCTACCCCTGCTTGTGCATGTTCTCTCTCTCTCTGTCAAATAAATAAATAAAATCTTTTTAAAAATTTGTCCTTTACAGTGACTTTATGTGTAGATACTCTTATATGAATTTTACAGATGAGCAGATTGAGGGTTCAAGAAGTGATTTTGCCTATGGAAGACAGGTATTGAGTAGTAGGGTAGGGGTTCTAATGCAGGCAGTGTGACTTCTTAGCCACACTCCTATTGACTGTGCTACGTAGTTATCTTGAACTGGTGCCTGAGACTAATTTCCCTAGTGGATTAAGTAACTAGTAAAATCATGAGAAATCACTTAACCTAGCTGTGTCTCAGACTCTATTACAGAGAGGATTGGTCAAAGCATTGATTTTTTATCTCTCTCAGTGTTATAACTGTATGAGGTATCCTAAATTAGAATCCTCGGAATTTATATCTGCTCTTCTAGAAAATTCCTGCCACACCTAGTATCATTTAGTTGCTGGATATGCTACTATGTGTGTTTTAGAACTAGAATATAGTACAGACCCTGGTGAAATGCCACATGTAGATGTATTACTTTGACTGTTTCCTTTCTTTCCATTGCAACTGTTCTCACAAAGCATTTATTTAAAACCATGGAAATAAGACTGTAATATGTAGAGTGTGAGTATACATGAGAGAGTGAAAAAGTATAAGAAAGTAAAAGACTGTCTCTGAGAATGCAAGAGAGTTGGGTATATAAGAGTATGTAGGAGTGGGTGATAATGTGTGAGAGTGATAATGTGTGAGAGTGGAAGAGTGTGAAGCTGAGGGCGTAAGAGAGAATGTATATGTGAGAAAGTGTATGTGAGAAGGAGTTCACAGAAGGTGTAGGTGAGTGTCCAGTGAAGGGTATGCACAGGAGTAAAACATGAATCTAGCAGAGAATATGGAAAGTGAGGGGGTGGGAAAAACACATGTAAGAAAATGTTTGACAGATCGCGGATGTGAGAAAAAAATGGAGAACGTGTGTGAACATGAGTATGTAAGTGTGTTTGTGAATGAATCTTTGTGTGAATGTGTGTGTGAATGTCTCACTAATTGGGCACAGGGATTTTCCTGAGTGCTAGAGGCCATCCCCATGCCCTGCAAACAGGCACACACACCCTGTATATGTTTCATCATTCTACACTAGGTCACATAGTCACCACTCACTATAAGGGGTGCCTGGAAAATGAGTACCTGCCACAGGAAAATGGATTGACACAGTGACTTATATGAATCAAGATTACACCCCAGGGTTAACAATATTGCTGCCCTGAAACAAAGGCTTTTTTCTTCTTCCATAGAGGTAAGGGATGGCCTTTGGTTTGTCAGTGAGCAGAATGTGTCACAATAGAAATAACCATTTTGGGGAAGGATAGAAAAGTATCAAGATGTAGGGTGTGAGTTTTAGTTCATGATATATTCTCGTGCATTGTTCGAATCTTTTATATGAGCATGCAATATTTTTATATTTGATAAATATAAGAAAAAAGCCTCATAGTTTCTTTTAAGTTGGTGAGTGATACATAAGATCTTTAATTTCTCTTCTGAAGCATACACATCTTCAATACTAGTTCTGCTACATTCAATTATATTTTATGTACTTTTGTTTTGGGTGGGAATCAAAGGTAATGATTGTTTTTCATGTTTGGGTTGATGCCAGGACGGAGATAAAGTAAATGTTATAAGGCCCAGAGTAGAGAACAGAGATTCAGTTAACAGTTAAGAAAATCCAGGGGTGCCTAGGTGGCTCTGTTGGTTAAGCACCTGACTCTTGGTTTTCACTCAGATCATGACCTCAGGGTCATGAGATGGAGCCCCGCCCCCACCCCATGTGTGCTCAGCGGGGAGTCTGCTTGAGATTCTCTGCCTCTCCCTCTCCCTCTGCACTCTCATGCATGCACTTGCGCCCTCTCTCTCTAAAAAATAAATAAAATCAGGAAGGAAAGAAGGAAGGAAGGGAGGAAGGAAGTCCAAAGGTAATGGTAACAATGAGAGGCCAAGTACCTAGGAATTTGCAGTTGTCTCAGAGAAGGTACCAAACTTACAACTTGAATTAACATTAGACACATCTTAAGGAGTGGCATCTGTGTTACAAATGATGGAATAAAAGCCCTGTCATCCACACATGGGACTCATCTCTGTTTATTGTCTTGATTCCAAATACCTGGGTGGCTACAGATCAACATTTCATTTTCCCCGATTTTTAAAAAAAATTTATTTTATTTTTTTCAGTGTTCCAAAATTCATTGTTTATGCACTACACCCAGTGCTCCATGCAGTGCGTCATTATCCCCGATTAACCTAACTTTTAAAATAAGACCCAGGTCAAACAAAGAGTATTTTGTTTTGATAAGAAGTATCCATGCCTTTTCACATCTTCAACCAACTTCTCTGGTCCCTACTATTTTTATGAAACAGTGTTGCTGTCAAGAAGTTAGTAAAGAAGAAGATTTTGCCCCTGCATTTGAACACAGAGCAAGTATTCAAATATTCTAAGGGGCTACCCAGGAGACATACCAAACGATGAGCCTATAAACATTCAGAAGATGAGTATTTCCCAACAAGCTGGGGAAAGTCAGAGACCACTCTATCAGAAAAAATGCTCATATACCTATTTTTAAGATTTCATGTTTCTTGCATCCCTAAATTTTAAATTGCAAGAAACAACCCATAAGATTATAGATAACTACTCTTTGAATATGTACTCACAGGGAAAAGTTGCATAAGATATTTTTACATTAAAAAAAACTATATAATTCATTCAAAACATAGCGACTAGCAATGAACTCTGTAAAATTAACAGTAAAAACGTTACTTACTGTTGTGAACTCCACCAGTTAGGATTCTTGCCAGCTGCTAGTATAGCCTTCAGGCTCTTCCTTTCAGGATAGAAGGATTATGTGACACATCCTGCTCCCCAAGGAAGACTTGGGCAAAGAGTATATCATGGAATTCCTTTCCAGAAATATGTTGTTAGAGAAGGGGGGAGGTATTCCTGGGACTTGGGGGGTTCAAGTGAAGCATAGCTAAAGCCTTATGTGGGAATGACAGATACTAAGTGAGACCTGCTGTTTTTGAAGGCGGGAGGGTGGGTGGAAGTGGGAGGGCAAATGCAACACCTAGTGTGGCCCAGGAGAAGAAAGGAGACTCCTATAAGAAGGGCATGCCTTATAACACCAGAACTGAGCAAGGACTGAGAATGACTTTCTTCTTTCTAATGGGCTTTGTTTGCTTGCTTGCTTTGTCAAATAAAAGTATTGCACCAACATGGACTCTTACTGTTTTTCCATAGAGAATGTGTAATAGTTCAAGCATACTATGGGTTAAACAGTTTATAATGCAGTATACTAGTTAACCTAGAAATCAGTAACATTAGGTCTGTGGGTAGGTGTAGTCTGCCAACAGCTGTAATAGAAATGTGTTCTTAAATACAACTAGATAGTAAGTCAGAACTGCTTGTAAAAAACACAGTAATTCTGAGTAACTTATGTTACACATAGTCCATTTTTAAACTCACATAGTGATTCTAGGTCTGTAGAGGCTTTAAAAATACTGCATGTATTTTGCTTTTATTCAAGATGTATATTTTACATGGTAGAAACAATTTAGAGTGCTGGCATTTGTGGAAACATTCCATCTTTAGTTGTATCTTCTTCATTTGGTCAGTTGACTAATAATCAAATACAAATAACTTCACTTATTTGAGTAATCATGTATGAGTTATTTGATTAATCTAATACAAGTGACTTCATTAACTAGTATATATTAGATGTAGGGTTCCACTAAAACATGTTTCTTCATTATACACTAACTGCCTTCCATGGTGCACGTATAAAGATATGTGCTCAACAAAGATAGGGAAAGAATACACAGATGAATAAATAAAAGCTTGCACATATAAAGAAATGATTAGATCTGGTTATAAGAATACAAACTGAATATTTGGGTTCAGTTGTTCATTAAGTGTTCCCAGGAAAAATCAGGAAGAAATTGGGGAAGAATCCAAGCAAAGCTCTGCTTTCTAGTGAAGTCCAGCCTAATTCCTCCTGGGGCCCTGGAGTGTAACTTGCACATCCATTTTGCCTTTCTAGAGAAAGTGAATTGGATGTTAATAGCACAGGTTGGGAAGGACATCAAGCTCCTAGACACCTCTGGTTCTCACCTGCAGGTAGCTCCAAAGTCCACAGACAGCCCGAAGAACAAATCTAAGGTTTTCATAATGACCAGTTAGCCACAAAGCATGTAGAATCTGGAGGGCGGATGCCCAATGCCTCTGAGATGGATTGACAGGACCCAAGTGAAGTGCCACAGTGTTTGTTATAGCCAGTAAGTAGCATGGCCAAGATTCTACAGTGAATCCTTAGTTTGAAAGAATGAGCTTTTAAAATACATGATAGTGATCCATTTTTAAAAAAAATCTAAAGTGTAACCATGTTATTGTTTGGTTAACAAGTTCTAAAACAACAGACTACAAAATTCATCTTTAAACACAAGTAGTTTCAATGTTCGTGATCTCTTTATTGTTGGGGAATATTTTGCATAGACCATTCTGTAGTCTTTTTTTTCCCATAGTAACATACATCATAGTGCCTGTGACTTTTTAAAGTTTTAATTTAAATTTAATTTAAATTCCAGTTAGTTAACACACAGTGTAGTATTAGTTTCAGGTGTACAGTACAGTGATTCAACACTTCCATACAATACCCAGTGCTCATCACGACAAGTGCACTTCTTAATCCCCATCACCTATTTAATCCATTACCCCACCTCCCTCCCCTCTAGGAACCATCAGTGTGTTCTCTGAGTGAAGAGTCTGTTTCTTGGTTTGCCTCTCTGGCTTCCCCCCCCCCCCCCCCATGCTCATGCTCTTTTAGTTTCTTGGAATCCACTAGCATTTCCTTCATTTGGGTCCTTACTCAGGCTGGACTGAGCTGCTGCTTTCTTCAGGTAACTGGCTCCATCTCAGCCTGTAGAGCTCAGCTCACATGTAGCCCACTTCAAGAAGCCTTCCCTGAGCACTCTGCCTTTAGAAGGTCAGACGGAAGTTACCTACCACCTCATTTTGTTCTTTGACTCTGTGGCACACACTATTGATATTATGTATATTTTTTCTGGCTTTTGCACCCATTGTCTCTCCACTTTAGGCTCTGTAAGGGTAGAGACTACCTCAGTTTACCACTTTATACCTAGCACGGTGCCTGTACAAAATAGGTGCTCAAAAAACATTTGTCAAATAAATAAAAAGTGACTATCCATTGATATGACCTTTTTATAAACACATTGAATCTTTGATCTCCTCCTGGGTGTGTTTCCTTAAGTAGTCTCACTGGGATGTTACACATTTATTTGAACAACACTCTCATTGTTCAAAATGTTTTTGAAGCTCCTCTGTTAGAATTAATCTTTGGAGTATATCCCTTTGAATATCCTTAATAATAAATTATATCATTTGAATTTTTTTTTTTTTTTGGTAGGAATAGCCAATTTTCTTCAGTGCTCAAGACTGAAGAATAAAATTAATACTGTTTTTGGTGACACTTAAAGTACTGTGGCTGGTGGATTTTTTTCTTTTGAGAGGCTCAGGAACTAGAGGCTTTTCCTGTGGGAAAATTCAGATGAGATTTCATGCAATGGTGAGAGTACTGGGAATGGTTCGTGGTATCTCTGGGTGAAGGATAATGGGCATTTGAACATTATTCTGATTTTTTGTTAAAAAGAAATTTCAGCTTCCTTATTTTAGAATTACAACTTTATTGAATTAAACTGAATAACTTTTAACCTGTCATTTAGTGTTTAAGTCTATTCAAATGAGTAGTCCTCTCAATTAGCTTGAGAATCTAAATTAATTGTGGTTGACCATACCTGCATAAAGGGAAAAAATAAGGTGTGGAATCTCTAAAACCCTGTTTAAGTGCAGTAAAACAAGACTAAGTTATCCTAATTAGGAGAAAAACCTGCCTGTTTTAGTGACAAGTTCACTTAGAACATTCATTTTTAAAATGCAGATTTATTATTTTTAAGAACCTGTAGTTACATTGCTGACAGGGGCAGGGAAGGGAAAGTAGGCTGTACCTTAAAAATCATATAAGTGTATTTTTGGCAGTTATTTTATTCATGTTTGGCAGTTTTTACCCATGAAGTCATTTTATAATTATCTGAAAAGAATTTCTTGGCCTTCAACCTTTATCAGGCTTAACTGCCTTTAATAGGTAGTTTCCCTAACCAGCTATGTTTTAGATGAAGTAGAGTAAAATTTTAGCTGATACTAGTTACAGGTCTCCAAATTTCTAAATGCATATGGAGGAAGTGAATGAGCTTTTTTTTCCTTTTTAGTTTAGCCAGTAAATTCATTAGGAAAATCCCTGAAGCTTATTTGTGCATACTTCTCTCCTGCAATTCCACTGTCCTATGAATAACCCTATACTCTATAGACTGCCTGTTCACCCTCCTGTAAATATTTCTTCCTCTGTCTGATATTTGTGCTTTGTTGGGAGCAGGATTGGGGAAGTGGGGCCAAGGAGTTTAGGGTACTAAAAGAGAATAGTTGAGCTCTGGACTGGTGTAACTATGAGGTTATAGATCAATTGTGAGAGCATTTGAGTGAACTTGCTGGAAGGATAGGAGAAAGGAGTGTGAATGGGGCATTTAAATTAACAATTTTATTTTTTGGTCATGACACATTTCAACACTATGTCCTTTAGATTATGGGAAGTCATAAAGCCAGTGGAGTGGAACTGATGGATGTTTAAGATGGATGACATGGCCAAGGGGGTGGGAGGTTAGAATATTGGCCGAGTTGTCTCTACATCACATTCAGTCAAGATAGTGGCAGGATGGGTTGGAAGGGAACACTATGAATCTGGTATCACCTTTTTCATAAATGGAGGAGAGACCAGGAGATGGTAGGCGATGGCAGTAGAGAGGGTTGGATGGCCTTGAGGAGTAGGACTTTAATGACAGGTGGGAGTGTATTGGAAGTGGTACTGGAGAATGAAATAGGTCTGGCTCCTTCTCTGTGGTCTCAGTGGTATGGGGCATGTGGTATGATTAGCCAGCTCCTGTTGAAAGTTGTGTCCTCAGGATATCTAGGTTTCAGGTGGGCAACCAACCATCAGTGAAGAGAGAAGACACAGAGGAGTGTGCTGACCACTGTTCCAGTCCTCATCTAAGCAATGTGCAGATGGGAAAAGAGAAGGAAGTTGGGCAAGGGGAGAGGAAGTGAAGGGTGGTCTGGGTGTGACGAGAGTATTGGGAGTAGACATAAGATGGAAAAGCTTTGTATTTATAGGATAGGCCAACAGAAAGAGGAATGAGATGGAGGGCTTGTGCACATGACAGTTCCTTGGACAAAGGGACATTGGGGACTCACTGAATTCTGCTGCAGTTGGGAGGGAGGTCTGCAAAGTTGGCTTTTGTTTGCAAGAATGCATGGGTGGCTGTGGGAAGCTGTGGCCCACAGAGCAGCCACAAGCGATCCTTGAGGTGTAGACTTCAGAGGAAGGCTGTGGCGTGGGTCAACTTTCCCCTCCTCTTTTCTTTGGCTGCTTTGCTTTTCTAGAGGCAGGAATGGGAGAGTAGATGAGTACTTGCTCTGCTGCCAACAGATAAAGGCTGGTATTTGGCTTACAGCTGGTGTCCTGTCCCCACTGAATGTTTCTAACAGGCACTTTTCTTTCTTTCAATTTTTCTACAAAGACCTACAATGGACGTGTACTACTTTTTGAAGGAGGGAAAATATTTAAAACAAAATTAATTCTTTAACAAATGCTGGTGAATGGCTCCCATGCATCCAGCTTGGCCAGGCATGGGAATATAAAGACAAAAAGACAAGGTTTCTGCCATTAAAGAGTGGGCAATTTAGGAGAGAGAAGAGCCGGGGTATATGAGTCTGTCTCCTTTCTCCAGAGTGCAGTGGAGAACAGTAATTACGTGAGAGATTCAGGCTGCAAAAAAAAATTAAAATCACTTAAAAAAAAAGATTTTATTTATTTGACAGAGAGAGACACAGCGAGAGAGGGAACATAAGCAGTGGGAGAGGGAGAGGGAGAAGCAGGCTCCCCACCAACCAGGAAGCCTGAGGTGGGGCTCCATCCCAAGACCATGGGATGATGACCTGAGCCGAAGGCAGATGCTTAATGACTGAGCCACCCAGGTGCCCCCAAAATCACTTTTTAACATAAGCATCTTTATAATCAAAGAATGACAGTTGTTTGAAATATCCAGACTTTACCTCTGTCTTCTATATCATTGTGGAAACTTCAGCCTTAGACAGCCTTCTTCAGTGTATCATTTGAATTTATTTATGGGATATTATTATAAAAATAATCAGAGATTTAGGAAAGTTATTAATCACAACACTGTTGTAACCTAAGAAAGTCTTTTCAAATTTTAAGAACTTAAGCTTGTTTATATAAATATATCTTTTTATTTTTTTTATTTTATTTTATTTTATTTCTTTTCAGTGTTTCAGAATTCATTGTTTATGCACCACACCCAATGGTCTATGCAATACGTGCCCTCCACAATACCCACCACCAGGCTTACCCATCCCTTCACCCCCCTCCCCTCCAAAACCCTCAGTTTGTTTCTCAGAGTCCACAATCTCTCATGGTTTGTCTCCTCCTCCAATTTCCCCCAACTCACTTCTCCTCCCCATCTCTCAGTGTCCTCCATGTTATTCCTTATGCTCCACAAGTAAGCAAAAGCATAGGATAATTGACTCTCTCTGATCGACTTACTTCACTCAGCATTGTCTCTTTGAGTCCCATCCATGTTGATACAAAAGTTGGCTATTCATCCTTTCTGATGGAGGCATAATACTCCATTGTATATATGGACCCTATCTTCTTTATCCATTTGTCTGTTGAAGGGCATCTTGGTTCTTTCCACAGTTTGGCGACCGTGGCCATTGCTGCAATGAACATTGGTGTACAGATGGCCCTTCTTTTCACTACATCTGTATCTTTGAGGTGAATACCCAGTAGCACAATTGCAGGGTCACAGAGAAGCTCTATTTTTAATTTCTTGAGGAATCTCCACACTGTTCTCCAAAGTGGCTGCACCAATTTGCATTCCCACCAACAGTGTAAGACAGTTCCCCTTTCTCCACATCCTCTCCAACACATGTTGTTTACTGTCTTGTTAATTTTGGCCATTCAAACTGGTGTAAGTTGGTATCTCAATGTGGTTTTGATTTGAATTTCCCTGATGGCTAATGATGATGACCAGTTTTTCATGTGTCTGCTAGCCATTTTTATGTCTTCTCTGGAGAAGTATCTTCACTACTGTGTCCATCAATATGTGTTGAATAAAAGAATCAAACTTTCTCCCATCATCCAGACCATTCCAACAGACAGTGATTAATTTTTTTCATGACTATTCAGAAATGCACAAGATTGGAAATTATTTTTAAAGAAAGTTATAGCTCTTTTATTAGCAAGTGAAATATGGAAATCTCTTGGAATAATGTGAACAGATTGTGAATGCAATAGAATTTTTCGTACTAAATATTTCACAGTATTGATAATACTCTTGCATGTAGAATGTACACACATTGTTGGGGCACTCACCTTACCAAGGGGTTGGATATCGCTAGTAAAGACCACATCAGCCACAAAAAGCATTATCCTTTACATGAGAAGCATTATGTTGTACTGTTTGCTTTGAGCTGTGCTGACCAGACATATGCCCTGATCTGTATTCCCAGTTACCACCACATTCAGCACTCCTCCATACCTTGGTTCAAGCTTTCTTGTGTTCTAAGGAGAACACACCTCCAGCAGCTCCCTGGGGCCATTGTCTGGGGCTCTGATCTGGCCAGATGATAGAGCCCCTCTTTGGCTGCAAGTACTAACTACATTTTCATGGAACATACAGTGATGAAGGTGTGTATCTCCTGTGGGTTGGAAAATAGGGTGTTGGCTGTCCAGAGCTCTGTCTACTGTGAGAAATGAAGGGATCACTATTTTGTGGCATGCCTGCAATTTATTCATCACTTACTCACCTTATTGGCAGCTCTACCCAGAATCTTGCTGTTTTCATAGTCCCTAATGCCAGCACAAGTAACTGTAGACTCTTGGATCTCTATTGGAGATTCCCTTCACTTCCCGTAAGTTTAGGAGACCCCCAAGATTATCTAGCAAATGCTTGAAGCCCCCTGAAGCTGCTGTTGGTTTTACTGTTGTCCCTTAACCCTGGGCTATTGCTTGATCCCTCCTTTGGTTACTGTAGTCTCTGTCTTGCCTCCACAGGGGTGCCTATTTTTACCAGTATTTAAGCTCTAAGAAATTGGTTCCCTCCACTGTTTCTAAGGAGAAAGACTTGGACACCAAGGTTGCAGACTAGACCCGAATACCTCTTTTATTTCTACTTAATGGCTTTTCTAAGACACACACTCCAGGATGGGTAGTTTAAGTCAAGTTCAGTAACAACTACCATGCTACACTATAAACTAGGAATGTCTTCAGACGTACTTCAGTCCAGTTCACCTGCCTAAGTCCTTTTTCCTCCAAAATGAATAGTCTCCCAGGAACTCTACAGTGGCCCTCGCTAGGGTCTCTTAGATCTTCCTTCTTTATGCTTTAACTACCAATATAATCTATTTTGAGCTCTTTTCCCAGGAAGCTTCTATCCCCTTTGAAAATTAATGGATACAAACAGAAATGGAGTCTGAAAAAGGAGTGTCAACTTGTTGGGTCCCCCAATAATGGGTCCATGGTCAAAGGAGTGAGACTGATACAAAGTGAAGGTCAAGCAAAGCTTTATTTCTTGCCAAGCATCAAGAATCAAACCGACCATCAAGCAGACCGGTCGGGGCTGCCACTTACAGAGAGGGTGACCCCTCCCTGCCTCACAGACTGACTTTTATAGAGCAAAGACCATGTGGTTGAGCCTGGCCACACACAGGTGGCCAATGAGATTGCAACACACAGAGAAAGCTGTGCAGTCATGCTAGGTCACACACGGGTGGCCAGTTGAACTACAATTCACCCCATCATAGCTATTTGAACTAGCCTATCACCTTGGTCAGAATTGGCATCCAAAAGGTGCCCAAAAGGTGGGGCCCACACTCCTTGGTAGCTAGGGAGACAATATGCATACTCCACTGATTGGATGTCTCCACCTGACCCGACTCATCCCTGCTTTCGGGCTGTTATCTCCACCTGACTTGACCCACCCTCGTATTTGGGCTTTGTTACCTGGGACTGGTTTCCCCGGACTTGATTTTAAGTAAGTTCCCCTGGGGGGGCAGGGTCAATTTAAGTTTTACTGCATAAACAACAAAATGGCTGTTCAACCGGGGTGGGGCCGCTATGGCTGAATAGGCCCTTACAAACTCTCTAGAATTCTGGGCTATGGCCCATTTCATAGACTTTAAGTAGTATTCTCTGTTGAATAACTCTGCATGTCGGCCCGTGAAGAAAAGAGAAATGGCCAGTTTATTTTATTTACTAGTGCTGACACCTGTGGTAAAAGATGACTTTAGCCTAAAATATTTACCAAGTAAACTGACTGTAAGATTACGTTAGTATTGATACACTAGAACTTTACTGTAATATTTTTTGGTATAAAACAGGGTTTGGTATAAATCTGGTCTAACGTGGGCTTCAGTCGAGGGAGTCAAGTTACTAAAACCCTGGCAGCTTGCTTCTCAAGACTGGTTTGGGCCCTTCTCTCTTCATGCCTGAAGGAACTCAAGGATATTTTCACTGATCTCTGTCACTTCAATCTATTCCTCTTCAAGTTTGTCCTATAGCAGCTCCCGAAATCATTTTGCTCAACCAGAATTATAAAGTTAATCGTGCCTGCTAGAATGTGCTCAGTAAATGTTTGTTTAAATTTGAATCAAAGGTTTAGTTTTGTGAATCATAGTTTAAGAATGCATGGCTCTTTTCAGTGATCTGACAGCTAAACCCAAGTTCCTTGCTTGACTGTCTCATATGTACCCATCTTCTTAATCCCTTTACTTCCCAGAAAAGGCTCTTGCCTTTTTTAATTAAACCAAATCAGTTCAACTCTAGCAACCCAGTGAATGCAGTCAGTCCAATCAATACAGTTGGTCTAATCCAAGGCAGTCTTTTTCACTCTATTTCATCCCAATAAGCCTTATCTAGCACATTGTACATCAGGAGTGGCTTCTTAAATTTTACTGATCTCCATTTTAAAATCTAGTACTGTTTCATTTTTCCCTGAAAGTTGTTCTGATACATCTTGATGTATCAGAACAGTTGAGGAAGATCAACTGAAATAATTTAATTTTAAAACCTTGGGGAAGACCAGTTTTTTCCAAAGGTTAGCCAGAACCTTTAAGATTAGCTAAATTTACATATCCTTTAGACTAGGTAATGATTAAGTTACTAGTATAATAGTTTTAAAAATACTTTTCTTCTCTACTATCTAATCAAATTTAAAATAATGATTGCCTTCCTCTACAGACCCTTCTCAGTATCCTCAGTAGATCCTGAATGCTTGCTGAGTAAATGAGTGGAACAGTAATGTGTATTCTCATGGCAATGCCATTGACTAAGAAAGGGAAAAAAGAAAGAATAGTAGGCTCTTCATTACAAATGCTAGTAGTGCTTTTAGTTAGTAGAGCCAAAAGAACAATGTCACTGTAATAAGAAGGCAACATTTGGGTTAATTAATTAAAGTTTTTATTTTGATTCTAATTAGTTAACATACAATATTATTAGACTCAGATATGTAAGATGTAACAGTCCCGTACATCGCCTTTTGCATTTGGAATAATTTATAAAGAAATTTGAGGGTTTGTTGTGATATTTAGACATTAGAGCTCACGTCTTAGTGTAGACATTTTTACAACCAGTTGCATAAAACTGTTTAGTTTTATTACTAGCAGTAAGAGAGTAGGGTTGAGAAGCAAATTGGTGGCAGTAAAGGTCATTTTGAAGGGTCATCCTGAAGGACCTTGGTCTTAAAATATTGAATGATAACTGTTACAGAAGAGCTCATTAGTTACAAGATTAGAAAGGGCACAGAAAATTTATATTATCTGAAAGGAAAAAGTAATAAATGTCAAGCCTCTTCCCACCTTCATGTGTTGGCTGTATTAGGGTTTGAAATTGTGGTGTGATTATTAGAGCCAGATAAAATGAGATCAAGAAACATTTTATTTTTTCTGTGCATTTCTGTATCTCCTTAAAAATTTGTTTTTTTGTTATGAAAAGTTGTAAGCACTTAAAAAAGCTGTCAGAGTAGTTTAATGAACCCCCATTGTACCTATTGCCCAGATTCAACAGTTACAAATATGCACCAATCTTACTTTATCTATATTCCCAGGTCTTAACTCTTTCATTCATTTCTTACATATTTCAGTATTCATCTCTAGAAAATAAGGACTTTTTATAATCATAAATTCCATACAATTGTCAGACATCATTAGGAATACTTAATATTATCTATTGTTTACATTATCTCCCAAATGTCACATTTTATATATAGTTTGTTTGAATTATGATCTTAAAGTCTACACATTGCAAGTGACTGATATGTTTCTTAAGGCTTTTTCAGTTTTTAGATTATTCCCATTCTCATTTTCCCTTGTAATTAATTTGTTGAAGACATGGAACGTGTTTCTCTCAAAAATTGTTTTCCACAGTCTAGATTATGCTGACTGCTTTCCCACATTGTGTTTTACAGATTCCTCACTTGCTTGTAGTGACGGAATCATCTGAGTCATGTTCAGATTGTGTCTGTCATGTATTTATTTTTAATAAGTATTTTCTTTTTTGGGGCTCCTGGATGGCTCAGTGCCTTAAGCCTCTACCTTCAGCTCAGGTCATGATCTCAGGGTCCTGGGATCTAGCCTGGCATTGGACTCTCTGCTCAGCAGGGAGCCTGCTTCCCCCTTTCTCTCTCTGCCTGCCTCTCTGCCTACTTGTGATCTCTGTATGTCATATAAATAAATAAAATCTTTAAAAAAGTATTTTCTTTTTTCCAGCAGAACATACAATTCTTTTTTTAAATTAAAAAAATTTTTTTAAAAGATTTTATTTATTTATTTGACAGAGATCACAAGCAGGCAGAGAGGTAGGCAGAGAGAGAAGAAAGGAAGCAGGCTCCCTGCTGAGCAGAGAGCCCAACGCGGGGCTTGATCCCAGGACCCTGGGATCGTGACTGGAACCGAAGGCAGAGGTTTTAACCCACTGAGCCACCCAGGCGCCCCAGAACATACAATTCTGATTGTCTTTTTTGTGATGTTAAAAGTCATTGATGATAAATCCCTAGATTCATAACATATTGCTAAATGGTGATACTTTTAATTTTATCATTCCTTCTTCATTTATCAGCTATAGCACTTCTATTAAGAGAAACGTCCTTTCGTCTGCCTTTGAATTATCTAGGGTACTGTTCATATAGGAAAAGCAGAATAAATAATTATATCATTTATTTACGCATTCAAAATGATAATTTGGTTTACAGGTGTCTTCCATGGTGACTAATCATTTGTACTATCATAAACTCATTTGAATTTTATGAAGTGTGTCAATTCATTAGAATTATTATCGTTATTCATGCTCAAGTAAAAATGTTTCGAATGTTGCTTTTATTATCTTTTGATGTATCATTCAAATATTTGGCGGCAACTAATATGAAACTATTAAACAAGGGTTGTATGCAATTTGTATAATTTAGGTAACAGGAGAGGTAACCTTCCCTCTCCCCCCCAATTCATATTCCTTCTAGAACTTTGAAGGATGTTTTGTTTGTATCAAAGGACTGAAATTTGTAAGCAAGCATACACTCTCAATGAAGGAATACCTATAACTTCCTAAAACATAACAGCTTTAGGCAAAAAGGAAAAGTCTTTATCATTTCTTTTTTTTAAAGATATTATTTATTTATTTGAGAGACAGAAAGTGAGAGGGAGAGCAGGAGCAGTGAGAGCAGCAGAAGGAGAGCAGGAGAGGGAGAGGAAGAAGCTGGCTTCCTGATGAGCAGGGAGCCCCATGAGGGGCTGGATCCTAGGACCCTGAGATCATGACCTGAGCTGAAGGCAGATGCTTAACTGGTGGGGCACCCAGGTGCCCCTTTATCATTTCTTTTTAAAAGCACCTTCATGTTCATTGCAGCATCATTTACAATAGCCAAGATATGGAAATAATCTAAGTGCCCATCCATGGATGAATGGACAAAGAAATTGTGGTATATATATACACAACATATATTATATATATATGCCATATATATATATAATATATGTATAAATACAGCCATAAAAGAGAATGAAATCTTCCCATTTGAGATGACAACACAGACTGACCTTAATGGCACCATGCTAAGTAAAATAAGTCAAACAGAGAAAGGCAAATACCATATGATCTTACATGTGGAATCTAAAAATAAAAACAAAAACCACAAACAAACAAACCAAACTCCTAGATAACAGAGAAGAGCAGATTAGTGGTTGCCAGAGGCAGGGCTTGAGGGGTAGAAGAAATGTGTCAAGGGGGTCAAAAGGTGAAAAAAAAAAAAAAAAAAGAAAAAGGGATTAAAAAAATTTACAATTTCCTCTTCCCTCCCACTTACTAGAGCTAGGCTCAATGAGCCTTGGCTATTTGTACAACTAGAAAAGAAATTGGTAAGTGGGTTTGCAATTCACAAACCCTCAGTGTAACTGTGGGGCTCTCTGGTATTGATTAACCCATTCCAGCCTGACAAGTCAGTGGTGACAGAGCCAACCTGGGAGAGAGAGTAAAGCTCTGGAGACCCCCTTAGCAAAATGGGAGGATAGTACAGTGTATTAATTATTCTTTAGAGCCTTAGGAAAAGCACAGTTAAAAAATAAATCAACATTTTGTTCCAGGTTTCTCTGATGAAAAAACGTAGGAGAAAACAAAACAAAATAAAACAAAAAAACCCACAGTGCAATTATTTAATTTTATCAGAGAAAACTCTTTGTCCTTGTAGTCTGAAACTACTTAAGACCATCAGGGAGAATGAATTCTTTTCTTGTCAAATTTTAGGTCAAAAGATTCTTTGCCATGCTAGAATTTTGTGTCTAAAGTTAATGCACTGACCAGGCCCTTGACAATTGGAACTTGAATTTCTGGGAGAACCTGAAAAGATGGGTAAATCCTAATATCTGGGCCACTCTCAAACTCTTCCTCTCCAAAAAAGAAAAAAAAGAAAAAAAGATTTACATAGTATGCGTTTTAATGTACATGTCAATGAGTTTTAACAGTTTAAGTATATAGATTAACAATTGAACAGAGTTGTGTCATAACCACACCAAAGACAAAATATAAAAAATTTTTGTTGCTCCAGTGTTTTCCCATACTCCTTCACAATCAGTCACTTGCCTACATCTCAGGTCCATGGCAACTACTGATCTGATTTCTATGCCTACAGTTTTGCCTTTTCCAAAAGGTTATATATATAGTAAAATATAGAAACTGAAACTTCAAGCATTTTTGTTGTCTTTTGTGTCTGGATTCTTTACCTAGCACAATACTCTTAAGATTCTTCCAAGATATTGGGGCGCCTGGGTGGCTCAGTCAGTTAAGCGGCTGCCTTTATCTCAGGTCATAATCTCTGTGTCCTGGGATGGAATGGGGAGTCTGCTTCTCTCTCTCCCTTTGCCCCTCCCTACTGCTTATTTATTAAAAAATAAATAAATAAATAAATAAAGTCCTCTCAAATAAATAAATAAATAAAATCCTAAAAAAAAATTCTTCCAAGGTGTTGCACATCTCAATAGATAGTTCCTTTTCTTTTTTTTTTTTTTGAACTGTTGAGGAATATTCCATTGTATGGCAGCAGTGTATTTTGTTTATCCAGTTGAACATTTAACCTGATTCCAGTTGTTGGTAGTTACAAGTAAAGCTACTATAAACATTTGAATATGAGTCTTTGAGCATTAATTTTCATTTCTCTTAGGTACATATCCAGGAGTGAAATGAGTGGGTCGTGTAAGTGTTTATCTAACTTTAGAGATAATTATCAAGCGATTTTCCAACGTGGTTCACTGTTTTGCATTTGCATCAGGAAGATGTGAGAGTTCTGTTGCTTCGCTTCATCACCAGCACTTGGTATTATCAGTTTTTTTAATTTTAGTGATTTTTTTAGGCTTGTAGTGATATCTCTTTCTTGTGTTATTTGATTTGTAAGGTTTTTTTCTATGATTTTTTCTGGAAGTTTTATAGGTAGGAATTTTGTGTCTGTGTTCAGGAGACACGAACATGGTCTATACTTTTTTTGTGGTGAAGTTTTTGCCTTGTTTTGGTATCAGGATAATGCTGGCCTAAAAAATGAGTTAGGACTGTGATAATTTTTCAAAGGCTGCGTCTACATATAGCTAAATAGAGTTCTATAAGTGTAGTGGGCAATTGTATATTGTGATCAAAATTTTTACAAATCAACAGTGGAGCTACTTCTATTGTTGCCATGATGATATTTACGGACATTATATTATATAATATTTGAGAAATCCCTCATCCTGGCTCTTCATCCTTAGTAGAAGCTTGGTAAATATTAGCTACAGGTAATAATAATAATAATTACACTGAGCTAATTACCTACCATATTTTAAGCCTTGTGCTTTGCAGAATATGGTTTTAGATAGAACATCTCAGAGAAGACCAGAGTGGGAGAGGAAGAAGCAGGCTTCCCACGGAGCCTCACGCAGGGCTTGATGCAGGGCTCGATCCCAGAACCCTGAGCCCAAGGCAGACGCTTAACAACTGAGCCACCAGGCACCCTGGCTTTAATGGAATTTTAAAGGTCAGTAATAACTTGAGTATAGCTCTTGGAATTCTAACATTGACCATTCTTTTTAGAAACTTCTTCCAAAATGCAACATTTTTCTCTATAGCTATCATAGAGATAAGATAGTATAAAAGCCATGGTTTCCCTCTCCCCCTCCCCCACTAATATTAATCTTCATGAGGAGAAAAGAGTAGAAGTTGGAGCCTCAAACCTGGTACATTTCCTACTCCGCGCTCATGATAATGCGGTGTGCCACAGTGATACTTAAGGAATCTGTGGCCTCCACATGGCCTCAGAGCTGTTAGTGATGCAAATCCACGTCCCCACCCTGCACAGAGAATCAAGGGGCAGGAGGAAGGGTCAGTTTTGACAAGCTCTCCCGGTGATTCTGATATTCAGTAAAGCTTGGGGAGCACTGGCTAAGTAGGCATTTGACAGCATATGAGATGGTGGAAAGCAGTAAGAGTTAAATGCGGAGCATGCATTAAGAAGAGGGCTGGTTCCCCTCTATTGATTTTAAAGTACACTATGTTGTCAGCTGCACTGTGAACCATAGAAAAAGGCACAGGATATTTGCAGCGGGCAGCATGCTCTTGGGCACCTTCCTTCTTTTTTACCCATTTATACCTTCTGCCTAATGTGACCCTGAAAAAAAAAAAAAAAAAGCAGACTTTATGGAAAGAGTAGAGAAATTTGTTTCAAAACCAGATATTCAGGAATCTGGGTTCTGTGTCTCTCCTGCATTTTTCCTAATAGCCAGCACATTCAACTGTCAAATGCTCACTGAATATTCAAAAACTTGCCATTATTTAATGGGCCTGTTCTTTTCTTTCTAGGTATACATTCTTCTCCACTCCCCTTCGAATTACTAGTGTAGTGGAATTTTTTAATTCAAAAATTCAAAACCTGACCTAGAAAGGAAATGATGAATCATACTAAACTCCTCTAATATCAGCTTCTTGATTTTATCCCCACCTTCATTCAAAGCCTGTTCTTAATTTACCTTAACGTTGTCTAATGTCTGTTATTACTCTGTACTCTCTTCTAAAGAAGTGTGATCTTTCCATGGTACACATTGCATAATTATACTCACAAATTAAGTCAAAGGAGTTTAAAGATCAGAATCCTTTAATTTAGGGAGATAATACAAGAATAAAAGAAATGAAGGATGATTAATTCTTGCTAATAGTATTTGCAGTTTAAATGGCCTAAAACAATAGCAGGTTATGTGTGACTCAGCTGATGTGAGGACCTTTACTAGGCAAATAACATATTTGAAATGATGTTAGGGAAGAAAACTATTTTTTTCCAGAGAGAAATAATATATAATATATATAATGTCTTTTTATAATGAAACACGATAGAATCTGAAATCCAATCTCATTGGCTTTGGGCCATGGGAGTCAAGGAGTCTCTTTATTTATTATTACAATTATTGATCTGATAACCCTAATTAGATTACACTAGGGTCTGGCTGCTCTGAATAGAAAATGGATTTATTTACCTATTTGTTCTGATAGAAATTACTATTCAGTTTTATAAAAGAGCTAGGGTATTTGTGTGTCTTCTCAGTTATATAAAGTTCTGTTACTGTGTATCAGAAAATGCATTCTCTGCCTAAGAAAAATATTCTTTAGTGAAATATCACTCGTAGCAGATTTTTAATGTGCCCGTGGTTCCCTAACTTGCAAAATACCGAATACTGCCTAACATGCTTTCAAAAGTCAATAGATAGGCACACCTGGGTGGCTCAGTTGGCTAAGCATCTGACTCTTGACTTTGACTCAGATCATGATCTCAGGGTTGTGAGATGGTTGTGAGATGGAGCCCTGCATCAGGCTCAAGATTCTTTCTCTCTCTCCCCTTACCCCTCCCCACTGTGCTCATCCTCTCTCTCTCTCTCAAATAAGTAAATCTTTAAATAAACAGATAAATATAAAAAGTCAACAGATGTATCTGCTATTGAGGGTCTGCAATTCTGTTCACTTACAAGCTAACAAGTTAACTAGCCACCTAAGACCACTGGGACTTTATTACTCAGGAATCATGAGCTTCTATCCTTGGTTATGTTTCCACTGGTTCAGTTCTACTCCACCCCACAAGTCCCGTGGGGGATATGCGAAATGACCCTAATGGATGAAGCACACATAATGGTTTTATGTCACAGTTGAGGACAATGAGCTTAGGGAGGCTGCCCCCCTCCAATGCCTCCAATCTTCTAAAAAGACTGCTAGCAAAACCTTGCTTACCTTTGCTCCGTAGAAAGACATAATCTTTATTATTCTGGACAGGAAACAAATATTCTTCTGCCCCGGAAGGAGACACTATCTGTCTTCCAAGGCTGTTTGTTGTACAAGCATCATTAGAATGATAGTCCAAGGATGTACAGAAATGCCATGAAGAATTGTCTGTCAACATTTTGTGCTTATAATATCAGGGACTATAAAGGATAAGAAGAAGTCAAAAGACAGGTATGATGTGCTGGTCTTGAGGGAAGGAAACATTCTATATAGAAAGAGTCTATTTTGAGAATCACTGAGATGGAAGTTGCAATCTTGTTTCTCCTGTTTATATCTGTGTGATTTTGATCCATTTTCTTCAGTTCCCTTTTCTGTAAAATGGACACAGTAGCTGTCTTCCAGAATTTCTTTGTGGTTGAAATGAAATAAATAAACAATGTACTCTGGAACATTCATTGGCTGGTACAATGGGAGTACTGAGATGTTAGTGAGAATTAATATCCACTAAGAGGAGTAGAGCTTTCAAATAAATATAATTGGAGAAGGCAACCCTATGTTGAACATAATTCGGTATATTGTTGAAGGAGGGAATCCTTAGTTATTATGATGTAACACTGATGTCAGAGAAAATGCATAATATATTTCTTTTCTAGTGAGAGAAGTTCTCTGCACATGATTATGTACACTAAAATATTTGTTATTGATTCATTTTTTTTCTTTTGTTAACCAAGTGTTGAATGGATGAAATGTTTTAAAATAGTGATGTGTCTGAAATAGCATAAAATGTTGGACAGGACTCTAGATAATGGAATGCCACACAGCATGTCATACCCATGAATTTCCTAGGCAACAGTAGACTTCAGTGACAAAAATCTATATTGGCAGAGCTAAACAAGGAAAACATTTGCCTTGTTAGGACAGCTGACAATAGCTGACGAAGGGCAGCATTCTATACAGTATTCTGTATGGGAGCACTTCTGTGATCATTCAATGACAGCTTGAAATGGAAAAGGCAGGGGTTGCCAGGAGGTAATAAGAAGCTATATACTCTATCATCATAATTCCTATTGCATAAATCTGCCCACTTTTTGCAAAATCAATTGTTATGAAACCAGATGACATGGTTTTGACTGACCCACGGAATTACATTGTCATGAGAAATTACAGCATGCTACATTAAACACCCATGTACTGTGTTATGTGACAGGCCACCATGCTGAAATGCTGTCTTTTTTTTTTTTTTTTGGTTAAGATTTTATTTATTTATTTGACAGAGAAAGAGTGAGTGAGAGAGAGCACAAACCCAGGGGTGGGGGTGGAGAGACGGAGAGGGAGAAGCAGACTCTCTGCTGAACTGGGAGCCCAACTCAAGGCTCCATCTCAGGACTCTAGGATTATGACCTGAGTGGAAGGCAGACACTTAACTTACTGAGCTACCCAAGTGCCCCTGAAATGCTGTCTTTTATATTGCTAAAATGAAGTTAGGTTTTCCTTTACAAGTGAATGGGACTTTAAATATTTCCTCAAAACTTTACGTCGCAAGGCCACTCCTTTAATGCTTAGAATAACACAATTTGATTATTTAAGAATAAGCCTTAGAAGTTGATTGTGGAAAAACATTTAATTAAAAAATAGATAATCTTCTGCTAGATTTAACAGACAAGAGCAAAATGAGAGTAAAATGTCTGCTTAATAGGGATGTTCTATTGGGGAAGTCTTGATTTGTAAATATCATTGACAGTTACCTAAAGACTATGGAGTACCTAAATGATATCCTCCAGTGAGACTATACTCAGATTATTTTTTGTGGCAGTATTTACATGTTAGAATCAACCCCATCCTCTTGAATCCTGTGTAGGCTAGCTTTATTATGGCAGTGCCCACTGGCGCCACCCTATAGAATACGTTTTAAATGCCTTCTGAGAACCAGGTTCTGGGATGGCTTATTTATTTCTTATCTATTTAAATTTTTATTTGTATTTTGGATATTTCATTCATTCACATTATTTACTACTATTTTGTTGTAAGTCTCCCTCCTATTCTTTGCTGCTTTCTACCAAATTCCAATTGTTTACACTTCCACAGAAGTAATCACTGTAATCAGTTTATTATCCCTCAGAGATTTTTTATGTATGATCAAATGTAGAAGATACCTATTTCTACAAATGGCCTCACCAAATACAGTGCATTAGTAGACTTAATTTACACATCAGTATTTTATTGCCATTTTATAGATGAAAACTGGTACCCCATAAAGTTTCGTAAGTTGGTCAACATCATGTAACAAAAAGTTGCAAGTTAGAGGATTTGAAATGAGGCCTGTTTATGCAACTGAAAAATCCATGTCATTCCCCTACAAAATACTAGCAACTTATTTTACCGTGGATGAAACTGAGGAAGTCAAGTGACCTCCAAGCATACACAAGAAGGTGGCACAAGTTCAAGACTGAGTCTTCTGATATTTTCTCTAATGGTCTTTCTATTACATCATGCAGTCTTTTTGGATATTTAATTTTCTGTCGGTATGGGTGAATTTCTATACAGCCTGCCTTCCCATGAGATTGAAATTTCAAAATTAATTTTTCTAGTTTTTTTTTTCAATCTTTGAGCCTTTAAAAATTACTTCGTCTAGTGCTCGCTTCGGCAGCACATATACTAAAAAAAATTACTTCATCTAATTTGATCTCTATTTATTTAAAAATCTTTTTAAAATGTTAGTGACAGTAAAATTCATACTTTGTGGTGTATGACTCTATAGATTTGACAAATAGAGTGTTATATTTATACAATGATCATGATACAAAACAGTTTAATCAACCCCTAAAATTTCTTCTGGCTGCCTCCTTGAAGTCAGCACTTTTCTTCACCCCAACCCCTGACAACCAGAAAGTCATGTAAATGGAATTGCTCACTATGTATTTTGGTTGGGCTTTTTTCAATTAATAAGTTGCAGTGAGATTGACCTACATTGTTTCATGAATCAATATTTCATTCCTTTTTAATTGATGGGTAGTATTCCATTGTATCAGTATTCCCCAGTGTTTTTTTTAATCCATTCATTAGTTGCATCAGTTTTTAGTAATAATGGATAAAGCTGGTATAATAACTTCTATACAGGTTTTTGTGAGAGAGTGTTTTTATTTCTCATGGGTAGATACCTAGGAGTGAACTTGCTGAGGTGTATGTTTACCTGTATGAGAAACTTCCAAATTGTTTTCCAAAGTGGCTGTACCATATCTTCCCATTAGCAATACATGGAATTTCCAGTTGCTCTGTATCCTTGCCAACATGTGGTAGTGTTGTCTCCGCCCCCCCCCCCCGCATTTGACTGTTTTAATAGGCATATAATAGTATCTCATTGTGTTTTTAATTTACATTTCCTGAACTATTGATGAAGTTGAACACTTTTTCTTGTGCTTATTCACCAACTGCATAACCTCTTCAGTGAGATGTCCTAATCATTTAACCATTTTTAGATTGGATTGTTTTTTTTCTTACTGTTGCCTTTGAGAGTCCCTTATGTATTCTGGAGTCCAGCCTCTTGTCAGTTTTGTGATTGGTAAATATTTTCTCCTAGTCTGTGGCTTTTTTGCCTTGTTCATTTAATAATGTCTCTTACAGAGTAAAGGTTTTTTGTTAGTGAAGTTCAGTATTTTTCTTCTATGGGTCATACTTTAATGATATACCTATGAAAATTTGGCCTAATCTAATGTCACAATAATTTTCTCTGCTGTTCTCTCTTATAGAATTCTTTTGGAGTCTTAGCTTTTAGAGGTAGGTCTACAATTTGAGTTAATTTTCATAGATGGAGTGAGGTAATGATCAAATTTCCTTTCCTTTTTTTTTTTTTGCACATGAATATACAATTTTCCAACACCATTTGTTGAAAAGACTATCTTTATTCATTCAATCGCCTGCATACCTTTGCCCAAAGTCCATTGTCCATACATGTGTGGATATATTCTGAACTCTATTTTGTCTCATTGATTTGTTCATCTTTTTTTCAGATTCTGACTCAATAGATTTGTTTTATTTCCCCCACCTTTATTGAGATATTATTGACATAAAACACATTTTTAAAGTTTATTTAGTTAAGCAATTTCTACACCCAGTGCGGGGCTCAAATTCACAATCCTGAGATCAAGAGCAACAACTGAGTTGGCTCTACCAACTGAGCCAGCCAGGTGCCCCAGAATGTGTTAAGTTTTAGATGTACAATATGATGGTTAGATTTACATATATATTGCAAAATGATTACCACAATAAAGTTAGTAAATTGCTCTATCCCCTCATACCCCACACACCTTGTGTGTGTGTGTGTGTGTGTGTGTGTGTTGTGTAACATTTAAGATCTATTGTCTTAACTTTTAAGTATATGATATAGTATTGTAAATTATATTCACTCTATTGTGCATTAGATCCCCAGATCTTATTTATCTTATAGCTGGGAGTTTGATTTCACCAGTGTCTCCCCATTTTTCCCACCCCCAGCCTCTGGAAACCACCATTCTGCAGTCTATTTCTGTGAGTTCAGCTTTTTTTAGATTCCACATATAAGTGAGAACATACAGTATTTTTCTTTCTCTGTCTTACTTCACTTAGCATAATATTCTCAAGATCCATCCATGTTGTTACAAATGGCAGGATTACATTCTTTTTATGGCTAATTAATATTCTATTTTTTTATATATAGCTCATCTTCTTTATCCGTTTATCTGTCAGGGCTACCTAGGTTGTTTTTAAGTTTTGGGAACTGTGAGTAATGCTGCAGTGAACATGGTGTACTGATATCTCTTTGAGATAGTGATTTTATTTCCTTTCGATATATCTCAGAAGTGAGATTGCTGGATCATATGGAAGTTCTATTTTTAATTTTTTGAAGAACCTCCATACTGTTTTCCACAGTGGCTGAACCAATTTACACTCCTACCAACAGTGCACAAGGATTTCCTTTTTTCCACATCCTTGCCAACATTTGTTATCCCTTGTCTTTTTGATGTGAGCCATTCTTACAGGTGTGAGGAGATATGTCATTGTTTTAATTTGCATTTCCCTGATGACATTGAACAATGTTTCATGTACTTTTTGGCCATTTGAATCTCTAATTTGGAGACAGGTCTATTCAAGTATTTTACCCATTTTTAAATCATTTCATTTGGGATTTTGCTGTGGAGTTGTGTGAGTTCCTTATATATTTTTGGATATTAGTCCTTTATCATGGCTTGCAAATATTTTCTCTCATTTAAATTGCCTTGTCATTTTGTTGATTATTTATGCTGCTGTACAGAAGATTTTAAATTCAATATAATCCCCACCTGTTTATTTTCACTTTTGTCACTTGTGCTTTCTGTTTCATATCCAAAAATATTATGCCGAGACCAATGTCAAGGAGATTTTTCTCTGTTTCTGATAGTAATTTTACACTTTCAGGTCTTACATTTAAGTCTTCAGTCCATTTTGAGTTAATTTTTGTGAGTGTTGTACAATAGGGGTTCAATTTTATTGTTTTGCATATGATTGTCCAGTTTTACCAATGCCATTTATTGAAGAAACTATCCTTTTGCCATTGCATCTTTTTGGTTCTCCAGTCAAATCCTTGATTGTATATGAGTGAGTTTATTCCTAGAATCTATCTTTGTCTTTCATTTTAGGCGGCTTTTTATGTGTCTCAGAGATCATTTGGGGTGAAATTTCAGGGTGACTTATTAGCTTCATGAACTTGGATGTCTAAACCTCTCCCCAGATTTGGAAAGTTAGCCATTATTTCTTCAGATAAGCTTTCTGCTCCTTTCTCACTTCTCCTGGGACTCCAATATATAGATTGTTTCTTTTGTGGTATCTTATTATTCATGTAGGCTTTCCTCACTCTTTATCATTGTTTCTTCTTTATGTTCCCCTGATTTCAAATAACCTGTCTTTTGGTTCATTAATTCTGCCTGAATTTGTCATTGAAGTTTTTTAGTGAATTCTTCAGTTCAGTCATTGTAGTCATCAACTCCAAGATTCTGCTTTTTTTTTTTAATAGGTTCTGTTTGTTGTATTTCTCATATTCTACATTCATTGTTTTCCTAATTTCATTTAGTTGTCTCTTTGTGTATTCCTATAGTTCACCAAACAATTTCAAGAAGATTAATCCGAATCATTTGTCAGATAGTTCATAGATTTCTCTTTAGGTCGGTCATTGATATTTTATTAGTTTTCTTTGGCGATGTCTTATTTCTTTAATTATTCATGAGTATTATATCCTTGCATTGGTGTCTACACATTTGAAGATGTAGACACCCCTTCTAGTCTTTATAGACTGGCTTCTTCTGAAAGGAAAACCTTTTATCAGTCTGCCCATCTAGTGATTCTGGGTGGGCAGTTAGGTGATGTAGATGGATGGGCTTGCTCTTTTAGTCCTTGGGTGGCCTGGTCCTGATACAGGTCAAATCCTGGGAGGCTGGTAGTCAGCTTGGCACTGGGCCCCTCAGGGACCCTGGATTCATAGGCACCGGCTGGAACCTGGGTTTGCAAATGTTGGTTGGAAACCTAATTTCACAGGACTGTGACATTCAGGACTGTGGGAAGTCAGCCAATGCTGGGATGCTGGGAGCTGAGTTTGCTGGAGCCCACTGGGAGCCTGGTACCACAGGAACTGCCTGGGGCTCGTAGCTAGCAGGCGCCAGGGTGAGGTAGAATTTAATATGCTCACCATTTTTAATTTGTTAAGATGAGTGATAAAATTATTAATTTGGTAACTTAATTTTATTCTCACATAGATATTTAGTGCCATGACTTTTCCGTGGTACTTTTCCGTGGTTTTCCTGATTATGTTGTATTTTCATTTTCTTTCAGTTCAAAATATTTTAAGTCCTCTTGCTGTCTTATTTAATCCATGGGTTATTTAACATTTCACTGTTAACCTAACTATATTTTGTATTTAAAGTGAAATTCTTTTCACCAGCATATAGTTGGGTCTTGCTTTTTTATTCAACCTGAAAGTCTGTCTCTTAATTGTTATTTTGTATTAAATATTTTGTGTAATTACTGATATGCACTGATTAAAACCTACCATCTATATACCATTTTTTTCAACTTTTCTGCCCTTGCTTGGTCTGATTGAGCCATTTTTTCTTATTTGACTTACTATTTTAAAAAAGTTAAGTTGTTACCCTGGACTTTACAAAATATATTTTTAAATAATCAGAGATTATTTTCAAATTGCATTATACAACCTTTCATATAACATAAAGATCTTACAACAGTACATTCCCAGTTCCTACCTCTCATTCTCTGTACTTATGTTGGCAGATATTTCACTTTTATATATGCTATAAACACAGAATACACTACTACTATTTTAGTTTAGATGTTTACTTTTTAGAGACATTACACGCAAGAAAACACATTTCATTTTTATCTTCATTTATTATCTTCCCAATTCTCTTTATTTGTGTAGATCCACTGTTCTGTGTGGTATCATATTCCTTCTGCCTGAAGAACATCTTTTAACAGTGCAAATTTCTTATAAATGTGTATTCTAAATTTTTGTTTCTTCAGAAAGTTTTCATTTCTCCATTTTTTGAAAGATTTTCTTCTAGGTATAGAATTCTGGGGTGGTACATTTTTCTTCGAGCTTTTTAAGATTGTGATGCCATTATCTTCTGTCTTTCACTCTTTCTAATGAGAAGTGTGCTGTAAATTTTCCTCTGTACGTAATGTGTTATTTAATAGTGTCTTTTTCTATCTACTTTCAATATTTCCTCTGACTTTTGTTTTTAGTAGTTTGAATATGATATGCTTCTGTGTGTTTGTTGATATTTGTACTTTTTGGTGTTCTTTGAACTTTTTGTATCTGCAATTTGCTGCATGTTATTAATTTTGGAAAATTCTATTTCATAAATTTTTTTCAAGTATTTCTTCCACCTTCTTTCTTTCATCATGTTTTTAGTAGTTTGAATATGATATACTTCTGTGTGTTGATATTTGTACTTTTTGGTGTTCTTTGAACTTTTTGTATCTGCAGTTTGCTGCATGTTATTAATTTTGGAAAATTCTATTTCATAAATTTTTTTCAAGTATTTCTTCCACCTTCTTTCTTTCATCTCTATGATTCCAGTAATGTGTGTTTTAGAATATTTGGTATTATCTCAATGCTATGTTTTATTTTTAATATTTTACTCTTTCTTTTTGTGTTTTGATAGTTTTATTGACCTATCTTCAAGGTCACTGATTCTTTCCTCAACTGCTTTGAGTGTGAAATTATCCATTTTATCCTGCATTTTTTCCACTTTTTCCATTAAAGTTTTAAAATATAAATTATAGTTATTTTCAGTTTCAACACCATTGGATATATATTTCCATTATCTGTGGCATACATAAGTCTGATTCTATTGGATGTCTTTTCACATAGCAGTGTGCTGGTTTTTCTTGCTTTTTCATATGCCCCATCACTTTTGTTGTTAAAATTGTATGTATTATTTATGGCAGTAAAGGCTCAGGTAAATAGTTTTTATACCGGAAAATGGTGATGCTTTTCCTTCTGTTAACTCTGTAGTGTGGTGATGTTAATCAATCTAGTTTGGAATTGAGCTGAGTTAGGGTTTGCTGTTGCTATGGGTACCTTAAGAGAACTGTAGGTTTTAAATTTTTCTTGGGGTATTTTGTATTTAGGGCTGGAGATTACTTACCAGAGGGATTTTCTTATTATATAGTCAATTATGAGCTCTGGGTCTTCCCTATGAGTTGTTTCATTGTTGTTGTTGTTGTTTCATTTTGTTTTTTTGCTTTTTGAAAAAAGAGAGAGAGTGGGGAGTGGCAGAGAGAAAGAGAGAGAATCTTAAGCAGGCTGCACGATGTGGGGCTCAGTTTCCTATCATGACCTGAGCTGAAGTCAAGAATCAGATGCTTAACTGACTGAGCCACCCAGGTGCCCCTATTTTATTTTTTTAAAATATGTTATTTATTTATTTGAGAGAGAGTGGGAGAGATAGAGCAAGTGTAGGGAGGGGTAGAGGGGGAGGGAGAGGGAAAGCATATCAAGCGGACTCCTTGCTGAGTGGAGCCTATCTCAGGGCTCAATTTCATGACCCTGTGATCATGACCCGAGCCACAATCAAGAGTCAGTTGTCTAACTGACTGAGCCACCCAGGCACCCTTTCCTATGAGTTTTGCCTCAGATAGCTTCTCTCTCCAACCTTTTGTCTCTCTCCTATCCCTCTTCCAGCAACACTTCAGTGTTGCTTGTAATATTTGTTTTTCTGGTAGTGGTGGATAGGGGAGAAATAGTCTCTTGTTCTAAAGAAGCCTTAGCTTTGGGTAAGTGCTGTGCCCTTGGGTCTCTGGAATGTAGCACTTTTGTGTTCCTGATCTTCTTCCAGCTATTTTTCTGAGTGTAGTGTGCATTTCTATCTCCCTCCCATTGACAGGTATTTTTTCCCCTATTTTCTTCTCCAGGTGGAATGGGTTTTACCAGTGTCCTAAGGGCAACAGTATTTGTCTTCCCTCCACAATCCAAAACATTTTTTCATTAGTGATGATAGGGAGGAAGAATCTAAGTAGGGTTTCATGCTCTCCTATAGTGCCTGATGTTACCCCTTTCTAAGCCTATACCTTTAGGGAATTGCCCAGCTCTTTCTGCACTTCTTTCCTTCCCTCCTTCCTTTTTTAATTTTTAGTTTTTTGTAAGTATTTGGTGAGGTTTATGAAGAAGAGATTATAAATATTTATGAGCTCATTCTGTATCTCTAGCCCCTAAGGTCTTCACATTTTCTCCAGCCCGCACATGACCTCTGTCAGTTTGTTAACAGTTCTGACAATTCTTCTGTCTGTTTTGTAGCAACATCTGCCCCTTGGTAAGAAAATGCTCATGTTCTGTACTTTATCTCATTAGACTCTGGACTATTTGATTGTCCTGTGACCTCAACTCTTTGATGGGTTGAAAAAAAGTAAAATACGAAAACAAAAACCTTGTGCTTTCTTTGACTTTTGTTTTTGTTGCTGTTATTTTAAGAGAAAGGGAGGGACACTCTTTACAGCTTTCTACATTCTAAGCAGAAACTGCATGTGAGTCTTAATTTCAGTTTACATGTACAACAAAATAGCTGTTAATTTCAGGGTCCCTCTCTGGGATGACCACCTAATCAGGTAATAAATAGATTATGCGTCCCAAAGCATCCAGTCCAATAAGGAATTTATCCTTTACCCATTAAATCATCACTTCTGAATTTTCTTCAGGAAACTATCAGGGAGCTACGTGCTCTGGGATGGTAGCATTGTATTACTAAGCACAGATGGAAACTTATAAAATTTAGTTTTGAAGATGTTTTTGGTAAGACAATATAATCTCCCTGTAAGTTGAATGTGATCTGGTGCATTGGCAGAAAATGGGAAACTTCCCTTTGAAATCTAGATCATTTTTCTCACTCACTTCATGTCAAATCTATAACCTGTTTTTTCATTGTATATAGAGTATTACGATCTTCAGTAAAGAGAAACTAACTGATAATTTAATCCATTATTTCCCAGCAGAGTAGCTGTCTCAAAGATTTTAGAATTGCCTTTTCTGCACTGCAGATGACTTAAATGCTGAGCTGAGTCCAGTTTTCCAATTTTATACCCACTCCAGTCTATGTTGGTATTTTGACTCCTGTAAGGTCAAGTTTCTCATTCATTTTACAGTGTACAGTCTATTCTCTACTTTGGGTATGATTCAGTGTAGAATTGGGAGAAAATGTACTAGAACAACTAGTTATTGCAATATGATCATTTTTCATTTGAAACTTTTAGCTGATGTAGAAAGCTCTAGATGGCAAATTTTGTTTCAAAATAATATGGGAAATTTTTATCCTTTTCTGCTTGAAAGTGCTCTAAGATGAGTGATTGCTGAATCTAAAAGGAAAAAAATACAATCTATCATTTTGTTGTATAAGAGTAAGAATATTTAATTTGAATCATTAGGAGTTGCTGTAAAATTTATGTGTCCTGAAAATCGTCTTTTTTCTTAGAGCTGGTTGTAAGAACTTGGGAAAGTCAGTTGTCCTGCTTGATCATCATTTTCCTTAAAATGAAAATAATACTACTTGCTCTTTCTGCTTTTGAAGGTTAAAATAACAAACTAAAGCTGTGGTTAAGTATTAATAGTGCCTTACCCCAGTGCTAGCCAAGTAATTGGGTGCTAGATAATATTGGTTGGCTAATTTATTAATAAATTTATTAGGAAATAATACATCAGACATTCTTGTTATACCTTTTCTTACTCTCTCCAGGCAGTTAGATGCAACTTGTACATATTTATCTGTTTAGATCTGTCTTCTGGACAGTCAGTCCTTGAGAGCAGTTTTGGTTATTTCTGTATCCCTCAAATATAATGTAGGACCTTGAGCAGTTACTATAACAGTAAAATTGGCCATTGAGTATTATGTACCAGTAATAAGGTCAATGACTTAGGTACAGTATCATATATAATGCTTTCAATTACTTTGGTTGATAGCTTAATCCTAGGGCACAAAGGATGCCCTTTGTGTGGGTGCCCCCCACACTTTTATCATCTCTAGCTCCAGGAGTTCATGGTGAAGATCTGAGAAATATCCCCTTATGGCTGTGGCAAGGGAAACTAGTGAGGAGTATTTGAGACACATCCAGAGCATTCTCCATAAATAACAAAGATGTGTGTAATCACTAGGCAAAAGAGAGCTGGGGAAAGAGAGTTGCTTCAATCCAAGTTCCCTCCAGCTTTCCTGGATCAACAAAGGGAAGAGAATAGTCAACACAGGTTAGGGCTTCAGAAAATTAGATTGTGAATACTGCTGCCAGAGAAGTGGGTAAAGGGCTGGCACTGGAGAAGCACATGTGAAAGTCATAACCCAAAGATATGGGATGCAAAAGGACTGAGATTTGGGGATGCCTGGGTGTCTCAGTCAGTTGAGTAACTGACTCTTGGTTTTGGCCCAGGTAATGACCTCATGAGTTATGGGATCAAGCCCAGCTATGGGCTCCACACTCAGTAGTGAATCTGCTTGAAGATTCTCTCTCTCTCTCTGTGCCTTCCCCACTTTCTCTCTCTAAAGTAAATAAATAAATGTTTCAAAAATATTTTTTAAAGACTGAGATGTGATCATATTATGGAATGCTCACCTCCCTTATACCTTACCATCATACCAGCAGGGCTCTAGTATAAAAACAGTGGATTGCAGGGCTGCTGGGGTGGCTCAGTCAGTTAACCGACCAACTCTTGATTTCATCTCAGGCATGATCTTGGCTCCTCATCAGGCTCTGTGCTCAGTGGAGAGTCTGCTTCTTTCTCTTTCTCTCCCTCCTCTCCCTCTGCTCCTCCCCCTGCTAGTGCTCTCTTTCTCTAAAATAAATAAAGAAAGAAATCTTTAAAATAAAATGAAACAAAAACAAAAGATAGTGGATTACAGCTGAAAGAGCTGCAAGATTCAGACTTTCTCTGAGGGAGGAGTAGTTAGGGAAGCCCAAAGTCAAGAGAAGACCAAAACCAAAAAAAGAATTTGAGAGAAATTCAAACCCTCTGGCAAACATTAAACACAATTTAACTTCTAGCCAGATTAATTTAAATCCTCACTGTAAAAGCCTATTTATTTTGGGGTCCCTATAAATGCGATACACACACACACACACACACACACACACACACACACACACACACATCTTAGTAGCTTTACCACAGAAAATTACAAGGCATGCCAAAGGCAAGAAAAAACATTCTGAAAGGCAAAGCAATCATCAGAATCAGACTCAGATGTTAAAATTATCAGACGGGGTTTTTAAAATAACTATAATTTATGTGCTAAGGGCAATGATACAAAAAAAAAAGGTAAACAACACACAAGAACAAATGATTATGCAAGCAGAAAGAATTAAAAGGAATTCTATAAATTAAAAATAGTGTAACAAAAATGAAGAGTGCCTTCTAGATACACATCAGTAGACTTGATATGGCTGAGGAAAAAAAAATCAGTGAGCTTGAGCTTGAAGACAAGACAATAGAAACATTCCAAACTTCAATGCAAAGAGAAACTAGAATAAAAGTAATCTAGGGGCAATATCAAAATGTATAACATACATGTAATTGGAAAACCAGAAATAGAAGAAAGAAAGAAGGAAGCATAAGAACTATTTGAAGTAATAATAGTTGAGAGATTTCCAAAATTTAGGACAGATAACAAATGATAGATCCAAGAAGCTCAAAAAACACTAAGCAGGATAAATTCCAAACCAAACAAATCAAGCATACCTAGGTATACTGCATTCACACTAAAGAAAATTAAAGACAAAAGGAAAATCTTGAGAGATGCTAGAAGGGAAAATGTATATTACCTATGGAGGAGTTAGGATAAGAAGCAAACTACTAACCAGAAATCATGCAAGAAGGGAAGAGTGAAATATTTGGTATTTAAAAACATAAAACCACCAACGTAGAATTCAACATCTAGTGAAATTATCCTTTAGAAGTAAAGATAGATACTTTCTCAGACAAAAACTGAGGGAACGTATCACCAATAGACCTTTCCTGCAAGAAATGCTGAAAGAAAAACTTTAGGAATATGGAAAATAATATGGGTCAAAAATATGGATCTATATAGAGAAAGAGCATTGAAGAAGTAATGAGGAAAAGAAAGTATTTTTCTCATTCTTAGCTAAAGATATCTCTGTTTAAAGCAACAACAGTAATAGTGTTTTGGTGATTATAGGATATGGATAATTCAGTGTCAACAATGTTGTAATAGATCAAATGGAGGAATTGGGAATATTCTAAGGTACTTGTACTACACGTAAAGCAGTATAATATTATTTAGAAGTGGATATAGATCATTCAAAATATATATTGTAAAGTTGAAACTAAAAATTTACTTTTTATTATTAAAATAAAATTAAGGTCTGTAGTAATTTAAAAAAATAAAATATATGTTGTAAAATCTAGGGCAATGACTAAAGTAATTTTAAAAAGTATACTTGATAGACAAAGAGGAGATGAAATACAATCATATAAACCTTTCAATTTAAAACAGAAAAGAACAGAAAAAGAGGGAAAATAAATGAATAAAAACAATAATAAACATGGTAGATATCCAAGTATACCATTAATCACTTTAAATATAAAGGATCTAAACAAACTAATAAAAAGACATTGTCAGTTTGGTTAAAAACAAGACTCCACTCACTGTTGTCTATAAAAAAATAATTACTTTAAACATAAAGATGTAGAAAGGTGAAAAGTAAAGGGGAGATAAACATACCATGGCAACACTGATAAAAAGAAAGACAGAGTAGCTATATCAATTGTAGACAAAGCAGCCTTCAAAGAAAAAGATGATCATGACATAATGATAAAGGAGTAAGTTCCACAAGAATATAAAACAATTATAAAACTGTATGCCTTTAACAAAAGAACATCAAAATATAGGAGACAAAAACTGATAGAACTGAAAGGAGAAACAGACAAATCCACTGTTACAGTTGAAGACTTCAATACCTCCCTGTCAGTAATTGATAGATCAAGCAGGCAGATAACAAAGTAAAGATATGGGAGACCTGAACTTCACTATCAATCAACTTGATCTAATTGACACTATAGAATAGTCCACCCAACAATAACAGAATTAAATTTTTTCTCAGGCTCACAGGGAACAGTCATCAAGATACAACACATTCTGAGTCATAAAATACTCCATATACACCATAAAAATTTAAGAGAAGGAGAATCATACAAAAGTGTTCTCAGACCAAAATTGAAGTAAACTGGAAATCAGTAACACAAAGATAGAAAATCCCCAAATCTCTGCAAATTAAACAAAACATTTCTTTTTTTTAAATTAAAAAAATTTTTGTTAGATATTTTATTTATTTATTTGAGAGAGAGAGCACAAGCAGGGGGAGAGGCAGAGGGAGAGGGAGAAGCAGACTCTCTGCTCTATGCAGGACTTGATCCCAGGACCCTGGGATCATGACCTGAGCTGAAGGCAGATGCTTAATCTGAGCCACCCAGGCGTCCCTAAACAAAACACTTCCAAGAACACACAGATCAAAGAAGAAGCCTCAAAATAAATTTTAAAATATTTTCAACTAAATGTAAGTGAATATACAACTTACCAAAATTTGTGGAATACCATGAAAACATGACTCAGAGGGAAATTTTTTAGCATTAAATGGATATGTTAGAAGAGAGATCTAAAATCAATAACCCAAGCTTTCACCTTAGGAAAATAGAGACAAAGTTAGATGTCAAATTAAAGTCAGGAGTAGGAGTCATAAGCACCTAAACAGAGTAAAATCATGAGAATGGAAAGGATTTCTCTGGAGACAAAAAATCCAGTGGAAAAATAAATTGTGACACAAGACAGGTCCTTGGGGGAGGAGCAACATTTAAGGATGGGGCAGATTGGAAAGAGACTAGGAAGAAGACTAAGAGTAAATGGCCAGAGAGAGTGAGAGAAAGGCAAGAGTGGATGGAGGTTATGCGAATCAAGAGAACAGGGAATTTTGAGAACAAGAAGTTGTCAATTCTAAAAATTCACGGAGGAGGGCTAATAAGATAAGCACAGCAAAACACCAATTGAATTTGGATATTATGTCTTTGGATATTATGTACATTATACATATTATGTCTTTGGATATTATGTACATTGGATATTATGTACATTATATATATATTATGTACATCATTAGTTTTTGATGTAGTGTTCCATGATTCATTGTTTGCTTGTAACACCCACAGCTGAGGTAAAGGATAGGTCAACAGGGAGAGGCTAAAGATGTAGCAAAGGAAGGGATAACTAATATTGGAAACTCTTAGAAATGAGAAAGGAAGTGGGAATAGTAAAGAATTTTGGAATAGGAGCTGGTTTTGAACATGGCCACCTCATCCTCTGAAATTGGAGGGCAATAAGTACAAATCAGAAGTCTGGTCCCCCCCGCCCCAAGGGGTAGAGGCACTGGAACAATTCAGGCCTGATTATCCTGACTCATGTATGGTTTCTTTGTGAAGTAGGAGGTCATATCATTTGAAGAGGAATAAATGAGAAAGTACTAGGTAAAGATACTTGGATAAAGTGATAAAAAGTTTTAGAAAAGACAGCAAGAGAATGAGGACAGAATTTGCCAGAGGAGACCGAAGAGATTCTGTGGGCCACTAAAATTATAATTCTCAAGTCTGTCATGGCATCAGTCCAAGTGATTGCATGAGTAGGTGAATATGAGTATAGAGTAGGTGAGTTGTAGGATTGACCTCTAGTTGGGGATTTGCAGGGCCATTACAGTGGAAGGAAGGGGTGGGTAAGAAAGATTGGATTGCGTGGGAGAGAACGTTTTAGGGAATCAGCCGTCATGCTTGGAGTAGAGACGAAGATCATTTGAGCTGATGAGGTATAGGAAACATAAGGGCTTGCATGAGTAGATCACATGGTTCCTGCAATCACTTAAGATGATGCCAGGAATTGACAAAGAATTGTGTAAATGTGGATGAGAGCTGGCATGGTTTAATTCTGTAGCTATTTTATTAAAATTTATTCAATTTTCTCGAAACCCACTTGAATGCAGTAACTAAGTTTGTATCCCAAAGCCTTCAACTTTTCTTATACTTTAATATATACTTGGATGCATCTTTAGATGATAACACTCATAGTCTAATTTTCTAGGAATCCAGGAGGGTTCAAGTCTTGTGACAAAAGGTAGTCCTGACTTCGTGGGCATTTCAGCTAAAACAAGATAATGAAGAATTACTGGGTGGTCCAATTTTCTAACATATTATGCTTTGACTGAATTATTAGTCAATCTTGGAGTAAATTTGCACATTCTATTGACTCATGTAGAATAAATTCAGGATCTGAGAAATTTAAAATTCATTATTTCTATACATAACTTAAGGCCAGTTATAGGACTGACACTATTTTCAACAGAGATTTGAATTCTATTCCTTACAAATTAGACCTGGATGTGGATTGGTATATTGTTTAATGGTGCTCACAAATAATAGTGTAATCTAGAATACTGAGCTTTGAGATACGGTACCTAGAGTTGTTGAAGTATATAAGGCAACACAAGCTTGTGTGTGGTAGATGGATGTCTAGGATAAGAGTCATAAAATATGATTTTTTCATTTTTTTAGTAACACACAATGTTACATTAGTTTACATTACATTAGTTTCAGGTATACAATGTAGTGATTTGACAAGTTTATACATTCTGTTCACCAGGAGTAAAGCTACCATGTGCTTCGTTACATCACTGTTACATTATCATTGATTGTATTCCTTATTCTCTGCTTTTTATTCCTGTGACTTGCTCATTCCATAATCACCCTCCTCCCCTCCCCTCTGTCAACCATCAGTTTGTTCTCTGTAATTATAGTTTTGATTCTGCTTTTTGTTTGATTACTCATTTTGTTTCACATTCCATTTATGAGTGGAGTCATATGATATTTGCCTTTCACAGTCTGACTTATTTCACAGTGTAATACCCTCTAGGTCCCTCTATGTTGTCTCAAATGGCATGATCTTTTCCTTTTTAATGGCGGTGTAATATCCCATTGTGTACATATGTACTACATTTTCCTTATCCATATGTCTATCGATGGGCACTTAGGTTGCTTCCATGTCTTGGATATTAGGGATAATGCTCTAGTAGATAGAGGGGTCATATATCTTCTTGAGTTAGTGTTTTCATTTTCCTCTGGGTAATTATCCAATAGTGAAATTATTAGATCATATGGTGTATGTTTTTAACTTTTTGAGGAACCTCTATACTTGCTACTGCCTCTCGGAACAATGTGTTACTTAAACTATAACCCCTGGAGGATTTTACTAGTTACCAAGCACATTTAGATATGGCCTTAAGAAAAATATATACTAGCAACAGGTCTTTGGGAAGAAGGACGATACACGACCTTGAAGCTGGGCAGCTGGGAACACCGAGCCCGCCTAGGGCAGAACACCGCCTGCTTCCGGGAAGCCGAGCACCCAGGACCGCGGGGTCAGCTCCTGGTGGAACGAAATACTGCCTGCTTCCCTTTTCCGTTATAGCTCCTTTATCCTCCTTCTTGTTTGTCCACAAGACATGTGACTAATCATCGGTTCTTTGTTTGTCCACAAGACATGTGACTTTCATCGGTTCTTCTGTTGGCTTTTGTTTCTATCTAATAAAAGTGAGACTGTGGAGTTGCTCGCGGCAGCAGTCTTTTCGACTGTTGTCCCCTGCTCCCAAACTCTTGAAGCTGACTTGTTTGTACCTAATTCTTCTCCCGTTCGCCCACTGGAAGCGGCATATACTGTTTTCCATAGTGACTATACCAATTTACATTCCTACCAATGAAACTTAAGGGTTCCTTTTTTTCCACCTCCTTGCCCACACTTCTTGTTTCCTATCTTCTTGGTTTTAGCCATTCTAGCAGGTGTGAGGTATATCTCATTGTGATTTTGAATTGCATTTCCCTGATGATTAGTGATGTTGAGCTTCTTTTAATGTGTCTGTTGACCATCTGTATATCTGCTTTGGAAAAATGTCTATTCAGGTCCTCTGCCCATTTTTTAATTGGTTTGGTTTTTTGGTGTTGAGTTGTATAAGTTCTTTATATATTTTGGATATTATCCCTTATCAGATACATCATTTATAAAACAACTAGAAAAGGAATTTTAAAAATGGCAGTACATACATACCTAATTACTTTAAATGTAAATGGCCTAAGTGTTCCAATCAAAAGACATAGAGTGGCAGAATGTATAAAAAACAAGACCCATCTATATGCTGCATACAAGAGACTCATCTCAGACCTAAAGATGCATACAAATTGAAAGTAAAGGGATGGGAAAACGTTCACCATGCAAATGGAAGTGGGGGGAAAAAAGCCCTGAAAGTTCCATAAAATACAAATTTTGTGCTCTAGTTATTAAAATCCTGCCCGATCCAGAGTAAATAACACAGTAGTGGTATAGTTCTGTGGTTTATAAAGTGGGGGGCTCAAACAAAGAGATATGTTAGATCTTTCCTAACCTTGAAATTCTGTTACGTTTCTATGTCAAAGAAATTTGACTTTTTTTTTTTTTTTTAAATCCTGAAAATGCTTGCATTTACTTCTTTTGGGTACCTCCCTGACTGGCAGGTATACCAGGATATGGAGAAACCAGCATTACAATTTCACTAATCGTTATTAACTTTCAATTCCAACCCAAACTTGGATATATCTTATTCCATGTTTAAGTTCTTAGTTTTTAGGTAGAAAACTTAAATTCTTGGAACAATTCTAGGACTTTCTGAGTCAGAGGTGGTTAATGATATAGAAATGACTTGTAATTGATTACCCTGTATCCAAATCCAGATGTTTGAGGCGGAATACTACTTTGACCAACTTTGTTTTCACTAAACAACAGGAACAAGGGACTGAAGGCTCTCTAGGATAGTTAAGAATTGTGAACTGACATTTTGGTTGTTTTGGGTTTTTGCTTTTTTTCTCATTTTACCCAGTGCTCTCTCTGGGTGAGTCCATTCTACCAGGCTGTGGTTCTGCTCCTGTTTCTTGCACCAGAACCAGTTTTCAATATGGGTGGTTGCAAGCACCATAACACATGGCTTTCATCCTTCTTCATCTCACTTTCCAAGAATGGGAGCTTGAATTTGAGAGTTCTCCAGCTTTATATCAGAAATGTCATCAGTCTCTCACCTTTCTTCTTCGAGACTTTAATCTCTCAAGTAAATAAGCAAACTGGTTCTAATATTGGAGCTTGTGACATTTGGCTGGTCACTCATCTCTGGACAAAACTGCTTCCTTACCCTCTGTACTTTAGCCAGGCTATTTCCTATCGTGTCAAAGGATCTTGAGTCCATATTTATTAACCTTCTGGGTAAACTTTATATAGTATTTAATCAGCAGCCTTTTGTAAAGTGCAAGTAAATTACAGACCACTTATCTGGGGCAATCATCTGCCATTTCTCAGGTGAAACCAATTATATTTCCTGAAAATAATCATGGGTTGAATGGGTCCATACAGGATACACTTAATTTTATCACTCATTTTTAGCCGTTCCTTTATTACAAGTATGAATGGTATTTCTAGACTGGTACACGTTACTTTTCTTTCTGCTGATGCCTTCACAGTAGTCTGAAAAGCATGTATTCAGTGAGGAGTAGTCAGGAAATAGTGCCTCCTAATTTCTGTCTTCCCAGAACATACTTGACTGTTAAACTCCTCTATTTCCCAAGCTGCCATCCCGTTTGACAGAGGAATACACACTGTAGCAGATTTATAGCATGGCACAGGAAGATACCGGTCTTATAAGGTAAGAGAGCAGAGAATACTGGTCAAACTGTTCCTTTAATGGAGTCTCATTACCATTTATTCATTCAGCACCTTGAATACTGAGATGCTTAGTAAAATCACTGTGCTGCAGTTGTCTGATGATATTAGAAGACTTTGGACTGTCTAAGAAATTTGATAGAGGCATTAAATATTTGATCAAATGAATTCATATGTGGTTCATCTCCAGAAGCCTCTGAGTACATGCTGGGTGGCTATGGTGGGGATGGGGAGATATTGGCTTAAGCAATAAATTGTCAGGTCTGCTAATTTATTTCTATATGCTGAAGATTAGTATAATTTGTGGGATAGGATGGGAGAATCAAGGACTTTAGTGGAACTGGGGGAAGAGTTCTTTTTTTAAAAAAAAATTTCCTTCTAAATAAATAAAGAACTTTGTATATGACCGTTTTTTTTGTTGTTGTTGTTGTTTATTTTGTTTTTGTTTTTGGATTAGATCAATCTGACATGCTGATAAATACATAAGTATTGTGATACGGAGCATTTTTACCCTTCAGAGCCAATAGTGGTGAATACTGTCTTGTATTCTATTCTATTGTATTCTCTATTTTTAAGCAGCTCTTCTTGTGACAAAGATGTATCTTGCTGGCTTAAATGAGCCTCTGCCTGATGCTGAAATAATAATGGCACGAAGCCACAATTGTATTAACTCTGATATGGAGGAGGCCCAAATAATTCATCATGATGTTATGACTAGTTTCTTTTATGTTGCTCACAATGGCTGGATAGAAGGTGGCCAGATACTCAAGACTGAGATAAAGCGATCATCTGCCCCTCGAATGATTTAGATATATTTGTATATACCTAGAAATAATTTTGAAAATTAAAAATCTATATCCTTCTTCCTCCTAGCAAGCTTACTGGCCACTCCCATATCCTTTTTATTTCCCCCTTTGACTTCCCCCTTCTGACACTAAGAAAGGAAGATCATGGGTGTTCTGTCTTCATTAATTGAACTTGGGGGGTTTTCCCGTCCCACATATGTACTACCATGAAATCCATAAGTTAAGCTACAAAGCTTATGAAATTATCTGAGGAAAAACCTGACTTTAAAAAATCTTGCCTGATTTCCTTTTATTCATCCAAATTTCCTTTAGATCTGGACATGGAAACTTACCATGCTTTTCTTGATTGTCCTAACCAGTGGCTGATGGGAGATAATGATTAATGTTCCTCTACTATTTTGCATGTTGGTCCTTTTCCTTCTTCTCCAGTCTCTTTTCTTGGTTTAAACTATTTTTTAGCTTTTTCACCTCCAGCTAATGGAGATACTCCCAGGAATGTAGACTGATGATATAGAGGCTGGAAGTGTGCCAGCAGACGCATTAGGTTTCTTCTCCTAGCCCAAACCAATTGTCTGAAGTTTTTAAATGAGAATTTTGAAATTTGAACTCAGTTTGGAAAATAGAGGCAAATTAACTCTAGTGTATAGAGAGTTCACATCTTCCTTGGGTTTTCACATCTGTCTTTTTCAGGGAAGAGTTTGCCAATGGCAAAGTGATTCGATGATGCTGTTAGTATGGAGTTCTCATTTGTACGTGATCACAGTCATGTTCTTTTAAGATTCTACACTACATTTGTGTCTTATGCTTAAAAAGAAAACAAAAACAATTTAATAATAGAATTTATAGGAAATTTAGACTGTTAGGCTTCTAGCTAACTGTATATACTACAATTGATTAAGTATCCTCCAGTTACCCGAATAGGGTTCCTTTAAGTTATCTTGTGAAATAAATAGCATAAAATTATAAATTGTCAGTCATAACTCTAGTATTCTTTTTTTTTTTAAGATTTCATTTATTTATTTGACAGAGAGAGAGAGGGAACCCAAGCACTGGGAGTGAGAGAGGGAGAAGCAGGCTTCCCACAGAGCAGAGAGCCCGATGTGGGGCTTGATCCCTGGGATCATGACCCGAGCCAAAGGCTGACGCTTAACCGACTGAGCCACCCAGGCGCCCCCATAACTCTAGTATTCTTTATCTGAATTTTTCTCTTATTGAAGGAATCACAAAGAAGTAGTTCATAATTAAAATCATTTAGAAATATAGATATAAAAAATTTTATTTCTGGCTCTTATTGTCTTGGACTTCAAAACGAGGCATATTTTTTCCTAGATGGGGAGGAAGGGAAAATTTACATGTTCCTTATGCAGAGGTCCCACTAGCAAGGAAATGTTTATTTTAGGGTTAAATTAGCTTGGTTTCAGCAATTATACTTATAATCCTTGAGGGCCTGACTCTTGGAGAAGATCTCTTTCCCTAGTGGTGTTACACCCTGTTATTTTCCATGGTGTTAAGTGGTGCTTTTCAACTGCTGGAAAAAAAATGCCCCAAAATGCACTGATTCTTGTCAGTGCTCAGGAAGGATGTCAGAATAACATTAAACTTTCATTCCAACTTTAGCACCTGTTTTTTTCCCCAAATCAATTTCAGTGCAAGACAAACATGATTCAGTGTGTTCAGAAATTAATAGATTTTAATAAAATAATCTGTGGTAAAGGCAAAGAAAGTGGTAACTCATTCATAGCAACAAGTGCTGCAAGATTATAAAACCTAAACCTTAAATTCATAGTTGAACAAAGCAAGCTATTTTTTAAAAAACACAATTCCTTTGTTGATTAAAGACTCTTGGAGGCTTTTTGGACAGTTTTATTGTTAGTCACGTTGTACCTCCTAGGTGAGACTGTTTCATTTCCATCATTACCTAGGTAGAAATTCTAATAAAGTGAATTGCTCATTTTATATATAGCCTTCTTCTTTTGGGCCACACCGACCATAATGAAAATCTATATAATTAAGGCTTCTCAGTAATCGCAGGTAATCTTATTCTACCTGCTTTCTTACAAGGAAATTCATTCATCTCTATAGTAAATTGTATGTTGGAAAACGGTAAACCTCACAGCCTTCAGCTTTCAGTGATGACTCATTCTGAGATGCTGGAGAGCAGTCGGGGAATAGCATATGAGAGGGCTGGTTGGCAGATTCTCAATATTGGGGATGAAGTTCCCCCACCTAACCCTCTTGTCTACTATGGCCAAACTGCAGGGTGTCTTTCTTGATCCCCTTGTCCAGCTATCCTCTGTCTAGGGGGCCCCTGGAGACTCTTAACCCAAGTGCTCAGCAGGTCATTGCCCTAGGTCATGGTGATCTCTCCTATTGGCCAACTTCATTTTTGTCTCTCCAAAGTAGCTACTTCTAAAAGTCTTTCCATTATGCCTCCCATGGGGTCACCATTATCCCCTGACCTGCAGAGTAGTTTCGGATAGTGCCCAGTCAGAACTAATCAGAAATTAGAAGCTGTTGCTTTTGGGGCACATCTGACCAAATTTTGTTTGGCCTACAGAATGCTTTAAATTTTGAAATTATTCTAAAAGATTTAAAAGTTAGAAAGTTTCACACAAAAATCCTGACTTCCATGATTTTCATCCTTTCCTGAAGAATCGAAAATTCTTGTAAAATCAGAAGATCCACCATGTTCTGGTGGTGAGTGGCATTTGCTCCCTTTAGGCAGGTCATAGTTGCTCCAGTATGCAGTAGATCACGTACCCCTTAGGATTACTTCTAAACTGTTTCTGCTTGTGTTAATATTATTAATTCCTGTAACTACTGAAATCTCTGTATGACTTGTACCTAAATCTCTATCTATAGAGGGCAGTTCACAGGACCTCAAATCTGTGCACCCATTCAAGTCCTTGGGCTTATTCTCAGTAGCCTATGAATTGAAAACAGGAGCTGTCTAAATCTCTTAATCTGTTCGGGCTTCTGTAGCAGCGTACCATAGACTGGATGGTTTAGACACAACAGAAGTTTATTTCTCACAGTTCTAGAGGCTGGGAAGTCCAAGATCTAGGCACCAGAAAATTCAGTGTCTGATAAGGGCCTGCTTCCTTCCTTCCTTCCTTCCTTTCACTGTATCCTCACAAGGAGCAAGGAAGTTTTTATGAGAGCTTTTGAAAGAACACTAATTCCATTTATGAGGGCAGAGCCCAGTCACCTCCCAAAGGCCCTACCTTGTAGTACCATCACATTGGGGCTTAGGTTTCAAAGTATACCTTTGGTGGGGGATACAAACATTCACCCTGTAGGAAGAGTTTAAAATTTTTATTTTTTTTCTTTTAGTTCAGTGGTTATCTATCAGTCATCTATCATTTGTCTGTCTATGAAATTGTCTAGGTGATGCCTTTAATACTAATGTACTATTCCAAAACGACTTTAATTGCTATGAGTTAGTATAATATTCATAGGCAGAATTGTAATAATCTGCAGAACTTCTCACTTTGGATTTCCAAAGAAACATTCCAGCACATGATATACTTTCCAACCACCTACTCTGTGACAGACATATTATGTGCTGGAAAGATAATTCTGAGCAAGATAGAACTTCTCTTCCCATGAACTAACAGGCTAATACCAAGCATTAGTATTCTCTCCATGCTCTAGCTCACTTCATTCCAGTATCAACTCCATGTCCTGGATGTTAGTTAGAGCTTTTGTAACTTGTCTAACATTTTCTACTAGCAACTGATAGAGTAAGATAAAAAAAAAAAAAAAAAAAAAAAAGAGGCAATTTGACTTCAGTGCCCAAACTCTTACCTACTACGTGTAGTGTCTACATTTTGGTTTGCTTTGCTTTGGCTCCAAATGCTATTTAAATTGCAGAAACAGGAGCATCTGGGTGGCTCAGTAGGTTAAGCGTCTGCCTTCGGCTCAGATCATGATCCCAGGATCCTGGGATAGAGCCCCACATCGGACTCCTTGCTCAGCAGAGAGCCTGCTTCTACCTCTCCCTCTGCCTGCTACTCTACCTACTTGTGCTCTCTCTCTCTCAAATAAATAAATAAATAAATAATTTTAAAAATTAATTGCAGAAACACACAGTGTGAAGTAAATAACTGTGAAATACACAGGAAGAAGATCAGATTATATAAGGTAAAAATAATTACTTGGAATGGTACCACAGAAACTGTTTGGTACTAAATGCTGTTTCTCTGTCCTTTGTCTGGAATCATATTTATGGTTTTAATTAACCTTTCTCTGATATAATGCCATTTACTCTGTACTTCCAGCTTAACTGGAGTCCAAAGACTGGTCCTCTGTGATGGATAGCTGGATTTGTCATCTGCTCATTCAGTGCTGTGGTGGTCCTAGTTATTATTATTAATTATGATAATTAGAAAGTGTCTGAAGAGTCATGATGGTGCAGGAATATTTATATATTGCTTAACACGAAATTTGGGAATTATAATGGCCTCGGTCATGAAAGCATCACGTGGAGGATTATATTAAGCTGCTGCTGCTTTTCAATGACTATCACAGGAGGGTGAGTTTTTCCTTTAATTGTCTCAACTGGAGAACAGTCAAATGTCATAGCTATTGGTCAAATAATATTGTGTATGTGTGATTATATAGATTTTTTTTCAGATCCTTAGTTTTATGTAATATCTGAAGTAAAATTTCATCCTTTTTGTTTTTCTAATTAGTTCCTGAAGTAAGTGTCAGAAATAGTATGAAGATTAGGCCAACTATTTTCCTTTTAGCTTACTTTATTTTTGATTGTTCACCACAGCAAGCATTTGGGAAGACTCCTTGGGGATGTTCAGCAGGTGTACCTCTGGTAATTCACATAAATGTTAAGATAATTTATCTAGTCATGACTTCCTTTGCCATTATTTGAGATTTGGCCCACTGGGTCTTTATGTCAGTCTGTAGGAACACCACAGTGGGACAGGGACTATGAGACTGAGACAGGGATCATTTAGAAATGGCCACCACACATCCTCCTGTTCTTGCTGCTTTGTACCACGACATTCTCTTGGCGACTTCATTTGCTTCTAACAGGCTAAAAGGGGCAGAGTGAGCAACTGTGAAGGAGGAGATACTTATAGTGGAGAAGTTCTACAGAGAACTGTGGAGAACAGGCCAGGAGAGGGCCTGCTGATAAAGGAAGTCTGGGACCTCAGTACCTGACGTGAGTTGTAACTGTGCCATTTCCTGGCTTCTCTATAGTCTGTGGCTGGGAATACAAATGGGTCTAGTGGAATGCAACTCCCTGATGTTGGCAGACTGTGCATTTGGATCCCTTCCTCCTTCTATCAGAAGTTCCTGGTTTTCTGGGTATGGAGACCTTCTCTCTTTGTTCTAACCTCTTTTCTCTTTCTTTTGCTACCAGGGGTTTGAATGCTATTAAAAACCTTATATCCTTTGCTTCCAATTATTCTCAACTTATCACTTCTACCTCTTGTTGCCTTCAGGACAATGGATTTTTAAGGTGTACATGATGGAGACTGTCTCACAGTGCTGCCTATATTCCATTTCCATATGTTTTCCATATGGATAGTCAATGTTTTCTGCACACCAAATTGAACAGTGTCTCCTTTTCCAATAATTTTTCCAATAATTCCAATACCAGCTTTTCATGAATGAATATCTACATATGTATGAAATTTTTTATTGTTTTATTGCTTTGTTAATATAGTCCCATATCTCAGACACATTGTGCATTTAATTTGTAGTTTCTGATGACAGTTTCAGTGAAGCACCTTTTCTTATGTTTATTGGCTAGTGGAATATTTCCCCTTTATGAGGTCTTTTGCTGTTTTAAAAGTTGGTTCTTTGTTTTTTTTATTGTTTATTTGAAGATGTAATTTATATATTTCAGGTTTAGGTCTTTTGCCAGTTTCAGTCATATGCATTGAAATATCTTTTCTCACTTTGTAGCTTAGCTCCTAATGCGTTTTTTTAAAAGTAGAATAGTGGAGAATCACGTTTGTCTTCACAATCTTTTTTTAAAAAGATTTTTTTATTTTAGAGGGTGTATGAAAGACAGTGCATGCACATGTACACATGAGGGGAAGGAGCCAAGGGAGAGAATCCTCAGGCAGACTCCCAGCCAGCTGGGGAGCCAAACACAGGACTCTATCCCACGACCCATGATATCATGATCTGAGCCATAATCGAGCAACCAAGAATCTGTTGCTCAACTGACTGAGCCACGCAGGCACCACTGCCTTTACAGTCTTAGTGAAATAAAATGTGAATCCAAACTGATGATCATTCAAACCGTAAGTCATACTTTGAGGTACAATTGCCACCACAGAGCCAATAAATTTGTTTGTTTATTTGTAAACTGCAGGATGAGCAACTGTACTTGCTAAACTAATCTTTTGTCTAATTCATTCTTTTTATGGCTGACTCATTGTTGAAGGTCAATCCATTTATCTAAACAAATACTTGCAATAGCTTCTCACTGATTAAGGATAAATACCTTTCTTTCTTTGATTCTTTTTGACACTGAATACATTATTTCTTTCTGAATTTATTCTTTCTAGCTTGTATTTTTTTAAATTTTTTACCCTTTGACCTCCTTTAGCCCTTTTTCCCACCCCTACCCCCTGCCTCTGGCAACCACCTATCATTTGCCATATCTATGAGCTCGGTTTTTTGTTTACTTTTTTAGATACTAAGTATAAAATCCTATGATATTTGTCTTTCTGTGTCTGGCTTGTTTCACCTAGTATAATGGCCTTGAGATTCATCCATGTTGTTGCATATGGCAAGATTTTATTCTTTTTATAGGTGAATAATATTCTCTTGTATATATGTAGACCCCAACTACCCAAAAGTAGAATTGCTGGATCATATGGTATTTCATTTATAATTTTGGGGGGATCCTCTATAATGTTTTCCATAGTGGCTGTACCAATTTACAATCCCACCAATAGCACCTGAGCATTCCCTTTCCTCCACATCCTAGCCAACATTATTTATCTTTTTTTAAATAATAACCATTCTGACAGGTATGAGGCGATATCTCATTGTGGTTTTAATTGGCATTTCCCTGATGATTAGTGATGTTGAGCACCATGGGTACCTTTTGGCTGTTTGTATGTTGTCTTTGGAAAAATGTTTATTCAGACCATCTCTCATGTCTTAATTGGATTTTTTTTGTTGTTGTTGAGTTGTATAAATTCTTTATATATTTTGTATATTAACTCCTTATCAGATAAGTGATTTGTGAAAATTTTCTCCCACTCAATAGGCTCCATTTTTGTTTTATTGATGGTTTCTTTTGCTATGCAGAATATTTTAATTTGATGTTGTCCCACTCTTACTTTTTGATTTTGTTACTTTAACTTTTGGTGTCAGATTCAAAAAATTATTGACAAGACCCAGGTCAAGGAGCTTATTGCCTGTGCTTTCTTCTAGAAGTTTAATACTTTCAGGCCTTATGTTCAAGTCTTTAATTCATTTTGAATAAATTTTTGTGTATGGTGTAAGATAGTGGTCCAGTTTCATTCTTTTGTGTGTGGCTATTCAATTTTACCAACACCATTTATTGAAGAGACTGTCCTTTCACCACTGACTATCCTTTGCTTTTTTCGTAAATTAATTCAATGTGTGTGCATGGGTTTATTTCTGAGGTCTCTGCTCTGTCGCACCATCTGTTTTTATGCCAGTACCATACTGTTTTAATCACTATAGCTTTGGAACAGTGTTTGAAATTAGGGAACATGATGCCTCTAGCTTTATTCTTCTTTGTCAAGACTGCTTTAGCCATTGGGAGTCTTTTATGATTCCATGCAAAGCTTAGGATTGTTAGTTGTATTTCTGTGAAAAATGCCTTTGGAATTTTGATAGGGATTACATTCAATCCATAGATTGCTTTGGGTAGTATGGGAATTTTAACAGTATTAATTCTTCTAATCCATGAGCACAGAATATCTTTTTTTGTGTGTTGTTTTCAATTTCTTTCCTTAATGTTTTGTAATTTTCAGTATACAGGTCTTTCACCTCTTTGGTTAAATTTATTCTAAGCATTTTATTATTTTTGGTACAATTATTACAAATGGATTTTTAAAAATTCCTCTTTCTAATAGCTCACTATTGACATATAGAAACAACGGATTTTTGTGTATTGATTTCATATTCTACAACATTACTGAATTTATTCTAAAAGTTTTTTGATGGAAAATCTAGGCCTTTTTGTATATATTATGTCATTTGCAAATAGTGTCAGTTTTTCTCCTTTCTTTCCAATTTGGATGTCTTTTATTTCTTTTTGTTGCCTAATTCCCTAGCTAAGACCTCAAATACTATGTTTAATAAAAGCAGCAAGATTGGATATCCTTGTGTTCCTGATCTTAGAGGAGAAGTTACCAGCTTTTCGCTGTTGAATATGATGTTAACTGTGAGCTTGTCATATATGACCTTTATTATGTAAGGTACATTTCCTCTATGCCTGTTTTGTTGAGCATTTTTATCATAAATGGATGTTTAATTTTGTCAAATGATTTTTTTTATGCATCTATTGAGGAATCATATATTTATCCTTCATTGTGTTAACTTGGTATATCACACTGACTAATTTGTGGGTGTTGGACCAGACCTGTATCCCTGGAATAAATGCCACTTGATCATGCTGTAAGAGCTTGTTAATGTATTGTTGAAATTGGTTTGATAATATTTTGTTGAAGAATTTTGTATCCCTGCTCATCAGGGATATTGGCCTGTAATTTTCTGTGGCATCCTTCTGTGGTTTTGGTATCAGGATAATATTGGCCTCATAAAATGGGTTTGGAAGAATTCCATTCTCTTCCATTTTTTGGAAGAGTTTGGAAAGAAATGGTATTAATTTTTCTTTGAATGTTTGGTAGAATTCACCAGTGAGGTCCTCTAGTCCTGGACTTTTCTTTGTTGGGAAGTTTTGATTACAAATTCAGTCTCCTTACTAACAGTTGATCTGTTCAGATTTTCTATTTCTTCATGATTCTGTCTTGGTAGTTTGTGTATTTCTAAATATGTATTTATTTCTTCTAGGTTTTTCAATTTGTTGATGTATAATTGCTCAGTGTAGTCTCATGATTTTTTTTTTTTTTTTTTAAGAGACAGAGACAGAGTGGATGACCAGGGATGGGGGATGGGGAGAGAGACTCTTAAGCAGGAACCACACTCAGCTCAGAGCCCAAAGTGGGGCTTAATCTCATGACTCTGAAATCATGACCTGAGCCAAAATCAAGAGTCAGATGCTTAACCCCCGCCTAAGCACCCAAGTCTCATGATTTTTATATTTCTGTGGTATCAGTTTTTTTGTATTTTATTTTATTTGAGTTCTCTCTTGATGAGTTGAGCTAAAGATTTGTCAATTTGGTTTATCTTTCAAAGAAACAAAGGCAAATTAGTGAAACAGCATTAAATAATATAAAATAAAAATAATGCATCTCAGTGCATATGAGACTTTAGAATATAGCACTTTCAAATCAGTGGGAAAATATTCAATAATTTATGTTGTGATAACTGTATATACAGTGGGGAAAAATTAAAATGCATTTCTATATCATTAGATAAGCCAAAATAGAGTCACTAAGAGGGAATATGTATATGGAAAACATGAAATAAGGCATGAAAATAAATTTTTATGAGAATTTATAAATAATCTTGAGGGGTAAAGACATTTCTAAAAATGAACCAATATCCAAAATTCATAAAATGACTGGTAAAATTGGTTTTAAAATATTTTAAAATTGTTAAGGACATAAATAACCTTTATAAGCACAAACAACAATGGACAATGTAAGAAAATATTTCAATGCTTTAAAGGGTTAATTTTAATTTATTAGCACTTCTTTACAAAGGTAATTTCCTTTATATATAAACATCTCACAAATTAAAAAAAATATGAAAATAAGTTAATGATAGTTCACAGGAAAAATTTACAAAGGCAAAAAAAAAATGTTTTCAGCCTGAAAAATGAATAAGGTAATGCAATGAATTTACATTTTTGTATTCTCACATTGTCAAACATTATGCAGTATTGGAGAGATTATGAGTGAGTAAACATTCATACACTATTGCAGGGTGAGCCACTTTTTAGAGTATAGTTGATAATACCGAGCACAATTAAAAATGACATTTTTGAGACCTACTTCTAGAATATATTCTAGAGACAGAGCTTCAAATGTGCAAAAATTTATGTTTATTGTAGTATTCTTTATAATAGCTCAAAACAGTTTAAAGATGACAGAAAAATTCTGAATTATGGAGTAGTAGTACATGGATGTTATAAAGAATGTGCTGTATTTAGCATCAATATATGCATGTACGTGCATGTAACTATATAACATATATGTATGTCTGTGTGTGTATGTCCATGTCCATTGTGTGTAGCATTTTGGGGTGTGTATTTATATTTATGTATATTTATAGTCTGTTTTATGTAAATAGGCACATGTAAGTCCCAAGAAATGTGTGTGTGTTATGAAAATTCTTAGAACATGAAAAGTAATAAGAGTATAAATGTAACCAGCAGTAATTATTTCTAAAGTATTGTTGGAGCTTTCAATCAGATAACTCATAGTTCTAGTCTTATTACTCTTTGAATTTCTTTTTACCATAAGCATATATTCATTTTTATAATTAAAAATCTAGTTAAACATTGATTCCCTTTTCATTTAGCTTGAGAATATATTGATCTTACTCTTCCACTTTAATTAAGCTTCTAATCTGTATTCACAGTGGTGGGTAGGATCACACCCTGGAGAGAGAGCGGACAGGATCTTTATTATCTTATCTTCTGACCTCATTTCTTCATACACTGTTAACTTAGTCCTCAATCATTAAGAGAGAAAAAAATTAATTTTTATTGAGAATCTGTTAGATGACAGATATTCTGTTGGAGGGTTTATCTGTCTAATTTAAGCCTCACCCCCCCCCATTGGAAATGGTAATACAAGCTCCATTCCATAAGTGCTGAAACTAAGATTCAGATGGTTTTAGAAACTTGTCCCAACGTAATCAAATGAGATTCTGCATCAGAGCTGTGCTCTTTGCACCACTTACAGTGTGTTCCTTGATAGGTTATTTGTTTTCTAAGTGTCAGTCCTCATCCTATGGGAATAACCCTACATCTCTTGTTAACCTTTTGGTTTATTCTGAGCAGCAAAGACAATATGAGAAGATACTTTGAAAATGCTCTGAAATATGAACTATGTTATTTCAGAGGTTTCAACTCCTATACTGTTGGGCTCAGGCAGGTGAATGAGCTGGGGTCAGGGACAGCCAAATAGAACATATCTGGGGCCCAGCTTGGTACCCTGAGCTGACAGGTGGGGCCTCTCCACTAAACAAATGCAATGAAATATTCAGAAAAACGGGTGCCTGGGTGGCTCAGTCAGTTAAGCGTCTGCCTTCGGCTCAGGTCATGATCCCAGGGTCCTGGGATTGAGTCTTGCATCGGTCTCCTGCTCAGCGGGGAGCCTGCTTCCCCCTCTCTCTCTGCCTGCCTCTCTGCCTACTTATGCTCTCTGTCTGTCAAATAAATAAATAAATAAAATCTTTAGAAAAAAAAGAAAGAAAGAAATATTCAGAAAAGTATTATTTTAAACACGTTTCTAATATTAGGAGGCTGTACAGCAAGATGGTTAGGGGCACAGAAATGAAGTCAGACCAAGATCAAAACCCTGGTTGCATTATTTCCTACCTGTGATTAAAGGCAGGTGGCTTACTCCTGTGACGCTCAGTTTTACTTCTGACCCATTTTAAGAAATTGTTTTATTTTGAAAGAAATGTCTGTTTTTGTATTTTTATTATTCCCTTCTTGACTTTAAAATCATCTTGTATCTATTAAAAATCCAATTAGGATAAATATCAAACGAATAAATGCAATCAGAGGTAAACAGAGACCCAGTCTTTCTCACTTTCAATTGATTTTTTGGCCCAAAAATGGTACCTATAATTTTTGATGTTATGATTGCTTTTGTTTTTAGTTAAGAATTTTAGTACCAGGTAGGCTAGCCTTGAACTCCCAACTAAGCAGGGATGTTTGAAGTTTCAAAGGCATCTTATAGCTTGGCTACTTCACACAGAAAGCATTATTTAAAATTAGAGCTGGAGACCCATTCCCTATATGTTTAATCATGGGTATTATATTTTTTAAAAAGTGATTTGGGGTGCCTGGGTGGCTCAGTGGGTTAGGCCTCTGCCCTGGCTCAGGTCATGATCTCGGGATCATGGGGTCAAGCCCTGCATTGGGCTCTCTGCTCAGCGGGAAGCCTGCTTCCCGCCCCCTCTCTGCCTGCCTCTCTGCCTACTTGTGATCTCTCTCTGTGTCAAATAAATAAATAAATTTTTTTTTAAAGTGATTTATTCTCTAAGAAGTTATTACAGATTTCTGGTGGCCCTGCTTACCAAAAAGCTGTCACTGTCCAAGTGGCTACCTCTGAGTAAGACTCAATTTATTATGCAGTACCACCAAAGTGTTATTAAGCACCTACTATGTTAATAGGACCCAAAGTACCGTACCAGTCTCCTTACTGCATTTGTTTTGCACTTCTGTGACTTTCTATGACAGAACATTTTCCCATGTCCAGTACTCTCTATAGAGTAATCAAGAGAAGGACCAAGGTATGATTTTTAAAATTCCCACATCTTGCATCCCCCCATCCCTTAAAAGCCTTATTTATCATGTACCTTGCATGAAATTTCTGGATAGTTCTTTAGTAAAACTGATGATAGACTTCAGTGTTACAACTCTGTATGTAAAAGAAATATAGAACAAGGTTGATTTAGTGTTATCCATTTTTGAAAATATAACCTGATACTGCAATTACTTATAGAGCTATATAAACATGACAGAATAAATATCATCTCTGAATTATTAGCTATGAAATTTAGAAGATCTAAACCTAGACACTCTTTTCTGTTTCCTTTGCCTTTTTCACTTGTTTATTAGAGATTCTTTAAATGTCTTAGCCAAAAAAACTTTAAAAAATAAACAGAATTGATTCTTAAGGATTTATTTGACAGAGGTTCAAGGATCCATTAATCTGGCTGTGGCTACCAGTCACAGTCATGATTGTTAAACAGGCAGTATTGATAGAAATACCAAGATTAAGATAAAAGATTCACCAGTTAGGTGGTAATTACAGAGTGATATAGTGGCTACATCATTTCAGAAAACAGCCATGAAGCTATTTTTTTCACTATTGCAGTATTTATATAAGATGCTGCATCTTGAGTTTTAGTTTGAAAAAGAAAAGATATCAACATCTGTACTGTGAAGAGAGTGCTCAAAATATCATCTGTCTTCCTCACTAACTCACTGGAGTTGGGGGCTGTGATTTTTCCATTGTTTTACTCATAACCTAGGGTCACAGAGTGGCCCATGAAACAATAAACCATTTTTTAAAAAAAGATTTCATATGTGAGCATTTACTTTCTTTACTCTGGTGAGGGCCTGAGCTCTGCCTTTCTAAACCACGATCCCTGTGGCCATGCTGTCTTGGAGGTTAACCCAAACTGTAAGGTGACTTCTGCTTCTTGAGCTGAAACCCAAGGCATTACCCTTCCTCCCACTCTGAAGTTTCTGGCAGATGGTCTAGCCCGTGGAATCATATCCATGGCAATGTTATTGGATATTTGCTATGAGCCTGCTTCAAAAAATGAAAAAAAAAACACCACTTTTGTGGACCAGCAAACACTTATCAAATCTGTCAAATTTGTATTAAAAAAGCTAATTATCTGGAGACATGTAAAGAAAACACCACTCGACTGAACTCAGCAGTATGAGGGTGTGTCTTCATACATGTGTGTCATGCTCTGTTCTCGCTAGTTCATGATAAATGAACTTTCCTGAAAGGAGATGTATGAACCAAATTGAAAAGCATTTTAAAGATAGAAAGCTCTTACCCGTAATGTCACTACAGCAACAAAGCTATCTTGGATTTTCTAGGGACGCGTCTGGTGCTTGCTTGTACCGCTTTTCATGTTTCACCTCACTATGATCATGGTTCATCCATAATTAGTAATTTCTGTGTTGTCTCAGTGATTGGTTTTCTGAAGCATGTCACCGTGGCTTTGGATGTGGACCAGTGTCCGTTGGGTTCTCACTATTAGGGTTTGTTCTGGAAGCAGTAGCTGTGAGGAGGTGTTGGGGAGGGCAGAAGCACTGTGTTCCTATCTGAAAATAGAAGGAAAGGTATCTTTATTATTATTTTTAAAATGGTACATTTACTTATTAAGCATATTTATTGGAAATTATTATATGCTGGGCAACATGTTATACTGAGTATAACATTCCCTGCCCTTATGGGGCAAAAAATTGAGACAGTATGAAACAGTAGGGGAGGTACTCAGGGTACTGTGGGAGAACATGCAGGTAACCTAGCATCAGGAATCATCACAAAAGTCAGTGTAGCTGAAGGAGAGTGTGAGAAAGTGAGCAGAGAGCTGAAGTTGGAGAAGCAGTGGGGGCTCAGGTGGCAGACAGGCAGTTTAGAATGATATTTGTGGATGATGCATGGAGAAGGGATTAAAAGAGTCACCATGATTTCACTCATATGAGGACTCTAAAAAAACCAATGAATAAATAAAGCAAACAAACAAAAAATAGAATCAGACCTATAAATACAGAGAACAAACTGATGGTTGCCAGAAGGGAGGGGATCAAGATCTGGGAAAAATGAAGGAGAGTGGGAGATACAGAGTTCCAGTTATGGAATGATTAAGGAACGAAGATAAAAGGCATAGCGTAAAGAATATAGTCAGTGGTCTTGTAATAGTGTTGTATGGTGACAGAGGGTAGTTTCACTGAGCACAGCGTAATGCATAAACTTGTCAAATCACTGTGTTGTACACCTGAAACTAATGTAACATTGTGTGTCAACTATACGTAAATTTTAAAAAAAGGTTTTTTAAAAAAAGATTTTATTTTTTTATTTGACAGAGACAGACACAGGGAGAGAGGAAACACAAGCAGGGGGAGTGGGAGAGAGAGAAGCCAGCTTCCCGCTGAGCAGGGAGCCTGATGCAGGGCTTGATCCCAGGATCCTGAGCCGAAGGTGACACTTCCCCCTCTCTCTCTGCATGTCTCTATGCCTACTTGTGATCTTTGTCTGTCAAATAAATAAGTAAAATCTTTAAAAAAAAATCAAAGAGCAAACATAAAAATAGACATTTTAGGTGCTACTGTAATAATCCCAGGGAGAAGAAATGTAATCTAGATTAGGGCAGTTCACAGCAGGAGTGGAGGATATTTAGAAGGTAGAATAAAGAGAAATGACAGAAAAATAGAAGAAAAAATTACCCACATGACACCACTGAAAAACAATTGGCACAATTCCCATTAGATATGTGTATATTTATTTCTGAATGTACATACATGTATATGTAGTTCTAAGCATATTTGTGCTGTTGCCTACATATTTTTCATTTTGTAGCAGATCCGAAGTAGAACTATGAAGTAGATGAAGTTTGACTTCAGCACTGTTCCTCTCCTTTGTTAGGGTATTTCTCCCTAATCTGGGCATACTTCCTCTTTGCCAAGTGCTCGGTACTCAGTAATTTTCAGTGTCTCACCCATTCTTTTCTTCCTGTGGCCCCTTTACATGTAACCCCTTTACTTCCTGTGACCTCTTATCAAAACCAATGTCTTTATAAGATAATTTCTAGACACACTGGTAGGGAGAATAATGGACTACCAAAGATGTTCTTGTCGTAATCCTTGAAACCATGAATATATCACATTAAATGGCAAAATAGGTTTTAGTGATGTGATTAAGGACCTTGAGAAGAGATTGGCTGGATTATCTGGATTGGCTCAATGTAATTCTAAGGAAGAGGGAGGCAGAAGAGTCAGAAAAGGAGATATGAAGACAAAAACAGAGATCAGAGAAAGAGGTATTTGAAGATATTATGCTATTGGCTAGGAAGATGTGGGAAGGAGCCACGAACTAAGGAATGTGGGTAGCTTCTACAAGCTGGACAAGGCAAGGGAATGGATTCTCCTGTAGAATTTCCATAGGAATGGAGCCTGCCAGCACCTTGAGTGTGGTAGTGGAGCCCAGTTTGGATTTCTGACTTTCAGAACTATAAGATAAATAATTTGTGTTGCTTTAAGCCACTATATTTGTGGTAATTTGTTACAGTAGTAGTAGGAAACTAATACAGAGATCTATCTGAAAGGAGCACATTTACTCACATGGTGTAAACAGTTGACAAAGTTTCATGTGGGTCTTTTCATTTTAACTCCAAAGAAAGACCTTCTATGTGACAATTTCAGGCATCAGTCTGCTGGGGAAGATATTTGGGGTTTGGGTGCAGGCAGATGAGTGGTGAGTGGAGGTGAAGGGAAGAATTTTCTTGAAGACCTTCATAGTACTCAGGTTCCTACAAGTCTTACCAAGGATCACCAACTCAGTTGAGCTCAGTGCAAGTTTTGCATGTGAAATTCTTTTGAGATATGAAGGACTTTTAAAAATTCTTGTGTGTATATATATATATACATATATATATATATCTATGTATGCATGTTATGTGTATGTGTCTATATTTTGACATGAATGTGGATTCAGATAACTGCAGTGCATTTTTACATATCCAATTGCACTTATTTTTATTTTAAAAATCAATATTTTGGATTTCATATTGGCTCAGATAATTACTTCCAAGGAATTGTACATTTGTATATCTTTGAATTACCTCTTCCAAAAGGGAATTTTCTGCATCTTGAATAAACAACAGATGTTAAATGCGAGGGACCTGGGGGTGAAGGGGACACCCTTGGAAAGATGAGAGGATAATTTCTGTTGGCTGATGGAATGACGAAATTGAATAGATGTTCAATCAAATGGAAGAAATAGAAGAGCTAGAGTATCACTTGACGTATGCATTGTTTTCGATTTATCAAAACCCCTACTTTAGTCTCAGAGTCATGTCTGATGCAAACACCAATGATCGCTGGTCCTCTGTTTTTTTTTTTGTTTGTTTGTTTGTTTTTTGTTTTTGTTTTTGTTTTTTGCTAGTCATGGAGAAAAAAATATTTAATCACTGTATCCTGCAGGCCTCCTAAAGCTTTAGGCTCCAAGAACAAGAGAATATCAAAGATACTATTGAAGCGTGAAGAGAAAAGTGATCTCATAGGAAACTGGGGATTTATAGATTCAAATTTGCATCTGTAATTGTTCCTGACATGAATGAGACCTGTCTCTGTGACTGACTCCCCTAAGTAAATGCTCTGCTGCATTTCTCAGCATCTGAGCCTTCCTGGTGAGGTTCCAGGACTCCCTCAGCGCATATTACTGTGATCCTCTCTGAATATTTCAAAGGCTGAAAAAGCAGGGCTGGCGACACATCAGGAAGAAGGTGGTGACATCTTGGTATCAAATGGCTCTGGAAATGATTACAGAGGGCTGCCAGACAGCTTACCTTTGTAGAGCTTGTGAACATACACGATCCCGTTGGAATTTCACAGCAATGGCAGGATGCCAACAGGGCAGACAATACAGAACCTATTTTTTCTTTTTCTTTTTTTTTAGCCTTAGGAGCAATGCCTCAAAGATATTTAATTACTTATCTCAGAATCACAGACTTAGTAAGTTGGAAAGCCAAGATTGGCACCTTGGACTGATGCTTTGCCCAAAGCTGAATGCAGCATGCCCTGAGTTTGTCTTTCTTCAAGAATGATCTACTGATGCCCTCAAGTCTGAACATCAGGAGTACTTTAAAAAAACAAAACAAAACAAAACTGATGTCCAGGCCGTGCCTGAGAAAACCTCAGCATGGAATTTGGGACTCTGCATTTTAACTAAGTCCTCCAGATAATGCTTTTATACACCATAGTCTGTGAAATTCTAGGCTTTTGGAATCTTGTGTTTGTAAACCTTGGCACCAAAGGCTAGTAAGTGTCTTGTTAAAATCGAGGAAGACACAGTTGGGACTTGAAACGTTTGACTTTTGGTTTTCCCTGAATGAAGCCTGAGTCAGCTGATTCTTGTTTCTAGGTCTGACATAAGAAGGGTGAGGACCTACTCGGTCTTTGACTCTCCATGTCAGGCTAGCTTATGGAAAATGTTGTTCCGCTATTCAGACTGCTAAAGCAGTGGGGCCCATCAGATATGAAAACCTGAGCTATCTTGTTATCTCTGCATGCAGTCTGCTACACAAAACTGAACCCTGAGATAATCCTGATTATCTGAAACTTGAGGAGGGAGATTTTGAGCAAATGGAAAATTCTGGAAAGGGAACCCCAGGGAGAAATTGAAGTTAGGACCAATACACGTTGCCTGTACCTCTCATTCCTAGAGAACATCTGTTTTCCAAACTATCACAGTGCATAGAAGGCTATCCACTTAGGTTAAGATCCCTGATGAATGTCCTCTGATAATTGGCACCCCCCCTTACAAAATCGGCAGCTCTTTATCCCTTTGGAGAATTTTGATATTGGTTCCAGGAAATCCAAGTGTTTTCATATCAGGAAATTCCAGGGTTTAATACTGTTTGAGCAATTAGAAGTTCATGATGGAGAGAACACAGTAGCTTTCCTGAACTATTCCCAATATAGGATTTGTACATAATAGGTCACCTGTGAAAAGTTATATAAAGTTGCCATTAGACTCCTATGGTGTGATGTAGTCAGCTGATGCTGAACAGATGAGTAAGATTTAAAGGGCCAGAGAAATAAACTGTGCACCTCATAATTCCATGCAGAGGTTGGGTAATTTTGACAATAGCCCATTTTAACGTCCTGACAGAAGAGAAATATAAATGTATACAGAAAGAAACTGGTACAAATATGGAGCAGAAAGGGATTCCGAAAAAAAAATTGTTTTATTAAGGAAAAATATTGATTTATATACTTATGTTAATGTTTTTATTTAAAAAAATCACAACTATTAGAGCTTCCCCAAATCTTAAGAGTGATCATGTTTCCCAAAGGATTACATGTTTGATACTTAATTTCAAATAATTTGGTGCTTTGAGGCTGCTTTAAATTTAATCTTAAAGAACAGATATAGACAATGGGATGGATGAGGATATATTAAATCTACTTTGAGGAAAAGAATTCCTAACAAAGCAATCAGACTCCAGGACAGCCTTAGCACACCCTTGAAAAGCAAAAGCAGACAGTATTAAACATTTAAAAGCTTACTTTGAAGGAATGTGGAATTGGTTAATATCATTTTAGTGAGGAGGAAAGGAGGAGACTGTGTTACATTATTTATCCCAGGATCTTTGAAGGCAGGTTTTTTTTTTTTTTTTCCTTAGCCACTCCATTTAGTGTTAATGAGCATTAAGCTCATGTATCAAAGAGAGAATAATAAACCCTTAAATGTCAACCCGACAGAGGTCTTTATTTTTCTACCTGCAACTGTGAGGCAGGGAAGATAATTTACGATATGAAAACTAGAAAAATTACATGAAAATATATAAAGGAGGAACCGGAAGAGGCATGAAATTGCAAGGTATTTGAAGAAGAAAGGATGTCACCTGCATATTCAGCACACACTAGTGAGGGAAAATAATACTCCTTTAAAGAACCACAGCATGGAATTAGAAATTTGGAGTAAAAATTGGGAAATGTAGCCCTTCTATTTGTCTTTGAAGTGACAAATGTGAACATTTAGGCACTAACTTTATCATAATCTATAATGATGAGCTGATTGATGGCTTGGAACGCGAGAGTTCTGTCCTGTACATGACACTAAATAGAAATGAAGGTAAATAATGGAGGGCCATTTAAGGTGCTGCTAAAGGACTTAAATCATTGTAGTGCAGTTGCTGAGGCTAACAGTAGTAAATGTGCGTGGAGTTTAGGGCAGAGTAAAATGTTCCTTTCAGAGGCAGCAGGAGCAGCTGTGACCAAATGAGAGTGTCACAATGTGCCAGCTACAGAGAGGTTTGAGTTAGAAAAATCCTTCCAACTGAGTGATTCAACAAATTCAACAGAGAGAGAAAAAGCTAGGGTTCAAGACCAGAATACACACCTGGGCATAAGGGAATTCTCAGAGAGACTGGCGTGCAGCTAACCCAGGCTGGTTCGGAGTGTATAACTGAGGAGGAGGTTGGAACACATTCAAACAAACAAGCAGGTTAGCTCAGAGAATTAATATGCCTTCCTCTTCCCCCAGGGCCACGCTTTTGTTACAGCTGCTTCTGATGTTGTTATTGTGGTTATTCTTGACTCCTCTCTACTATGTGTCCTACATCTGATGCCTTTTTTTTACTTTCTTGAAACTTAGATGGTGTAGAGCTTTAAGCTGCAGAGCATAAAAGAATTGAATGTACAACCAAAGTGAACTTGGCAGAGGAGCATGCAGATCATCGCTGCTGCCCAGGTGAAGGCAGGTGCACATATCTGCAAGCTTTCTGGCCCCCCGTGGGATGGGACTGAGGACCCGCCCTTGAGGCTTTCTGAAGCTCAAACCGTCTGTCATCAGGACCAATATGCTAACATTAAAAATTCAGTCCTTGAGGACCTTTCCTAGGTTTTGCAGTTTCTCATTTGCAGGTAAAAACTGCAGAGTGATGAGAGTGGTGATCTCCTGTGTCATTGTGAGGTTAATCTTTAGCAAGAGGTGAAAGAGCTATTTGTTTTATCCCTGTTAGGGAATAGGGAGCCAGAAATTATTTCATTAACTTGGCTTAGAGCAATGGACCCATGGGTTGCTACATGGATTTAAGGGAAGGCTTCAGAAAAGCTACTATTGGGGTGCCTGTCTGGCTCAGTGGGTTAAAGCCTCTGCCTTTGGCTCAGGTCATGATCCCAGGGTCCTGGGATCGAGCCCCGCATCGGGCTCTCTATTCAGCGGCGATCCTGCTTCCACCTCCCCCCACCCCCCGCCTGCCTCTCTGCCTGTTTGTGATCTCTGTCTGTTAAATAAATAAATAAAATCTTAAAAAAAAAAAAAAAAGAGCTACTACCTTCATTCCTTTTTTTCTTTTCCTGCTTTCTCTTTTCCTCCTTCCCTGTCTTCCTTTTTTTTGAGGGCTTTACTGAAAAAGTTGTGCTGCTCACATACAGAAAGGTGAATTGTGAAGAACATCAGTTATGAGCATGTAAAGCATCTCCACGCTGCTCTGCTCTGCTCTGTTTGCTGGGAAAAGCATGTTTAAAAAGGCCCTTTCTCCTGGCAGCTCCAGTGTGTTCCTCTGGCTGATGAGAAGATCTGATAGAAAATTCTCTGTCAGAGGCACTTGAGTGACTCTGTCCCTTAAGTGTCTGCCATCAGGTCATGATCCCAGTGTCTTGCGATTGACTCCCGTGTCTGGCTTCCTGATCAGCGGGGAGTCTCCTTCTCCCTCTGCCCCTCCTCCTGCTCATGCTCCACCTCTCTCTCTTTCTCTTTCAAATAAATAAATAAAATCTTAAAAAAAAAAAAAAGAAAATTCACTGTCAGCTATTTGTTATTTATTGTGTGGCTCCTACCATATAAATGAATCCATGTACAAAGAAGAGGTTAGAGAGAAGATAGAAGAGGGCAATGCTTAACCAAACCCAAGGAATAACTAATGGAAGACTTTCAAGCATCTAACACTTATAAGAAGGAGACAATTTGGGATTATTAGAGGGCCCTCTAATATTCTTCACACTATTCTGTTTCCATGTGAGGCTAACATGACTTGTGTTTATCAAGAAGTCCGTGTGTAGGGACTCCTGGGTGGCTCAGTTGGTTAAGCAGCTGCCTTTGGCTCAGGTCATGATCTCAGCATCCTGGGATCGAGTCCCACATCGGGCTCCTTGCTCGGCGGGGAGCCTGCTTCTCCCTCTGCCTCTGCCTACCACTCTGTCTGCCTGTGCTCGCTCGCTCGCTCTCTCTCTCTAATAAATAAATAAATTAAAAAAAAAAAAACTTAAAAAAAAAAAAAGAAGTCCGTGTGTAATAAGGAGGTGAGGAGGATACTTTATTAAAATCACAGTCCTATTTTCATCTTAGCATAGATCTTTTTCTATAATCTAGCAGTCTTCTGGGAGGCCATTTTATTCTCAACCCTCAAAGGCAAACTGAATTTGAGGTAAAAACACAAGATGTCTTTGAAAATAAATGTATTCCCCATCCCATATCAAAAAGTAATGTAATGCAAAGTCAAATAATATAATTTCTTTTTTTTAACGAATTTTTTCTTAAAGATTTTATCTATTTATTTGATAGACAGAGATCACGAGTAGTCAGAGAGGCAGGCAGAGAGAGAGGAGGAAGCAGGCTCCCTGCTGAGCAGAGAGCCCGATGTGGGGCTCGATCCCAGGACCCTGAGACCATGACCTGAGCCGAAGGCAGAGGCTTTAACCCACTGAGCCACCCAGGTGCCCCCCAAATAATATAATTTCTAATAAAATATTTTTAATGTAAGTGCTAGAGTTTTTTTCTTTTTCTTTTTTCTTTTTAAGAATTTATTCGTCAGAGAGAAAGAGAGAGCACAAGCAGAGGGAGCAGCAGATGGAGAAGCAGGCTCCCTGCTGAGCAAGGAGCCTGATGCAGGATTTGATCCCAGGATGCTTGGATCATGACCTGAGCCAGAGGCAGACACTTAACTGACTCAGCCACCCAGGAATCCCTTGAGTTATTTTCTTTAGCTCAAGTGAATGAGGTTATATCATACCATAAAGAATATTGATGGGAGAAAATTTTGGGAAGTTGATGTATTCTAAGAACAAGGAAATAATTTGTTGGGAAATTATTTTCAGTGTTTAAGAGCATGGTAATCTTTGTTATTCCTTTTAAGAAATCTGAATTAGGTGCTATCAAGAAACAGTACACTTGAATTTAGTAATTTAGGGGAATTTGATAAAGGAACGAGTTTTAAAAGCATGGCTGGGTTATAGGGAAATCAGCAAGGGATATTGTAGTACCAAAAGGCTAGCAAGAATGGGCAAGTAAGAAACCAGAAAGAATAACTGCATTGGCAGGGCTATCTCATAGGCCAAATCACGGCAACCTGGTAGGAGAGAGCTGAAAAAATAAAAATGTTGGCAAACCTCCCTCTCTTCCCGTCCAACTGTTTCCTGTCTCTACTTCTCTTTGACAAAAAAACAAAAACACACAAAAAAAGCCCCACACAAAATGAAACAGCCAACCAAAAATAAGCCAAAATGCAAGGAGCTTGTGGAGAAAATCAATACAGATTAGCCCGTTGAAGCACAGAGCATGGTGGGAAAGGGTAGGGAGTGGATCTGGAGAGCCAAGTAGAAGGCATCCGACACAACTTTCATTAGCATTTTATTAAATTTAATTAAACACTTTTCAGTGTTTACATTTGAATTGTTCATTTCCCCATCATCAGATCAGTTTCACTATAGTATTTCCCTCATCTGTCCATTGGGGACTTTCCCTAAGATTTCAGATGATTTCTGTTGTTCTCATTTTGTCCTTAACAATATCACAAGATTATTTTTTATTAACGTATAATGTATTATTTGCACCTGGGGTAAAGGTCTGTGAATCATCAGGCTTACACATTTCACAGCACTTACCATAAAACATACCCTCCTCAATGTCCATAACCCAGCCACCCTATCCCTACCGCCCTCACCCCTTAGCAACCCTCAGTTTGTTTTGTGAGATTAAGAGTCTCTTATAGTTTGTCTCCTTTCTGAACCCATCTTGTTTCAATTTTTTCCTTCCCTACCCCCCAACAGCCCCTCGCCTGCCTCCCAAATTCCTCATATCAGAGAGATCATATGATAATTACCTTTCTTTGATTGACTTATTTCACTCAGCGTAATACCCTCTAGTTCCAACCATGTCATTGCAAATGGCAGGATTTCATTTCTTTTGATGGCTGCATAGTATTCCATTGTATATATATTCCATTCCACATCTTCTTTATCCATTCATCTGTTGATGGACATCTAGGTTCTTTCCATAATTTGACTATTGTGGATATTGCTGCTATAAACATTCAGGTGCACATGTCCCTTCAGATCACTACGTTTGTACCCAGTAGTGCAATTGCTGGGCCGTAGGGTAGCTCTATTTTCAACTTTTTAAGGAACCTCCATTCTGTTTTCCAGAGTGGCTGCACCAGCTTGCATTCCCACCAACTGTTTAGGAGGGTTCCCTTTTCTCCACTTCTCGCCAACATCTGTTGTTTCCTGACTTGTTAATTTTAGCCATTCTGACTGATGTGAGGTGGTGTCTCATTGTGGTTTTGATTTGTATTTCCCTGATGCTGAGTATCACAAGATTTTTATTGCTTCTCTCTAACTAGCATCATCCCATGGTGATGAGTACAGTCATGATTGCTACTGGTAGATCTCAAATCGGGGCAGTATTCTGACAAATATTCTTAGATTCCACAGCTTTCTAGAAATTGGGAGGACTATGTTCCATGAAATGTGTAATGCTTTCTCAGATTGCATTTATTGAGATTTTATATCCAGAAAATGAAGTTGGTTAGTTGTTAAGGAAGGGTAAGTAGAAGATGCATTAATTCAAATTGTACTTTAGTTTGGACTCCCTAGTGATGCAAAGAGAGTTGACACTGGCAAGTTCCCAGCTTTGCCCTCCCTCTCTAGAATCCTGTGTCCATAAGTCCAGTTTTGCTCTTCTCTCTTCTCTTCTGGAGAGAGTGTTTTTAATTGGTAAGAGATGTTAGGTCAAGTTACTTCAGACAGTGATGGGATTACAAAAGGGTAGAAAAGAAGAAAATACTTGCATGGGACTGGAAATGGAGGGGAAAGATGGGAGAACTAGGATGAAATTGTCTGAAATATCTGGAATATAAAGGAAACAGGAAGGAGAGCAAAGGTTATTCCTGAGGATTGTATATTTAGAGCTTCATCATTGGTCCTGTAAGCAAATATTTTGATCTTCTGTTAAAATTTCATTGGTTGCTGATTGTAATTCCTCAAACCATGCCACTCCTTGACTTAAGACTATGTAGATACCAAATGTATTTTAAAAAGTACTCTTTTGGAGGATATTAGAATTTTAGACTTTACATAGGCACATGATTATACTTTAAATCAGTTTTTCTCTCTGTACAAGAGTTTAGAGAGACTATTGTAATTGCCAAACTGTTGAAACACTTGTGGACAGAGGGTGTTGGTAGAAAGGGATATCATGCCTGCACTAATGGTTATTGGAATAGTAAAATCATGAAGGCCACACTGAATTAATTACAAAATTTTAAAACAACAAAACCTCTAAAAATTCACTAAGTTAAGAGAGACATAGTTCAGGAATTGGCTGTTCTGAAGTCAAAAAATAGCCAGGATTCTTTGAAGAGCTGGCCAGGTCTGACACTAAAGTATTATATGAACACAAATTTATGAAAACTGAAGTCTCTAGGGAGACTGACTCACTGCTCAGAATGACTGTATGTTAGGCTGAACCATTACTCATAATCAGTTGCCACAATTATTAGTAAATATTTGTGAGCAGAACAATACTGTTCTATCTTTGTGTCCAGACGAGAACTCAGGCATGTCATTTGCTTAGAGACAGTATGAGAAATAGATACTTAAAGGCACCCAAATCACCTTCATATGAGAACAATTTGCAGAAATTAAGAACTGGAGTGTGTCTCCACTAAGCCTGCAAACTTCATCTATAGATAAACTCAATTGAGCTAAGGTAGAAAAAGAGGCAAATTTATTAATTATCAAGGAACCAGAATGAAATTCAAAGTGGAGGTTCTAGGGCAAATGTGAGAAGCCAAAAGTTATCAAAGTGTTCCCGTGTTCCTAAAAGTGAACACTTGAACTGAAATCCCATTGGGTGGTTGAGGAGATCCACTCATTATAGGGTGCCCTTAACCAGGAACATGGGAATTAGGTCCACCAATATACTGCCATCAAGGCATAAGCATCATTACTATGACTTGTGGCACAAGTGGATATCTAGTGGCTAACTACTCCCATGCAATCTTTCCTCCCTATAATGAAGGCAAAGTCTTGGAGAGGGAAGTATTAAATGTTTGAGACTCATATTGTTTTCCTGGGGAGTCACCCATTTCCCAGGTTCCCAAAGCGTGGCTGAACATAAATAATTAACAGGGGCATGGCCACAGGTTTCACCTCTCCTCCACCCCACCAATAGTAATCCTATTATTCCCAAAGCAATTTTCCTTCTTCCTTTCCTCTCCAAAAAAGGAAGGATTCTTCCTTGAGCAACTGATAATAAAAGGATTTGCAGGGAGAGGGCTAGAGGCTGAAGGCACAGGAGAGAAAGTCAAGTGAAGTAGCTGAGTGGAGGGACATGGGCCAGATGGAGACAAACTGTAAAATATATTTTCTGAAGATTATGTAATCTCACTTACTGTTTTAGAAAAATGCAATTGAATATTTTGAGGGTAATTCAACCTTTTACTTTGATCCCGTCAGTCAAAAATATGTAGCTTAGAAGTAGCCAGGGAGAGTAGGAGGGCAAAAAGCCCACCAAGTTGCCTCTCAAGGACTTCACCTTGTAAGTGCTGGTATGTTGTGGTCTTTTCTGGCTTGCAGATTGTCCATCCTCAGCAGTATTCTGTGATGGACCTCATGGGTTCTGGTTTTGTAACATTTACAGTAGGAACAACAAAAACACTGCAGGCAAAATTGTCTTTGGTGGCCTCCCTCTCATTTTTTGCACCTGTTCCTCTTAGGTTCTTGGGCCTCTCTCCTCAAACTTCTTAGATTTCTACACCTCATATTCTGCTTCCTCTTTCTGATCTTAAAATCTGTACCCTGTGTTATTTGGGGATGTTACTTCGTTTCTTAAGACTTCAGAGTTTTTGATTTGTAAAGTGAGGATTCTAATCTCTGACCTCTAATTCATTGTGTTGCTAATGAAGATCAAATGAGATAATGAATGAGAACATGTTTTGGAAATTGTAAAGGGCTCTAGAAATGTAATTAGGATAGAATTGTTTACAGTCTGGCTGTAAACTCCCCACTAGACCTTAGGATATGAGGAATTTTCACAAGTGCAATTTCCTGGGCTCCTCTGCCTGGAGATTCTGGTCCAGTTCATGTGGAGTCTTGGCATCAGACTATTTTAGAAGTCTCCCATGTTTTGAACCCTCTTATACCATTGGTAGGAATGCAACTTGGTGCAGCCACTTTGGAAAACAGTGTGAAGATTCCTTAAAAAATTAAAAATAGAGTTACCCTATGACCCTGCAATTGCACTACTGGGTATTCACCTCAAAGATACAGATGTAGTGGAAAGAAGGGCCATATGTACCCCAGTGTTCATAGCAGCAATGGCCACAGTCGCCAAACTGTGGAAAGAGCCAAGATGGCCTTCAACAGACAAATGGATAAAGAAGATATGGTCCATATATACAGTGGAGTATTATGCCTCCATCAGAAAGGATGAATACCCAGCTTTTGTATCAACATGGATGGGACTGGAAGAGATTATGCTGAGTGAAATAAGTCAAGCAAGAAAGTCAATTATCATATGGTTTCACTTACTTGTGGAACATAGGGAATAACATGGAGTCCTCCATGTCAGGAGAAGGAAAGGGGAAGTGAATTGGGGTAAATTGGAGGGCAAGATGAAGCATGAGAGACTGTGGACTCTGAGAAACAAACTGAGGATTTTGGAAGGGAGGGGGGTGGGGGGATGGATTAGTCTGGTGGCAGTTATTAAGGAGGGCACGTATTGCATGGAGCATTGGGTGTGGTGCGTAAACAATGAATCTTAGAACACTGAAAAAATAAAAAGAAAAAAAGTTTCCCGTGTTTCTACTGAGCAGCCATTGTTGACCACTGGTTTATTCCTGAGAGTTCATTACTTCCTCGTGGTAGGTTTTCGTTTCTGTACTCTAGGTCTTATTCTGAATTATGAAATTAGGGACTTTGTTTACTCTTGAAGGAATTTCAGCTTCCAGGAAGATATTTGCTAGATTACCCTCAATGAATTTTTAAAAAAGATTTTATTTATTTATTTGAGAGAGTGCAAGCAGAGGGAATGCCAGAGGGAGAAGCAGACTTCCTGCTGAGCAGGAAGCCCAAGGTGATGTTCCTGGAGCCTGAGGTGGGGCTCCTCAATCCCAGAACCCTGAGATCATGATCTGAGCCAATGGCAGACATTTAACGAACTGAGCCACCCAGGCACCCCCTTCATATAATTTTTGTTATCTCCCATAGGATTGTCTTTTGCTCCCACCTGTGAGGACCAACCTTGAAATTGTCATAGATGTCATAATTAGGAAATGAAATGAGCAGATTACCAAACCAGGCACATACTAGGATGGACTAATGTGGGGTATTTTAAGTCTCAGAATCCTAAACAGCAATAGAATCTGTGATAAGGGCTATCTTTATGACCTAGAGCTTTTAGAATATTCTGGTAACACATTTTCCTCCAATAGTCCCCTTTCCTATTTTGCCCATTTCCCCAGCAAATACAGATTGTTCCCTGTCTCGTTTGTTGTGTGAAAACACTCTAGCCATTGGAACAACTTGGCTGGAATTTATCATTGCAGTCATAAGCAACTGTTTTGACAAGAGGTTAATTAACTTTAGCTACTTTTTCTTCTGCCAGAATGTATGTAGCATAAATTACTCATGTGTAATACAATATTTGATTAATTTACATATAGCCACATCTGTGTATATATATTTAGAATTTTATTTTCAATGTTAATCACATGACAGCTGGCATCAATTTTCCAATTACTTTCATCAAAAATTTGTATGCTTTATTAGCACATTTATATTTTTCTTTGATAAAAAATATTCCTGTCTTTTAAACTGAATTTTTACATGGTGATCATCTGCTTGTCTCCCTGATGCTTAAGACAAGTCTGAAAATTTCCAAAAGACTTCAAAGCAGTTACTCTAATCATCACCAGCCATCACCATACCTGCAATTGTTGTGCTACTATTTTTTTAAAATATTATCATAGTGATACTTTGAAGAATAAAAAGAGGAATTATTAAGCATTGCAGAATGGTCTGCCTTCATAGAAAGTAATAGAGAAGTAATTCTATATGTCAATGGCATTGATTGTACAGTGGAGAAATTTGGCTTTGAATCATTTATGTATGCCTTGACCTAAGATAAGCTGAAATATAAAGTGTAAACTAACACATCGATAAACCATGAACAACTATCTAAATTATGAAAATGATTTACCATAGAGGTCTTTTCAATTAGTTCTGAAACTGCTAGGCTCATACATTGCTGCTGACACAGTAAATTGAAACTAGTGATTCATTTGTGGAAAAAATGTCTTTTAACAAAAAATTTTAAAACTTTACAAATATGTACACAAATTTGTTCATCATCATACTATGTAGGCTTCAAAAAAAAAAAAAAAAAAAGAAGAAGAAATGGCTTAAATATCTAACAACCAGACAATAATAGTAAGGTAAATGACATTATATTTACTAAATGAACAATTGTAAAATTTTTTAAATGAACATTTAAAAAATCTTATAAATTGTCTAAAAAAATCTTTAAAATGGTTAAGATAGCAAATTTTGTTATGTGTATTTTATCATTAGAAAAAAATCTTAGAAAATATGGAAGCAATGTTTACTAGGGTATGATACTAGAGGAAAAGCAGAAAAGACTGTGAATAGAGCATTATTAGAACCACAGCAAATGTATGCACAGATGGAAAAAGACAAAGGATATATTCAGATATCAAAATGTATTATTTGGGGACCCCTAGGTGGCTCAGTGGGTTAAGAATCTGCCTTCAGCTCAGGTGATGATCCCGGGGTCCTGGAATCCAGCCCTCCCACACCAGGCTCCCTGCTCAGCAGGGAGTCTTCTTCCTTCCTCTCTATACCTCCCCCAGCTCATGCCCTCTCTCTCTCAAATAAATAAATAAAATAAAAATTGTATTATTTAACATGGTAAAATCATGGATAATTCTTTTAGTTAATATTCAATATTTTTAATCATTATTTTATAAGAAAATAAGCTTTAACTATTTGAAAATAATAGTAAAATAGATTGAATCTATGTGCGGATCAGGGACTCATTTCAAATTATTACTGTCATTAGTCCTATCATCTAATTAGTTGTGTAAAGGAACTCAGTAATTTGCTTTTATTTTGGTAGTGCATGTTTCATGCAAGATGTTACTGCAAATAAACAGATTCTCAGATACAAACAGGGGGAAAACTAGATATATTGGAATTTGTGTGGGTGAGAGACAGAGGTAGTTATTCAGCATTTCATTTGAAGAACAAGACAAAAATAATCAAAATATACCACTGATAAAAACATAGTGGTTGTTTTTCTCATCTCTGGTATAAGAATGCCTCATCATTCTAATGCTGCTGAGTCCTGAGGGGTGCTTAACAAAACTTCAACTTCTCTTTAAAGCATTAAAACTAAAGAGCAAATAAACACTAACAAATATTTTGATGAAAATCTTTCTGAGATGTGTTATACACTTCCCTGACTTCCTAAGTGGTTTCCACTGAATTGAATTTGGTCTTTTTTTGGTTACTTACATTAATTTACTTTCATTACTGGTTCTACACTGCCAAGTTTGTATAATTCTTCTGTTTTCATAGTTGCTCAATCCTTTCCCTTATTATCAAATATCACTTCTTTAACAAACGACATGAGATAGCTTCAGTGGAACCATCTCTGCTGCCATTTGAATTTCCTGTGTCCAATTTCCTCCAAACAGGTAAACTCTACAGCAAGCCTTTTTGAGCTTTGCATATTATGTGGTTAATAAGGTAAATCATTTGGCATCCTGAGGAGTAGAGGGCTTGAGTTTTGAGAAAGTTCTTTTGACAGCCCAGGGGATATGTCCTTAATTCTGAATGTACAGCAATATTCTGGAATGGTTAGGCTTCCAAAAGTCTGGCTCCCAGATAAGTGTAGAGTCACAGAACTATTATACAGAAGCAAAAGAAAACAAGGAGAAAATGCTGATAAGCAAATTATGTTTTGTCAGTGTTATATTAATGCATAGAATGGAAGAAATAACCCAAAAAGGAAGCCAGGGATTGGGAGAATTCCAAATGGTCAGAAGTTGGTACATGGAATATTGAAATGTAGAGGAGAAAGGAAAAAAGAGTCTTTATCATTAACCTTGCAATATTCAATATGTATGAGGCTTTGCTCATAGCCACTGAATTCAGTTTTTCCTGAATGTCCAGTAATCCATACTGAAGGAAGGAGTTAGGACTATAAAGTTTCCCCAAAACATGGGAAAGGTTAAAAAATTATACTATCCTTAAATAAAACCACCACTTCACATTGTAATATTCTGAAGCCAGTATTAGCGATATGATAGAAGACCTGTCTGAACTCATAAAGTATAACAGTCCCACCCACTCTGGCCAGAATAAAACTCATGATTCTTGACCTGGGTAGGAAGTCACAGAACACAATCCTATTTCAAGAACTACCCTTCTAGGGAACCCTTCTACACTGTTGGTGGGAACGCAAGCAGGTGTAACCACTCTGGAAAACAGCATGGAGGTTCCTCAAAAAGTTGAAAATAGAGCTACCCTACGACCCAGCGATTGCACTACTGGGTATTTACCCTAAAGATACAAATGTAGTGATCCAAAGGGGCACACGTACTCGAATGTTTATAGCAGCAATGTCCACAATAGCCAAACTATGGAAAGAACCTAGATGTCCATCAACAGATGAATGGATAAAGAAGAGATGGTATATATATATATATATATATATATATATATATACACAATGGAATACTATGCAGCCATCAAAAGAAATGAAATCTTGCCATTTGTGACAACGTGGATGGAACTAGAGGGTATTATGCTTAGCGAAATAAGTCAATTGGAGAAAGACAACTATCATATTATCTCCCTTATATGAGGAAGTGGAGATGCAACGTGGGGGGTTGTTAATGTAGTAATTCCATTGTTCAGTTTGTTAATGATGAACCAACCTTTTATGTAATGTCAATTTGGTCATGTTGAATTATTCTTTTTAAAAAAATAGTTTTGAATTTAGATAATATTTTGTTCAAAAATTTTACATTATAAATCAATGATGCAAGGATGGTTAGGTCTCTGGGGCAGCTCTGATCCACCTGACTTCCCATTCTAAAAGCCTGTCAGGAGTAGTCCTTAACTGGGCTACTACATTGTCTGACAGAAGAGTGGTGGAAGAAATTCTGATGCTTCAGAAACAATAAATTAGATACAGTGGTCATTAAAATCACCCACATGTCCTGGCCCCAAACAAGACCATGTATAAAAAGCAAGATCATTATTTCAGGGAATAACATTTATGGTTGAATAAAAGCTGAAAGTTAGGGAGACAAGATGGTGGGGAAGTAGGAGGAGGCGCCTTTTCAACCTGTACCCTAAAGTGAGCTGATTACCTACCAAAGAACTCCGATCACCCATGAAATCAGCCTGAGATCAGAATTATACATGTCTGGATCTCTACAGGGGGCAGAAGACGCCAGTGGGCAGGTAAAGTGGAGTGGGAATGTCGGACTGATATCAGAAGATAAACAAAAGGGGGAGGGAGCCACCAGAGGCGACCGATTGGAAAATAATATCCCAATACAAGAGTACCCTGCATCTGGGGACCAGCATTAACTTGGAGTCTGGTTGAAAGCACTCAAAAGAGCAAAGGATCGCGGGGAGAAATTGTGGGAATCGGGGCGGCTAGGGATAGGGGCTTAAGTCCCCAGACCCAGGACAGCCTCCCCTGGCACTGAGCCAGAGAGAGTGTGGCAGAGAAACCTGGTCTTTGTCCCTGAGCCGCCAGTGCGCCCGAGAACGGGTGGAGTCCGGCTCCCGTGAGGGGCTGGGAGCCACACCAGACGGCAGAACGCGCACCTTGCTGGAGATACTCGCGTGCCTCACCCTCCCCTGAGAGAGGTGCACGAACGACCAGCCTGGTGTTCTCGGACCCACGCCGCGATAGAGCCGATAGAGCCGGAGATGCCGCGCCCCAAACCCTCCCCTGGGAGAGGTGCACGCAAGCCCGGCACTCTTAGCCCTGGCCAGTGGGAAAAACTCAGTGTGTGATCACTGCTTGGAACCTCTCTGGCGGTCTGGAGCTGCCCAGACAGCCACCGCTGCCTTGCTTTCGTGTACAAGCAGGAGATCCTGCGTCCCCAGGGACCGCGACTCAGAACCTGCTCTGCCAGTGGCCCAGCGGCTGCAGCACCTGCAGGGGAGCAGACTGAGGCTTCTCTCTGAGAGGGAGGTCGGGGTGCAGTTTTCTTTCCTCTAAACCTCCAAAAACCATCAAAAGCTGTCAAGGCGAGAGAAAAGAAGTGAACAAACATAAAAACCTCCAGAGAACAAAAGCCTGAAAAAACTGTTTTTCTCAGAGCCCACCCCCTTGAGAGGGGCGGGAGGACTTAACTCAGGGAACATCACTGACTGAAAACCCACGTGGCAGCCCCCTCCCCCAGAAAACAAATCAGGAAAGAAAAAAAAAAAAAGACTACAAGAGAACAACCACCACTACTTCATAGATACAACTTTTATTTTTAATTCATTCCCATTATTCTGGCTCATTTTTTTATATAGATAATTTTTAACCTATTTACCATCACAGTGAGATGTCCAGTACATCAAATTCCATAATAAACTTCTAACCTGAATTTTTTGATACATACACATGTGTTTTTCTTTTGCTTTTCTATTTTTTTAAATTTTTAAAAAAAATTTAGTTTAGTTTAGTCCAGTTTATTCCTTTTTTATTTTATTTTCTAATAGTCATATAGAGTTAAACTTCAAGGTAACCCCCTTTTTCCAATCAATGCTACCCCTATAGGTGAACCAATTTTTAATCCCCCTTTTTCTTAGGAAAGTTGAGTCCTTTAACAAAGATATCAAGATACATCCAGGAAGAATCAAAATAACCTTCCTCGCCCACACCGAGAATCTATAACCATGCTCCCATCTTTTTCTTCTGCCAGTGTCTCTGTGTATTTATGTTTGTCCTGATAGTATATAAATCTTATACTTGGGGTTCTTCTTGACGAGGCTCCTCCTTTTTTTGCATATATATATATATATATTCTCTCGTCATATACTTTTATCAGTCTTTTTGTTTGTCTGTTTTTGTTTGTATACGTCATAAATATTACCCTGGGGCCCATTTGGGCTGAACCTTCACTTTTATCTTCCCTTTTTTTCCTGTCTCTCTCTCTCTCTCTTTTTTCTTTTTCTTTTCTTTTTTCTCTCATTTGGGTGGGGAATCCTGAGTGCTCAGAAGCGTTCCAGGGTGCACCTTGACGGCACCACAGTCGATACATCCAGCTACATCTGTCCAGTCATCTCTCACCAAAATGACTAGGAGGAGGAATCCCCAACAGAAGAAAAATACAGAGGATGGGCCTTCTGCAACAGAGCTGACGGCTCTCAACATAGACAATATGTCAGAAAGAGAATTCAGGCTAACAATTATCCAGGCAATAGCTAGGTTGGAGAAAGCCATGGATGACCAAATGGAATTGATTAGGGCAGAATTGAAAGCGACCAGGGATGATGTTCATAATGTTAGGGCATAGCTGAAAGCCATCAGGGATGAGGTTCACAACACTCTCAATGAGTTCCAATCTAATCTAAATTCTCTAAAAGCTAGGGTAACTGAGACAGAAGATAGAATTAGTGATCTGGAGGACAAACAGATAGAGAGAAAGGATCAGGAGGAAGCCTGGAACAAACAACTTAGAAGCCACAAAAACAGAATCAGGGAAATAAATGATGCCATGAAACGTTCCAACGTCAGAATTGTTGGAATCCCTGAAGGGGAGGAGAAAGAAAGAAGTCTAGAAGATATAGTGGAACAAGTTCTTCATGAAAATTTTCCCAATCTTGCGAATGGAACAAGTGTTCATGTACTAGAGGCAGAACGGTCTCCCCCCAAGATTATAAATTCCAAAAAAAATCCAGGCACCTCATAGTAAAATTGAGGAATCATAATTGTAGATACAATCTCTTGAAAGCCGCTAGGACAAAGAAGCTCCTTACATACAGAGGAAAGCCCATCAGAATAACGTCAGACCTGTCCACAGAGACCTGGCAAGCCAGAAAGGGCTGGCAAGATATATTCAGGGCACTAAATGAGAAGAACATGCAGCCAAGAATACTTTATCCAGCAAGACTGACATTCAAAATGGATGGAGAGATAAAGAGTTTCCAAGACCGGCAAGGCTTAAAAGACTATGCAACCACCAAGCCAACACTGCAGGAAATATTAAGGAGGGTCCTATAAAAGAGGAAAAATCCTAAGAATAGCATTGAACAGAACTATAGAGACAATCGACAGAAAGAAAGACTTCAAAGATAACACAATGTCAATAAAAACGTATCTCTCAATAATCACTCTCAATGTGAATGGCCTAAATGCGCCCATAAAACGACACAGGGTTGCAGATTGGATAAAACGACAGGACCCATCCATATGTTGTCTACAAGAGACCCATTTTGAACCTAAAGATACACCCAGACTGAAAGTGAAGGGATGGAGAAGCATCTTTCATGCCAATGGGCCTCAAAAGAAGGCTGGGATAGCGATTCTCATATCAGATAAATTAGATTTTAAACTAAAGATGGTAGTCAGAGATACAGAAAGACACTACATAATTCTTAAAGGGACTATCCACCAAGATGATCTAACAATTGTAAATATCTATGCCCTCAATATGGGAGCAGCCAATTACATAAGAAAACTATTAATCAAGATAAAGAGTCATATTGATATGAATACATTAATAGTAGGAGATCTTAACATGCCTCTCTCAGAAATAGACAGATCATCGAAGCAGAAAATCAATAAAGAAATAAGAGCATTGAATGACACATTGGACCAGATGGACCTCATAGATATATACAGAACATTCCACCCTAAAACAACAGAATACTCATTCTTCTCAAGTGCACATGGAACCTTCTCCAGAATAGACCACATACTGGGTCACAAATCAGGGCTCAAGCGATACCAAAAGACTGAGATTATTCCCTGCATATTCTCAGATCACAATGCTTTGAAACTGGAGCTCAATCACAAGGAAAAGTTCAGAAGGAACTCAAACACCTGGAAGCTAAAGACCACTTTGCTTAAGAATGCTTGGATCAACCAGGAGATCAAAGAAGAACTTAAACAATTTATGGAAACCAATGAGAATGAAGACACTTCACTCCAAAACCTATGGGATACAGCAAAGGCGGTCCTAAGGGGGAAATTCATAGCCATCCAAGCCTCCCTCAAAAAAATTGAAAAATCCAGAATACACCAGCTCTCTCTACACCTTAAAGAACTAGAGAATCAACAACAAATCAAACCAACTCCACACGTAAGAAGGGAAATAATCAAGATTAGAGCAGAGATCAATGAGGTAGAAACCAGAGATACAGTAGAACGTATCAATGAAACTAGAAGCTGGTTTTTTGAAAGAATCAATAAGATCGATAAACCATTGGCCACACTAATCCAAAAGAAAAGAGAGAAAGCCCAAATTAATAAAATTATGAATGAAAAGGGAGAGATCACAACTAACACCAAAGAAGTAGAAACAATCATCAGAAGTTATTATCAACAGTTATATGCCAATAAGCTAAGCAACCTAGATGAAATGGATGCATTCCTGGAAAACTATAAACTCCCAAAATTGAACCAGGAAGAAATTGGCAACCTGAATAGACTGATATCCAGTAACAAGATTGAAGCAGTGATCAAAAACCTCCCAAAAAACAAGAGCCCAGGACCTGACGGATTCCCTGGGGAATTCTATCAAACTTTCAAAGAAGAAATAATACCTATTCTCCTGAAGCTGTTTCAAAAAATTGAAGCAGAAGGAAAACTTCCAGACTCTTTTTATGAAGCCAGCATTACCCTGATCCCCAAACCAGGCAAAGACCCTACCAATAAGGAGAATTTCAGACCAATATCACTGATGAATATGGATGCTAAGATTCTCAACAAGATCCTAGCAAACAGGATCCAACAGCACATTAAAAAGATTATCCACCATGACCAGGTGGGATTCATCCCTGGGTTACAAGGATGGTTCAACATTCACAAATCAATCAATGTGATAGAACAAATCAATAAGAGAAGAGAGAAGAACCACATGATCCTCTCAATTGATGCAGAAAAAGCTTTTGACAAAATCCAGCATCCGTTCCTGATTAAAACGCTTCAAAGTATAGGGATAGAGGGAACATTCCTGAACTTCATCAAATCTATCTATGAAAAACCCACAGCAAATATCATCCTCAATGGGTAAAAGCTTGCAGCCTTCCCGTTGAGATCAGGAACACGACAAGGATGCCCACTCTCACCACTCTTGTTCAACATAATATTAGAAGTCCTAGCAACAGCAATCAGACAACAAAGAGAAATAAAAGGTATCCAAATTGGCGAGGAAGAAGTCAAACTCTCTCTCTTCGCAGATGACATGATTCTTTATATGGAAAACCCGAAAGACTCCACCTCCAAACTACTGGAACTCATACAGCAATTCAGTAATGTAGCAGGATACAAAGTCAATGTCCAGAAATCAGTGGCTTTCTTATACACTAACAATGAAAATACAGAAAGGCAAATTAGAGAATCGATTCCATTTACTATAGCACCAAGAACCATAAGATACCTTGGAATAAACCTAACCAAAGAGGTTAAAGATCTGTACTCGAGGAACTACAGAACACTCCTAAAAGAAATTGAAGAAGACACAAAAAGATGGAAGACCATTCCATGCTCTTGGATCGGAAGAATAAACATCGTTAAAATGTCTATACTGCCCAGAGCCATCTATACTTTTAAAGCCATTCTGATCAAAATTCCACCAGTATTTTTCAAAGAGCTGGAGCAAATAATACTAAAATTTGTATGGAATCAGAAGAGACCCCGAATTGCTAAGGAAATGTTGAAAAACAAAAATAAAACTGGTGGCATCACGTTACCTGATTTCAAGCTTTACTACAAAGCTGTGATCACCAAGACAGCATGGTACTGGCATAAAAACAGACACATGGACCAGTGGAACAGAGTAGAGAGCCCAGATATGGACCCTCAACTCTATGGTCAAATAATCTTCGACAAAACAGGAAAAAATATCCAGTGGAAAAAAGACAGTCTCTTCAATAAATGGTGCTGGGAAAACTGGACAGCTATATGTAGAAGAATGAAACTTGACCATTCTCTTACACCGTACACAAAGATAAACTCGAAATGGATAAAAGACCTCAACATGAGACAGGAATCCATCAGAATCCTCGAGGAGAACATAGGCAGTAACCTCTTTGATATCAGCCACAGCAACTTCTTTCAAGATATGTCTCCAAAGGCGAAGGAAACAAAGGCAAAGATGAACTTCTGGGACTTCATCAAGATCAAAAGCTTCTGCACAGCAAAAGAAACAGTCAACAAAACAGAGCGGCAACCCACGGAATGGGAGAAGATATTTGCAAATGACAGTACAGACAAAAGGTTGATATCCAGGATCTATAAAGAACTCCTCAAACTTAACACACGCAAAACAGATGATCATATTAAAAAATGGGCAGAAGATATGAACAGACACTTCTCCAATGAAGACATACAAATGGCTACCAGACACATGGAAAAATGTTCATCATCACTAGCCATCAGGGAGATTCAAATCAAAACCACATTGAGATACCACCTTACACCAGTTAGAATGGCCAAAATTAGCAAGACAGGAAACAACGTGTGCTGGAGAGGATGTGGAGAAAAGGGAACCCTCTTACACTGTTGGTGGGAATGCAAACTGGTGCAGCCACTTTGGAGAACAGTGTGGAGATTCCTCAGGAAATTAAAAATAGAGCTTCCCTATGACCCTGCAATTGCACTGCTGGGTATTTACCCCAAAGATACAGATGTAGTGAAAAGAAGGGCCGGCCATCTGTATCCCAATGTTTATAGCAGCAATGGCCAGTGTCGCCAAACTGTGGAAAGAACCAAGATGCCCTTCGACGGATGAATGGATAAGGAAGATGTGGTCCATATACACTATGGAGTATTATGCCTCCATCAGAAAGGACGAATACCCAACTTTTGTAGCAACATGGTCAGGACTGGAAGAGATTATGCTGAGTGAAATAAGTCAAGCAGAGAGAGTCAAGTATCATACGGTTTCACTTATTTGTGGAGCATAGCAAATAATATAGAGGACAAGGGTAGATGGAGAGGAGAAGGGAGTTGAGGGAAATTGGAAGGGGAGGTGAACCATGAGAGACTATGGACTGTGAAAAACAACCTGAGGGTTTTGAAGGGGCGGGGGGTGGGAGGTTGGGGGAACCAGGTGGTGGGTATTGGGGAGGGCACAGATTGCATGGAGCACTGGGTGTGGCAAAAAAACAATGAATACTGTTACGCTGAAAATAAATAAAAAATTTAATTAAAAAAAAAAAGCTGAAAGGTAATTTTTAGGAGCCAACATGTTTAAAAGCATCACAAACAATACCTATATCTTACAGGTTCACATACAATGAAAGTTTTGATAATAAATAAGAACAATTTAAATTTTAATACAAAGAAGTAAAAACAATGTTAACATTTTAGCGTTTTTAACATCATCCTGATTTGGAGGAGTGGGAGTCGTACTTGGGACATGCAAAGAGAAGAGCATACTTTAATCAAAACAAATATCCAAATATGAAGACATGTGTATCAGAAATGCATGTTAAGAAAATGTATGCGATTTCTATTGCCACATGACAAATTACTTCAAGCTATAGCAGCTTGAAGCAACACTAATCATCTCACAGTTTCTGGGTCCGGAATGTAGGAGCAGTGTACCCGGGTGGCTTAGGCTCAGGGTCTCATGAGGATGCAGTCAAGGTGTTGGCCACCGTCACAGCTATCTCAGGCTTGACTTGGAAGAAGCCAGTTCCAAGTTCACTCACAGGGCTGTTGGCAAGCCTCAGCAAATCTGTTTCTAAGGTCACTGACATGTTTCTCTCCACAGGGCTGCCTCACAGCGTGGTAGCTGGTTTCCCCTGGAGCAAGTTGTCCAAGAGAGAATGAGACTGCACTCAAGAAGGAAGTCTTTTTATAACCTAATCTCAGAAGTGATATCCCAATATTTCTGCCATACTCCGTGCATTAGGAGCAATTCAGTCAATCCAGTCTGTGGGTGAGGGGAGCATGTGACTACTAGGAGGTAAGAATCATTGGGGGCCATTTCAGACACTGCCTTATACAAAAAGTGTATACATTTCTATGGAAATCCATAATTCTGAAAATGAATAAGGCAAGGTTCTGAAAGACAATGAATTGATAATGGGCAACTCTCACTTTTTATTCTCTACACATCTATATTTTCAAATAGTTTTTAAATGACTGTATTCTATAACTACAGAATAAGAGTAAATAAAAAAATAATACAGATTACCAAGGTGATTTTTAAGGTGTGCTCTCATAGTAGGTAAATATTCAGGTTTGTCTCATAATTAAATTATTTATCACTATAGGAATTGATAAGAATATGAAAGAACTGATGTTGGTCAAACGTCGCTTCTTTCTACAGGCCAGTCCTTCTGGACTTATCTTGGTAGAGGGTCAGCAATTATGTAGAGAATCATGTAGACTGAGCTGCAAGGTTAGCTCTGTGAGTTTGAATTAAGGCTTCCATGACTTGGGGATTCTGTCATTAGGTAAAAATTCTTCCCCCAAACCTTAACCTGCTGAGGGTTTTTAAACGTAGATAATTATGATAACAGTACATAATTTGGGAGTATTTTGGTTGAAAATGAAAGAAAATCAAATCAAACTGGTTTTTAGGAAAAAAGGAAATGTATATGGTGTCTAGCATAACATTTAAAAAAAAAAGAAATAGATTAATTCAAATAAAAATTTCAGAGGCTGAACGGGCTCCAAGAGCTATTTGACTCAGAGTTTCACAAGGTCTTTAGACTTCTGATTCTTTATGTTAAGAGATCTTTCCACTGTGCCCCCCTTTGTGTGTTGACTAGATGTCATGTTTGCAAAAGCGGCAGCAACAGTTCCAGGTTCCACATTCTTCTGTCAGCTGGTCCAACAAGGAAGGGAAAAAAATGTTGCAAGCATTACCAATAAGTTTTGTTTACGCAGACTGACTTAGGCCATGTCCATATCTGACTGGGTCACTGTGTCCAAGTGGTGGTATATTTACCACCAGAGTATTTTATATTTTAGCCCAACAGAGTCCACTCTTAAAGCTAAGAGTAGGGTCAATTTCACCTAAAATTCAAGGCAGAGGTGGGGGAATGAGTAATATTCTGAAAGAAATTAAGAGTAATGTTACCAGGGTAAATAAGAAATTGATACTAGGCATCAAACAAAAAAACATGTTCATTACCTAGGGATACAATAATTGTAATTAAGAATTTATCATAAATGTTTATCTTTTGCTTAAATTTTATAACTCAGTATTATAATTCAAGCAAAGGAAATAAATATTAATACTCATGTAAAAATTACATATGTATTTTAGTGCTGGAAAGATATAAGGTTATAGGTTTAAAATGCTTCTTTGGCTAGTTTCAGTAATATATAAATCTCTCTATATTCTTTCATTTCATTGGAAGTCATGGCTCTAATTCTCTATAATTCTTTCAGTTATGTTCTCTTTTGTGTGTTGATTCTTCTTAGCCTGGTTTCTCTCATAATGGAAAAACAACTATGACAGTGGACAAAATAAATGAAAAAAACTTGTTTAAGACAATGGACATCAAAGCAGGAGAGTGAGCTCCCTATTCCCACTGAATTTTTGACTAAGGATACTTCTCAAACTGTAGTGCAGGGAAGTAGAGTCCAGAAATAAAGCAGCATTCTTACTAGGTGGAAGAAACAAATCAAATTTGGAACTTCTGAGGTAGGTGGGTGGGACTTTTAGGCCAAAGTATCAGAGGGGAAATAGTTATATAGTAGAGGAATGCCAGAAATGAGTTATTGTCTGGACTTTCAGATGCACATGTTCAGGGACAGATTCTTTTGGGCCAGGCAGAAAACAATTCTGGGAGAGTCACGAGCTGAATAGAGGTTGCAGAGATGCATAGTGGTAGAAGATATTGGGATTTTGACTAGCCAGCATGGGGAGACATTGCTGAATATTTCAAGCATCATTTTGAGACTTCAGAAAGGCCATACCATTGGAATAAGACTTCTCTACCTCTATGGTAATGTTTTTGAATGATACAATTGTTGACATTTTGGATAAGATAACTCTTCATTGTGGATGCTGTCCTGTGCATTGCAGAATGGTTAGCAGCTCCCCATATCTTTATTGTATGAAAATAGCATTTATCTTTCAGTTATTACAATCAAAAGTATTTCTGAACAATGCCAAATAGCCCATCAGGGAAAAAATTCACCAACTGAGAACCACAGCTCTCTATTAAGGGCTACTTTAAAGATTTTGTTTATTTCTTTATTTGCGAAAGAGGAGAGAAAGAGTGAGAGCATGAAGGAGTGGGGAGAAGGACAGACAGAGGGGGCAATGCTAAAGCCAGAGAATCTTGAAATCAACTAAGAGAGGAGACTCATCACATACAAGGGATCCTTCTTAAAATTAACAGCTAGTGTCTTATCAGAAACCATTGAAGACAGAAGACAGAGAGATGATATTCTCAAAATACTGAACAAAAAAAAGGCTATCAACTAAGATTTCTATATCTGGCAAACTATCTTCAAAAATGAAGGGCAAATTAAGATATTTCTAGATAAACAGAAACAGAGTTTTTCAATAGGAAACCTGCTGTTTAAGAAATGCTACAACTAGTCCTTCAGGCTGAAAAGAAAGAATACTAGACGGTAAATCAACTGTGAATCCACAGTAAACACAAGGAATATAGAACACTGGTAAAGGTAACTACATAGGTAAATTTAAAAAGATGGTATTATTGTATTTTTTTTTCTTGTAACACTTGTTTTTTCCCATGTGACTTAAAAGACAGCTGCATAAAATAATTGCTGGTCTTTGTATAGAAATACAATTTGTGAAAATACCAACATAAAGGGGAGGCAGAGCTTACAGGAACAGGGTTTTTGTGTACTATTGAAATTAAATTTATATTGATCCAAACAAGATTATTATAAATTAAGATGTTAATTTTCTCCCTAGGGCAATGACCAAGAAAATAACTCAGAAGTATATAGTAAAAGAAATAAGAAGAGAATAGTAATGGTACACTATAAAATATTTATACTGCAAAGGATGGCAGTAATGGAGAAAACTGAGTAACAAAATATATAATGTATATGGGGGCACCTGGGTGGCTCAGTGGGTTAAGCCTCTGCCTTCAGCTCAGGTCACGATCTCAGGGTCCTGGGATGGAGCCCCATATGGGGCTCTCTGCTCAGCGGGGAGCCTGCTTCCCCCTCCTCTCTCTGTCTACTTGTGATCTCTCTCTGTCAAATGAACAAATAAAAATCTTAAAAAAAAAAGATATAATGTATATGGAAAATAAATAGTAAAATGGCAGAAGTGGTTCTAACTTATGGGTCAAGATTTTCAATTAACAAGCAGAAATTGCAAGAATAGATTAAAAAATGATCCAACTATATGCTGTCTACAAGAGCCTCAATTTATATTCAAATAGAGTAAAAGAAAAATGATGAAAAAATACATTCTGTGCAAAGAGTAACCAAGAGAGCTGGAGTGCTGTATTATTGTCATAGACTTTAAATAAAAATGGTTATAAGAGACAAAAAAGGACATTGACAAAAGATTCAATACAACAAAAAGCCATAATAATTATAAATACGGGGCTCCTGGGTGGCTTAGTCGATTGAGCTTTTGCCTTCAGCTCATGTCCTGGTCTCGGGGTCCTGAGTTTGTGCCTCTCATTGGTTTCCCTGCTCAATGGGAGGTCAGTTTCTCCCTTTCCCTTTGCCCTCCCCTCCACTCACACGCTCTCTCTCTCTCAAATAAATAAAATCTTAAAAAAAAATTATAAATACATACATCTAGCAAAATGGGAAAATACATGAATTGAAAGCAGAATTGAAAAGACAAACAATAATAACTGGGGACTTTAATACTCCACTTTCAATAATGGACAGAACTAGACATTAGATAAGCAAAGAAATAGTGGGGTTGAAAAACACTGTGAAACAACTCGCCCAAACAGACATCTATGTACACACCGCTCAGTAACAGGGGAACACACATTTTTCTCAAGTATACATGGAACATTCTCTAGGAAACACCGTTTGTTAAATCACAAAACAAGTCTAAAAATTTTAAAATACTGAAATAATACAAAATATATTTTCCAACTGCAATTCTAAGTGAAATTAGAAGTCAATCACAGAGGGGCACCTGAGTGGCTAATTTGGTTAAGTGTCTGCCTTCAGCTCTGGTCATGATCTGAGGGGTCCTGGAATGGAGCCCAATATCAGGCTCCCTTTTCAGGGGGAAGCCTGCTTCTCCCTCTGTCCCTCCTCTTGCTTATGCTTTCTCTCTCTCAAATAAATAAATAAAATCTTAAAAAAAAAGTCAATCACAAAAATAAATCTGAAAAATTCACAAATATGCAGAGACCAAAAAATATAATCTTTTTTTTTTTTTTAAAGATTTTATTTATTTATTTGACAGAGACAGAGATCACAAGTAGGCAGAGAGGCAGGCAGAGAGAGAGGAGGAAGCAGGCTCCCTGCTGAGCAGAGAGCCCGATGCGGGGCTCGATCCCAGGACCCTGGAATCATGACCTGAGCCGAAGGCAGAGGCTTTAACCCACTGAGCCACCCAGGCGCCCCCCAAAAATATAATCTTAAATAACCAATGGGTCAAAGAAGAAACCACAAGAGAAATAATATGATGAAATTAACAAAAGCAAAATCATAGCAAAGTAAAACTTATGGCATGCAACAAAAGCAAGGTTCAGAGGGAAATTTACATCTAAATGCTTACATAAAAAAAATTAAATCCATAACCTAATCTTCCACCTTAAGAAACTAGAAAAAGAGGGCAAACTAAATCCAAAGTAAACAGAAGGAAGCAAATAATGAAGCTTATTGTGGAGATAAAATTAAAGTGGAGATAAATGAAATAAAAAGTAGAAAAACCATAGAGAATTGACCAAACCATAGTTGGTTCTTTGAAAATATCAACAAAATTGACAAACCTTTATCTAGACTGACCAACAACAAAAAAGGAGAGATGACTTATTTTGCTAGAGTCAGAAATGAAAAAGGAAACATTACTACTAACCTTATAGAAATAAAGGATTATAATGGAATACTATGAAAAATTATATGTTAACAAATTCAGTTATCTAAATGAGATGGGCAAATTCCTAGAAACTCACAAACTACTAAAACTTAATTAGAAATAGGAAATCTGGAAAAACCTATAATAAGTACAGATATTGAATCAGCAGTCGGAAAAACAAATAAAAAAAAATTTCCAACAAAGATCTTTTAAAGTACTTAAGTTGCTGGGGCGCCTGGGTGGCTCAGGGGTTTAAGCCTCTGCCTTCAGCTCTGGTCATGATCTCAGGGTCCTGGGATCGAGCCCCGCATCGGGCTCTCTGCTCAGCAGGAGCCTGCTTCCCCTTCTCTCTGTCTGCCTAGCTCTGATTTCTCTCTGTCAAATAAATAAAATCTTTAAAAAAAAAAAAAAAAAAAAAAAAGTACTTAAGTTGCTGTTATATAAATGCCAAAGCTAAACAACGATATCACAAGTAAAGCAAAACTATAGACCAATATCCCTTATGGATATAGAGGCAAAATTCCTCACCAAGCTATTAGCAATCTGAATCTAGCAGCATATTAAAAAGATAGTATATCATGACCACATGGAATTTATCCAGTAATGCAAGGGTTAATCAACGTACAAATACCAGTCAATCCAATATGTCTTGTATTCAGCATTGCAATGGAATATCTAGACTGTGAAATTACTCAAGAAAAAGAAAAGACATTCAGATTGGAAAGGATTTTTGCCTAAAGAACCTAAAAAATATATGAACACTAATAAGTTCAGCAAAGTTTAAGGATAAAAATCAATATACAAAATACCAGTTATATTTCTATACAATAGCAGTGAACAATCTGAATATGGGATTAGAAAAACTGTTACATTTATGGTAGCATCAAAAATAATAATATAGGAAAAAATTAACCAAAATGTATAAGACATATAGATTGAAAATTATAAGATGTTGAAAGAAATTAAAGAAGATCTAAATAAATGGAAAAACATCTTCTGTTTATGAATTGGAAGTTTTTGTATTTGGAGTTTCAGAAGAAGAGGAGGGAGAGATTGGGGCATAGAAAATATTTGAAGAAATAGTATCTAAATAGTTTGCAGATTTAGTGAAAAATATGTCCACATGTCTTCTAAATTTCAAGCAGAATAAACACAACCACAACTAGAACATTTAAATACTGCTGAAATTCACAGAGTACCTGGGTGTCTCTGTCAGTTGAACATCTGACTCTTGATTTCAGCTTAGGTCATGAGATTGAACCCTGTGTCAGGCTCCGTGCTCAGGGGGGGGAGTCTGCTTCAGATTTTCTCTCTCCCTCAGGGCACCTGGGGGGCTCAGTGGCTTAAGCCTCTGCCTTCGGCTCCAGTCATGATCTCAGGGTCCTGGGATAGAGCCCAACATCGAGCCCCGCACCGGGCTCCCTGCTCAGTGGGGAGCCTGCTTCCCTCTCTCTCTTTCTGCCTGCCTCTCTGCTTACTTGTGATCTCTATCCATCAAATAAATAAATAAAATCTTTTAAAAAAGAAGTTTTTCTCTCTCTCTCTCCTTCTGCCCTTCCCCCTTGCTCTCTGTCTCTCTAAAATAAAGAAATAAAATATTCAAATACTCCTAAAGTTCAGTAAAAAGAAAACACCTCAAATGGGCAAAAAGTTACATTTTATAAAGAATGATATATATATGGCCAGTAGACACATTAAAAATGCTCACTGTCACTAGTCATCAGGGATATGCAAGTAAGATATCTTGTAAAGTGCTATAAAATTAAGCAGATTGTCAGTTCCCAGTATTGATGAGGATATAGGGCAACTGGATTTCTCATGCATTGGTAGAGGGAATGTAAAATGGAAGAATCACTTTGGAAAAATGGAAATTTCTTAGAAGGTTAAATTCCTATCCCTAATCTGACCCAGCACTCTCATTCCTAATCATTCATCCAACAGAAACAAAAGTTCGTGTCCACAAAAACACTTTACAGAAATTTTCACAGCAGTTTTATTCATAAAATCCTCCCAAATGGAAATAATCTAAATAGCCACCTGAAGGAGAATGAAAAAAATAGGAGATGCCACTCAGTAATAAGAAGGACCAAACTGGTGATATCAATGGGGCTGCCCAAGTAGGGATGAAAGGTAATAGACATGGGAGTGTTCAGGAATAAAAACTGTGGAGTAACATAAATATACTATATGTTCATAGGCATGTGGGTGGTATGGGTATACACATTTGTCAAAATTAATTGGAGTAGGGGTGCCTGGGTGGCTCAGTGGGTTAAAGCCTCTGCCTTTGTCTCAGGTCATGATCTCAGGGTCCTGGGATTGAGCCCCACATCGGTCTCTCTATTCAGCGGGGAGCCTGCTTCCTCCTCTCTCTCTCTGCCTGCCTCTCTGCCTACTTGTGATCTCTGTCTGTCAAATAAATAAATAAAATCTTTTAAAAAATTAATTGAAGTGCACTCTGAAAATCTATACATATTTCCATAAATAATAAAAAGAAAAATCCTTACTGGGACAAGATAGGTACAAATAATGTAAACTTTGATTTTTTTCTCCCTAAATATAGTTTATTTACTCTCTCTCACTTTTAAGGTTACACCAGAGACAGTATGAGAAATTAAAAACTCTTGGTTAAGGAAAATAGTTGTATTTAGCAAGTCAGAGAACACCTTAGAAATTCAACATAATGTCGTGCTCCTTTTGAATTCCTATAGTTTTATTCTGCAGAGATGGAAATTAGGATTTCTACAATATGCTTTATGTTCCTGAAATGCCTGGTTATTGAAGAGATGCTTATCTTCATTCTCCAACACCTGCAGAGGCTCATAACGTACTCCATTTGTATTTTTAAAGTTCCTGGTGGGTAAGCAGAATGAGAAATATTTGAAAGCTCTATGACTTCCTTCCTGCTGATTTTAAGTTTAAGGAGAATCTTTAGTCAAGCAAACTATTATTCTTTGGGGACAATATTTTATATATTTTTTGCTAATATTGAAGCTGTTTCTATGGAATTACCCTATTTTTTAAAATAAAAGCTGACATTTTGAATTAATCTTCAATATATTCTATGAGAATTTAATTACTCATAAAACATCTCTTACTGAAACAAAGCCTAGAAACCCTGAGGTTTGTGTTCTGGGATCTCTTGTTGGGGGCAGCTAGCTGTCATCTCCACACTGACCCAGGATCTAGTTTCCACCCTCCTAAATCTTTCAGGTAAGACTGGATAAAACCACCTCCTCTTGATATTTTTAGTACAACTGAGATAGCTTACAATTTTCAAAAAGATTTTAGTTAATCTAATAATACAAGAGAAAAAGATCAATGAATGCAATAAATAAAAACAGGTTTTGGAATTCCATTCTTGGTAGTTTGACCCTGTATCTTACCTCAGGAGGAAGATTATTTTTCGCCAAGACCTTAAATTTTTTCTAGCATCTTCCCTGGGATATCTACTTCTCAAGCCTTAGCTGGCAAATTTGTGACAGTCAGTTGCATAATGAAACTTACAGTTTACATAGTGAAATCCCCTATTCTGCATACAAAGATGTACTCTGATATAAAGAATCATCATTTTTATTTGGCAATTCAGCCTCTCTCCCCTCTTCACTCATGGCATCTGTGTGGCGTCCTGCTTACAGGGGCTGCAGATGGACATGTGAGACAGTTCTAAGCCAATCAGGGTGCTCCATTCCCCTGCCTGCACTGACTTGCTCAGAAATGGGCAGGTGACCTAAGCCATACTAATCAGAGTTAATCTTTTTACAGAATGCCCAGAAAAGAGGTGTTGTATGAAGACTCTGCCTTTTTTTAGTTGGGTTTGACTAGGTTTACCTGTTCCATGAACTCTGCCAACTATTTTGCAGTCCCGAGAAAAGAGCCCCTTGGAATGAATGAAATTATATATGGATGATGTTTTATCCTTTGTTTCCAGCAGGGCCTGATGTCATAGATACCCTTAGACTATTCAATTATTGGAACCAATGTATTCCATGTTCTTGCTTGAGGCTAGTTTGAATTAGGTTTTCTATGCAACTGAAAGAATTTGTGCTGGTACAGGGACTATTATCTGTGACACAAAATTAGTAAGATGTATCACTGTAAGAATACTTAGGAAATAGTTTGTGATAGGATGTGTTGGGAAGAAAAGTAGGGTTTAAATTTTCCATAACTTATTATCTAGTTATCTTTTATGATAAATTTTATTTATCAAGCATTTATTTTCTGCCAGGCACTATGAGGGTAATTTTAGACATTTCATTAAATTTATTACTTACAACTATGCAATGAAATAGTTATAATTATCCTATTTCACAAATAAGGGATCTAGGGAGTAGAGATGTTATGCAGTATTCTTCAGGTAACGTAAGTGGTAAATAGTAGAGCCACGATTTGAACTCCTCTATGTGTTTGATTCCAGATAAGTGCTATTTAACTTCGTTGGGTGGCTTTCTATAAATTGTGAACAATATTTCCCAGCATTAATATGCTGTAACCTTTCTTTAGGATATGACTCATATGACTATAAAGTATAAACCACTATATCATGTTTACATTTATTACAGTGGATTTAAGTGCAGTCATTAGCAAGATTATTTCCATGTTTAATTTGTCCTATATATGAGCTATAGGTAGATATCTGTGAGAGCCATTGTTAAATAAATCTATAATTTTTGACATCTGCTATACTCACCTTTGATTTTTGACCCTCTCACCTGAGGATCACCCTATTCACCTGAAGTAAGGAGCACCAAAGCTTAACTAGTTTAAAGAACTACATTAGCTTTCATGGCCCCCATTTGTCAACAAACGGCTCAGGGATGAGGCAGGGAGATGAAACCAGGGAATTTTAGATTGAGAGATAAAGTGTGAAAGATGGAGTGGTCAAAAGGTTCTGTGATTCAAAGAGTGGGCTCGCTGTTACTTTCATCCTTGGCTACACAATGGAATTACCAATGAGTCTTTTACAAAATACCCATGCCTTGCTCTGGCTCACTCTAGACCAATGAAATCAGATTTCATGGCTGATGCATCTGGGATTTGTCTTTAAAGTTCCACATTCCATTGTGCTGGCAGGATTGAAGTCCATTGAGAGAATGGAAGAAAGTGGCACTTTTCTTTCAGTTTATGCAATTATAGTCATTTTTATGTTTCAATTATTAATTCACCTGTGAATTCTTTAACTTGGGTTGTGCATGTATTCATGCATTTATCCTTTCATTTGTTTGGTTATTCAATTCTTCATCTATGCGCTCATTTACTCAGCCACCCATTTATTTATTCATTCATCCACTGATTTAGAGTCAGTCACATAGTCCATCCAGAATAGTGATAGAGCATCTCAGCTCTTTGCTTCTGAAGATACAGAAGTGAATGTGGCAAGTGGGTCATTGCCCACCAAAGCCACCAGCTTGTACTGCAGTGTTTCTAAGAGTGTGTACTGAGAAACATTCCTTCTCTGTCTAATTAAAAGGGATTATGAAAAACACTGCCTTATGGACTAATTCTGAAGTTATGAAAACTTCCCCTTTAATGTCATTTGCGTGGAATGGTAATATCTCAGCATCTCTGACACATTTAAGGATACTGAAAATTCTAATTTTAAATTTACTGAAGTGAGATGATGACTGAGGAAAAGAAATAAATAATGTGTAATTACCACTTCCCTCCCACCTTACACCAAATAAAGTTTAGTTTAATATCTTCAGCTGAAAGATGCAGAAAATGACTGTAATTAACTTTGGTTCAGTTCTAAGTCCCTTTTCTATTTCTAGATATTTCTAATTCCCATAAAAAGGCTAATTTATATATCTTTTAATCCATTCAACTAAAACTTCTTCAACCTCCCACCTTATCAAATTGAGCCAAATTTTGTGTTGATATGCTTTGTTTTGGTTGCTCCTTATTTATTTGTACTGATTCATTCAGCCTTAAATAGCTCCTGTTAACAGTCTATGGTTGCTATTTATTTTTGAGTGAGAACAGGATGTAAGTACTACATGTTCTTGGACATCAATACCAATTTGATCTTGCTGAATCCTGGATTGTTAAGTTTTACTCCTATTGTATGTTATACATTTTAATGTGATATTTGTGTTTAACATAAAAAAAAAGCATTTGTCAGACTTCATCACAAATCAACATGTCCAAACTGTCAATTTATACATCCTTGAATTTTTATACATTCTTGAAATTTTACAACTCTCAGGTTTCGTATGCAAGTACTTTGAACAGTGGTTCCCATGTGAGTAAGTTATTAGAAATGTGCCTCAGCGGTGCCGTGGTCTTGACAACCTAAGCTCTTTAGAATTCTTCTGGTTTAACCTGCTTTTGAGAAATCATTAATTTTTAAAATATAAGTATTTGTTAAATTATTTTTAGCATAAATATAATATAAACACATTTTTCAAATGTCACTAAAGGGGATAGAAATGTGAATATATATTGCTTTTGTTTTCTGCTTATCAATCCTACTCCATAGAAGTTAACCAATGTTATTGCTTAAGAACCTCTTCCAGAAATTTTATATGTAAATAATGCTGTAGGCTGGGTTCCCCAAAAAGAGAGAAAAGAAGAAATGGAGGCTTTATTGAACTGCCTCTACCTCCAGTTGGTGAAAAGTTTACCCAAGAAACTGTAACTTCCTCAGACTTCCAGGTTGAGCATGCTGCAAGCTACGCAGTGCCTCTCCGGGAAGCCTCGGGGCAGGATATGAGAGATGCCTGGTGTGGATCCGAGGTAAAATATTGCTGAATTAAGCCTCCTCCTCTTTCATAAATACTTGGTTTTCCCTTGACCAGCTATCACTGGAAAAAGAGACAGTTGAGGCTGAGTCTGCCCTAGTGCATTAGAGTTGCTAAATGTAGTTTGTATGTTATTGGTGAGTACGCATGCACATGTGCATGTGCTTGTAGTTTTATGTATTGAAAAATCATGTCTTTTAATTCGTGACTTATGGTATTACATTTCATAACTTTTGGCAGATTAGATATTTTTCACTTTATAAAAATTCCCAACTATCATCCACATTGGTTGCCAGAAAAATTATAGCCAAGCTGAAGAAAGTTACTCATGGCCAAATAACTTCAAAGGCAAAATTATAAAAAATCTTTGAAACATTTTTATAGCAAATAAAGAAATACGACTGTGGCATGTGGATGTATTTTAATGAGTTTGTTCTACCTCTTGTGGTGCCTCTGAAAGTAAAAAAATCTTAAGTTCAATAAATATCTTAACATGGCCTTTGCGCTTACTGGGCCATTTCTGAACCCTAGAATTGATACAGATTTTCTTTGAGTCTTTGTTTGAAAATTCTCATTTTAGAAGACTCAGACATAATATTAGAAGAGAGATATTGGCTAGAAATTAGGGGTATAGCTAACATGCATGTATATATGCATGCATACATACATACATACGTACATGAAAGAACATGTCTTGGGAAAAGTGGCAGAAACATGGAAGATCTAATACACTCAAAATATTAATGAAAGAAAAGGGAAAAATGAATCTTGATGACCTAAGTAAACCTATGTGAATTGCGCAGATAATTTTCATTGGATTGAACTGAAAGATACAATGGGAAACATGAGGATATTTGCAATCTCACTTTTTTCTAAGCCAGGGTATTTGTTGGTGTAGGTTGTTGCATCAAAGATAAAAACATTGTTCATCTAATGAGAATTTCCTTATTGACTGGGACTAGAAACTGTGCTTCCAATGAGAGCTTATACTCACAATTCCTGAACTATGATAGTTCAGTGGAAACTTTCCTGGATAATCTTTTTTTTTTTTTTAATTAAATTTTTTATTTATTTTCAGCGTAACAGTATTCATTGTTTTTTCACCACACCCAGTGCTCCATGCAATCTGTGCCCTCCCTAATACCCACCACCTGGTTCCCCCACCCTCCCACCCCGCCCCTTCAAAACCCTCAGGTTGTTTTTCACAGTCCATAGTCTCTCATGGTTCACCTCCCCTTCCAATTTCCCTCAACTCCCTTCTCCTCTCCATCTACCCTTGTCCTCTATATTATTTGTTATGCTCCACCAATAAGTGAAACCATATGATACTTGACTTTCTCTGCTTGACTTATTTCACTCAGCATAATCTCTTCTAGTCCTGTCCATGTTGCTACAAAAGTTGGGTATTCGTCCTTTCTGATGGAGGCATAATACTCCATAGTGTATATGGACCACATCTTCCTTATCCATTCATCTGTTGAAGGGCATCTTGGTTCTTTCCACAGTTTGGCGACCGTGGCCATTGCTGCTATAAACATTGGGGTACAGATGGCCCTTCTTTTCACTACATCTGTATCTTTGGGGTAAATACCCAGCAGTGCAATTGCAGGGTCATAGGGAAGCTCTATTTTTAATTTCCTGAGGAATCTCCACACTGTTCTCCAAAGTGGCTTTTTTGGAGAACAGTGTGGAGTTTCCTGGATAATCTTTGAAACTAATGGAAGCTAATTAAAACTACGGACTTTTACTTAGTGATTGATTCTTCTCCAACTTTCTCCTCTATACACAAAATTATGGTTTTGTAAACCAATGGTGTGTGAACTGAAGTGAGAATCTTAGAAACAAACCAAAACCTTAGGTGATTTTTCAGAGGTTGTCTTCAAAATGTGAATTCTTTCTTTACATTCTAGCACTTTGAATTACAGATGAAATAACTTGACATGATAAAAATGCAATAGTCTTTCTGAAGTATTTTGATTACATATTTTTCTGAAGACTGCTTCTTTTTCTTTTTCCTATAAATACAGGGTTCATTTCTCATTGCCTCCCACACTTGAACACTATTCTCTGAATGATTAAGCTTGCTGTGTGCATGGCAAGTGTATGAAATATGTGGATAGGAATAAGAATTCCTGATTAACACAAGGTAGGTTTGTGTTAGATGTCATAATTTGCAAACAGCCCGAGAAATATAATTTCTTTAGATTTACAGTTTACTTAGGATCAGGGGGAATGCTAAAAAGCACTAATTCCACTACCTCTGCCAATGCTCACTGCACTCTTCAAGTTGTCTCCTTTATTAAACTTTTTTTAAAAATTGCTTTGAGGAAAGTAAGTTCCTTTTTCTTTTACTAATGATTATAATAAAATATCAATCTGAAACAGAGGAACAACAAGGAGAAAAAATATGTACAATTTACAACACTCAGAATCTGTTAAATTCAGGATATTTAAGAACGGACAACAATGCTCATCTTATTGTCTTATTTACTGTCTTATTTTTTAGCAAATCCAGTGAATATCATTATTGTTCCTCGAATTTAGATATGACAGTAAGTGTTAAAAATATTCAATGGACCTGATGATAATTAAGACATACTGAGATGGCAATCAATTAATGCAATCTACCTATTTACTACCCTTAATTTCAAAAGCAAAAATTCTCAGTGCTAGAGAGTGCTGCTGGAATATAAATTCATCCAACCCATTTGGAAAGTGATTTGTCACTATCAGTCAGAAGCCTCAAAGATGCCTATGCTCTTTGGCTCAGTAATTGCACTTTTGGGATTCTAACCTAAGGAACAAAATTATAATAGTGTAAATAATCCAAATATAGATAAACACTTATGTATAAAGATATTCATAGTAGCTAATCACCATAAAGCACTTATTATTACAATAGGAACTGTGATAAATGTTTTAGGTGTGTTAGCCTATGTAATCATTCTCAAAACAATTCTATAAGATATTTACTATTATTGCCTCTATTTATTGGTAAGAAAATGAGCTAAGTGAGATTAAATTACTAATTATACAACTAATAAGTGGTGAAACTGGGATTAAAACCTAAGTGTGTAGAAATTCAGGGTCTTCCCTGAATTTCTTCCCATTTTGAAAATTTTAGGTCTATAGAAGAATTGAGAGCTGAGAACAATGAACCATTCACCTATTCAATCAGATTTACCAGTTGTTAAGTTTTTGCTATATCTGTTCTCTCTACATATACCTCAAAATATTTCAACATGTATCACAAAGAATAAGAAGATTCTCCTGCTTAAGCACATGTCATTATTGCTGTTAGACATTTAACATTAATTCAAAAATATCACTTACCTTATACTCTATTTTTTAATCATGCTCCTCCCCATTTTTTGAAGGTAAGATTCATACTTTATTTCTCTGCTATAATGACTTCTTTACAGCAACATTGTGCTTTTTATAATAGCAAAAATAAGGAGGGGATGTTATTAGTAATATAAACCATTTAAATAAATTATAATATAGGCATGTGATAAATATTATACCTCAAAAAATGGATTTTTTTTTTTTTTAAAGAGAGAGAGGCAAAGAGAGCAGGGCAGGGGTAGGATTAGAGGGAGAGGGAGAAGCAGACTTCCCGCTGAACAGAGATCCGGATGCAGGGCTCCATGCAGGGTTCAAACCCAGGACCTAGAGATGACCTGAGCCAAAGGCAGATACTTAACCATCTGAGCCACCCAGGTGTCCCTCAAAAAATGAATTTTTGAGGAACTTAATGACATGGGACAGTTCTTATGATATAATGTTAAATGAAAAAAGTTAGATATAGAATCACAGTTGAGGGGTGCCTGGGTGGCTCAGTGGGTTAAGCTGCTGTCTTTGGCTCAGGTCATGATCTCAGAGTCCTGGAATCGAGCCCTGTGTCAGGCTCTCTGCTCAGCAGGGAGCCTGCTTCCCCCTCTCTTTCTGCCTGCCTACTTGTGATCTCTGTCTATCAAATAAATAAATAAAATCTTAAAAAAAAAAAAAAAGAACCACAGTTGAACCCACTTGTACATTTGTTCCTTTAACAATCCTGAGCTTAATTTTTATACATGCAGGGTACCTGGTGTTAGGGCTACAAAGAAGAATTAGGATTTCTCTCATTTAAAATTTTTAGTAAAGAGGGATGAACAAACTTCAACAGATACCTAGAATAAGATGAGTAAGGAAGTGAGGGAATATGAATATTCTGAGAGAGGAAGCTGTTTAGTTATGGTGAAAAGGCTCCCCAGAGAAAGTATGATGTCCGTTACTTAAAAAGTATGGAAATGATATGCAAGAATGAGGTAAATATCCAATATGTTAGAGACTATTTTTAGGTGGTGAGATTATGGGTTCTTCTTAGTCTCTGTTTTATTTCTAAATTTTTAAAATAAGCATCCACGATCCTTAATAAACAGACAAAGTAACTTGGAGATTTATAAAAAATCAATTTTTAAGATTTACCCAATGCCCATGGTAAGTTGGGTAGTTACGGAACAGAGATAAAACAACTCTTGATCTTGGGGTGCCTGGGTGGCTCAGGTGGTTAAGTGGTCAACTCTTGATCTTAGCTCAGGTCTTGATCTGAGGGTTGTGAGTTCAAGTCCCACCTTGGGCTCCACAAACAAACAAACAAACAAAAACCCCTTGATCTTAGAAAGTAATAGGTACTGTGGATAATGAAAATAATAGCTATTAGATTTCATTACCTTTTCTAATTGTTCAATAATATTTTAGTTAAGGATGTTGTGTTGATAACATCTCCCTTACTACATGTCCATATTTATGCAACTTGGTACATAGTGATATAGAATATAGAAATACATTAGTCCACAAAATAATGAGGCTTACTTAGATGCCTTATGATCATGTATGACCATTCTTCCTATAGCCACAGTGGTAGTACTGTGGAGGCTGAGAAAAATTAAGGCCGTTCCCCCTCGGATTTAGCCTTAGCATAAGTACAGCCATCTTAGCTCCGGCAGTCATCTCAGACCCCTGTGCCTAAGGGCTGAACTTTCCCCTACTTTGCTTTAGTAACAAGAACCCCCACTCTGCTTTGGTTCCAGAGACTCCCACCCTGTTTTAGTAACAGGAAGCCCCACCCTGCTTTAGTAACAGGAACCCATAAATACCCCTGCCTTAACTAATCTTGGGGTCCAAGTCCCTACTCCGCTGTGTCAGGTATACTTGGGCCCAAGCTTATGCTTGTTGAATAAACCCTCAAGTGATTGCATCGGTATTGGCTCCTTGGTGGTCTCTCAGACGTGAAAACTCGGGTATAACAAGTACTTCTACCAGCAACTGAGTAGTCCAACTAGACTTAAAGTCATTCTCACTTACATTCAACAAATATTGTGATGGAAAATGCTCTACATTTTGTAAGGAAACTTTCATGGAGTTTTGAAGTAGTAGATTATATGGCATGTAGATTTTTTTACTTGCTTTCATTATTGGTTTGCTTTAAATTTAGACTTTCTTTCTTTAGTCTTTCCCTTGGCATATGTTTAATGTTAATTTGCATAGCTGTTAAAATACATAGTACAAATAGCTCATGTTTAAAATATTTATAGTCTTCGATATGGAATGGGGATGTGCAAGTTTGAGTTAATGGGGTAACCTGGGATGTCTGTATAATCAAAAATGCCAGAAGCCAATTAGAACCTTGAACAAAAGCCAGAGTCAACTTGAAGATCAGACATCTATATTGCTGTCATCTTAGAAGCAAATAGATCAGCTGATGGAGGGAAGAGGAGGAAGAAAATTGGAAAGTTGAATTGATCTCTCCAGTTGCTTCTTTACTACCTGCAATTAGTCAGACCCCTCCCCCTTATCACTATAATGTGTTTACATGATAAATCAAATGGCTCTGTTAATTTAATGCCTTTTAATTAAGGAAACCTATTTTAATAGCTAGCACTTTGATACATGTAGCGCTCACAGCTCCCAACACATTGAATACAACCGCTCATTAGGAAACTCTTTAAAAAGTCATTTAGTGCAGGAGGTAGATTCTGCTTAGCAAAATACAAACCTTTAAGTCAGGCTCAACGTAACTGCAGTATTACTCACAAGCTCAAAGACAAATATTACAAACATCCAAAAAAGTTAGGCCTATGTGTATAAAGATCACTGGACACATATATCAGGATATATCTTTTAAATAGGCACTAGATAATACTTGCAATTTTAATTTTTCTTGCTTTTATTAGGGATCTATGCACTGGCAAGAGCCTAGCATTATCTAGAAACTAATAAGTCATTGTTTCATTGCTTCTGCCTCTGCAAATGGCTTTAGATTTAAACATTTATTTTATTGATGAAAACAAAAGTCTGAACTCTAGAGGTCTAAATTAAATTTAATGACATATTTTCTTTGCTGAGTCTTTGTCTCACCCAGACAGGTTAAAGTGCATGGGGAATGATTTGATCTCATTAACTTGCTGCTGCTGGCGGCTGGTGGTTATCACAGATGGTGCGGGTTTTCATCACGGAGATGTGCAACCAGAGATTCTGCACAAAGAGGGCCTGCCTAGCCTCCAGGTGGTCATTTCTGGTAATTAATGCCTTGGGGAAGGTTCAGCTCTGTAACAGTATAATAGTCAGTAAGCCTGCCAAGGAAGTGGCCCTTTCCAAAACATATATATGTATGTGTATATGTTTTGGAAAGGGTGTATGTATATATATCGATAGATATAGGTGTGTATATACACACACACACACACACACACGTATATATAGATATATAGGTATATCTATACCTATATATCTATATACATATACCTATATATAGATATATATACCTATATATAGATATATATACCTATATATAGATATATACATGTGTATATATATACCTTTTTCCTGTTAGTCCTAACAGGAGTATACAAGAAGCAAGTATAGAAGTATACAATAGATTTCTTTTCTAACAGAGGAGCCAATTAGAAGGAAGTATTCAGTGCAGTTTTTCCTCTTGGTCTTGCTGACTAAACCCAGGTCTTCTTTATCTAGAGCATTCAGTTTTATTCATTGCTTACCACTGTCTGGATTGCACTGGGAATGGCTTATCCATTTGAAGTACTTGATTTGTGCCATATACAAAATCTAGTGGAGCCAATCACTGATATGCTGTGAAAAGGAGTATTTGCTTTAGTACTTAACAAACAGACTCTAAGAGCTTCTCTAGTTGCAAAGGGCTAATTGTATCAGGGACACTGTTTCCAAATAAGAAAGCTATTAATAACTGTTATTTCTGAATCCCAACTTGGAATTATAAATTAGCTGCTGAAAAGTCTTATGAGATATGAATAAGGAGGATTTGGCAGTTGTGAAGGGTTGTTAAGCTAAGTCTTTCAGAATGAACCATCCTGTGGCAATGCCTGCCATTTGATGAATGCTTATTATGTGTCAATCTCCTAGCAGATATTACATTATGTAATCTTTTTTTTTTTAAGATTTTATTTATTTGACAGAGATCACAAGTAGGAAGAGAGGCAGGCAGAGAGAGAGGGGCAAGCAGGCTCCCCGCAGAGCAGAGAGCCTGATCCCAGGACGCTGGGATCATGACCTGAGCTGAAGGCAGAGGCTTAACCCACTGAGCCACCCAGGTGCCCCATTATGTAATCGTTATGGCAAACTCATGAAATAGGAATTGTTATCCTTAATTTTGCAGAAAAGGATATGGATCCTTAAAGAGGTTAAATAATTTAACAAATTCATAAAACCAGGTATGGACTGCGACTAGAACTCAGGCCATCTTGCCATAATTTGCTTCTCCCTCTATACTGGTGGTCCTCAAACTTTAGTGTGCATGAGAATCACATGGAAGGCTTGTCAAGACACAGATTTCTGAGCCTCAGTTCGGAGCTTGAGACTCAGAAGTTCTGGGCTGGGCCCACAGAATTTGCATTCCTTCCTTGTCATGCCTGAGTGAGGCTGATGATACTTATCTGGGGATCACACTTTGAAATCCAGTGCTCTAGACCACACTATGGCTCCTAAGAAGTAAATCAAACTTAGGAAAGTGGGTTAACAGATACCAAAGTTTAAGTAACATTAAAAGCTTTAGTTATAATTAACATTAATCAATAACTTAATGTGGGGGCTATTTTATTTTTAACATTATTGATAATGAAAAGTCTTTGCTTAGGGAGTATCAGTTCAAGTATACAAGTATTAATCTACACCACACATGTATCAGGTGTCCAACTAGAAGCTGATATAGGAAGTATGATGATGAATTAGAAATGATACTTGTTTCTCAAGAGCTTAAAACTCTCAAGAGATATATATTTACAAATTAGTAGGCAGAACACAGAAATATAACAGGCAAAAACAATACATCTAAAAGCACCAAAATTGAGGATATTTATTCGAACAGGATATTAATTTCACTTTGGGAAAAATGATTTGTGAATATTAGGTTTATTCTTTTTAATTTCAGATATATTTTATGCCATACTTCTGGCACTTTTTTTTTTTTTTTTCTTTCATCACACTGTAGGTAAATAAAAACCCTTTTTATGAGTTTTATGTAGAAGGTAGGCATTATTTAGCAGGAGATTCCATTTTCTATTCTAGTCTAGTGATAGTGACAGTAGTCTAAAAATGAGTCATAACCTTCCCTCTCTTGGAAATTTGGCTATTGAGTTTGCCCTTCGAATGTCTCCAAAGGGCCAGTGGCCAGGAGGCAGGGAGAGCCCAGAGCTGTGAACTAGGAGGTTGCAAATTTTGCTGCTAGATAATGTCTTGCCTGGGGGTCTGGTTCACTCTAAATGCCTCTCAGGAATTTGATGTGTTCTTTGTGGGGTGGGGTGGGGGACATGGAGGTGCAAAGTTGTTTTGTTCTAGAATTAAGGTGGGATAAAGCATGAAATGAATTCTGGGACTTAGTAGGAGGTATACTCAGACATAATCACATTTAAATTCTTCCTCCAAAATTATGGAGGGTAGATACTTTGCTTTTCTGCATAAGAAATTAGCAAATCCTTTTTATCCTTTCTCTTAACCCTCTCCTCCACTGTCCATTTCCTCTATGCAAATTGTTTTTAGAGATTAGTTATAGTTCAGGATGAAATACTTCCCTTGAGAGTCCTCTAAAAGCGGAGAATGGAGGGCTTACTCTCACCCAGGGCTGCACTCGCAGTTCTTTGAGGCTGGACATGTTAAATCCACAGCCTTTGTATCAAATGCTTTCTCCCTGTGGTCCCCAGACACAGTGAGTGACATTCTGGCAATACTTGCTAAATAGATCCTGTTTCCTAATATTTTCTTCATTTTGTAAATTATTCTCTTTTTTAAATGAAAGTTTCTCTTGGTTTTTCTTTAAATGCCAAGGTCTTTGGTAATACTGAAAATATATCCATTTTAATCTAGTATTTGAACTTTAAGAAACTATGGGCCAAAGTATTTTTTTAAGGGGTGGGGGGTGGTGAAGGGGCAGAGAGAGAGGGAGAGAGAGAATCTTAAGCAGGTTCCAGGCCCAGTGCAGAGCCAATGTGGGGCATGATCTCACAACATTGAGTTCCTGACCTGAGCCAAAAATCAAGACCTGAATGACTAACTGACTGAGCCACCCAGTGCCCCCAAAATTATGGGCCAAAGCATTCTTAATATAGAACCTAGATCTTCTGAGATATCCTGAATTACATTTGTCTTGTGCTAACTCTGTTGTCTACAAAGGATGTGAAGTCAAAGTATGTTTTTGTTCATTTTCTAATTTTTGAAACTAATAACTGATATTATTAGTTTTCTTACAGTGCACCAGCTTCTATGTTAAGCCCTTTACATGCATTAAAAAAAAAATTTATCCCCACTATAACTCTGTTATAGGTGTTATTATCATTCCTACTTTCTGGGTGTGAAACCTGAGGCTTATAAAGTATATATGATTTGCACAAAAACATACTGATAAGCCTGGATATAACTTGTGGGGCCAAGTGCAAGATAAAAATGTGGGCCCCTTATTCAAAAAGTAGAAAAAAAAAAAAAGCCTTTTCTTTTGCAGTCTCTGTCTCAAGTTATCATAGTGCTTTTTAATTTGTTGTGAAATGTTGCCCTCATTTGGGTATAAGGATGCTCAAAGGGTACATGCAGATTCTACCAGGTGTCCCGAACCTTACTCTGCATCTTGTTGCACTGAGGATACAGGCCTCACCTGACTCTCCCTGGCCAAGCCCCACAAGGGGTGGAAGACAGCACCAGTCACTGGGCAGGACCAGGAGGGGGAGCCTGGGTGAGGTTTAAGGTCCTAGGGGAAGCTGCAACAGGCAGCTGAGAAGAACCAGCCCCAGGAAGGTGGGACTTTGTGGGAGGTAGGACCATATGTGAACCAGGTTCCAAGCCTTGGTGCATGTGCCATTGTCCCTTTAGACCTTGCTTAACTGATCACAAATTCAGAGATAAATTTATGAAAACTTTCAGGACAGTGGCTGTAAAAGACTAAATTCTAAACACAGGACCCCTTTCTGAACCTTTCTTTCAGTGGGAAAGAGTTCGTAAAAAGGGGTGAAGTTCATAAAACTTCATTAGGTCAAACACCCATGAAGCTAGCACTTGTTAGTACCAAGAGCACAGTTCTGAATCCAGCACAGTTATAAAGGACTCCAAAGCCTGATTCCTTCCCATCCTGGAAGTCATGTCATACAGTAGAGGAAATAGGAGTCATATAAGTTCATTGGGGATCAAAAAAAATTGATGAGGACTCTCCTCTAAGTCTGATGTTGGGATGGGAAGACAAACACCTACCTTTTAGGCAATCCGTGCTGCTGTAGGCTTTGACTCTCAGTACTCATTATGCTTTCCTTCAGATGGTTTAACCTGCATAGTATCTATGTGAAAGCAAGGAGTATGAGTCATGTTAATGCATCATTATTATTGCTTACAAAAAGTTTTTCTATTATGGTGACCTGGAAACTCTCTTCCCTAGCTTGTTAATTAGGTTTTTCTGAAGCAATGCTTAATCTTGACCGTGTGATTCTCAGCCTCAGATGGTAGTCACCCAGGGATGTGAAGACCTCACCATGAAGTTAGCCTGGAGTCCTCTGTTTGGAGTGGAGGCTGACACCCAGCCCCAACCCACTCTGCTGTTATAATTTAATGACAAATTTCCCTATTAAGTCTGTGTTCAAATTTCATCTGAGGAAAGAAAAGCAAATTCGCCACCAGACCTGCACGTTTCCCATTACCCTTAATAAAACATATTCCGCAGTGAGGAGTGACATTTTTAAAGAACAGACCTTTCAGCAGACTGTCTCCATGTCATTGTGCATAACTGAAGCCTGCCAGGTCACAAAGGGAGATGCTTGGGAAGTGGATTAATATGTAAACCAACCTAGGCAACTTAAAATGATGAATTCTAAGGCACACTTTGTGAAATTCATTTCATTTGGAGAGCCATTGTGCTCAGAAATGAATTTGTATTCATAAAGCTCCCCCTTTTTCTCTTTAGAAAAAGAGAGGCTTTCTACTTGAAAAGTTTGTTTTTAACAATGTGACAAATTAATTCTGTAGAATAAATATTTGTGACCAAAACATGATATAGAAAGTTATGGATAGAAAATAAAATGTATTTTCCAAAAATACATAGAATGTCCCAGTTCTCCTGTGGTACCTGACTTTAAAATGCAATGAATATAGTCTATTGTGTGTTTTTGGATTTTTAAGGAACATATTAAAATTCATATATGTAAGCCTTGCTTATTTTAACATGATAGAAAAGCACTCCTAATTTTTAAACTAATCACTGCAGCTAAGAGCACTGGGATTTAATTATTGCTCTATTCTGAGTACATGGCAATCTTTCATATTAGATAAGAACCGGTGGGGGAAAGCATAGGGGATTTGAACAGGCCTCCTGAGGACAGGATCTGCATTGACCTGACGTTCTTCTGGAAACTTCTATTGTTTATCACTCTAATCAATATAGTTTCTTTCTACAGGATGACAAAGCAGTATCTTTGAACTATAAATATTCAAGCCATTATTACATACAGTAGTATGTCTATGATAAGTACATTTCAAACTCCTAGGCCTTAGATCCCATCTAATGGATTGTCAGGAAGAAATACGGAGTCATGGGTCATGAATTTGTCAGTTGGCAACTCCTTAAATCATTTTCAGAGTACTGTCTTCAGAGGGGAAAGTTCATAAAAAAGAACTGAGCTCTGTGAACCATACATTTTCTTTCTTTCTTTTTTTTTAATAGGAATAAAGGTGCCTCTGATTAGTCAGAGAGCATAAAGGATCCATTTGATTATGTGACGGACATGCAACTTTTGTTGATGCAATGACTCAGCTTTATCATTTTTCTATCCTGTAGTGCCTTTTATTAAGACAATATTTCTACAGGTTTCAAAATAATCCATTGACTATAAAAATTTACATCACAATGGCTTCAATGAGAAAAGTGTTCAAAGCAGTGCTTGGAATTGGTGTTTGTCATTTATCCTGCCTACACAAAAGGGAAAGAATTGCCAGAGGAAGATAAATACTAAGTGGCAGCTCTTAAAGATGGCAGCAGAGTCCCAGGAACAATGTTGAGTCAACCTGCATTTCCGAAAATGTACTCAGAGCTCTTTGCTCTTGTATACTGCCACAGTGAAATTGCTTCTAAATTTGCCTTAAATCAAATTTGCCTAAATAGCTAAATGAGGTTTACCTGCCCTGGTACTCCCCCCAAAGAAACCCTATTGTCAAATATGCTGTGAATGCAGGATATTCCTTTTTGCCAACTTCTCTGGCTTGCCTCTCATACACAGAGAACTAAAAAACTGTATTTTTCAAATGATAGGCAATTCAGATAGGAAGTATAACTGAAACATGGCAGTCTTCTCAAAATGCTTAAAGTACCAATTATGTCATGGTGATCCCTTACCTCACATACCTGCACCTCCTTTCCACACTGCCTACTGGTTTTCTCTTCTCTGGCCTGACTGATGTATAGACCCTTCCCAGAGTTGGCCCTTCCTCTCTCTTCTCTGGTCTTTATTTATCCTACACAGTCTACAAGTGGTTGTACACAGTCTACCATTACATGAAATTGTATTGTAATTTTTCATCTCTCCAGTGCAGCCTTACTCTTATGCCATAACCACACATTTTTTCCATAATCAGAAAAGTTTATTCTAAAAATAAAACTATAAGTAAAATTAAGGGTTCCATGTTTAAAAGTTTCCTTTGCAAGCTTTCTTTGCTTATAACAGAACTGCCTATTCACATTATCTCTTTTCAGGAGCATGTTACTAAGTATTTTTTATAGCCACATGTATCACAGGATGCTCATTCATTTATGTAAGCATCATCAATTTTTCATCCACATTACCTCAACCATCCTTGAGCTGGTTGGCAGCAGGCAGCATCTCTAAACCAGAAGGTGAAAATTTTAATGTGGATGCACCATAGCTTCACGGTAATGGTAATGATGGTGGTGTCAGCCATGTTAGGAAGAAATAGCCCATTCATATAACTTGTTTTCTAAGCTCCTATTTATGTTCTGAAACACAATGAGAAAATCTTTGATTTAGTTTTCCTAGTATAAAGGAAAAACCACAGTCCTCTGTCTCAGAGTAAAAAGTATTACTCTAATTTTGTAATCTTGTGCTAGAAATTAACAGAAAAATAGATTTTTTAAAAAAATGATTTGTGGATTTTTCAGGTGTGATAGAATTCCTTCTTTTAAGAAAAATTCTCTGGAAAAACTAGATAAACACCATCTAATGTTAATGTGTCTACAAGTTAGAATGAGGAAAAAGAAAAAGTAATAAACATAATTTTAAGATTATTATCTGCTGTGTGTGACTGTCCTTACTAAAGCTACTTGAACTAAGTAATGTGTATGTGTTTCATTTTTTAGCTGATTTTTCTAGAAAATGAGTAACTAAATTATAGAGGAAAAAAGGAAAAAAACAGATAAGAAAGTATTTGACTTTTTTTTTTTTAAATCTTTTGTTTTGAAAGAGTTTGGCTATGTGTCCTACAGTGCCAAAATTTGAGCAACCACCACCCAAGTGGTAAGTTCTCAAAGGAATGGGGGCTAGTTTCTCTTTACAGCCATTACAGAGGTCTGTCTTTAATCCCGGGCCATTTTGTCAGCGTGGGAAAATGTTAAACTGATTTATTGATATTCTGCCTGCAACTTGGCCTTTCAGCTCACAGCAAAACATTATTCCATGTCCCAATAACTAATTAACCAAAGGGATGGTTTTTATTTTGGAGGGAGGAAGGTATGTGTATAGTAAGATAACAATAACAATGAGATACAAAATGGTAGCATGCAACTATAGGCAGTATGTGAAAAGCCTTATAAGGGCTCTTGCATGACCGTAGCGAGAGCAACTGTAAGTCAGTGATGATTCACTGTAGGTAAGATTAGCAGGAACAGGGCTTGTTCACATTTTACCTGCCTTTGGTGAATTGGACCGACCTGGTGTGTTTTGCTCCAGTCCTACCGATTGCCCTTGGGTAAGCTCAGTTAATCAAGAAGATTTTAACCAGTTCAGTTTGTATTTTATAACAAAGGGTCAGTTTTTCTACCTATACCATTCATCTCAAGGATTACACTTGACATTTCAGGATGCCTAAGACTGTTTTGTTCTAAAGTTCATTGATAGGAATAGCTTTTCTGTAGGACCCCATCCCTATGCCGAGATGCATGGGTTAGGACCCAAAATAAAGGCCAGTGTTTCAGTTGCTACAACAGAAGCACAAAGAACAGATTAGCCAGGTACTTTTAGAACAGCAATGTCCAAATATATTGGATTTTTTGATTCCCAATCTATCAAATCAACAGCATCCTCTAGAGAAGAATAAGGGGGCAAGCTTGCTCTCATCCAGCACAGTCCACACCAAATATCACATTGTTTAGTAGAGGGAAAGAAAACTTTACTGATTTTTTTCATGGGGAATGTGAAAACAGGCTAATAATTTATCTAGACTTGTCAGTTAATCTGGCAAAAAACTGTACTGTGGAAGAACTTTTCCTCTTAAAATTATTAAATCAGAGAAGTCTGGAACAAAGATAATACAAATTTTATAAGTATATAAAAAACATTTTTATGAAGAGGAGATGCTTTCAAAAAATATGATCTGTTTATCACAAAGACTCAGCTCATATTTCTCTATTTCTTCATTATGGATTAGGTGTCCACCCATAATTAATCTCTGTATCTGTCTATCACAGAACATTGTGAATATTTTTTTGCCTTCAATATAACACAACCTTCTTTATAGAGATTTTTGCATTTTCTTTCTATGAACCCAGCACATGGTATAGTGTCTTATATAAGCAGTAGTTAAAGAATAGGTATTTTCTATTACATATACAAATATGAAAACAATGGATCAAAAGCAGGGAGGTTTTGTAGTGCCATACCTGATCTCAGTTTCATCTAGTGGCTAACAGTGTGGGTTCCCCAATCAAACAGCAAGTAAATCTAGAGTATTCTGTACTAACTCTGTGACCCTGGACAATTAACTGGGGCTCCCTAAGCATTCATTTCCTGATGCGTAACGAGGGAAATTGTAATGCCTACAAAGTTTTCATGAGGATCAAATGAGTCCCAAAGTTTTCTTCCAAAGTTTGCAGAAGATTGCCTGACTCATAGTCAGTGCTCGGTGAATGTTATTTATATGCATCCTTTAAAAATCAAACATCATATTATCACTCTTCTTACAAATTATAGCTTTGCCCCTGTGAAATAACATAAAAGGATGAATCTTGGAGTTAAGACACTTGGCTTCGAATTCCAGCTTCGCCACTTCTTAGTAGCCAGAAGGATTAATAAGTTTGCTTCCCTGAGTATTTTATAGATTAAGGATATTAAAATTTAATTCACACGTTTGTTGTGAGAATTGAATGGAATGACATTTGCAAAGTGCCTAAAGCAACGTGGTAGCACCACATATAACTCACTTTCCATTTAGCTAACTTGCTGATTGGATTAGTTAGCTTTGCAGTGTAGAAATTATATCCCAATTTACCAGAAATTCAGAAAAAGTAGACTTGAAGACCATAATAATGAAGTTACATAGAAACAAATTGTATTGCTGAGAGCAATGCCTAAACTTTGACATTATTATAGGTCAAAGGTACTTTCCCCACGTTTTGGTTGTTTTGCCTTTCTGGAAATATGTCTCTGTGGGATGGAAAGTTCACTTTTGCTTCAAGGTAGTAAGGTTTAAGGGCAGACAGACTGTGTCGGACAATTTGTGTTTTCCTCTCAGTGAGGAACACATGACAGGAAATCAACAAAGAATTTTTCATTAATAACTGATAGATTTGTGTTTTATTACACAGAGCAGCTGAAATGAGATACTACCCAATATGACCAATATACTAACTGGGTAAAAATGAGTAAAATCTCTTATAATGCCTAAAGCCCATTTTAGTTGCTGTTTGCAAGTTTATTTATGGCATAAATAGAAAACAGAGAAACCAGGTATATAGAATACAGAGAGAAGTAGAGAGATAGGAATTTTCCAATTAATTTGATCATTGTAGATAATGGATATTTATCCTCTTTTTTTTCCTGTGGAGGTATATCCCTGTTATGCTGGAATTTGATGCATGCAACAACAGGGAATAGTTTAACTGAATATTTTCCATTTCATAAATATGTCATCTTGATTCAGAATTGGGAGCACATTTAATGGAAAAATCATTTAGATTTAAGCACTATATCTCAGCAAGTAATTCAGATTAAATCTGGTTACTGAAGGTGTTTATTTCAACTTGATTATTCTTTATTACACTGCATTACCAATTTATACTGATTAAAATGCTAATGTTCTGTGTTAATAAAGGATTAAATTTAATTTTTTAATTTTCCTAAATTACCAAGACTGAAACATTTACAAAAAATTCTACTTGCCTGAGTACTAAATAATGGAATTATGAAATTTCAAAATAAGATGATTAGAAGCAATTTGAGGTCAGAAGCAGTTCTGATGTGTTTTTTTTTTTTTTTCTTGAGACATTTGTAAAGCTTGCTTGCCTAGAGACTTTTTAGATGCCACTTCTGTAAATATTAAAATATAGGGATGGAAGCAGAATCTTAAACTATCTGTAGCTACTCGAAACTCAATTCTCCGTCTTCCTTCCGCTTAGGGTTTATTACACTAGCCCTTATTTGTGCTAATAGTATCAAAAAGACATTGCATAGTAATAGGTATTTTTGTCAAATTAGTACATTTGAAAGTAGCAGATATTTGTTATAATTATCTTACCATTATCTAATTTTAGTGGGAATTAATCTCAGCCACAATTAGTTTACTTAATTTATATTATTTTTGTACTGTCACATTAAATCCCCATAATGTGATATCACTGCTCATCCTAACAAGAGATATTCATACAACTTATTTTTGATTGAATTGAATATTTATATATGCACTTATAGCCAGAGATGTTTAAGAATTTATATGAACCAAGAAATGAGGTTTCCCAGTGTAAATGGAGTGTACTCTCTTGCTTGTAGTTCTGCAGGCTACTTAAAAGGTCTATGAAAAAGATCTTTCTTTATATTTTTTTGTTTGTTTGTTTCAAGTTTTTATTTACATTCTACCTATACTGCAACTGCTGAAGTTAAGAAATGGGCAGAAGACATTTTTCCAAAGAAGACATCCAGATGGCTAACAGACACATGAAAAGATGCTTAACATCACTCATCATCAGGGAAATACAAATCAAAACTACAATGAGATATCACCTCATCTGTCAGAATGGCTAAAATTAAAAACATAGGAAACGAGATTATCGGTGAGGATGCGGAGAAGAGGGAATGAATCCCCTTACGCTGTTAGTGGGAACATAAACGGGTGCAGCCACTCTGGAAAACGGTATGGCGATTCCTCGAAAAGTTAAAAATAGAATTGCCCTATGAAAAAGACCTTTAGAAATAGCGTTGATCCTTGTTGCATCTTCATATTTTTATCTTACTCTTAAATGAACTACTACCTAAGTCAAGTGTTAGGAACATACACTATGATGAAATATTTGAAAAATAAAAGAATTTAAAACCTAAATCTGGGAGAGACATCTTTATCACTTTAAATCTTTCTAAATTAACCAGGATAAGAGCAACATAAAGGTGCCTCAGGGCACCACTATCAGAAGTTCATGTGGAGCCACAACCACTATTTAGAGAACCATTTCCACCATTCACAGGGAAGAGATGGCAGTGAACTTGACAACTAAGGACTAACTGTTTCTAATTAATCTGTAGTTCGTGGGAGGTATACATACTAATGATGTCTTCATATACTAGTGAGTTTAAAATTTCCCCTTTAATTTTTACTAAACTGTTTGAAAAATGTTAGTATGAGCGGCTATTATCTATGATAGGTCCAAGTAGTCTGATATAAATTATCTCTAATTGAACCAGAACAATTCACGTGAGAGCAAAAAAGACTAAATTCCTTTAAAAATATTTAATTGGGAGACCTTTTAAATATGTGGAAACATATATAGCAGACACTCATGTGCCCATAACCCATGGTTACCAGATGTTGCTATATATAAGCTATGATCTAAATGTTTCTATTTCCCCAAAATTCCTATGTTGAAATACTAACCTCTAAAAATGATGGTATTAGAAGGTAGGACCTTTGAGAAGTTTTTTGGTCATGAAGGAGGAGCCCTCATGAATGGGATTAGTGCTCTTAGAATAAACACCTCACAGAGATTCCCTCACCCTTTCTACCATGTAAAGGTACAATGAGAAGGTGCTGGCTATGAGCAGGAAGTATACACCCACCAGAACATGAACATGCTGGAGACATGATCTTGGACTTCTAGCCTCCAGAACTGTGAGAAATACGTTTCTATTATTTATAAGCTAACCAGTTTATGGTATTTTTGTTATAGCCACTCAAATGGACTAAGATTGTATTTTTTAGAAAAAGGAAATATATACATCTAAATCACCTTGTCTGTTTTTCTCCCTTATAACATTTTTTACCACCAGAGATTGTGACTATTCTGTACCTGCTGTGACTCATCCCTAAGTATGTCTTTATCCTTTTTAAATATATGCATAGAACCATAAAGAATAAAAAGAATTGTTTTAGATGTTTTCCAGTTTCATCTGAATGGTATAGGAAACATATCCTTTTGTGATCTGCCAATTTAACTGAACTTTAGCTTTTGAGATTTATCTGTTTTAATGCACGTATATTAAATCATTCATTTTAATGTGTATAGTATTCCATTGTATGAAAAGATCATTTTCTCTATTTCTTTATTGGTAGGCATTATTAATGATTTCCATTCTATAAAATGCTACCATTATGTAAGCATCCTATGCACATGTAAGAGAAATACTCTAGCATAGGGGTGCCTGAGTGGCTTAGTTGGTTAAGCATCTGCCTTTGGCTCAGGTCATGGTCTTGGGGTCCTGGGATCAAGCCCTGCATCAGGCTTACTGCTCAGCGGGGAGTCTGCTTCTTCCTCTTCCTCTGTGAGCTCTCTCACTCTCAAATAAATAAAATCTTTAAAAAAAGAAATACTCCAATATAGTTGTCTAAAACTAAAATTGCTAGATCAAAAGGTGTACATTTTTGTAATTTTAATGAATATTGCCAGTTGCTTTCCAGAATGATTTTTTTCAAATCATACTTTCATTTTCAGTGAATTGAATAAAGCTCCTGTTACTTCACATACTAATCAACACTTTTAATTTTTGTCAATGTGATAAGTATGAAATGATTGTTTTAAGTTACATTTCATAAGATTATTACACTTCAGAATCTTCTCAATTGTAATTTTTAAATTAAAGTTATATATAATTGAAGGATGAAGCAATTTTTCTAGTTCTGTCCCAGGATATAAAGAGCAGGGAGAAGCAACAATCCCAGCATTTCAAGAAAAAAGAGCCAGACATACTTTAATTTCAATTTTTTTCCATATCCATTGAATACATGGCAAACAACTGGCCCAAAATGTAAAGAGAGACAGTACCTATAGAAGAGAGGGGAGATGTAAGCACTTGCTCACCTGGCTGGACAGAAGGCAACATTAATATCCAGTTTTCAACAAAAAGTGTAAGACCTTATTAGAAAGAAAGAAAAGACATGCTCAGAAGAGACAAAGCAATCATTGGGGTTAAACTCAGATATGACACAGATGTTGAAACTATCTGACAGGAAATTTAAAATGATTGTGGTTTATGTATTAAAGATGCTAAAGAAGAAGATAGAAAACATGCAAAATTAGGTAGATAATTTCAGCATGGAGATGAAAATTATAAAAATGAATCAAATGGAGGGGTTCCTGGGTGGCTCAGTGGTTTGGGTATCCAACTCTTTGTTTCAGCTCAGACTGTAATATTCTGCATGGTGGGATCAAGCCCTGTGTTGGGCTCCACAGTCAGCATGGGGAGTCTGCTTGAAGATTCTCTCCCTCTGCTTCTCTCCCTACTCATGCATATGCTCTCTCTCGCTCTCAAATGGATAAATAGATCTTTAAAAAATGAATCAAATTGGGGCATCTGGGTGGCTCAGTGGGTTAAGCCTCTGCCTTCAGCTCAGGTCATGATCCTTTGGGTCCTGGGATCGAGTCCCACATCAGGCTCTCTGCTCAGCAGGGAGCCTGCTTCCCCCTGCCCCCTGTCTGCCTCTATGTCTACTTATGATCTCTCTCTGTCAAATAAATAAATAAAATCTTAAAAAAAATAAAAATGAATCAAATTGAAATGCTAGAAATGAAAAACACAGTAATAAAGAATTTCTTTAAAAGACCATCAGTAGATGTGGCATAGTAAAAGAATCAGTAAACTTGAAGATAGGACAATAGAAATGATCCAAACCACAACAACGCAAGGAGAAAACATGAAAGAGAGAGAAACAGAAATGGGATATTAAGAGATATGGGACAATATTAAACATTTTGATATAAGTATAATTGGAATCCCAGGAGATAAGAAAGAAAATAAACAGAAGAAATATTTGAAGAAGTAATGACCAAAATTTTCCAGAATTAAGGACAGACTCCAAGCCATAGATCCAGAAATTCAGAGATCAGACAGAAATAATCCCACCCCCAATTAAGACATATCATATTTAAACTATTGAAAACAAAATATATAGAGGAGATATGGAAGATAGCCAGAGAAAAAAATAACATTGCTTACCGAAGAAAAAAGGTAAGATTAATGGCAAACTTCTCTTCAGATATCATGCAAGCTGGGAAGCAGGAGATATCTCTAAAATTCTTGGAAAATGAAACAACAACAACAAAAAAACACCTGTCAAACCAGAATTCCAAACCTAGTGAACATAAATTTCCAAATTAAAAAATAGAAATAAAAATCTCAAAAAACCTAGGAAACTCATTGTCATCATATTTGCTCTACAAGAAATGATTAATGTTTAGGCAGAAGTAATATATCATAGAAAAACTGAATCTATACAATAAAATGAGGAATACAAAGAATGGAATAAGTAGGGCCATGAAACAGGGAATGCAATTTACCTCTACAGCCTATAAAAAGTAAGGAAACAGATTTTCTCTTCAGAGCCTCCAGAGGGAACTGGCCTTCCCAACGTCTTGACTTTAATCCATAAAGACTGATTTTGGACTTCTGACATGCAGAACTGTAATATAACAAATTTATATTATATTAAACTACAAAGTTTGTGGTAATATATTAGAGCATCAATAAGAAACTAATATAGATGTATATTGTAAACCCTAGGGCAACCATAAAATATTTTTAAAGACATAAATAATGATAGGGACAATGAAATTATTAAAAATTCTTGAATAGCATAAGAGAAGGCAGGAGAAGAAAAAAGAAAGACTGGATTGAATAAACAAAAAAACAGCTAACAAGATAGATTTTATTGCAATCGTATTAATAATGACCTAAATGTGAATGGCCTAAACACACCAGTTGATACTGAGATTGTCAAAATGGATTAAAAAAAAAAAACAAATCACAAGGTATCTATGTGAAACTGTTTTTAATATAAAAATATGTAGGTTAAAAGTAAGTGAATAGAGGCACCTGGGTGGCTCAGTGGGTTAAAGCCTCTGCCTTCAGCTCAGGTCATGATCTCAGGGTCCTGGGATCGAGCCCGGTATCTGGCTCTCTGCTCAGCGGGGAGCCTGCTTCTTCCTCACTCTCTGCCTGCTTCTCTGCCTGCTTGTGATCTCTGTCTGTCAAATAAATAAAATCTTAAAAAAAAAAAAAGTAAGTGAATGATGAAATATATATCATGCAAATACTATCCAATAGAAAGCTGGAGTATATTAGTAACAAAGTAGATTTTAGAATAAATACTACTAGAAATGAAGAGAATGAAGAATGAAGAACTAGAATGAAGAAATTACTTAATGATAAAGTATACAGTTCTCAAGAGAACAATTCTAAATGTGTATATTACCTAACAACAGAGCTTCAAAATACATAGAACACATACTGAAAAAAACAATAGATGAATCCATAATTATAGTTGAATACTTCACCACTCTTCTCTCAGTAATTTATTGAACAAAGTAAAAAGTCAGTAAAGATAGAGATGATCTGAACAATACCATAAGCCAACTATATCCAACAGAGAACAGTTCATCAAGAAAAATAGCATATACTTTATTTTCAATGTAAATGGAATATTCACCAAAAAAGAGAATGTGGTAGGTCAAAAAAGAAACCTGAACAAATTTTTTAAAAAATCCTACAAAGTATGTTTTTGAGAAATTAAACAACATTCTTTATAGAACTTATGCATCAAAGAAGAGTATCAAGGGAAATTAAAAAAAACATATTTTGAACCAAATGAAAATAAAAATGACATCGTATCAAAACTAGGTACCTAATAGCAGTTCTTAGAGGAAAAATATATGGTTAAAAGCTCATATTAGAAATGAAGAAAATTCTGAAATCAACTACCAAACTTCCAGCAGAATAAATCAGTAAAAAGAAAATAAACAGAAGGAAGTGATAAATATAAAATCAGATGTCAATGAAATTTAAAACAGAAAACAGTAGGGAAAATCAGTGAAACCAAAAGTTGTTTCTTTGAAGATATCAATAATATTGATAAATCTCTAGTTAGAATGTCCAAAAAAGTAAGAGAGAAGACATAAATTACCAGTATTAGAGGAAGATATATCACTATAGTTCCTGCAGACTTTAAAAGGATAGGTGTACAATACAGCCTGCCTCAGTTCCTCCCAAAGATCAATACCTGTTGGTATTCATGCTCTTACATAATACTCTCCCCTTGACTGTTAACTGGACTTACTGACTTGCTTCTAATGAAGAGATTATTCCAGAAACAGTGGGCTGTCTCTTCTTCTTCTTCTTCTTCTTTTTTTTTTTTTTAAAGATTTTTATTCATTTATTTAACAGAGGGAGAGATCACAAGTAGGCAGAGAGAGAGAGAGGGGGAAGTAGGCTCTCTGCTGAGCAGGAAACCTGATGTGGGGCTCGATCCCAGGACCCTGGGACCATGTCCTGAGCCGAAGGCAGAGGCTTTAACCCACTGAGCCACCCAGGTGCCCCTCTTCTAAGATTAGGTTATAAAATAACTTTGATTTTCACCTTGGGCCCTCTCACTCACTTTTTTTTTTTTTTTTAATTCTTCTATAGTCCTTTTCTGGGGGACTCCAAATACCATGTTGTGAGATAGCTTTATAGAGGCCCACATGGCAAGAGAGTGACACCTGCTAACAAGAACCTGAGTGAAGTATATTCCCCCCCACCCCAGATCAAATTCAGATGAAACCATTGCCCTGGTCAACAGCTTACCGACAACCTCATAAGAGATCATGAGCCAGGAACATCTAGGTAAGTCAGGCTCTTTCTTTGATTTATGGGTTTCTGACCCACAGAAACTGCGAGGAAACAAATGTTTAATGGTGTAGCCATTGTCTCTAATTTTTAGTGTAATTTGTTACCCATTTAGTATAATTTGTTACCCAGGTAACAAATTCATTAAGGAGGTAACACAATTCAATGCCCATAAATTTGACACTATAAATAAAATAAGCCAATTTCTTGAAAGACACAAACTATCAAAAATCATTCAAGAAGTAACAAATAACCTAAATATTTTGATACCTCTTAAACAAATTGAATTTATAGTTAAAAATCTTATACACATACAAACAACAGGCTCAGGTAGATTCACTAATGAATACTACCAAACATTTAAGGAATAAATAACAATTAAACAAAATCTCTTCTAGGAAATATAAAAAGAGGGAATATTTTCTAACTCAGTTTCTGAGACCAGCATTATCCTAATATCAAAACCATAAAAAAAATTTAAGGAAAGAAAATTACATGCCCTCATGGATGTAGACACAAAAATCCTCAAAAACAAACAAACAAACAAACAAACAAAAAAACTTAGCAAATCAAATCCAACAATGTATACAAACAATAATATATCATGACCAATTTGGGTTTATCCCAGAAACATAAAGCTCATTTATTGCAAAATCAATATAATGCATAATATAAACAGACCAAACAGAAAAAAATTAATTTTAACATATGTAGAAAAATTCAGTAAATTTGAACACCTGTATGTGATATAAGCTTTCAGCAAGCTAGGAATAGAAGGTAGCTTATCCTAATAAAGAATATTTACAAAACCCTACACATCACATCATACTTATTAGTGAAAGACTGAATGCTTTCTCCCTAAGATCTATAGCAAGACATGAATGTCATTTTTCATGACTTCAACTTAATGTTGTACTGTAAAATCTATCCAAAGCAATAAGGCAAGAAAAAAGAAAAGTATACAAATCAGAAAAGAAGAAATAATTCTATTTGAAGAGAACACAATTACTTAGATAATCTCAAAGAATATACAAAAATCTCCTACATCTAGTAAATCAGCTTATCCAGGTCACAGTATACAAAGTCAACACACACACATATACACAAAAACATACACAATTAATTATATTTAGATAAATTAGTAGTAAGCAATTATAATATGCAATTATAAGAACAGTACTGTTTATGATTACATCAACAAATTTGACATGGATATATAAATCTGAAGGGAAAAAAATAATATATAAGGTGAAAACTATGAGAGATTGACAAAAATTAATAATAAATAAATTGAAAGATAGACAATGTCCATGGATTAGAAGACTCACTATTGTTAAGATATTAAGTATCCTCAGTTTCACTGAGGATGGTGAATTCAACTCAATCTCAATCAAAACCTCAGCCGAATTTTTATAGATATTGATAAGCCAACTCTAAAATTTATTCTTCTCAAACACCTGGTGATAAAGTCTAAGTGTTAGGTTCTGTAAAGCTCACTGACACCTCTGCGTGCTTTGATGAGTCTTGTCCATTAGTGGGCTTCACTTCAGGAAGACAGTGGAGTACTTCTCCATTTTGTTGGTAGACACACATGCCAATACTGGTTGAGCTTATCTTTGGGCTCTTCATTTCTCTTGGAAGACCCATTTAGTTTATGAATTAGGGTGTACTGATAAATACCTGGCTGTAAACATTTTATTCAAATGAGCTGGGAAATAAGACTAGGGTAGGGGGAGTATTTCACCATTTACTTGATAAAATTTCACTTAATATCTTATTTTTATTGTAATACCTCACCCCTACTTTCAATTGACTAGTTTCTCTGAATCTAGAGTTTCTATAGTTCAATTTATTCCCAAAAAAGCTTTTGGTCTCCCCACAGGGAGTTGGCAGGGAAGCAAAGGAGACCTTGGTTTTAACTCCATTTTATGCTCACTTTAAATTGGCCACTATACTTTTCATCCCATTGTTCATCTCCTCTGGAAATAAATGGTGCTTCTATTCTGAGCCTTTATAGGTTTTACTTGCTGAATTAGTGTTCTCTGTTATAGGCATCATCTGTGCTCGTATTGAGGCTTAAAGTCTTTTTACAATTTTATGTTAGTAACCATAATGTGTCCACTTTCAACAATATATCTTATAAATATTTATGGTTATCATTCATTGACTGTGGCTTTCTTTTCCATTGATATCCACTTACTGTTATTTTAGTGGAGTCACATAAGGCAGTAAAAATAAATGAACATTTTAATTCAAGCCATTTAATTTTATGTCTGAGGTTGATAAGGCTTTCATATGATTATTGCTCATTCTCTTTTTCTTTTTTGAATTGTCAGCTCATAGTCTTTTCCCATTTTTCTTTTTGGGTTGTGTATGTATGTGTTTTTGCTTTATTGTTTGTAGGCAATCTTTACTCCCTGGAGATGAAAATAATTGGAACAAGAAAGAAAGTTGGGTCATAAGATACACAAGTATGACATCCCTTTTGACTAAGAAAAGCAAAATATATTTATTAAAAATATTTCTAATTATTTAAAAAAGTATTATGAAGCTCCTACTACATATTACACACTGTGCTAAGATGTAGAAATTGCAAAACTTAATTTTCATTTTTCTCAAAATACAAGATTCAATTTCTGTGGCCCCTTGGATGCACTCAGCCTCATCTACCCACCTAGTCTTAGCTGTTTGTCCCTCCCCTAACCTGAGCAACCCTACATATAATTTTATTGAGATTGCATTGTATCCATAGGCCAGTTTGTGGAGAATTTACTTCTTTATAAAACTGTATTTTTCAGAAATGAACATTTGCCATTTTAACCACTTTAAATGTACAGTTTATAGGCATTTAAGTACATTCACGTTGTTATACAACAATCACTACCATCCATCTCTAAAACGTTTTCATAACTGCAAACTGATATTCCATATCCATTAAACAATAAATCCCCATATCCTCCTTCTCACAGTCCCTGGCAGCCACAGTTCTATTTTCTATACCTATGAATTTGGCTATTCTAAGCATCTCATTTAATGGCATCATACAGTATTTGTCCTTTTGTGTGTGGCTTATTTCAGTTAGGATAATGCCTTTAAAGTCCATATTGTAACATGTGTCAGAATTTCCTTGTTTTTAACACTGAATAATATTCATTGTATGTATATACCACATTTCGTTTATCCATTCATCTGTCAATAGACACTTGGGTTGCTTCCCCCTTTTAGTTATTGTGAATAGTGCTACTATGAATGTGGATATACAAATATCTGTTTAAGACTCTGTTTTCAATTATTTTGGAAGTAGAATTGCTGGATCATATGATAATTCCATTTTTAGTTTTTGAGTAACTGCCATGACATTTTCCATAGCAGCTGAGCCATTTTACATTCCCAGTACTAGGACTTCCAATCTCACCACATCCTTGCCAACACTTGTTATTTTCTGTGTTTTTGATAATAGCCATCCTAATGGGTGTGAAGTGGCATTTCATTGTGGTTTTAATTTACATTCCCTAATGATTAGCTATGTTGAGCATCATTTCATGTCTTATTATCCATTTATATATCTTCTTTAGAGAAAGGTCTATTCAAGCCTTTCCATTTTTAAATTGAGTTGTTTATGTTTTCTTGGTTTTGTTGAGTTGTAGGAGTTCTTTACTCTGGATATTAACCCTTTATGAGACACATGATTTGCAAATATTTTCCCCATTTTTGGGGTTGCATCTAATTCTTTTCATAATGTCTTTTGATGTATAAAAGTTTTAATTTTGATGTAGTCCAATTTATCTGTTTTTCTTGTGCTTTTTTGCATTACATCCAAGAAATCACTGCCAAATCAAATGTCACAAAGATTTTTGCCTGTGTTTATTTCTAAGAGTTTTACAGTTTTTGGATCTTAGGACTATTTAAGTTTTTTATCCATTTTGAGTTAAATTTTTTAATATATGGTATCAAGTAGAGGTCCAACTTCATCCTTTTGCATGCAGATATCCAGTTTTCCCAACACCATTTTTTTCATTCAGTAATTTTTGAAAATTCTTGGACAGCATATCTTCAAATGTTGCTTCTGTCATATACTCTCTAACCTCTTTTTCTTTTAGAAGATTTAACAATGTACAACATACCTCTCACTTTTTTCTGATTTTTCACCCCTTCTTCTGTGTTTCAATCTAGTATTTTACAGTGATTTATTATTCTATTTTACAGTGGTCTTTGTTGTGTCTAATCTAATAAGCCCATTTATTCTTAATTTTGGTTACTGTATTTTTTAGGCTTTGTGCCTCAAGAGAATGAACTCTATGGGTTGACCTAAGTTCCACCAATTAAAAGTACTGGCACAGAAAAGTAAAGGAAGGGAGGAGAGCAAATTTATAACCCTGGTTTCCTCCCTCCATCCCTGAAGGGTATCTGTATTCCTGCAGGATTATGTTCTGCTAGCCAGCTCTCTTAAAAATTTATCTGAGTCCAGTAGCTGCTCTTCCCTCACCTCTTTAGGCTTAAAAGAAATTATGTACCCTGCTAGTACCAGTTTTTAGGCAATGCACTAACTCTGGTGTTTTCCTAATAATCCTACACTTTGCTTTGTCCTTTCATTCAACCTTCCTCAAATCACTCAATTTGGGTGAACTATTTTTTTCTACCTGGGATATTACCTCTAGTGAATTTTATATATAGAAAGTCTTGTTTTTTTGTTTTTTTTTTCAATATTTTCTTTACTGGCTTTAGGAATTTGTCATACTTTCAAAGAACATTTTCATACAAGTATTGTATAAAGTGTCTCATGTTTCCTTTTACCACTTTTTTTTTCATGTTGCATTATCTTTAATTAAGTGTAGAGAATTCCAGTCATCACCAAGATACCAATTCACCCACTGTTCTATTTGGTTACCAGTGTCTTGTCTCTCTCTTCAGCAATGGTGAGGCAGATACCCTTTCCATGGGAAAGAGAAATCCATGGCTCATTGTCTTTGCCAGTAACAAAAATGTTGGAGGGCTGGATGTCAAATTTGTTGCTATTGGTATTTTTCATGTGAACTATACTGAAAGAAACCCAGGTCTCTCCCTGTTGGTGATTACACCAATTCTTCCCAGGTTAATGCATTCAGTTACCATATACAAATTACCAGTGTCAAACTTGATGGAATCAGTAAACTTTCAAGTCTCCAAATCAATGTGAACGATGAAGGGATCAGGGTAGTTGATGGTGTGAACATCAGGGGTCATTAGATGAAGGATTCCTTTTGTTTCCACAAGAATCTTTGTCACTTTGCACAACTTGGACTTGCCCTCCTCCGGTGAAATACAATGAATAGCAAAGTGACTCTTGGTGTCACAGATTAGACCAAAATTCTCTTCAGTCTTATTATCACTTGGGACATCCATAAAACCAACATGTAAGTTAGATCAGTTTGGACCTTGGCACCAATGAAGCATTACATGTTTATCTTCCTTACTTTATCTTCTTTTAGGGCATACTTAAGCCTATTCTTTAGGAAAATGATGAAAGGGAGACAGTCTCTCAGAAAATGGCAACTTGGAGATGGTTGAGGAGCTAACATATCAGTTTATCCAACTTCCAGTGTTTTAGAGCACATAATACTGGTATTTATATTGAACAAATATAAAATGTGTAGATTAATTTAGGGATAAGTGAAATCTTGGAGTCCACTTACTCATGAATATAGTACTTTTTCCACTTGTTCAAGTCTTCATTTGTATTTCCCACTAGTATTTTTTTTAAAGTTTTCTTTGAGAGGTTTTTTTTTTTTTTACAGTTCTTGATACCCTAAATACATTGCACAGTTGTTAAGTTACTGTAAATGTCTCCTTCTATAATTAATTGATTTACATATTTGAAACCTAGTGATTCTTGACCCAGCTACCTTAATTTTGAACCCAGCCACTTTATTGAGTTCTTTTTATGTTTGTAATAGTTATAAATTTTCTTAGTTTTCCTTTAACCAGCCTCTGGTAAGAGCAAAATAGAAGAAGCTCTCAGACTCCGTGTTCAACTGGAACTTTATTCAGGAAGTGACCTTTTAACTGGGTCCCCAGGTTCAAATGGGATTTTGATAGTTGCAAATAAAGGTGAGAGGCATATGGGAAGAATGTTCTAGATTAAGAAAGGAATAGCTTTTTATGTGTGGAATCACCATGGCAGCCGGCACCCTGGGCATATATCCTGAAAACTGGAGGGCCTTCAAGCCTCTCATTGCTGTTCAGTACAGTGGAGCTTAGGTCCATGTACTCTCTGAAGCCCCCACTTCCACTTTGGCCAAATCAACCACACCCCCAATTTCTCTGTAAATTTCCTGTCAGCAAGTTTCCAGCATTTAAGGGTGACAATGGTTTCTGTGTGTTTGACAGCAATGCCAGTGCCTACTCTATGAGCAATAAGGAGCTGTGGAGAGGTACTCCAGAGTCAGCAAAGCTCAAAGGTGAGCTTTGCTGACAGTGACATAGTGACCCCAGTCAGTACCTGGGTGTTCCCCACTTTGGGCATTGTGCACCACAAGAAGCAGGCAACAGAGAATGCAAAGGAGGAAGTAAGGCAAATTCTGGGGCTACTGGATGCTCACTTAAAGACAAGGACTTTCCTGTGGGCAAATGTGTGACACTCACTTACGTCACAGTTGTCTGCTCCCTGTTGTGGCTCTATAAAAAGGTCCTGGAGCCTTCTTTCCACCAGACCTTCCCTGACACCAGCCACTGGTTCCTCCCCTGCATTAACCAGCCCCAGTTTGGGGCTATCTTGTATTGGTTGAATTTAAGTGCAAATAATCCAATGAGGACACCCTCTCTGTGGTGCTGCCCTATGTTTGGGAGCACTTTGCTAAGGATGGCTGGTCTCTGTGCTCTTCTGAGGACTGCTTCCCCGAGAGCTCACCCAGACCTTCATGAGCTTCAACCTCACCACTGGGATGTTCTAGAGGTTGGACAAACCAAGGAAGAATGCTTTTGCCTGTGTCACTCCCTTTGGAGCCAACAATAGCAGCTGGTCTGGGTCTTCTAAGGCCAGGATCTTGCTCTTCTGTTGACTCCAGACTGGCAGGTGGACTAAGAGTCATATACATGGCAGAAACTGGATCCTGGCAGTGAGGAGACCCAGACACTGGTTTCAGAGTTCTTTTCCTGGGAGGGGAACTTCCAGCATGTGGGCAAAGCATTCAGTTAGGGAAAGATCTTTAAGTGAACATCTCTTGCCATCACCTACCATCCTGAACCTGTCCTTCAGGGAGATAGGTGTCAGTAAAGGAAACTGAACATTGGAAGAAAAAGAGAGAAAGGAACACTAGGTAATGGTTAAAAGAGACAAAGCACATGGTCAATTTGAAGACTTGCATGTCATTCAGTATCATGGAGCAATGAGTTATGAAGTGGAAAGTTGTGAGACATGAAAAAGGGAAAAAATGAGTTCATTTAGGGCTCTAAAAGAAGTTTAGGAATCATGCTAAGAACAATGGGAGAAACTGAATTTTAGCCAAAGAGCAAGTAAGATGACTATCAATATGGAGAATGAAGTTTTGTGCTTTGTATGGCTGATATAAGTGCGTTACAATGATATGGGAGGTAAACTTTGTGACACAAATGAAGAGGAATGCATGGGTTGAAGGCCTATTAATGAGGTAGCACCTGCAAGAATTGATGACTCACTGGCAGGGAAAAGAAAGGAGAGGGAGAGGTGAAGCATTCTGGCTGGGACAGTGGTTGGAGCAGGAAAGGATTTGTGAGAGGGAGAGGAATTCAGATTTGTTGAGGTTGAATTTGAGAAGCCTATGGAACATATACATACTAATTTACAAAATATGTCCATATGTTGGATCCAGTCATTCATTTATTTAATGAATATTGATTAAATGCCCTCTCCAAATCAGATCTTTCTCCTTGAGCATGCCTCCTGCACTATTATAACAATCAAGATAGTATGGTATGACAATATTTGTTATTTATATATTTTATATCCCAAAAGAAGCAAAGTGACTGTTATGGGCTGAATTATGTCTCTTTAAAATTTATGTTGCAGCTCTAACCCCCAGGCACCTCACATTGTAGGCATATTTAGAAATAAGATCTTTAAAGGGATGATTAAGCTAAAATGAGACTGCTAGATTCCCAAAAACAGTGTAAGAGGGTTCCCCTTTCTTCACAACTTCTCCAACATTTGTTGTTTCTTGCCTTATAGATTTTTGCCATTCTAAGTGGTGTAATGTGGTATCTCAGTGTGGTTTTGATTTGAATTTCCCTGATGGCTAATGATGATGAACACTTTTTCAGATGTCTGTTAGCCATTTGTATGTCTTCTTTGGAGAAGCGTCTGCTCATGTCTTCTGCCCATTTTTTGACTTGATTACTGTTTTTTTGGGTGTTAAGTTTGAGAAGCTCTTTATAGATCTTGGATATCAACCCTTTGTCTGTAGTGTCATTTGCAAATATCTTCTCCCGTTCTGTGGGTTATCTCTTTGTTTTGTTGACTGTTTCCTTTGCTGTGCAGGAGATTTTTATCTTGATGAAATCCCAAAAGTCCATTTTTGTTTTTGTTTCCCTTGCCTTTCAAGACATGTTTTGAAGGGGGACGCCTGGGGGCTCAGTTGGTTGAGCGGCTGCCTTTGGCTCAGGTCATGATCCCGGCGTGCTGGGATCAAGTCCCACATCCGACTCCTTGCTCGGCGGGGAGCCTGCTTCTCCCTCTGCCTCTGCCTGCCACTCTGTCTGCCTGTGCTCGCTCGCACTCTCTCTCTCTAACAAATAAATAAATTAAAAAAAAAAAAAAAGACATGTTTTGAAGGAAGTTGCTATGGCTGATGTTGAAGAGGTTACTGCCTATGTTCTCCTCTAGGATTTTGATGGGTTGAGGTCTTTCACATGGAGGTCTTTCTTCTATTTAGAGTTTATCTTTGTGTATGGTGTAAGAGAATAGTTGAGTTTCACTTTTTTGTATATAACTGTCCAATTTTCCCAGCACCATTTATTGAAAAGAATGTCTTTTTTCCATTGGATATTTTTTCCTTTTTTGTCGAAGATTAGTTGACCATAGAGCTGAGGTTCCATAACTGGGCTCTCTATTTTGTTCCATTGCTTTATGTGTCTGTTTTTGTGCCAGTACCATGCTGTCTTGGTGACCACAGCTTTGTAATATAACTTGAAATCAGGCAATGTGATACCCCCAGCTTTGTTTTCCTTTTTCAACATTTCCTTGGCAATTCAGGGTCTTTTCTGGTCCTACACAAATTTTAGGATCATTTGTTCCAGCATTTTGAAAAATGCCATTGGTATTTTGATCAGGATGGTGTTGGAAGTATAGATTGCTCTGAGCAGCATGGACATTTTAACAATGTTTATTCGTCCAAATGAGCAAGGAGACAAACTGAGTGTTTTGGAAGGGAAAGGAAGGTGGGTGAGCTTTGTGATGGGTATTAAGGAGGGCACAGATTGCATGAAGCACTGGGTGTTACATGCAAACAATAAATCATGGAACACTACATAAAAAACTAATGACGTACTGTATGGTGACTAATATAACACAATAAAAAAAGATGAAACTGTTAGAGTAGGGCTCTAATCCAGCATGACTAGTGTCCTTATAAGAAGAGGAAGAGATACCAAGAATGTCCACACACAGTGGAACAAATATATAAAAATTTTAAGAGAATGGCCATCTGGAAGCCAAGGAGGGAGTGCTCAGAGGAATCTAACCTTGCTGGCACCTTAATTTTGGACTTGCAGCCTCTGAAATTGGGAAAAAATAAATTTCTAGGTTCGTTTTGTTTTTGCTTTTGTTTTTATGACAGCCACTATGTGGTATTTTTAATGGCAGCCCTAGCAACAAATACATGCTAATAATTAAAACATGCATGTACATGCACACAGAGCAAATTAATGATAGAGATCAAGAAATAGACAAAGAAGATACATAAGAATTATTTTCTAAATTTATTAAGGAATAATTGACAGATGTAATCATATATATTGAGAGTGTACATGATGATTTGATGTATACACACACACACACACACACATCCTGAATGATTTCTAAGATCAAAATAATTAACCATCACCTCAGATTAGCTTGCATGTGTGTATGGTGGGAAGGTTTAAGATATACTCTTAGTGACTATCAAGTACACTTCACTGTATTATTAACTATAGCAATTTATTTGTCTTAAATATTTTTCAGAAGTAACTAAATATTTAAATGGAAAATATTAAGTTGGACTGTGTTCTCTCAGCAAAGGATATAATTTATTAATAGAACTTTGAAATGTTTGATTCACTTCTTTTATTACCATTTTCTTTGGTCAAATAACTTTGCATTATTCCTGAGAGTCTCAGAATGATTCAAATCCAGGGATAAAATATGGAAATTAAAATGTTTCTTATTCTGTGACATGAAGTAATTAGATGATTTGCTCCAGTATGTTGACCTTTCATTTATAAGCTATTTTTTGAAGCATATTCTTAATGTATTATACAAAAGCAATGTTCTCAGAAGGGTAAATAACAAAGTTAATGATTTACTTTTTTTTTTCTTTTTAGTAAATGCCAGTTCTTCAGCCTTTAACAAATTATTGCTAAAAACTAAGCTCATACTTCGGTGTTTCTGGAACATATAATTTGTGATATCAACATGAAAGCACTAGCAGTGAAAGAAAGCTGGCTCAGTAAGGATGAAGTAGCTAAGGGGGTAGCATCTGTGGATCACTTCAATTCAAGGTACTTTATTCATAATCACTGCCTCTCTTCTAGACTGTAGACAAGTTGTCCAAGAGAGTTCACCCTTCAGTTTCCAGAGGTTGAGATTTAAATAATGTTTTTGCACATTAGTAAATTTACTTTTTAAGAAGCATCACTCAGAGTATGGGTTGGTTTTTTTTTTTTTGTAATTTTATTTTTTTTCAGTGTTCAAGATTCATTGTTTATGCACCACACCCAGTGCTCCATGCAATACGTGCCCTCCATAATACCTACCGCCAGGCTCACCCAACACTCCCCACAAAACCCTCAGTTTGTTTCTCAGAGAATGTTTTAAAAGCATCTGATTTTCCCTTTAAAGGCTTGAAAAATAGCATGATGGCACAGTTGCAGAGGTGAGGCAGGTCTCAGTGACCCTAGGCCTCTGATTTGAGTAATTCAGTAGTTTGGAAGCCAATTCAAGTGGACGTAAGCAATAGAAAGAAACTGCTGGTACACAAGCTGAAAAGTCCAGAGTGTTGGCAGAATATAGGTACAGATTAATTAGGCTTCTACTCCATCTTTCAGGGATTCTTTTCAGAATTCCTCCTTAGTTTGTTGGCTATATTCCATCAAAGGCTCAAAAATGTTATGGTAGGTCCTGACCTCTCTAAATGAATTGTGGCCAAACAGGACCCAACCCTGGAGCCTGGAGTGAGTATAAGTCCTACTAGTAACCCAAGGAAAGGAGATATTGTAAGGATCCTTCTATTCTTAGATGTGAATTTACACTGAGATCTTCTTTTTTATTTTAAATAAAAATCATCTGGGTTCATTTTAAAAGACCTTACTTGTTCATAAATTTGATTCTAATAATGACCAAATAATTTTGCTTTTAGAATAATATACACTCACCCAGTGTAATACATTTTGCTCATAATGCCCAAGCAAGTCTGTGACATAGATAGTATTTTTATTTCCAGTACTGCTGTGCTTTTTTTGAAAAGGGTAGAAGACCATCTTAAGCCTACGTTTTCTAAGGAGGACCCACTGGTTGATTTAACGTAGAGATCAGGCAATTACAAATCGATACTTACAAGGCTCCTTTAGGGAAATACATTTTATTAGGTGCTAATTTGGCTGGTTAGGCAGCAATCAGACTTCTTTGTATTCTAAATAAAGCAGTTAATATGACAATATTGTTTCATTTACTCTGATTAGGACTCTTAATTAGGTCATGAAGGATATTTAAGATAAATGATGACAAGTCCAGGAAGAAGTTAGGAATCTGATTTAGAGTTGATCTTGTCTTCCTTAACTATAGTTAATGCCGCAGAAGAACTAAGGGAAACATTGTTTGTACTCATGTCTTAATATTTATTGCATGGATACAATATTATCTCTATGGTACAGAATCTCATATATACACTCATCCAACAATCATTTCCTTACATTCAAAGATCTTACGGCTCAATGGGGAAGATATATACATGCATGAACATAAGTATAAATACTTAAAAGAAATATAAATAACATTATGGTACAGGAAGGAAGAAAGAACAATGCAAATGCCCCTAAAGATGTGGAAAGTCTTCCTGGAGTGAGAGATCTTTCAACTGGTGGTTGAAAGATGAGAGCGGTGATCAGAGCTCCACGTACCCCTGAAAAGAAGAGTGATGCCATAAAGGAGCAATATATGTGACTGTACATTGATTCCATAATGGGAGATGATGGTATGAAGGGAATATTCTAACCAAATTTACAATGGAAGGTCTTGAATCTCGTGGTGAGAAATTTAAACCACATTTTATAGCTAATGAGGAACCGTCGAAGAAAGTACAATGAGGGAGTAAAAGATTACATAGAATATTTATTACATATACCAGTAACTCTTATGGCCGCATGAAGCATTGAGCATTGAGAGACTTTCAATACTCAAAGGAAAAGAGGAAAAGAAGGCAGGAAAATCAGTTATTAACTGATTGCAATAGTCTTAGTGAAAACTATTTCCAGAGTATCATTAGAGTGAAAGGAAGAGTCAGAATTGAGAGACATTTAGAAAATGACATTAATAAATTTTGATGATGCAAAGGATGAGATGAATGTGAAATTCAGACATAACTATCTCTCTGATGTGAGGAATTTGAGAAACAAGACAGAGGATCATAGGGGAAGGGAAGGAAAAATGAAACAAGATGAAACCAGGGAAGGAGACAAACCATAAGAGACTCTTAATCTCAGGAAACAAACTGAGGGTTGCTGGGGGGTGGGAGGGGAGGGATGGGGTGGTTGGGTGATAGACATTGGGGAGGGTATGTGCTATGGGGAGTGCTGTGAACTGTGTAAGCCTGTTGAATCACAGACCTGTACCCCTGTGGCAAATAATACATTATATGTTAATTAAAAAAAATCAGACATAACTGTGGCTAAGGTTGCTCATTATCTTTCAGTATTGCTTCTCTTTTTCTTATTTTATAGCAGTGTCCCAAATTTTAGCTGGACGTATTACCACCCAGCTAACAGATTATATTTTCAAATCTCCATAGCTGGGTGTGGTCATAGATTTAAATTCAGGCCTGTGAGGCCTAAGTGCAACTTCTGGAATTTGTCCATGAAAGAGAAATGTTTCCCTCTCCCATTTTTTCCTTCCAGATGTTGTGATATGGATGGGATATGCTACAGCGCCACCGACCCATCCCATACTCTGGAGCGGAAGCCAAGTGCTGCCGATGCTGCCTGTCCTTGTGAGGAGCTCCCGCTCACTCAGTGGAGTGAGTCACTGGTGATGGTGGGGCAGCCTGGGAATGCTTGCTTCTGGCTGCTTTTCACCTGACACACAAATAAAGGTACAAGTATCTTTTTGTCATTCATGTTTTAACTTTTTATATGATATACACCTAAGCTTATTCCTGACTGATTCAGTGACGTCAGATGTCATATTTGAGAAATTACAGAGTTGTCAGAGTAGACTCAGTTTCATTTTAATAATAAACAGCCCCCAAATTTCAGTGGCTCAAATCAACAAAGGGTTTTTTTCTTGCTCTGTCACGTGGCCATGTCTTTCCTTAAGCAAATGTGGAAATGGCATCCTCTTTGTTCACAGAAGGATAAGAGAACCAGAAATATTGGTGAACACCATTAGTATTTACCATAGATTTTTGAAAAATGATGATGTCTTTAACCAGAAAGAGAAAGGAAGGAAGGAGGAAGAAGGTAGAGATAATGAATTTAATTATGGCTATCTTGCCCATGGAATTCAGGTTCTTTGCTTATACTGTAAAACTGGAAATACGGATCTGGAATCTGAGTGCCAGTGGGAGTGAGGCTGAGATTCATCTGTATACATCTAGAATTTGAATCACTGGCTGACAGACTACCTGGAGCCAGAGAGCAGAGAGAAGGTTTGTGATAGTATCTTGGAGAATTCCTACATTGAAATGTGCAAAGAAAAGAAAAGCATCTAGTGAAAGCATGTGAAGACTGGTCAGAAAAGTAGTGGGAAAGCCAGGGCAGAGTAGGGTCCCAGGACCCAAAAGAGAGTTTTGCAGAGAAGGGATGTCAAACAAAAAAAAACAATAGATTATTCAAGAAAACAAATTTCAGAGCAGCGGTAGTTGGAGAGCCAGATTGCTGTAAGTCATGAAGCAAGTGGGATGAGGCAACACGTATTCTGAAAGTAGCAGTGAGGAGTTTAGAGAATGACAGGGGGAAAAAATAGATTAATAGAACACACTGGAGCCCAGCCAACCTTACAAATGTCCAGGAAGATGCAAATTTTGGGAATTTACATTTTATTGGATAGTTATATAAACTTTATAAGCATCCACTTTAAACCAATATTAAGTATTAAAGCAGCTAACCCCCCCCCCTGCATTTATACTGTTATTTGTAAGACTTTCTTTGGCAGAAGCAAAACAGAGCTATGCAAAGGACTCAAATCATTCTACCCCAGTAGGATGGTAGTGTTCAGGAAAATAATGCCAAACCCTAGTGGCAAAAAAAAAGTGCAAAAACTCAGTGTAATCCAGAGAGGATCTAGAAACAAGCAATGCCAGTAATCAAGATTGAACGGCTAAACCAACGGGAGCGATTTTCAGCAAGGCTAATAAAGAACTCTGTGTGTTAGGGATGGTCTCTCGACAGAATCGTTTTCCTCCCTGGTCCTGCCTTCCTCTGTATTATCCACCTACCTCAGGACTAAATCATTTTTACTTAGCAACAGAGTAAATTTTCCTACTTCAGTTACTTTCTCCAACTTGTTTTTTACTGAGCATTTAACAGAAGTGTAACATTGAGGTCTTGAATAATAAATGTATAAATTATGGGCAAATCTGAAGTGGTAGACGGTAAATATACTTATACAAGTCCAAATTAAATTTTACTCACATATGGCAAAATCATGCATAATGTGTGTAGCAGGCTGAAAAATCAATGATCAATGAAAAAATGGAAGTATAATGGATTACTTAGTGGAGAGCAACAGTTATAGACTCTAGATGAATCAAGCTGAGTTTTCTTTCTTTCTTTTTTTTTTTTTTTAAGATTTTATTTATTTATTTTGAGAGAGAGAACAAGTGGGGGGAGTGGTGGGCAGAGGCAGAGGGAGAAGCAGGCTTGCCACTGAGCAGAGGGCCCAGTGCAATAAGAGGCTTAATCCCAGCACCCTGTGATCATGACCTGAGCTGAAGGCAGATGCTTAACCCACTGAGCCACCCAGGTGCCCCTCAAGCTGAATTTTCTGTTTAATCTTATGAAAATCTTTTCCTGTTGAAAGCCTTAAACAATATCATTATTTACATGTTACGATTAGAGGAATCATTTAAGAACTAATTTTGAATTTAATTTCTGTAGCTATCTATATTTTAACTTATTTGAAAAACTGATTCACATATCCAGGTTCTTTCAGTAGCAAATTTATAAACTACACTCTGCCTTACTTTGAAGCAAATTTGAATTAAATAATTTTACCTTGTAAAAATAATGAGATCTCTGGGAAAAAAATTACAGTACATATCATATTAAGATAGAAGGAAATTCTAATATCTTCCAAAGTGCTTAGTAACCATCACTAAGGAAACAATTCAGAGAGCCTATTTGTTGAGCTAACAGAAATATGTAATAGTCACAAACACATACACATAAACTTAACAGGGTTGTATGCAGTCATTCCAAATATTGCCACTCTGAAATATCCCTATTTAATGCAGTAACTGTTCAGCTAAATTTATTTCCTAAATGAGAAATTCTCTTTCATTGGTCTTGAGAGTGTTTAAAAAATTAACTGAAGTTAATTATATAGAAGCATGACCTTGAATCAGACTGGGAATGGTTGTATGCCATGAGCTAAATTGGTACCTGAAAACAACCTAAACAGTATATTGCTAAAGAAGCAACTTATATTGGGGTTGAAAAAAGAAAAATATGGTATGCTTTCAGGTTTATCATTGATTTTGTGCACTGCCTTCTTCAAGTTGCTTTATTGGTTTGTTTTGATTTGATTCATCTAAACTGTCATGATAATACGTATATCCTAAGAATAAATGCATCCCCTGATTGATTGCTCAGTAAAGCCTCTAAATTGCAGTTAAGATGTGCCAGGGTATTAGTGAGAGGGGGACATTACCAAAACACTGTGTCCAGAACTAATATGAGCCCCTGATGAGTGGCAGGAAAATCAAATGAACTGCAATTCTTTGTAAGACAGAGGATAGGAAGAGCCACTGGGAAGGAGATACAGAGTGTGTTGTTGTGGGCTATGGTATTTCAAGTGGTATAGCAGATTAAAAGAGTGAATGTGGGTGAATATACAAAATAAAACATGAACATGGGGAGAGAAGTTTTTAATTCTTACCAGGAGAACTTTGGAAATTACACTATGAGAGAATTTAGATAGAGGACACCCTTTCTCTGTTTCCCTGTTTGTAAATTACCAGGCATATTTTTGTGGAAAAGTATTTCAACTTTGGTGGTGGTGGTGGTTCCTGTTCTCATTCTTGTTCCTCCTCCTTCCCTTTCCCCCCAAAAATATCGAATAGCATTGATTGTCTCTGGTAATTCTCTGTTTACAAGATCTTCATTACTGGGGAACTGATTGTGTCATTGAACAGGTAGGTGATTAATTACTGTGACCACATGAAATCTGAAGACAATCTATTTCTCCACAAAACTTCACCCTTGTAGGCTCTTTCTGGGTAATACTGAAAGCAGATTGCATTTTTAAAATGACAAGTTTTCAAGTGGTAGAAGAAATGAGTTACCCTTTGAAGCAAGGATTCTTAATCTGGCAGGTAATGTAAACGAGTGAGACAATCTGGGTGAGGGCCACAAGGGGCTGTAGACTGTAGAAAGTTGGAGAGGGTGTCCCTGTTCAAAGCAGATACCACGCCAGCTGATTGTTGCCATAATGGAATTAAGTTCTGGTTTGCCAGATCTTCCAGTTTTTAAAGGCAAAACAAAAATCTGACTGTATGTAAAAATCCCTTGGTTTTTAAAAGAAAATTTTCCAAAAAATGTAAAACATAATATCTCATCCAAAGAAAATACATTTCTGCACCCAGTGTAGCCAGCTGACAGGCTGCTAGCTTACTACCTCAGCTTTGAAGACAATTTTGTTTTAGATTTTTAAATACACTGGAAAGAGATCAAAGTCTCTTTATCTTCAATTCAAAAAGCAGTTATTAAATGTACAATTTAGGCATGACAGTGTCCTGTCTTAAAGTTACTGAGGTATTGTGAAGTACACAAAAAAATGGATAAGGTTTGACTACAGGCTTTGAAGAATTTCTGAGGAGAAGTGAGCCATACATTTCAAACTAAAAACATAAAATCGTAAAATGAATCTCAGCCGTCATGTTGCCTACTTCACTATGTATTTTTCAAAAATTTTCAGTGGCAAATTAATCTGTTTAAAATCTCTTTTAAAAAATCTACTCTCAATGTGATCTTACGTCCTATCATATGGAAGCAAATGGCTACTTCTATATAATGATAAAGTTTCTTGATTCCAGGAATTTTTACTTTCTGAAGAATTGAAGTCAAATACCATCCTATCCCTTAAAGGAGGCTTGTCTGATTATTTCGAATTTGTTTTTTTAATGTATTTGAGAGAGAGAGAGTGAGAGCAAGGGTGAGCTTGGCAGTGGCGGGGGGAGCAGTAGGAGAGAGAGAATCTTTAAGCAGACCCCATGCTGAGTGCAGAGCCCAATGCAGGGCTCAATCCCACTACCCTGAGATCATGACCTGAGCCGAAACCAAGAGTTGGATGCTCAACTGACTGCACTACTCAGATGCCCCTGATTATTTCAAAGTTCTAAATTCAGTATTCAGTGTTCTAACATGTGTTAGATTTTTAGGAGATTTGAATAACTTCTAAGCAGGAAGGAGAATTTCCTGCTGAGTTGACGTGACAGCAAAATAGCGAACCCTTCTCTTAGTAAGCAGAAGAAAATTCATCTTAAACTAGTTGACTTCAACTAAGGGCCATGGCAGTTGGGTAGCTCATTTGTAAGTCTTTCTCTTTATAGTTAAGGGGGGAAACAGGATTAAAGGGGATGAGCAATTTTCAGGTGGCACAGAGAGTTGGAAGTGTTCGACGGACTGGGAAGGGCCTCTGTAATTTTTCTTCCCGCAGAATATAAAGTGTGAAGCATATCTAGGTGTCACTCCAGTCCTATGCTCTTTCTTCAAAATCCATCAGAGAGCAACTTAATAAATAATTGCTAAATATGTAGTATGTGTCGAGGGTTTTATAGGGTCTAGTAAAAGTATGATCTCTAGAAAGAGGGTTAACATGTACCCAGGTAGGCGAAATGAGCTTTTAAAAAAGAGTAAGACAAAGCAATGAAGAAAAATAAAAGGCAAAAGCAAGTTGGAAAAGGGCTAATGTGCTTCTCAGTACTTGCAGTACTTGGCGAGCTATAGAAACGAGATGCGAGTGGGTGGCTTCGTGGTGGATATGGAATCTGATGGGCTTGGAGGAATAGAAAGGGAGAACATTCCAGGTGGAGAAAGTCACGCGAGGGGAAGTGGGAAGGGTGTGCTTATCCCATTTGCTCAAGCCTCCACTTTCAGTTTGAAATCTAATAGATTCATCAGTGCTAACAAGGCTCAAGGGCCAAGTCAATATTCCCTTCCCACATTATTTAATATAAGTGCACTTCTCCTTGGCCATAGAACTTCGTCTCCCCAAGTATCAGTGGCCAAGTTTCTAGGGATATATGTTTAGATTCAGGCCTCCTAAAAACTGTGCACTTTGCCTATCCCCTCCAACTCTGCCCTCCATCCCTACCCAAGCCTAGAATGCTTTAGGTAAAAAAAAAAAAAAAAAAAAAAAAAATGATAATAGTAGTAGTAATGTCAAGAAACTAGCTCTTGTTTACTGTGTTGAGCAAACCTTAACAAATATACTCCTGTCCTTCTCTCCCAGAGCATTTCATTGTCAACAATCCAGTCTCAGAAATTATTATTTGGAGAGGGAAAAAGAAAAATGATTGTATCGATCATTACCTCATAGAATTTGGCTCTGGATCTTTATTCTAGAGACTGAAAGTATAGATGTGTATTTGGAAGAGAAGATATGAAAGGTAATCCTTAAAGCGAAACCAATTTTTTTTTTTTTTAACACAATGAGAGGACAGAATGGTGTGACTCTATGTAGATCTCCTTCTAGTTATTTTGGGTTTTGAGCAGATTTAAATAATATCCAATACTATGTTTATCTCATGATGATCAATTTAAATAGGCACAATAGGAGTTTGTAACAAGTGTAAAACATAAGCACACACAAACATACACACACACATAACTAGGTTATATCTACGTACCCATTCAATTCACTACTGGTGGGTCCTTTCATTTAAAATACGCCCCCATTCTGTGCTCAGTGTCCTGGCTGCTGGGCTTCTAATCATTGCATTTCTGTCTGCTGTTTTGTTTTGTTTTCATTGATCAACTTTGTTTTAAACGAGTTTCATTTTCACTGCTTAAGGTATCAATGCATTTTCTTCCTCTTTAGAAGACTATACATCAAGTATTATTGGTAAATTTATGCATTATTAGCAACTCAGTGAATTTATTTTCAGCCTCTGAGATCTTCAGAGCTGTTTAAGATGCAGAAAAAAATGTTTATTTTTACTTATGTGAATAAAAAAAATCACCACAACTTTTAAATAGTAGCTGAAACTTTAAGTTTTATGCCTTCAAGTCTGTAAATTTCAATTATTCCCTTTATACATATGTACAAAGAGATGAGTGAAGTGGTATAATTAAAAGCACCTGCCATTAAAAAAAAAAAAAAAAAAAAAAGCTCTACATTCTTCTCGTTTGAATGTGGTCTATGCATAGTCCTGCCTGAATCAGTAAAGATAAAGAAGGCTAAAAGGAGTACTCAAAAAGAGTCATCAGACATTTCTTCCCTGAGAAGAAATGAATATTTATGGCCCATAATCATCTTTTCTAACATTCATGTCATACCATATAGTTACTTTGGGAATTGTGGAATAAAAGGAAAGAAGAAACGGAGGCAGGAAATAGGGACCTTCGTCCTCCATTTGTCACTTCTTAATTTCTTAAACTTCCCCCAGTGTCTTTATCCATATGTGTAAAATTGGGAGCTGAAATATGAACTCTAAGTTTGCCTTAGCTCCACATTCTCTGCCTCACTTGTTAATCTAAATACATGGTGGCAGTTTTTTCATATTTGGCTCTGCAGAGCTCCAGTGGTCACGAAAAGCCGTTGGTTATGAGGGGCTATGTATGTAAAAGGAATAAAGGGACAGGAGCTGTCTGAGAGTCTGACATCCCTTAGGCAAGTTTCTCCTGAGCCATAGTTATGTCATCTGTGAAACAGAGTGTTCTGGCCTCACAAGACTGAGGCGACGACTTGTGGGGAAGCATTTAGTTTGGTGTCTGGCACTGGGCTCATTATCAGGATTTTCGGCATATGGCACATTCCTGATACATGGAAAACCTTTATTAGAACTTCCAGGGGCCTAGCAAGGAAAGATTAACCATAAATTAGCTCGAGCATAGATTAATTAGATTTTAGAGTTTGAAGGAACCTTTGTAGTCTTTTGGTCCAACCCTCTTACCATATACTGAAGGAACAGGAGCTCCCAAGTTTTGGTGACCTGTTAAGGTCACTCAGTGGTTTATTTGCAAAGCCAGGAGTAGAAGTCTGACCTCCTAACTCCCAGTCCACGGTAGTTTTTTTGATACAGCTGAACTTTAGAAACCCTGAAGGACTGGCTATAACAATGTATCTTTATTTGCTTTAATATCCTGATACTTTTTTCTATCCATGTAATACCTAGGGTTTTTGTTGTTATTGTTGTTTGCTTCTGAACAATTAAGGTGGTGCCTGAGGTCTACCTGGAGAGAGTAAAAGTAGCCCTTCATATCGGGCTCCCGGGAATTTCCTCATGACCCCAGTGAAAAAGTCTGAGCATAAGAAAATGGGTTAGGTCATTGTAACATGGCTCACGTCCACAGAGTTCAGCTGATGCTCTGAGGGATACTGGCTCAACTCACGGCCTACACTCATGCAGTTGTTACTTTGCCGATACCAACATAGGACTCTCCATATAAAGTGCCCACTCGGGGCACCTGGGTGGCTCAGTGGGTTAAGCCTCTGCCTTCGGCTCAGGTCATGATCTCAGGGTCCTGGGATCGAGCCCTGCATGGGGATCTCTGCTCAGCAGGGAGCCTGCTTCCTCCTCTCTCTCTCTCTGCCTGCCTCTCTGCGTACTTACGATCTCTCTCTGCCAAATAAAGAAGTACATTCTTTAAAAATAAATAAATAAAATAAAGTGCCCACTCGAACTGCATTCTCTCTGTTCCTCATCAGTATACAGTGTTTTTGTACAGTAAAGCCAATCTGGGAGCTATTGTTCTCTGCCGATATTTGAGTTATACACTGGACTTGTAAGTTTTAAATTAGAATGCTCTCATTCGTGATAGTTTGTTCAAGTTTGTCTTGCTATGCTCAGGAGGAACTTTCCCTGCAAGCAGCATGGGATGGCAGGAAAATAAAGCTGGGCAGTGGACTGCCCAAGCCAGAAACCCAAAAGAAGGAAAGGCTCACACGGGCAGACCCTAAACCTGCACTCATATCCTGTGACTCTGAACTGGGAATGCAGCTCCCAAAAGTCATAGGGTCCAGAGCCAATCATATAGCTTACCAGTTACATTGGGACCTCTATTACAACACATTCTGGACTTCAGTGCCCTCAGTCTGAAATAAAAGTTAACATCTCTTAAAGGATGAAAGAAGGCCCTGAAAGTCAACTTTCAATTTGTGAAATACAAATGTGAGAGAGTCTCACACATCTTGCCTTGATGATGGTAGAAGAGTTCTAAACCAACTTGTATAAATAGGACTTTTCTTCTTCACGGCAGCTCTTGGTAGAGGATATACTAGAGAGGGCTCAAGACCAGGAAGGAAATACCAGGGCTTATTTATTCTTAGGTAAATTTCTTATATTCAGTTTCTGAAACTCAGTTTCTGAGACTCAATTTCTGAATCCTTAAAACAAAATGGTAATTTTTACTTCATAAGTTTATTGTATAACAGTGCTTATAAAAACACTTTGGATATTAACCCAAAGAATATGAAAATGCTAAATCTAATAGATGAATGGATAAAGAAGATGTGAAATACACACACACACACACACGCACACAATGTGTATATACAATAGAATATTACTTAGCCATCAAAAATAAAATCTTGGATTTACAACAGCATGATGGAACTAGAGGGCATAATGCTGAATTGAAAAAGTCAGAGAAAGATAAATACCATATGATTTCACTCATGTAAAATTTAAGAAACAAAACAAATGAACAAAGAAAAAAAAGAGACAAGCCAAAAAAAAAAAAAAAAAAAACAACCAAAAAAACCCCCACAACAGACTCTTAACTGTAGAGAACAACTGATGGTTACCAGAGTGGAGGTGGTGGGGGGATGAGTAAAACAGGTGGTGGGAATTAAGGAGGGCAATTTTTGTGATGAGCACTGGGTGAGATATGCAATTCTTGAATCACTATATTGCACACCTGAAACTAATATAACATTGTATATTAACTTTACTAGAATTAAAATTTACATTTTCTAAATAAAGAACTTCCATATGGAAGTTGAGTGGAGTAGTGGTTACTAGGGGTTGAGGGTTGAGGAAATAAGGAGTTGTTGGTCAAAGGATACAAACTTCTAGTTATAAGATTAATAAAATCTGGGAATCTAATATACAGCATGGTGATTATAGTTGATAATTTTGTATTATATACTTGAAAGTTGCTATGAGAGTAGATATTAAATGTTCTCACCAAAAAATGATATTATGTGAAAAATAAAAATAAATAAATATACTTTGGAGATGATCAAGATCCATATGAATGTGAAAATTTATTCTCCATCACAACAAAATCAGTATAAGCTTCTTACTTTCTATAGCTAGGTTCTGGTTAGACTAGCGTTCAGATCGGAAAGCAGTAATTAATATTAGTATTAGATTCCATTAATGAAATTAATTATAATGGTACATTATTATTAATATTTCTTCCTACCAATAACTCTCCGAATTTCTGCCCATTCACCAGTTACTGCAGTCATTGTTTTCATCCAATATGTATTTTTGAGTGCCTTTTTTGTATAGGTACTGTTCTAGGCAGCTGTATCACTTACCAGGACAACTACCCTCATTAAGCTAACATTCTAACAAAGGAATGAAAGTAGGGGAAGATGAGAAATATAATAAATAAGAACATTTTACATCAGATAGTGGTAAGTTTTATTTTTATTTATTTTTTTTTTAAGATTTTATTTATTTATTTATTTGACAGAGAGACAGAGAGCACAAGCAGGGGAAGTGGCAGGCAGAGGGAGAGGGAGCAGCAGGCTCTCCGCTGAAGAGAGAGCCTGATGTGGGGCTCCATCCCAGGACCCTGGGATCATGACCTGAGCCGAAGGCAGATGCTTAACTGACTGAGCCACCTAGCAGCCTCAGATTTCCTATAAACTTTATAGGAAAAGGTATTATAGAAAAATTTTAGTATAAATACAAATTGTTTTATAGAAAAAAAGAAAAAGTGGAACAGAACACGGAGAATGAAGAGAGTCAGAATTGGGGGCAATTTTAAATACGGTGATAAGAGGTGGCTTTTTTTATTAAGAAGGTGACATCTGAGCAAAGCTCAAGTTGGTCAGGGCATTGCTGTTCTTATACCTGGGGAAGAGCATTCTAAGCAGAAAGACTAGAGAGGGATTACAGAGGTTTGGGTCATAGAAGATCTTATAGATGGTTTCAAAGATGTAGGCCTTTATTCTGAGGAAAGAGGAGGTTGTTGAATGGTTTTGTGCACGGGAATCTTGTTTTCATAGTATCACTCTGAATGCTCTCTTGAGAATTGATCTTTTGATTTTAGGGAGACAGGGATGGCCACAGGAATCTCCGTTAAGAGATAACTGAAGGAATTCAGGAGCAAATGAAGGTGGCTCATCACACGCCGTAGAGGTACATACACTCCCGACTGGGGAACCTGTGGCAGCTCAGCTGACACAGTTGCTTTGCTAATGATCGCATCTTTATTTAGGGCTCACTTACTCTTCGGACCAGGGTAAGGTTGACTTTTAAGGGTTGCTTAAAAGTCTAGGGTTGACTTTTAAGGTATATCCTGAGATAAGAGGGATTGTAAGACATTTCTGTTGGCAATACTGTGGGTAGGTAGAATCTTTCCCTAATTTATAACCTTGAATTTGAAAAGTTAAAAAAAAAAAAAAAAGCTTTGTAATAGGAGTCTTGCTATCGAGTCCTTTTTCCAAACCACATGATCTTCTCTAAGAAAAGATATTAGTGAAAATTAGTGGTAGAGTATGACCTTGCTAGATACAATATGACTCCTATCTGTAAGAAATTGCAGAGATTACTTTTTTATGTCTGGGGCTTGTGTCTGTGCCTTTTTACTTGCAGATTTTATTGAGGAGAAAAAGATAGTTATATTGTTATATTGTTTTCAGTATTGATGTGGGTATAAAATAGAGTTATTTCAAAACTGCTTTGAAATGGGAAAAATCATAATTTCCAAGCCCTATGTCTTCCAACTAAATGAGAGAGCTATGATTGTGAACCTACCTTTACCTTTTCAAATATATATATAACATTTAATCATATGTTAAATATTTATTTTGTATATATTTATATTATATAAATTAGATATATGCTATAATTTTACCATGAGATGATTTAAATATTATTATAGTACTTTCATAAATTTTGTAAGTAAGCTAATTTATTAGCATTATATACATTTTGTCTTTCAGCTTTTTAAAAGCAGTGAGATTTTTGAAGTGTTTAAATTTATCACCTTTAAATTTTCACTAAGAAAAATAAGCCAAATAATGAAACAAACAAACAAAACAAAACAAAAAAAACCAACCCTTGATATTTTAAGACCTAAGACATAATTTTTCTCCAGCAAAACAAAAGTGCAGGAGGGCATTTATTCTCATGTCAAAGCAGACTAACCTCCTTGGTTAAAGGTCTCTATAATTTCTTAGGGAAGTATGTTGACAGGGTTTTATCAATTAAGAAAGAGCTATGAAAGTAGACATACCCTGTGAATTTCTGAGTGTAAATATTCCATATCCCTCTAAATCCCAGTTTGTCTGCCTTCTTTCTCCCCAATTAAATCACCTTCTTGAGATCTTCAAACAGACCTTGTGCCAGGTAATCATGAAGTTCAGAGCTGCATCTGTCCTTAAAGTTGGTCTATACATATTATGCCAGAATCTCTCTAGCTTCTCACTAGACATTTAATCTTAATTTATTTTTAGTCCCAATAGCTGACTCATCAGTGTCTAGTTTTTTGTCCTGCTCAGGTCAGGGAAACAGATACATGGCAAAACAGGTCTCCCTAGCTTCCTTGATTGGTTGGATTTTTCTTTAGTGCTGTTCACCAAATGTTTCTAATTCCTTACCTTCCAAACCCATGGTAAAATTGTAGTTCTTTACTTCCTTAGAAATTAGTTATGGGGGGTCATTGAAAGACCTAAGTGTGAGACAGGAATCCATCAAAATCCTAGAGGAGAACACAGACAGCAACCTCTTTGACCTCAGCTGCAGCAACTTCTTACTACACACATTTCCAAAGGCAAAGGAAACAAAAGCAAAAATGAACGACTGGGACTTCAAGATAAAAAAAAAACCTTTTGCACAGCAAAGGAAACAGTCAACAAAGCTAAAAGGCAACCTACTGAATGGGAGAAGATATTTGTAAATGACATATCAGATAAAGAGCTAATATCGAAGATCTAGAAAGAACTTATCAAATTCAACACCCAAAAAACAAATAATCCAGTCAAGAAATGAGCAGAAGACATGAACAGACATTTCTCCAAAGAAGACATACGAATGGCCAACAGGCACATGAAAAAATGCTCAACATCACTTGGCATCAGGGAAAAACAAATCAAAACCACAATGAGATACCCCTTCACACCGTCAGAATGGCTAAAAATAACAAATAGGGAAACAACAAATGTTGATGAGGATGTAGAGAAAGGGGAACCCTCTTACACTATTGGTGGAAATGCAAGCTGGTACAGCCATTCTTGAAAACAGTATGGAGAGTCCTCAAGAAATAAAAAATAGAGCTACCCTATGACCCAGCAATTGCACTACGAGGTATTTACCGCAAAGATACAGATGTAGTGATCCAAAGGGGCACACGCACCCAAAGGTTTATAGAAGCAATGTCCACAACAGCCAAACTGTGGAAAGAGCCCAGTTATCCATCAACAGATGAGTGGATAAAGAAAATATGGTGTGTATACACCTCCCCCCCACACACACAATGGAATATTACTCAGCCATCAAAATGATGAAAATTTGCCATTTAAATCAATGTGGATAGAACTGGAGGGTATTATGCTGAGCAAAATATGTTAATCAGAGAAAGGCAATTGTATGGAATTGCCTTTGTGGAATATAAAAAATAGCATATAGGATCATAGGTGAAGGAAAGGAAAAATGAATGGGAAGAAATTAGAGAGGGAGACAAACCATGAGAGAGACTCTTAACTATAGGAAACAAACCGAGGATTGCTGGAGGGGCAATGGGTGGGGGCGTGAAGTAACTGGGTGACAGGCATTAAGGAGAACATTTGATATAATGAGCACTGGGTGTTATATATAACTGATGAATTACTGAACTCTACATCTGAAACTAATGATCTACCATATATTGGCTAATTGAATTTAAAATTAAAAAAAGTTAGGTATGAGGGCCATGTGGTGGTTAATTTCATGTGTCATCTTGGCTAATCATAGTCCCAGATATTTGGCCAAATAGTATTCTAGATGTTCCTGTGAAGTTATTTTTCAGACGAGATTAACATTTAAATCAGTAGACTTTAAGTAAGGTAGATTCTTCTGCATAATGTGGTGGGCCTTGTCCAAACAACTGAAGGTCTTAAGAGGGAATTACACTAATAGACTGCCTTTGGACTCAAGTTACAACATCAATTATTTCCAGTCTGCCAGCCTATCTTGCTGATTTGGGACTCACCAGTCTCCACAATTGTGTGAGCCAAGTTCTTAAAATAAATCAGTCTCTACACACACACACACACACACACACACACACACACACACACACCCTGTTGGTTCTGTTTTCTAAAGAACCCTAATAGAGGCCACATGATTTGCTTTAACCAATGAAAAGTATAAAGAAGTGATGTGTGTCTGTTTATTCAGGAACCTCAAACACCAGTGCATGTTTTGCCACGTTCATTTCCATGCCTCAGGAGATGTGAAAGTTGAGCAGAGCTCTAGCCAAACAATGATGGACCTAGCATTTGAGCAAGAATTAAACTTTTATTTTTGTAAAATATGAGTCGGAGATTTTATGTTACTACACTATAACATATATTTTCCTGACTGATACAACAACCTCTAAATTTACACTTCAAGGTCAGAATTTTCTTCCCTTTCTAGATTTTACCATTTGATTTGATACTATTTTTAACTTTGGCACTACAAGAATTTACATTGGGCTCTTGCAGATAGCTGAACCACTTGCTTAATTGTCCATTTGACTCTGAAGAAAACTTGAACTCAAGAATATAAAACTGTCTAATCCAAACAACACAAATGCTAATCCATCCTCACTTCCTTGGCTCAAAAAAACCAGCTGACCACTCTACACTTACAGAGACTATGAGCTTCTCTCTTGGGATATTCTCATCATAAAGGGCCTGATACTTGAGAACCTGAGGACTGTACATAGAATGTTCTACTTGCAGTGATCACAAGATAGATGCTGTCATTTCAAATTAATGTCTTTCCAGGACTTAGAAAGACTTTAAATAATTCTCCTTTTTTCCATTAACATGATGTATTAGTTTTCTGTTGCTGCATAGCAAATTACCTCAGGGGTCAGCTGATGAATATTTTAGGGAAGGAGTCAGAGAACTGACAAATTCATATATGTATTTTAGAATGATTTCCTTGGGGCCAGTGAAGAAGACACCTGAGGTATGAGTGTATAAGAGAGAAGGTGATATAACAACAAGACAGAAGAAAGAGAAATTAAGGAGTCAATCCCATTTACAATCGCACCCAAAACCATAAGATACCTAGGAATAAACCTAACCAAAGAGGCAAAGAATCTATATTCAGAAAACTATAAAGTACTCATGAAAGAAATTGAGGAAGACACAAAGAAATGGAAAAATGTTCCATGCTCCTGGATTGGAAGAACAAATATTGTGAAAATATCTATGCTACCTAAAGCAATCTACACATTTAATGCAATCCCTATCAAAATACCATCCATTTTTTCCAAAGAAATGGAAAAAATAATCCTAAAATTTATATGGAACCAGAAAAGACCTCGAATAGCCAAAGGAATATTGAAAAAGAAAGCCAAAGTTGGTGGCATCATAATTCCAGACTTCAAGCTCTATTACAAAGCTGTCATCATCAAGACAGGATGGTACTGGCACAAAAACAGACACATAGATCAATGGAACAGAATAAAGACCCCAGAAATAGACCCTCAACTCTATGGTCAACTAATCTTCGACAAAGCAGGAAAGAATGTCCAGTGGAAAGAAGACAGCTTCTTCAACAAATGGTGTTGGGAACATTGGACAGCCACATGCAGAAAAATGAAATTGGACCATTTCCTTACACCACTCATGAAAATAGACTCAAAATGGATGAAGGACCTCAATGTGAGAAAGGAGTCCATCAACATCCTTGAGGAGAACACAGGCAGCAACCTCTTCGATCTCAGCAGCAGCAACTTCTTCCTAGGAACATTGCCAAGGCAAGGGAAGCAAGGGAAAAAATGAACTATTGGGACTTCATCAAGATCAAAAGCTTTTGCACAGCAAAAGAAACAGTTAACAAAACCAAAAGACAACGGACAGAATGGGAGAAGATATTTGCAAACAACATATCAGATAAAGGGCTAGTATCCAAAATCTATAAAGAGCTTAGCAAACTCAACACCCAAAGAACAAATAATCCAATCAAGAAATGGGCAGAGGACATGAACAGACATTTGTGCAAAGAAGACATCCAGATGGCCAACAGACACATGAAAAAGTGCTCCACATCACTCGGCATCAGGGAAATACAAATCAAAACCACAATGAGATACCACCTCACACCAGTCAGAATGGCTAAAATTAAGAAGTCAGGAAATGACAGATGCTGGCAAGGATGCGGAGAAAGGGAAACCCTCCTACACTGTTTGTGGGAAGGCAAGCTGGTGCAACCACTCTGGAAAACAGCATGGAGCTTCCTCAAAAAGTTGAAAATAGAGCTACCCTATGACACAGAGATTGCACTACTGGGTATTTACCCTAAAGATACAAATGTAGTGATCCGAAGGGGCATGTGCACCCGAATGTTTATAGCAACAGTGTCCACAATAGCCAAACTATGGAAAGAACCTAGATGTCCATCAACAGATGAATGGATAAAGAAGAGGTGGTATATATATATACAATGTAATACTATTCAGCCATCAAAAGAAATGAAATCTTGCCATTTGTGACAGCATGGATGGAACTAGAGGGTATTATGCTTAGCGAAATAAGTCAATCGGAGAAAGACAACTGTCATATTATCTCCCTGATATGAGGAAGTCGAGATGCAACGTGAGGGGTTTGGGGGGTAGGAAAAGAATAAATGAAACAAGATGGGATTAGGAGGGAGACAAACCATAAGAGACTCAATCTCACAAAACAAACTGAGGGGGGCCGGAGGGAGGTGGGCAGAGAGAGGGTGGTGGGGATATGGACATTGGGGAGGGTATGTGCTATGGTGAGTGCTGTGAAGTGTGTAAACCTGGCGATTCACAGACCTGTACCCCTGGGGCTAATAATACATTATATGTTTATAAAAAAAATTAAAAAATTTAAAAAGAGAGAGAGAGGAGGTGATAGTGCTGGATGAAAAGATGACTTATAAACTTTTGCTATTGACCCAGTGTTGGAAAACATTTTCTATAAAAATCAGATCGTAAATATTTTAGGTTTTGCAGTCTAGATAGTGTTTTTATCACAAAGATTCAACTCTGCTGTTGTAGTGTGAAAGCAGCCACAAATCCTATGTAAACAAATGGATGTGGCTCTATTTCAGTACAACTTTATTTACAGAATCAGGTGGCAGGCTGGATCTAAGCCACAGGTTGCTGTTTGCTGATCCCTGTAAGAGACCATAATGGCACTAAAGCAATGGCAGTGGGGTTGAACAAGTGGTGGAGGTGATTGACTTAATTACATGTGTTTTGAGTACCCTGTTCTCCTTTAGACACAGGAAATAGGCATGAACAAAATAGACAAAATCCCCTCCCAAATGGAGTTTTCATTTTAGGAAAATTAAAAACACAAACATTATACCATAAGGTTTGCCTGTTAGCAAGGAAAGATAAAAATAAGTTGGGGAGAGGGGCAATAGTAAATAGCTAATTCAATTCATGAAAATCCATTGTAGCTGGTCAAGGACTGTGCAAAGAACATGATAATTATTAGAGAAAGCTTCCTCAGTTATACATGGACTCATTTTTTTGTCTGCATACTTATGTCTAGGGTGTTTTCTGCTTTATTTAATATCTATAAAATAATCAGCATTTGTAAGAAAATATTTTCATGTGAATTGTCTAAAAGCTTCATTCAGAGAAGGAATTTTGCACAAAGATGAATAAAATGGCTGTATACTGAATTATATAAGGGCCACTCAACAAAGAATAATAAAACAGATGCTCCTATCTAGAAATATTAAACATGCAGTCATTCCTCTGGGTCAAGTGACAATTTCCACAGAAAGGCCAGATGATTTCTTGTCCCTTTATGGAAAATGTGAAGAGAGTTTCAATTTGTTAGGAATATTAGATTCACTCTTTCTTGTTTACCTTCGCATTTGAGTTGTCCCACTTCCTGAGGTGGCCGAATGTAGAGGAAGTCTGGAGAAAAATTTGTCACCAGTGATGACCCTTAGGTTCCAGTATTTTCAGTAAGGTGCTCCCAACTTGGTACCCGTAATTGGAATTGGTATGAGAAATCGTGCCATGCGGGGGAAGCGGGGGAGGGTAGGGAGCACCTGTGGAGATAGAATAGGAAAGATATCATCAAGGGGGAAGAACTCAGAGTAAAGAGCTAAGAAGATAAAATTAGCTGCTGTAGTTGCTACTGCAACTAGATATCTGGGGTCTCCTCTTGTTTCCTCCATGCTATCTGAACTCCAAACTGTTGAGGTATCTGCATGTACCTTTTAAAACTCAGAGAGCTGACCTCATCCCAAATCTAGTTGTGGATTCTGACCCATCTGCAGGTTTCTCAAATTCCCTAGATTGTAAAACTTACCTGAAAATCTTTTTAAATATATAGATTATCAGACTCTTCTATTGAAATTCTGATTTAGTAGGTCTGAGTTGGAGGTCTCATAAATCTGTGTTTTTAGCAGACACATCAAGTCTTTCCTGCCATTAGGGAAGTTGTAATAGATGCGGATTTAACCTTACTAGTTCAGGGCAAAACCCTGGCTTGTATTAGTCCAGGGCTGGGCTGGTGACTTAAATTGGTCCAAGATGGCTGATAGGAAGATCTTTAATTTCAAACCTTTTGAGAGAGAATTTTTTCCTACTATTCTTACTGAATGAAGAGATATGTAGCCCCAGTTGTTGATAGCAACCATCTCAGGAAAGCAAAGGGTGACTAGCCTTTGGATGAAGCTGGTGTGTATTTGTGAGAGCAGAAAAAGAAAATAAACAAGAGATCATAATAACAAAAGGAGCCATAAGTCAACTAGCTCTGAAGCCAGCCCTGCCTCTGGACTTTTGTTACATGACATTCAACAACCTTATTTGTTAAGTAAGTTGTATTTTCTATTCCTTGCTGCTAAAAACATTCTAATTGATACACCTACTTGTGTTTTTTTCTTTTCAAGATATATGCTCTTGGCACTAGAAAAAGAAAAATGTAAGAATAGTATTTCTCAGTCTATTGCTATTATCACGTAAAATTATAATAAACTATTAGTTTATATCATATTTCTCTGATAATAAATTTAGCACCTAGGGAAGAATTATCAGTTTTTTACAATTATGTCACGAACACCATCTCAGGATCACTTTCTACAACTGTTGTGTCTTTTGGCTAACTTGTTGGTTAATAAATACACAGAGGTGTGCCTATTTGAAAATAAGTTTAAAGATAAAACCAGTTAAATACTAAAGTAAGTTATCTCCAGTCTATAGTTTTAAGGATGAGATTTAACTTCCCTGTTGCAAAGTGAAATGTTTATAAAAATATTCACATATACGTGTGATGCTCATTTTAGCTGTGAGACAGCTTCGAGAGCACAGTCTGTTGGCTCTGAATGAGATATATGTCACATTTCTATATCTGTATCTATAACCACTACGTACTGTTAGTGGGCAGAGTTTGTTGTGTCCTTTCCTCCAAATGTTTTGTATCCAGCAGGTTCCACATGAGATTCATAAGTTTCTCTGAGGGCAGAAAAGGACTAGAAATCTGACCCCTCCCCCATAAATGTTATATATATAAATACATCTGCTGGATGGGAGTGGCTGCCAACTATATACAAATTGCAAGGACAATATGTTCTACCTACGAATAAAGAGTCTGAACCTGTGTGCAAATGGAGAGGCAGAGTTTAAGGATTGGAAAGGAATGGTGGTTTTCCATTCCATGTAGAGCAGACACCAGGACCCACCCTAGTATCTGACTGCATGTGTGCTTCCCAGGGGAAATGGCCCATGTGTGCATGTGCATTTGCTCAAATGTTTTTATATATACAGGTGACCTACAACACTTTGGGGCCTGTGTAGCTTGGCTGAAGGACACCTTGACTTTGTACAACACAGAAGAAGAGAGGATTCTCCCTCACTTTGAAAGGCTCCCTAGGGTTGCCCCTAGCAGTTAACTAGTGCTGATTCGTTTCCCACACAATCATCACTGATGATATAGTTTTGAAGCCCAAACTCAAGGTGGGTAACTAAATTCCTACTCTCACAATGAACACTGAGAGTCACTTGGGATGATTTATAGGCATGGAGTCTCAGAAATAGTTAAAAATGGAAACATTAGGAAAATACTGGAATTCCTGCCAAGCAAGGAGAGGACAGGGAAACACAAGATTTTGAAGGACTAATATAAATATGATTTTATTGGTATTATAAGCTGAGGAAACATGGGACATACTAATTATGCTTACAAGAAAGGTTGGTACTCTGTGATACTACTCTGTGTAACTTTGACACTTCAAGTTTTCCACAACTCAAATCTTAAAGCTATGAGTTGCCCCTGCTGAAGCTAACACTGTTAGACCAGCAAACTGGGCAATATCCCAAATCCTCATAATGTTTCAGGTATGAGGTGGGTAAGATTGATAGGTGGTATAATCCAGTGGAATGAGAACTTCTCATTCTGATCCCTGAATGAGGGAGGGGGGAAGTAGCTAGAAGGAAAATGTTAGAAGCAGCTATAAACAGATATCCTAACATACCTCTTTCCCAAACCCCACAAAAAGTATTGGAAGAGGGGAAGTAGACAGAAACACGAAAGAATCTCTCATGTAATTTGGGGGTTTCAGTATAGGTGAGACATCCTTGACAGTGGCATGTGTACACAGCAAATATTATCCAGAAGATTCTTTTTTTAAACTATTACTTGTTTCACTGATATTTTTAAATATATCTAGCTCTAGATTTATTATACATTGAAATCCAAATTACAAATCTTATACTTTTACTTACTTATATGTTTATTAGTATAGCAAATTTTAACATCAGTTTTAAGGGAGATTTTACAATTTGGTTAATTAAATTCTCTTAAGCAGTTTGAAACTGCACACATATATTTAGTATATTTGGTTTTGTCTTTAAGTACTTTGTCTAACAAGCAAACTTTCCCAAGTGCCAAAACACACCTTGAAAATCTCATGAATTAAATGTATATGTATCTTAGTAATTGGGTTGTAACAATTTTAAATCTTTTGAGTATTCCAATACTGTTTTCACACCTGTTCAAACATTCTTGTACCTCTCAACCTAAACTGTGTACCTCTAAGTCTAAATCAATAACTTAATTGCATATTTAAATTGGAAGCATAATGCTGATCTTTAGATGTTCTAATATTCTAAATTCTCTTAAAGATTACAAGCAATTAAAGACTATTCCCAAATGTAACACAAAATATTAATATTACTGGTTTTGCTTTTACTTCCATTTCTACTTTTTCTTCCTTAAAAGTGTGGTCCCAGAACCAGAAGCATCAGCATCACCTAGGAACCTCCTCAATCTGAAATTGTCATGAGACTCGGGAGAATGTTTTAATAAGACCTCTAGGTCCTTATGATGCATGCTGAAGTCTGATAACTACAGCTATATTTAATTCTAAAGCTCTTCAAGGGTTAGGCATTCACCATAAAAATAATTAAACTGTCCCAAGTAGCTGAGGTTACTTTTTTGAGTAAATTTTGGATAAAATTCTTAGCTTGCTGAGGTTGTACATTTCCTTCTCTTTCTTTCTTTCTTTCTTTTCTTTCTTTTCTTTCTTTTCTTTCTTTCTTTTTCTTTCTTTCCTGGAAGGGAAAAGTGGGGTATTAGGTATCTCAGGTGATTTTGCTAATGAAAATGTATTACACTCAGGCACAAATTCATAGTCCTCAAACATATTTAGTGCATAGCCCACATCTGCTGGACTCAAATCACACATTAGTTATTTATGAAATCTGATATAAGTTTGTAATTCCCATCCAAACAGCTTTACCACTTGATCAGACTCAAATCCTTTTTTGCTTGAACTTGGTCTGGACTTTTGTCATGTATTTTTTTTCTTTTCACCTGTAGGGCTACGATTCTAATAGGTATTTAAATGATAACTACTTTGATACCTAAGTGACATCCACTTTTTGATTCTGTCTGTCTCTAAAGCTTTTGTGTCTCTCTGGACTCAGCATCAAAATGGTGCTAGTAATGGGAAGATTCAAGAGTAAGGCTTGTGAGTTGCTTTATCTAAAATTTTCTGAAGTGAAAGGGACAGTGGAACAGGTGTCATGGCATCCAAAGGCATTATTTATGGTAAAAAAATAATGGGAATGGTACCCCCTGGAGTTGTGTGGCAAAACAGCCTTGTGTCTGAGCAGGAGTGGACAGAGGACCCAAATTTCCATTGGCTCCTAGTGAGTACCTAGTGGACAGAGAGAGAACCCACAAGCTTGCCAGGAAAAGGGTCACTAAGATAGGTGACCATGTTACAGAGACAGAGGGCTTGTACCATGCACTGTGGAATTAGGAAGACAATGTGGCTTATCACAGAATCCAGGCCAGGGAGCTGATTTCTGGTTACCATTATGGAGAGCAAGCTGGGTAGGTTGGGGTTGAGGGGGAGAGGGGCACGCACTGAAGACACTGGTGCAGATTTGCTGACAAGAGGAGCTACATCTGGAATAAATGGCCAGCACATGAGCAAGCTAGAACAACACCAAGAAGCAGAAAATAAACAAAATCTATGATCCATATGGAAAGAAGGAAGGAAAGAAGGAAGTGGAAAGAACATAGTAAGGGTAGTTAGGTCTACTCCTTCCATAGTAAATATTTCCTTATGTTGACAATCAGAAGGTCCTGGCTCACTGGCTTGTTCTCACCACATACTCTAAAGGAAATCCATCTGATCGTGCTATCCCCACTTGGGCACAAAGCCCTGAGCCCACAGTCAACCCTCTCATGCTTGGGACTAGCCTTTGTGAAAATGATATAGACAAATTCTGAGGAAACTCATACTAACTAGTCAAGCCAATCAGCTTCTTATTTAATTCATAAATATGAATCAGTAACCAGAGATCATAAAATGTGTGGGGAAAAACTAACAGCCTGATAGAGAGTTTAAAAAAGTAGTCAAACAACCACAATAAAAGCAAAGATAACACAAAAGTTAAAGATAATTTTCAAAATTTAATTAATGCAGAGAAATTCAAGAAAATATTGCATTCATAAACACAAGAACCTACTGGCATGAAAAGCAGGTAATCAGAGAGCGGGAAAGAGTACAAACACATTAAACATGTAATAAAACATGTTTGAAATAAAACACAACAAAGGCTGAGTTGATGGAACAGACAGAGCTGAGACTATCAATGATCTGGAGGAAATTTCCCAGGGAATAGAATTTTTAAAAAGTATGGAAGAATGATTAAGAAGAAAAATGGATGGGGCGCCTGGGTGGCTCAGCGGGTTAAAGCCTCTGCCTTCAGCTCAGGTCATAATCCCAGGGTTCTGGGATCGAACCCCACATCGGGCTCTCTGCTCAGCAGGGAGCCTGCTTCCTCCTCTCTCTCTGCCTGCTTCTCTACCTACTTGTGATCTCTGTCTGTCAAATAAATAAATAAAATCTTAAAAAAAAAAGAAAAATGGAAAAAACTAGTTGATTAAAAAAATACTTCTTGAACTGAACACACACATGCATGCCATTGGATGTGATGCTCGTACAACATGCCAAGCATATGTAAGGGAAACTGATCCAAACCTGGTTATTTCTTGGCAAGAGTTGTGAACTTCAAGGAGAAAGGAAAAAAAAATTCCTTGAAGTTTCCAGGGAGAAATACCAGACTATTTATAAAAATCAGAATCAAACTGGTTTTAGCATCATATGTAATTTGGGATATGAGGAGAAAACCTGGGTCAGACTCTTCGGAGTTCTTTTTTTTTTTTTTTTTTTAAGATTTTATTTATTTATTTGACACAGATCACAAGTAGTCAGAGAGGCAGGCAGAGAGAGAGAGAGAGGGGGAAGCAGGCTCCCCGCTGAGCAGAGAGCCCGATGCGGGGCTCGATCCCAGGACCCTGAGATCATGACCTGAGCCGAAGGCAGAGGCTTAACGCACTAAGCCACCCAGGCGCCCCGACTCTTCAGAGTTCTGAATGGAAGTGCTTTTGAATGTAGAATTCTATACTCAAATAGTATTAAAAAATAAGAGATGTGAAAAGATAAAATGAGAGAACTTAAGAATTTGAAGAGTTTATTTGAGCAAAAATTGATTTGAATCAGGCAGCATCCAATCTAGCAGAAGGGGGCTCTAAGAAGGTATACGAAATAAAGAGCTTTTATAGGCAGAAAGGAGCAGGAACAAGGCAGTTAGATGAGGCAAAAAAGTGGGTTTGTTATCACAGGGTCACTTTCCTCTAGGAGATGGTTGGGGTCTGTCAGGCAAATTACATAACTAACTAGTATTGATCACGTACTTCCTGGTTGACTAGTTTCAGATTCCATTTCTGGGAGAGCCAAAACTATAATTAAACTGTGTTGGTTTGGTGACATGAAACTTACAATAAGACACTTTATATTGGGCCTGTTGTCTTATTTTTAATAGAGTACAACAGAGAACCTTTCAAACATGCAGTGAGTTTTGGAAAAATTTGTTTTCTAGGCCAAAATCAAAGGAAAACCAATCAATCAGAGACAAAGAGAGGAGGACAGATGAGAAAAAGCAGGGATGATAAAACTTGTAAAACTTACAAAGTTCAATAACTAGATTAAAAAATATTTGGAATAATAGTCATTCTCTTGTTAAAGGATTTCTAAAAACATGCAGACATGTAAAAATGTTAATATCAATTAAAATTCTAGGTGGTTTGAATAAAACACGAGTGGAGAATAGAGAGTGAACAGGAAAAATCATGTGTTGATTATGCAGTCTTATGAAAAATAATTATACATTTTTTAAGAGAGGGTAATACACTCCAGAGTAATACCATAAATTCATTCACTCACTTAATAATCACTGAATATTAGTTCCATACCAGGCACTGGGCTCCATACAGTGGATAAAATAGGAAGATGTGACCTTGCCCATAGGAGCATAAACTACATTTCAGTGAATTAGGGATCTGACACAGGAAGCTCAAGACAGTACAGGAGCACACAGGCGTGGTCCCTGGGACAGACCTGGTAAGGTGTGAGAGAACAACTCATTCTTTTAGGAAATGTTGGCTAAGATGAGATCAGAAAAAGTTACTCAGGGAAAGAAAGAAATAGTGACTTTTTGAGAGGTCGTGGTGCTTTTAAAGAACTGAAACACATTCAGGCTGGCTGGAGTACAGAGTCAGCGGGATAAAGATGCATGAGACGAAGCTGGAGAGGCAAGCCGGGGCTGGCACATGCTAGTCTTTCTAGGCTATGTTGGAGTAGTAGTAATAGCCATCGAAATATTCTTTAGCTAAGAAAAAAAAAGTGGCATGGTAGATTTGCATATTAGAAAGTTAACTCAGCCTCTGGAAGTACATGCTTTTACTTCTCCAAAACCAGTAAAATTTTGCTGTGAAGAATGCATTTTAATGTAATTGAGTTTGTAATTTTGGGAGCAAATCTCACCTCTGTTATTTAATAGCTGTGTGATCTTGAATATGTTACTTAACCTCTTTGGGCCTTAGTTTTTAGCTTGTAAAGGAAATACTGATAGGTTCCCTGAAGGACTTTTGTGGAGTCAAGAGCTACGAATGAGAATTTAATGTGAAAACATTAAGCACAGTGCTGGCTAGATGTGGGATCTTCTGTTCCAAATAGCAGAAGCCCATCTTAAATTAGGTGTAAAGTCAGAGGGAGGCAATTATGAGAACACATTGGCACATCTCAGAAGCCATGGGGGAGAATGAAACTTGGCCTCAGAAGCACCTGGAATCAGGGATTTGAAAACCAAAGATCCTGCACCTCTCATCTTATTGGTTTTCTTCTCATTCCCTAAGGGCTAAGTGCTTATACCTGCCAAGAGCTTGGGGTTGTTGTTTCTTCTGCTCAAACTAATAGTTAGACTGAGTTGTAATTTATTAGTTTCATTTCCAGATTTCTAGAAGGGACTCTTCCTTGCTCATCTTAGGTCTGGTGTTTTTTTCCATACCCAGTCAACTGTGGCAGTGGATGAGTTCATGTACTAATAAGGTCATGGAGATATTTCCCAGGAAAGCAGTAATTCTTAAAAAGGAGCATAACAGGGCCTCAGCAGAAATCACATGACCCATACAAATGATGATAACTCAAGAAAGGTTTCTATAAAAAGTGGCTAACCACAAAAATGTAGGTGAGCTGTAGAATTGTAAGGGATCATGCACAAACCTGGACTAGCCATATCTGTAGACTATTAAGGATGAGAGGAGGGAGGGTTTACTAGAGCCCAGAATGAGATCGCTGGGTAACTCAGGCTGCCTTCAGAGTAATGGTAACCTTTTGTTTAGAGACATGGCCATAGCAACCTCATGGGAAAAGAACCAGGAAATATACACCTTCCATACCTTCCCTCCCACATCCTGTCAGAAATCGCCATTGGCTAAAACAACATGGGAGCCCAAGGGCACAGGATTCTGTTGATGCCATTCATACAGGTTAGCCTCTTGAGGGCAGATAACAGAGGGAAGAATCTGTCTGCCTCAGGGAGTTGTCAGACAGATGCAATAGTTAATGTGCACTATACTGCCATTTAGAATACATTTATTAAACTTTAATTTCTGTCTTCTCAAGCAAAATCTGTATTATATTCAGAATAAATGTGTATGTGTATATTTATACATCCATACATATATGTATATTCTGCACAAACACATATATACTCACTAGACATTGACTAATTTCACCCATTAGACTGACAGACAATAAACCGCATTTTTTAAACACGAGTAGTATAAGTTTCAGCTATAAAACTGCCAGGGTTGGCCTTTATTGAGTCAACTTCACATAGAAACTCATTCTTTTGGGGTGCCTGGGTGGCTCAGTGGGTTAAAGCCTCTGCCTTCAGCTCAGGTCATGATTCCAGGGTCCTGGGATTGAGTCCCACATCAGGCTCTCTGCTCAGCAGGGAGCTTGCTTCCCTTCCTCTCTCTCTGCCTGCCTCTCTGTCTACTTGTGATCTCTGTCTGTCAAATAAATAAATAAAATCTTTAAAAAAAAAAAAGAAAAGAAAAAAAAGAAACTCATTCTTTCAGATCCCTAATACTCAAAATATCAGAGGTTAGACTTCAGTTGGAAAATTTTGTGAGCAATATTTGTCTTTAAAGATAAGTGCATTAAGGCAAATACTTATAAAAAAGTAATTTTCTGAGCAATTTCATTGCATCTTGGCTAACGTAGCTTGTATGTGAGTGAATGCTAAGTGTTTTATTCAATATTTCAATATAGACATTTTTGAGAATTCTAATCCCTCACAATTTAGTATCTAAACATTATTTTTAATTGATTTAGATAGTTTAAAAATATAACTTCATTGTATACTTGGGACAAATCTATACAGTCTGTGACTATTCTAAAAATAATGAATTCATAAGGGAACATGGGAGAAAAAAGCCAAAAAACTTTAAAGTGATTTCTCTTTTAGAATAAGCAATATGAGAAATCTAAAACAGCCCTTCATTTTAAGTGATACAGTGTCCTTTTTAATTAGATTGAACAAAATGGTGGCCATCTGAGGTAGGAACACTAGCAGTGTAGGAAGATTCTATTTTATTTATTTATTTTTTTTAGAGAGAGAGAGAGAGAGAGAGAGTGTGTGCATTGCACTGGAATGGGGAGGGGCAGAGGAAGAGGGAGAGAGAGAAGCTTAAGCATGCTCCATGCCCAGCGCCGCAGAGCCTGATGCAGGGCTCAATCTCATGACTCTGACATCATGACCTGAGCTGAGATTAAGATATGGACGCTTAACTGACTGAGCCACCCAGGCACCCGCATCATCATTCTTGCATTAGTATTTGTAGCTACTGAAAGATTATAATATGGCATTTTCCTTAGACTAGTTGTTGATGTTTATAAATGAGTATTTTTTAAAAATGTTTTAGGTCAACCAGGGAGCAGAACCCTGGTAAGCACAGGGCAAAGTCCTTGGGAACAATGAGAGAGTTTTAGAGGCAGTCTATTGTAACTGATTTGCTGTCCTAGGTAGTAGAAATTCCAGACTTTTCTGAAAAGCACTGGCAGTATATTACTTATGGTCTTGGTTTCTTAATATGTCAGTTTGGCCTTTCTATAATATTAGCTACTTATTAAAAAAAATTCTTAAATTTCAGAAGAGACTGGAAAGGCTACTGGCTTGTTAATACGTTCCAGATGTTTAAAAAAAAGTCACAAATAGTCTTGCTCATTCAGAGGGGCCATCCAAAGCTAGGACTGGACATGTATGATTTCATCATCAAAAGGATGCCAGTTGGTTGAGCTATGAGATATCACTATATTTGGGAGGCTCATTAGTTTACAACCTCTGATAAACAGGTTCCACGTCTGAGCCAGGATTACTGAAGAGAGCAATAGGACAATGCTTGTTACGCAGCCTGACTGCATAGATAGATAAAGCAATTTAATGAAAGTGGTCCTTGGCTCTGATTTCATCCAAAAGAAACCTTAAATTCTGACTACTTATAAACTATTGTGTCAGACCTTAGTTACATTTGGGTTTATATGAAAAAGGGATACATGTCAGTTTTACAATATAAATAAAAATCAATAAATTTATAAAATTAAAACTATTGAGTTTTTATATTTTTGAGAAACATACAATATGAGAAAATGCTCACAATCTAAAATTGAATTACAAAATCAAGAAGCAAAATAATATTTAGGGTAAGATCCTAGCTTTGCTGAAATAAAGTTTAAAATTTACTATAAACTAAATATTAAAAAAATAGAGACTTTATATGGTGAGAATAGGGAAACATTTCTTCTTTATATTCCTCTGTATTATTATTTATTTTACAATGAATTAACAAATTATTTTTATAATCAGAGAAGAATTAAATAAATGTTATTTAAAAAAAGAAGAAAAGCAGAACATTCTGAAATAGCTGTAACATAACCAATTTAAGAATGTTTAACTATCCTAGGTAATTGTTTAAAGAACATATGCTATAAATACACAAACCTACCACCAATTCTACTGGAATTAGGGCTATATTAGAAAAAGTATATGAATGTTGCTTATAATTAAAAGCAGCGGTTACAAAAGCAGCCTCCTGGTTTTGTAGCTTGTGATTCATAACCAATCATTTTCTATTCAACATTAGTAAACACTCTTACAATTACTATTGTATTAAGAATAGAAAAAATGTATTTGTCTACTCCTTGAAAAATGCAAAGTCCCCAGCCATGTGACTGCTTCTGTTTTATCATAGTGGTCCATAGTGTCTCATCAGTCTGTTCCAGACACCCTGGAATAGAGCCAACATAAGAATATTAATAAGGAGTAAGTACTGAACAAAATAATTTAGTTGTCAGTTGTTGGCCTCTTCCATCTAAGCTACATGAATGTTTATTGTAAGGACACAAAGGCATCATTTTATTAAAGCTGGCAAATACTGCTTACATAGTTTCCTATAGAATAATTAGAATTTGTCTTGTCCATTTACGTGGACATATGTTTGTTTGTTTGGCCTGTTAAGGGTATTCAAATGTTGTCTGTCAGAGTTGTGGCAAATATTTTCCTATATTGCTGATTAACATTTAATTCTGCTTATTGTACTTTTAAAAATACATAAAGTTATTTCTTTTATAGGGTCATGTCCATTGACCTTTTTCTTTGTGTTTTCTACTAACTTTATTAATTGATTCAACAAATATTTACCCCATACCATGCCAGGTACTCCTATGTGCTACAGATGCAGCAATAATCCCAAATGACAAGAACTCCTGTCCTTATTGAGCATACACTCAGATGGAAGGAGACAGATAATAAACAAGTAAAGCAGATCCAAGTTTTATAGGACTTGAAGCTTAACTAATTTGGGAGCTGTCTTTAAGAGAAAGAATAGAAAATAAGGTGCAGGATCTTGGAAGAGACCTGTGTGAATGAAGGGTTTCTGAGTATATCACAGGAGAGTGAGTGCTGGGGAAGAAAATCAAACTGGTGGGGAAGGCTAGGAAGCACTAGGGCAGAGATGGACCTCATAACTTCTTTTTCGTTAGTCAGAGAAGGCTTTACTGAGATCAAATTTAAACAAAGACCCAGAGAAAGGATGGGAGCATGTCAAGGGGGAAATCTAGGGCAGAGCAAACCAGGAAATTTTCTTCTTCTTCTGTAAATTTTCTTGTCTTTTGTCTCTGAGGGAGGGGAAGCCACTAGAGGTAAAATGATTTGGCTTATGCTTTCATTCAGGTTGCTGAGTTCAGAATACACCATAAAAAGAAAGGATGCAAACAGGGAAGTAGATGAGGATACTACAGTGTCCAGTCAAAAGATCATGATGGCTTCAACTAGCCTGGTAGTGGGGATGGAGAAATGTCATTTGTTACAGAATATGTCTTAAAGGTAGAATGGACAAGATTTTCTGGTGTATTAGAACACAGGTTGTGGGGAAAAAAACCAAAACAACAACAACAAAAAAAAACCCACCAAACTTCAAAGGAGAGTTGTGGGTTTTATCCTGAGTAAACAAAATTAGAATTTTAAATTAATGAGAGGAGAAACTCTCTCAGAATGAGCTTTTGAATATAACAGAAATGAAAAATTCCTTTAGGGGTATACTGAATTTGACATGCCCATTGGAAATACCGGTGGAGATTGTCAAATAAGCAGTTGGGAGAAGTCCAGACTAGATATGTACATTTGAATATCACCAACATATACTTGGCATTTATAAACAATGATATATGTGAGTTATTTGGGTCACTGTATCAACTAACCTAAAGAGTGTATAGATAAAAAAGAAAATGAGACCTGAGAATTGAGCCCTTGGAGCTGGCCAATGTTTAGCTCACAGAGATTTGGAAGAATCAGAGAGGGAAAATGTAGGTAGATTAATGACACCCCCATAGATGTCCACATCCTAATTTCCCAAAACCTGTGAATATACTAGCTTACATGACAAAAGAGATTTTGAAGATTTAAATTATGGCTCTTGAGATATGGAGATCTTTCCTGAATTATCTGGATGCGTCCAAAGTGATCACAAGCGTCCTTTTGAGAAGGAGGCAGGAAAGTCACAATCAGAGAAGAAGTGATGACAGAAGCAGAGGTCAGTGGGATGTGATTGCTAAAAGAGGCCACAGGCCAAGGAATGCAAACACCTCTAGAAACTGGGAAACACAAGGAAGCCAGTTCTTCCCTAGAGCCCACAGAAGGCTTTACTTGTTGATACTAGCAAGGGAGCCCTTTTGACCTCCAGAACTGTAGAATTGTAAATTTATATTGCTTTAGACTACTAAGTTTGTAATAACTTGTCATAGCAACAACTGGAAACAAGTACAGAGATGAAGACAGGACCAGTTAGTGAAATAAGTAGGGAAATAAGAGAGTGTCATGTTCTGATGACCGAATGAGGAAAGTGTTTCAAGAAGGAAGGAGTGATCAACTATTTTTCATGCCGCTGATAGGACAGGTAAGATAAAGCCTGAGAAATCACCATTGAATTTAGCAATATGGAGGTCACTGATGACCTTGAAAGTAGATTGGTAGAGACACTGTGGGGAAATCCAAATTGGAGTTGGCTTCAATAAAGAATAGAGGGAAAGAATTCTTTTCCTTCCTTTTGAATTAGAATATCTACTGTCTCCTCACCACTGGAAAAAAAGGAAATAATATCAATATACACAACCATTTGTTTGGGTGTTAGGGATAAGAATTATGCTGAGTGAAAAAAGGAAAACTCAAAATCATATACTCTGTATGATTCCACTTATATGATGTTCTTGAAACGAGGAAATGATATAAATGGAGAACAGATTAATGGTTTCTAGGAATTGGAAGGGAAGGGGGGAAAAAGGGATGGGTGTGGGTAGCAAGAAGAATTTTGGGGATGGAACTGCTCTCTATTTGACTGTGGTGGTAGTTACACCATCCGTACATAAGATAAAACTTCATACACCTGAATACACACACACACACGAGCACATGTAAAACTGGTGAAAATTGAATCAAATCAATGGTTTGTATCACTGTCAGTTTCCCAGTTAAGGTATTGTACTATAGATATGCTGATAATTATCATCAAGGGAAATCAATTGAAAGATATATCTTATAACTTCACTTCAGTCTATGGTGATCTCAAAATCCAAGCTTAAAAAAGTTTTAAAAGTTTTAAGAAACCTTAAAAAGTTAAAAGAATGGTAGAAATAAATCCAAAGTAAATTGACTAAATTTGCAAGTTAAATGGCAAGAATTCTTAGAGTAGATTAAGAAATAATCCATCTGCCTGTGTTTTATTTATAAGAGACCTACTTAAAACATAAAAGACACAAAAATGTGAGTGTAAAAGAATGGAAAATTATATGAGGTAAATACTAAACAAAGAAAGCTGATGGCACTATAATAATATCAAACAAAATAGACTTTAAAGCCAAAGTATTCTTAAGGAAAGGGAAGGCTACAGCAAATTAATTAAAGGAGCAGTTCACCAATATATACTCAATAGTGTTGCTCCAAAATACATGGAGCAAAATTGGACTGATTTGCAAAAAATAAAAATCAAATCTATAATTATCAAGGTATAATCTAACATACTTCTTTATGCAATTTTCAGATCTACCATATACAAATTATGATATGTGTATATATACATTTATATATATAAATGACTATGTATAATATTCATTATATGTATACATTAAGTACATATAAGATCTAAAAAGAAGTTAAAGGTTGACATATATATATATAAACCCAGACCCAAGAATTAAAGTATGTTTTTTTCAAACATTTAAGGAACTACTAACAAATGGCAACATATTTAGGTATAAAATAAAGCATAAGGATCATACATGTGCCTACAATGCAATAAAATTAAAAATTAGGAAAACATAAGAAAGAAATCACCACGTATTTGGGGATAAATTTATAAATAACCCCTGGATTTCAAGAGCTCATGGGGGGCACCTAGGGTGCTCTGTTGGTTAAGCACCTAATTCTTGATTTCAACTCAGGTCATGATCCCAGGGTGATGAGATTGAGCCCTGAGTCAGGCTCCATGTTGGGTGTGGAGCCTGCTTAGGGTTCTCTCTCTCCTTCTCCCTCTGCCCCTCCCCACCAGCTCCCTCTGATTCTCCCCACCCTACTCGCACTCATGCAACATTTCAAGTGGAAATGGTAATGGAAATAAGAAAATATTTAGACCTGAATGATAATGCAAACACTATAAATTAAATTATGTGGGATTTGGTTGAAACCACTCTTAGAAAGTAAAACCTTAACTGCATATATTAGAAAAGAAAAACATTAAAGTGGTGATAGTAGTTATCTCAAAAAAAAAAAGAAAAAAGAAAAGAAATACTTGAAATTATAGCTTTCAATTTACACAGGTTAAAAAAACAATAATGAAGTCATCTAAAAAAAAGTAAAGGAAGTAAAAATGTAAGGATAAGAACAGAAAAATTTTAAATAGAAAATAAAGAACAAGTAAGGGGGGAAACAATACCCAAAGTTATTTTTTTTCTAGAAAAACTAATAAAATAGACAAACCTCTGGCAGGTTAAGCAAGAGAGAGAAGCTGTAATAAAAATTAGACCACAATTACACAACGGCATTTTGCCAATGATTTTAAAAATACAAATTTCTTAGAAAAATACAGTTTACAGAATAGATTCAAGAAGAAATAGAAAAATCTAAATAATTCTGTTAAGTTAAAAGACATTGAATCAACAGTTAATAATTTAACCATTGGGAGAAAAAACAATAAAAACAAAAACAAAACAAAACAAAAGTCACCCAAATAAACAAAAATGACATGAATCCTAACTATATATACAGGATAATTTCACCAATCAAGAGTTAGATAATCTCTATTCTATTCACACTGTTCTAAAGATGAAGAAATAAGAAAGCTCTTCCACAATTTTGTGTTTTGGTAAAGAAAATATAACATTTGCTATAACCTGAATATAACCTGACAAGGACAGTTAATGAAAGAGAATGTCAGACCATTGTCTTTGATAAGCATAGTTGCAAAAATCCTAATTAAAACAATACCAAATACAACAAAACTATGTGTAAATTATGACAAAGAAGGATTTTTTTTTCAAGAATGCAGGTTCAACAAACTTAAAATATCTATTGGTATAATTTATCACAATAGGTTTAAAAGTTTCAAAACATAGTTATCACAATACTTGCAAGAAAATTGCTCAATAAACTCAGAGCCCATTCATGGCAAACCCTTAGCAAACAGGAATAGAAGAGATCCTATTTACTATGTTAAAAAGTTCACCACCAAATACTACTTACATGAAACAAGATACCTCATAATAAAATACTAAAACATTGTCTTTAAAGTCAGGACCAAGACTTCAAGTATTCTGCTCAACATTATACCGGAACCTCTTTTAAATCAATAAAGCATACAAAATAAATTTATAGGGATTAGAAAGAAACAAAACTGTCATCACATGTAGATATTATGATTATGTATATGAAAGTTAAAGAGCAGCTATCAAGAATGATTAATATTTAAAGCAATCAAAGAAATTATGGTTTAAAAACAACAAACAATTTAGAAATATAATTTGAAACTATAGCAATCACCATAATTTGAAACAAGGATGTATGAAACACTGTGACCACTTAAACATTTTAGTTCTGCAGAACCACTGAGAACTACATGTGAAAATCAAACTATAATGTTTCAGTGAGTGTAGAAAATGCCTTTGGATTTGGTGCCAAGACATTTGGGGTGTGTGTGTGTGTGTGTGTGTGTGTACACACACAGGAAATTGATAATGGTATAGTTCTCATAGAAATACATATTAAGTCCTGACTTATGATGTCTTCTCCATTCTTTGTCACACCAAAAAAGAAACATCTGAGATCCTGTACTAAGACTATGGGAAAATGATTCAGAGTACATATATGTCATTTACATGTAAGTTTCCAATAATGCTATCTATGTGGCACAGGTATACCTAATAGTAATGACAATTTAGTAAGAATGACAAATAGTGCCCTAAACTATATTATTTATATTATATTTATATTATTTAAATTTATATTATATATTTGTTTTATATTTATATTATTATATTATTTATATTATTTAAAATGTTGCAGAGTATGATGGACAGTTCTAATCAATACTTCTCCCATTACAATCTACTGGAGTTAAGTCATTTAAGTTTGGCTTTTTTCTCTCCTGAGTCATTCTGCTTTACTATCTCATCTTCCTTCAGCAGTCATTATTCTAATTGGTCATGGTGTTACAGGGAAAAAATCTCTTGGCTCATCTTGGTGCCCTAGATTTCCTTAGATTACACCAATTTTGTTTATTAGGTCACATAAGGTCTGATTCTAAATTAGATAAGTTTATGTTGTAGTATTAATAGTGAGAGTGAATATAAAATATGAATGATGACTTGACTATTGCCTTATTCCATTAAAGTGGAAAGCTCTATAAACACAGCCAGTTCATATTACTTTCATCCAGTCTGTCTTTGTTTCCATTTATCAGCACTGAAGATTTTGAGTTCTTAGATCATTGTTTTTTTAGGTTGATACTTGCTCAATTTCATAGCCTCCATGTCTTGAAAACACATGAAACCAAGATATTGAAAGTAAAAGACCACAGGGAACAGAATTTATATCATGCAGAGAGCACTGATTTTCATAAACTTTTATTTTGCTATCAATATAGATTTAGATTTTGTGCTAACTTAAGGTGGGATGCTTCACCTATGGCTCTCCTGCATCCTGAACTTTTGTGTGTAGGAAATCCAACGCTGCAGATTAAAGCTAACATTGTTAAGTCCTAATTCTTTACTGTGCTCAAATAACTTTTAGTAAAAGAAACTGAAGTGGTAATCATTTATTTATACCATGTTCATGCAGCTTAATCTGTACAATAATCTTCAAAGTTATACTTGTTACTAGAATTCTTTCTGTAAACCCGAATCTGGTGTCCATTTGTCTCCATTTTGGATGTTTGACCTGCTTTGTGAACAAGCACAGCTTGAACTAAACCTGTGTCATGAAATTGAAACAAAACTCTGGGTAGACTTGAGCAATTCACAGCAATTAGTCCTCTAGTTCTCTGACTCAGTGGATTCAAATGTTTAAATACGGTATCCTGCATTGTGAGGGTAATTTTGTGCTTAAAATAGCAAACATTTTGGAGAAATAAGCTAAAATAAATTTTATCGGAAATTGATGTACTCACATGTACTGCCTTTCCTTTTGATCATCAATAATAGGAGTATTGCTCACTTTTGTGGAGTTTCAAGGTGTCTCAAGAAGCAAACTACTAGGATTGGGGCGCCTGGGTGGCTCAGTGGGTTAAAGCCTCTGCCTTCGGCTCGGGTCATGATCCCGGGGTCCTGGGATCAAGCCCCGCGCCGGGCTCTCTGCTCGGCGGGGAGCCTGCTTCCTCCTCTCTCTGCCTGCCTCTCTGCCTACTTGTGATCTCTATCTGTCAAATAAATAAATAAAATCTAAAAACAAAACAAAACAACAACAACAACAAAAAAAACCTACTAGGATTAATGAAAATCAACATTTACTTTTCTAGACCATCAAGGAAAAGTTTAAAATTCCAATTCATTTGAAATGTATTTGTTTTTGAAGATTTTTCAGTACCTACTCTATGAATGGTTAATTAGGTCCCAAGAAGAGATTAAACAGTAAATGACTCTTGTGTTGTTATCATGGAAATTACAATATAATTGAGATGACAAGGAATATGCACAGGAAGAGTTAAAGAATGATAGGCCAGTGTAGACTAAATAACCATGAGACTAATAAAGAATACCTCCATTAGGGATATTCAAGACAAAAGAGGTTACAATAGGTGGGAATGATAAGGAAATCTGTAAGATTTTGAGCTGTAGAGGTTTATAGTGAAAAAAAAAAAGGTTTTTAAGGTGAAACTTCTATAGAAAGTACATTGAATAGGTTAGAAGGAAGAAGACTAGAGGAGAAAAGGAACAATTAAAAAGTTAGCTAAGAAGACAAGGTCAAGGAAAGTAAAGGAGACAGGAAATTAATAGGTAAAGTTAGAGGTTAGCCTTGGAAAAAACGATAGGTATCTATTCCCTCAGAAAGATGAGAAGGAAGAGAAGACGGGCAAAAGTGTGGGATATTTGGAACTTAAACAAAATATTGCATCTTGTACATTGAATTATATGAAATTGCAGATATCAGACTATTTTTTGACCTATAAAATATCAAACACATATGGTTCTACCTACCCCATCAGCACTCCCTATCCTTCATACTAGGCCTCATTCTCCATTATTTTTATCACCACTTTACATATTATATACTTATTTATTGCCTCTCCCAGATAGAAAATTATTTTAGGAATGCAGAGATTTTTCTAATTTGTTATTGAAAAACTCTTGTACCTAGAACAATGCCTAGCACTTAGAGGACTCAATAAATATAATAAGGGAACCAGTAAATTTCTCTTTTTTTTCTTTTAATTTCCTTTTTCCCCTTGATTTATAATTAAAGAGGAATTTGGAATTATCAAAAAGATGTGCATTCATAATAGAATCAAGGATGGTCAAAAGGATTACTTCCTCCAAAGAAGCTCCGGCTGAAACAGAAAAGCATGAATGTGTAGTGAGCAAGATGTCTGTATTTCTAGGATGATCTCAAGAAATATTCTATTATAAAATAGTCTTTTGTAAAATTCCAAGAATGGACAAAATATTGAATTGGAGTTAACTAATATGAAAAGGAATTGATTAGTATAGGAAGCTGACAGTTCCCAGGCAAGTTTTTCTAGTATAGCCTGGAGGCTAACAAACATGGTAGCCTGGAAATCAGTACACAATTGATCTTAGGAAGGAAAAGAAGCTTCAGGGGGTCTGGGGAAGTGGAAAATTATGTTTGGAAAAGGGAAGAACTAAATTTGATGAGGAAAGAATTGTAATTAAATGGAATTTGTGGGTCAACTCTATAACAAAAAAGATAACATGAATCTTCTTTACTATGAGATAAATGTTGCCTGTGTTTTAAGAAGCTAAGTTCCCTGGACATAGGCAATATTCTTTTTCAGTCATAAAACATTTCCTTCTTCCTAGTGAGCTTAATTACTGTGATTTACATATATTTCTTTTTTAATTTTAGTAACCCATGCCCCACTTCACAGAGTGTCTACATATGTTATTACATATGATCAACAGAATAATGATGTTGAAAAAAAATCATCAGATACCTCCTGGAGGTCCACTCATCACAAATTGAAAGAATAAATGGAAAAGCTGTTTTTTTTTAATTCATTCATTTTATTTTTTGCTAGATATTAAACATTTAACTGTAAATATTGAAGAACATACTACTCCACAATGGGCCAAATAGGAAATCAAACAGCAAATCAATATATGTCTCAAAACAAAAGAAAAAGAAAAAATAATATTCTAAAACCTATGGGATACAGCAAAAGTAGATATGAGGGTGAAATTTTGTGCTATAAATGCTTGTATTAAAAAAGTTCAAATAAACATTACATCACCAGGAACTAGAAAAAGAAGAAACTTAGCTGATATTTAGTAGAGGAAGGAAGTAACAAAGAAAAATCAGAAATAAATAAAGTGGAGACCAGAATAAATAATAACCTAGCATTGAAAATAATGGCCAGTTTTTCCAAAAAACAAACACACAAACAAACAAACAAAAAAAACCAAAATTGGAGTTGCTTTAACTATGTTAACAACAACAACAACAAGACAAGACTTAAAAACCAAAATGAGAAATGGAGGAGAAAACAATACAACAGATAACAACAGAAATACATAGTACGATAGCAGATTACTATAAATAACTATATACTAACAAATCAGATAACTTCAAAAAAATCCAAATAATTCCAAAAATTCCTTCTTAACTTTTTTATCTCTGTGTTAAGGGTCTCCCTGATGTCTTCTTTTCTCAAGCCTTTATGATTGTTGCTTTAAATTCTCCATCAGGCACGTGGCAAGTTTTAACTAGGTGTGCTTGTGAAATGAGACCAGACATGAACTCCACCAGAACTGAGGCCCTGCAGAACTCTGGTAGAGAGACACAGTTGTGGGCAGGGGTTTGTGCTAGTCTTCTGGGGAAGGATCCCACCATACTGGGACTAGGACGTACTGGCACTGGGAAGGGAGGTCCTGCCAGAGCACAAGGGGGTGGGGCTTAGTGTAAGCAAATTAGGCTGCAGATGTTCCTTGGAGCTGCTTCCCTCAGGTGGCTTTGTGTTTATGCTGGGGGATGGTGGAGGGAAATGGTGCCAACCAACTCCTTTGTTCTCAGAGTTGTCTCCCTGAAGGCTGCCTTTCAGGGAAGTGCTCCTAGAATAGCAAATAATTTCCCTCCTGTGTGCCCCAGGCATTTTTCAGATGCTGTTTCTGAGGGTTATTGCTTGCCTTCTCTTCAGGACAGCAGAATGCCCTCCTGGCTCTATGCCAGCCAAAACCTGCTGATCTTTAAAACTAGGTTTTAGAGTTGGTGTGGGTTGAGGTTTGTGCTAGTCTTCGGGGTAGGGTCCTGTTATGCTGGGACTGAGGCAAGCTTGACTGAGAAGGGCGGTCCTGCCAAATCACAGATCGCAGGGGTGGGGCGGCGGGGTATACCAGGGATTGGTATAAACAAGTCTAGCAGCCAGTGTTACTGTTGTACTGCCTCTCACTGGTGGCTTTGTTTGTGCTGAGGGGCAAGGGAGGCAAATGGCACCAGTCTCCACTCCTGTTCTGGGAGAGTCCTCTCTGTGAATGTTGCCTCCCAGGGGTGCTGTCTGCTCTCCGGAGAGGAGTAAATAATCTCCACACCATCTGCCCTCCAGTTGTCTGCCTTTTTCCAGGAGCAGGGCAGTGCCTTTTGGGTTCTATCCCAGCCAAGCCTGCTGACCTTTAAAACTCTAGTTTTTCTGCCCTGCTGGTAGCAAGAACTCACAAAATTCAGCGGCTCTCGTTTTCCAGATGAACGGTTTTGGGAAAATGTTCCTGTGCATTCCCTGTGTGCTCCTTTTTCTTACCCTTTTCTGTGACCATGGCTCCCTCCCCTCCACAGCACCTGTGATCCATTTCTCCCTTAAACCATGTCTCTGCACTTTCTCCTTTCTTTGACGTGGCCTCTTCTCTCCCTCTAGTTGCGAAGTTTGTTCTGTCAGGCCAATTTCTGGGGTATTTAGGATGATTTGATATTTATCTAGTTGTGTTCACGGGGTGAGATGAGCCTCGGGTCCTTCTATTCGCCACCATCTTTGATCTCCCTGTTTTTCGTTTTATATTGCAAGGATTTTAGTCTGACAAAAGGTTAAATTATTACTACGTATTTTCTTTGTGGAAACATATGAAATGTGCAAGATTTGTTGGCATAAAGTTTATTTTAGGAAATCAGAGCATATCTATTTGTCTTAAATGTCCTGATTTTTTCACCTTTCTAGTTGGGGTATCATACAGGTATAACAAATACAAGTTCTGTGACTTATCATAGACTTTTAGGAAATTGGAGAGTTTTAACATGATTTTTGTCTATTACAAAGACATAAAATTAACTATAGAATTTTTATGTCTTACAGGTTTGGAGTTAATTTGACAAAAAGAATTGGCATATGTAAAATATCATGTTAAATATTCAGAAAACGAACTTTAAGAGAGAGCATGGTGATGTTTATCTTAGTGGATCATACTTTTATCGCCTTGGCAATGCTATTCTACAATATCAACTACCTTACAAAAAAGTAAAGAGCAGCATTAGTTGAAATCCCAGACCAAAATTAATCTCAGACTTCAAACATGAAAACAGAAGAAAAAATACAAGTTTTATTTGTTAACCTACTGTTGGTACTTATCAAAAAAAAAAACTAGAATTTTTTGCCTTCTTTTTCATAGAATTACTTCATTTTATGTGCTGCCTATTTTTTGAAACTCAGCAATCTTTCAGTATCATAAAATATTTAATAAATTTTTAAGTAACTTTGAAGTCTAAAGCTTCTGTATCCTGTATTATTGCTAAAATAATGACATCTCATGGTTATAAAATACATTTGCCTTCTTTCAAATTTTTTGTCATATATTACTTCATTTTGACATACAACTGTCTATTTTTGTCAAAATGTTTTACCCAGATTTCAAATATAAGGAAAAAAAAAACTGTAACAAGCACTTACTATTACTTTTTAAGTCATCACAACAAATGTAAATTTTATCCTCATCAGGAGAGCAAGACACTAATAGATGTAAGAATATGTCTATATACAAGAAAACTTACAGGAAATTGCTTTGTGTACATTTATACTGGTGGAAACTGCAGTCCTTGGAATTACGTGAATCATTAGTTTTTCACATATAAGATATCTTGTTTCAATCTTGAGTGAGAAGTTTTGGATTGGCCCATTAAATGTGTAATTACATACAGAGACACTAATACAGGTTATTGAGATTTGAGAAAATTTTCACATGCTTTTAATCCTAGCATACATGCCTTCTAAGAAACAACTGGAGACATAATTTTCAAAATGAATAGTCAATTTTAATCTGTGTTTTTCTGCAGGGTAAAATGATTTTTAAGTATTATAGTGAAAGCTTGTTAAAAGTCATAGCTCTTTTATTCTAAATTTTGTTTTCTTTTTAAAGTAAGTAGTAGGGGGGCGCCTGGGTGGCTCAGTGGGTTAAAGTCTCTGCCTTCAGCTCAGGTCATGATCTCAGGGTCCTGGGATCGAGCCCCTCGTCGGGCTTTCTGCTCAGCAGGGAGCCTGCTTCCTCCTCTCTCTCTGCCTGCCTCTCTGCCTGCTTGTGATCTCTGTCTGTCAAGTAAATAAATAAAATATTAAAAAAAAAAAAGAAAAAAAGTAAAGTAAGTAGTAGGTTGACGGTGAGTACACTGTCTTGAAAAGGGGAGTTATCAGTGAGTTTTATGTTCTTCTTTGCACACCCCTCACATATAAAAGGGATTCTATGTATCACTATAATGACAGATACAGGTTTACTGATTTTTGTGACAGTTATAAATTCACCTTCAAATGAATGTCTAATGGACTTCCAGGTCACTTCCTAAGTAATATTCCTTTTATTATTCATATTTACTTATAATCATGTGATTTTCAGTCTTAACTAATCTTATGTTCATCTGCTTTCCAAATAAAATAACTAAAATTAGGCCATTCGTGGATTTGTTCCTTGGCTTCTACCAATTTTTACTTATCTTTCTTTCTTCTGTGTACCCTCCTTATCTTATAGTAGTTTGGGGGGTGAGGGGGATTTGTATATATGCTTTAAAGTTAGAATATCACTTGTTTAGGTCCATTTATTGTTGACAAGAGACAAAATGACTTGCTGGATATCCTACTAATTAGGGACAGACTGTTATTACTCCTAATTGTAATAATTAATATTTATTGTCTACTTACTGAGGCTGCTCTTTGGAGCTGCTATCCTCTATCTCACTGTTAATATGCCTAAAGAGGGCCTACCTATATCCTTGATGACTATAGATGCAAAAATCCTCCGTAAAATATTAGCCAGCCAAATTAAACAATACATTAAAAGCACCATGTAGTATGATCAATTTATTCCACAGATGCAAGGATGGTTTAACATCTGCAAATCAGTCAAGATGATATACCAAATTAACAAACTGGAGAATAAAAACATCATATTATCATTTCAATAGATGCATGAAAAGCATTTAACAAAATCAATATTCATTGATGACAAAAACTCTTTTTTAAATTAATTAATTAATTAATTTTATTTAGTTATTTATTTGACAGACAGAGATCACAAGTAGGGAGAGAGGCAGGCAGAGAAAGAGGAGGAAGCAGGCTCCCCACTGAGCAGGGAGCCCAACACAGAGCTCAATCCCAGGACCCTGAGATCATGACCTGAGCCAAAGGCAGAGGCTTTAACCCACTGAGCCACCCAGGCGCCCTGATGACAAAATCTCTTGACAAAGGGGGAAGGTATTGAAACAGTAAAGGACATACGGACAAACCCACAGCTAATATCTCACTAGGTGAAAAGCTGAAGGCCTTTCCTATTAAGGTCAGGAACAAAACAAGAATAACAACTCTTGCCAGCTTTATTCAACATAGTATCAGAAGTCCTAGCCAGAGCAGTTAGGCAAAAAAATAAAAAAAGTAAAACTTCATCCAAACTTCCTGGGAAAGAAAAAGTAAAACTGTCACCATGTGCAGATGATGTGATATTATATATAGACAAGTTATAGCTTACTTTAAGGAAATAATATCTTAGTGATAGTCTTTATAATATCTGCTGTTGTTACATTATAATTAGACATGGAAATAAATAGCATTTAATACTGTAATGATTGACCTTTTATATTTGTGATTTATAAAGTTCTGAGATAATTGTATTCTCTTGAGAGTCTCATGAAAACTGGGGCATATGTCCCCTAAAATGCAGATGATAGATAAACAGGTAGATAGGTAGATGGGTAGACAGAAAGACACCTAATCTAGTTTATAATTCCAGGGGAGTCACAGATCGTTGGAGTCTCTAAGTAGCCTTTGATCTCATGTGACCCTTGCTTCAAACATTTGAATATACCAATAAGCTGCTTAGACCTTGGGTATAAAGAAGTCACCTGAAGATAGTTATATTATCTTGATACAAAACCCCCCTGATTTACTCAACCACTTAAATTTTTATGAATGAAATATACTTACTTAAATCTAAATTCTAATCAGTTACTATTACATTTTTATATAGAAGTTAAACCACTTAGGATTATAAAGAGGAACAATAATTTAGAAGTCTTGATACAATTAGGAATATTCTATTTTACTAGGACAGTCTTTATAGATGTTATTATCAATCCTAAGGTTACCTAGTTTAAATTAATAGTCTACTTTCATCCTTCCTTTCATTTGTGGGGCCTCAAGCATTGCTCCAGATTTTCTCTGCTGAGCTCACTGTTATTTTGGCTTTGAGGCTTAACATGTCAGAGGTAACCATGAGGTATGCCATGTGTTTAGGCTTTCAACTAATAAATGATGGTCCTCACACTGAGCTTGTAAGTGGTAGCTGTTTATATGAGGGCAGGGACAGAGATCAGACTTTCTGTCTGATTCAAATTATGATAACACACAAAGGTAAAGAAGATGGCAGCTGTTTTGCCCCTTGTTTCTTAACACCATGTTTATCCCATTAAAGAAGACACAGTATATGTCAGTCTTCCTCCCTTCCCTGTAAGGAAATTCGATTCCCTCATTGTTTGCTGTAGGTGAAAGTGCTACTGAATAGATGAGTAGGGGGTCCTGGGTGGCTCAGTTGTTAAGCCTCCACCTTCGGCTCAGGTCATGATCCCAGGTTCCTGGTATCGAGCTCAGCATCAAGCTCCCTGCTCAGCCCTGCGTCAGACCCTGCTTGTGTCCCCTCTCTCATAGTGTCACTCTATGTCAAGTAAATAAATAAAATCCTTGAAAAAAAAATAGATGAGTAGCATGGGACTAGAAGTTTTTCTCCAGCTTTCCACTTCTGCCAAAGTCATGGGGAAGATTTGCTTTAGCCATCGTTTCTTAAAGGAGATATTCTAAAGGGGTCACCCATATCTTTTCTTTTCTTTTCTTTTCTTTTTTTTAAAGATTTTATTTATTTATTTGACAGAGAGAGAGCGCGCAAGCAGGGGGGAGTGGCAGGCAGAGGGAGAGGGAGAAGCAGGATTCTTGCTGAGCAAGGAGCCCCATGCGGGGCTGTATCCCAGGACTCTTGAGAACATGACCTGAGCCAAAGGCAGATGCTTAACTAACTGAGCCACCCAGGCACCCTCACCCATTTCTTTTAAGTATCTAATATATTCCACATGCAATGGCTATGAAGAAGTAAGGAGTTACATGCATAACACTGCTGCTTTCTCAACAATCACTGAAGACTGTTGGATTTACAACCAGAAGACAGTTACATTATATTGAATGACACTTGCATACATCATTTATTTCCCTCTCAAGCACTGCAGCTGGAATAGCAGCTAGGAAGCTATAAAAATATGCAACAACATTTTAAACCTCTAGGAATACTCAGACTTCAAGCTACTTCTTCTTCTTGTATAAATGTTTCAATAAGTAATTATTTCCTTTGTTTCTTTTTTGGCCTTCTGGTTTGGGAAACACTAAGGTAACTGGAAATGGAAGGGAAAAAAATCACAGAGGAATTTTTATTTGTGAATTTTCAATTTCCATAAAATCAATAACTTTCCTTCTGAGACTGCTAAAGTGGATTCTAACCCAGGTCAATAGTACACTTGTGTGTCGTGAAAATTTGTTAGCACGCTCCTCTGGAAGCCACAGGACAGCATCTGAAGCCTATGTGAACGACAGTGAGAGGGACCTCCAGGGTTCTCAGTTTCTAGTACCACTAGTGGGGTTTTTTTCAGGCGCATTTTTGAGAAATGGTCATAAGCTAACATCAAATGGTTTGGAACGAATCTGTTTTGTTGGAAGAAAGGGTTTAATTAACTTTTGAGCCGCACAAATTAATCCGGACCCGAGCAAGGGCCTGAAAATTGATTAAACTGTGAACACCTATTCAGAAAGTATTTGACCAGGAAATAAATTCATTTCTTCAAGGTCAATGACCCTACAAGTTGGTGGGTGGTTTAGATTAATGCACGCTGGGTTTCCAGTTTCAACTGTTGCTTGGCAGAGCTTCCTCACCGTCCCCTGCTGCTTGTCATCATCCACCTGATCTTGCTGTCACTTTTTTCTCTGGACCCACAGTTTCTCTCTGAAAGCCTTTTTATTGTTTTATCTTATCTGGGGAGGAGGTGAGTAAGGCAATGCAATCAATGCTATATTTATTTTAATTGTCTTATTTTTATCCAAGGATGAATCATAACATGTTAAGATTTTAAAATAAGACAAAGGATGGCCTTACCCAGATTAATTTTTTCTTCTGAAAAATGTTAAATGACCATCAAATAGAATGTATTTATCAGTTTCATAAAATCCCACTTCGTATAATGATCTATTTTCCAGCAAGATCTTTTTTTTTTTTTTTTCCTTGAGGCTAAACGTACATCACACACACAGTGAGCCTTTGGAGACTCTCTTCTGTACCACTAGAAGACTCTGCTTTTGGTAATAATGCAAGCTGGAAGGTCAGGTATTAACTGTAAGAAAACACTGAAATGACTAGAGCAATTTTGTTTAAGGATAAGTGAAAAGATTCACTGTTCATTCCAAGAGGAGAGGAAATGGAAAAAAAAAGTCACATCATTGGCTTAAGAAGAGAATTTGAAACATGATTCAAACTTGCTACTCTCATTTATAATGTAATAAATTGTAGTCTTACGAGGTTCTCATCTACTACATTCTTCCATAGTTTATGTGAAGTGGCAATGGGATGATTTAAAGTGTCTCTGTTTCCCCTTGATTTCATGTCAAGCATAATTTAGTGGACAATTATATGTAATCCTTCTAATCATTAATTTTCCATACCAAATTAGGTTTTAGCAGCCTTTCTCTTATCCTTGTATAATTTTTCTTATAGAATAATCTACTATTTCCTTTTGTTTTCTTTTTTATATAAATTCTTAATTACTTTTGAAGTGTTACTACTCTGCATAATTTCTAAGTAAAATCTTCAGATTTTAATAATACATATGTTTTTTAATTATAGAGTGAAGAATGTACTCAGTAAAAGCAAGTTCATGAATACCTAGAGAAGCATGCCAGAGTTTATTAGAAGAGTTGTTCTTTAATTTTCTAAATTTAAATGAATTAAAACAATTTTTCACATGCTTTAATAACTTCTGGCTCTCCTGGAAGAAGAGTTTTAATATGGCAAATCCAAAAATACATTCGAAAAAAACACAAATAATGGCCTTATTGGAGAGTGATTTTTATGCCTTTTTAAACAACTCAAAGAATTTTTCTGAGTTAGTGAAAGAGACAAATTGTAACTTTGTTTTTCACAGGATAACTTTTCTTCTGTTAATAGTAGCTTGAATCTCTGGTTCAAAGTATAGATTAAATACTATTCTTAACCTTAATTTTTTTTCCAAGTTTATGACTTGTATCCCCAAATTGTGAGCTTAAATCAGAGATGGCATACTTCTTTGGATTTCCTGTTGCATTAACATAATGCTCAGCAGATAACAGATTCTCAAAAAATAATTGTGAATTTAGTCGAGGAGGGTAGGACAGCACTGAGAAGCAGGGAGCAGCTGATCAGATGGGTAGCTCTTGTAGCTTTGGCCTCCAGAATGGCTGTGCCAAGTCAAGAAGACTGGAGAGATACCAGGTAAGATGAAAGGTGTCAGGTTCTAACAATGACTATTTTCATATAGCCTTTCCCCCTAAGTATTAGAGGTCAATGTGGAAAATGTGCATTACAGAGAAAAGTAGAAAGGTGGAAGATGGCATTCATAATCCTAAAACTCAAAGACAACCAAGAAGACCACTATTAACATTTGCTGCATTTGCACCCTGGTTTTTCATATAACATTGCTCTGATATTATCCTACATTATTTGTTTCATGTTATAAATTCTCTTTACAATCATAGTTTTTATTGGTTATATAGCAGTCCATTATATCTCTACCATGGCTTCTTTAAACATTCTTATACTGTGAAAAATGTTAGATTATTTCTAATTTATAATATTATAATATTATAAATAATGACTTCATGTTACCTTTATGTATAAATCTTTTCCAGGCTTTTTATTTCCTTCAATGCCCAGAAATGAAATTAATGGATCAAAATAAATGAACTTTGAAAGGCTTTGAATATATATTGCCAGGTTTTAGGTTATTCATTGAGATCAAAGCTAAATGGGAAGGCATATATTCTAGGAAACCCCACTTAAAGAACCACTGTATTCTTTATATGGATTGATTATTGTTGATTTTGATTAACCATTTATATTCCTCCTTTGTTACCTGAAACAGTATCTGTTGAGTTGAACCTGAAAGTGTCTTGATTGATCTACAGAGCGATTGTTGTTTTTCCTATGAAGGTTTGCAAAGCCAGTACATTAACTGGAAATGATGTTTGTGCATTCATGTTTGGATTGTGTGTGACTTCTCAGACTTAGGATACTGATTGAGATGAGAGACTTACACTTTTCGCAAGTAGTATGGTAGGCTTTCTTTGTCTTTTGATTCTATTTAAGTGGGAAATTTTGGTTTTATTTGTCAACAGCATGTGCAACCATGAGAGTGGTGGGATGAGGGATTAATAAGGAAATCTTGAAACCAACCTATTTTTTAAAAGATTTTATTTATTTATTTCACAGACAGAGATCACAAGTAGGCAGAGAGGCAGGCAGAGAGAGAGAGAAGGAAGCAAACTCCCCACTAAGCAGAGACCCCAATGCGGGGCTCGATCCCAAGACCCTGGGATCATGACCTGATCCAAAGGCAGAGGCTTTCACCCACTGAGCCACCCAGGTGCCCCAAAGCCAACCTATTTTTATGAATTTTCCAGTTTATTAGGTTATAATCTTATTTTCATTTTATTCCTACAACAGGTTTTTTTTTTCCATCAGACAGATAAATTTTTGTTGTCTAGAAATAAAATTTCTATAATGCTTCAGTAATTATAAAACTTCAGGTTTAGGGAGAGGGTTTTTTGGTGATAAATTAGCAATTTTCTGTAGTGAAGAATTTGATCATGACTATTCAGTCCCCTTGGCATATAATGATCTGCCATTATAGTAATTAAGGAATACATATTTCACCAAGTTACATTTAAGTCTGCTCAATTCTATTATTTGTTTTTCTCTAAGTTCAATCAAAAATCAGATTAAAATAATACTCAGGGATATTATACAGGTTAACTAACACCCTCAGATCTGTTCTACCTTCCCCACCTCTTCTGTATGTCAGGACATTCCCCAGGATCCCATGCCCATAGGCATCTCAGTAGATCCAGTCAAAGGCAGTACTACAGACTGCGTGTTTGTGTCTCCTCAAAATTCATAATTGAAGCCCTGACCCCCCACTGTAGCTGTATTTGGAGACAGAGCCTCCAAGGAATCAAACAAGGTTAAATGAGGTCATAAGGGTGGGGTCCTAATCTGATAGGATTAGTGTCCTTACAAGCAGGGAGCACTGGAGAGCTCTTTCTCTCTTCTCCCTTTCTCCTTCTTTCCCTTTCTTTCTCTTACTCTTCATGTCTGGAGGAAAGGCTGTGGAAGGACAGAGCAAGAAGGCAGTCATCTACAAGCCAGGAAGAGCTGTTTCATCAGGAACATTGATCTTGGACTTCTGGCCTCCAGAACTGTGAGAGAACAAATTTCTGTTTTGTAAGCCACCCAGTCTATGGTAATTTGTTACGGCAACCCAAGTGGACTTAGACAGGCGCTGGCCAAAATTAGAGGGCAGAAGAAAGAGGAGAGAAGTCTGCTGTTTCCGCCCTTTTCTTTCTGCCTCCGGTGTTGTCTCTAGCAGTGACTGCTTCTCTGTAACTCTAGTTCTCTCACTGGGAGGTGCCAGATCTGACCAAGACATTTCTGCCATGGCTCTGGCTCCCAACAGATAGACAGCATTACCTGCCTTTGTCCCTCCTGCCCTTGAGGTAGTAATGGTTTCCTTCCATTGCCTTACTCTCCTGTTTGTTCCTCAACAACGACATCATCTATGAAATAGTTTTTAACACTAAATCTTTCTAGGTTAGAGACCTAGAGGGGCTTCAACTTTCTTGGATAAATTTTGGCTACTACAGGGACATTTTGCTTAATAAGGCTTACTCTTTCAGACGTTAGATTTAGTCTTTTAGTTAATAATTGAAAGTCCTTGCAATCATCTCTGACTTGACAAGCTGGCAACGTGAAATCTGTTTCTGGTTTTCTACTAAAGTCTCCCCCCTTTTTCTTTTCCTCATAACTCATATACATTAAAAGAGCAAAAACAGTAGGTTAAAAGCTTCCTCTAGCCTATTATACATTACAGCATTCACTTTTTATTTTCTTTCATGTTTTCCCTCCTTCTTACTTATTATTTTGTTATAAATATCTGTCAGTTTGAATTTAAAAAAAAAATGATGGAAACAAAGTGATCCATGCTAAAACTGACTACTAAAAGCCTCCAAGAAATCATGAACTCAGACACTGATTTTGTCACTGTGATTGCTTCTCTAAGATCTTCGATGGTCCTTCAGATGACGTATTAGGTGATGAGTTCTGATTCCCAGATAATTGAGTCTTGTATCCCTAGGTTTAAAATTTCTTTGTCCACCCTTTAAATTGTACCCAGAAAATTCCCTGGATGGAATTTGATTGCAGATGTCTATCATATTTTGATGAACTCCTATCAGTTCAGTGTTCCAAAGCATTTTCTATTAAAGTGAAGATGACCTTGTAATATAGTAGCACATAGGCCATTGAAATGTTTCTCTTGTGTAATGCTAGCCGGTCACAATTGACTAGGAGAAGCTTTGATGGACATCCACTGGAAACTTGTCTGAGTATGTGCTTCACTCTGATTTCTTTCCTCAGGACCTTGAGTTTTCTGTAGCATATTTCAAGTAAGGGCTGCAGGAAATGTGATAATAAGATTTTAATTAAGACCCGACAAGTATCCCACAGAGAAGATTTTCTATAGATTTGGACCATACGTATGAAGTGTTTATTGCACACCATTCAATATCCTACTTCAATATTTGTCAAACACCTCTAAGAGATATGATGTAGTTTTTTCTCAGTTGCTATATACTTTCAGCCTCACTCAACTAAAACAAGTGTTGTGCAATTAAATTAAAAAATTAAATTAAAAAAAGTGCAATTAAATACTGTGCCAATAATTTAATTGAAACTGTAAAAATAATCTAATTTATAACCTGAGAAAGTATATTTTGATGTAAAATTGTCAGCATTCATTAGCAAATTCAGTGTTCCTTCATTCCCCTTCCACATTTTCATCTAAACAAATAAGATTCTTTTCTCACCTTATACTGGAATTAGCCCTAGCTAGGCCTCAGTAACCTCTCCTGACCCATATGTGACATTATCTATTGTCACAAAGACCCATGTAGTTCAAGTATCTGTTAGAATTTATACATTTACAGAACCCTTTTCTCCTCAAGCTTTATTGTGCATTCATCACTCTTATCATTATTAAATAATAATTGCCCCTATCCTCAAATACATGATGCTGGATGGGAGACTGTGAAGTTGTATTCAACTCCTTCTGTCCCTTTTTAGTAAGAGAAATTTGCCCAGCTGTTAAGTAGTATAGAAAGAGGTGAGAGTTAAATGTCAGATCTAAATCATGGGTTTGGGTGTGCTCTATCACAACAGCATTTTACAGCAACTCAAGTGTACTGTATGTTTTTGTTCTGAGCTAAAACCGAGATGGGGGAGAAAATTTCATTTTCTAAACTGTAAGTCTGCTGCGCAAGAAATGGGAAAGAATGTCCCCAGGCAATGTTGGAATGGCTGCTACTTTCTCTTCTCATTCCAATTAGAGTTCTGGCCCCAGGTGACTGGGTAGGTACAGACGCAGGTGACTTGCTTTTGATTGACAAGCCCACGAAGCCCGCTGGATGAGGGATTGCTGGGACTAAGTGGGGGATTCCTTTCCCTCAGGGCTGGTTTTGGAATAGGCCCTTGAATCCCGACTAAACAAGAACTTGAATTCTTCTTCATATCAGTCACAATCAGACTTAGAGTTGGAAAGCACCTGAGAGACAACTTCCCAAAAAGCCAGCATCTCTTGCGAAGCTTCTAAAACAGACACTGGCTCCATCTCTGCTTGACACATTTTCATGAGAATCTTGTAACTTCGGGTTTGCAACATCAGCCCTTGCTGCTCTTTTCACCTGCTCAGAGAGTTCTTCTCCAACTGGTGCAGACCAAACAAACAAAAATAGATGGCACAAGAATATGTTCTTTTTCACCTAATTGATATGTGGTTTTCTGACCAGATTGAAGAATTAAAGGTATGTACTTCCCATAATTTAAACATAAAAGAATAGTAATATCCACAGATATGAATTTAGCCTTAATAAGTGAAATACATGACTCTCACACAGCAGTAAGTCAATTCAAGATGGAAGTAGTCTCCTTTTATCCTGTAAGTGTTGTCATTCAAGCCATAATAGAACTGTATTCTTTCTTTCTAACTCATCCAAAATCCTACTTTAATTCCTTGTTCAGCTAATTTCTGACACTGTCCTTTTTCACAGTCTGCTGCAGAACCAACTTGGCAGCCAAGACTTGTTTCTTGACTCTCAGGCAATTATATCTAATTACTTACTTGCAGGCTTGAGTTAGGTGCTCCATGGACAACTGAAACTTAACCTGTGAAATACTGAAGCCATCATTTCCCCCACTTTCCACTCTGTGGTATTCCTTAGTTCAATGACTGTCATCCTACATAACCATTTGTCCAAGAAAGAAATCTGGGAATTGCCCCAGACTTTCTTATTTCCCCATACGTTCCATTTTCTATCCCTCCATTTTGCCATCTCAGCTGTCATTGATGTAGCTCAGGTCTTCTTCATGTCTTAAAAGAAAAGTATGCTGGGGCGCCTGGGTGGCTCAGTGGGTTAAAGCCTCTGCCTTGGGCTCAGGTGATGATCTCAGGGTCCTGGGATCGAGCCCCGCATTGGGCTCTCTGCTCAGCAGGGAGCCTGCTTCCTCCTCTCTCTCTGCCTGCCTCTCTGCCTACTTGTGATCTCTCTCTGTCAAATAAATAAATAAAATCTTTAAAAAAGAAAAAAAAAAGAAAAGTATGCCAAGATACAGGAATGAGTGTACATGTGTACACACTGTAACATTATTTGTAATGTCCAGCAATAGAGGATTTGTTATATAATTCATGTATGGATAGCTCATGCAATAGAATACTCTGCAGCCTCTCAAATATTGATATGTATATATTTACATGTAAATTTTTATAGAAAAACATGCTTAGTATGATTTCATCTGTAATTAAAAGTACACACACATGTAGGGGCACTTGAGTGGTTCAGTTGGCTGAGCCTCCAGCTCTTGGTTTCAGCTCAAATTATGATCTCAGGGTCGTTAGATTGGTTCCTGATTTGGGCTCTGCACCGGGTGTAGAGCCTGCTTGGGATTCCCTCTCCTCCTCTCCCCACCATTTGGTTGTGCACGTGTGCTCACTCATTCTCTCTCTGAAAAAAAAAAAAATTATAAAAATAATACCTACACGTATATTCAAGTAAACCTATTTTTTTTCTTTTTGTAAGCATATAACCTAAAGCTGACAATGTGGTTGTATTAGGGAAAGGAATGAAGGGTTGGATGAAGAAAAAATTTTCTCTTTTGTTTGATGCGATGCTTGAATTTTCGTCTCACATGTAGTTCTTCCTCAAACAATTTTTAAAATTCCAATGAAATTATTCATATTATGATAACTTACAAGGATTGACAAACAAAGGAGAAAGTTTTAGCTCAAGGAACATAAGTCTAGGAATAAAACACTTTAAATGAAACGAGTGAGATATGAGGGTGCCTAATATCTTCTTGGAAATACTAAAATTGCTTTAAAGTGCTCATCTCTTTTCTGGAGTCCTAAAGGTGGCCCTATACAGGCTTTTTCAGAGCCTAGATTTGAGTCATCCTCTGGAGGAAAAGATGAGTTAGAAATGCTTAAGATTGGTGATGATAATATGTAGCTGAGTATTGATAAACCCCGATTAAGAGAATCACAAGGGAATGAGTGATAGTTACTTGGAGTAGCTTTCTGAGAATAGTGGGACCCGTGAAGACATTTATTTGTATGTACTAAACCCTTCAGAGGAACACCTAAGAAAAGTATCTACCCACTTCCTCAGTATGTTGCCAGGAACAGTAATCTGTTGTTACATATTGTGCTATGGGCTTTATATATGTTATGTCTTTAATCTGCATGACAACTTTTAAATGAAATATTAATATTCCTATATTATAAATAATTTTTAAAAAGAAGTTTAGGGAGGTTAGGTTAACTCTCCATGGTCAGGTAATAAACATCAGAGTGAGGATTTGAACCCAGGTGGTCTCACTCCACACAGCTTGGTGACTGGTGTTAGTGAAAGAAATGTCTGGATCATGCACTTGGATGAATGCAGGGTCCAGGAAGCTAACATAAGTGAACACAAAAGACAAGGTCTAAGGTATCAAATAGGAGTAGTAGGAACTGTGAATCAGAGAGCTGAGAGCAGATTCCATGTTGTCAGACTGAATGGAAATTCACCTGTGTTTTGTGTGGAGACAATCTGGACAACTTTCATAAAGCAGGTCAATAATTTTTTAATCTCAGTCTCAAAATTTATGTTACTATAGAGTATCCAAGGAAAATGCCTGCTTGCCTGTTGGACTTGTACTTAGAGAACAGACATAACTAATAAAAATCTCTGGAGACAAATCATCTCATTCCCTTCTTTTTTTCCCCAAATATCTGAAATAGAGACTGGGATGAGCAGTGTCTAAAGTTGCAGCTCAAACTGAAAGTGGGACCTTCTCTCTCCTTACTCTTAAAAAATAAAAAGTTATTAAGTGCTTATTGAACTACACACTTTACCATGTTAACCCATTTAACTCTCAGAAGAATCCTGTGAGTGGATATAATTTTACACTGTCAAAATGAGAAACCCAAAACTCTGGGAAGTAATTATGTATTTTTTAAAGTCACCAGGTGGTCATACAAAAACTAGTGGTGCATGATTCCAAATGTCACTGTCTGAATGTTAGTTACCCATTTTCTGCCTCTTCCTAACTTATGTACATTTCATTTTTTTTTTTTTTAAGATTTTATTTATTTATTTGTCAGAGAGAGAGTACACACAAGCAGGCAGAGAGGCAGGCAGAGGCAGCGAGAGAAGCAGGCTCCCTGCTGAGCAAGGAGCCCGATGTGAGACTCGATCCCAGGACCCCGGGATTGTACATTTCATTTTTTATTGCACCTCTTCCACTACTCATTTTCAGCTGCTTGCCACATGGGTCTCATTGTCATCACTTGCACGTACCCTCCATTCTCAATGACTGTGATCACATCCAGGAGAAACCTTATGACTTCCCCCAGTTCCACACCCTGCTGAAGAGGCAGAAACCCTAGAGACATTCCTTGACACATCCATTCCTTTCCTCATCCCATATGTAATTCATCTTAAAGCCTTATTGATTGTGCCTCCTAAATATTGTTCAACTACAAACAGTTCTTTCCATTTTGGTGGCTACCATTCTAAACAAACCTATCAATTCTCACTTGCACTCCTGCAGTGGCCTCCCACCCCCACCCCCCAGCCCCCCACCCCCCCACCCCGCCTGCCCATGACTTCCCTCAATGCCTCCAATCCATTCTTCACAAAGGGAGAGTCAGGGAGACTCCCTCCAGCTAGAGAGAGCCTCCTAAAATGTAAATATTTATCAAGTCAATCCCCCACATAACCAACCAAATTCCTTACTCTATTTTTTTTTAAGATTTTATTTATTTATTGACAGCGAGAGAAAGCATACAAGCAGAGGGAGCTGCAGGAAGAGGGAAAAGCAGGCTCCCCGAGGAGTAGAGAGTTCCTGCTGACACAACCCAGGACCCCGGGATGGTGACCTGAGTGAAAGGCAGCTGCTTTAACAGACTGAGCCACCCAGGTGCCCCACTACTTTATTTTTTTAAAGATTTTAATTACTTATTAGAAAGAGAGAGAGGGGGGCGCCTGGGTGGCTCAGTGGGTTAAGCCTCTGCCTTTGACTCAGGTCATGATCTCAGGGTCCTGGGATCAAGCCCTGTATCGGGCTCTCGTATCAGGCTCTCTGCTCAGCAGGGAGCCTTCTTCTCCCTCTCTTTCTCTGCCTGCATCTCCCCCTACTTGTGATCTCTGTCTGTCAAATAAATAGATAAAATCTTTAAAAAAAATTAAAAAAAAGAAAGTGCGTGTGCACAAGAAAGAGAGACTGAGAGAACGAGTAGGGGGAGGGGCAGAGGGACAAGCAGGCTCCCCATTGATCAGGGAGCCCAAGACAGGACTCCATCCCAGGACCCTGGGATCATGACCCCAGCCAAAGGCAGACACTTAACTGACTGAGCCACCCAGCTGCCCTAATCCTTTCTCTATTTAAATATTTCAGTAGTGGTTTCCCATCAGTTAATTTTTTTTCACATTATTTTGTTTTTAATCATTTTCGATGCTCTGAAGATCACATTTAAACATTTCTTTAAAAGACATGAAATAATGTAGGGTTTTTTGAGGGGGAGTTGGGGAGGAGGTGGTTTTTTTTGTTCTGGTGGTGGTGGTGATGGTTTTTGTTTGTTCATTTGTTTTTTAAGTACAACCACAACTATAGAGGATCTTTAAAAGACTAAGGCCAAGTCGGCTTCATACACAGGATGGGACAATCTAATATACAACACAACATGGATCTTTCCAAACAAGTTTGCTAAGAAACAGCTCCCATGTTTAGTGTTAGAAATAAAAAATCATCTCATTTAGAAGAATTGAGACATCATTTGATTAATAAAGCCTATTCTTCCTCCGTTTTTGTACTTGCTTGTCTTCATTTAGATGATGTAAATTCATGAGAAAGGAACAAGTTGTGTTATGGTATAAAAATCTCAAGCACAACAAATTACAAATATTCAATTTTTTAAGAAACAAAAATATTTTCCTTTCCCGAATGTAAACACCCAGTAAATAAAAGAAACATAGTATCCCAAGTATAGAACCATTAGTAATTGGTTTATGAAAGAGGTGTATTTGGTAACATTTTGGGGAACTTCTTCCCTGCAGCCGTTAGAATAAAGCATAGGATCTGGGCTCCTGGGAGGGTTTGCTTCCAGCTGGAACACCTGCCAGCAGGGCATCCTGGCAGGCACTCTGCGTGCCGTAATGTCGAAGCTCTGCAGCTGCCTGCAAGACCTTGATCCTCTCTACGCAAGCCTCCAGCTTGAGCTGCTCCACCAGGCATACAGAGTGTTCACGCTGGCCCTGTAAGACATAGCAGCAGCTCTGGGCTCCCAAGGCCGGCAGTTTCCTATCACTTTAAAGACAAGGAACAAAAATCTTTAATCTGACCCGAAAGGTGTACTTCAACCAGCTCTGGTGGACCTCACGCTGCGTCTCATGTCATGTGACATAATTGACATTAGGCAATCTCTCTCTCCTTTCATTCTAGTTTCAAAGAGAGGCAAAACAAGCCAAATTTCTCCTGCCACAGGGCCTTTGCATGCACTGTTCCTTCTGCCTAATAAACTCCTTCCCACCCTCTTGTATAGTTATAACCTACTTTTTCGTTTGACCTCAGTTTAATATTCTTACTTTGGAAAGTCTTTCCTAGCCTTCCTTAACCCAATTTTCCAGCTGTCAGTGATCCAACATTTCATTTCTTGATTATAGAAAGTAATTTTATACCTACTCAGGTGATAAAATGTCCTGATAGACTCGTAGCTTCATTTTATGAAGCCATTTTTGTACACTGTTGTATTCCCAACACCCTTTTCAATTCTTGGAAGAAGTAGTTGTTTATTGAATTGAATGGATAGTCGAATGAGTGTTTTTTATTTATGCAATTCCCTAATAAAAAACTAAAATGGTCTTCCTTTCATGTGCTAAAAAGATCCACCAAGTTTGCTCTGACTATTCTAATAAGCATTCTCTTCCTTCTTTGAATATCACACAAATGAGAAGTTCCATATCACTGGCATTTACTTATTCTTTCTGTTTCCATAGGAGACATGCCCCTTCAGATCAAGTGTCATACTGTCCATTTGAGTTGATTTACCCACTCCACTGCCTCCCTCCATTTCATGTTGCATAAAATACTGCTAGTTTAGAGTAGGTATTAAATAAATACTAATTGATGTGAGGTTTTATAAAACTCTTCAGGAAATTTGTGGAAAAAGTATGAGAGAGGCAACATGGCTAGATTAACATCACTTTCTTTTTGGAATTTTATACAGACCTGACTTTGGAAGTTTAGAAAAAGAGTATGGCAAAACACGAAGATACATTGAAAGGAGAAAAATGGAAAAAAAACGTAACAGACAAATGCCAACAGACAAATTAAGGATGGAAATATGAAAGTTGTATGGAATGGAACTGAAGGAAAAAATTATTTGTGAATAGAAAGAAATAGTTTATAATGATTAAGAGCCAGTCCAGCAAGTACATCTTGTAGCTGTAACCTCACATATACCAAATAATATAAGATCAACGTGGGTGTCTGGGTGGCTCAGTTGGTTGGACGACTGCCTTCAGCTCAGGTCATGATCCTAGAGTCCTGGGATCGAGTCCCACATCAGGCTCCTTGTTCGGCAGGGAGTCTGCTTCTCCCACTGACCGCTCTCCTCTCATGCTCTCTCTCTCTCTCAAATAAATAAAATAAAATCTTAAAAAAAAAATAAGATCAACGTAATATAGTACAAACTGACAGAAATACAAGTAGAAATTGAAATAACAATAATTCTAGGAGGCTTAAACTAAAAATCCTAGAGCTGGTAATGCACGTAGACACACTCACATACAATATTGAACCTAATAAGTAGAGACTTCTCATTATTTGCTAATGAATTTGCAAATTTGCTATTTGAATTTGATTTTTATAGAAGTTTTTCAAATGCTAGGGTCAACAGAAATTCCAGTAACTTCCTAAAACTAGATATTAAAGCCACATTGTGTGGAAATAAAATAAAATAACTAGACAGCGTAGTGAGAAGTTATCTAATCACTTAGAAAATGCACAAATCAACTTCTCAAATCTTAAGTTATAGATGAAATCACAAAACTATATGGAATATATAAGCATATTTGATATAATATTATCGCATAAAATATAATATTGTTGCATAAAATAGTTGCAAAAACATGATATTCCAGAGAAAATTTATTGTATCATATACCAACTTTAAAATTAGGATAAATACACTTAAATGTATAAGATAAAAAGGACATAGGAGTAAATAAACAAAACATAGCTATCCTCCATCTCCAAAGGCACTTGATGCCAATGGTTTTATGGTGAATTTTGTCCCTGCCTTCAAGGAGCAGGTAATTATTATTTATGCTGCTCTCAAGCACTGAAAAAAATGTAGACACTTCTAAAATTTGTTATATGACTTCAGTATTATTGTAAAAAAAGGCTCTAAGAGAAAATACTCTGGAATTTCCAAGAATATTTGGAAAAAAGAAATGAATTCTGACTTGCCCTAACACATATCAGAGTATAAGAAGTAGTTATAATAATTTAAATATTTTGGTTTTTTTCTTAAATAGACCAATAGATTCAATTGGAAAAATAAATTCTAACTCTTATTTCAAATCCATTGTGAAAATAGCATGTGATTTGAAAAGCTATTGGGATAAAAGGAAAACATGTTAGCATTCTACTTTACATCATGTCCAAAGAAATTCTATGAAAATTAGAGATCTAAATGTAAGAACCAAATATTAAAATAATTTTTATGTGGAAGGCCTTTGGGGCACGTGGGTGGCTCAGTGGGTTAAGTGTCTGACTCCTGATTTCAGCTCAGGTCATGATCTCAGGGTCATGAGATTGAGCCCCAAGTCAGGCTCTGGGCTCAGTGAAGACCGCTTGAGATTCTCTCTCCATCTCCCTCTGTCCCTCCCTCTGCTCTCTCTCTCTCTCTAAAATAAATATGTAAATCCTTTTAAAAAATAAATAAAATAGAAGGCTTTCTAATGCAGGAAATGCAATAATTAAAAAGGAAAAGATAAATGGGTATGACCTTCTAGAAATATGAAATTTGTATATGGGCCAAAACATGTAAGTGATAGGCCAGGAGAAAATATTCCCCATACGTATAAAATACCAAAATTTAATATCACTAACACAAGCATCTATAAATCATTAACAAAAAATCAAACAGATAGGCTAGAGAGGTAAACTTGAGAAAAAAGTGTAAAAGTGTCCTAAAAACACAAGCTTTGTCATATGAGAAATACAAGGAATAAAAATTAAAAGAATATTGAGCTAATATCCTTTACGTGAAAATTTAAAAAATAGATAGCATTCAGTGCTAGCAAGGGTATGGATAAAAGGACATCCCCATACTTTTGGTAGGTGTATGACTGGTAAAAACTTCAGGAGATTTTAAATGTTTGTACATTCCAGCTCAATTATTCCATTTTTACATATCTATACAGTAGAAATACTGTGAAGATATATGTGGAAGTATGTACAAAGATGCTCGCTGCAATGTTGCTTAAATCACAAGAGATTAGAAACAACCTAAGTGTCTATATAGTTCATAAGTTAAGGTACATCCAAAGGTGACAGTAGTACGATTGAACACAAAGATAAACGACAGTACAGCATGAGTGCTGAACACTGTAGAATGAATTAATGGACCATAAATAATGAGCACAAAGAGCCCTGCTATGTTCTGGCTTGATCTCGGCCATGGGTACATCATTTTAGGCAGCTGCTTTTAAATTTCAGACTGATTTCTATGAATCGCCCTTCAAGGATGCCCATAACATACTACTTAGGGGAAACAGAATAAGTGCAGAATTGTCTCCATGTACTTAACATGATCTTATGTTTTACAAAAAATTAAAAGAAACAGAAAATCCACTGTTTATGTGTCAGAGTATGCTGTCTATACTTTCTAAAATATTCTGAAATATTTAATATTTAATTTGTCACTTCTATTAACATTGTCATTTATCGGTTGTTTACCCTTCACCGTATTTTCCTATATGCCGTCACCCTTCTGTCTAATCAGCTGCTCTCTTTTCCTTCCTGCCTCTCAAAAGGGATGATACAGCAAAGAGAAGAGGGAAAAAGAAGTAGTCAATTTTGAATTTCACAAAATTACTATGCGGGAAGAAATGGAAATGGTGCAGGACGGGAGAAGAGATTTGGAGGAAGACATGGTAAAGTCAGAGGGTGCCACCTTCCACATTTTTCATCAAAGAGAAAACAGGAGGACATTTGGGGGATAAGCAACGAGATGATGATAGAAGGGGGTTTGTGAGGAAGAGACTCTCGAATCCCATCCTTCGGGCATCTTGGAGCAAAGCCAGACTAAGACCGGGGTAGGGTGGTGACAGCCTGCTGGAGGATTTGAGGAACTGAAAGGAGGACAGGGCCCCTCTGCAGAGAGGTGACTGTGCCGTATGTCTGGGGAGATGGGTCTGTGTCAGCTTCACAAAGTCAGGACTTACCCAGTGGGGGAGGAACCGTGGCAGGAATCATGTACACCCAAGGGACGTTCCAGTGGTTCTTACTAGTCCAAGGACAGCATGAACTTGATATCAGAAGTCATCTGACTTTCAGAGCCTCTGCAGGGAGGGACCCCAATGAATCTACCACGCAGGATCTTACTAGATAAGAGTCATTTCAGTAGATGCCAAAATGGGAGGATAAGGATGAAAACAAGATGCCTTGGCACTGTGTAAGCTCATAACCATGAGGCCAGCTCTGAGGAAGGAGGTGGGGTTTCATCAAGGGGAAGAACTGATTCAGTAGCATGGGAGCTCCTTCTACACGCCAAATGGATGCACGAAAAGAAAATTCTGCTTTCTGAATGCTTGAGTTTGTAGAGGGAAATTTATACCCTCCATTACCTGAATCTCTGTCTTCTCTCTTATTTATTTGTTTGTTTGTTTATAAATTCCAGTACAGTTAAAATACAGTGTTGTATTAGTTTCAGGTGTACCAAAAATGATTCAACAATTTCATACAACACCCAGTGCTCATCATAAGTGTACTCCTTAATCTCCATCACCTATTTCCCCCATCTCCCCACCTCCCTCCCATCTGGTGATCATCAGTTTGTCCTCTATGGTTAAAAGTCTGTTTCTTGGCTTGTCTCTCTCTCTCTCTTACCCTTGCTTGTTTGTTTTGAAGATTTTATTTATTTATTTGTCAGAGAGAGAGAGAGAGAGAGAGAGCGAGCACTGGCAGACAGAGGCAGAGGGAGAAGCAGGCTTCCTGCCGAGCAAGGAGCCCGATGTGGGACTCGATCCCAGGACGCTGGGATCTTGACCTGAGCCGAAGGCAGCTGCTTAACCAACTGAGCCACCCAGGCATCCCTGCTTGTTTGTTTTGTTTCTTAAATTCCACATATAAGTGAAATCATATGGCATTTGTCTTCTCTCACATTCTTTAAATCCCAAACACTTACTGTTAGACCACCCGCCCTGAGAATTTTTAGGGAGCAGGTGGAGATGTTCACTTTTTTCATTATAAACCTCTATGTTATGTTGAATGTTTTACAATGGTGCACACTTCTTCTGTAATTAAAAATAACAAGGAAAATAATAATTAACACACAGTCCCATCCATCAAATAGGGTAAATAAAAGAAAAGTCGCAGTACTTGTTCAAGGTTGAATGTTTCCAAAGTAAGCATCCCTTTAATTTTTGGCTGCAGTAATCATTCATATTTTCTGCATCTAAATTTAAATTGATTGACCAAATAAAGTAGATGAAGGCTTTTTGTTTAAAGAACACTGTGAAATGTGTTGGACCTGCTTCTTTTCATGCCCCACCATTGCTCAGTAATTGAAGCAACTATTAACTTGGCTGATGCCTATTAAGGGCTGGCTGCAGTCTTTCAGAATTTCCTTCCTAAGACAACAGGGCAGAATCAATGGCAGTTTCAGCTCTCCTGAAGATTGATGCAGGGTTGCAGTGCTTAGCAAAACCATGTGATCTTTTAATCAATCACTGAAATAAATCTATGCAACTGGTGTCAGGAATCAAAGTAATTTCACACTCACCTTCCCAATTCCCTAGAATCAAAGAAAATAGAATCCAAATTGACTTACTGAGCCACACTACTGAGCCTCCCCTCCCAAAGGGATTTAATATTTGTCACTGTTCAAAAGACTTGTCTTGCAATAAAAAAAAAAAAAAGATGGAGGTTGGCATATTTATCTGTAAATATGAGAGTGATGGATCATTCCCTATGGTCTTGGCTCATAGATAGGCTAAGCCAGAATGTTGTCACATGAAACCATAATTCCGAATCACTGGCATGTAAATAGTAGCTGTATCTTTTCACGGGATACTAGAAAGGTTTTGCAGAAGCCTTATGATTCACTCCTCTGACTCACATAAAATTTAATAAAATATTTCTACACAGAAGATTGTTTTTTGCTCTTAAATATCATGAGGAAAGAAGTCTCTCTACAAATACAATTGATAGCCTCATCTTCTTTGCTTCTAGGAATTCCTTCCACATAAGATCAACTCTTGATTTAATCTACATAATAAGGAAGATGAGTGAACCAGTGGGTACAGAATGATGAATAATTTAAAAAGTAATTTAACCTTGCCCTCAGGTATCGTGAGAGCATTACATAGTGAAGAACAATGTAATGTTATCTTGGTAATGTTTTTAAGAGCTTAATAAAAGCTGATGCATCCCCCCCCCAAAAAAAAAGCTGACCCACCCAAAATTCGAGTATGTATCAAAGGAGCAGCCATATTCAGTGCTTCTCAAATTCCAGACCAAAATAGCATCTTGAATCATCTTCCTGGCCTGTGTGGCTGAACACATAGTCTCTCTGAATACTTTGTTAGTTTCCTACAATCTCACTGGATATGCAGGTAGAGGAAGTAGCAGAAATGTACAGTTGACTCGAAGAGATGTAGTTCTCAGCCTTTTAGCTATACTTTAAAAAAATTATATTAATCAGCATACCATAACATACAAAGCTTGGGATGAAAGCACTCCAGGGTCTTCCTAGCAGATCAGGGGAATGGGAAAAGAAGAGAAAACAAGTGACCAGAGTTGAGAAGCCAACTCCACTTCTATGTAGACTTCAACATGAAGGGATCCAGCATGGATCCAAAGAAGTTAGGAGTATGGTTAACTTGAGCTTGAGCCTGACTCTCTTGAGTACCCCCAAAGCGTGTGCTGTCATTGTTGAGACATGATAGTAGTTTCAGAGCAGCACTGTGCTCTGTGTGATGTGATGAGGTGGGTGGCATCACAATTCTAGAGGGTCCCAGCAATAACTAGGAGTATGTTCAAACAAAGTTCCAGTTCCCTAGGAGAGGAGAGTTTTGGCAGGGTTAACAGGATCAGACGCCAACACATACAGACAGAAGCCAACCATGTAGACTAGACAAGTGGTCTTCAGAGGAAAAGTTGTGGTTCTCTGGACAAAAGATTGTCAAGGTGTTGAGCATGCTAGATATTGTAGGATCAGTCAGATCCCACCAGCTGGGCCCCACGGAAGCTACTATTACACTCTCTAATCAGCTCAGAAACTGGGCAGAAATGAGCCTTTGGTGAAGTTCCAAAGATTCTGCAGAGCTGAGAAAATCGTGAGCTAGGTTAGTTAGACTTTGGGGATCTTCCCCTACCAACTAACATGTACCAGGTGCCCCAGATAAACCACAAGATTCCTTCTAGGAAGTATTCCTCTCCCTGCTCAGATTTTAAGACCATGTAATTTGTTATTTTTAAGTCTAAATTTAAGGGTGATTTATTGTCATTTCAAAGCGTATGCTACTTTGTGTCTCATAAATGGAAACCAGGTAAAATGTATCCTTTGAAAGACATTCTTTGGGGCTATGTTTAATCAAACTCCTAACACCCAGAAGATGGTGTTCTTGGCAGAATTTCAAAACAAAGGCCACTCTGAGGACAGGACATGAAATTATATTATAGCAAGGAATATTCTAGCAAGATCCTAAGATGACAATGGCAATTACAATGACTTTGGAATGCAGGACTGTGAGGTCACATGATCCTATGGAATTAGGTCAGGACATTTTTGATAATAAGATAATAAGTTTTGTTTAAGAGCAGTGTCACCTAGAAACATAGACAACTCCTGTCTTAGGATTTCACAGATTTTCTCCTTTTATTATAAAACATAAAACCATTAAGAAGACATCTTACCAATGTTAAGTGTGTAACATTTACCTTATTGAAATAAATGATTTTTTAAAAAAGATTTTATTTATTTATTTGACAGAGATCACAAGTAGGCAGAGAGGCAGGCAGAGAGAGAGGAAGGGAAGCAGGCTCCCTGCTGAGCAGAGAGCCCAATGCAGGGCTCCATCCCAGGACCCTGGGATCATGACCTGAGCTGAAGGCAGAGGCTTTAACCCACTGAGCCACCCAGGCGCCCCAAAATAAATGACTTTTTAAAAAACAGATGATGTGTGGGGAGTATTGTAAACTTTCCCAAAAGTAGATCTTTACCTACTGTAAAACCCATATCTAGGGCTCTTCTGCCAGGGATCAGAGACAAGCAGCACAATGATACAGTTCCAATAGGACTGATTTTGATTCAGGACGAATGAATGGTCTCCTGCTCAGTGAAACTTACTTCCTCATCTTTTTCCAATCTGCTTTCAGAAAGGTGGTCTTTATGTCTCCAGTGTCTGTGTGTACTAAGAATGCCTCTGCCATCTGGAGAGAAGTCTAGCCTAAAACATTACTCTTGTTGGGAAACTAATTAATTTTTTTTTCCTTGGGAACTAAACTATAGTATTGTGGAAAGATACTTTGAAATTCTGACAGCACACTGGCAAAAACTTCCTATCCTTCAGAGCAGGGACTGTGTTCTTTCCAGTGCTATGCAGATTCTGAAACACAGTGCTCTCATCACAGGCTTGGATTCTGTGTGTGTTCTTCAGCCTTTGAGACTTGAAGGTATTAAGTTTTCTTTCCCAGGAACAATGTAGTGTTTCTTATATCTGATTATTTAGTGTTGCAGAGAACACATCTCATGCTGCATTAGAAAGAATGATTTTTCCATTAATGCCTTTTAGCCATATAGTAAGGAAACAAAATCCTGTTAAATCTGTGAGTCTGTACCTTAGGGATCCTTTTTTTTTTTTTTTTTTGGATAAATAGGTGCCCCCAAGCTAGTTTAATTTTCCTTTAGAGGCAGGGAGCTTAATGGAAGAACTAGCCTTTGAACTTGGAGAAAGCTGAGAGGCTATGTCTGCACCTGCCTCAGTAGAATAATTTCAAAGTCATTTTGAGTGTAACTTTTGGACAAACTATTAGGAGTGGTCCCTTTAGAAATGAGATCAGAGGGATGCCTGGGTGGCTCAGTGGGTTAAGCCTCTGCCTTCAGCTCTGGTCATGATCTCAGGGTCCTGGGATCGAGCCCCGCATGGGGCTCTCTGCTCAGCGGGGAGCTTGCTTCCCCCTTTCTCTCTGCCTCCCTCTCTGCCTACTTGTGATCTCTCTCCCTCTGTCAAATAAATAAATAAAATCTTAAAAAAAAAAAAAGAAATGAGATCAGAAATTTACCATATTTATGGCCATGATGTAATAGAAGATGACTTTAGTACGATGGAGAACTTGTAAGAAAAAGCAGGCATGTGAGTGAGAGAGGAGGACTCGGCCTTCTGATTTGTACCCCAGTCTTGCTGCTTCTGCCAAACCCCTGCAACTCCGAAGTCCCCGGGCAGGCTGCCGCTTGTTCCAGGCAGACTGCAGAGCCACCTGCCAGGTACCTGCGGTCTCCTATACAAAAGGGAAGGGTCAAGAATAATGAAAGCACAGGACAAGAAGGAACCTCCAAGATTTAGTCTGTCTGATTCCTGAGCCTCCTCCGTAGCATCCCAGAAATGGGAAGTGTATTCTCTCCAAAGGCAGTTCACTTTATATTTGTATGGCTCCGGCTCTTAAATCTCGCTGGTTAAGAGTTGAATACCCAGCATGGCTGCTTCTCCTACTTGGGTGTATGCGAGATAAATGTAATCCCTCCTGTTTATGGCAGTTCCTCAGACATTGGAGCATGGCTATCCTATTAAACCGGATGTTTTTTTTTCCCTTTCCTCAATGCTACTCCTTTGACCGTTTTTCACTTAACATGGTTTGGGAACCCTTGCCAGTAGAGTTGCTTTCTTTGAATACATTGATTTTTTACAACTTTAAAAAAAATATGGTATTAGGACCAGAACCACTCTAAGATTGCAGTAATCAAGAAACAGAAGAGAGCTGGCCTCTGGCTTGCCCCTGTAAGAGTCTTAGCTTCCATCGATGCAGGCGAGGTTCACGCTTTCTTGGCTCTCTCCATATTCCACTGGCTAATCTAGAGCTTTCTTCTTGAGCAAAAGTTTACATCTTTGGTATTTATGGTCTGTTGATATACCACATATTCCCCATTGGATACTTGCACAGCTGTTTTAGACCCAAGTATAGGACCTTGTATTTTCCCAGGGTAAGCTTTATCTTGTTAAAATCAGATCATTACTCAAGTGTCTCAGAATCTTTTGGTATCCAGATTTAGTCGGTCAATATATTCTCCCTCTGCTCTTCAATTTCCTCATAAACGAGAGTGAAAACTACAGCAGTAGTAGTAAAGACTGCGTGATCCAATACATGGAAAGTGCCTCGAAGGGGGACAAATACGTAGTAAGATCTCCACAAAGTAAATTATTATCATTTTATAAGCAAATCCAGTCTACAAAAATGTCTTTTAACTTGAAAAGACATTTGTTGACATCATGCAAATAAGCCCCAGTGTTTTAAAATAAAATATTTTAGTCAAAACTCTATTATAAGCAGAGTTTCAACCAAAAAAAAATTGTTTAAGCAACATAAGTGAACACTAGAGGCCTTTACAATTATAGAATTCAAGGAGAAAATAATTTTTTAAAATCTCTATTCATTTTCAAGTAAGAGGGCTATGTAATTAGACAAGTTGAGGCTCATTTTGAATTGCCTCCTAAAACCCACATTCTCACCTCCTAGAACCATCTGCTACTAGCAAAGTCTAAATCTACCAAAATGATAAATTGCTTTGCATCTCCTCTATGTGAAATCATTACTCAAAGCTATAGGGGTGGATCCAAGTTTTTAATGACACAGAACTGTGTGTGAAAAAGTTGAAACTTTCCCTACTGTCATTCTGACACCAGAAGAATTAGCGGGATGACATAGTGGAAATGTTCTTGGTTTGTGATGTCTCAGATTTGGGTTCATATCTTAGCACAAGAACATCTTAGCGATGTGACCTTGGATAAGTTACTAGCCCTTAGTCCCTCCATTTTCTCATTTGTGGCAGTAGGATAATTGTAACTTCTCGGGTTATAAGAAATTCTAAGTAATGTGTAAGTATCAGCTGTGATTAATACTATCAGTTATCAATCATTCATATGAATGGATGATGATGAGAGTAATCAACAAGAATTTGTTGATGCCTACCAAGTTTCTATGAACAGAATTTGAAAATTGGCCACGTCAATAATATAATCCAACTAGAAGACAATAGTAAGAGGAGAATATCAAAAATAGGACTATATTATATTCTGATTAAGTGCTTGGGAACTGATGTGGAAGCAAAATCTATCTTAAAATAATAACTTTCCATTTGTTAATTGAAAACATAGGATAGAAGAAAGTCAGGTGGGCTTAGAGAATGACCTAATATTCTGGCATATCATTTCACTGAAACATGGGGATATTAAAAATTTGTAACTTCATTCAACCTTTCTTAAGTGACTGATACATAACGGGTAACCCACACTCTAAGAAGACAACACCCTTTGTGGTCATAAAACCTTTCTTATAGAACTTCTCCAGTGTCTAAGCACTCTTTCTGAATCCACAGAATTATAAATTGAAAATATTTTTCAATTTATCTCAATTTTTATCTCAAAAATCATTGAATTATGGAACACTGTTAATGTTTTCTTTTTTTCTCTATATAGCACATTAAGCATGAAATGAAACTCCATATCAAAGAGTGAAGGTTCATCCTTTGAATAGCTTTTTTTTATTTCAATAAAATAAATGGAGTCTTTGCTTTGTAGAATGGAAGTATGTTGTTGGGAAATAAAAATACATTTAACAAATGCATAGAATTCAGTATAATTTAATCTCTGTAATATAATATTTGAGGTGTACGATTTTGTACAAAATGTAGATATGGGTTTACTTTAATTTTGAAGTAGGTGTTTATCCCTAAGCTGAAGGAATCCTTTAGTAAATTCCCTTTGAAAATGGAGAATACATTTCAACTGCAAATTTTTAAATTTTCAATATTACTATTTGGTTCTTTATATATTACTATTTTAAAGTGATATATCTTGGGGTACCTGGGTGGCTCAGTCAGTTGGGCATCTGCATTTGGTTCAGGTCATGGCCCCAGGGTCCTGGGATCTAGTCCCACATTGGGCTCCCTGCTCAGTGGGGAGCCTGCTTCTTCTTCTCCCTCTGCTTGCTACTCCCCCTGCCTGTGCTCTCTCTCTTTTTCTCTGTAAAATAAATAAATAAAATCATAATAAATAAATAAAGTGATATATCTTGTATTTACCACGGTTAATTGCTTTGGCATCCCTAAAACTTGCTACTTATAAATATTCTAAATGTTAGAAAATTTTAATAAAAGAACATTTTAAAATGTATTATTCATTGAGAAGACATTAAAAAAACTTAGATTTTTTTAAAAATAAAATCCAAATAGATCAGGGTAGTACACAATTCTGAAATAGACCAGGGTAGTACCCAATTTAGTATGTCATAGTGAGAACTAGATTTTGCAGACCACCATGTAATGAAGTGTGCTACAACGGTGACATGTTAAGGGTGTAATACTACCACACCATAGCAACTACCAATGCAGGAAATTATAAATCAACCAGAAGTGCCATTGAAAAACTATCACTGAGCAAAAACTGGGTAATCAGGCTGTTGGGTATAAAGCAGTCAGTCAAGAATTAACCATAAAATAAATTAAATGTCTAGAGCACAATGGTTTAGATTATTAACTATGGAAAATTGTTAGCTTTTTTTTAAAGTTATCATTACCTGAAAAAGACATAATCAAAGTATAGGAGGGCCACGGAGCTAAGAAAAAGAGGACCCATGACAAACAAAACAAAACCAAAAAAAAGAAAGAAAGAAAAAAGGGGAGCGGTCTTATATTTGTACAACTGTGCCTTAGAGGCCATTATGAAGGTGGCTAATGCAGGGACCCTCTACTGAGAACATTGTGCTTCCCATCCTCATTCAGGCTTTCACAGCTGGAAGCCTGAAGATGAGATGAGCTTACCTATTGTGATGAGCTGTGTGAGAAACCATCTGCTAAACACCAGTCTTTATGGCAGACAGATTTCCTCTCCCAAACACACCATCACCCCCCCTCCCCACTTGTGAATGAGGAGGCCCCCTCGTACAGGTCTCAGAGTGGGGCGAGGACACTTACAGAGCAGCTAGTCTGCTGGGTAATTTCCCCAAGTCAGAAGGGTGGATTAGGCGAAGCCGCTGGAAACCCAAAGAAATGAACGATGATGGTTCAGTGTCTATGCAGATAAGGAAGCTAAGCCAACCCTCTGGATTAGGATGAATTCAGATAAGGGACTATTTGGAAACGGAATAAGGAAGGATTCAAAGAAAAGTAAATACATACATATAAAATCTCCCATGTACTTACAGAGCAGCAGTCTGTCCAAGGAAGATGGGTCATGAGAGAGAGTCCATCAAAGTGCATTTTTCAGATCAGCTTGGAAATGCTAAATATTTTATCTATCCCATGGAGAGTCAGAAAGCTTAGAAGAGAAGTCCTGCAGCAAATAAATCTGCTTCATTTTGTTTAATAATTGATCATATTAAAGATTTTCTTATCAAAAAATTTACCATCTCAAGGACATTTTTATGCCTAACCAGGTCTAGGAAGGGCAAATGATTGTATTTTCATAAACAAATGGAGATGTCAGATGACTGGTCGAAATTCATATTGCTCGGTGCCCCAGAAATCCAGGCTCTTATCCGGGGCATGTGGTGCTACATCAACACAGAGATAGAGAGTCAAGAAAGAAATGTGAAAAGGCCTCTGAGCCTTGCTGAAAGACAGTTGATAGAATAAATAGTTTTTGGAGATACGGACCTAACTGGTTGGCTCCACCACTGGCTGGCTGTGTTGGTTCCTTTGAATTGGGTGAGAATCAGTTTGGGACAACCAGCAGCCTATTGCTTTTTCTGATAACAGATAGAATCTCTTACGTGAGGACTCTCGGACTTGTGGTTGAACAGAACTGACTCCACTTCCCTTTGTTCTCCCCTTCTCGCTGAAGGATGGTGGTGACCGAGGACACCCTTCTTCCGGCATCCAACCCAGTCACTGAGATTCGTTCGGGGATAAACACGTGGCCCAGACTGGGCCAGAGTTCACCCAGGAAGACGGTTTTTTTCTGCTACAGTCGTTAAGCTGGTAAGATGTGATTGTGGGTCCAGATGGGGGATCCTTTTTGGTTCCCCCTTTTCTCACCACGTGGAAGGAGCTTTACGGAAAGATGGAGATGATGGAAGAATGTAGATGGCATCATACATCAGCTTCTCGTGCAGCTGAAGTAGCTGTATCCTCGGTCTTGCGAATTACACAAGTCAGTAAATTCAGCATCCTGCTTAAAGTTAGTTTGAGTTGGGTTTACGTTGACAGCAACTCAGAGTCTCAATTAATATATCCCATTATAGGTTGGATGTTTTGTGAATTTAGAAGGTATTTATGTTACTCAAAACAAGGATACATTATTTTCTTAGAAAGCTCGTCTGTGGAATGAATGTGAGGGAGGGAAATTCACACTTGATCCTTTTTGTTAATTATTCAGACCTTGAAAATTCATGGTGGGGGAAATGAATAAAACATGTATTCCCAAGCTGAATTTGTAGAAAAATATAGGTAGCCGCAAGAAATTCAGCTGGAGCACTTTCTTTAGGCCTTCCATATTCATGCTTATCTGGAACTTGAATATATAATGTACAGTGAGCCTTGTGTATGCTACCTGAAGGCATGAGGAAAAGTCAAATTAAGTTGTTTGAGTAGTTCAGGCCTCCACATTAATTAGAGAGAACAGAGAGTACTTCATCCATAAGGGGAAAAGTCACAAGCATGCATAGCTCGTATGTGGCTAAACCTCCAAAAACACGTGGACACAAGTCAAGCAGAAGACAGGCTGGGATCACTGAAGGTCCCTTTAAATTCCATGATCCTTTGCACTCGACTTCCAACATCTCAATTGGTAGCTAGTGCAGAGTCAGGCCTATACCGGATACTAAATAATAAATATTTATTGATGGTAAAGATAAGAAGATCTGGCAAGGCCTCTTTGACCTTTGGATATAAGAAAATTGAGCTAGCTAACAGGATGCTTGCATTTAGTGCAAGACTCTGCAGAGAGAGAATTGGAGAAGGAATTAACAATTTTTCCCATTCTTCTCACATTATTTAGCACTTACACCCAGTAGTCTTTGATCCTTTTCTTCATGTATGACTTCCTAGTCACCATTTTGAGAGTTTATAATCTGCCTGTAAATTTCTAGAGACTTAATGGGTTATTTTTGTTTTCATTGATCCTCAAATTTAGGGTCCCTTCTCATTTCTCTTAACTTAGTGTTTAAAGATTTTTAAGCTTGTGCAATATATAATCTTTGACTTTTCTGTCCCTTGGGGTTTTCGCTTTTTTTTTTTTTTTTTTTCTTTCCAGTTCTTGGGTGAAGATTGAAACATACATGTCAAGATCTAGATGTATTGTTAAGACTCCAGGCACCTCCCATAAATCTTATTCACTGAACATTTCGGAACTCTTGCAACTTTTTCTATGTGTTATTTTATTGCAAACAAATAGTATAAAACAACTGGGGAATATGTGATGCTTACGTACAGCCCGCAGTAGGATGGATATGTTTCATCAGTATATAATATGGGAAACACAGTATGTGAGTGTGTGCATGTGTACCTGCCTTAATACTATTTAGAATAGGGACTACATGATCCTGCTCAATTTATCGGAAAATAAATAAAGCAAGAGAGACACTCTAGATCCCAGAGGAATTCTTTTCCCAAAGTAATCAGACATCTGGAGTCTCAGTCTGATAAAAATCAATGACTCTTTCAGGGCAGTGTATCTTTAGATGTGGACGAGGGAAGGAGTACACAATGAGAGAGGAAATGGTGAGGGTGGAAGGCAAATATGAAAAAAATTTGACGAGAAAAACTAACATTTGCTCCTTGTAATAAACTGTGCCAACATGTAGACTATAGCATAATTATGTGTGTATATTTATATCACCATGAATTCTGGAAATAGTAAATAGGAGCAATTTCTTTATTATTTGACTCTTTTGGGTAGATCATATGCCTTTCCTAATGTGTGTTTATCGGTGCCTGTGTTTTATGGCTCAAATGAATAGGAATCATCTCATTTTCTTGGTAATCACTTGTAATGTAGCATGTATGCAAGAGGGCTTGACAAACACTATCTGTTTGACTTCCAAGTTCAGAAAATATTCTACCTAATGGAAACCAGCTTTGAAATGGGGACAGGGCAGGGTTTTGTTCCAGCATTATCACAGATGGCTTGACCTTTTATGTATTGATCACTTTGTGCCTGCATTTACCCACTCAAAAATGTTCCAGCAACAAGCCCTTACATATATTTAGGGAAAGAAGCTACCCAACATCCTTTCAAAAAATAATAAATACACAAATGAATACACACTTTGCTTATTCTCACTGAGTTATAGTATTTAGGTTAGAAGCAAGCCACTGTTTGCAAGCTTACTGAGGAGTATTTAAAAATGCACCTAGTTATTTTTACAACAGTCCTCGTAGAATCTCCCTCTGAACTATTTTGAATTTCCCAAATATAAGTAGTAAATTTAGACTGTTCTGTTATGATCACCACAAATGATCTGTGACTTGTGGATAACATTACATACTTCACTTTTCCTAAACTATATTTTCTAAGACTTTTTAAATCTGAGCTCATGCTATCAAATTAATCCTAGACTTTCAAACATTTCAAGCATGTAAAACAATACAAAAAGATTGGGAAAGGAAGATAGTGAGATTGGCGATGGAAGCAATTAACCATTGAGCATTTAAATTCAGAGATTAGGAAACAATTACTATTGTTGGAGCTGACTTTAAAACATGTCCCATCTGAGCTATTGTGCACATACCTAAATGGGATTTGGCAGGTGGATAAAAGATTTGTTGATTCCTGTTTGGGGGATTGCTTTAGACTTGCTGCTTCAATAGGCTTTCAAACCAGGTTTGAGTCTTAGAGAACAAACTGAACCCTGGAATCCTTTCCTGGCACTGCAACTCCCCAAATGACAATTACAATAAGCCAAGGCTAATGCAGGCTCTAACTGCGTGAGGAACAGCTGCTGTGTGGTGTTGCAGAAGCTCAAAGGGGAAAATGCTTTGGGGGAGAAAAATTGGCTGTTGATTTGTCTTCAAACACCCGAGAAGTTTCTGTAAACAACAGCACATATTAGCTTGACTGCGCGTGATCTAGATGAATCACTTGCCAATTATTTGCTCCTTCATTCAGTGAAGGGCTTTGCTTTCATTGTGCCATCCAGTGAGAATACAGACATCTGGAATACGTAGGCACCGGTTGGATGATGTGTGATTTGTCAGTTTAGAAACTGTTGTCTACCCGGGCCTAGCTGGATGTCTGAAATTTTGCTTTGGTTATTGTAAATAGCATATCCTGAGTCAAGGAGCACTTGACTCTTGGGGATAAATGTTTCTACCCAAAGGACCAAGATTGGAAAGATAAAATATATTTCTAAGGTTACCTCATAAAGAAATGTATGAAACATCTTAAGAGACAAGGATATGGGGGCGCCTGGGTGGGTCAGTTGGTTAAGCGACAGCCTTCGGCTCAGGTCATGATCCTGGAGTTCCGGGATGGAGTCCCGCATCCGGCTCCCTGCTTGGCAGGGAGTCTACTTCTCCCTCTGACCCTCCCTCTTCTCATGTTCTCTCTCTCTCATTCTCTCTCTCAAATAAATAAATAAAAACCTAAAAAAATATATATGTTTAAAACAAAAGAAAGAAACAAGGAAATGTTACACAGGTTAATCTAATAGAATTGTAGGATGTCCTTTTAGAGTCCATCTTTTTCATTTTAGGGATGAGGCCACTCAGCTACCCAGAGACCAGAACAAAGCTTTCTTCCATCATAGTCCAGTGTGCCCTTCCCTGCCCCACCTCACAATTAGCGTAAGCAGACAGTCACAGGACTGATTCTGGACCCAAGGAGAGGTCAGAGTGGCTTGGAAATCAATAATCAGGCACAGGGACTGTCCCCCAGGAGCAAGTCTGATCTTAGACCTAACACAGTGGCATGACCTTTATATTTTGTCTTCCCTCAAGCACCCTCAAGGTGTTCAGCATCCAAGTTCTTAATTCAGTTTCAGAGACAGTGAGAAGGTCTGTTATCAGAACCTTAAGAAAAATAACATGTATTTATTCACTTTTGGCTCAGACCCTCATGCGGAGGCCACTCAGTTCAGCTCAGAGGCGTCAGTGGCTAGCTGCTCAGCCTGAGAGGGGTCACGGCCTGGCTTATCTGCTTACTGAGTGTCACACAAACCTCTCCCGGCTTCTGCTGTATTTCCTGAAGGGTTTCAGGAAGCATCAAATACCTCTCCATGGACTAGGTCAGATCCAGCAAGCTTTTACAGAAAGCCATCTCTCTCTCTCTCGGGGCTTCCCACTCATTACTGACCAAACAGTGGACTTCAGTGTGGGATGAGATAATTTGCCTGTTTGCATCTCTCCCTCCCAACTCCTAGTCTCTTAAGGCTGAAATTGTTTTCTTAGGTCGGACACAGAGAGTGACCTTTAAAGCTCACTTTCCTTTACAGCATGACTGTGGGAAAGGATAGATGCTCCATACACTCTGGACAGGATTAAGAAGTTTTATTTAATGTATTTGTTGGAATCAGAGAAAGCACCAAAGGCAGGAGGAGACAGGGAGTGGCGTGGGGCAGGAGAAAGTGGTTGCCGTGTGGCCATCAGGGAATAGGGAGTGTAAAAAGCTTCTTGCACACATCGCCTCATCTATAAAAACCAGAACCACTTGGCATCTCTCTAAGTAACAAATGGATCTAAGGGCTGTAGAGAAGAGTTGTTGGCAGGAAATGGTCCCCAGGGCTATGATATTTTCAGACTGTGTGCCTTTCCCTATAATGCATAGATCATGGATAACAGCTCTGCTCACATATCTTGTTTTACCTGAAGACTAAATTTTGCAGGCTCTGGTTTGTCTGACAATCACCATTTCTGGGAGTAAGAGAATAAATTTGGATAGTTGAGGCAAGAAGCAGCTAAATTTTCTTTTGAGCTGCATGGAGGAGTAAAGAGGTGTAAAGAAGTATTAAGACAAACAAGCATGGAGGAGAGCGTCATGATAGAGGAGACAGCCCAAGCAACTCATAGAGTTGCTTTGGCAGGCCCCTCTTTCAATTTTCAGGACTTTGGCTTTCCGTGGAAACGTCTGTTGTACACAAACAAGTGAAAATGGACCTGCAGGTCTGAAACATTTCTGTGTCTGAAACTCACTGTAAACATGCACCTTATACCGCAGAGCACATAGCAAGATTCCTACAAACTCTAGCTGATTGGTTTTTGATCCCAAATCAATTTCCACCAGAACACCGAATTCACTGATGGGCTAATCAATCTGCAGGAAGAAGGAACCTTCAGCTGCTGTTGCAGCCACCAAAAAACAAACAAACAAAAAGCGGAGTTTAATTTTAGCTGGTTTGTCCCAGAGTGAACCGGTTGTTCTGTCTTGTTTCTCTCTTTGAAACATGGAGGCAGCGGCTTCACTTGGTGCCGCAGACACTGTTTACAAAATAAAAAGTCTCCATTTCCGGTCCTCTCCGTTAGCCAAGGTAAACTGTCTTCCGTGATTCACCCGTGAGTGCATGGGGACCCTGCGTCCCTCCCCAGATAGAGAAAACAAAAACAAATAAGCAAACCCTTACCAGCTGAGAAGACAGGAACAACAGGCAAAACTTCAAAATCCTTTTTTTTCCACTCCTAAAACCTATCAGCATTCAAAAAACCATGTGAAGTCATAATTCCTGGCGAGATTTACACTGAGAGTTAAATAGACACTTAACAGTAGAAAGGATGTCAAAGGACACTCAAACCTTTTGATCCCAATCTTTGAGTCAAACGACCGTGTTTGCACCTGTTGTGTTTCTTCCCGAGTACATGGGACATCTTATTGTTACTTAATTGTTCTCAGTCTTCTGTCTGCTATTGTGAAGTCTTCCGTTGCTATGGCATGGTAGAGGATCCTTGATATTTTTGAAAATAATGTGTCAGTATGTCACATATTGTCAGTATGACAATAAGGTGTCAGTATGAACTGCTCTACACGTCTTATCAAGTTGAAGCCTGGAGTTGTTGTATCGTTTGGGCTATTTTCACAGTCACGGTTTTCTAGGCTCTTCTTGCTATCACTGTTCAACTTCTAAAGTCCAAAATGCTCTTAGCACGAGCTCTAGCTCTACCCCAGCCCAGCCTTCCCAGAGTGGGTTTAACATACTCACCCCCGGCATTCAGGACCTTGGCTAACTCCTCTGAGCCTTTTTGCCTGGCCTGGGATTGGTAACTCCAGATTAAAAAGCAGGCCAAATCTTGCTTTTAATTTCACCATTGCTCTGGAAAATGTAATACGGCAAAGACAACACATGTCATGTTTTAGCAACAGTGTTTTTACCCCAGGGAGGATTAGCGTCCTTACATACTTTAGCAGCTACTTTTCCTCACATTTATTCATTAATTATTTATCTATTTTGGAGCAGCACCCCGACGCCTTCTTGCTGACGTTGGCCAGGGGAAAGATGCCCTCCCTGAAGGCTGGCCAAGCCATCTCTTCCTCTCATTAGCGGTGTAACCCTGTGTTCCCGCTGGAGCCCAGCACGGAAGTGTCATCTTCCCGCGGGGGCCTCCTGTTGTCCCTCCTGGCTCAGAGAGCTGAGCCTAAATGAAATATAAAATATTAACTGTTAGAGAAAACAAAGGATGCCGCCTCCAGCATGGCTCCTGTGCCTGAGGCTTGGCCATGTCTCACTAGTCCCTAGGCCTCTCCTTCTCACCCGCACCCTGACTCGTCTATGAGATCCACGAGTTGAATTGCAGCTCTCCAAAGCGAATTCCCCCCCGCCGGTAACCCGACTCCTTAGGACCACGCGTTCCCTTCTGCCCGGAGCTCAGAATGACCACCAGGAAGCCAGGAGCAAAACACTTAAATGTTGCATTTATTAAGGAAATGTTAAATAAGAAAAAAAAAAAAGTCAAACCGGTGTCATGAACGTCAAGAGCACTTTTGTGGCGTAAACCGTGCAGTCATGAGCTACAAGTTCTATTCCAAGTCTTTGCCCCGGGGCTAATTAGGGCGTCAGCCTCCCCCCACCCCCGCCCTACCACCCCCTCGTTGGAAATGCAATAAAAGAAACAAATCACCCGTTCAGCATTCGCAGGCTTTCCCCTCCCCCCACCCCTTCTCCCAGGATAACAAAACTCTAACCCCAGGCAGACAGATAGGCCACTAGGGCAGCAAAGGACTTATCAAATATGTGTATTCAAGCAAACAAACACAAAATCCCTTAAAACAGCACAGTTACAATCAATCAAAGGTATTTATAGTCTCTCGCGCCAGGGCTGGGAGGAGCGGGAGATAATGGGCGCGAATCCGGACACTGATTTGTGTGTCCGCCTTAGTTCTGTTGCGTGGCGTGTACACCGGTCACTTTTCGGGCCACCAGGCAGTCGGTGCCGCTGGGTCTCTCCCCTGCCCGCCCGCTCCACCTGCCCCGAGAGCGTGGCCCACCTGCGGGTGGAGAAGGGCCGTCGCCGGGTCGGTCTCCCCGCATCCACGCCAGCGGCAGCTTCCAAAGTTCTGCGCCCTAATTGCCCTTTTCTTGCCACTTGCTGCTGAGTCCAGTCGGGGCCCTCTCCTCCTACTGCCAGGAATGGGGACTTTCAGAGGGCGAGCGAGAAACGGGTCGCTTCATTCCGAAAGGCAAAAGTCGAGAGAAATAATTGACTCCGACAGGTTTGCTTCGCCCGGTCTCGGATGATGAGGGGGCGCGGCCCGGCCGGCTAAGTAGGGAGGCGTTGGGGCGGCTGCCGCGGGGGCGGGAGGGCCGGTCAGTAGGGCCCGACGACCACCGCTTCCACCTCTTTAGACGGTCTCCGGTCTTTCACCAGGAAGTTGATCATGCCCTCGGACTTGATGAGGAGGTTGCAGCCGAGGAAGAAGATGCCGAAGACCACGGTCAGGGAGAGCACGCACATGACCGCGATCTGCACCACGCGCATGATGTACAGGCTGCGCTCGTCCGGGCCGCCCTCGGCGAAGCCGTCGTCGGTCACCACCGACGCCTGAGTGCAGCAGCGCACGGCGCGCTCCAGCGCCTCGCTGCTGTTGGCCAGGAGCAGGCCCGCCACATCGGTCTGGTTGTCCAGCGCCGGGTTCATCGCGGGAGGCGGCGGGCGCCCGGGGAGGCGCGGGTCCGAGGGGTGGGAAGGCGGCCGGCGCGGGAGGAACGGATCCGGAGCTGAGCGCTCACTTGGAGACTTGGCGCGCGCGGGGGCTGCTCGCTCTCTCCTTTCCCAAGTCCCCGGGTCGTGGGACTTCCCCAGGAGCCTTTCCGACGCGCGCCGCAGCCTGGCTGGTCTGCGCCGTCTGCTCCTGCCTGGGCGGTGCTGGTTCCCGGCGCTCGCTCGACTGGGGGCTGTTGGAACTTGGCGGGGCTGGGCCAGCGGGGCCGTGGGAGGCGCGGCGGCGGCGGCGGCGGCGGCGGCCCGGCGGCTGCTCTGAGCGAACAGCGGCCCCTTCCGGCCGCGCCACCGCTCCGCGCCCGCGGCGGTTTGGCGGTGGGGGAAGCAAAGGGGCGAACCTCTCTTCCTTCCTCTTGCCTTTCTTGCTTCGCCTCTTTTTCACCTCCAAAGACTAGGCTGAAGTCTGTACCTTTCTGTACCTTTCTGGCTAGATGGACGATTAAAGAGTTTCGGATGGAGGAGAGGTTGCGATCCGCTGAAAGTTTCCAAAGAACTGGGTCACCCCAGCTCTGCGTGTCTCCTGCCTCCCGCCCCTCTCACCTCTGGGCGGATGAAAGTGGCGATGAATCGCAGGTGCCAGATGGTGCGGGGCGAATGCACGGGCCCGCCACATGTGTCTGATTCCGTCTTGCCTGCGACGGATTTCTGGTGGAGTAGGGATGATCTGGGAGTTTATTTGTTTAAGTATTGATTTTAGAAAGAAAGAAAGCAGGGAAGGAGGGAAAGAAGGAAGTAGAAATGGGGGGGGGGAGGAAGGGAAGATGAAAAGGAGGAAGGAAGCCATTGGAAGACAGAATAAGGCAGGTTTTAGAGTGATTTTTGAGGCGAAGGAAGGGAGGGAGTAGTAAGGGGAAAGATAGGCTCTTCTGTGGCCTTTGTGTGGGAATGGGTGCCAGAGGCAAGATCACCTCTCCCGTAAGGGTGGGAGGAGGGACAGAGTGGGCACTCTTATAATCTTGGTTGCTGATGAGTTTTTGGAGGTGCTTCCAGTGTTTTTCTCGGTTGGCAGTGTATCAGTCGTTTTATTGCTCATCAATATCCATCACCTGGAACACGCCAACTGCTGCAAGCTCTCCCCACTTTCCATAAACTGATGTATCGCATCTTAGTCATTTCGAACAAAGCTACAGATGTTTCAGGGGCCTGACTGACTTCAGCCCATCATGATTTTGCTACAGGCTTCAGGAAAATGTTATAAACTTGTCAGATTGTTTCTTAAGCTCCAGAAGAATTCTTCTGTTGTTTTGTTGTGTTGTGTTGTGTTTTTCTCTTTTCTACTTCCTTTTCCCCCTCACCTTCCTCCTTCCCCTCTCCCTTACTCACTTCCTTTCTTCTTTCAACTGTAAAAGGAACAATTGGAACTGTGGAAAACAGTAACCTGACGCTCAGTCCAAACTTTTGGTAGAATATATTTACATTTCTGTCAAAGCATAATAGCTGTCTTGCCATTTTCACTTCTGTTCTCAATTCCATTCTTTTTGCTTGTTAAACACTCTTATGTTTCTCTCCCCAAACATCATTTATTCCATGTTGAGAGATTTCCTTATTTTTTTTCTTACTACTTCATGACCACCATAACACAGAATGAACTATCCTTCAGTTAAGAGTTTTCAAATTTTGAGTGTTGATTATATATGAGCTTCAATAAGCCTAGATCTTTCTAAATAGCTATTTTTATTTTAGGTATAGTTTCATAGCTGAAAATCCAGGCTTTTGGTCCTTATCTATAATTCACCTGGTTTATGGCTCTAGTTTCTCATGATTTTATTAGCCTTGAAGAATGCTCCACGCCCAACAATTTCTTCTTTGGAAAAATGTATTATTAGGTGATTGGAAGAAACCTATTTAAATCTCACTATAGTCAGTCTATCTTAGTTAAGATGAGTAATACTTAATAAAACATAATGTGTATATGAACAAATTACAGAAGAATTTAAGACATTATAAAGCAATACTAAAATGAATTGTAAAGGCAAGTAGTAGAAATTTAGAAGAGCAAAAGGTAGAGAACAGAGGTCGACTTCCAGGGATGTTAACTTGCACAGGGTTGTATGTTTAGTAGAAGTTGACTGTAAATGGGTAGAGGTAGATAGTTCCTTCTTTATGTGACAAAACCAAATAGAATCATATAGCATATTGGTGAGGTCCAACATGGTAGGACTTGAGTTACAAAAAAATGCCTTAAAATTCGATTAAATCATTGTCAGGATTTGAGTGTGCTTATTGATATTAACAGTATTACCGTTTTAGTTAGAAATCAGTGTAAAAATGATCAAATCTCAGAGTCCAGTGGGGGTTTGATATCATCAAACCTTTAGATTTGGGGATCACATTCTTACAAGAAATAACTTTCTTTTCTTCGGGCATTATCTAGCATTATCTACTAATCAGCTGCAAAATTGTGAGTAAGAGGAAAATAGTTGTTCCCACCAGTTAGTTCATCTTTGGGAATGTGGTTCTGTTTCCTTCATCTCCCTACTACCCTGCACACTCTGATTTTGTTGAATAAAATTAATAAATAATAACAATATAATAAAATTAATAAATAAAATTAATTAAAAAATTAATAAAAATAAAATTATTTGCAGTATTTAGATGAAAATTACCTAAAACCTACTGGAGATTATATATATATATATAAATAAATAAAATTATTAGGGAATCTAAGGGAATCCAGCTAGGCTGCTAGATACAGTTTTTCTGTAGAAACTTATTTATCTTTTCATTTTGTATTTTGAGTGAATATTTTCCCCTCAGCTTTACTCCTGTTATTCACCTGTTTCCTAGGAAAATCTTGCAAATGTGGGGGGAAAAATCTTTCAAAAAGTGTGGATATAGAAAAACTTAATTTCTAGAAAAATAGATGGTGATATGGAATATTCACTTCACTTATGGAAGTGATATGGAATATTGGAAGTGATATGGAATATTCACTTTCTACTACTTGCCTTTACAATTCATTTTAGTATTGCTTTATAATGTCTTAAATTCTTCTGTAATTTGTTCATTTATACATTATGTTTTATTGTTAAGTATTACTCATCTTTACTAAGATAGACTGACTATAGTGAGATTTAAATAGGTTTTTTCCAATCACGTAATAATACATTTTTCCAAAAGTTTTTACAAAAAGTTTTGGTACATAGAAAGACCCACTATTATATTTATTTAACTAGTGCCCTTTTCTACTTCACTGGAAAAAGGTTTGATTTTCAAAAAGTTAAATGCTCAGCATTTCACAATATACATGTTATACAAGGAAAGAAACACGTATTTATTCTCTCCAGAAAACATACCTATGGCATATAGTAAGTTCTACAAAAATATTCTAGGCTTATATTGATGGGCAGCTGTCATCAGTAGTCACTAGATCTATAGACTGAATTGTCTCAATGTAGGACCAGACATTTTCAATGTCAAAAGCCCTTTCCTGGGTGCCTCCCTGGGTGGCTCAGTGGGTTAAAGCCTCTGCCTTCGGCTCAGCTCAGGGTCCTGGGATCGAGCCCCGCATCGGGTTCTCTGCTCAGCAGGGAGCCTGCTTCCTCCTCTCTCTCTGCCTGCCTCTCTGCCTGCTTGTGATCTCTGTCTATCAAATAAATAAATAAAATCTTTAAAAAAAAAGCCTTTTCCTTTTTGTTTTCTATCTGCATGTATTATGAAAATAATAAGTAGACATTTTTCAGAAGAGCATATCAGACATAGAAAGGATATTTGCTATTTGGGGACAAGGTTTTATACAAAATAAATTACATTATATGAGGAGTAAGAGCAGGCACTCATGTTCATTCATAACAGTAGACTCGGCACCTCGAACACAAGAAGCAAGCCAGATATAAGCAAAATATGTCCTCAAACCACAAGAATAGATATCATGAGAGCCAAATACCTAGAGTCATATATTTTTACCCTTAGAATGACCTTCCAAATTCTCTCTCAAACCTGTGCACTTTGCTTTTCACACAGTTTTAACCCACCCTTCCTTCCTTCCTTTCTTTTGTTCTTAAAGGATTTTATTTATTTCTTTGACACACAGAGAGAGAGAGAGAGAGAGAGAGAGAAAGAGAAGAGAGAGAGAGAGAGCACAAGCAGGGGGAATGAGGAGGGAGAAGCTGGTTCCCAGCTGAGTGGTGGGGGACGGGGGTTGCAACACAAGGCTCCATGCAGGACTTGATCCCAGGATCCCGGGATCATGACCTGAGCCAGAGGCAGATGCTTAACTGATTAAGCCACCCAAGTGCCCCTTAACTCTTTCTTTTTCTGTTTTTCTTAATAACAGGATGTCAGTATCAGCACGTGGATAGAGAAGAGAAAATGACTAGAGGTAGGTACTCTGACGACCACAAGGAGTAACACCAGAAAGAAAAACAAAATAAAACATTGAGCAATACCAACAAATTTTCTAAGAGTTTACAGTATTAGTTTGGGGACATTTAATATAGAGACAAACATTCTCAGATGGCTAGGAGTCTCACTAAATGTCTAAAGGCAAGGACTTTGAATCTTGCCATCTTCACTAACTAGCTTTGTGATCTTGGAGAAATGTCTTTACCTCTGTGTACCTCATTTACTTTTCTGTGAAATGGAGATGATACTTTTCAGGATTCTGAAAGAATTGTTTCTCATCTGTGGAAATAACTGAGGATAGCGTCCAGCTCAGTGCAAGATCTCAAAGATATGTTGTAATAGCTTCTGAGGAGGCATCAATGTGTATAAGTCACTATAAGAAAAACTTCAAAGTTTGTTTAATATTTCCCTTTTGAAGGCTGGAAATGAGTGATAGATTTTAGAAAGATTTCCATATGAAGTGATTAGCCTTGTTAAGTAAAGAAATTGTAAGGATGTGGAGGAATTAGAACTCTTGTGAATTGCTGGTGGGAATGTAAATTGTGCAACCTCCATGGAAAACAGTATGGCATTTTCTCAAAAACTTAAACACAGAATTGCCATGTGATTCAGCAATTTCATTTCTAGGTATATGCCCCCAAAACTGAAGGCAGGGTCTTGAACAAGTATTTGTATACGAATGTTCATAGCAGCATTATTCTCAGTAGTCAAAAGGTGGAAACAACCCAGATGTCCATCAATGGATGAAGGGATTAAAAAAAAAAAAGTGGTATATGTACATGCAAAAAAACAATGAAATTCTGGTACGAACTACAACACAGATGAACTTTGAAGAAATTATGCCAGATGAAATAAGACAGACACAAAAGACAAATATTGTATGATTCCATTTATATTAGATACCTAGAATAGTCAACTTTATAGAGACAGAAAGTAGAACAGTGGCTACCAGCAACTGAGGGAGGAAGGAATGGGGAGTTATTGTTTAAGGAGTACAAAATTTCAGTTGGGGAAGAAGTTCTGGAGATGGATGGTGGTGTTGGTTGTACAACAGTGTGGATAGACTTACTAAGGCTGAGATGTACACTTGAAAATTGTTAAAATGATTAATTTTATGTGATGTATATTTTACTACAATAAAAATTCTAAACAGTTTAAATTATATCTCATAGAAATATTACATAAATTTCTAAAATTCTGAAAAGTTAGAATATAACCCCTAAAAGTCATTCATCTCCCCATAGCTCAAAGATAGTGACCCTTAGTAATATAGAACATGTTCTTCCTGTCTTTTTACTATGCTTATTTAAACTTAGTCTTGACCATGCACAAATTATAATTTATACCTTACTCTTTCCCCTTAACTCTGTATTTTCCCATGACATTAAAAACTTGTCTTCTGCACATTTATTTTAAAGATTTTATTTATTTATTTGACAGACAGAGATCACAAGTAGGCAGAGAGGCAGGCAGAGAGAGAGGAGGAAGCAGGCTCCCTGTTGAGCAGAGAGCCCGATGCGGGACTCGATCCCAGGACCCTAGGATCATGACCTGAGCCAAAAGCAGAGGCTTTAACCCTCTGAGCCACCCAGGTTCCTGTCTGCACATTTTTAATGAGTGTATGTATAGCACCTCATACCGTTGTTCATTAAGCCACTACCATGTAACTGGGCAGTTATATTACTCTCAACTAGTTATTGAATCATTACATATGAAGAACATTTTTGTTCACAAATGTCTTCTCTATTTAGATAACAAGAATTGGAAATTTACAAAATTGCAATTTTACTGAACATGATATTATTTTTTAAAAAACAACACACAGCCAAATTGTTTGTAAAAAGGGTTGTACCAATCTTCACTCCCATTTGAAAAGCATATGAATACCAATGTATCATGTCTTCTAGAGTAGGCCTCCTCAACTTTAGCCACATTTTAGAATTACCTAGAGAATTTAAAAAAATTTTTAATATCCAAATAGAATCCATAAGGGTTAAATCATAATCTCTTAGGTTAGGACCCAAGTATCTGTATTTCTTAAATTTTCCCAGATGATTCAGTAGTCCAGCCATGGTTGAAAACCACTGCTTAGAGTAATATTTTCAAGTTTGCCTTAAGATCACGTCGGGTGAGGGTGGGAAATTTCTGACTCCCAGGTCCTGCTGCAAGCCAGCTGAATCAGAATTTCTGTAGCTTGGGGTGCCTGGGTGGCTCAGTGGGTTAAGCCTCTGCCTTCGGCTCAGGTCATGATCTCAGGGTCCTGCGATCGAGTCCCGCATCGGGCTCTCTGTTCAGCAGGGAGCCTGCTCCCCCTTCTCTCTCTGCCTGCCCCTCTGCCTACTTGTGATCTCCTTGTGATCTCTCTCTCTCTATCCAATAAATAAGTAAAGAAAATCTTTAAAAAAAAAATTTCTGTAACTTGTTTCCTGGGTCCAACCACTGGGACTCTGCTCTGGTGGGTCTTGATGGGTTCTTTGAATTTATATTTTTAGCAAGTACCCCAGGAAATGCTTTTCTTGAGCAGCATGATTTTAAAAATAATCATTGCAAGTTTAATAAGGAAGAAAATGGTACTTTGAAATTGTATGGTCTCATTGTGGGGGATAATATTTTCACATACGTGTTGTAAAACTGGGTATCTTACTCCCTACTCTTTAGGTTCAGACTCAGGTCCTTTGTGTATTTCTCATTTGACATTTTATCATTTGTACTGATTTATTGACTTAGAGTAAGCCTTCTTTATCAAATACATGAACCCTATATATGAAATATTTGTAAATATCTTTCCAGTTGATTTGCCTTTTAAGTTGGGCTATATTCTTCTTGGGTATATGGAATTTTCAGGCATCAACATTTTTACCTGTGATTTCTTTCGTTGCTTTATTTAATTTTTTATTTTTTATTTTTATTTTTTTTAAAGATTTTATTTATTGATTTGACAGAGATCACAAGTAGGCAGAGAGGGAGGCAGAGAGAGAGGAAGAAGCAGACTCCCCGCCAAGCAGAGAGCCCGATGCGGGGCTCGATCCCAGGACCCTGGGACCACGACTGGAGCCCAAGGCAGAGGCTTTAACCCACTGAGCCACCCAGGCGCCCCACTTTATTTAATTTTTTAAAAGGGGAAAGCTCATACTTATTATATCAGAGAAAGTTCTTTACCATAACCCCCTTCTTAGGGACAGGTCTCTAAAACTGCTGCTTTTGGCAGGTGGTTCATTGGGGAATGCACATTCCAACCTTGTTCTGCTTTAATCTTGTAGAAGGCTCCTATAACATTTGCTAAGGGATCACACTGGGACGTGAAATCATTATAAACTCTTGTATAAGTTTTTCATCTTATAAACAGTCTAGAGTTGCCATCATAAAATTAACAGTTCTCCTAATAAAATACAACATTTACATTTTATATCCAATATCAGCCAGGATTGCTCTCTCCTCCTCACTATGTGCCAGCTACAGGAAAGCTATTCCGAGTCTCAGATTATATAGATTATACACCCGTGTACCAGAAGACATTTAGAAAAACTCACCCCTGGAAACCTTTCACATCCATTTTGTAAATTGCCTGGTTGATCTCACAAAAGAATGGGTGAGCAGCGGATGGTGGAGGCTGGTGGTCCATTCACGCTGGTGAACACATCTAAATTCTCATTTTCCTGGTCAGCCATAAAACCTCAGCATAGAGAAGGAAGTAAAATGAGATAAAATAAACTCATACAAAATACAAAGTTAAGCCAACCCTATTAACACATAAAACCCACCTTGACTAAGTGAAATAAGCCAGTCACGGGAGGACAAACACTGTATGTATACGAGGTATCTAGAAGAGTCGAACTTACAGAAGCTGTAAATACCATTGTAGTTGCCCAGGGTCAAGGCATGGGGAAACCGAGTTGTTCAATGGGTATAAAGTTTCAGTTAGGCTAGATGAGTAAGTCTGAGATATCCACCGTACAACACAGTGCCTACAGTTAGTGATATGGTAATGTGCAACTTCAGAATTTGCTAAGTGGGTGGTTTTCATGTTAAGTGTTCTTACTACAAACCGAAAACCAAAAAAACAAAACGAAGAGATACAAGAAAACCCTGGGAGGTGTCTTTTACTGTGATTGTGGTGATGGTATCATGGGTGTTTTTTATATGCCCAAACGCATCAAACTGTATACACTAAATATGCCAGTTCTTTATGATAGCAACTATACCTCAACAAAGTTGTTTTTTTTTTTTAAAGAATGAATTAGTTGTTTGAAAGATAGAAAGAAGGGTGTCTTCTAGAATTCACTGCAGAAGGAAAAAGACCCTGAAATTTTTGCATTTTGGCCTCTGACCCTATTACCAAAAAATTATCTGGGATATCGCTCCCATTAACAAAGCTAGTGTGTTCAGGAAGCTGTGGACTAAGGGAACATTTTTTTTCTTTGCTTCTAAACTTAGAAAGTTTACCCTCATTCAAAATTTTATTTCTATGTTATTCTTTTTTATTTTTAAAGCATTTAAAAATATTTGCATTGTTTTACATTTAACACAATGGTCTATCAGGAAAGTATTTTGGTATAAGATAAGTTTGCCCCCACCTTAAAGAGTTCATTAATAGGTAAATAATAATACTGACAAATTTTTAAAGTTTAAGAACCTAAATAAAGGATCTTAGGTATCGATTTCTTTACAATGGAAAATATGTAAACTGTCATTTTTAATGAAATAGTCAGGCCTTAGACTTCTAAGTATAAAGTATAAAGACTGCATCTGTCAAATTTATCCTTTGATTTTTGCATTGATTTTGTTAAAGGTAGTTCAGAAGAAAAGCAGCCAGCAATAAACAATAAAAATTAAACCAAGGGCCTGCCTCTTCCTCTTTTCTTTAAATACACTCCCTGGATTCCTGACCTGATGCCATCTGGTGACTGTCCACTTCTTTCTGTGGGAGGAGAGGGAAGATTGTCCTTGTGTTACACAGCTGACCTCTCTGAGTCAGAGCTCTCTTTCAACGCACAGGCACACAGAAGAATACAGAGAGTAGAGCCACTATGTTCTCCTCTGTTAATACCCTTTCACTGCTGTTGAAATAAAGGTCCAGGAAGAGCATGTAATAACTCAACCCCAAGTTTGATGAAAAAGCCCTGATCACTGAACGTGCTGAGAAGTTTCCAGCATGATACATCATAGACCTAGACCATCCTATTTTTAGATGTGCAGCATAGACGATTTTTGCCTCCATGAAGTTTTGGTCATTATGTCATCCTGATTCTCTGCCCACCCTTTAAAGTCTGCATGATTTAGATCATAAAGTGAAAAAGGTGCCGAGCTGCATCAAGCTTTTAGTACCACCGGGGCATCCCTTCCCACATTAAAGAAACAGAACTTGCACCAGCCTCAAAATGGGGAGAAGCAGGTGGCCGCAAGGGCACATGAGAGATGCAGTTTCTCCAATTTCTCAGCTTCAGCTCGGTGAATCTGAGGCAGGAGTATATCTTCTGTTTCCATAGGACAAGTGTGCTGATGCCCTCAAATATTTATATATAAAAATATGAAGGAGAAATCATCCTGGAAGTGAAGGAGGAAAAGCAGTCTTGCCCATAGCATGCTGAATTTAGAGTTGTCTGTTTGAACTCATGAAGGTATGTGTCTTTGGCAAATTCATAGCACTATATAGGGAAACAATTAAGGTCACCTGTTTTCAGATAAGAAGCAGAAATGGTAGCGTTTTTGTATTTATACACTGATAATAGTGGCAACAAATAGTCCAACATTTACTATGTGCATATCTGTGATTCTGCAGTTGATAAATCTGTCTTTAAAGAGATAGATTGAAAGATAGATAGATATCTAAAGATAGATAGAGAGATATCTTTAAAGAGATAAATCTGTCTTTAAAGAGTTTTCAAAAGTCAATGTGATTATATAATTGGGCACATCATCTACTAACATTACTGCTCAATTTCATTATCCATCAACCATTTCTCCTTGCCCTCCAAGATTTTTAGGACAAGTAATTAGCAAATTTTTTCAGGAAACGTTTATGGATCAATTTAGTGTACATAACACATTTACTGGTATAGAGCTTCTGTTAACTGAATGTTTGTGTCCCCCCAAAATCCATGTGCGAAATCCTAACCCCTCAAGTGATGATATTAGGAGGTGGGACCATCAGTGATTAAGTCATGAGAAGTCCATTCTCATGAATAAAATTAATACCCTTATAAAAGAGATCCCAAAGAGCTCTCCTGCCCCTTCCATTCTGTGAGATTATATCAAGAATACGGCCATCTACGAACCGGGGACAGACCGTCACCAGGCACGAAATGTATTGGCAACTTGGTCTTGGACTTCCCAGCCTTCGGAACCATGAGAAATAAATGTTGTCTAAGCCACACAGTCTATGGTATTTTTGTTACAGCAACCTGAAAGGAGTAAGACAAGAACCAAGAGAGGCATTCTCTGTTCTCCAGTTATTGGGAAGGCAGACTGACAAGGAGATGACCGTTGAAGACCGTGATGAATTCCACGGGAGATACAGGAAGAACAACTAATCCAGACTGGGGCATTGGGAGAGTGGTGGTGAGGACCTGATACTGAACTGAGTCTGAAGGGTCCATAGAAGGGGACTGAGCCAGGTGAAGTACACCGAATGGAGCAAGGTGTGAGGGAAGATGTATTTTACTTTCTTCATCTGCAAGTAGTTCTGTATTTTTGGAGTACTGATTACCACAAGATAGAGAATGATGAAGGAGTTTGTAGAGGCCAGACCATGAAAGGTTGTTCTTACTGTCTTATGGAATTTGGATTTCCACTTGAAAGCTGTGAGGAGAAATGGAAGAGTTTGAAGCAACAAAAAGCCAGATTTGTATTTCAGAAAGAATCTCTGCATAAAGATAATTAAATTGAAGAGTATAAAGAGTATAAAGTCCTGAGCCTTAGCTATGAAATAAAGCTCATCAAAGATGCCTGGTGGCCCAATGACTCAGGGTGCTCCTCATTTCCAGAACTTCATTTTGTAATTCACTGGAGACAGTATCCAGAATGTAAACATCCACATTCTGGTTCCTGTTTCTTCAGTTGTGCTGGACACGTTTGTGAAAGAGGACGTTGTCCCCACAGTGAACCTGACTGAAATGACCAGAGAAGGCATTTCTGCCTCGTGCACTTCAGTGCTTCCTCCGGGATGACCACGCCTCCTCTTGCTGTGTGTCTCTGCATTCACCATGTCACATTCCAGCATAACTGAGTGGTGACTCTGAGTCCTTCTTGCTAGGGTGGTCTTTTAGGCACTCCTTGTCTCGCAGCAAATACTCTACTTCAAGTGGAGTTTTTGTGATGTTTTGTAATTTTTTTTTTTTTAAGGCTGTTGGGTCACCTACTTTGATTTTGATAGTCACCAACCAGCTCCACGTCCTACTCACTAATGATGTCTGTAATGATGTGCCTAATGACGCAATCAACATAAGAATTCAGATATCTTTGGGGCACCTGGGTGGCTCAGTAGGTTAAGTATCCGACCCTTGATTTCAGCTTGGGTCATGATCTGGGTGGTGAAATCGATCCCCATGTCAGGCTCCCCCCTCAGGGGAGAGTCTGCTTCTCTTTCTCTCTCTCTCCCTCTGCCCCTCCCCCTGCTCATGCTCTCTGTCTCTAAAATAAATAAATGAATCTTTTAAAAAAAATGCAGATATCTTTTCCAGATAGGGACTTTATTTCCTTTGGATTTATATATATCCTGAAGTAAGATTGCTAGATCATATGGTAGTTCCATTTTTAATTTTTTGAGGAACCTCCACACTGTTTTCCATAATGGCTATACCAATTTATATTCCTACCAACAGTGTACAAGGGTTCCTTGTCGCCATATCCTTTCAACACATTTTTTCTTTGGACTTTTTAAAAAGACTTATTTCTTTATTTTTAGAGAGAGAGAGTGTGTGTGTGCAGGCACAGCAGGAGGGGCAAAGGAAGAGAAAGAGAGAGAGAATCTTAAACAAGGCTCGGTCTCATGGACCCTGAGATCGTGACCTGAGCCAAAACCAAGAGTCAGATGCTCAAAAGACTGTGTGACCCAGGTGCCCCTGACTTGGATAATAACCATTCTAACAGGTATGAGATGATATCTCATTGTGGTTGTGATTTGCATTTCCCTGGTGATTAGTGATGTTGAGTACATTTTCACATGCTTGTCTGCCATTTGTATGTCTTCTTTGAAAATTGTCCATTCAGGTCCTTTGCCCATTTCTTAATGGGTTATTTATTTGCTATTGAGTTATATGAGTTCCTTGTATATTTTAGATATTAAACCTTAATCACATAAGTTGTTTACAAATATCTCTCCCATTCCAAAGTTGTCTTTTCATTTATTATTTCCTTTGTTGTGCAGAAGCTTTTTAATCTGTTGTGGTCCCACTTGTTTTTGGCTTTGTTGCCTTTGCTTTTGGTATCAAATGCAAAAAAATCATTGCTCCAACCAATGTCAGGGAGCTTCCTGCCTCTGTTTTCTTCTGAAAGTTTAACCATTTCAGGCCTTACATTTAAGTCCTTAATCTATTTTGAGATGATTTTTGTGTATGGTGTAAGAGAGAGGCCAATTTTCATTCAAAATAGAACACATGACCTAGAAAATACTCTGGCATGCTTAAGAGCTTGAGAAGGCAGAAGAACTATTACAAATCAATAGGAAGAAGGATGAGTTATAGACTAAATGGTGCTGGGAAAATAGTTTGGATTAAATGAAATCCATTAAGATTCCTATTCTATGTCATATATCAAAATAAATTCCATTCCATAAATAAGTCAATATCTTGACTAAAATATAAATTGATTTCCCGTAATAAAAGTAACAAAAACTGAATAAATAGCATTTGACTACAGTAACACTAAAAGAGTTTTTTTTACTGCAATGCAATGTAATTATTATAGAAGTTAATTTAAAAGAATAATTTTATAAGCAGTGGGGAAAACAGAATAATTTCCCTCAAAATATATTTGTGTCCTGATCCTTGGAACCTGTGGCTATATTACCTTTCATGGCAAAGGGGCAGGTTACAGGTAAAACTAAATTTGCTAACCAGTTGAATTTAGGAGGGGAGGATTATCTGGGTAGGAAATGTAATTACAACTGCTGTAAGTGGGGAAGAGGGAGGCAGAAGAGGTCAGAGTGATACAATCAGAGAAGAACCCTAATCATTGTTGCTGGCTTTGAGGACAGGGTAAGAGAGCCATGTGCCAAGGAATGTGCATGGCCTCTAGAAGCTAAAAAGGCAAGAAAATGCATTCTTCCTTGGAGCTTCTAGAAAAGAAAACAATCTTGCCAATACTGTGATTTTAGCCCACTGAGGCCTATTTTGTAGTTCAAAACTGTAAGTTAATAAATCTGTGTTGTTTTAAGCTGCTAATTGTGTTATAAGTTATTATAACATCCATAGAAAACTATGATCTAGAGATAGTTTTCAAAATTATAAGAGAATATCACATACACATCTATGCAGATACATTTTTTTTTAAGATTTTATTTATTTATTTGACAGAAATCACAAGTAGGCAGAGAGGCAGGCAGAGAGAGAGAGAGGAGGAAGCAGGCTCCCTGCCGAGCAGAGAGCACGATGCGGGGCTCAATCCCAGGACCCTGAGATCATGACCCGAGCCGAAGGCAGAGGCTTTAACCCACTGAGCCATCCAGGCGCCCCAATATGCAGATACATTTTAAAGGGTAGCTCATTTGTTAGGGAAATGTAAATTATCAAAATTCACTTAAGAATAAAAAAACCCAGCAGGTTAGAAATCAGGTACTATATTAGAAAAATAATTTAAAATTTTACTCAAGAAAGATATTGGTCCCCTATCATGTTACTTATGAGCTAAGTCAGACTTTGATGTAGCAAGTGATCTCATGTTCTATAAGTTGTGCGAGATCATAGATAAAGGTGGACCTCCTCCTTAAACATTTTGTATTTTGAAAATATGTTCTCACCCTGACACTCCAAACTTAGAAGGACAATACCAACAATAAACCACAGACTGATCTCACTTATGAAAAAATGCAAAATTACAAAGAAAATATCTGTTAACTCAATCCACTAGTATCTTAATACTATACAGTACTCATGAAAGAAAAAGCCAGACAGGCATTTTAGAAAATTCAGAAACAGATCCAAATCATACTATGCTTATTTCTATATTAATAGAAAATTTCAATTCCAAATATGAATTTTGTAATATATGGAGCTAGGAAAATGGGTTCTTTGGAGAAAAATAAAATTCTAATTCCAGTTTAAAAATTAATTGTAAAAAGTAGCTAAAATGGTAAACCACACATAAAGGAGTAAACATAAGTAAAATTTTAAGAGTTCAAAGAATTCTGGGAGGGTGATGCTGGTGGTGAAATAGTTTATGTATCTTATCAAATTCCCCCATTAAAACAGAGAGCAATTAAAATATGAACATCTAACCCAAAGGCAGCATCTACAACAAAAAAAAGGTGACAAAATATCCCCATTAACCCTAAATTCTAGGACAAACCACGGACAGCTATAAGACCAAGGTAGCATTAGCATCTGTGCAGGAAGTAGCAGAGGAAAGCAACAGGGTATCTGAAGGTCATGAGAATACCAAATCACCTAACAGGTACTCTTCCACAAGTTCAGTGTAGCAATTGGAGAAGATAAGCTAAGACTTTACGAATTGGTTTGCACAATCCAGTAATGGGTGAGTACAAGTGGTCCACAGAAAAAACTAAAGGAGCTGGCAGGAGAGCCTGAGACCATGGGCTTTTAGATGCATCAACCAAATCTCTCTTCCCAAGAGGGCATAGAAAATGAATTGAGCAGAACAACAAAGAAACAAAGGAAACAATGTTTGTGCCAAAGTGGAGGAAGTAGCAGAGCTAGAATACTCAAAAATTAAGCTGCAACCATATTGCCCCAATTGATATTTATAGAATACTACCCATAATAAGTATAGAATACACTTTTTTAGTGCATCTGATACATTCATTAAGATAGACCATATGCTGGGCTCTGAAACTGGGTTCATTAAATATAAAACTATTCAAATATTGCAGAACATATTTTCTGGTCATAAGATAATTTAGTATTCAGTTATAATGAAATATCTAGAGAAACCCCAAATATTTGGAAATTGAACAAGCAGCTTTTAAATAATCACTTGTAAATGGAAAAACACTAAGAAAATGAAATTTTCAAACTAAATGATAATGAGAAAACAATGTATCAAAATATGTGGGATATAGCAAAAGTACTGTCGAGGGGGACACTTTAATGCTATTAAAATGCTATTAGAAAAGATGGGCCCAAAACAAATGACCTCCAGTTCTATCAGAAGAAGTTAGAAGAATAAGAGCAAAATAAGCCCCAAATAAGTAGAAGTCAGGAGAGAATAAAGCTAAGAGCAGAAATCAATGAAATAGAAAGCAGAAGGAAAATTTAACACAGAAATCTGGTTCTTTGAAGATATCAACAAAATTGACAAATCCCAAGCAAAAATAATCACTGTTTTGGTAAGAGATGGGGGAGAAATTCATCAATGTTAGAAATGAAAAAATCTGGGGCGCCTGGGTGGCTCAGTTCATTAAACAGCTGCCTTCAGCTCAGTTCATGATCCCAGGGTGCTGGGATGGAGCCCCACATCGGGCTCCCTGCTCAGCGGGGAGTATACTTCTCTCTCTCTCCCTCTGCCTGCCGCTCCCCCTGCTTGTGCTCTCTCTCTGTCAAATAAATAAATAAAATCTTAAAAAAAATGAAAAAATCCTACAAATATTAAAAGAAAAACAATAAAATATTGTTAACAGGTTTTAGTCACAAACATTTTTTAAAGATTTTATTTGTTTGTTTGTTTGTTTTATAGATAGTGCATGCAAGTGAGAGAGCACAAGCAGGAGGAACAGCAGAAGGAGAGGGAGAAGCAGGCTGCCTACTGAGCCGGGAGCCTGACACGGGGCTCAACCTCAGGACCCTGAGATCATGACCTGAGCCGGAGGCAGACGCTTAACTGACTGAGCCACCCAGGTGCCCCTTATTCCAAAATTTTTACAACTTCAATGAAATGTACAAAATCTTTGACAAATATAACTTGTCAAAAATTGACACAATATGAAATAGGAAATCTTCCTAGGTCTGTATCTACCAAAAGTGAATTTATTATTGTTATTTTTTGAGACAGAGAGAGTGCGTTGGGAGGGGAGGGGAAGAGGAAGAGGGACAAAGAGAATCTTGAGCAGCTCCATGCCCAATGCAGAGCCCCACTCTGGGCCCCATCTCACTACCCCGAGATCATGACCTGAGCCGAAATCAAGAGTTGAACCCACTGAGCCACCCTGGCACCCCTAGAAGTCCATTTTTTAAATCAAAAGAACTTCTCACCCAGAAAATGTCAGATGATTTCACTGGTGAATTCTATCACAATTTAAAGAGTAACTAAAGCCGATCTTATACAAAATCTTTCAGCAAATAGAAGGAAATAAAGAGGGAACATTTCCCAACTCATTTTATAAGGCCAACATAATCCAATGCTGAAACCTGACAAGACATTACAAAAATTAAACGATTATAGACTAATATTCCTTATAAACATAGATGAAAAAATCATTAATAAAATATTAGTAAATCCAAGTCAAGAATATACACAATGGAAAATATATTGGGTCAAGTAGAGTTATTATCCCAGGAATGAAAGCTTGGTTTTAAAATTTTAAAATGTCATTCTAGTTTACCAGGATAATAGAATAAAAGAGGCCAACATATTATTTCAAGAGTTGCATTAAAAGTACTTAATATAATATGTGTGCAATTGCCAGTTTCTAATAAAAACTCTCAGAAATTAGACATAAAAGGGTACTTTCTCAAATTGATACACGACATTTACAAAAAACTTATAGTCAACACTCTTGTGAACTGGAAACAAGACCAGCATGTCTTGACTCTCATGACTTCTAGTCAATATTGTACTGCAATATTGTAATAGCAATTTTAGCTATTGTAGTAAAGCAAGAAAAATAATAAAAGTTATAAAGTTCACAAATAAAGAAATAAAACTATTTCTTTTAGCAGTTGAATTGTTTAGTTTTATAAGAGCAGAGAATTTTTTAAGAAAGTACTAGAAACAATGAGTGAATTTTATAAGGTCAGAAGATCAAGGGTTAATATACAAAAAACAAACTTTTGTGTACTAGCAACAAACAATATTAGGCATAATTTTAACAAAGATGAACAAGATCTCTTCACTTAAAAGCACTGAACATCATTGAGAGAATTTTAAAAGGCCTAATAAATGAACAGATATGCCACATTCATGCATTTGAATTCTCAGTATTATTAAAATGGCATTTTCTCTAAATTTATAAACATATATTCAATACAATTCCGACAAGAATTTCCCAGACACTTGTAAAATACAAATTGATGATTCTAAACAACCGAGAATACTCAAAACAATTTAAAAAGAGAACAAATTTAGTGGACATACACGATCTTATGTATGGTATTGGCAAAAGGGTAGACATAACAACAGAACAAAATAGAGAGTCTAGAAATAGATCCATATGAATTGATTTTCAACAAATGCTCCAGATGAACATGGTAGAAAAAGAAAAGTTTTCAAGAAGTTGTTGCTGGGCAGCTGGATAAATTTTATCCAGTTTATAAATTGTATGAGGAAAGGCAAATATTGAACCTTACTTTATAATATACAAAAAAACTAACAAGAAATAGTCTATTGATCTAAATGTAAAAAATAAAATCACAACATTTACAAAAGAAAATATAGGAGAGAAATCTTTGTGACCTTGATGTAAGCAAAGAATTCTTTGGAAACACACTAAAAACATAAGCTACAAATGAGAGAAAAATGTTACATTGGACTTTATCCAAATTTAAAATTTTTACTCTCTGAAAAACACCTTGAACAAAATAAAAATGTAACATAATGGGAGAAAATACACATATCTAAAATATATAAATACTCTTACAAGTTGATTATAAGAAGTCCAGAAGAAAGCTAATAAAAATGGAGAAAATTTTTAATAGACACTCCTCAAGAAAAATAGACAAATGACCAACAAATTCAATGAAAGAAGATTCTTACGATCTCAGTTGGGACGATTCAAATTAAAATCACAATAAGATATCACTAGACAGCCTAATCAGTCATGTCACAAAATAGATACAATTTTACTTCTTTTCCTGATTATTTGGCTTTCATTTTCTTTCTTTTCCTTCATTGGAATGGCTAAAATTTAAAAGATGGAAAATAGTGTTGGTGAAGATGAGGACAACTAGAACTCTGAACATGCACCACCGGTAGGACTGAACCATGTTGCAACTACTTTAGAAATAGTTTGGCACTTTGTGGAAACGTTGGACACTCTCCTACGATAGGACTAATCTCTTCTGATCCTTGGCATTTACCCAAGCCAATGAAACGCTTATTCACAAAAAGAGACTAATCCAAGAATACTAAGTTGCTTAAGTCATTGTAGCCCAAACCTAAAAACAATTCTAATTTCCACCAAGATATGAATGCATAAATAATTTTTTCTAATGCCTACAACAGAACACTTTTCAGAAAACAAAACAAAAAACACCATGAAACCTATTGTTGCAAACAACAAATTGGGCAAATCTCAAAACGCTAAGTGAAAAAAAAACCCAATGCACAAAGAGTACATAATGATTAATTTTATTTATACACAATTCTAGAGAATGAATCATACCAAAAAACCAAACCAAAACAACAACAACAACAAAAAATGGAACAATGATTTCCTGAGGCCAGGAGGGACTGATGGAATGCAAAGGGGACATTCAGAATCTTTCGTTTTTGTCAGCAATGGTGTGTTTCTGTGTATATACATTTGTCAAAACTCACCAAAGGCTGATTTGAGAGGAGCAATGAACTTCCACTGGGAGAAAAGTTAGTGTCAAGTTAACATTGGAAGGAGGGAGCCAGGAAAATAAATACCTTGACCTCACTTTTCTTCCTCTCTTGGTCTTTTGCCAGATAAAGCTCCCATTGACTCAACTGACGGGAAACCAGAGGTTATGGCAGCCCTGTTTTTGTTGTCCATATAAATCAGTCTGCAGCAGAAGAACGCAAAGTGGAGAAGGGCTTGGAGTGGAACCTTATGGGGCAAATGGAAGATGCCCTGCACTGATCAACCACCAATGTTCAGACAATATTTTAGAGTTTGACTGACCTCAAGCTTCATTAACAGCCTCTATTGCAAGACATAGCACCATCCTATTTTCTTTAGCTCACCAAGCTCACATAAACCATGGTTTCTCCTAGGAGAATGCTTCTCTGAGCCTTTTTGACAGACCCCTTAGTGGTAGAGGGGAATCAATATTTAACCATCAGGAAATCTGGGAGCATAGCTTAAAATTTACACTGCATATGAAATTTCTTTCAGGTTTCTTTTGGTTTGTTTCAGCTAAATAATTGATATGAGTTTTGAACTATACTGCATAAAACATTTGTTTGTTCTTAAACTGAAATTAATTGCAAGAAGGAAAAACAAACTTAAAAAAAAGATCTTAGCTTGTTAGAGTTTTTTCAGATCTGTCAATTTCCAGTAATTAAGTAAAAATAAGATCATGGTTTGTTTTTTTTTTCCTGGAATCTATATGATATTAAAAGCCATAAATCTTCAATCTTCACATTTCTCTCATCCCCTGCTACGTCTTCTACTGCTTTGCAGTCGAACGCTGTTCAGTGAGATGCTGGTATTCCCTAAGATGGTATCACTCGTCAAATAAGACATGATAGGTACTCCATTTCCCTTTTAGAGATTTATAATCCACATTCAAATATTAGAAGCATTGAATTCTGCATTGAAAACAAGTCTGTTGATTTTTTTTTAAAGATTTTTTTATTTATTTGACAGACAGAGATCACAAGTAGGCAGAGAGAGAGAGAGAGAGATGAGGAAGCAGGCTCCCCGCTGAGCAGAGAGCCCGATTGGGGGCTCAATCCCAGGACCCTGGGATCATGACCTGAGCCAAAGACAGAGTCTTTAACCCACTGAGCCACCCAGGTGCTCCCAGCCTGTTGGTTTTTTTAAATAGTCAAATATTTCTCAAACGTACTTGACCATGGAATTCTTTTCTGCTGAACACCTATTTACATCTCTAAATATTTACATCACTAAATATAACAGATAAATGTCACTCTAGGCTAAGGAAGAACAAGAAATAAACAGCCGCAAATGTGTATATTCATATATGAGTTTTTCAAATGAAGATTAGCTCTATTTCTTTTGGGGCTGATGTTCATTGCCTGAATCCTTCATGAGTCTCTTTCTCTATGTTCCCACAATTTTCTATTATAACTTCTTCATGTTTAGACCTCCTGGTGCCTGCTGATGTTTGACACATAGAGAACATTTTGTAACTATGCTGAATTTGAAAAGCGTTAAATTCATTCCCTCATTTTTATTTTCTTCCAATCTCTCCCAGTATCATTTAACACAGAAACCATTATTTACTCATCAAATGCAAGCATTTCTGTTTGATATTAGAATTTGGGGGGAGGGAGTTGATGATGGAAAGAAAACCTACAGTATTTTCTAGTTTAATGTGTCAAGAATTTGTTTTTATGGATACAATTGACCAAATACAAGCAAAGGTGCCTGCTTTTTGGGAAACATACCTCGAGATTATTTTGTACCTTTGCTATCTTGCTTATAAGGATTGTAAAGAAATAGATGAAATTATAGCCCATATTTCAGGTCACGCAGTGACATCTAGTGTGTGTAGGAGACAGCATGCTGTGTTCATGTATCTCTGTGACTCTCGAATTTTTCTCCTTTGTTTTAATCTTTAAGGATTTTTGTCCTAAAATTGTAAAATAAAGGAGTAATAACCTTTGCTTATATTTAAGAGCTTGCAACTGTTGTGAATAATTAGATTAATGCACAGGCAGTACGGAAAAGCCTGGATAAACTATTTACAGATATTTTGCAAATAAATTGAGTAGATGGAGCTTGTTAAAAGTATTGTTATAGAAGGTCATTTAGTTGTTAACACGTAAATAAGAGGTATCAAAGTTCAGCATGCAACATTTAACTCTGTGTATGTGTATGTATGTCTCTGTGTGAGAGAGAGAGAGAAAAAGAGAGAGATCTTAGTTTAGCCAAGGGATGGGCTAACTATGAGTAACTAATTACTACTATTTTTTTTTAATTTTATTTATTTATTTGACACAGAGAGAGCAGCAGAAGGAGAGGGAGAAGCAGTCTCCCCTCTGAGCAGGGAGCCCAAAGAGGGACTGGATCCCAGGACCCTGGGATCATGACCTGAGCGAACCAAAGGTAGATGCTTAACAGACTGAGTCCCCCAGGTGCTCTAATTGCTATTATTGTCTTCCTCTCTCTAATTATAACATGCAAAGCTTTAGCCCCTAAGAGAGTCTCAGAATTGGCCTTTCTTTTTTGGCTCTGTGGATTATAAAGTTTTTCAAGAAGTCCAGCTTCATGTCAGCAATAGGGGGATGGGGGAAGAGGGGTGGGGTTCTGCTTGTAATTTAAAATTTTTAGTTCAGGTACAGAACTGAATTTGGCCTTTAGTGAGACTTATTTTTTTACAATCAAAATATATTTTGATGTTATTTTCCCCTTGCACTATGTTGTTCGATTTTACTTACCTGATGAATGTTTTGGTGCCCATACTAGGATTTATCTTACCGGAGATGTGGCCCCTTAGGGTCTCGGAGAATTTAGAAAAGAGACAGAGAGTATTTGAATGCAAGCAGAAAATGTTCCAGCCTCAGGGTGACTCAGAGAATGCAGATCTCACAATGATTTATTTTAAGCCACAGTATTGCAATATCATTTTTAGTCTTGTCCCAATTTCACTTTCCCACCCAAATCAAACGGATAATTCTAATGAAAGGGGCAAGGGGAAAGGTTTCCGAGGTATATGTTGTTTCCAAAAGCCTTATCTTGTCCTTTGATGTTCCATTATTTACAACAGCACCACAGAAATTATGGCCAGAAGCCTTAGCTCCCCAGCTTGACTCAAATATTCAGTAAGTGATTACTGAGTATCTTTAACATGCCAAGAACCAATCTGTGCTTAAAGATCCTGTCCTCGAGGAGCTTGTGTTTGGTTCGGGGAGACAAAAACCAAACACATATAAAGCAAAGAGGGGTAAGACTGAGATAGGTAGAGAGTTGTTATTTTACACCGGGTGGCCGAAGAAGGACCATGGTGATGAGGACAGCATGAGTCAGGGGAGTTACTTGGGAGAAGAATGTTCCAGGCAGACGGAATGCCAAGTACAAAAGCAAGAGTGTATCTGGCATGCCTCAGGAACAATTTGCTAGAGTGGAAACAGTAAGAGAGAATGGAAGGAGCAGGGAGTCATAACATGAAGGAAGTTCAGGGCACTGGTGCCATTGGGCAGTTTTTAGCAGTGGGGTAACATGATCTAAATAACGCTGTGAAAGGATCACTCTGCTGTCCGAGCGAAGAGTAGCAGCGAGCAGACCAGATATGAACCATAGTAATAATGCAGAGAAAAAAGATAAGAGCTCAAGTCAGAGCTTAACATTGAAAGTGGTGAGATAAGCAATCAGATTCTGGATTTATTTTGAAGCAGAGCTGGCTGACGATTTGGAGACGAGACATAAAGAAAAGAGAGTCATAATGATGACTCCAAGATAACAACATTTACTCTGTGGGGGTCCATGTAGCCATAGAGATAGACTCGCTACTTACTGAGATGGGGATGAAAGCAGAAGGACACGTGAACTTGGGAAAGGAGATTAGACATCCCAAAGTAGGCGACAACAGGGAGTTACAAATGGAATTCCGGAGTTTAGGAGAAAGGTGCAGGCTGAAGATAACATTTAGAAGTCACCAGGTGTTGAAGTATCTGAAGCTGAGATTGGATGGGATCGCCTAGGGAAGGGCAGATGGAAAAGGTTCAAGGTCAGAGACAAACCCTGAGGCATTCCTGTGTTTACTGAGGTACTTCTCATCCTGTCCTGGCTTCACATTAGAATCACCCCTGGACGTTTAACAAAATTGCCTAAACCTCTCACCTTGCCCCCAGAGATTCTGATTTAATTAGTCTAGCTGAGACCTGGGCATTAATGCATTTTAAAAGTTCACTGGATGATTCTTTTTTTTTTTCTTTTTGGAGTATCACTGGAGTATCATTGACACACAGTGTTACATTAGTCTCAGATGTACAACGTAGTGATTGAACAAGTTTATGCATTATGCTGTGCTCAGCCAAAGTGTAGCTCCCATCCGTCCCCACACAGTGGTACTACAGTACCCTTGGCTGTGTTCTCCAGGCTGTACCTTTCCTCCCCATGATGCATTTTCTGTAACTGGAAGCCTGTACCTCCCCCTCCCCTTCACCAATTTTGCCCAGACCTTCATGCCCCTCCCTCTGGCAACAAACAGTTTGTTCTCTGTATTTATGGGTCTGTTTCTGCTTGGCTTGTTTTATTTGTTTATTTATTTGTTTTTAGAGCCCACTTCTAAGTGAAATCAACGGTATTTGATAAGGTCTATCATATGGTCTTTCCCTGACTTATTTCACTTAACATAATACCCTCTAAGTTCATCCACGTTGTCGTAAGTGGCAACAGGTGATTCTTACATGCATCCCGAATTGAAAATCACTAGTCTAGAAGCTGGAGGGAGTGGAGTGTTTCAGCAAAGGAAAGGGAAACGGTGCGGTTAGTGAGACAAGAGGCAGATGAGATCTGTGTTACAGATTTCAACTGAAGAAAATGCTTCAAGCTGGAGAGGCTGACCAGTCAAATACTGGGGAAGGGAGAGACTTGACCACTGTGGTTTGTAGCAATGAGGAGGGCCAGAGCAGACTCACTGGAGAGGTAAAGATAAAAGCTTTCCCTCTTTCCCTCCCTCTCTCTTCCCCGTACCTGCCTCCCCCTCTCCATTTCTTCCTCTCTCCCATCCTCCCCTCCCTCCCTCCTCGTTTGATAGGAGCTATTAAAGTATGTTCGCATGCTCATGGGAATGATTTGGCAGAAAGGAAGAAATTTGTGAGGCAGGACAAAAGGAGACATTTCTGAAAGAATGTCCTTGAGTGTAGACAAGGAACTTTTGGTATTTCTTTTGTCTCAATGAAATAGACAGCCAGAAGGGAGAATGTGTTAGATATCTGAGGCAAAAGAGTGTCATCATTCTAGGAGAGAGGGAAAATGGAAGGACCGGGACCACACGAGATCAGTGGTCATGAAATTAAGCCAGTTATCAGGGTTGTATGTTTTCACTAGCCACTGGTCAGCTGTGTGAGTAGAAGTGCAGAGTAAATGAAGTGATTAAGAGCATTGATTTTTACCAGGGTTGGGTTCTTACCAAGACCATACAACAAAATGGAGTAGGAGCATGAGTTTTCTGAGTGAATACAAGCGTTTATAATTTTGAACTATGTAGTGTCACATGGATAAGAGAGAAGCTAAGAGAGGCTTGGAGATGGAGGGGCAGGTGTAGGTGGTTGGATAAAATAAATCGGGTCCCACTGGGGTTGAGGAGTAATTGAAGTCTGGGTACTAAAATTAGTGTGCTGGAAAGAAAGGTTGCATTCTTTCTTCAATGTGAAATTAAGAAGGAGGTGCAAAATCAACTGCTTGTTATAATAGGATTTTTTTTCAAATATTAAATTTATAACTGGTAAATAAAGTAGCATTCATTCATGGGAACAAAAGGAAATGTATGATCTACTGTATTGAGAGGGTGAGAGGGGCTGAGATATGGCGGCAACAGGGTTGTTGGAGGAGTCCACGGGATCATCAGGCTTATCTCTAAGGACCCTGAAGCCACTTAAACCACTTAAACCCACAGCAGGAGCGTGGGAGAGAATGCCCGTGATCGAGGTCTCAGTCCTTAAGGAAAGGAGGAGGACCCTAGAGCCTGTAGTTGATGGCCTTAAAAAGCAAAGCAGCATGTGGTGAAGACTGATGGTTTGAGCTTCAAAACTGGGTTTTTAGGGAAGAAAAGGGTTCTCTAGTTTGGAAGGAACCATGTAGCAGTGTAAAGAACCCCTACACACCTTTTACGCATAATGAACAAAATCCGTGGAAGAAAAAAACCGCCCTGCTTGAGAGGGCTACGCAGTTTTTACAGCAGATGCGAATAAAAGCGGTATTTGTAAATTTATCGACAGCAGCAGTATGTAGTGACAGTAAAGACCAGAAGCTCTGGAGCCTGATTGTTTATATTCCAGTCACAGCTCCTCTACTTACTAACTCTGTGCTATTAATGCCTTAGTATTTTGACTTCCTCATCTATAAAATTGGGAGAATTAACAGCATCTGTCCCATAGGGTTACGTGCTGAGGAAATGAGTCACTACCTGGTGAAAGACTTAGGATGACACCTGGCATGTATTAAGAACACGCGGTCAAATGTTAGTGATGATGATGATGATGATGATAATTACTCATTTTTAACTTGCCTGTGAGGAGCAAAAAAATTATTATGGTGATGACGACATTACTCATTTTTAATCTGCCTTTGGGGAGAGAAAAACAGATGCCTGGCAAAGAAGGAGTGAAACTGTTTTCTGCCCAGCTGAGTTTACTCCAGTGTTGTTTGAACATTTGGTCTCCATATGAAATAGATTAGGTTTCCGCAGCAGCAGGCCTCTGTAATATTAATTAATAATTTTCAACATATGTTATTTGCTGATTTAAAAAAATTTTCTACGATCTGAGAAAATCTCAAAGAAAAGAATCATCCGTGGGATGCCAGAATCCCAGAGGACTGAATTGTAATCCATAGGATAAAATGAATATCCATTGAGTTCATAATGATAGAGCTATATAATTGGATAAGTACATTTCCGTTTGTTTTGTTTTTAGTCTCTCTGTATCCTTTGGGATTAAATATATTTCTCAAAGACAACATCTTCCTGGTCCTTTTCTTCTTCCAATTTGAGAGTTTCTGAATCTTATTTACTATTACAGATTGATATTTATTGAAATTGCTTCCCTCCTAGAACTTAATTTTGTCCTCCTATTCAGGGAATTTTATTTTCCATAATTCTTTTTTTTTTTCTTTTCTATTTTTTTTTCCTTCCTCATTCCCTTGAACAAATCAAATTCTTCTGCTTCTTTGGAAACTACACTTTCCAATGTATTGTCTGTGGTCATCCCTACATTACTCAGACCAAAACTTTGCTTGTTTTTCTTTGTTAGTGTCTAAGCTCATCAATATCTGTATCTAGTAAATAAGATAATCTGAGCCAATTTTCAGTGCCTTCAGGTCACTTGCTCCTACCCTCTTCTTTTTCTGAAAACCACTTTATTGAGATATGATTGACATGTGAAGGGCTCTACATAGTTAATGTATATAATTCAGTGAGTTTGGTGATGAGTATACACCATCACCACAATAAAGGCCACGACTGGATCTAATATTTCCCCATGTTTCCTCCCACCCCCCTTATTTCCTACCCTCTTCCTTTGTCGTGCCCGAATTTTGGATTTATTTATATTTTCATTGGTCATGATTGATTTAGGCAACAAAACACTTTATTCAGTTATTCTTTTACTATCTATATCTGTTTCTTCCTCCTGGACAATCTTTTCTTATTGCTAAAGTACAGTCTCTATATATTTTGTTTTCAAAGACAATTCACTTTATAATTATCCAAAAACTTATGCTCCAGAGAATATCTTCACTTAACTTTTAAGGGAAATTTTAACTCTGCGTGAAGATCTAAGTTCAAAGTTTTTTTCCTTCAAAGCTATGAAGAGAATACTCCATTAGCCTCTCGTATCCAGTGCTGGTATCAATAAATTTGGTAACTTTCCTTTATAAGTGATCTTCTTCATCTTGGGAAGCTTTCAGATGTGTGTGTGTGTGTGTGTGCGCGCGCGCGCGTGTGTGTGCACGCGCGTGCATGTGCGTGTGCGTGCATGCATGTGTACTTGTGTGTGTTTCAATAGATCTTAGAGAAACTGTAGGTTCACAGCAGCATGTAGTGGAAGGGACAGAATTCCCATACACCCCCTACCCCCACTATTATCCTCCAGCAGAGTGATACATTTGTTTTAACTCATAACCTTCACTGACACATGGTTATCATCCAAAGTCCAGAGCTTCCATTATGGCTCACTTTTGGTGTTGTACCTTCTGAGGGTTTGAACAAACGTACAATGACATGTACTCACCATTACGGCATCCTACAGAGTAGTCTTGCTGCCCTAAAAATCCTTTGTGCTTTCCCTGTTCCCCACTCCTCCTCTCCTAATTCCTGGCAACCACGGAAACTTTTACTGTCTCCATAGCTTTGCCTTTTCAGAGTGGCTTCTTTTACTTAGTAATATGCATTTAAGTTTCCTGCATATCTTTTCATGGCTTGGTAGATCATCTCTTTTTAGCACTAAATAGCATTACATTGTCTGGGTGGACCAGTTTATCCATTTTGCTTGATCCCAAGGTCAGGCGATTATTACGCATAAAGCTGCTATATATTCCACATGAAGGTTTTTATGTGGACATAAGCTTTCAATTCCTTATGTTGTTTTGAAAAAGGGTACGTTTTATTTGACGGGGGTCTGGAGTGGGTCATGGAGAGGATGTCTTTTATTCGGTTTTGCATTTGCAGTTAATCAAATTAGTGGACCTCCCCACATTTCCTTAGTCTTTCCTGTCCCTGGTCTTTGGCCACTTGCTTATTAGAGGGTCTGGACTCCACTAAGGCTGATGGCTGTCTCACAGCCCCCTGATAAAGGCCACGGCTTCAGCATAGCCTTGAGGATGCCAACTGCTGTGACTTCAATGCTCAGGGTAGACCTGACCAGACGCAGGGAAGCTCTGAGTTTTCCCATTACTGTCTTGCTCAGAGGAAGCCCAGAAGTGTGTGGGGTGGCTCCTAGTTGTTGGAGAGGCAGCCAGTTGGAAGGTGGGAGGGGTACAAAACAAATCAGAGTTTTAGGGAAGTTAACATCCTAGGAGGACAACTTTGACTAATGAAAGACAGAAGATGGGAAGAGGTGGCAGAAAAATCCACTCCCTGAGACTCCATGTCTCTGGGATACGATGCATGTAACTGAGCACCCAGCTGTGATTTACTTTGTAAAGCAGTGGTGAACCTGGAAACACACCACCTTGTATTTGCTTCCCTCTTTCTTTGTTTCACTTCCCTTTTTTCACTTACTCTCGCAGTTTCCAAAAAAATCTTTAGCCTGGAAGCTTTGCTTCAGGTTCTGTTTTCTTTTTCTTTTCTTTTTAAGATTTTATTTATTTATTTATTTGACAGACAGTGATCACAAGTAGGCAGAAAGGCAGGCGGGGTTGGGGGGGAAGCAGGCTCCCCACTAAGCAGAGAGCCTGATGTGGGGCTCCATCCCAGGACCCTGGGATCATGACCTGAGCCAAAGGCAGAGGCTTTAACTGACTGAGCCACCCAGATGCCCCCAGGTACTGTTTTCTAAGGGATATTTATAACATAGCATTACTTTATACATAGCATTATAACATTATAACATCATAACATTATAACATAGCATTACTTCTAATTTGAGATATCTTATTTTTCTCTAATTCTGGTGAATTCTTTTTCATTATCTCTCCAAATACTCCTGTATGTTCTTTGTTCTCACTCTGGAATTCTTAGGTTGACATTTTTATTAAATTCTCATCTCTCTGCTCTCCATTATTTCCTCCCTTTTATCTTTTGTTCATTCTTTCTTGAAGACTTCCTGGCCCTAATCTTCCAGTTTATGAAATCATTTTTTAGGTCTATTAAATCTTTTTTTTTTTTTTAAACACATCCTCTGAGTTCCTTATTGCAGTGAAGATATTTTTGAAGCCCACCATCACCAACTGGCTGTTTTCAGACTTCACGTTCCTCCTTTATCTTGCTTGCATCTTCTCCATCTCTGAAAGTGAATGGTGGTTTTGATCTCCCCTTCTCTGTTACACAGCTCTGCTACTTCTGTTCCAGTTCTTAATGTTCCGATTTTTGCAGTGGCTGGCCATACCCGTCAGCCACTTCTTGCTAATAACATGCTAACTTTGAGGGTGGGGTGAAAGCCTGGGCCCTGGCTTCTGCTCCTCTAGGAGAGTTGGGAGATTGGGGATGAAGTTCATGCATGAACATTTCTACAGTTAGAGGCTAGTTCAGACCATTCCTTCTCATCCTTCACCCCTCATTCCCAGAGAACTTACTAGGATTTATCCTCCAGGGCCCACCACTCATGTTGCTATTGCCCAAAGATTTGTAAAGGACTCAGGATGAGGATCACGCAGATGCCTGTTTCTTTATGCTATCGGTTACTGACACCATGCTATAGGATGCCTGCCAGAATCCTGCTACCTCTAGCAAAATGCTGCCTTCCTGCCCCCAAATCCTAGTCAGTAATCAGGCCAGGACAATGTGGGAAGAGAAAAACACACAGAAGGAATGCCTTTCCCTTTCCCCAACTCCCTGAAGATTTGAGAGTTTCTCAGTGTTATGGTTAGATGGTAAATATCACCCTAAGACCCATCATCCTTCCCATCTTTTGGTCCATTTCCAGGTTGAATATTGGGGAAGGAATACTGTAGCCCAAGCTGGTTTACTATCTTTTCTTTATTAGCATAATTAAAGGGCTTTAAATGCTTCAGTAACTTCCTGTAAGGTATGGTTGCTTCATAGATCATAGACACCATCTTATTCTGGTCCATTTTCTTCCCAGCCAGACGTCTCCACTTTTCTGACCTTGCTCACTCCAGTCCCACAGCAGGGAGTCCCTGGCAGTCCCCTGAACTTATGCTGCTAACTTCAGGCTTCTGAGCTTTGCACTTGGTAGTCCCTTTGCTATCAAGTCTTCCTGTATCTATGAAACTCCTAGAAATATTTACCCATCTTTTCACCATGAGCAAGCAATGAATGGTTCTGATTGTTCACTGAGTGAACAAACATTTGCTGAGCAACAGCTATGTATCAAACACTGGGATATGCACTAAGATAACAACAGTAAGCAAGATAATCTATGCCTTCTTAGAACCTCATTTGGTGAAAAAGCCAGGTTGGTAATGAATGGAAGTCATAAAACATGATAGGTGTTATGACAAAGTACATGATCCTATGGGGCCACCTAATGCGGGCGCCCCATGGACTTTATCTAGGGGAATTAGGGAAAACTTGCAGCTTGAATTAACTTACATACTGATGAGGAGTTAGCTGGACAAATAGATGAAGAAGATATTTTCTGCAAAGAGGATAGTATTTTACATTCAGAGATCCTGAGGTGAGAGAGAAAAGGAGTGTCTGAGAAATTAAAAGGGCACATTTTGGTAGGAAGCAAGAGGCTGGATGGATTGACAAATGCCAAACCACTGTGACCCCTGGTAGGTTGGTTAAGGACTCTTGCCTATATTCTGCCAACAGGCCATGTGTGACAGCAATTACATGATTAAATTCTTTTTTTTTTTTTTTTTTTTTTTTTTAAGGAATCACTCTGGCTACTGATTGCAGAAAGAACTGTGGGTTTGGGGTGACCGTAAGAGAAAGACTAACGATGACGCTGTTTTATTTTAGTCCAAAGAAATGATATGACTTGAAATGGAGTGGTTGAGGGCAAAATTCTCATTCCTCTATGCTACTTCTGGCTAGATATGTGCCAGTATCATATTATAGCATGGTAGTGCAACTGTGTCTTTATATTTCTGCGCAATTTAGACTGGAACTGTTAAATGTAGCTGTTTGCTTATTTTTTTGGAAAATAGATTTTCAGTGTCTGATGTATGATAAATCCTCAGCAAATCCTGATAGAATGAAAAAGTCATTTATTTTACTGGATGATTAATTTGGCTAAATGGATTAAGGAGGCAAAGGGTCTAGAGGCAGAGACCTAGTCATTTAGGAGCTGGGGAGTTTGCAGCAGGTTGGGGGATGGAGAAGAATGAGTGTTGGCCTTTAATGGGAATAGAGACATTTTATTCATAGTAACAGGATTGAAAGAGAAGTGTGAATACAACTTTGGTAGATGCAAGTAAGGCGCTGGGCAGAGAAGGGATTCCTCATTTTATTGTTTCTATGAAGAAGGCATATGAAGAGAGGGCATCGCTTGGAGGATGGGTGTATATAGGATATTTGAAGTGAAAGGAGATGGGGAATAGCCATTTGAGAGACAGAGAAAGTGAACATACTAGAAAACTATGGTAAGGGTGCATGCGTTGAGTTTCTTTTATGTTTGAGAAATTGTTAATAACCTAAAAAACATGAATTTTATTCTTTTTTTAAAAGACTTATTTATTTATTTCTAGATAGCACATGACCAGGAAGGGGAGGGGGAGAAAGATTCTTAAGCAGACTCTGCATTGAGCTTGGAGTCCCTACATAGGGCTCGATATCAGGACCCCGAGATCATGCCCTGAGCTGAAACCAAGAATCCAAGACCCAACTGACTGTGTCACCCAGGTGCCCCAACATGAATTTTATTCTTTACTCAGATCTATGGAAGAACATAACAAAGGATCAAATTCAGGACCCACCAAATACTTCAAGATTCTCCTTACGCCTTCCAAATTTTCTTTCATACTCAGTACTCAGTGGGAGCTCTTTTGTTTTCTCCTCACGATTAACAGCTTTCTCTCCTATGGGGTTTAGTTTTACCGTACCTTTCACCCCCTTCTCAGTTCTTTATTTTTTAAGTTAGTAACTGTTCCTTTATCTTAGGTTCTTAGCGTCTTTCTCTGCCAAGGCTTTGATTCTAGGTCAGAAGAGACTAGTAGTTGATCTGGATAAGAGGCTGGGAGAATGTAAAAAAAGAGTTATGCTGGGTTTATTATTACAGGAGTCTTTGCCAGAGGGCTATTTGTAGTGGATGGGTAAATCTGGACATTTTTGACTTCATTCTTTATCACGTCATAAAAATAGCAGACGCTGTCCTTGCTTTTTAGAACACTGACTCTCAACCATGAAAATGTATATGCTTAAAAATGTATATGCTTATTTGTATGGCTTTTTAAAAATTCAGGTATCTAGGCAGCATCTTCAGAAATTCAGATTCAATAGGTGGTTTCAGAAGCCCATAGGTGAATCTCATATGCACTCTTGAGTTAAGAATTACTTACTCAATAAAAGAAAACTGTGGAAAGAACCAAGATGCCCTTCAATGGACAAATGGATAAGGAAGATGTAGTCCATATACACTATGGAGTATTATGCCTCCATCAGAAAGGACGAATACCCAACTTTTGTAGCAACATGGACAGAACTGGAGGAGATTATGCTGAGTGAAATAAGTCAAGCAGAGAGAGTCAATTATCATATGGTTTCACTTATTTGTGGAGCATAAGGAATAACACGGAGGACAAGGGGAGATGGAGAGGAGAAGGGAGTTGAGGGAAATTGGAAGGGGAGGTGAACCATGAGAGACTATGGACTCTGAAAAACAACCTGAGGGTTTTGAAGGGGCAGGGGGTGGGAGGTTGTGGGAACCAGGTGATGGGTATTAGGGAGGGCACGGATTGCATGGAGCACTGGGTGTGGTGCAAAAACAATGAATACTGTTACGCTGAAAAGAAATAAAAAATTAAAAAAAAAAAAAGAAAAGAAAACCAGAGTTTTTAGGAGAATTGCTTGGTTTCAGGGTTAAGATAAGAAAAAAAATAGTATGAGCCTGGAACCCTTTGTGGTGCCAGAAAACAAAGAAATGTTCAGAGTTTTGTTGAAAGAACACAGGGGACAAAACTGAAGGGAGTAATGGCCAAAGCTGGAACAATTTGACCAGCACAATAACGAATGATAATTTTATGAATTTTAACCCTAAAACAAAATCATGAATCCTTACCCATATAAATAAAGAATAAATAAGTGGAAGGTAAGAGACAGCTCTATCTCACAGTAGAATTTCAATCCATACATGTAAAAGGAAAAAGGAAATAGAGAAGAACCATTAGACAAATACTACAGTGACAACTATTGCAGGCAAGATCCACCAATGGAGGCAAATCAGTGAGCAAAGGTAGAAGAGAAACAGGATGTGTGTAATCCCCAAGATACTCACCAACTACAGAAAGAAAATATAAAAATTTACACTAAAGTAACCCAGCACACAGCAACTTAATGAAGTGATCACAGTAACTATCACTGGTAATAAGATATATGAATGTCATGAAACCCTTGCTTTGATGCACTGAGAACACCCCATTAAAAAAAATTATTCTTGACAGAAATGAATACACTCATTACAGTCATGAGAAAGCAGGATGGTGCCTTAGGGAAGTCACACATGGGTGCTCTTTCTGGAATGTACCACTTCTATTTCCGGATCTCTGCCCAACACATAGACCTTGTACTCTTGATCATAGTTAACATATATATTATAATATATATGTTTTTTATATTATAATTATAGTTATATTATATATAATTATAATTATATTATATAATTATAATTATATTATATTATAATTATATTATATAATTATAATTATATTATATTATAATTATATTATTGTAATAATATATTTTTATCATATATAATAATATAATATAATATATATAATATATAATATAATATATATTTTTTATCATAGTTCTTTCCTTGTGGCCCTTATCATAATTAGAATCTTAGTGTCTGCACTAAGTGTATGCTCCTTGATGGGAAGGACTACATTTATTTCCCTCATCAAACTACACTTAATGCCTGGCATGGTTCCTGAAATGTATATAGAAGACATAATAGTTGTTGAGCACGAGATTGAGTGACCAAGCAGAAAAAGTCCTATTTCTGAAATTGAAATAAAAATATATTGAGAAAATGGAGTGTCACAACACATGGATTTGAATTGCATCTGCTACCTACTTACTTTATAACCCCTGACAACTTTTTATTTCTTTTTGTTCTAGTTAACTGAAACTATAAAATTAAAGTTTGTATGAGTTCCTAGTGTTGGGGAAAGATTATTATTTTAAATTATAAAATTGTTATTCTAGTTTTAGCTCCATAAGCATTTAATGGTTTCTAGAACAACATGAACACGTGTGGGCCTCATTTTTCGCCCTCCCCCAGCTTTATTGAGGTATAATGGACGTACGACATTGTATACGTTGAAGGGGCACATGTATGGCTTTGATGCACTTACGCATTGCAAAATGGTTACCACCTTAGTGCTAGCGAACACCTCACCATAGTACATTTCTTTTTTTGTGGTGAGAGCAATTAAGATCTACTTTTTTTAACAACTTGCAAAACGCAATATTTTAACTGAAACTATGGCTATATAAACTGTATATAATATAACAATATTAACTATAAACACTATGCTGCATATTAGATCTCCAGAACTTGTTCTTCCTGTAACTGGAAATTTGTATCCTTCGACCAATAGGTCTCCATTTCCCCCATTCCCCCCGCACCTGGTAACCACCATTCTTGTCTTTTTGTCTGTCTGTTTCCCCCTGGCAGTTCGGCTTTTTTAGATTTCATATGTAAGTGAGGTCATAGCTATTTGTCTTTCTATGTCTGACTTGTTTCACTTAGCATGATGCCCTCAAAGTCCATCCGTGTTGTTGCAAGTGTTAGAATTTCCTTTTTTTCTCATGGTTGAATAATACCGCATTCTATGCAGGACCCCGTGCAATCACATGGAAGCTTGCTCCCCCAAGGGATACACTGGCTGGGGAGTGGGAACGGGTGGGGCTGGTGCTCTGATCTGCCCCTGTGAGCACCTTGCGGCAAGAGGATGGGGCGTAGGACTGCAGTTGTAGTGTGGGATTCATGGAGTTCTCAGCTGGGTGCACCCACCAGCTCTAGCAGGTAGATGAGATAGTTCCAAAGTGGCACTGCAGGCATGAACCTTAGCAAGGTAGAAAGTCATAAATATAGTACCTGCCCATAACTCCATCCCTGGGGCAAGTCCTAATGGTTTCCTGCCTCTCTGGGAGGTACTTAATTGGGTCTCTTTCCATATGGTCTAGGGACTTTTCAAATTTGTTTTTGTTTTTGTTTTTATTTTTATTTTTATTTATTTATTTATTTATTTATTTTGCTGGGTCCCAGGGCAAGTGAATCTGCAAATGAGTCCTTTAGAGCAGGTTCTCTTTTCCCTATAGTTATATAGTTTTCCTGAATGTAATTCCTGTTGGATTTCAAAGCCTGCTGTTTATAGGGCTCCACTCTCTCGTGCAGGATCTAAGGGTTGGAGTGCCTGATGCAGAGCAAAAACCCTTTACTCCTTAGGGAAAAATTCTGAATTTTTGAGATCCCTCCTGATTGTGGATTGCTGCGCCTCAGGTGGGGAACTTTTGGGAAGACAGTGTCTCTGCCTTTCCTACCTGTCTCAATGCTGTCCTTTTTTTAATGGAGGCTCTGTATTCCCAGTTCCCTGGTCTTTTTTTTTTCCCCCAAGGAAATTATTCCACATCTAATTGTGTATTTATTGTATTTATTATATCTATGGAAGGGAGTAACTTTAGGATCTTCTCACCCACTGCCATTTGAACCCAACTATGTTTCTTAATGTGGGTATTTATCCTTAGGAACTCCCCCTCCTCAAACTAAACAGTTTGCTACATCCCATAAATTTTGGCATATTGTGCTTCCATTTTCTTTTGATTCAAGATAGTTTTAAAATTTCTCTTTTGATTACTTCTTTGATCCCTTAGTTGTTGAGGAGTATGTTGTTTAGTACGTATTTGTGAATTTTCCAACTTCCCTCCATTACGATTTCTGGTTTCCTCCCATTATGGCTGATAAAGATATTTGCTATGATTTCCGTCTTAAATGTGCCAAGGTCTGTTTTGTGGCCTCACATACGATCGATCCTGGAGAATGTTCTCTGTCCACTTGGGAAGAAAGTATATTCTGCTTCTGTTGGATGGAATGTTCTGTGTACATCTGTTAGGTCATTTGACCTACAGTGTGGTTCAGTTCCAACGTTTCCTTCTTGATGTTCTGGCTGTGGGATCTAATAATTCTTAAAAGTGGGGGTATTGATGGGGCACCTGGGTGACTCAGTGGGTTAAAGCCTCTGCCTTTGGCTTGGGTTGTGGTCCCGGGGTCCTGGGATCGAGCCCTGCGTTGGGCTCTCTGCTGGGTGGGGAGCCTGCTTCCCCCCTCTCTCTGCCCGCCTCTCTGCCTACTTGTGATCTGTCTGTCAAATAAATAAACAAAATCTTAAAAATTTTAAAAAGTGGGGGTATTGTAGGCCTCTGCTATTATTGTATCATTCATTTCTCCTTTCATATCTGTTAGTATTTGCTAACAGATTAGTTAGTTTAGGTGCTCTGATGCTGGATATATATATATATATGTATCTTCTTGATGAACTGACCAATTTATCATTATATAATGACTTTGTCTCTTATTATTTTTGTCTGAAAGTCTATTTGATGTATTTTGGTTTCTACTTGCATGAAATGTCTTTCCTCATCCCTTCACTTTGAGCCTTTATGTGTCCTTAAAGCTGAAGTGAGCCTCTTGTAGGCTGCCTAGAGTTGGGGACCGTTTTTTGGTTTATGTTTGTTTTTCTTAAAACCTCAATCCAGTCTATTTATTTTATTGGTATATTTTATAGACGTAAAAGTCTATTTTACACTAACAATTTAACTTTAATAGCATACAAATCTCTACCCTTCTACTCTCTGCTTATATGTTTTTGCGATCACAGTTTACATCTTTTCTGTAGGGTATTCATGAATAAAATTATTGTAATTTTAGCTACTTTTAATATTTCCATCCTTTAACCTTCGAGTAGATTTCAGTGGCCATGACACCGTCACATGACAGTATTAGAGTATTTTGAATCTGACTCTATTACCTTTACCACTGAGTTTTATATTCTCATGTGTTTACATGTTACTGATTCGTGCCTCCTCGTTTCAGCTTGCAGAACGCCTTTCAGCATTTCCTGTAAGGCAAGAGTAGTGGTGATAAAATCCTTCAGCTTTTGTTTGGGAAAGTCATTACGTTGTCTTCATTTGTGAAGGACAGCTTTGCTGGGTTAAGTATTCTTGGCTGCCGGTTTCTTTCTTTCAGCAGTTTGACTCCATCATCCCTTTGTCTCCTGGCCTGCCAAGTTCTGTGCTAAGAAATCTGCTTGTAACCTTATGGGAGTTCCCTTGTATGAGAGAGATTGTTTTTCTCTTGCTGCATTTGAAGTTATCTCCTCGTCTCTGATTTTAGGCAGTCTTATGATAATGGGTCTTAGAGAACATCCTTTTGTGTTGAAATCTTGGGTGACCTTTTGGATTCTTGGAAGTCCAAATCTTTCCCTAGGTTTAGGAAGCTCTTAGCCATTATTTCTTTAGATATTCTTTCTACCCTCTTCTATGTCTTTTCTCCTGAGACTGGCAGCTAGAGCTGGTGGTGTGTACACACCCAGCTGCAGGTGCCTACATAGTGGGGCCCATTGTGGACACTTGTATGGTGGTGGGGGCAGGTAGCAAAGTCAGTTATGGACTCACTAGCAGCTGCTGGGGCCCTGACTATTGGTGTGCACTCCTATGGTTTGCTGCATCTCACCGAAAAGGCAGGGGAGTGGAGGCTAGGGCTGGGGTTTGGGCTGGGCGTACGCATGTGCACTGCTGGCAGGACTAGCGGCAGGTGAGCCCAATGGTACAGGCCGCTAACTCAGACAGGGACTGAACTGGACCCATAGGCAGCTGCACAGGCCCTGACTGTTGGCATGATCTCCTGTGGCTGTACAGCCTCTTCCAGACATGCCCACTGTCGTGTAGGCCAGTTTTGGATGTCAGGCAAGCAGCATCCAAGCGCATAGCTAGAGGGGGTGACCCTAAGCATATGCATGATATTGTGAGTCAGTCAGGGTGTCTAGGCTGGTGTCTTACTCTGCCAGAGCTACAGTGGTCTGGGCTGGCTGTAGTTTCAGTTCCTAGGCTCTAGTGAGGGTGGTCTGGGGAGGTAGTGGGGACTCAGGAGGCTGGTGTTAGTGAGTGCGAATGCCTGTGGGGTGAAAGCTGATGAAATTTGCAAGGGATCCATGAGCCCAGTTGGCGGTTGGATTTGCCCACAGAGCAGGTCATGGTGAACCATGATCGCTTTTTCTGCATGGCTACTGCTGGTATCCCCGGCCTTTCTTTCTTCTTCCTGGTTGTCTCTATATGCCTCAGCTTTGCCAGTCTGGGTCAGATGAAATTGAAGCAGTACCTTTGTGTTGTGCCCCAAAAGGCTAGGCAAGCTGGTTACTCATCTTGCTCTTTCTTTCCCATCAAGGGGAACTCTTTCTAGCTGAGAAGTTCACTGATGGTCCCAAGCAATGCCAGGTTGGGAGCTGGGATGATCTAGGCAAAATTACGCTGTCTTAATTCTGTTCTTGTGTGGCTATTCTCAGTGTGTGTGCGGTTTTTTTGTTTGTTTGTTTGTTTTGTTTTACTGTGGTGCTCAAGTTTCTTAAGTGGATTCTAGAGCACTTGCAAAACATTTTTTTTTTTTTTTGAGAGCAAGTGAGCTGGGTGGGGGTGGAAAGGGGCAGAGGTAGAGAGAATCTCAAGCAGACTCCCTCCTAAGTGCAGAGACCCAGGTGGGGCTCCATCTCAGGGTCCTGAGATCATGACCTTAGCTGAAATCAAGAGTTGGATGCTTAACCGGCTGAACCACCCAGGTATCCCTCTGTTTTTGTTTTGTGATAGCTGTCTAAAGTTTGATCTTTGTAGGAGAATGGAGGCTGGGGTCTCCTATGTGGCCATTTGGTGATATCACTCTGAGCCTTATTTTTCTTATTCCTAGAGATGGCAAACTGGTATCATCTGAAGTGAGAGCTCATTGAAAAAAGAGGCTTATATTGGCTCAGTGAAATACAGTTCTGTAATTGGTAGTGATTTCTGCCTAGGATATATAAGGGTGTATAAGACTCATATGTTAGGGGATTTTCATCCTTGCAATAAATAACTTAACGTTTCTTCAGTTTCTGTTAATTATGTCCTTCTATACACGATGAATTGCTTATGTCTGTAAGTGTTCCTAAGACATATACTCAGGAAGGAAAGGGTGAGCCTGTGGGTCCCGGGTTCCTAAGACCCTTAGAGACCTGCTTAGCCTAACTTTACAAGAAAGTGTGGCTATTTCACACATTTTCACATTTAAATAGGATTCTTTTTATGAATTCTGAAACAGATATTTCCCGAAGTTAAACGGCTTTTTAAAATAACCCACAGGGTTGATAACATGTTTATTATGAAATATTGACTGTTGATATTGTTAGCAGAGTTAATCAATAAGTCCTGTGGGTGTAACAATTTCCTGAGTTCTTTGCTGATTGAGAACAATTGGGCACAGCATGACATAATGCTCCAAAAGATAGGAAAATTTCAGATAGGAAATTAGAGGTAACTAAACGGATAGTTCAAGTAGTTCTAAAGTCTCCAATTGGCTAACAATGATGGATTGCAGCGCCACCTGCTGGCCAGAAGCATTGTTTTATTGCTGTTTTGTGAGTTTGTTGCCCCCTCCTGGGCTTTTTGCGTGTATCTTATCTGTGTGTGCCCGGTTTATTTACATAAAATTTCTTCCTCAATTGATTGAACTGACAATAGAACGGTTTGATTTGTCATTCTTGCTATAAAACGTACCACAATAGTCTTCAGTGGGAAACATTTCATTTGACAAAAATTCTAAATCCTATTTTTTCTCCTGTCTTGTATTACAAATAGAAAACCACTGTCCGAAGCTAAAGTTAAGGAATTCAGAAAAAGGAATGAAAAGGCGCTGTTAGACTCTATTACCTTTGATTCCTGTAGGTTTGCTTTAGCACTTCAAGATTAGTGTTATTTCTTAGATGGATCTAGAGTAATTAAAGTGTTCTGGATCTATCACAAATGATGGCTAGCGTTCCAGCATCACATAATGTGGCCTAAAGATCTTTGCTTTTTAGAGCATGACTGCCTTTATCGGCTATTACTATCTGCAGATGTGTCCCATATTTAATCTCTTTCCCTACAGGGTTGGCCACAAAAGCAGCAGATGCTAAATTAAACGATTAAACATGATCGTGTTAACATGAGCTGGACACCCACCTGTCTTGCTAGAAAAAAAAATATTCACTCATTTAAAAATGACATATAACAACATATTTGAGCTATTATATGTTTTAGTTACCTTGATAGGGATAATGACTTTTATTTCAGTCAGTAAATCACCTAAAGGAATGCTAATTGTTGCATTTTTTTTTTCCTGAGGTCATAAAAATAAGTGGGGCACTAAGCAATTCAGGCTGGTTGAAATGCTGATTTGTTAAGAGGATTAGCAGATATATTTATCTACCCCAGGAGAGTCATTTGAAGTTTATAATTCTCCAGAATTTTCTGGTGGTTAAAGAACAGAGATAGTGGGCACCTGGGTGGCTCAGTGGGTTTAGCGACTGCCTTCAGCTCAGGTTATGATCCTGGAGTCTGGGGACCCCATCCCACATTGGGATACGAGCTCCGTGGGGACTCTGTGTCTCCCTCTGACCTTCTCCCCTCTCATGCTTTCTCTCACACTCTCTCAAGTAAATAAATAAAATCTTAAAAAAGAAAAAAAAAAGAACAGAGATATTTTCTCAAGTTTAGGTCAGGCCCTCAAAACTATAGATTGTCAGCTTCTCTGAGAATCTAAAGATGTATTCAGGGGCGCTTGGGTGGCTCAGTGGGTTAAGCCCCTGCCTTCGGCTCAGGTCATGATCCCAGGATCCTGGGATCAATCCCCACATCAGGCTCTCTGCTCAGCGGGGAGCCTGCTTTCCCCTCTCCCTCTGCCTGCCTCTCTGCCTACTTGTGATCTCTCTCTCTGTCAAATAAATAAATAAAATCTTCAAAAAAAAAAAGATGTATTCAAAAACATAATCTGAAGGAATCTGAGCTTGGTCTGTCCTCGGGGATGCTACATTTCTTTTCTTTTTTCTTTCTTTCTTTCTTTCTTTTCTTTTTTGTTGAGAGGAGACCTCATTAGTGGTTTCAGGCATGTGTTTCATCTCAGTGTTGGAGAAATGAATGTAAATGCTGAAGCATTGGCACAGAGGTACCTCCCATTTTCCTGGTATTATTACCTTGCTGCTTTTCATTTCTCTTATTAAATACTCCTGTTCAAGACCATTTCTCTTCTATTTTGATAATTTCTAAAGTAGTTTAAGAACACATTTAGTGACACGTTATTATCCGGATGGGGAATTATTGGAATAGAATCATCCAGTCTGAATAATCCCCTGGTCCCAGACAAAAGTAGTTGGACAGAAGAGACCATGAGATATGAAAATCACAAATAAGTTATTTTGTTCATAAATATGAACTCAGCGAGATAATTGAATAGAAATTGCTTTTAAACTGTACGTTTTATTAAGGGATCTTTATGACTTCTGTTACAGCTTCAAAAATGTACTTCTGTTGTACAAGAGATTTGGTTATAATCCTGTTTCATAGTTTTACATATGCTTATTTTCTTTCAAAGGAGTACAGTGACATTTAGGAAATACACCTAAAGCTGCCACGGGAAGGCTGCTTCCACGTTAGATTTGGTTTATGCTGCAGGTGACTCCGTGCACAGTGCTTCTAATGAAGGAGCTCAAGCTTTCTAATGCAGGCTAATTAATATACAGAGGGGCACTTTGCAAAGTGGGTGATAAATACTTGAGATTATCTTCCAAATGGAGAAGTTATAGTAAGAAATTCAAGCACCTTGACTCATTTATAAAGTTCAAGGGCACAAATTATATATCAATTTTTTAAACTGAACAAAACAGATATTTGTTACTTCTGTTTTTTACTATGATCATACTTTCCACTTTAGTTTGCCACTCATTCATTTATTTATTCCATTAATAGACATAGAGCATCTAACAGTATAGAACTTCACCTTATCAAATAAGTGATGGTTCTATCCTCAGGTACTTACATTTTGGGACAACACACAGACATGTAAATCAAATTTTTAAATAGCATGATAAAGGTTTTTAGGCCAAAGATGTATATAGTCCTAAAATTAGGGATATAAGACACAATTATAAAAGTATGTAAAATAAAATTAATTATAAAAGGCATTATGTATAATAACACGAATACAGATACACTTATGGAACGGTATGATCAAGGATTTGACAGTATTTTGCATTCAGTTATGTGCATTTGGTTGAAAGCTAACTATATCTGACTGGGTAATGACTACACAACCTTTTTCTGCCAGTTTTATTGATCTATAATTGACATACAACGTTGGCAGTGAATATTGTGCTGCTTTTCAAAGGACAAGTAGGACTTAGTAGGCAAAATAGGGAAAAGGACAATTCAGTAAGAAACCAATCACTGTGAATGTCTAAAGGTATGTGTTGCCTGCTGTGTTCAAGGAACCATAGGTAGTTCTCTCTGGGCACATGAGAGGGAGATATGAGGCTGCAGGGATGGGCAGGACATGAAATGGACACGAACTTGGACTTAAATTTTGGGAAATCATTAAAGGGTTTTTCAAACAGTAGCTGATTGGGCATTCCCGGGGACACCGGCAGAGATAAGCCTGTTTAATGCTTTCCCAACTACCAGGCAGGAGCCTACACTAAGGCTGCGGCTGTTTGAATGAGCAGGAGGGATCTGTTCATAAGGTAAAAGCATCAAGGTCTGTTTGTAGGTAGATTCTTTGGTAAGTGGGTGATTGTGGAGGTGGGGCACATCTTCCATCTTGAGTGGCTGGTGGACTGTGGTGCTATTTACAAAGTTGGGGAATGCATCAGGAGGCACAGATCTGGCAAGGGAGATTGTGACTTTCACCCCACTGCCAGCCAAGAAACAGGTAATTTTTTATTTTATGTTTTACCCCTTCTCAGTAAAAATAAAAACCTAATAAAATTCTGAACTTGCAACCAACTTTATCAATGTTTATAATGACTTAAATGCTTATACAATTTTGCATGTAATGACATTATAAATAGACACCTTAAACAGTGGAGGTGGAAAAATATCCACAGATAGAAGTTCTGGTACTTTCTTTCTATGTAACATTGACTGTTTTGTAAACTGCAGTTCGAAAGTCCCTGCTTTAAAATGGTTCTAAAGATGAGGATACCCTCCTCTACAGGAGGAACAATTGTTGAGTAAAATGATTGGAGGGGTGAAGGTAGATGCTTGGTAGTACCCACATTTAAGAATACACTGATGAAATAAACAGAGGAAGGGCGTCTGGGTGGCTCACTCGGTTAAGCCTCTGACTCTCAATTTCAGCTCAGGTCCTGATCTCAGTTGTGGGATGGAGCCTCCATGAAGCCCCGGGCTGGGCTCTGCATCTGGCTCTCCGCTCATCTGGGAGTCTGCATCTCTCCCTCTCCTGCTGCCCCTCCCTTTGCTCATGTACATGCCTGCACCCCCTCAAATAAATAAAAAAATCTTAAAAAAAAAAAAAAAAAAGAAGAAGAAGAAGAAGAAAAAGAATTAAACAGAGGAAAAAGAGAGTGACCTGGGGTGGCCAGGAGGGTTAAGAACAGTCTCTGGGAAGCTAAAGAAGAAGGGTTCTCGCGCTTACTGTGCTGATCCACACCTTATGATGGAGGGCATGCACTCTGGCGGGCCCCTGTAGAGGCCTGGAGACTCAGTGTGAAATAAGACCTTGTCCTGCCTGAGAGAGGCAAAAAGTAAATGATAATATCACAGACTGATAAGTGTTTTAACAAAAAACATACACACTGAGTCTCAAAGCGCATGTTTATGCGTTAGGGAGGTGGGATGTTTCATGTTTCTCAGAAGACGTAGCGGCTGAGCTGACTTTCCTCCATGTGGTTGTTGATGCAGGAGTTAGGCACAGAAAGCTTAAAATGTCGGTGACTTTGATTCTCTAGGAGAACAAAATTTTCAGTAAGGGACACAGAACCATCTTCCTGGTGTCTATCATCATCCTGAACACTGCAAGTACTAGCTCATTTATATTCCTGCAGGGTATTACATTTTCGCAAACTGTTACACATAACAGTACTCACATTTAAATGAGAACTTTTAAATACCTTTCTCTATTTATAGCAGGAAAGGAAAGAAGTTCCCTAGTTCTGCTCCCCGGAGGCGTTCATTAGGGGAAGTTTAATGAAGCAGGCAAACAGGTGCTTTTTATGCTTTTTATAAAGGGTTGCAACAGCTCTTTCCCATCGCTTCAGCTTCCAACTGGGAGCACACGTCATCTGCTAAGCTAATAGCTCACAGCAGGGTCCTTTGGTGTGCTCCACATAAATATCCCATTTTATCTTCCTCTGCCTGGTGATCGATCAGAAGCACAATAGACAAAGATGGAAAAAATAAATACAGAAATATATGACTTCCGGGTCATAAATCTAAAGTTAGTTTTGTTGTAGTAAGATCTAAGAAATATACACTGAATATTAAGGTTGGTGCATGAGTTAATTAAAAACTGCGGATTATTATTAAAGATTCTCCTAAATCCTCAATACTCAGGGAAAAATAATTCTAGCTAGTGGCCATGTCTCTCTTCCGTTGCTTTTGATCGCTTTCTCTTGCTAACAATTTGTATGTCTGTGGGCACTTACAACATTTACAACCATTCTTAACAGGTTGGGCATAATGCAAATATTGTAGGAAATCTTTGTTGGTTTCACTTAAGTCAGGACATCAACTTTAATCACTTGGGTGTTTGAAATAATGTCAATTTGGTAGTACTGTTTCCTTCTAGTATCCACAGAGTGGAAACTCTTTAACTCATTTCTTAAAAACTCAATTAAAAAATAACCTGAATGAGAAAAATTAACAAAAATTATTGTCCAATGGAGATAGTAATACAGGATTCAAGTAAGACTCCTCATTATTTAGGATTTATTTGGAAAACTTTTCTGAACAATTTTTACTAGGATATAAAAATGAAGTGCTTATAGCTGAGAGTTCAATCTCTTTGTTATGGTAGAGATTGGGCCAAACTGAAGTATGTGGTCACTCTTAAGAGGTAAGCAATTGTTACCTCTTACCAGGAATCTTAAATTAATAAGATCATTTACAATCATTTTGAGTTACAGAAAGTAAAATAAAGCTATGGCAAAATGTAAACATTGAGGAATATCCTTCTCCAATAGTTTAAAGGGCAAATATTGGTAAGGCAGAGACAGAAAAGAAGACTGAGGGTTGAATAAGTTATTGTCCCAACAAGGAACAGTGGTCTAAGTGCCATAGCATAAAACTCCAATCACACTTTATATGCTGTGTTTAGGATTACAATTTGGCTGTGAGAAGGAGACTTGGAAAAGGAAGGCTTTGAATGAGTTAGATGCATGTATCTCTGTCCTGTAAGATCGGTGGTAAGCAGTCCACAGCTGGTGAGGTGGCTCTGTGCCAGGAAATCCAGAGGAACTCAATTCCTTTGAGCTCCCTGCTCACTCATCCCTGATACGGTCTTTGTTCTTGAGGTTTCATGATGACATCTGGAGCTCCAGATATGCTATCCGTGTTCTACATAGCAGTAGGAAAGACAGGCAAAGGATGGGCACAGATGTTGGTTCCGTTTATACATCATTAGCCACGACTTAGTCACACCGCACAGTTAACTGCAAGGCAGACCAGAAAATGCCTGCTTTTCTCGGGTATCCTTGTGCCCAGCCAGAAGTTGAGGGTTCCAATACTACAGAAGAAGGGGAGAATGGATATTGGAGGGCAACCAGAAGTCCCAGCCCTTGCTGCCTCTATGGTAAGTGATGTATTAGTAAACAACACTATTTCATGAGCGTGGGACCAGTGCAATGCAGAAGGCCCCAGGGATGGGTTCTAGGTTGCCCATTTCTGTACCTCCTGAAATCCTGGACCCTACCTGGCCTTTTCTGCATCCCCACCAGCCACATCTGCCACCTGCCTTCCAGTGAGGACCTGGGTATAGGAATGGCAAGATTGGGGGCCATGCTCCTGCATCTGGGGAGAGGCAATCTGGTGGCATCCATCCCCACCCTGGCCTGGCAGCTCCCTAGGAGCCTGTCACCTATCCCTACGTGGGGATGCGGGCACTCTGCGCTGAGGCTGCAAGGACTTTGGATGCAGTGGGTTGGAGCGGTAGCCCTTGGGGAGAAGATATGCCTGGCTCAACTTCCCTGGCTGGCTGGAGGCGGAACTCTGCTGTGGTCAGGTATGAGCACCTGTTAGCTCTGGGATGTGAGCCAAGTCCCTGGCAGCTGTGTGGGTCTGCACTTGTCCCATGAATATACAAGCTGACCTTGGGGGCCACTCTCTTTCTGAATCTAGCTTGAGGTCATCTCTCCTGGTCCGCTCTGTGCACTCTCAAGGGATAAGCCACAGAATTAGTCTTAATCTCAGTTGTTCATAATAGAAGTTAAATGCTCTGTTAATTGCATTTAAAACTGGCATTTCATCATATAAAGATAAATGGCAAAATTCATGCTAGTAATTTAAAATCTTAACATTCTTAGAATGAAATTAAGTAGTAAATATAGCATCATCATGACAAATTAGAAGAGAGACTGCAGAAGAAAGGAGAAAAGCTTTATATTTTAATGCCTTTAATGGCATTTCCTCCCGTCTCACCCGCCTCCCCCCATGATTTGGAACAGGAAACCTTGCATTTTCAGTTTGCACTAGGTCCTACAAATTATGTAGCTGGTTCTGGGGGTTAGTGTCTCTAGTTCAATAAGAATATCTTGCTTTTGAAGTTTTGGAGGCAAGTTTGTAAAATTTCGTGAAAGGATTAATTAGAACAGCTACCCTTTGGCTGTGCAGGTGTGCGCCCTTCTTGTCAGGTGTCAAATAAGATTACATGCACCCTCATCTCATTACCTAGTTTAGCCATTTGCCATCCACAGTCAAATAAGATATTCTCATTAATGCCAATAAGACTTGTGTACGGATCAAGATGGGTATTAGCATGAGATGCAGAATAGCTTTGTCAATAAATCAGGGTGGATATTGCCTCAATAACCACAATGCAATTTTCGGCATGTCTGATAGGGATTTATATCCTCTTATTATATAAAAGAAATGCTGGAGGTCTTCTGTGTTTTCCTCAGTATTTTTGAATAATTGTACCCTTTCCTACCTCTCTCTAATTCTGACAGTTTCTGTTCATATAAATGGAAAAGACAGTTTCTACTCTAAAAGATGAGATTATATAAATGAATTTATTCTCTTGTTTTCCTTCGGCTATGGCCCACCTACTCAGGGTTCTATTTATAAAGCTAGCTTGGCATGTAATTGGGTTGCCTAATGGAATGGAGGTGAATGACAAGTGGTCCCACTGTAAGATAATCATGTGCAAGATGGATGAAGTAGAATGTTTGGTTTCAGGAATTTCCTGCACTATTAGTCCCTCGGGGAACACATCGAAACTTCTCCCAATGCATATCTCACCACTATGACGCTGTGCATTTTCAGTTTTTGCAAAAAGCACCAGAGTGGCCGGCCCAGACTGACATCTCCACCTTGATGTTTCCTAATAAAACAACAACTGACAAGATGCATTTTTAGCTGCAAATACAGCTCCTTCAAGGTTGTACTGTGTCAAAATGCTCTGTGATAAGATGACATCGTGAGGAGTTAGTGCTGATGTAGAACACCATATTACTTCTGTTTTCATTGAAGATAAATGCGTCAGTGCCACAACGAACCAGCCATTAGCATTCCTATTACAAGTCAAGTCCAAGGCTGAGAAATTGAAAGAGAAATGACTAAAGATGACACTTCACTCATTTCTGTAAGCTATGGGTAGGGTTTTGGTGCATAAATTAGTTTGGTCCTTTAACAAACTTTGTGAGGCTTAACATCTAGTAGGTACTATTCCAGATACTGGAGACAGAGCAAAGACAAGATCCAAAATTCCTGCCTTCATGTTCTGGAGCTTTTGCTCTCATGGATAGAGAAGAACAGATGTAAATCATTAAGGAAGTTTATACAGAATAGATTTTTTTTTAATGAGTTAGATTGTGGGGCTATTATTTGCAGAACTTGCTGAGTGCAAGAGAACAGTGGTGAGGAGCTTGAGCTCTAGAATCAGAAAAACTGGAATTTGACTCCTGGTTGGTTTAAAAGCTGTGGCCATTGGTAAGGAGCTTGAGCTCTCTGAGCCCTGAGCATGCTATCTGTAAAACAGGACAAAAGTGGTCGATTTGCATAAGAGTAGAATGAGAAAATGCTTGGAAAGCACTTGGTGTCCTGTCCTGCCTGAAGTGTAGTTGAAATGGGGAATCATTCTCCTTGTTGTGGGTAATATAACTTAATGTCTGCATTCTCACAGGAAGACTTTGGTTAGAAGACTGAGCCTCCAGCTTTAAGTTCTAGGAGCTCGGTGGATTAAGATGGTTCTATAGCATGGCCTTTCAAACTTTAATGTGCATGCGGAGTCTCGTTCAAATGCACGTTCTTAATTAAGTAGATCTAGAATGGGCCGCATACCCTGCATTTCTAAGAAGCTCCTAGGTGATACCTGTGCTGTGGCTACTGCTCTGTGGATACTTCTGCAGTGAGGTGTATAAAACACCTTGATTTGACGTGGGTGTGAGGTCAATGTGAAGCAAAGGGTATGCCTCCAAACAAGAGGGCTTATCAATGACCTCAACTCATGAGGCATATTAATAACGCTAAAGGCAGAAAGGAAAATACCTTGTTTATTGTAAAATATGCAAACAGGGGTGGTGGGTTAGGGATCATTTTCTTTGGCTACCGCCTCTGGAGAATTGTTCCTACCCTGATTATCTTAGACAATAGTAATGAATTTGAACTTGCTGGGGAGAGAACCCCAAGCCTTTCCATTTGGTCTGCCCTACCAGAAACGGATATCAAAGTTGACTTTTATTTCTACCTCTGTATCTTTAAGAATGCATAAAACACATTGATGTGCCTCAATCAGGCAGCCATACAATGAAAAATACTGCGTATTAACATTACATCAATATCCAACAATCCCACTTCTGAGATACACCCAAGAGAATTACATATTTTTTAATTCGTAAAAATTTATACATAGAGGGGCGCCTGGGTGGCTCAGTGGGTTAAAGCCTCTGCCTTCGGCTCAGGTCATGATCCCAGGGTCCTGGGATTGAGCCCCAAATCGGGCTCTCTGCTCAGCAGGAAGCCTGCTTCCTCCTCTCTCTCTGCCTGCCTCTCTGCCTGCTTGTGATCTCTGTCTGTCAAATAAATAAATAAAATCTTTAAAAAAAATTTATACATAGATATCCTATAACAGCATATTCATAAGAGCCTCAAAGTAGAAACAACCCAAATGTCCACCAATTGATGAATGGATAAATAAAATGTGGTATATTCATACAGTAGAATATTATATTCAGCCATAGAAAAGAATAAAACACTGATACATCCTACAATATGGGTGAACTTTGAAAGCATTGGGGAAAGCCAGACACAAAAGTCCACATGTTACATGATTTAATTTATGTAAAATATCTAGAAAAGGCATATCCATAGAGATGGAAAATAGATTAGTGGTTGCCAAGGGCTGTGGGAAGGAGAGAATGTGGAGTGACTGTTAATGGGTATGGGGTTTCTCTTTGGGGTGATAAAAATTAGATAGCAGTGAATGATTGCACAACTTTGTGAATATACTAATAATCACTGAATTGCACACCTTAAAATGGTGAATTTTATCGTATATGAATTATATATATGTATCAATAAAAATGTAAAAAATAAAAGTATATCAAATGCCAGATGCTTCAGCAGCTGGAGACCTATAAACAAAATACTTGAAGACTTTACCCATATTCTTTAATTGTGGTTCTGAGGGCTCAGTTTCATTATATGTCAGTGGGAGATTGAAAATAGGTACAAATTCTTTGCGATTCCTCCACTCGTGAGGTGGAGCCCATCTCACCAGTCCTTAAAACCAGGATGGTCTCTCGGCTTGTTTTGCCCGGTAGGATATGGCAGAAATTATGTGTAAGAACTTCCAGGCCTGGGCCACAAGGACAGCTGCGGCTTCCACTCTTGCTTCCTTGCAACGCCGTAGGCGTGAGGAGCACATTCTCAGCTGTCCTCACCATCCCAGCTGTCTCAGCTGCAGGCCCAAACTCTAGAATGGGCTCAGCATCGATAAACTTGGCCTGCTGAGCCCAGTCTAAATTGTCCACCCATGGAATCCGGAACAAAGACGTGATTGTTTTAAAATCACTAAGTTCTGGAGTTGATAGTTACATAGCAAGTTCTCTGTGGTGAAATAGTTACCATTTCGTAACAGGTCCTTGCTGATGACCACCTTAAAATAAGAAAAACTGACACAGCTGGCAGCGTCTAACCCGAGTTTTCTTTGTATCCTATTTTCTCTCTCCAACCTTTTTTTTTTTTTTTTTTAAGACTCTTTAGTTTTGTCTTCTCCTGAATTAATAAAGGCTTGACCTCTGAGAGATCATGGCAATATTTTAAGAGATTTCATGGGATAGGTCCAAATGGGCACCTGGTCTTGTGCCAAAAGAGTCTTGACAAAATGTCATTCCTTTTCTGTCCCATTTCTGAGAATACCATTTAACACCCTGGCTCTAGAAGATGCCAGCTAACTAGTAGCAAAGTGATTTCTCATTTTACTTTCTGGGTTATTTCTGTGTATTTGCATATTGACAACATATAAAATGTCTTGGTGACTAATCTCCTAATTTTTTACTAAGTTGTTACAATGTGCAGAGCACTGTTCATTGGTCCTTTGGGCATTCAGCAGACATCACTATAATGCCCATCACTATTATCACTAATAACAGGCACTTCTTGAGTTCCTAATACATGTAATGAACCTTTTCTACACCCAAGCCAGTTTCCAAATACTTCTGTCATTGGTAATGCTTATCTTTACACAACTTATATAACTCTCTATCTTTAATGACACCATTGTCATTGCATATATTGAACAGTGATGGTATATAAACGAGTCAATTATCTAATTAGACCATTTAACAAATATTTTTTGCGTGACTACCAGGTCTTGGCAATTTTCTAGACACTGTGGATATTGCAGTGAACAAAAAGATCCTGTCCTCATGGGGAATATATTCCATTTGGGGTGGGGATAAAAGCTAAGTCTGTAGATTTTAAAGTGTGCCAGATAGCAATAAATACTATGAAGAAGAATTAAACTAAGAGGGTCTAGAGAGGGCTATGGGCTGGGATATTGTAATTTTAATTGGAGAAGTCAAATTGTGATGCGGGTCAAAAAAACCTTGACCAACTCAGTGGTCTGAAGCAGATATGGCTCATCAGAGTTGTCCCACACCAGGTCAGAATGATGGGGCCTTTCCACACCTGCTTTGCTTAGTCACTGGATACAGGTGAGGTGATTTTAGCACCTGAGCAGATTCCAATGGGATAACAGCAGCCATCAGCTGACTGCATTCTACATTTGGGTAGCAGTTTCCTCATTGAAAGGGCATCTGGTGGTGCATTCTCATGTTTGCCCCAGAAGCCAACAGAGATTTTGAGCAGAGAAGTCATGAGATATGAGTGGTATAAAAAAAATGACACCAGCTATAAAACTGTGAATAGAGTGTAAAGAGACAAAGGGAAGCCTTAAGGGGAGACAAAGTCTGAGTGAAGGAGACAGGATAGAAGACTATTGTAATACAGATGAGATGTGATTAGAACTTGGACCAAAATTGTAGCCATGGTGGTAGTGAGGAGTAAAATTCTGAATAGATTTTGAAGTTTGTGCTGACAGTGTTCACTGATGAATATCAGATATGAGAAAGCAAGAAAAGACACATTTTTTTTTTTTTGACATGGTGAGCAACTGAAAAAACAAAGTTTTCATCACTGAGATAAGGAAGTTTGTGGGAAGGATACCAGGAATTATGCTTGGGACACGTTAAGTTTGTGATGTCCATTCAGTGTCAGAGTATAGATCTTTGGTTGGTAGCTGGACATACAGATCTAAAGGTCAGGACATAATTATGTACTGTAGATGTACAATATAGACTTACACAATATGGTATGTCGGTTATATCTTGATGAAGTTAGAAAAAATGTAAATAAAAAGATTAAAAATTTAACACTGGATTTAACAACATGGATGTTATTTATGGACACTGAAGGGAAGTTTCAGTGAAGTTGTAGGGCAAATGGCTATGCAGATGAATTCAAAAAAGAATGAGAGCAGAAGGCTTTAAGAGAGTAACAGAACTTTGGGGAAGTTGACTACAACAGATAGAAGTTATGAATAACTTCAACAGAAGTTGACTACAACAGGGCAATAAGGGAAATGGGGGTCAAAAATATTTTTTAAATGAGAGACATCTCAACACATTTATATGTTGATCCAGTAGATTCTCCAGTACTATGTTATCTACTGGGAAGAATCCAGCAGACAGGAACAAATTGTAGAAGAGAGAAAGGACAGTTGTGAGAGTGGTGTTCTTGAGCAGGAGAGAAGAGGCAGGATTGAATGCACAGAGATAATAAAGCTGACAGAGAGAGAGTGAAGCATGACCAGTTCCTCCTTAATCTCCAGGGAGTATAGTCAGGGTATATAGGTATAGTATATAGGGTATATAGATGTATACAGTATATAGATGCTAATAGGTGAGCTGTGGTCATGGAGGAAGGTCTTCGGATTCATTTATTTTTCCTCCATGAATTTGGAATCAATATCATCAGTGAGAATGAGGATGATGGGAACGAGATGTTGGAAGTAGAAGAGAAAGCAATGGTATAAAATGATTTTCTAGGAAGCAGGCAAACCCTAGTTTAATAATTATTGGATTGGGTTAAAAAGAAAGTTAAGAAAAGAAGGAAATAATGCTGGAAACTAAGATACAGAGGTTATGTTTATTGGTAATAACAAAGTTTAGATTGGGATCATGTGCATAAAATTAGATGTAAAGCTCATTGAACAAGATCATATCAGTGAACAGCTGGACTGATTTCAGGATATTAAAAATTATTAAGAAAAATGATAAGAGTATTCCTGGAAGGTATGAAAGTGAAAGGAATTAGGACAAGTCAAACAAACTCAAAAATCAAAGTTTCGTGATACTCTCAAGTTAAAAGGAAACAAATTTTGGTCAGTTCTCCTCAGGTGTGGTAACTGGTACCACACAGGTGAGAATGCCCGGTGGCGACAGATGCTATTTCTATATGTTCTGTCATGCAGTTTCCTCTCTCCTTAACTCAGAACTTTCTGGATGGATTTTTCCAAAACATATTTCACAGAAATGCATCTGGAGTTTAAACCAGTTCCTAACGTTACAAGTCAGTCTCTATGTTGAATAAAATATTACTAACATCTAAAAAAGGGCTTTTACCAAAACCAGAAGCCTGGGATGCTGTGTGCATGTGCACAGGTGCATGTGTGGGTAGACACACACACACACACACACACACACACACACACACACCCCATATCAGCTATGCATATTGGCTGTATTTCTTGTACCTTACTGCAGGATTGAAGTGACATTTTCACTGTATGTTAATTCTTAGCTTTAATCAAGTCTTTCTGCCATATGATATCCTATACTTTCATTTTATGATCCTTTTTCTAAATGTAAAATTATTGTTTGTGTGTGAATGTGAGAGAAAAAGACGCTCCTCTGTATGTGTGTGTGAATGACAGAGACAGTGTATATTTAATGCCTGTCTCTTTATTAGAATATAAACTGTGTTAGGGCAGGTAGAGACTGACATGTATCCCCAGAAATAATATATCACCTAACACATAGTAGATACTCACTAATATTTGGTTGAGTGAGTGAAAAATATGATTAAATTCTGTGGTGCCTTTTAAAAAATTCATTTGATTGTGTGTTTCTATAGTGTATACAGTTGGAATGGATTGTATTAGTCTCCTGTCTTGATCTTTTTGGGCTGTTAGAACAAAATATCACAGACTACAGGTAGCTTATAAACAACAGACATTTATTTCTCACAGATCTGGAGGCCAGGAAGTTCAAGATCAGGGCTCAGGGAGTTTCATTGTCTGGTGAAGACCTGCTTTCTGATACATTTTTGCTGTGTTCTCACTTGGTGGAAGGGGAGAGGACGTTCTCTTCATCCCCTTTACTCAAAGCATCAATGCCACTTATGAGGGCTCCACTCTGGTGACCTAATCATCTCCCGAGGCCCCAAGTCAAAGTACCATCTCTTTGGAGTTTAGGTTTTCAACATAGGAAGTTCAAGGGGACATAAACATTCAGTCTGTAGCATATCCCAAATATATTTTGGTATCCTTTGATTATAATTTTTTAATGGGAAGCAGAAGCTTCAATTTTATGTAATAATAACAAAAGTAATAACAAACACTGTTTGTTAAATGCTAGGCATTGTTCTAAGCACTTGTAGCAATTAATTCAATCCTCATGACAGCCCCATGAGGTAGTTAGTGTTATTACCCCTTTTTCCATATGAAGAAACTGAGACATAAAATATTAAGAGTGAAAGAGTTGGAAAGCAGCAGTGTTTGACATCTGAACCCAGGGAATCTGGACCTTAACTGTGCACACTCTTAATTGCTTTGTTATGGGTGCTTCTAAATGATCGGTCTTAAGAACAGATTTAATTTTCTTTTATTTTAAAGTTCAACCAATTACAGTATTAAAAAAAGAAAGATGACAATTACATAAGATTGTAAGAAAATTATTATTAGCATATAACATTTGAATATTCATTAATTCAGTGCATTAAATACAGCATAATGCCTTTGCCTAAAGCTGGAGAAAATAAATTTATTGTGAAAAGACAAATGTCACTATAAATTTTTATTATAAATGTTGCAAATGAATGATGATTCTTTGTCATGCTAGTATTTCTTTCTGCAATTATAGTGAAACAACTTTTTTTTCAGTTAGGTGCTTCCACACATTTTCAATATTTTTCATTCCTTATTCTCTTTTCATAGATGGTGATGCTTGAAATTATATAATGACTTCCCAGGTTTTCAAAATTGGACCATGTAGGAATGAAGAATTACATATGATAGCCTAATGAAACAATTTCTATTATATTTAAAAGGCTATTACAATTAGAAAAAAAATGACAGTAAGATGCGGTGTAAGTTTAAAGAAATTTATACATCATTTAAATGTGTGCTTCCCCATTAGATGATAAACTTTATATCCTTTACACATCAGAAAAAATCACAGGAAATTTAAAATGAATATACTATAGGGTATAATGATCATGGTTCAGATAATGTAAAATACATCTTTAGCAAATAATGTTATTTTCATAATTTTATAAATTTTTCCATAAAGACATAATACCTTTTTAAAAAGATTTCCGTCCTAACCCTTAGCACTTCAGCTATTTCCCAGTCTCTTTTGCAGGCTTCATGGGTCTCTACCCAAATGTTCAATATGTAATGAAATTGCTCAAGACTATCCTATTTCTAATGAAATTGCTCAAGACTATCCTATATCCGCTTCTTTCTCCAGCCATATTGCTACAACTAAAATGCCTTTAAAGCCTGCAGGTATTGCAAATATATTAAGAGGCCTGGTAGGAAAGACAGAAAATTGTTAAAATGGAAAATACATGTAATATCTAAATATTCTTTTTTTTGCCCTAAATATTCTTAAGTTCAGAAAAATTTAAAGCATTTGGCTGGTAAAAATCAAACAATCAACCTTCCCTGTTGGCTTGATTCAGCTCATTGAGGGTACTTTAGGAGATCTCATTTTTGCCTCTGGCCTCATTTACCATCTGGCTAATGACTCTCATATCTCTAGACCTTTCTTTGAGTTACATGTTTGTGCACTGATTTGTCCATTTGGCATCTCCAATAAAGTATCCTGCATTCAACATATCTCAGACCAACCATCACCAAACCTAGATTTCTTTGAATGTTTCCCATCTCCACAAATGTGGCCTTCACCCATCCAGTTGCACAAATAAGATACAAATAAGATGCACAAATAAGATGGAGGTTTCTTGGACAAATCCCTCTGCTATACATGGCTTTCCCCCTTCCCCATGCTCCCTTTTCCTCTTTAATTCCTTTCAAAGACCTATCACACCTTCTCAACATGTCTCTTGGCCTCTCTCTTCATCTCCACTGCCACCAACTCCATTTTATTTAATTTCTTGCTTGGTCATTTGCAATACCCATTTGCAATCTTTTCTTTCTTTCTTTTTTTTTTTAAGATTTTATTTATTTATTTATTTATTTATTTATTTATTTATTTATTTATTTGTCAGAGACAGACAGAGAGAGAGACCATAAGCAGGCAGAGTGGCAGGCAGAGGCAGAGAGAGAAGCAGGCTCCCTGCCGAGCAAGGAGCTGGATATGGGACTCGATCCCAGGACCCTGGGATCATGACCCGAACTGAAGGCAGCCGCTTAACCGACTGAGCCACCCAGGCATCCCTGCAATCTTTCTTTCTATTCAATTTCTCTACAATGCATTCTCCACACTAAAATTAGTGTGATCTTCTTAAAATAGAGAGATGATCTTGTTACTCTTTGCTTAATATTTTTCGGCAGCTTCCAATTGCTCTTAAAATAAAATCCTAACTCCTTAACATGGCTACAGAGTTTTTAAGGTAGGCTTACCTCATTCTCATCTAGCCTCATTCTCCTCTTCCTTCTTGTGTGGTGGCCCATCTGGCTTCCTGGAGCTGCGTGTTGACTCCTTCAGTCCCTCTGCCTGAAAAGTTCCTGCTATACCAACTTTGCCCAGGGCACACCTTTTCTTCCATCACGCCTCAGATAAGTGTCATTCCCTAGGAAAACCTTTCTTGAATCCCTAGCCTAGAAAAGAATCCCATTAATATATACTCAGAAAGAAACTTAGTTTTTTTCCTTATCACAGTCTGTGATTTTGTGTTTGTCATGCTCATCAATGTGATTATTTGGTAAAAGCGAGTTCCCTCATTTGCCTAGAAGCTCTACCGGAGCCGAGTTTTTCCTGGTTTTGCTTAGAGTTTACATGTGTAATAAATCTGTTTAAGTGAACAGATGTTTAAATAAATAGAAGTATAACTCAATCCTCAGTGCCACCGGTACGTAGAAAGGCTTTCAGTAGGAACACCTAACAAGCATCTGAGTCCCCGGTACATTTCCTGTTTGGGGATGCCGTTATTTTCCACTGCTCTGCTTGAACCTGAGGCAACTCTATATATCCTTATTGGGCAGAATTTGCAGATAGGCCTAACGGGGGTTCGCTGAGAACAGAGCCAGCAGCAACTCATGAAGAGTCGTTCTGTCATTTGTAATGGCTCCTCCAGCGGCAGCCCACATATTTTAGAGACGGCATCATAAACATCCGCTGCTGACCTCCTCACTGTGGTTTCTACCAGTGGTTTGTGCTTTAAGTAGCAAATTGAGCTCTGCTGTCTTTCCCTTCCCAAGGTCCTTTGTAGGTTGACATTTTAAGTGCGCATCTAGTGCTATTGTTTTTAACCATAATCTTGAGACAGCTGCAGGAGCCATGAACTGCTCTCGGGTAATGACCCTCCCAAAATGGAAAAAGGACTCTCCAGTATTCCTGCACGTGGGTACCTTCTGTTAAAATACACTACCTGTATGTTCTTTAAAGTACGTGTTATAGCTCCACTGAAAAATCCTGAACTCCTGAGGATCAGGTGATCACCAGTTTTGTCTTTGCTTCTTTCCCAACAGACAAATGCAGTGTTCTGAAACCGCGGACATTTTATAAGCACCAGTATCTGAAAACTTAGGAAGAATGGCCAGCAACACCTTTAAGATATGGTAGCGTGCCTGGGAGGTTGGATATTTTGTCATAGAGAGATCTCCTTATATTTTCGTGGTGATAAAAATGAATATTGGCAACTCTGAAAACCTTACATGTATTACTTTGTTTCCAGGAATATATTAAGGCAAATCCCAAGTATTATGTTATTTTTTTCACCCAGAAATACATGAGCATGCATCTCTAATGAATAAAGACATTTATTTTTGTAATATAATCACCATTATTACAGCTAACAAAATTAACAATCATACCCTAATTCTATTTAATATCCAATTTATTTTGAAATTTTCCTAATTGTCTTAGAGATGTCTTTTTTATAGTTAAGAGTATCAGCCCAAGCAGGATACCACATTGCTTTTGATTTTTATGTCTCTTATGCATTTTTTTCTTAAAGATTTTATTTTTAAGTAATGTCTTCACCCAGTGTGGGGCTCAAACTTACAACCCCAAGATTAAGAATTGTGTGCTGTACTGACTAAGCCATTCAGGCTTAACCCATCTCTTAAATGATCTTTATGCTCTAACAGTGTCTCTCATCCTTGTGTTCTCCATGCCACAGTTGAATTGGAGAAATTGAATTCAATACGCTTTGTCTGAGGGTTTCCCTGTGGTGTCATTTACCATCTCTCTCCATCCCCTTATTTCTTGTAAAATTGTAATAATATATAGAGAGGTAATTAGATTCAGATTCAATTATTTGACAAGACATCCTCATAAGTTGTGTTCTGTACTTCCTGGTGCATCACATTAGGAAGAACAAAAATATCTGTTCATTTCACTTTTTACTAATGCTTACATTTAAGCATTAACAGCCTGATCCCTCCATTAAAAATTCCCATCAACTTTTTACTCAGTAATTTTAGAATCCATTGATTATTATCTGTATTCATTATTTAATTAACATTTGCAAAATGGTGATTTTCTAATTTAACCACTTTATCTATGTTGATTAGCTGGAACTATCTCTAAGGAACAGACTTTTTTTGGCTAACTTTTTCAATAAGGAAAAAGGATGCCTTTTTTGTTTTTTTTTTTCTTAAAAAGATCAATTTTCAAAGTCATAAGTTGTTTTCTGGCAAATTTTATAGTATCAATCAGTTTTAAAAATATTATTTCTTACAGACTTTACTATATCAAGTGTTTTCATCTGTTGAAATGTTTAAACTTTCTAATGTTCAATCTCATATAATTTAGGACAGTGGGAGTTCTATCATGTTAGTGCCTATAATCTTTACACATGGTGCCCTAGGGTTATCTTGTATACTTTTCACCCCAGATCTGGTATCAGCCATTTCTCCAAAAAGTACTAGTTCCTTTTAGTGGAAAATAATAGAGACCACAATCTGGGTCCTGTACATATTCTCCAGTAGTGGGCTGGCATTGCCTTTTGGACTTTCCAATAGACAAAGCTAGAAAATAGATATGTACTCTAAAGGGAAGGTTTCCAGTATATATAGATGTTACTATTCAAGTATACAGTGAAAAGTATATACTTTGATTTTTTCTTGTATCTAATTCCTTTACTACTGGATGCATGGGTGGGTAGATGGATATATAGAAAACAGAGGAGAGAGTTTTTCTCTCCCAGGTTAAAAAACAAATTCACCAATGTTTTCCAATACTCTTATAATTTCATTTCTTTATCAAGAGATCTCGGATTCATTTGGAATTTATCATTGTACACAGTAGGAGGAATGGATAAAATTTTAGTTCCATATACTTATCCAGTTGTTCCAACACCGTCTACTAAAAATTTGTCTCTCCTTGACTTTAGGTGACACATTTATCATTACTAAATTCTAGACATACTTGATGTTTTGGATGTTCTATTCTCATTAGTTTTTCAGTTTATTAGTGAAATATCACCATACTGTTTCAGTTATGGAGACCTTAAAGTGTTTTAATATTAGGTATGATAATTATCCCTACTACACACTATTTCAACCTTTACTTTGCTGGTTGTGCTTGCTTCTTTCTTTCTTTCCTTCTTTTTTTAACCTTTTCATTTATTTATTTTTTATTTTTTTATTAACATATAATGTATTATTAGCCCCAGGGGTACAGGTCTGTGAATTGCCAGGTTTACCCTTCATAGTACTCACCATAGCACATACCTTCCCTAATGCCCATAACCCAACCACCTTCTCCCTACCCCCCTCCTCCCAGCAACCCTCAGTTTGTTTTGTGAGATTAAGAGTCTCTTATGGTTTGTCTCCCTCCCAATCCCATCTTGTTTCATTTATCTTTTCCCATGCCCAAAAACCCCATGTTGCCTCTCAATTTCCTCATATCAGGGAGATCATATGATAGTTGTCTTTCTCTGATTGACTTATTTCACTCAGCATAATACCCTCTAGTTCCATCCACGTCGCCTCAAATGGCAAGATTTTTTTTGGTGGTTGCATAGTAGTCCATTGTATATATATACCACCTCTTCTTTATCCATTCATCTGTTGATGGACATCTAGGTTCTTTCCATAGTTTGGCTATTGTGGACATTGCAGCTATAAACATTTGGGTGCACATGCCCCTTCGGATCACTACGTTTGTATCTTTAGGGTAAATACCGAGTAGTGTGATTGCAGGTCATAGGGTAGTTCTATTTTCAACTTTTTGAGGAACCTGCATGCTGTTTTCCAGAGTGGTTGCACCAGCTTGCATTCCCACAAACAGTGTAGGAGGGTTCCCCTTTCTCCACATCCTTGCCAGCATCTGTCATTTCCTGACTTGTTAATTTTAGCCATTCTGACTGGTGTGAGGTGGTATCTCGTTGTGCTTTTGATTTGTATTTCCCTGATGCTGAGTGATGTGGAACACTTATTCATGTGTCTGTTGGCCATCTGGATGTCTTCTTTGCAGAAATGTCTGTTCATGTCCTCTGTCCATTTCTTGATTGGATACTTTGTTCTTTAGATGTTGAGTTTGATAAGTTCTTTATAGATTTTGAATACTAGCCCTTTATCAGATATGATGTTTGCAAATATCTTCTCCCATTCTGTCAGCTGTCTTTTTGGTTTTGTTAACTGTTTTCTTTGCTGTGCAGAAGCTTTTGATCTTGATGAAATCCCAATAGTTCATTTTTGCCCTTGCTTCCCTTGTCTTTGGTGATGTTCCTAGGACGAAGTTGCTGCGGCTGAGGTCAAAGAGGTTGTTGCCTGTGTTCTCCTCAAGAATTTTGATGGATTCCTTTCTCACATTGAGGTCCTTCATCCATTTTGAGTCTATTTTCATGTGTGGTGTAAGGAAATGGTCCAGTTTCATTTTTCTGCATGTGGCTGTCCAATTTTCCCAACACCATTTGTTGAAGAGGCTGTCTTTTTTCCATAGGACATTCTTTCCTGTTTTGTCAAAGATGAGTTGACTATAGAGTTGAGAGTCTATATCTGGGCTTTCTATTCTGTTCCATTGATCTATGTGTCTGTTTTTGTGCCAGTATCATACTGTCTTGATGATGAAAGCTTTGTAATAGAGCTTGAAGTCCGGAATTGTGATGCCACCAACTTTGGCTTTCCTTTTCAATATTCCTCTGGCTACTCGAGGTCTTTTCTGGTTCCATATAAATTTTAGGATTATTTTTTCCATTTCTTTGAAAAAAATGGATGTCATTTTGATAGGGATTGCATTAAAAGTGTAGATAGCTTTAGGTAGCATAGACATTTTCACAATATTTGTCCTTCCAATCCATGAGCATGGAACACTTTTCCATTTCTTTTTGTCTTCCTCAATTTCTTTCATGAGTACTTTTTAGTTTTCTGAGTACAGATTCTTTGCCTCTTTGGTTAGGTTTATTCCCAGGTATCTTATGGTTTTGGGTGCGATTGTAAATGGGATTGACTCCTTAATTTCTCTTTCTTCTGTCTTGTTGTTGGTGTAGAGAAATGCAACTGATTTCTGTGTATTGACTTTATATCCTGACACTTTACTGAATTCCTATACAAATTCTAGCAGATTGGAGTGGAGTATTTGGTTTTCTACATAAAGTATCGTATCATCTGCAAAGAGTTATAGTTTGACTTCTTTGCTGATTTCGATGCCTTTAATTTCCTTTTGTTGTCTGATTGCTGAGTCTAGGACTTCTAGTACTATGTTGAATAACAGTGGTGATAATGGACATCCCTGCTGTGCTCCTGACCTTAGCAGAAAAGCTATCAGTTTTTCTCCATTGAGAATAGATATTTGCTGTGGGTTTTTCATAGATGGCTTTGATGATATTGAGGTATGTACCCTCTATCCCTATACTTTGAATAGTTTTGGTCAAGAAAGGATGCTGTACTTTGTCAAATGCTTTTCCAGCATTTATTGAGAGTATCATGTGGTTCTTGTTCTTTCTTTTATTAGTGTATTGTATCACATTGATTGATTTGTGGATGTTGAACCAACCTTGCAGCCCTGGAATAATTCCCACTTGGTTGTGGTGAATAATCCTTTTAATGTACTGTTGGATCCTATTGGCTAGTATTTTCGTGAAAACTGTTGCACTGGTGTTCATCAAGGATATTGGTCTGTAATTCTCTTTTTTGATGGGATCTTTGTCTGGTTTTGGGATCAAGGTAGTGCTGGCCTCATAAAATGAGTTTGGATGTTTTCCTTCCATTTCTATTTTTTGGAACAGTTTCAGGAGAATAGGAATTAATTCTTCTTTAAATGTTTTGTAGAATTCCCCTGGGAAGCCGTCTGGCCCTGGGCTCTTGTTTATTGGGAGATTTTTGATGACTGTTTCAATCTCCTTACTGGTTATGGGTCTGTTCAGGTTTTCTATCTCTTCCTTGTTCAGTTGTGGTAGTTTATATGTCTCTAGGAATGCATCCATTTCTTCCAGATTGTCAAATTTGCTGGTGTAGAGTTGCTTATAATATATTCTTCTAATTGTTTGTATTTCTTTGGTGTTGGTTGTGATCTCTCCTCTTTCATTCATGATTTTATTAATTTGGGTCCTTTCTCTTTTCTTTTGGATAAGTCTGGCCAGGGGTTTATCAATCTTATTAATTATTTCAAAGAACCATCTCCTAGTTTCATTGGTTTGTTCTACTGCTTTTTTGGTTCCTATTTCATTGATTTCTGCTCTGATCTTTATGATTTATCTTCTCCTGCAGGGTTTAGGCTTTCTTTGTTGTTCTTTTCTCCAGCTCCTTTATGTATAGGGTTAGGTTGTGTATTTGAGACCTTTCTTGTTTCTTGAGAAAAGCTTGTATTGCTATATATTTTCCTCTCAGGACTGCCTTTGCTGTGTCCCACAGATTTATTTATTTATTTATTTATTGTCCCACAGATTTTGAACAGTTGTGTTTTCATTGTCATTTGTCTCCGTGATTTTTTTCAATTCTTCTTTAATTTCCTGGTTTACCCATTCATTCTTTAGAAGGATGCTCTTTAGACTCCATGTATTTGGGTTCTTTCCAAATTTCCTCTTGTGATTGAGTTCTAGCTTCAGAGCATTTTTGTCTGAAAATATGCAGGGAATAATCCCAATATTTTGGTACCAGTTGAGACCTGTTTTGTGACCCAGGATGTGATCTATTCTGGAGAATGTTCCATGTGCACTAGAGAAGAATGTGTATTTTGTTGCTTTGGGAGGAAATGTTCTGAATATATCTGTGATGTCCATCTGGTCCAGTGTGTCATTTAAGGCCTTTATTTCCTCGTTGATCTTTTGCTTGGATGATCTGTCCATGTTATTAAGGGAGGTGTTAAAGTCCCCTACTATTACTGTATTATTGTCGATGTGTTTCTTTGATTTTGTTATTAATTGGTTTATATAGTTGGCTGCTCCCATGTTAGGGGCATAGATATTTAAAATTGTTAGAAAAAATTAAAATTAAATTAAATAAAATTAAAATTTATCTTCTTGTTGGACAGACCCTTTGAGTATGATATAGTATCCTTCCTTATCTCTTATTATAGTCTTTGGCTTAAAATCTAATTTATCTGATAAAAAATTGCCACCCCAGCTTTCTTTTGATGTCCATTAGCATGGTAAATTGTTTTCTACCCCCTCACTTTAAATCTGGAGGTGTCTTTGGGTCTAACATGAGTTTCTTGTAGACAGCATATTGATGGATTTTGTTTTTTTTATCCATTCTGATACCCTGTGTCTTTTGATTGGGGCATTGAGCCCATTTTCATTCAGGGTAACTATTGAGATATGAATTTAGTGCCATTGTATTGTCTGTAAGGTGGCTGTTACTGTATATTGTCTCTGTTCCTTTCTGATCTACTACTTTTAGGCTCTCTCTTTGCTTAGAGGACACCTTTAAATATTTCCTGTAGAGCTGGTTTGGTATTTACAAATTCTTTTAGTTTTTGTTTGTCCTGGAAACTTTTTATCTCTCCTTCTATTTTCAATGATAGCCTAGCTGGATATAGTATTCTTGACTGCATGTTTTTCTCATTTATTGCTCTGAATATATCATGCCAGTTCTTTCTGGTCTGCCAGGTCTCTGTGGATAAGTCTGCTGCCAATCTAATATTTTTACCATTGTATGTTACAGACTTCTTGCCCCAGGCTGCTTTCAGGATTTTCTCTTTGCCACTAAGACTTGTAAGTTTTACTATTAGATGACAGGGTGTGGACCTATTCTTATTGACTTTGAGGGGGATTCTCTGTGCCTCCTGGATTTTGATGCTTGTTCCCTTTGCCATATTAGGGAAATTCTCTACAATAATTCATTCCAATATACCTTCTGTTCCCGTCTCTCTTTCTTCTTCTTCTGGAATCCCAATTATTCTAATATTGTTTCATCTTATGGTATCACTTATCTCTCAAATTCTCCACTCGTGGTCCAGTAGTTGTTTGTTTCTCTTTTGCTCAGCTTCTTTATTCTCTGTCATTTGGTCTTCTATATCACTAATTCTTTCTTCTGCCTCATTTATCCTAGCAGTAAGAGCCTCCATTTTTTATTGTACCTCATTAGTAGCTTTTTTGATTTCAGTTTGGTTAGATTTTAGTTCTTTTATTTCTCCAGAAAGGGCTTTTATTTCTCCAGACAGGGTTTCTCCAATATCTTCCATGCCTTCTTTGAGCTCAGCTAGCACCTTGAGAATCATCATTCTGAACTCTAGATCTGACATATTACCAATGTCCGTATTGGTTAGGTCCCCAGCCTTCAGTACTGCCTCTTGCTCTTTTTTTTTTGTGGTGAGTTTTTCTGTCTTGTCATTTTATCCAGATAAGAATATGTGAAAGAGAGAATAAAATATCAAATGGGTGGCAAAGACCCTAGAAAAATGTGAGTTAACCAAATTAAAAGAGATCCCAAATTGTGGAGGGAAAAAAGGGGATAAAAAGGAGTTCAAATAAAGTTTTTTTTAAAAAGTTCAAAAAAAATTAAAAAAAAAAGAAAATATAGATATTAGACTGGTGACTAGAACAGAGCCACCCACTTAATTTTGGGAGTACTTTGGTCTCTTTGGTCTCTTAGAAGAAGCTACCTCCCAAAATTTAAAAGAAAGAAAAAAATATATATATTTGTGTGTGTGTATATATATATATATATATATATATATATACACACACACACAAAATAAGGGTAAACATGGTGAAGGGATGGAATATGACTGTAAAGATGAAAATTTTAAAAAAATTCTAAAAAAAGGAGTTGATAAGATAAGTTGGTTGGGAAAAGAAAGAAAAAGAAAGTGGAGAGAATTTGCTCAGGCTGGAGACTAGAACAAGGCCCTGTATTAGATTTAGGGTATATTTTGATCTATTAGAAGAAGTTGTATCCCAAAATTTTTTAGAAGAAGAAACCCTAAGTGTATACAAAAAATAAAGTTAGATACAATGAGGGATAAAATATGACTATAATAATGAAGATTCAAAAAGATTAAAAAAATAAAACTAAAAAAATTTTAAAAAATTAAAAAAAAAAATTAATTAACTTTCCAAACTAAAGAATCATGGAGAGAAAGCCATGAATTCCATGGTTTGCTTTCTCTCCCTCTGGAATTCTGCTGTTCTCCTTGATAAGTGAGCTTGGTCTGGATGGGATTTCTTGCTTATCTTCTGGGGGATGGGCCTGTTATAGTGATTCTCAAGTGTCTTTGCCCAAGGTGGAATTGCACCGCCCTTGCCAGGGGCTGGGCTAAGTAATCTGCTCTGTTTCTCTCAGGAGCTTTTGTTCCCTGAACACTTTCTGTAGAGCTCTGGAGGACTGGAATGAAAATGGCGACTTCCCCTTCTCTGGCCCAGAGGAGCTGAAAACTCGGGGACCCACTCCTCAGTTCGCCCTCGGAGAATAGCACTCAATCACTCCCATCTCCCTGGCCTCCAGCTGTGCTTCGAGCTCACCCGGCCTGTGATGGAGCATCTCTGTCTCTGCACACAACCCCGCCATTGAGTCTCCAAACCAAACAGATCACTGCTGCTCTTCCAGGGAGGTCTCCCTAGATCTGCCACTTGTGGGGTCCCTGCTCAATGAGCAGTGGTCTGACTGTGCCACGGATCACAGTTTAAGGTAACCCTGAGCTGAAAGCTCACTCCTTGGCTCCATCTCTGTAGCCAGCTTCCCTGCTCTAATACCTGTGAGCTCAGTGATACTCAGACACCCCCGATCCTTTGGTGACCACGCAGGACCTGAGACCACACTGTCCCTGCAAGGGCTCCAGCCCTGCTTAGCCTCTGGAGCAATGTGCCTCAGTGGAGCAGTCTTTTAAAAGTTCTTATTTTGTGCTCCATTGCTCTGCCACTTGCCGGGAGCCGGCTCCTCCCCCCACAGTCTATCTTCCTGTCACTTTGGATTCGCTTCTCCGCAGGTCCTACCTTTCAGAAAGTGGTTGATTTTCTGTTTCTAGAATTGCTGCTCTTCTTCTCTTCAATCTCTTGTTGGATTTGTAGGTGTTCAGAATGGTTTGATAAGCTATCTAGCTGATCTCCTGCTACCTGATGTCGTTTCAGCCTGCTACTCCGCCACCATCTTGACCTGTCCTTTTTCCCTTTGCTGCAAAATATAGCTCATCATCTGAGACTTGTTTATTTCTTAATGAACTTTCTAATCAGCCTGTCTTGTTCCAAGAAAAGCATCATAGTATTTTTATTGGGATTGATTACATTTCAAAATTAACTTAGACTTGACACCTTTATGAAGCGGACTTCTCATATTCAAGAATAAGGTATATATTTCTGTTTGGTCATGTATCTTTCACATCTTTCATGAGTATCTATATTTTGCCTTATGTCTTTTATTGCACTTTTAAAAGTTTATACCTAATTATATTATTATTATTACTTATTATTTCATTGTAAAGAAAGCCTTCCTTTCCATGGTATCTGTAAAGGGGTTATTGCTATTGCTTATAAATGCTAATGCTATTGATTTGGGGATGTTAATTTTATATCCTGCCACTTCACTAAACTCTTATTGTTTGTAGTACATTATCATTGATTCTTCTGGAGTTTGTATTATAATATTATAGTTCTGCATATGAAGATAACCTTCCAAATTTTTATGCTACTTCCTTCTTCTTATTTATCATCTACCTACCTATCTATCATCATCTATCTATCATCTATGTAAAACCAGTTGGATTTACATAATGCCTCCAGTTTACTAGGAAATACAACTGAAGTTACATTTGTTCTAGACTTCAGTGGTAATGTTTCTAGAGTATTTTTATCAATTGTTGACTTTTGAATTGAAGTTGTACAAATTTTATTATATTAAGGAAAAGTCCATTAATTAATAATGAATTGTTTTTCTTCTTAACTCTATTAATGTGTATCATATTAAAAGATTTCCAATTTTTTAAAATATTTTCTTTCTTTCTTTCTTTATTAGAGGAAAAGAGCACGAGCACTGGGGAGTGGGGAGAGGCAGAGGAAGAGGGAGAAGCAAACTTCCCACTGAGCAGGGAGCTCCATGTAGGGCTTGATCCTGGGACCCCAAGATCATGACCTAGATGCTTAACCAACTGAGCCACTCAGGCACCCAAGATTTCCAAATTTTGAATGAAACATACAAAATAATATTTTAAGTAATTTTATAAGAAACTGTTGTTTTCCTTTTACCAGTATTCATTAACTTTTTACTTTTCCCTTTATCAATCTCCCTCTCCATCTGTGTGTGTGTGTGTGTGCACATGTGTGCACAAACACATGTATGCATGTGTCCAGGGCACATGTATATATTTTTTTCTGAACCACTTGTAATTAAGTTGGACATATTATGCCTATTTACTGTATGTTTGTGTTTTTTCTAATGGTTATCTTAATATATACATTTAGTTCATTGTTTTACTGATACTGTTTACCACTTTTATAACAATGATGCAATTAGCAAGTCCTTTATTGTTCTCTCCCTTTCTCCTGGAATTTAATGGATATGATAGCCTCTTACACCAATTGACAACCTATGAGGTAGTGAATGTATTTATTCCACACACTCTGCCTTTCTTACTATTCATTAGCTGTAAAGTATTTCTTGTGTCAGAGAACATATTTATACTCTATTTGGTCATTTTATACTATTGATTGGTGTTAGCTTTACAATTGCATTTATTTTAGTCATTGTTTTATAGTTAAAATGCTGAAACTTCCTCTGAATTCATGGTGGGCTTCTCTGTTAAATTCTCAGGAATAGATCTTGGAATCAGTGTTCTCTGTGCTCTTGCAAATTTATAATGGTATGATTGGAAAATCAGTTTGGCCTAATTTAAAACCCTGAGCTCATAATTCTTTGTTAACTATTTATATCTCTATTATCTTACGTTATGAAGTATTTCTGTTGACGTTTGTTTTTAATTCAGTTATCTTTCTCTTATACCTGATTTGGTCTTTTTACTTAGATGCTTAAGAATTCTTTCTTTAAACCCAATAGTTTTACCAGCAGTTGCTGGAGTTTGACCCTTCTTCAGTAATTTTCCCAACTGCATGAGTACCCTTGCAAATATGTAGACTGAAGCCTTTTCTTTTCCAGGATTATAGGAATTATAATATTATTTGTGATGATCATATGTTTTTCTCCTTAGGATCACCTATTATTTCTATGCTTTACCTTCTTCTTGTTTTCTACATTTACCTAATCATCCTTCCATAATGCACATTATTTTTGGTTGTCATTTTTATTCCTTTTTATCCTTGTTTTTCTGACTTTACCTTTCATGGATATTTCTTCATTCAAGCTTATTCTATGTGAGCTCTACTGTCCTGAAAAACAGTACTTTTTTTTCTTATTTCTAAATTGGTACATAGTTTTAAAAGCTCTATTTGCAAAACCTCCTTGTTTTGTAAACTTATTTTTGAGAATTTTCTATTTCTGATTTACATTTTTCATGAAGCACTTTAGAGTTTTCTTAATTTACATTTGATTTGTCCTCTGTTTTTATGATGTTCTCCTGTATACTTCTGATTTGTGGTCAGGCTTTTTAGTGGACTTTCATGTTTTTGTATTTGTGTTAAGTTCATTTTCTTCTTTTTTTTTCATTTAATGGGGTTTTCTTGTATTTTTAAGGGAATGTTTTTGTAATGAAGAATGGGCAAGGGTAGCTTCACATCTTGATTGCTATCTTCCATTGTAACTATAAAGTATTAAAAATATGACTTCCTTGTGGAACCACGTCCACAATTCTAAGCAGTGCCTCCTTACGACTTCCCTCCAACTATTACCTAGAATCTGAAATTTCTTTCCCCTTTATTCCTAGAGTTTTTGCCTTACTCAATTTTCCTTCTATTCACAGAACTTTATTATTATTATTATTATTATTATTATTATCATTGTTATTATTATTTTAATCCTTTTGGGTCTCCATCCTTTCATCAATAATTCCAAAATCCTTCATGGATGGAATTGACTAGTGCTCTTAACTAGTTCCTTATTTTGGAACTCACCCTCAAATGGGAGAGAGTATATTCTTACTCAGCTTTCATAGACGATTCTTAGATCTGCTTGGCTGAGGATTCCAAAGAGAATATTCTCCTTTTGCATGTGAGTTTTTGGTGGAAGTTACTCATTGTTTCTGATCTCTTAGTACCACTAGAGCTACCCTTTCTCTTCTCTAAACTTCTTCTTCTTTTTTTTTTTTTTCTGTATAGATCATGCTGCCAATGGTGGTTTGACACCACCAACCTATATTCTAGGAAATTGGTAGAGATATTTTGTCACTAGATTTTTTTCCAGATGTCCATTTTTTTTTTTCTTTCACTATCCTGGTTGTTTGGCTTTATGAAAAGATTGGGGGAGATTTGAAGAGTACACTTAAAAACCTCTTTATTCCATACGATCTATACTCTCAATTCTGTATATTCTCCACTTTCAAAATTTGCTGTGAATACTAACACAGTGCAAAATAGTATTCATTTTGGTTTTAAAAGAGGTGGAGAAGTAGACATATATTTTCATTGTCGTTATAAAGAAAAACAAATTTGGGGGGATAAATTTTTTTTTTTAAGATTTTATTTATTTATTTGACAGACAGAGATCACAAGTAGGCAGAGAGGCAGGCAGAGAGAGAGAGGAGGAAGCAGGCTTCCCACTAAGCAGAGAGCCCAATGTGGGGCTTGATCCCAGGACCCTGGGATCAGGACCTGAGCCAAAGGCAGAGGCTTTAACCCACTTAGCCACCCAGGCGCCCCTGGGGGGATAAATTTTAAACAGAAAAAGTAATATTCTCATGAGAACCATGCTGTTTTTTGACAGCATGACTTTTATAAAGTGCATGTCAATCAAACATGTGAAAAGAGTAGATGTAAATATTTAAATGACCCTGTGGATATAAAGTTTAAGTGGGGTCAACATATTATAATTAATTTCTTTTTGGAGTTAAAACATTGTTTCTGATTAAAAAAAATAAATAAAAGTTTTAACAGAATCTGTCCTAATACTGAAGGTCAGCAGTATGGGTGTATTTGATGAGTGATCTTTGAAAAAGAATTATTACCAAATTATTATTGTCAGAGTGTGGTACATACACACCCTGAATTGACTCTCACTGTGTCACACCCTCATCACCTCTCTTGAGTAGGTTATATTGCAAGGATGATGGAATGTTGCTCCTATGATTATGTTAATGTTGTATGTGACCTTATAGTAGCAGAATGGAGTAAGAAATTCTTCTGTTGACCTTGAAGAAGCAAACATCCTGCCTATGGAGAAGACCACATGGCAGGAAGCTGTGGTTAGCACAGTGGGTGTCTTTAGCACGTGGGTGTCTTCCACTAGCCGTAGGGAATTGCACTCTGTTGACAACCTGCTGCGTGAATGCAGATTTTTACCTAGTTGAGCCCTCAGATGAGAACCTGTGAAAAAACCTGAGCAGAGGACACATCTGAGCTGTTATGCCTTGATTGCTGACCTGCAGAAACTGCAATAATAGATGTGTGTTGTTTTAAAGTGCTAAGGTTTTGGTAAGTTGCTGTACATCTGTAGACACCAAATACATAGGACATTACAAATACAAAAAATGAAGGGTGAGGTGAAGGGAAAGGATAGAGGAGGAAGGGACACATTGAGGTAAATGCTTTGATGATATGATCTCAGTAAGTGCTGGAACATCTCAAATCCAGCGACTTTTCTCCAAATACATTAGAAAATGATAAAAAAAAAAGAACTTTCTAAATTAACAATAATTTCTAGGTGGATTTTCTTTTTTTCTTAGTTATTGGCAAATCTTGTGTGTTATGTCATTTGCTTCCAGATTAGTTTTCAACAAGGCTTGTGTGTGTGTGTGTGTGTGTGTGTGTGTGTGTATAGGTAAGAGCATGCATTTATTTCTCTCTTCTTTCCATTATTTTGCAGGGCTTCTACATTGGTAAATATTTATTGAGTGCCTTTTTTGGTCCATGCATTGAGTCATTAAAACACTATGGAGCTAACCCTATTATTATCCACATTTTATGACAAGAAGACTGAGGCTACTTGAATTTAGGTAATTGTCCAATGCCACATCACGCATAAATGGGGGAGTGAGGTTCCAAACTAGTTTGTTTGACTCTGGAATCTTGAGTATTCACCATGGTCAGAGCCGTCAGCCCTCTGTTCTTCACTTCATTCCAACTAAGTCAAGGACACATCTTCTTTATTCTTATAAACCTTATGACTTGAGCAAATAAGAGGAATTTTACTCCCCAAAATATAGATAACTCTTGATTTAATCCAAACAAGCCATTTTTCAATGAGAAAACTGAAAAGATTAGTGATATTTTTGAACACATGTGGTTAGAATAAAGGTAAGTCGAGGTCTAGGATGGCCAGATTTTGTTCATTATAGTTTTAAAAAAGAATAAAGAAAAGATGATTGAATACATATTAACTGATTAAATAGGACAAGGCCAGAATAAGCAAATAGTGGAGAAAGTGGTTATAGTGGTAATGTGCTCTACAAAGAGGACTGAACAGTAACAGGGGATGAGAAACAGTAGTATACAACTGCCCTAATATGTTCTTCATTTTATCTCATACTCTTCTGTTTCTTGCCTCTTCTTTTGCTTTTCTCAGTCTTTCTTATCTTTTAGTTCCATCTCAGTGTCCTAATGGATACCCAAACGGAACAGAATTTGGTAAACATTGTCAGGGATGGGGAATCCTAGGCCATTTCTTGTCTTATCACATGCTGAGCCTGACTGAGTCAAAAATAATTGTATTTTGCTCTTAATTCCTGTTGCCTTCTCAGCCAGAGGAACCAGATTGAACTGCTTGGGGCTCAGAAATGAGAAGAAACCACTGGGTCTGGACTGCACCTCAGAAATCAGAATCGTGAGATTCCAGAGAGGCAGATGTATAATGCATGTCAGACTGTAGCTCCTTAGGGTGTCCTCCCAGGTGAGGTGAGGTGGGTGAAAAAAGAAGCCTGAAAACTGGCCTTTGTGGTAGTCCAGGCAGGGACGTGGTGGTCTGGTGAGAAGTGAGTGCAGGACAATGTCTTGGCTTACAGGCAGAACATGATTTCAGAAAAGCTTGGGAACAGGCAGTCATTATCCAGGGACAGAAATGCTGGCTATCAGCACCAAGAAAATCCAATGAGAATCTCACAGACTGCAGCCCGTGAAAAAGATGAGAAGCAGCACAGGGAGATTTTCTGTTCAGAAAGCACTTAGATGTGAGGCAAGACACCATCAGGATATTCCTGTACCCATCACTCAAAACAGAAACCAAGTGATGGGAACTGGTTTGCCAGGCAAAATTGCTTAACAAAGAGACCAGAGCTGGTTATAAAAATAGGTTATATATAAGAAAGTTAGTTATAAAAACAATGCTAGCCTAGGGAAATACCAAGAATGATAGGACTTAACATTATCAAATTCCTGAATTACTGGATAGGATTTTTTAAAAATCCTAGGTATTTGATTCCAGGATCTGTGACAGGGCTGAGCATGAAAGGTCATGGGGCTTAATTAGCATTTGGTTTGGGCATCTGAGGAATGCAGGATAGAGAAATGCTTTAGCTTCCTTAATGCTTCCATTAAATTGTTTCTTCTTATTTTAACCAGGTGATGTCTGTTATTTATGCTATTTGCATTTCTAACTCCACTGAAGGAAATTCTCAAATGAAAGAGCGAGGCTGAAACTCTAATTTTGGATTTAGCCTCAGAGAGAGAAAGTTTGTTTAACTTTAAACTTCAAATGTTAAGCATAGGTTAATTTATATCATGAGGACAAAGTGTCATTATTTCTTTGAGTCTATTATTCTGTATATTAAAATTCAAATATTTTATCGAGGTTTCTATAAACAACAGAATCTGAAACTGTTACTTGGATACATGACCATTGAGTGTACTAGATTCCTTAACTATAAAAGAAAGGATGTTTTTTAAAAAAAAATTCGTATATCTCTTCCATTACAGTGAATTTTTATGCTTTGTTGAATAAAAGTACAATTTTAAAAATGATACTTTTGAGAGGACATTATTCTACTAATTGCATTTTGATCTATGTGCCTGAAAGTGCACATATCACAAATGTACAGCTCAATAAATTTCCAAAAAGCTGAGCATACCCATGTAACCAGAGCTCAAATGGGGAGCAGGGGAACAATACCAAACAATATTAGCCCCTAGGCAGTACACCATTCCTCCAAAGTGACCATTAATCTATCTACATTGTAGGATCATGGATTAATTGGATTATGGATGAGTTTTTTTGTTGTTGTTGCAGTTGTGAGACAAATCTCACAATTTCATAATCTAATATAATAATATATACTATAATCAAGAATGAATATTAAAAATGAATATGTTATTAGTAACCATAAAGAAAACACTCATTCTTTATTATATATTTATTATATTGTATATTAATAGAATAAATATTCTTATTAATAAAGGTATTCCTAGAGTCTAAATTTTTCTATCAACATGCTTTGGAATTCATCTATAATATTGAGAGGGGTTTATAGTTCATTTAATTCTCATTATTGTATTTCACTTGGTGAATATGCCATGATTCATTTATCCTGATGAACATTTGGGTAACTTCTGACTTAGGGTTATTTTGAATAGTACCACTCAAACATTTTAGTGTATGTCTTTTGGAAAATAAATATGTTATTCTTGTTGAGTGGAGGGGAATTCTAGTCCATAGGTTATGCTTATGTTTGATTTTAGTGGAAGCTGCCAAATTAGTACTACTTGGGGTTTTGAGTTTTTCTATACCTTTATCAACATTTATTTCTGGTTTTTCTCATTTTAGCCATTCTGGAATCTGTGTACTGATGTTTCTTTGGGTTTTAACCTTCATTTCTCTGATTACGGAAGAGCTACACAACTTTTTATTTGTTTATTGAATAGTGGATATACTCTTTTTAAAACTGCTCAAGGTTTTGTGCATCTTTTCATTTGGTTGCCTTTTTAAAATTGATTTTGAGTCTTTTATGTAATTTTTGAAAAGATTTTATTAATTTATTTGAGATCAAGAAGCACTACTACTTACCCTCCTTTTGTTTCAGCTTACAGAAGTCCCTTTTGTATTTCTTGTAAGGCTAGTCCAGTGGTGATAAACTCCTTCAGCATTTACTTGTCCTGCCGACTTTTCATTCCTCTTCTCTTTCAATGATGTAGGACAGTTTTGCTGGGTAAAGTCTTTTTGTTTGCCAGATTTCTTTTTTTTTCCTGCTCTTTGAATGTATTGTGCCATTCCCTTCTGGCCTGCAAAATTTATGCTTAAAAATGTGCTGATTATCTTTTTTGGTTGGTTGTTTATGTAGCAAGTTGTTTTTCTCTTGCTGCTTTTAAGATTCTCCCCTTGTCTTTAACTCTTAACAATCAGAGTGTGTTTTGGTGTGGTTCCTTTTGGATTCTTTTTGTTTGGAATTCTTGGATTCCTCAAATGGATGTCTGTTTTTCCCCCAGGTTAGGGAAGTTTTTAGTTGTTATTTCTTTGGATAAGCTATCTTCCCCTTTCTGTTTTGTACCATGACCCCTATGATGTAAATATTGGTCCACTGGATGTTGCACTATATATTTTGTAAGCTATCTTCTCACCTTTTTTTTTTTTTTTCTTCTTTTTGCTCCTCTGGATAAATTCCACTGCCCTGTTTGCTTTCACTAATCCTTTTATCTACTTGATCTAGTCAATTATTGAACTCCTTTATTGAATTTTTCAAATCAGTTATTATTTTCTTCAGTTCTGTTGTTTAGTTTGGTACATCCTTATATTTTCTATCTGTTGAAATACTAATTTTTTCACATGGATTGTTTTCCTGACTTCAGTGAGCATCTTTTATGGTCATTATTTATAACTCTTTGTCAAGTAAATTACTTATTTCCATTTAATTAAGGTTAATTTCTAGAGTTTTATCTTATTCTTTTGTTTAGAACATATTCCTCTGTTTCTTTATATTATTTGATTCTCCATGATGGTTCCTGCACATTAGATAAAACAGTCACCTCTCCCTGTCTTGAAAGAGTGGTTTTGTGTATGACATGAAAATTTTAGCCCAGTTTAAGCTCTTAGTGACCTCTCAAACTTTTGGGATTGTCCAAGCTACCTTTGTTTTTAGTGGCTGTCAGTAATTGGGAGTGTGCCAAGACCTATCAGTATCCCAGTGGGCAATATCTCAGTGAGCACCTAGGTGCAGGAAGCTGGACCCTCAGACAGCAACTTCTAAAGTATGCAAAAAGGACTGTTTCAGGGAAAGCCTGGAAGATGGGCCTTCCTCTCTGCTCCCTACATACTGAGCCTGGGGAGATAGCTGGTTAAGATCTCATTCTTTTGCTACAGTTGTGTCGGACCTGTAAATGCAAGTCCTGCTGGTTATCAGAGCCAGGCAATCAACAGTATGTCTCCTGGTGGCTGTTGCAAAAACTGGGGTACCAGATGTGTGTGCAAGCTCCCTCTAGGGAGAAACTGGTGTCCTGTGGTGGGCCAGAGAGAGAACATGGAGATGGCACCCCCGGGCTCCCCAGTTTCTTGGGGGGTGTCACAGCCTCTACATGTGTTAAATTAGAAGGCTGACCTTCAGGCAGCAGCTTTTGAAGTTGGCATATAGGCATCTTTCAGGGAAATACTGGGAGATGGATGTTTCTATCTCTTCTCTCTGTGCTGTGTCTTGGGGGATAAACTGAGTGAAGTCTTGCAAACTCATCAAGAACTGTTACTTTGTTTGTTAAAAGTTGGGGCACCAGATGTTGCATCCAAACCCTTAATTTCTCAGGGAAAAGCTGAACAGTTGGGAATTTCCTCCTGGTGGCATGTTTCTGTGCAGTATGGATGGGTTTGATGATGAATGTTTCAGCCTCTTTTGTCCTTTTCCATGTGGATATTGTTCATCCAATATGTATAAATCTCTTAGCTAGTTTCTGGATTTCTTTCAGAGGGAATTGTTTCATGTATAGATTTGGTGTGTCCATGGTTGGAGATAAGTTCAGGAGCGTCCTATGACACCATCTGGGAGTAAAACTCTGAAAATTTATGAAAATCAGAGAAAGCAGTTTTGCATCTATAAGAGAAATACAAATGGAAATATAATCTTTCAGGAAAAATGCTTTTAAAATTAAATCCAATGTATACACTTTTTGTGACAAATGGTTAAAAAGGAACAACTATGGGCACAGAATTACTATACATAGAAAGACTAACAGTAAAATGTAGTAATACGTTGTAGTAGTAATAGAAGTTACAACAGTAGGATATACTCTACTCATCCCTGCTTAGGTATATAGTTGTTTATAAAGGAATTACTTTAGTTATCATTTTTTTCTTGAAGCATTAGATATTGATGTTCAGGTATATAATTCCTATTCATCCTCCAAAGATAATTCCAAAGGAAACCTCTGGGTTTCCTCTCTTGCCTCCATTTATCTAATCCAGATGCTCCTCTCTTAAAGCACCTTACTTATTCTTTATTATAGTATTCAACTTCTTGTGTTAAAGATAATTGATCATATGTCTTTGTCTTCATATCTTATGTTTATGACATGAGATATCCTCATGCTTTGTATCTTCATTCAGTATTTGGACATTGTACAGGACACTGATTTGCCCAATAAATGTTTATTATATTACTAAAAATTTTGGAAAAGGATTCTTCTCTAGAGTGGCACTAACTTTTTTTTTTAAGATTTATTGATTTATTCATTTATTTGAGTGAGACACAGATTGGGGGAGGGGCAGAGGGAGAGAATCTTCAAGCAGACTCCCCACTGAGCTCAGGGTCTGAAAGGGGGGCCCAGTCCTATGACCTATGACATCAGGACCTGAGCTAAAATCAGGAGTCAAATGCTTAACTGACCGAGTCACTCAGGCACCTCGAGTGGCAATTGATTTTTCTGTGTGTGTGTGTGTGTGTGTGTGTGGTTTTTTTGTTGTTGTTGTTTGTTTGTTTGTTTTGAGTCAGCCATTTAATCAATGAATAAATATAAAATACCTAGAATTTTAAGGCACTCTGCTACTATAATGCGCTCACCATCCGTACCTTTTTTTTTTTTGAAGACTTTATTTATTAATTTGAGAGAGAGAGAGAGAGCACATGCACACATGAGGAGAGGGGCAGAGGGAGAGCCATACTCCCTGCTAAGTGGAGTACCTCATCCAGGGTTCAATCCCAAGACCCTGAGATCATGACCTGAGCTGAAGGCAGCTGCTTAACTAACTGAGCCACCCAGGCACTCCTCATCATCAGTATCTCTGATTTTTTTTCTTATCTCTTTCATTTATTTTTTTCTGCCATGTTTCTTTTATTGGTAAACACTGAACTGCTCATTTTTACTTTACCTTTTTTCATATTCTCTCTACAAGTTTGCATAAAATAGGTATCTCCAAAAGAAAAATAAAAGTTAATACTTCTTTTCAAAAATAAGTATTAGTACCTAAAAATTTCTGTTATCATGTGTGTGTGTGTGTGTGTGTGTTTGTGTGTGTGTGTTTGGCTCTTTCATCCTGTAATAGTCATTCATATTCTATTCACTCTATCTGCAATAATTAGAAGTCAGATGCTGGTTCTTCTTTGGATAAGACAGAAGTTTGGTGTGTAAGAAAAAAAAAAGGTGCAAAGCCATTAATTCATTTATTCATTCATTCATTTAACAAAGATGTGTTGATGCCTTGCTGATGTGAGAAACAGAGGCAGAAGAAAAGTTATTAAATTTCCTTACTATCTAGAGCCTACTGACAAGTCCTTGAAACAGGCGGAGTGACATTCCTCTAGGGACTCAAGTGCCTCCACCTTAATACTTTGCTGAGGGCAAAAGGCAATCCTAGCCTGACCGACCCAACCCCAACCAGGATCCTGTGGGTCTATTTTAACATATAAAAATTCCTTTGGAAACTTCCTTCATCTCTAAACCCTCCAAGATACGTGCTGGCAATCATCCTAAAGCATATGGCCCACCGATATATATCCGAAGGGTCTCATGACTAAGGTTTTATTAGACGGTAATAAATGACCTTTTCCCAACAATAGCTAGCCCCTTGAAGTCCTGGAAACCTTGCTCCCAAAATTCCTTAGAGACTTACACCATTCCTGACCCCCTTCCAACTTGCAAGTATATAATGAACCACTCCTCACAACCCAGGGCAGCAGCTCTTTCTGCCCATGGGTCCTGTCCCCGTGCTTTAATAAACCACCATTTTGCACCAAGGATGTCTCAAGAATTCTTTCTTAGTCATCAGCTCTGGAACTCACCCCCACCAAACCTCACTTATATTCTAAACTTCATGATTGCTCTTTGAAAGAGACTATAAGCCTGCAAAAGGCCTACATTGCGCCCTCAGGGATCACTTTGATTCCCTGCCTCTCCTGTTTGTTTGTTTGTTTGTTTGTTTTTGCAATAGTGGAATATACAATAATTCTGGTTACTTTTATTTCTCTTCTCATTCCTTTGGTCTTCACCAATCTCTTCCTAAATAGAAGATATTTATATTTTATTGTTTCTAAAAATGTGTTCTGGAAGGAACATTTAGTCTTCTTTTCAGCTGTCACTTAAAAGACAAAGCCTCCAATTCCTGTAAGAAGAACAAGTTTATATCCCATGTACCTTTTAGTATCTGTAGTCTATTTAGAATGAACCCCTAGAGGAGCTGGGAAAATAGTCAAAGTTTCCTAGGTATTTGCCAAAATATTTCCAATTTCACTCTATGCTTATCATGCAATACAAAATCAGCCATTTTTCACTTTAGTTAAGAGGATATTTGTAGTTCCTAAGCCATTAATTGCATTCAGTTTTCACTTGGCTTGATTAATATTCTATATTGATGACCATCTCGGGAGTAAATACTGACTTGCTTAGTCTGGCACATAGTGATTTCCAAGGGACTTTATTTATCCATGTAAATAATTATGTTGTTATATATGTTACTGGATCTTGGATTATTTGAATACCTGTGCAGAATGTTTTTAAATTAGTCTATTAGAATTGATTATAACTTAGTAATAGTAAAACTCTGGTTATACAGACACTCAGTAACTTTAGGTACCAAAAACCGTTTAAAGCTTTTGGCCAAAAAGAAATATATTTATCCCATTTAAAGAAATCAAAATCTAATTTTAAGAACTAAAATTCTATTAAAATATTCTTAGCAGTCACTTTTTACCACTTTAATTACTTTAAAATTTATAAGCATATTGTTGTATCTTTAAAAATTACATCGATAGAATCACTGTCTCTGATACAGGATCTATGATTCACTCACTGTTCTTTAAGTGAGTCAGATTAGTGCTATATATTCTTGAGGTAAAGAATAATGGACTGGAAAAGTAAACTTCCATTTCCTAAGTACTAAGATATTTGAGAGTATATGGAGCTTTTAGCTTTAAATGCTGCATTGTAACTTTATTGGTTATAAATTTTAAGTGCAGAATACCTTTATTGAATATGAAAAGAAATATATTTTTAAGATTATTCCTTTCTTCTACCTCACAATTATTTGACATATACTGTATGCCAGGCATAGTACTAAGTACTGGAGATAACATGGTAAAAACAGACATGGTTTCTGTGTTCGTGTTACTTAAAGTCTGATGAGCAAAACAGATATTGATCAAATAACCACAAATATAATTGTACCATTAGAGCTGTGACACATGTTATAAAGGAAATGTGCATGAGTGTCTACAGTAGAGTGTTTAAACTTAGTATGGAGGTTACTATGGTCTGAACATATGTGTTCCCTCAAAATTCTTATGTTGAAAATGAATCCCCACTATGGTGATAATTTTGAGGTGGGACCTTTAGGAGGTGATTAGGTCATGAGTTTGGAGCCCTTATAAAGGGATTAGTGTCCTTACAAAAGAGACCCAAAGAGCTCCCCTGTCCTTTTGCTTTGTGAGGACACAGCAAGAAGGTGGGTGTTAATGAGGAGGCAGGATCTCACAGGTGGTGAATGTGTTGGTGCCATGAAGTTGGACTTGACAGCTTCCAGAACTGTGAGAAATAATTGCTCATTGTTTATAAGCCACCCAGTTTTTGGTATTTTTGTTATAGCAGCCTGAATGGATTAAGAGGTCAAGGAACACTTCTAAAAAGAAGCATCACTTACACTGAGATCCCAAGAAGTACTAGGTTTCGTGTGATGAAGAAGGTAGAAGGTGAGCTGCAGAATGAGGCATGGATGCTGTTAAGTGTGTGATGAAGTTATAATTGTTTAATCATGAAGTTATAATTGTTTAATCATGAAGCACATGAAATTACTGAGATCTGACCATATTTGACATATGAAATGGCAATTTCATATTTGAAATAGCCATTTTACATTTGACCCAATGGTTCATGTAACAAGCATGGAGCAATTAACAATATAAAACATCACCTATCACATATCCATATCCATATTTAGGCTACTGTAAATTATACTGCAATAAAAACGCATGTGCATATATCTTTTCAAATTAGTGTATACCTGGAAGTAGAATTGCTGAACCAAATGACATTACTATTTTTAAAGATTTTATCTATTTATTTTAGATAAAATAAATATTTTATCTATTTTCTCTATATATTATCTCCTGGGGGTCGGGACAGAGCAGTGGGACAGGAAGAGGGAGAGAATCTCAAGCAGACTCCCTGTTGAGTGTGGAGCCAGACGCGGAGCTCAGTCCCATCACCCTGAGATCATGACCTGATCCTGAAACCAAGAGTCACACACACATCCAAACAACTGAGCCACCCAGGCACCCCTACATTTTTTTTTTTTAATTATAGAACTAACCAACCAAAAATTGCCTCAGCTACTTGAGGTGAGCATGGTTAAAATATAAGCAGAAGTGCCTTTAAGAACCTTGTTAAGTTGTAGCTACAAAATTCATAGAAGTTGGAAAGTGAGAAAATAGAAAGAAAAATGTTGCAGTTAGATTAAAAGTTGTTCAGGAGCCTGGGGGATGAACTGTATAATCATGTGATTGGCTAATCCTTTCTGCCTATTGTTTCAACAGTGTCATTTCTCTTCTCAAAAATTTTTATGGCCCTGTTGTTTCTGTTTAGGTTCTCTGCCAAATGTTTCCTGTCTCAACAAAAGGTTATTTGCCATCCTTGTAAACAATTTCTACTCGGTGGAGTGAAATAGGGAGTGAATGTGAGGGTAGGGGAATTGGTGGCAGGGTGGCGGGGAAGACACAAGAGGGTTTGTACCCTTTCTTCCTCGCACCAAAGATTCCTAGAAAAATTATGCATCCATGATTTAGTGTGCAACGTTCCACACTAAATGTTACACTAGAATGTAACATAAAATACTGTCACTGGATTTGATAATTCACTGATGCATTCTCTTGTGCAATAAGAACTCTCTTGGGAGGTAGTGGCCTTTCCATCTCTTTACAATCATGTACAGAGTAATGTTCCACAAGTTCATGAACACTGAAGCTTCATGAAATGGGTTTAATTTTAGCTAAGTAACTTTCCACAAAATACTCTGGCCCGTATTGATAATATGCATCATAAATACTCTGTACTTGGCAATTATCTGTCAATGATAGGCAATTCACATTAATCAGGGTAACTAACATTCAGTACAGCCAAACCAAACCTTTAGTTTACCTTTTCTTTGCCAATTATTTGGAATTTAAAAATCAATTGAATAAAAGTCAATTGAATGTGGAAAAAATTTTCCCTGATGTTTATATAGTTCAGTTCTCTTGCACTCTCCCTTGGTCTCTCATACATAGTTTACTAGATATTAATTACAATTACAGTAGCCATTACAATCAGATTTTTGTCCACAGCCTCTACTAAATGTGTTGTAGTGAAGGTTTAATTTTTATTAAAAATTCTAGAACTTACTATCAGACTTATCTTAGAAGTATAATGTTTGCCCTGGGTGATCAGACCTTGCTTTTGGAAACAGTTTCTTCTACTTGACTTTCATGACTCTGATTTCTGCTGGATATCTTCCTACCTTTGACTGTTTTCTGATCTTCTCACTTAAATTCTTTCTTTTCTACTTCCTTTTTAAGTGATCATATTACACAGAAACTTATCAATTATTTATATGTTTATCTTTGATGATCTTACCTTTTCCAATAAATTTGACTACTCCTTATATGGTAACAACTCTAATACCTTTACCTTCTAAGTCTGATCTTTCTATGGAACTATAGCTCTATATTTCCTATTGAAAATATCAACTGTGTGTACTAGGTAAAAATATTTGATGAAAAATTATTTTTTTCTCACACTTTCCTCCTGACTATTTTTTCTAATATTTTTATTTTCTTTGGGCAGATACCCAGTAGTGGAATTACTGGATCATGTAGATTCTACTTTCAGTTTTTTTTTTTTTTTAAGATTTTATTTATTTATTTGACAGACAGATCACAAGTAGGCAGAGAGGCAGGCAGAGAGAGAAGGGAGGAAGCAGGCTCCCCGCTGAGCAGAGAGCCCGATGCTGGGCTCCATCCCAGGACGCTGGGATCATGACCTGAGCTGAAGGCAGCAGCTTTAACCCACTGAGACACCCAGATGCCCCTACTTTCAGTTTTTTGAAGAACCTCCATACCATTTTCCACTGTGGCTGTACCAGTTTTCTTTCCTACCAACAGTAAACAAGGACTCCCTTTTCTCTACATCCTCACCAACAGTTATTTCTTGTCTTATTGATTATAACCATTCTGACAGGTACAAGGTGATATCTCACTGTGGTTTTGACTGGCATTTCCTGGTGATTAGTGATATTGAGCATCTTTCCATGCAAACACAATAGTTTCATAAGCTAGAAGTAATAGGGAATCCTTGATAACCCCTTTTGCTAATTACCTCTCTTGCCCTCATCCAGCTAAGAACAAATATATTCTCAAGCACTCAAAACCTCAGGTTTATAACACTCATGAACACTTGAAAAATAAAACTACTTGATTACAAATTCAGCCAATCAAGAGGCAAATTGAAATCAAGGTCTCTGGAATGATGACACTGTAAGAAAGCATACTAAAATTCTAAGACTAGATAATAATATAAATAAATTTTAGATCTGTAAGAAATATAAATGACATAAGTCTAGACAAAATATCAAATGCTGATATAACATATTGGAGGATGAAGAGAGGATGAGAGAATCAAGAAAATTTAAATGCATATTTTCTATTTTTATAATTTCATGTTTAAAGATATTTTTAGAATTAGTAAATAAAGAAATGTTTAATTATATAATTTGAAGAGTTAATAGTATTTATCAGAAACTTAAGAACAGACTGTAAATCTTCTATATAATTTGATAGGAAAAAATTATACTCAAAAGAGATAAATAGGGGTATCTGGGTGGCTCAATGGGTTAAGTGTCTGCCTTCAGCTCAGGTCATGACCCCAAAGTCTGGGAATGGAGCCCTGCACTCCCTTGCTCTTGCTCTGGCTCCCTCCTCAGTGGGGAGCCTGTTTCTTCCTCTCCCTCTGCCACTCCTCCTGCTTGTGCTCTCTTGCACTCTCTGTCAAATAAATAAATAAATAAATAAATAAATAAAATCTTTAAAAGAGAGAGAGAGATAATATAGACCATGTAACAAATATTAGAGAAAAAGATGATTAAAAATGTAAAACACAAGATGATTAAATTCAACCATTTTTATGACATTATACATAAATAAGAGAAATAATCTATTTAAAAAAGGCTCTCAGATTGTGTAATAAAACAAAGCTAATTATATGTTATAGAAAATAATTCATCAAGAATTATTATTCCAGAATGACTAAGCAAGATGTTTCAAAAAATTTAATAAACCTGAAGAGCTATTCCAAATATTTGAAAAAGCCATTTAAAAACTCTAAGTAAAAATGGAGGGAAATTTTTCTACAGTAATTATATTTAAATCCAGATAAGACACCTAGAAGTATTTTCATTTAAATCAGCAGTAAAATATGAACCCAGTATTGCCACTGTATTTTCACCTTGTTCTAGATACACTGACCAATACAACTAGACATGCAAATAAAATAAGTAACATAAAAATACTCTGCAGATGATATGAATTTATATATGAGAAACCTAAAAAGTAACTTTAAGTCAGTTAAAAATAATATGACAATTCAACACAATGGATACTTAAAATTTTAATGTACTAAAAAAACTTTAATATGTAAATAAATAATATATAAAAATAGCCTTATGATACAGACAAGTGAGGAAATAACATGGAAGGGATAAAATGGAATATATTCTGTTTACACTAGCAATGAAAGGACGAATGCTTAGTGTCCCCAGTTATCCATTGCTACCTAATAAAACACCTCGAAACTTAGTGGCCTAAAACAACATATTTTTTATCTTTCATGATTTGATGTCTGACTGAACTCAGCTGGGTAGTTCTCATTTGCTTCTAAATAATGGCTTCTTTAGTAGTACTCTCAGTGGCCCTTAGGAAGTTTAGTCTTTTGTGCTTTGAGTACTTAACATTGACGTGGGAGTCAGTACAACTGTAATGGTAATTTTAACAAATAGCAATTGACATTATCAATGTGCCAGGCACTGTGTGAAGCCTCTAACATTTAAAATTTTATTGAGTCACTTTGTATAGGGGAAGTGCTACTTTCTCCATTGTCCTAACTGACCCAAGGGTACATGTTTAGTTAATGGTGGAGTTGGGATTTGAACCTAAAGCCAGACCTCTTAACTACTGCTCTCTGAGGCCCCATGACTGTTTCACCATATTCATTACCCCATCTTGAGAAGAAGTAAGGATCAAGACTGTGAAACGCCTCAGGAGATATAATTAGGGGAGGATTTGAAGATATCTGGACGACGGGCTGTGATGGATTGGATTTACATGATTGTGACTCTTTTCTTTCTAGTTCCTAAACTGGTACAGCCGAGAAACGGTAATTTATACAGATTTCCTGATTTTATTCTCATTTCACAAAATCAGTTGTAAACAGGTTCTTGAATAGATCATTTTTCCTTCTTCTCTGAGCTGTTGCTAAAGCACCAAGGCTGTGTCAACTTGGCATTATGTAAGTGGCTACATGGCTCATCCATCCACATCTTGATGAGGTAGCACAACTGGACCTCCTCACCCACGCCTGCCTCCACGTCACCACCATCCCAATCCCCTTAGGCAGAGAGGACTAGATGAATTCTTCCCCAGTCATTAAAAAATACGCTTTTCTTTCTCTGGTGAATCAAAAAGAGGAGACATGTAGAGATGTTTTATGCATTTGCTTAGTGGATGCAGTAAACACGCAGCCTCTGTGTTTCCCTTTCCCAATTTCTTGTCTATTTCTATAGACTGTGGAGTAGAGCATTTTTCTATTTCACACTATCTAAAAGTAGCACTTTGTAACTGAAATATAAAATACAATTTCATTTTCTTCCAAAGCCCAACTGGAATACATAAAAGGTATCAGTCAGAACCTCTGCTGCAAGTATCAGAAAGTCTATCTCAAATGGCTCTAAACTAAAAGGCAGTTTGGTTTGTGTAATTGAAGGTCATAGGTGTGGTGCAAGATGCAGATATGACTTGATCTACATTCGAGCAACTGTTCTTTTTCCAACTCCTGGCTCTGCTCCTGCTGCATGTGTACTTCTCTGGGTGCCTAGTAGCTACCACTTTACCTTCTTCCAATCCTACACTCCCCAACGAGGGGGATGTTCTTGACTGGAATTTAAAATATGAGAGATTTAAAGCCTGGTGCCTTAATAGTGTCACTGTTTCAAGACAATGGATGCATCACACACACAAAAAAACACCTGACTTTTTTCCTGGACATCGTGGATGGTAATAGCAGGATATTATCTTTGGAATAATCAAGAATGTAGTCATTGAAATCATTTTCTGTGTTGTGATTCAGGTGCAGAATCCCAGCTGAGAAAGGCTGGGAGAATTCTAAAAATAATCTAGATTTAACTTTTAATGGTTTGAGTTATGCCACATAATTACCCATGATTCAGTTAGTATGGCTAGAATGATGACTTATATAGAGATTGGCCAGGCCTAACTCATAAATACACAAGAAGATCTGTGTAGACTTGGTGACTTAAAGTAGAGAAATTGATTCTTCCGAGTTCTGGAGGTATAGAGTCTGAACTTAGGGTACTAGCATGGTTGCATTCTAGTGAAAACTCTCTTCCTGGCCTGTAGGCAGCCACATTTTTTTGTGTGTGTTATTACATAATAGAGAGATCTTTTTCTCCTTCCTCTTATAAGGACAAAGTCCCACATGGAAGACCCACCCTCATGACCTTATCAAAACTTATTTATGTCCTAAAGGATCTACTTCCAAATACCATATAATAGAGTTTTGGTCTTCAACATGTGAATTTTGGGACCACAAACATTCAGTCTATAAGAATCAGGGAAGGAGTCAAATTTAGCCATCATATACAGATTGTGGATGGAGAAATGATAGTACTGGGAAAGTAATACAAGGCATTGTTAACCAGAGAAGGGGTGTTAGAGGCTAAATAGAAAAATAAGTCTTTACTACACCATGTTTAGACACACTGTCTTGAGATTGACTTCTTTTGTAAGGCTTTTTGTTCTGCCAATTTATAGTGCAGTATTGGTTAGAAATTTATTTCTAAATCAAGAGCTATTTTAAGTGCCTTGCCCACTGATGAGTTTTCCTGTCATAATTTTAATATTACATGTTCCTGAAGCAGTTTATAGTAGTAATGATGGCAAAATATTGTCTTCAGTGATTTGAGACTATGCAACATAGCAAACTCTATTAAGTAAACTATAATAATAAATAACTTGCAAATGATGCTGACACTTTTAATTGTTAAAAAAACATGATATATATTTTTAAATTGAGCAGGAGAACAAAGAATGACTTTTTTTCCCATTACAAATTTCACTGTTTTTCTTTTCTTTTTTGGTTTCAACATTCCCACGTATTTCCTTTCACTTTGTGTCAAATGCAATTTCTCAAGCTGAACAGGAGTGAACTCTTTTCATTTCCACATAGTCACTCCTGTTCAGTTTGGTTATAGATGAAATGAAAGCATACTGTACAATAGACCTATACGTGTTGTAATGCTAGAAAATGATTTCAATGCACAGACAAATGTTATGTGTATTTAGGCCTTCCATGATGTTTTGATCTCACATGGGCACATACAAGATGCACCTCACTCCAAGGAAAAATGCAAAAAAGGACTCCACCAGTTAGATGATGGAATATAAATGGAATGAGACTATACACCAGATAATCTTAAATATCCAGGCAAGGAAGAGTTCTAGAAAGTTGCATTATTCCTACATAATCAAAAAGAACTTAATCATAGTGAAGCACTTGATTCATTCAGCCACATGTAACAGGTCAATTAAAATGTGTGCATTGGCAGATTCTCAAAAGAGCAAATGTTTAGTCTGATGCGGATCTTCATCCAGCTGATCTTGCTATGACATAAATAAAACAAAATTAAGGGAAGGAAGAGAGCAAACAAAATGAGGATTTATAGATCAGCAAATTTCAATTAACTATTGATCTGGCTTAGCAAACAGTAGATATGAGAAATTCAGACAAGACATGTTTTATACTTTTTAAGCAAAGATACAACATGTTATTAATTTCTTTGTGACATAATTATTGGCACCTTCTGTATTATAAACACTGTGGTAGATACTAAAGATGTAGTGAGCAGAAGTCCCAAATCCCTCCTCTCATGGTACTTAATTCTGTTTTGGGGAGGCCAAAACTAAACCAAATATGTCAATAGAAGTTGGTGAAATTAGCTTAGGAGAAACGTCAGGAAAAGGAGACTTAGACCTTTGGGTGGATAAAGGGTTAATTTTAAATAAGGGATCATATAATACCCTACTTAGAAGGTAACATTGGAGAAAGCCATGAAGGAACTGAGGCAGTTAGCCATGTGGCCATATGAGGTGAGAAGTTTTAGAAAACAGATAATAAGTACAAAAATCTTTGATTTAAGACCATTCTTGATAGGAATAAGGAATAGCAAGTAAACAGTTGTGGCTGGCGTGAGGGAACAAAGAGTACTAAGAAATGAAAAGAAGTGATAATGGGCAACCTGATTATATAAGGAGTTGGAGATCATAGTAGAGACTCATTCTCAGGGGAAAAAAAAAAAAGAGACATCTCCAATATGGGACTGACATGATCTGATTTGTTTCAGTAAGACTGCTCTGACTGCCATATGGAGATAAGACTATGGGGCAATGGCAGAGAAATGGAGAAAGGAAAAGAACAAGTAGTGGCATTTAAAGATCAGCAAGAATCACTTAACTTTACAATAAACCTGGCTAGAGATGATAGTAACTCGGAAGAGGGTGATTATGATGGAGCCAGTGAGAAGTGGTCAGCCTCTGGATGGTTAGGGTGAGGAACCCAAATAATTTGCTATTGCATTGGATATAGGAGTGGAAAAAAGAGGAGTCAAGGATGACCCTAAGGTTTTTTGGTCTGAGAAAGCTGGACTTGCCATTCATACAAACTGAAAAGACCACAGAGAAATAGTCTGGGATGAGGAGAACCAGAAGTGTGCATTTCGGTATGTAAGTATGAGATGCTCATTTGATAGTCAATAGAGCTATTGAGAAGGCAATTGGATATTTAATTCTGGAATTGAGGGGAGAGTTAGGCTGCAGATAAATATTTTAGAGTCACTAACAAGTTGTTTTTAAAGTCATGAAACTAGATGGTATCACCAAGGGAATGAGTGTGTGTGTGTGTGTGTGTGTGTGTGTACACACATTTATATAAAGGTAAGTAAAGACCCAAGAACTGCATTCTGGGCCACTCCAGTGTCTTGTGGTCAGGGAGACAAAGTAAAACCAGCAAAGGAAAGAAAGAATGAGAGACCAGTGAGCAAAAACAATGACCAGGAGAGTATGGAGTCACAGAAAACAAGTGAGGAGTGTTCCTAGAGGGAACGAATAATCAGCTGTGCTAAATACTGCTGATATGCCGTGCCATGATAGAACTTGACACATACTGCCTTTTTGAATATAATGGACTTACTGGTTCTTTGTTAGAAGAATATAAATTTTTAAATGGTTGGCTTTGTTGTTGTGCAAAATTTGAAATTTTGACCTGGTTTTCTTTATGATTAATAGAATACATTTATAAAATGGATTTTGGGGAATGTTTTCTTTTGAAAATAGAACCAAAGACATTGACCCTTAAAAAGGCATGATGCCTTGGTATTAGTATCATTAACACCTCCCACCATTCAAGGAACTTAAGAATGGGTTCAAATGTTAATGAGTAAAAGATGGGTCTGTATTCAACACAACTTGGTTGCCATATGAGGTTATTATGTCTTAGGTAGCTTTAATAACAGGATATGTTGACAACCAAAAGTGTCTTATTATTCTAGACTTCTCCCTTGTTCTACATATTTACAAGGATATATGGCTGTTTACATAAGACAGCGTTTTCTAGCTATTTGCCATCAGATGTAATTATACAGTTAAGTTTTGGCCAATGCAATGTAAGACACATTTCTAAGTACTGGGAAGTATCTTCTAGGAAGGGTCATATCTTTCCCTTTTCATTCCATACAGATGTAATGACTAGAGCAGAAGAAGCCATTTTGGAATATTGGGTAAACTTAGGAGTGGCAGCCTCTCATGACCTAGAAGCAAGAAGAAAAAGCTGGGATCTTGAGGAGTTTATGAATTAGAGCAGCTTTATATAGACGGCCTACATCAGGAATAATTCTAATTGAATTAGATCTATTCTGGAATGGATACCCAGATGTCACCATATGTTTGTATATATAATGTGTTTAGAAAATAAACAGTCATTTGACTCAAGGTGATAATAACCCTATTCTTTTTACATTGGTATTCATGACTACGGACTAAAAATGTCCAGTATTTCTTTCATTTTCAGCCTCTTTTGGTAAAAGCTACTGTAGGTTTTACTGTAAAAATATTTACTCCTCAACTTTTCTTATGAGGAAAGAGAAAATTGTGTCTCCTGTTATATTTTATTGAATCTTTACAAACCAAATTCCCCCTCAGACTGTTTTAAAATTTTAAAAACAAAAGTTTGAGGTGAGATTATATCTGATGTAGAGATGGTAAAACTGCGTGTAAAGTAGTCTCAGGCTTAGGTCTCAAGAAAGTCCTCCTGTTGTTTATAGAGTTTTGCTTCAACTTGTAAACCCATATTTAAAACTCTGGGTATACGACAATTTAAAGGAAATCATCTGTGTATGCATCATTATCTGTTATGTCTTTGTTAGGAGATTTTCTCCTTCCTCACAGATAACTTTGATGTTTATCTTTAATAATCTCTTTTATTGGTAAATAAATGGTTGATCACCTTACCCATCAAATGAGTTATTTACAATGTAAGGATGGACAGAAGTCAGAATACTATCAACCAGAGAAAGCAGTTGGAGAAGCTGTAATATTTCCAAAGCTTTTCCCTTTCCTTCTGTCATTGTCTCTCCCTGCCAACTTGTGTTCTGACTGCCTCCAGGGCCATCACCCTATCTCCAGAGTCTTTTGGTTTTATGAAGTATGACTTAGGACACATACCCTACTCTTTGAAAGGGGAGTCAGTGTAACCTGAAAGTTTGTGAGACATAAATGGCATGGTTATGAAAGGCATGTGGAAATTTTATGCAAATATTGTTTTTACCAATCCCTGCCTTTCTTTCGTATTCTGATGGGACTTTCAGAAGAAAAGAATTACGATTAGATTTCACTGCCACCAAATGATTTGGTTTCATCCTTCAGTTATGTGGCTTTGTACATTTTTATCATTAAAATCTCAGCAGAAAGAAATATCACCTCCTGAACAAGATAACTACTTTAACTGATATCCAGACAAGTCTAAGAAAATACTACCTACTCTATTAAGCTTAATATTACAAATTATGTTTGTTTCCCTTAGTTATATAACTTATCATTCTAATCAAGGTATTTCTTTTATGAATTATTTTAACTGCTAAGGATATACATGTATAAATATGATAGTTTTCTATTAAGAAAAATTTAATAAATAGTTTTTCTGTTCATATGAGGAACATTTATTAGATGTCTACTGTATACCAGACTCATTACTGAGGTAAACTAGAAACATCTAGTTTTTGTTTTCTTGAAGTTCATGGACTAGAACTCAGAGACTATCTAGTTCAATTATTCATTTTTATTGGTGATGAATGTAGGGCCCAGGTAAGTTAAGTGACTTTCTTAGGATCATGCAATTAGAATCCAAGTCAAGACCAGAAGTCAGGTCTCCTGATAGTCTGTCTGTCTGGTGTGATTTCTACTACAACTTTCTGACTCTTTCTGTCCAACCTGGGTGTTTTAAGGCACAGGAAAAGAAAAACTCGTTGTGTTCAGTCCATTTTACTCCATTCCTGAAATTCCAAATAGCTTTCTGGCCACCTTCTATTCTGCTCAGTCTAAATCACATTCCTTTCACTCTTAGGTAGCAGTAATAGATAGGCTCTTTTACACAGAGCTGGTAATCACTTCTTGATTGACTTCAGACCAAAATTAAAGTCTTGCTAAGCAAGCTCATCTGGCTTTATGGATAGAGGCTTTTCAATTATCTAAGACCATCATACCTGCTCCTAAAATTATCTTGTTTATTTTATTATCACAAACTGCTTCAACATACTGCAGTGAGCTATTAGCACTCACGAAAGAAAAAAAAGATTTTTTTTAACTTCTTAAATATAAGGATGTTCTTTGAGAGACCATGGCATATCTGATGGAAGTTCTTTAGTAGAACTTTTTCCCTTGACTGATCCAGATTTAAACAGTCTAAAATCAATTCCCCTGGAGCCACTTGTCATTTCTTGTCTTCATTTTAGCAATGTGGGTGAATGCGTGTCAGACTTAAATTTTACCCAGAGTTTAAAAAAAAAAAAAAAGGGTTTTCATTTCTTGGCCTTGCTTCTACTGCTATATAAAAATAAACTGGCTTTTTTCCACATATTTAAGCAAAACTATCTCAAAGAGGTTGGTCAGAGTTTTGAAGATAAGGTAAGCAAAGATTATTGCTACGTTTGAAGAATTAAGTCAAACCACTTTGAAAGATCAAGCTCAGAGAAGAAGAGGGAGCCAAATTTGCACTAATGCTGAGATTTCATGCAGTGCGCTTACATACATGGACCTTGTGAATTCTGGCCTGAGGGGGTTTTGGGATAAAGTGAGGGCACTCATAATTACAGCAGGAGTGAGGAAGAGGCTAGAAGGCCAAGTTCTAAACAAGGCAATATTCAACCCTGCCCCACCCCCATATTTATATTCAAATATCCATCTGGAGAAGGTAATAATAGTGAGGGAGCTTCATGCAAGAACAGTGAGCACCCATTAGATCCAAAGCAGGGCTGGGTAACCAGTATATATATCAGGTATATATATATACTGCTCTGCATACAGCTGAAGCCTTGGGAGTCTGTCGATGGTATTGTTTCTAGAAGTTGTTTCTGACTATTAGAAGCACAATCTTTAAGAGGACTCTGTAACATCAGCCAATACACTCTAATGTAACTCAATATTTTGGAGACCAAGAAGACCTAACCTTCAACTCTCAGGACAAGCTGAAAGTACCGAGTGAGTTTCCCTTTGTGAAACCTGGTTTAGTGATCCATGAAATGGCATGACTTGGCCACATGCCCGAGAGTCAAGTCTTCTGTTTCTTCCTGAAGTTGGGAATGTGCCCCAGCTTTCCTCTGCTGTCTCTCTTCTCACTTCTGTCCTCTTCAATTTCTGTTCTTCAGACTTACTGAGCTTCTTACAGTTCTCAAAAAATTCTGTGTGGTGTCTTTCTCTGGATTTTTTTCACACACTGTTTCTTTTCTTTCCTTTCTTTTTTAAAAGATTTTATTTGTTTATTTGTCAGAGAGAGAGAGAGAGAGAGAGAGAGCACAAGCAGGCAGAGTGGCAGGCAGAGGCAGAGAGAGAAGCAGGCTCCCTGCTGAGCAAGGAGCCTGATGTGGGACTCGATCCCACGACCCTGGGATCATGACCTGAGCCGAGGGCAGCGGCTTAACCGACTGAGCCACCCAGGCGTCCCTCACACACTGTTTCTTTTGCCTGATTCTTTTGCCTGTGTTCTATCTCCATGCCCTCCATCAACAATTTCTATTCTCCATCTCTCTTCGCCTGAGTAATACCTACTTATGCTTCAAATTTCAGTATATATACATTTTCTCTTACCAGCGTGTGTGAGGTACCTCTCCGGAGGTCCTTGTAGCACTCAGTACTATCTCTGTATGAGCTATTACTGGGGTTGCTTGTCACATTTTCATCCACTGAGATCCTATGTTCTAAAAAGTCACTGTAACTTCTTTGCCATTAGATTCTCAGAATTATCATACGGGAGGTGTCCTGTACTTACTTGGTGTGTGACATCAAAGGTTAGGCAAGCTCTTTAGAGTAAATGTAATGGTGACTCCATTCCCTCATTCCTTCATCATTGAGTAATATTGGTGCCTTCTGCACACACACAAAAATTCTAGGACCAGGGGAAACACTGATGAATAAAAAATAATGTCAGACAGACAGTAAGGCAGACTTCCTTCATGATATGTAGAGTCTTGTTTTCTATATATATTATCAGAGAAAATTCATATTAAGTGAATTATTCTGAGGTTTAAGCCAATAAGAAGAAAAAATGTACTACAAATGTTCAAGTATGACTAAAGGCAAGAAAGTATCCAATTAAGTACCTTATATAATTGTAATTCTTAGCACACCGAAGGAAGACTGATAAAATTATCATTATCTTTCATTTCAACTGAAATAATATATGATAAATGTTACATAAATTTTTAAAAGCACATATTTTCCTAGGAAGTACAAAGCTAGAACCAGAGCCTAAGTTGAATGAGAGTATATATTTGCTTTGAAATACACAAGGCTCTGTTTTCTCTTTGTTCCTTTTAATTTAACAAACTGAGCTATAAGGTATTTTTGGTAGGAAAAGGTGGTGCTATTTGCTATTAATAAAACTGTCAAATAGTTATTTGTAACTTTTGTAGCTATGGTCTCCATAGTTCTTAGACATATCCCTAAATTTTCTTGGAAATCTTCTTAGAAATTTCCATTATAATTTAGAAAATGATTTTGCAGAGTGAGAAAACATGCATATGAAACAAATGCACATACAAAGGTCTTCCAGAAAAAGTCACGAACACTCACCTGAAAGGGGATGATGCTATTATCTAATTTTAATTAGGCTAAAACAGATTTTTTTCAACTCATATACATATGCGTTCATGTTTAAAAATAAGGTACTAAGAACTTCACTAAAGCAAACAACGAAATTAGGTACTTTAAAGCATATCTGTTATTTAAAGGGTTAGCCATATATATTTACCTAGATTCCCTAAAACTTTCTTTTCTTTGTATCTGACATTTTTTTTTTCTCCTTTAAAAATATTTTCCTTCAGTAGCCCACCGTCAACTTTCTGTTCTTGAAGTGGAGAGGCGGCCACTGGGAGAATTAAGGACTTTTTTCAACAAGCATCAGGGACTTTAATCTGAAATGTTTACAGCAGAAGTGTCAGATTCTGAAAGCCTTCTAGATTGTTCCCTGTTTGGTGACAACATGCTGCAGAGGAGGTTAAGAGATTAATAGCAGATGAATCACATTTTAAGTATCTTCTAACAAACTGTATTTAAGCTTGTATCCGGTGTGTAACCTGTTTAAAGATGTTTCATTTCTCTGAGGGCTTAATAAAAGTTCTTAGGACAAGTGTTACTTTTTATATCCCACAGCTTTTCTCTCCTGTATCCCACCCATGGTGGCAGGCTGTACTGAACGCAGATTGAGAAAGAAAGAACATTAGGTGGCAATTTCAAAACAGGTAAAAGATTAAAGGAAAATATTTTCTTAATTTTCCTTTTAAAAACACATTTACACACATCCTTGGTTTAATTGCTTCTGAAATTCTAAAATGGCACCTGTGTATCCTTCACAATGATAGTGCTTTATGCTTTGTAACAATAATTGTGTGGTAAGAATGAAGGGATTTAAAGATGATTATTTTAGTGCTTAAAATATGAAGGTATATATAATATGTAGGTGTATATATGATACATATGTATGTATATAAAATCTGAGAATCCCAGAGGTAATCACACACACATATACATGTATAAAAACATATGTATACACACATACACACATATATATACTTTATAGTACACACACACACACACATACTTTTTTTTTTCACAAGAACTTATGTTTATTGCCAACCAAAAAAGAAAACAAACAAACAAAAAAGAGAGATAGAGAAGGAGAGAAAATGGTCAGAAGCATAACACATAAGGTTAAGAATTTATATATATAAATCCTGTAATTTATATATATAAATCTGAGAATCCCAGAGGTATTTTTTTTTTAAAGATTTTGTTCATTCATTTGAGAGAGAGAGAAACAGAGAGAGAACAAGCAGGGGGAGAGGCGAGGGGGAGGGAGAAGCGGACTTCCTGGTGAGCTGGGAGCCTGACATGGGGCTCAATCCCAGGACCTGGAGAATCATGACCTGAGCTGAAGGCAGATACCCAACCATCTGAGCCACCCAGGCGCCCCTATTTTTCTTTTCACAAGAACTTAGGTTTATTGCCAACAAAAAAACAAAAACAAAAAAAAGAGAGATAGGGAAGGGGAGAAAATGGTCAGAAGCACAACACATAAGGTTAAGAATTTATGTATATATATAAATATATTTATACATATATGTTTAATATATATATAAATCTGAGAATCCCAGAGGTAATTACAGGTGAAATAAAATGTTCTTTAAACCACACTAATTATGCTAATTTCTGGGTCTTAGGTCACTTTTCCTCAGTAGGGAGAAGAGCTAGGGTGGAGGAGGTGATGATTTAACATTAGTTAATCAGACATACTACCTGCACTTTGAAAGCTGTTTTGTGCTAGTTTGGGAACACAGCCAAACTTCTGGTCTGCTGTCTGCTGTTGACTGCTGGGACTGGGGTGAAAGTCCCAGAGAATATACTCATATCTCATTATCTGTAGTGAAAGTTGTTCATATTACAAAGGTGGTGAATAAATAAATAATATTTTAAGCATATTATATAAAGTTAGCAAAATGGCTAGTTGAGGGGCGCTTGGGTGGCTCAGTAGGTTGAGCCTCTGTGTTTGGCTCAGGTCATGGTCCCAGGGTCCTGGTATCGAGCCCCATGTCAGGTTCCCTCCTCGTCGGGAAAGCCTGCTTCTCCCTCTCCCATTCCCCCTGCTTGTACTCCCTCTCTCGCTGTGTCTCTCTCTGTCAGATAAATAAATAAAATATTTTTTTAAAAAATGGCTAGTTGAACTGAAACCAGATAGGAAACCATCCAAAGTACCATACTAAACATACACATGCAAATACACTCAGAGAAAAAGAAAAAAAAGCTTTAGTTATTAAGGGAAAGAAAATAAAAGATGAGAAACACAAAACATGACATAAAAGAAAATGTTTTAGTATTTACAAATAGATTGGGTCAAAAACTAAACCTCAGTACCAGTCTGTGTATAATAAATGTAGCTAAATAAAGTGTTTCAGACAGATGAAAAGTAAACTAAAGTGAAAACAAAGACAAACTAGAGAGATGTCAACAACAAGAAAATATGAATTGTATTATCAAAATTAAAAAACGCTGATGCCAGGACAAACCTTTCCAATGAGAAAAAGAGGAAAAGGAAATTTATAAGAGATTATAGTTCACACTGAGACTGAAGAATTTTTAGGTACCAAGAAGCATGGTATTAAAATAAAAAAATACAGGAAAAACGAGGGAATGTGACAAAATAACCCAGAAATACATATATCAGATAAGGAATGTAGTTATGATAAAGGTCAAATTTCAAATCAGAAAAAGAATTATTTTAAATAAGTGGTTTTTCAGGCAACTGATTAACCCTTAAAAATATAAAATTAACTCACTAAGTTGTACTATGTACCAAATTAAATCCGAAACAATTGAAACTTCACCTATAAAATATTTAATAAGAATACCAGAAGAATAGCCAAATATTGTGGGTTTTAAGTGATTAACTTTTTTGACTTAATACGTGACTGAATTGCACAAAGTGTCATACCTAAAATGTAGCTGACCGGGATTTGAACCTGGGCAAACCAGCTCCAGGGGCAGAGGATTTAATGTATTCCTTGAGTAAAAAGCATAGGCAAAGAAACTGTATATAAATCTAGGATGTGGAGTGCATTTTAAGAGTAACATAGAAGACTGGGTCTACACAAAAAACTTGATGGATTTGACTACCTGAAAATTACAATCCTTTCTATGTGAAAAAATACAAACATAACAAAAATCAAAAGTCAACTGAGAAAACAGTTGCAATATATATGATAAGAATTAATATTCATAGTACATTAGAGGTCTTGCATCAATAAGAAAACAAATAGCACAGCATAGGAAATATAGTCAATGTAGTACATTAATCATGGTAAACATTTCATAATATATATATAATTATTGAATCACTGTTCCCCACCTGAAACTAATTTACTATATATCAATTATAGTTCAATTAAAAATTTTAAAAATATTAAAAATGAAATACAATACAAATAAGAACATTGAGGAAAAAATAAATGAAAATGGGCAAAGAACACACAAAAATATACAAATGGTTAATAACTCTGGTAGTCACAAAATTAATTGCCATTCAGTCTTTCAGTCAATAAAAATGATTGTGAAAGTATCTATTCATTTCCATGATAAGATGAAAAACTTTTGATAAAAGAAAAAATGGCAGAAACAACCCAATCTTTTTATAATAATATTTTCAATGATGTATATGGCATTGTATACCTACGTGGCATAGAATACTTAAAGTATAGCTATTTGTAATTTTATCTCTCCTTGTCTTTTTATAGATGATTATGTTTGCTTACTGGGTCTTTTGTAGGGCTGAATGGGAATAATGGTATAAATACTGCAAAAGAGAGAAGATAAATAGAAAGGGCAGGTAATAGCTACTGTTGGTTTCCTACTCAAAATTATGCCTCTTCATTCTAAACAAATCAACATTTTGTCAGATACTTCCCAGGCTCTTCTTCAACCTCATGATTTGAGTCTTGATTGGATCAGCTAATAATAGTTCTTCTTGCCTGAGATTGATCTATGGCACAGGCACATGACAAAATGCTAAGTAATGAGACATTAGAATATTGGTTGGCGTTTCTGAGAAAATGTTCTTCATTCTTAAGAAGGAAAATGAGTAAGGGTCTTTCTTTTCCTGCTTTGGGTGCCTTATGGTTAGAGTGTGATATTTTGGGGCACTGGGTGGCTCAGTGGGTTAAAGCCTCTGCCTTCGGCTCAGGTCATGATCTCAGGGTTCTGGGATCGAGCCCCGCCTTGGGCTCTCTGCTCAGCAGGGAGCCTGCTTCTCCCTCCCTCTCTGCCTGCCTCTCTGCCTACTTGTGATCTCTGTCTGTCAAATAAATAAACTAAAAGAAAAAAATAATTTTTTTTTTTTTTTTAGAATGTGATATTTTGAGTTGTTGCGATCATCTTATTGCCAGAAAAAGAAACAAAAATGGCAGAACAACCAAACTAAAGGCTTCACGTTGTTGAACTGCTAAGTAACTGCCCCGAATTCACCTTGTCTCTGTTTTTCTTGTGGAGGAAGATACGTTTCTTATTATCTGTGTGAGTTTTCTTTGACTCTGTATTTGTTTACCTGCAGTTAAAAGTATTCTGGTACAGACAGGGAGATACTTATGGAAAGAATTAACTTGGAAGCTGACAGGAAGGAGAAACAGAAGAAGAAGGAAATGTAATCAGTGCAGATTTGAAATTTTTCTACAGCATTTTAAAGGCAAGAAAGCCATAGATTTTTGAGTAGAGAGTGTGAGGATTTGGCAGAGTATACAAATAGGGTGTGGAGGGTTTACAGAAGCTGTGCTGTATGTAAATTCGATGCAATTATCCCTGTGCTATCTATTTTGGACAGTTCCATAAAGATGTGCATTACTTACTGAATATTAAGTTTAGATTTGTCTTTCTGTTGGATGTAATGCCATGTATCAAGTGGCACCAGCTTTACTAGGCTTTAGATTAGATGGGAAAGTCTTTCCCTTTGAATACTAAGCCTAAAATATCCTGAGGGAGACAGATTTCATGACCAAATTAATTCAGAAAAATATACATACTATTATCTTCTTAGAACTTTAACCCCCCCATATTTTATTAAAAAATATGAAATCTTGAGATAAGAAAAGTGTTTAACCAAGCATTTTCCAAACTGAAAAATGGTTAAGTCATTGAAGGAATTCCAGGAATTATCTTAGTAGCTTCTAGGTGGGGATGAAGGATGGATGAAGGGATGATTATTCTTTGACAGTGAATTATAAATGTAAATACTCATTGTCTAGGGCCACTCAACAGATGACCAATGCCAAATTAATAACAACATTTGAGTGAGGTCATCTCATCTTTGAAGGCATTATATTTAATATGGAACTCATACAATATCTACTTTTTAGGATTGTTTTGAGAATCAAATTAGATTATTATGAAGTTAATTAAAGGAAATATTCCATTTAGAAAGTATCCGGCTTATTAAGAATGTGCATTGTAATTATTATTAAAATGATTACCTCCATTGTAATTATCATTTCATGAAAAGAATAGGAGAATGTGGGTTTCTCCAGAGCATTGGGGAAAGTAGTTTTGAGTCCTCTAGCAGAGTGGAGTTTGATGACTTGAGTCAGGGGTCATCTTCCTACCGAGAGCAGAAGCACAGGCACCAGGACTTGAATGGTGACTAATGTGCCAAGGATGACTTGGAACTTTATTTCTACTTACTTTTATACTAATTATATTGCTATGTTCTCAGAATATATTTTGAATTTCCATTTTGGAATCACTGTCAATCCTTGAACACTTTGATTTTAGATAGCAATAGAGTGAAATGTGCAAGGTAATTTTAATTTTTGGAAATAGCTGAACATCAATTAGAAGTTAGTCTGGCAAAATGTGAATGACATTGGATTACAATATTTTTTGTTAAAATTAAGGTAAAACTACAAAGGAAGCCCAACACTGGTGAATATTTATACTGATATTTGTGGTATTTTGAAATAGGTAACATCATTGGAATTCACTTAAAGTGTTCAAGAGGACAACTGTGAAGAACAGCATTTCATGAATATGTAAGTCCTAGTATAATTACAAATAAATACTATTTTATAGTTCTGTTCTCGACCTCCATGAATACACTGTAGGTTTTAATTGATATTAAGTGTAAAATACATGATTTAAATTTCACAGAAATCAAAAGGAATTATTTACAAAGATTTTAAGTGATTTTGACAGGGAAGTGAGTCATATAAATTTATACCCGAGAGGTAAGAATAAGGTCATATTTTAAGACATTCCTGAGATCTGCTAAAGTAGTTGCTTGAATCCCGAAGCACTAAAATAGTCACAAAAGCACATTTTATGGCATTTCTTCAGAAAGTGAGTGTGCATGCCATCTCAAGGTTGAGGTGAAGCAAACATGATTTGTGCATTTAATTTATGGTCTAGCTAGAGGGTCAAGGTACTATGATTATTGGTGCCAAAGTTACACGTAATAGACATGGAAATGGACATTCTACAAATTTTCCTAGAAAAGGAGTTCAAATATCTCAGGAAAATGTAAGCGCAGTGTCCTGAATCACCCTGTTGATAATCATTTTCATTATTTATTATGTGCGCCCAGAATTTTTCACAAAATAAAAAAGTTCCTATGAATGAAAGTTCTATCTTTAATAGGTAATTCCTGGAGGTCTTATCCTTCATAATTTTCCACTATTACCTTGTGGCAAACTACATTCTGCTTTTATCTTTATCCCCAATATTATAATTACATTAAAAGACAGAAAAATAACAATCAAAATGTTTAAATACACACACACACACACACACACACATATATATGTGTGTGTGTGTGTGTATATATATATATATATATATATATAGCTAATACTATATGTATATAACTATTACATATGTAGTCTGGACTAAGAATGACTTCTTGGTGAATGAAGGAATGATGTGGCCACCCCTGTTGAGAATAGAAGAGCTTAGGGAAGTCCTGTAAGTTCTGTGATAATATAAAGTTTATAGTTTTTATGTTTAATATATGCATTGAAATGATGTGGGTAATGTGATTATTCTTTATTAATTTTAATGCTCAGCTACTTAAATTTGCTTTCCCCATTGAAATAAGTTCCTACAACAAAGGCTATTCTTGCAGTAGAAATGCTGCAATATGAGGGAGTGGTTTGTAATTTCTATAATTCTCTACCTCACTGTAACCTAGTAGGGGCCCATTCCAAGATCTGCTTCTGACTCCTTTGACATTGGACAAATTACTTTATCCTCTTCCTCAACCTTTCTTTCCCTCTTCTGTAGAATAAGAATACTTAGCTCTACTTATCTCAACAGGAAATGTGTTTTATTAAAGACCCATTAGCTTCTTGGAGTATAAAATTGTAGTTTTGGTGGAGTTTGCTTTACTACAGCAGTTGGCATCAAATCTTTTCAAATCTTCATAAATGCTTCAGTGTATAAATGTGCTTTCCAAGGACAAATGAAAAGTAGTTCATTCTGCTACAAAAGAGGACACTGCCTTTATTCTAACAATAACTGAGCCTGAGCAGGTTCCTTCCAAAAAATGGCAAATATTTTCTAGGTTTTTAAAATAAAATAAAAATAGCATAATTATACAAGAAGAATAGGACTAAGTATAATGTAATTATTATGCAAATGTATGACTGAGGTAAAGAATAATACACTTCAGTTTATTTAAAATGTTCTTTAACGGGGCGCCTGGGTGGCTCAGTGGGTTAAAGCCTCTGCCTTTGGCTCGGGTCATGATCCCGGGGTCCTGGGATGGAGCCCCACGTCGGCGGAGAGCCTGCTTCCTCCTCTCTCTCCCTGCCTGCCTCTCTGACTACTTGTGATCTCTGTCTGTCAAATAAATAAATAAAATCTTTTTTTTAAAAAATGTTCTTTAACTTGGAGAAATCCTATAAATGAGAAACATTTGAATTTCTAGGACAAGGTAAATATAAGGGATGATTTGAAGACCGGAGATAAAATGTTATATATCAGTAAAAATTAATTTCCTGCTTGCTTTTTAAAATATTTTTATGATATAATTCTTATTTAGGAACCAGTAAGCCAGATATTTGTTTTATAAGTAAGAAATTATAGGAAGTTTTTAGGGATGGTACACTCCAAGAAGCCAATAAACAGATTGGCTTAAATATAACAGGTGCCAAAATTATGTAGAAGTCATTTAGAAATGCTCTTTCCTATCATAGGTCCCAAAATTTCTGTTTTAATCATGAACGTGCTTCTACCTCCTTTTAAGAAGATAGGACAGAAAAGTCAGGTGAGGAAGTTGGTTAGGAGAGTGGAAGAAGGAATTGAGATACCTAACTTATTTCAGACTCTTTGTTGATTATTTGAACACATTATCCCTAAGGATTCCAAAGTTAAATGAAAAATGTAAGGACTTAACTATGATTCTTTCTATCTTATTTAAGGGCTTTTATTGTGATCCAAGGAATAACTCATTCATGAAATGTAATCTCAGAGGGAGGCTCCTGTTGTACATCATGTGTCTTAAACTATATTACTGGTATACTCCCTGCCTCCCTTTCCTGTCCACCCATTCCCTGTGACCTGGTGCCTCCCGCTGGTGGGAGATACTTCCCTGTCCTTTTATTTTTATCAATGGATATGAGCAAATGTGATACACACTTTAAAAGAGATTTCCTAATTCATCGCAGGCTCCTGCTTTTGCTCTCTGCCATAAAAACAGCATGTCCCAGAGACGGCACCTCCACACTGAGTCCAAGAATGAGAAAGAAGAGTCACAGCAGAGCCAAGTACTGTTGCACACTGACACAGCAGTCATAGCCACACCACAGTTTGCATGTAATGGGAGAGAAATAAAATGCTTTCTGAGGTAATCTACTGAGCTATGGGGTTATTTGTTATGGCAGCAAAAATGTCCAATTGAGAAATTGCTATTAAATCTTGTGGGCTGCTGTAACAAAAATGCCAAATATATGTGACAAAGATTTTTCTGGACACCAGGAGGAAGAGAAATGATTATTGGAAACTGAAAAAGTGTTGTATGGTGACAAAATATTTTGTAACATTTTTGTTTGGAAGGCAGTTGATATATAACAAAGGGTCATGGCCTTGGGCAAAAGGTTTCAAAGCAGTCCATTACTAGGATGAGTTGGTTGTTATTAGGTGCATTTGAGAAGGCTGAGATCAGAAAAGAATTGGTGCTGTCTGAAAGTAGAGATGAAAGGACATAGAGATCGCAGCAATTCTGTAACTTGCAAAATTGGGAAAAGGAGCGATTTCTCAATTCCCACCATCAGAACATAAAATTAGGAAATCTTTTGTCTGCAGTCTCAGGGTAAGTACTAAACATGACAGTACCGCATTCCGCATTAAGATTTCGGAGTGGATTCAGATGCTCTTTCCATTGGACAAAATGTGGTAAAGAGAAGGGCATAATCCCACAACTATCTTTGATAGTTTCAAAGAACTGAAATTAAGTCAGGAGAAAGAGCCACTTTCACAAGGCATTGTGGGGCTAGTAGTGATTGTTTATGGCACTGATGGTAATAAAACTGAATTTTAAATAATACTGTTTTTGAGAAATTTGTATTGGCAAAAGTAAGACAAGCCTAGAACAAAGACAGTGTGACTATTCAAGGTATTAAGAAACCCTTGATCCTCCAACTTTTATTTCCACTTGAGGAGGAAGGCTGAGAAACTTCTTCACCCTGGAGAATCTGAAGCCCAGAGAAGTCACACGGTCGCAGCAGTTCTGAAATTTGGGAAAATTGGGAAAACACTGTGAAAGGCCCTTCCACTGGAGCGGGGCAATGATCTTTCACTGGGTGTCTGCTCTGCAACCCTATTCACTGTTCTCCATGGATTTTGGCTCTATGGTCTGGGAAGTTCTTCTTTTTCTAACATCCTTCTTGGCTAAAAAGAGTAATAGAAAGTCTTTAAATATGATTGCTTGATTCATTTCATCCTTTTCTCATGCCTCTGCCATGAAAACAAAATGTCCCCAGAATGGGTTCCAGAATGGGATGGTGTTGGAGAGCTGATCAGTTCAAGTGCAGCCACAGCCTCCCTGCAGAGTACGTGCTACATGAGGGAAACTAAGTGAAAGTTAATGGAAGCCACCCAATGAAATTTTGGAATTGTTTGTTGTCCAAAACCAATTAGTACATCATTAATCCTTCCTTTTTACTCACAAACTTCTTACTCGTTTATATGTACTCTTTCCATTTTGCAAATTGAAAAGCATGTTCCAAAGGGAAAACATTTTTCAAGAGTATGAGACATATATCCTCCTAAGAGGTATGTACCATAAAGATATTATCCCAGCTGCCCCAGTATAATCACCAGTTTCCAAATTCCCACATAAGGAATTGGTCCCCAGTGCAGAGGTGGGAATTCTGCCAACTCACTCAAAAGAGAGAAATATAAACTTATTCATGGGACACACAGAAGCTGAAAAGTGAAAAGAGGAAGATGCTAGCATAAAGATAAATGCTTTTTAATAGGAGCATATAATTCCTTGTCTTGTACATGAAGATAACCAAGAACCACGTAGTAATTGAAATTCCTTTCAATTCAATAGAGAAATGTAAAATACATTTTTCTGAATATGGGCTTTAAAAATAAGACTCCTGGATGTTCTGTTCTTTTCAGAAGGGATCCTCTGGAATCTAAGTATTCACTATATTTGGTGATTTCCTCTGATTCTGTAATTTTTTTTCTCCGTTCAATACCTATACTGTGAATACAAACCTGCCTCACTTTACATGGTTGCATTTTCCATGTCTGGCAGAAAAGAAGTGCCCAATAAATATTTATTGAATTGAACTGTATTCATGATTTAAAACATGAAATATTGTATAGCATGGCATCATTATTATTGAAAGCCAGTTTTTGCACAGCCCTCCAGCTAAGACAGTTTTTTACAATTTTAAAGAGTTGTGAACAAAATCAAAACACATGGTTATGCAATAGAGATTCCATGTGGCCTGCAAAGACTAAACTATTTATCATTTGGCTATCTACAGAAAATGTTTGCTGACTCCTGGTCTGAATTCAAAGAGTATTTCCTGGGCTTAGTGCCAGACATAGGGAACTTAGGCAGTGATACATATAACGATAACTCAGATTAAGGAACAATATTACAAACAGAGGAAAATGCATATGGGAAAAAGAAGTTGCTGGAAAGTTATTCTGTCTTAAAAAGTAACAAAGGAAGAAGTGCAGTCTTGTTTTAAAGTCTCTGAGTGTCATGTGGGGATATAATATTGAAGGTGCACACAGTCATCTTGTGATCACAAGGGGATAAGCCAAATGATAGAAACCAACATACTTGATAAACCTCTAGCCAGACTTACCAAAAAGAGAAAGGACCCAAATAATTAAAACTACAAATGAGAGCCGAGACATAACAACCAATGCCCGCCACAAAAACATAAATAATTTTAAGAGACTATTATGAAAAATTATGTACCAACATATTGGACAGCCTAGATGAAATGGATAAATTCCTAGAAACATATAAATCACCAAAACTGAAACAGGAAGAAATAGAAAAGCTGAATAGGCCAATAACCAGCAATGAAATTGAGTAAGGAATCCAAAAAATCCCAACAGACAGAGAAGTCCAGGACCAGATGGCTTCACAGACAAATTCTACCAAACATTTAAAGAAGAGTTAATACCTATTCTTCTCAAACTATTCCAAAAAATAGAAAAGGAAGGAAAACTTCCAAATTCATTCTATGAGGCCAGCATTACCCTGATACCAAGAGAACTAGAAGTCAATACTCTGATGAACAGAGATGCAAAAATCCTTAACAAAATATTAGCAACCAAATCCAAGAAGACATTAAAAAAAAAATCATTCACCACAATCAAGTGGGATTTGTTCCAGGACTGTAAGGTGGTTCAATATTTACAAATTAATCAATGCATATGCAACATTAAAAAAATAAATGATACAAACCACCATTTCAATAGATATGGAAAAAGCATTTCACAAAGTACAGCATCATTGTTGATAAAAATTCTCAACAAAATAAGTTTAGAGGGAATATACTTCAACATAATAAAGGTCATATATGAAAAACACAGGTAATATCATCCTCAGTGGGGAAAAACTAAAATTTTTTCCTCTACAGGAACAAAACAGGGATGTCCACTCTCACCACTGTTATTTAACATAGTGTTGCAAGTCCTAGCCACAGCAATCAGAGAAGAAAAGGAAATAAAAGACATCCAAACTGGCAAGAAAGTAGTAAAATGTTCACTATTTGCAGGTGACATAATACTTTCACTATCGGCAGCTGGCACAAAAACCTAGAAAACCTGAAAGAATCCACCAAAAAACCTCTAGAACTGATAATTCAGTAAAGTCACAGGGTGAAAAATCAATGTACAGAAATCTATTGCATTTCTATACACTAGTAATGAAGCAACAGAAAGAGAAATAAGGAATCAATTCTATTTGTAATTGTACCAAAAGCAGTAAGATACATAGGAATAAACTTAACCAAAGAGGTGAAAGACCTGTACTCTGAAAATTATAAACACTGATTAAAGAAATTAAAGATAAATTAAAAAATTAAGCTGACACAAAGAAATGGAAAGATATTCCATGTTCATGGATTGGAAGAAAAAATATTGTTAAAATATCTATGCCACCCAAAGCAATCTACACATTTATTATAATCCCTATGAAAATACCAATAGCATTTTTCACAGAGCCACAACAAACAATCCTAAAGTTTGTATGGAACCACAAAAGACTCCAAATAGCCAAAGCAACCTTAAAAAAGAAAAGCAAAGGGGCGCCTGGGTGGCTCAGTGGGTTAGGCCTCTGCCTTCGGCTCAGGTCATGATCCCAGGGTTCTGGGATTGAGCCCCGCATCGGGCTCTGCTCAGCAGGGAGCCTGCTTCCTTTCCTCTCTCTCTGCCTGCCTTTCTGCCTACTTGTGACCTCTGTCTGTCAAATAAATAAAACCTTTAAAAAAAAGAAAAGAAAGAAAAAAGAAAAGCAAAGCTGGAGGCATCACAGTTGCAGACTTTAAGTTATGTTGCACAGCTCTAATAACCAAAATGGCTGGCACAAAAATAGACACATAGATCAGTAGACTAGAATAGAAAACCGAGAAGTGAACCCAGATGAGTCTTTGACAAAGCAAGAAAGAATATCCAAAGGGAAAAAGACTGTATCTTCAACAAATGGTGTTGGGAGAACTGGACAGCAACATGCAGCAGAATGAAACTGGATCACTTTATTATACCACACACAATAATAAATTCAAAGTGGACTGAAGACCTAAATGTGAGGCTTAGAACCATAAAAATCTTAGAGAACACAAACCATAACTTTGACATTGGCTGTAGCCACTTCTTTCTATATATGTCTCTGGAGGCAAAGGAAGCAAGAGCAAAAATAAACTATTGGGACATCAAAATAAAAAGCTTCTGCACAGTGAAGGAAACAACAAAACTAAAAGGCAACATAGGGAATGGGAGAACATATTTGTAAATAATATCTGACAAAGGGGTATCCAAAATATATAAAAAATTTGTAAAACTCAATACCCCCAAAATGAATAACCCAATTAAGAAATGGGCCAAAGACATGAATAGACATTTCTCCAAAGACATGCAAATGGCTAACAGACACCATGAAAAGTTGTCCAATATCCCTTATCATCAGGGAAATACAAATCAAAGCTGTAATGATATATCATTTTATACCTGTCAGAATGGCTAAAATCAACAACACAAGAAATAACAGGTGTTGGTGAGGCTGTGGAGAAAGGAGAACCCTCTAGCACTGTTGGTAGGAATGTAAACTGTGCAGCCACTTTGAAACCAGTATGGAGATTCATCAAGAAGTTGAAAATAGAACTATGTTATAATCCAGCAATTGCACTGTGAGGCATTTACCCAAAGGAAAAAAAATACCAATTCAAAGGGATACATGCACCCCAATTTTTATAACAGCATTATCAACAATAACCAAATTATGGAAACAGCCAAGTGTCAACTGATTGATAAATGGATAAAGAAGATGTTGTGTACACACACACACACACACACACACACACAGGAATATGACTCAGCCATAGAAAAGAAAGAAATTTTGCCATTTTCAGTGACATGGATGGAATTGAGTGTATTATGTCAAATGAAATAAGAGGAAGACAAATACCATACCATTTCACTCACGTGGAATTTAAGAAATAAAACAAACAAACAAAGGGGGGTGGAAAGAGAATAATAAATCAAGAAACAGACTCTTGACTTGGAGAATGAACCAATGGTTCCCAGGGGGAGGTAGGTGGAGGGATGGGTGAAATAGGTGTGGGGATTAAGGAGTGTACTTGAGCACCGGGTAACGTACAGAAGTATTGAATCACTATATCATACACCTGAAACTAATATTACACTGAATTTTAACTGGAATTTAAATAAAAACTTAAAAACTAAATTAGAAAATGGGGAAAAAGGGGCGCCTGGGTGGCTCAGTGGGTTAAGCCTCTGCCTTCGGCTCAGGTCATGATCCCAGGGTCCTGGGATCAAGCCCCACATTGGGCTCTCTGCTCAGCAGGAAGCCTGCTTTCCCCTCTCTCTCTCTCTCTGCCTGCCTCTCTGCCTACTTGTGATCTCTGTCCATCAAATAAATAAATAAAATCTAAAAAAAAAAAAAAAAAGAAAATGGGGAAAAAAAACCCAACATACTGAGTATTACAGAATGAAAAGATGAGGAGAATCTGGGTCCTATATCATGTTGTTGAGCCTCAGCATTACCAAACCCAGAAGCTTCAAAATTATGTATCTTGATTTGAGTGATAGTATCTCCCTACTATTTAAGTCTGTAAATGCAAATTTTATATTCCTTGCATCTGAAAGTATTTTGAATGATACTATAAACAGAATCTGGTTGGGAAGACAAATGAAACGTCTTTTCATAACCACAAAAATGACCCCTTTTCTGACTAATATAAATGACTACTATTTCTTTACCAGTGATATCTGTAGGTAAACTATAATTTCCTGCTATTTGGAATAAAAATTATTAAGATACCCATTGTTCCTTAAAAAAAAGTACCAGGGTCCCTGGTCGCTCAGTCAATTAAGTGTCTTTCTTCAACTCAGGTCATGATCCTGGGGTCTTGGATCAAGCCCCACCTTGGGCTCTCTGATCAGTGGAGAGCCTGCTCCTCCCTCTTCTCTGCTGATCCCCCACTTGTGGTCTCTTGCTCTATCTGAAATAAATAAAATCTTAAAAAATTTTTTTTTGTTTCTGCCTCTGATAACATTCAAGCCAGTACTGACCCAAGTCCTCCACAGACCCTCTTTAAAATTATCAAGCTCAGGGGCACCTGGGTGGCTCAGTGGGTTAAAGCCTCTGCTTTCGGTTCAGGTCATGATCCCAGGGTCCTGGGATCGAGCCCCGCATCAGGCTCTCTGCTCAGCAGGGAACCTGCTTCCTTCTCTCTCTGCCTGCGTCTCTGTGATCTCTGTCTGTCAAATAAATTAAAAAAAAAAAAAAACTTTAAAAAAAATCTTTAAAAAAAAATTATCAAGCTCAAATCATATCCTATTAGAAGCCCCTTTTAAATTCTTGTAACTTGAAGATCTCCTAGAGTTCCTCTGGTTTTCTATTTCCTGTTTTTCTTGCTGTAAAAAGCACGCTAATTCTATTACTTTTTACTATGAGTATTTTCCTGGTGGTTTTTTAACTTTTTAATTAATTGACTTTATTTTTTAGAGCAGTTTTCAGTTTATTAAAAAACTGGGCAGAAACTATAGAGTTCCCATATACTCCCTCTGCTCAGTTTCCCATTACTAGCATTACTAACATCTTGCACTGATGTGGGATATTTATTGTAATTGATGAACCAATATAGATGGACATTATTATTAACTAAAGTCCATAATTACACTAGGATTCACTATTTTCTTTGCACACTTCTCTGGATTTTGCCAAATGCATAACGTCTTGTATGCACCATTCATTATCATACAGAATAGTTTCACTGCCCTAAAAATCACCTAGACGCCACCTATTTTTCCTCTCTACCCCATGCCCTAGAAAGAACTGATCCTTTTAGTCTCTAGTTTTCCTTTTTTGAAAGTTCATGCAGTTGGTCATACACCATATAGCCTTTCCAACCCCTTTCTTTCACTTAAAATATACATGTAGGGTCATCATGCTTTTTCATGCCTTAATAACTTATTTCTTTGATTCAGTGAATTAAATTCAGTGAATATTCTATTGTCTGGGATGTTCCACAGTTTAAATATCCATTCACCTACTGAAGGATATTTTTGTTGTTTTGAAAAGCAGTAGTTTTGCAAATTATTAATAAAGTTGCTGTAAATATTCTTGTGAAGGTTTTTGTGTGGACATAAACTTCCAACTTATTTGGGTAATACCATAGAATGTGTCCGTTAGCATGATAAATGGTTCTCCATCTCTTCACGTTCAATCTGGAGGTGCCTTTAGGTCTAAAATGAGCCTCTTGTGAGCAGCATGTTGGTGGGTCTTGTTTTTTCATCCATTCTAATACCCTGTATTTCTTGACTGGAGCATTTAGTCCATTTACATTCAGAATAATTATTGAAAGATATGAATTTAGTGCCATTATATTACCTGTAAAGTTGCTGTTCCTATAGATTGTCTCTGTTCCTTTCTAGTTTTTGGTCCCTCTTTCCTGCTCAGAGTCCCCTTTAATATTTCCTGCAGAGCTCATTTAGTGTTCATGAACTCCTTTAGTTTTCGTTTGTCTTTGAAACTCTTTATCTCTCCTCTAGTCTGAATGAAGGTCTTGCTGGATAAAGTATTCTTGGCTGCATATTTTTCCCGTTTAGCACTTTGAATATATCATGCCAGCCCTTTCTGGCCTCGGGTCTCTGTGGACAGGTCTGCTACTAGCCTTAGGTGTCTACTCTTGTAGGTTAAGAACTTTTTCCCCCTAGTTGCTTTCAGAATTCTCTCTTTATGTTTGCATTTTGCAAGTTTCACTATGGTATGTCATGTTGCTCACCTGTTTTTATCGATTTTGAGGGGAGTTCTTTGTGCCTCTTGTGTTCGAATGCCTGTTTCCTTTCCTTGATTAGAGAAATTCTCATCTATAATTTGTTCACATAAACTTTCTGCCCCTTTCCCCTGAACTCTTCTTCTTTTGGGACTCCTATGATACAGATATCATTTTGCTTTATGGAATCACTAAGTCCATATTTGTGGTCTAATAGTTTTCTTTCCCTCTTCTTTTCAGGTTCATTATTTTCCATAATTTATCTTCTTTTTTTTTCTAATTTTTAAAAAAGATTTTATTTATTTTAGAGATAGAGAACATGAGTAAGCAGGGGGTGGAGTAGTAGGGGAGGGAGAGGAAGAGTGAATCCAAAGCAGACTCTGCACTCAGGGTGAGCCTGACATGAGACTTGAATTCACAACTTTGAGATCACTCCCTAATCCAAAATCAAGAGACTTACACTTAACTGACTGTGCCACCTAGACACCCTCATAATTTTATCTTCTCTATCACCTATTCTCTCCTCTGCTTCTTCAATCCCCATTGCGACTATATCCAGTCTGTTTTGTATGTCAGTTTATAGCATTTTTTGTTTCAGTCTGACTGGTTTCTAGATCTTTTATCTTTGCAGCAGGGTTTTCTCTGTTGTCTTCTATGCTGTTTTCAAGTCCAGCTAGTAGTCTTATGACTGTTGATTTAAATTCTTGTTCAGATATATTGCTTATATCTGCTTGGAGCAGGTCCCTAGCTGTTATAGCTTCCTGACCTTGCTTTTGGGGAGAATTCCTCCATCTTGTCATTTTGGCTAAGTTTCTATCTTTTGGATGTTTTGAAAGCTTGTTATGTTTCCTTCATCTCAGAGTAATGCTATATTAAAAAGAAATCATTTGGTGTCCAGGGCCTGGCACTTTGGGAAGTGTTTCTGGTGTATACTGTGCGCACTCTGCTGTTGGGTTTTGAGTGCTCTTTCCCATTGGTCTGTTCTCTGCAGAGTTCCCTCTTGTACAGTGGGGACTGTTTATCTAGGTGGGCTTTGATTTGTTTGTTGAAAAAAGGCCTAGAAAAAAAGGGAAAAAAGCCTGAGAAAAAGGAATAAAAAAGTTAAATTAAATTTAAAGACAATTTTTAAAAAGACAACTAAAAAGGAATAACAAATAAAAATTAAAATTAAAAAAAGGAAAAAGGAATTAAAAAATTAAATTAAATTTAAAGACAATTAAAAAAGACAATAAAAAAAGCAAACAAACAAACAAACAAAAAACTGTAAGCCTGATTCCAATGGGAGAAGAAAGAAAAGAAATACAGCTTGGTCCATTTCCACCAGCACTGAAGGAGACACTGAGGCACTGTACGATCAGTGCGCTCGGTGCATGTGGTGTACTGCCTCTGCTGCCCTTCTAGCAGTAGGCCCGCTGTAGTGGCTTGGAGTCAATCCGGCCCCAGTAAAAAAAAAAGCACTTGTCAAGCACCTGCGGAGCGTGCTTGGTGAAAGCGACTCCCACGTCCACCAGGGGCCGCTGTGTTGCTCTCTGAACTCCACCCGAGTTGATAGTGAGGGTAAAATGGCACGACTCTACACTCTCATGCTTGGATGGGGTCTCACGCCCCTGCTGCTCAGAAAGCCCTCCCAGAAAAGCGAGAGCCATCAGGGCTCCCGGAGCCCAGATCTCCTGCGTTTTATCTTTGGCGCAAGTCTGGGATTCAAACCTCCTAATCTTAGAGGAGGCGGTGCCGCTTGAATGCTCCGTCCTCTGGATTAGAGTCTCACCGCGGTCTGACTAGCACCCTTTGTTGCACAAAAACAGCAGTTCCACGTATGCTAGATGCACGGATTCTACCTGAGGCACCACAAGAAGCAGCAACCGGGGTATCCTCCCTCTGCGTGCTCCTTCGTCCCCTGCTGATGGAAGGCGTTTGCTGGCGCTTTTGTCCTTGGAGAGGAAATACATCCTCTTCAAATTGTACTGCGGGAAGGGAACCGATCCCTCTGAGCATGACCCTGGAGATCCCTGAGCCACTTGGAGCACCTTCTGGGAACCAGAGCCCTCCTTCTCTCCGGGAGTGTACGTCCCGGCCACACCATCTCCCTCCAGCCCTGGAGATCCCACTTCCAGTCCTCGGACGAATTTCCCGGGTGTTCCAAGTGATCTGAGCTCGGTACAGCTGTGTTCTAGAGACGAGGTAAGCCCCGGGTCCCCCCACTTCTCCACCATCTTAACTCCTCTCCCCCAAAGCTTCTTGGATAAGTCAAATACCGTAGAATGTGATTGCTGAACAGTGTGGTAGAGTATGTTTAGCTTGCTAAAAAACAAATAAACAAAATAAACTGTCAAACTGCCTTCCAAAATGGCTGTGCCGTTTATTTTGCAGCCCCACCAGCAATGCATGCAGTGCATGCAAGTTACTCTTGCTCTACATCCTGTCAGCATGTAGTATTGTCAGAGTTCTGGAATTTAGCCATTTTAGTAGATGTGGAGTGGTATATTGTTTTAATTCACGGTTCCCTACTGGTATGTGATATGGAGCACCTCTTCATATGCTTACTTGTCATCTGTACATCTTTTTAAAAGTGAGGTGTTTGTTCAGATCTTTTCCTCAGTTTTTAATTGGGCTGTTTGTTTTCTCCTTGTTGAGTTTTAAGAGTTCTTTGCATATATTAAATGCAAGTCTTCAATGAGATATGTGCTTTGCACCTGGTGGTCTTTTGTTGTTGGCCTTTTTAACAACAGAGAGGAGACTTACTTTCTGAACAAGACCGGTATCTCAGATGCAACAGAAATTGAGAAATTAGGAAAGAGGAATTAGAATTGGTAGTGAAGGAGGAAAGATGTTTTTGAACATTAAGTTGTAACAAATCTTAATAAACAAATGTAAAAATAGATCATTCCATTATTTCCACATTTCTAATGGGGATCAGCTAAAGTTCTTTCCAGGTGTTAGTTTCATGCTTAATGAAACTTCTTACCAGGCTTTTGATTCTATCATTAATAGTACTCTCCACACCTATTTATTACAATTGCAAGAATTGCAAGAAAATCATTAGGGTATAGAGTAGCTGTGTAGATTTGAGAGTGGTCATGCCTTTTGCGTCCCATCAAGCCATCCAGCCAAATTTCAAGGAAATTGCTAAATATACTTTTAATTTCTAACATAGATAAAAAAGGAAATATAAGCTATGTCCTCCCCCAGAAGGTTGAAAGTGTGTGTAGTTCAGTCCATATTTGTAAGTTGCACAGCTGAGAATGTAAAATTTTCTTCTTAGGAGAAACGCGTTTAAGCTAGAAGGAAATGAGGCATTGTCTCAACAAGTGGTCTTTAAAAAACTAAATTTATTTCTTTTCATCATTGCAGATAATAATAAACTTGAGTAAATATTAGGTCCTTCTCCCTTCCAGATTTTGAGAATGTTCCAATTATAGAGAGACTAGAAATATATTTGGAGAGTTTCTGTTATTTGTAGACGGTTTTAAACCATAGTCTTTTCCAAGAAATGTCTTCTCTTTGTTTGCCTACTACAATATCCCCCTCCTACAGCCACCTTTCAGGAAACATTCATCATTTGGTGGTGAATTACCTGCTGCATTTTCTTAAGATGTTGGTCCTTTTTGCCATATTTTAAAGGAGTGGTTAATGAATGGGTCCAGTGGGTAATCTATTTGTAAGTATGGTGTTCGTAGAGTATTTTCAGGATACTCTTATCTTTGGGATTCTGATGCTGTAGTTCCATGAAAGCCTTTAATATTTCTTTGGCATCCTTTACAACCCCTCCTGGATTTTCCATAGCAAAATATTTATAGTACTTTTTTTTCTCTAATGTTGTGGTTTTATAAATATCATATTGTAATCAATAAAGTCTGTGGACAGAACTGTCAATCTCTTTCCTTTTAATAATTCCTGATGTCTGACTTTTAAATCTTATATACCCTAAAGATTTAAAAATCTAATTAGCTACCTTTTGAGTGCTCTTGACTTAAAGATCATGATTTTCCATCATCTCATTGAAAGATGTCAGATGCAATGTAGAAGAATTTCCATAACTTTGTGTGGTATATTGACAAATTGTCAGGAAAATAAACAGACGTTATACAGGGACTCAGTAGCCCAGAACCATTGGGAAAATTCTTCAGTAAAAGAGTCATACATAACTTTAAGTTTTATGATTTTACCCAGAAGAAACACATGTTGAGCATAAATAAGTAAATAACTATAAATAATCAAACTAGAATTGTTACTTTGTATACTATCTACAGTTATATATTCAGAAGAGCATTTTTGTTGAAAGTAGCATGAATGTGTTGAAAGTAATATAACGCAGTAGCTATCCATTCAGCTCATACTGTCCTCTGGTAATACATTGTTGGAATATTTTTATAATTGTTCTTTACCATATTTACTCCAAGAGGTGGCTATATGAAACCATTACTAGAGACTCTCTTCTTCATCTGTACATCTTTGGGAGAAGCAACACGTTATGTCACTAACTTATCAGTGTGATTTAATGACTGAAAAACAAAAATGAAGATCTTTATTGAGCATAAATTACACATTAAGCATGATGATAGACACCCTCCCCCCCATATTGTCTCATCTCAGTTTTCTTTCTTACCTCCGGAAAGCAGGCGTCTTTAGCTCCAGTTTAGAAATGTGAAAATTGAAGTTGGGAAGTATTAGGTGCTAAAAAAAGAATGATTTTTAAAAAGCAGAGTGCCGAGGAAGCATGAGACAGTTAATTTAGAAGCAAGTGGATCTTGAAGGAGAGGAAAAAGAATGTTCCAAGAAAAGGAATGGAGGTGAGACTTTTTGAATAAAATAGGTGCTTTATTATTTTTCTTCACCTATTTCTTTCAGTGACCCCAATTCCGGGTATCTGCCCAGACAAAACTTATTTTTTTTCTAAGAACTTTTACCACTCCTTGAGTGGTGGTCTTAAGAGATAACACAATATCCATCACAGTACACTTCTGTTGGTTCAGGTAGTTTAAAGGGAGTTCTGGTGTTTGTAACCAAACAACAGCATACTGAGGAATTTTTTCTATAACTGTCTACCAACAGCCTAGTAGAATTTTGATTTGTTTTGTTTTCAGTTTACTTTTCCAGTCATCGAGATTAAAGGACGCTTATTTGATTGACTGTAAGAAATTCCATGAATAAAAGACTTACTAAAAGTAATCTAGGGCAGGAAGTTGGAAATGTACATCTTTAAAAATATATACCAAACTATTTATCCAAAGGATGAATTTTGCAGAGTTGAAAGGGTGCCTTTCCCTTAGGAGGAGTTCATATCTTCCTGTGGAAAGGTGTGGTGTTTCTGTGTCCATGCCAGTTCTATCCCAGATTCTACTCATTTTATGTACTGACTAGAGATCTCTGAAGACTGCTTTTGTAGTTTCTGTGTCGTAGAAGTCAGTAAACTTCAAAGGCCTCACAAATCAATTTGGGGCTTTGTTTCTAGTATTGTATTTTTGTACATGTTTTAGAAAATGGGTTTTTAAATTTCAGATGCTTTCATTCAGGGAGAAAAAAGAAACATAAGAGAAAATGCTTCATTGAATAACACTGAACAGAAACCAGGTGTAAACTCAGGAGGGTTGTCTCTGTGTGTTGAGATGTGTTGATGTCTGTTGGGGGAGACTGTGAAGAGGAAATCCACGCATTTCTGTATCACATTTGGTGATTACACATGTAGCATGCTGGGAAGGAAATCAGGCCCCAAACATCCATTATGTGAGAGTATTTTTTTCTGTCCAGTACCCCTTGCTCTTTACTGAATCATATCCATTTATGTTTAATTCCACACAATCAAAACATAGTAATATTTTGAAGGGGAAGGGTTTAAACCAAGACAAGCAGTTACCTAGTTATTTCCTTATATCTTCCTCTGCTCCCTATTACTTTATCTAATAAAGACGTGAATAGCACAATATACATTTAAAAAAATTAAATGTGCCCTGGTAAATAGGTTCAAAAGATCATATTTAATATTTTCAACTCTCCTAAAAAACAGAAATTTGGTATTCTCAGATGACATTAGTGTGTAAAGAAAAAAAAATCCTGTAGCCTTTTTTTTAATGGTGAAGATTTCCTTTTAGACTGGTTGACAGGAAATATATAGTTACAAAATGATTTATATTTCATGAAGTATTCTCCTACTGCAAAGAGCCCATTAGATAAAATGGGATATTTCTCTGGTGTTTAAAATTTGGAGAAATTAAGGTACAGGGTGGTAAGTCCTTTCATCAAGGCAACTCTAATAAATAATTAAAATAGCACTAGAATCCAGGCTTTTCATTTCTTAGTCCAGAACTTTTACTGCTTCTCTATAATATAGTGTACCATTTAAGCCCTCTGAAATGATGTGTCCAGTTATTGGTTCCTAAATTTCTAGGCATTTAAGAAAGAATGAAATAATAGGACTTACAGAAATTATGACAGTAAGGAAGCAAAATCTTTCTTGAAGGGAAAATCTGAAGGGAAGATAGAGCAGTTGACATAGTTTAGCCTGGAGAAGAGAAGGTTGAAAGGTGACTTGATATGTGTGTTTGAGTAAAATGTTCCTGTGAAGAGCTATTCTATATCTCTCTCAAGAAGATGGTGTAAGTTACAGTGATGAACTACTGGGTCAGATCTAAAGTAACATTTATGGTCAAGGGGTACATTAAATTCAAGAAAAGGCAACAAAATGAGTGAAGCTTCCTTTTACATTGAAGTAAATAAAATAAACCTAGAGTCCTTTTTGCCTGTTTATATAGTAACATTGTTTGTGGTTATTCAAGCTTGTAATATTTCTCTGGTCATATACCAAATGGCAGAATTTCTAAAATGCTCAAATCTTATGTATAATCTATATGATATGTTAATTCCCTTTGAAGTCCACATTGCCTCATCCCAGTTGAATTAAATATTCTAACTGGAAGGAAGCTCAAGATATTGCTATCTACTACATGATGTTTAATTAAACAACAGTACCTCAGGGTAAACCCAAAAGATCTCATGCAGTAGGAATTCCAATTCTGGCTTCCCCTCTTGCCTTTTTTTCTCCTCTCAGTTCACTTACTTTTCTTTTGCATAGAACACAGTACAACTGAGAAATCAAGATTTCCTAATGTGATTACTTCTTAGCTAACTTTGTTAAAAAAAATAGCAGAAGAAGTGGGATATGTCAGCAAATTTGTTACATTTTGGGGAGTGTTTAGATGCATGTTATCAATGAGTATTTTAATCTATATGCCATTTTTTATGAGCACCTGCCAGTAATTGAGAAGTAATTAAAGTACTGTGGCAAATGTAAAAGAAATTTAAAATATGGTTTCTGCACTGCACATGAGTTTAAACTAATAACTATTGATAAAAAACTTTGTAACTAGCAGCTAACTGATATGATACAGACATTAAGTGTTATACAATCTTAGAAGAGAACAGGATTAATTGCATCATTTGATAATAATTGGGCATATACTATGTTTATTCATTTATTCATGAATTCAGTAATCTTTCATAAAGTGCCTACCAAGTGTCATACACAGAGGACAGAGCCATGAATTCTCACTCTACGGAGCTATAGTTTTAATGAAGGTTGAAGTGAGAAGATGTATAATAAATAAACATGAAATAAGCAGATATTGGTGAGTGTCATAAAGGACAGTAAAGCAAATTAAGGGAGCTAGGGAATGTGAGACAGGGAGGAGGGTGACATTTTATGTAGGTAGCCATGGAGGCCACTGTGATTCCTTGAAGAAGCTAAAGGAAGAACCCTTCTAGGTACTTAGGCAGGGTCATTCCAGGAAGAATGGTCAAAGTCAAAGTCATAGAGATGTTTGAGTAACTGAAATGGACTGAATTTGGGTCAGAGTCAAAGGAGAGATGAGTTGAGAGATGAGTTGAGGGGTAGAATAATAGGCAAATCATCTGGGGCCTTGTAGGTGAGTGTAAAGACATTGGCTTGCTCTCAGAGGTGGGATATCATTGGAGGGATTTGAAGAGAGGAGTGAAATGGTTTGAGTTATTTGTAAAATAATCATCCTGGGTGCTGAATTGAGATAGAACAGTAAGTAGGAGGGCAAGAGAGGAGGCAAGTAGGGAGACACGTAAAATAATTACCACAATAACCAGGCTAGATAAAATGGTTGCCAGGGCATCAGGGGTAGTAGTAGCAATCATGAAGAGTGGTAGATTGTGGATATATTTTAAAGTTAGATTATGTAGCCATGCTGTTGGTTGGCTGTGAACTGGGAGAGAAGCAAAGAAATAAAGAATAAACTTCAAAACTTTTCATATGGTTAAATAGAAAAATGAAATTTCAATTTGAAGTGATTGCAATAATGCTACAAGGATCAGATTTGTAATGGGTGAAAAAATCAGAAATTTGATTTTCGAACATATGCAGTTTAAGATGCCTACTGACCACTCAAGGAAGACTATTGAATAAACATATGTACATACAAGTTTTGAGTACAAAGAGATTCAGGCTGGAAATGTAACCCTGAAAGCCATTAGCTTAAAAATAGCTTGTATAACATAGAACTACATGACACTATCAAGGGCTTGAGTGTAGAAAGGGAAGAGGCCCATAGACTAATTCACTGGGGAATCCACAAGCAATGGACACTGAGAAGAAAAACCCAATAAGGTAGGATGAAAACCAAAAGAGAAGGTTACCCAAGTAGAAAAACTATTTGGGGGAATAATAGAGTAATTGATTATTTCAAATGTTGCTGATAAGTAAATAAGATAAAGACTGATCATTAGATTTAGCGATATTAAGTTCATTGATTATTTTATTATTATTTTTAAAAGGTTTATTAATTTTAGAGGGAGAGTCAGAGAGAAATATACATGCACGCTTGAGTGCGGGGAGGGATAGAGGGAGAGAATTTTCAGGTGGACTCTCCACTGAACGTGGAGCCCTACCTGGGGCTGGGGTCTCATGATGCACGAGATCATGACCTTAGCCTAAACCAAGAGTGGAGACTTAACCATGGAGCAACGCAAGCACCCCTCATTGGTTATTTTATTTTATTATTTTTTAATGTTTTATTTATTCATGAGAGAGAGAAAGAGAGAGGGAGCACGAGGAGGGGGAGGAGCAGAAGGAGAAGGAGAAGCAGACTCCCTGTCAAGCAGGGAGCCTGATGCAGGGCTCATTCCAGGACCCTGGGATCAGGACTTGAGCTGAAGGCAAATGCTAAACCAGCTGAGCCACCCCTATGGCCCCTCATTGGTTATTCTAAAAATAAGTATTTCAGTGAATTGGTAAAAGCAATTTGAGAGAGAATTTGAGTTTGAGAAAGAATAAGGAGAGAAAAGTTTGACATAATTATGAGTAATGTTTGAAGTTTTGGTAAATGGGGAACAGCGATGAGATGGTAGCTGGAGGAGGATCTAGGTTAAACTTTTTGTTTGTTGATGGGAATAATCATGTAGAGAATGAGCAACTGATGAAGTAGGGAAAGGGAGACAAATTGCTGGAATAATAGATATTTGGAGAGGATGAAATCTAGTACACAAATGGAGGGTTGGTTGGTTGTGGACAGGGAAATGAGCAGTTTTTCTGTACTAAAAGCAAAGGCAGAGTCCATGGAATAACCCTAATCCTAACCTTAAACCTAGTTTATATGGCCACAGTAATAGGTAGAAAAATAGGGATGGAAAGCTATGGAGATTGTCTTTTGATGTCTCTGTTTTCTCAGTGGGAAGAGAATAAATATCATTGGCTAAAAGTAAATATGGGCAAGAGATTCTGGTGTTTTGTTTTTGTTTTTGTTTTTTTTGGTTAAAGATTTTATTTATTTATTTGACAGAGAGAAATCACAAGTAGGCAGAGAGGCAGGCAGAGAGAGAGAGGAGGAAGCAGGCTCTCTGCTTGGCAGGGAGCCTGATGCAGGACTCGATCCCAGGACCCCGAGATCATGACCTGAGCCAAAGGCAGAGGCTTAACCCACTGAGCCACCCAGGCACCCGAGAACAGGTGATTTGAAGAAAATGAAAAAGGTGCGAATTTTCCCTTAAAGAGAGTGTGAGACTGAAACAACTGGTCCATTGGGGCAGGATTGCTGAGCGATATTAAAAGTCCACTTGAGGTTATTGGTCATGAATTTAATGTAAACTAAGGAGCAATTTGTGTGTTTTTTCCCAGTCATGCTTAATTACATGGGCCTTGATAAATAGTATTTGGAGAATTAATCAGAATTGTGTTTTCGTCAGGCACTGTTGTGAAGAGAGGAATGGTGAAGGCAAGAATAAACATAAGAGGGCAATTATAATGACGGTACATGGTTTTTAATAGGTGAAAAAGAAGTATATGATGGATGTTAGAGCCAATGAAAAGGAGTTAGGATAGGGATTCCTGGCTGGCTCAGTGAGAAGCTCATGTGACTCTTGATCTTGGGGTTGTAAGTTCTCTACATGTTGGGTATAGAGATTACTTAAATAAGTAAATAAATCTTTAAAAAAACGTGTTAGGATTAATAGATCTATATCTTGGCTTAATTAAACCCTTATTGGAGTTGAACAACACAGTTGAGTGAGATAAAGGCAAGGAGTTTGTGGGCAGAAGAAACATCCAAGAGAGTGTGGTTCTGCCCTGTTTTTAGAAAGAGTTAATTATAGAGTTACTTTCTACTGAGCTTAAATGTTGACTACATTTGAGTATAAAAAGTCATTATAACTTATATGGTATTTATATTTTTGATTTTGTGAGGAACATCCATATTTCCAGCAACGTACATTCCCAGATGTTTACCCATAGAAAACAAAGTCTACTTTGAAAAGATATATGTGCTCCTATGTTTATTGCAGCATTATGTACAGTAGCCAAGGTATGGACCTAAGTGTTCACTGATAAATGAATGGATGAAGTTGTGGTATATATATACCCCCACACACAAACACACAATGGAATATCCCCCAGCCATAAAAACAATGAGATCTTGACATTTGTGATAACATGAATGGATATTACACTAAGTGAAATAAGTCAACAAGAAAAATACCATATGATTTCACTTATAGGTGAAAATTAAAAACAGAGCAACAACAAGAAACAAAGCAGAAATAGACCCATAAACACAGAGAACAAACTGGTGGTTGCCGGAGGGGGTGGAGAGTGAGGGATTGACAAAACTGGGGGCGGGGAGTGGGAGATACAGGCTTCTAGCTATGGAATGAATAGGTAACAGAGATGAAAGGTACAGGATAGAGAATATTGTCAATGGTATTGTGATATTCTATGGTGACAGTTGGTAGCTACACTTGTGATGAGCACAGCATGACACATAGACTTGTGGCTTCACTATGTTGTACACCTAAAACTAATGTAACATTGTGTGTCAACTATACTTCAATAAAGAGGTCTGTATAGCTCAATGAGGAAACAAGAGTCAAAGGCATTGTGGGAGTATGATCAGCTTGTCAGATATAAGGTGGTCTTTGCAGTGAAGGACACATGTTGGGAAGTAGTGAAAAATAATGGTAGCTTAAAATGTGGTTAACTTTCCTATTAATTTTGAAACGTTGTAATATGTAGAGAGAATAAAATAGCATTATTTCTCTCTAGCTCTTCATCATTATGGGAGAAGACCAAAGACTATAAGAATCTCTTTGGTGGAGTCTGAACAGTATCCCTTTGTGCATTCCTAGCATAAGAAGAAAAGGGAAATGTGTGGGCTGGCAATGCTTCAGGCATTCTTTGCTGAAATAATCTTTTCTTCTATCTAAGCTTATATTCAAGGAGCTATTCCTTAAAAACTTAAGGAGCATTCCAAATATTATCTATTTTAACTCTTGTTTTAATACTAGGAGTTATTATGCAGGTTGGGAACCTAAGGATCCACTCTAATATAAGTGTCATAAAAGTTGGAACTCTCTTATTATATTACATCTTGTGTCTGACAGCATCTTACAACTGGTAGATTCTTTATAAATATTTTTCTTTATAAGAATTTGTTAATATTTAAATAAATAAAATTTAGTAACTCATCCAAATTCATACACAGATAGGAAATAAAGGAATATATAATTTTCCATGGATAATCATTGATATTTCCATTGATTTATTAAAAAATTTATTATTATGTTAGCTTTGACAATATTATTCATATGTGTATTGCTTCCTGATTCGCACCCATTCTCTCCATGCTATTGGGAATTGCCCAAATCAGGAAGGAAGAGTTATAGTTCTTATTAGTTAAGTTCAGTGTTAATGCTTTTTCTGTGTATACTTGTGATAGGAGCCATAGTATGTTAAAAGAATATATTATGGGTATACCTCTCAGAGCAACCCTGATAATACACGAGTTTCCCTTCTGATTGTCCGTGTCCATTGTTATGCTTAGAAAATATATTTTCTTCTACTTACATTATTTTCTTAATTATTACTTTTGGCACTCTAATAAATCTAAAATATCTTTGGGGATATAACATGAGAAAAAAGTACAGATCAAATTGTGTATTTCTTACCCAATTATTCAATCAATTACTTCTATTAGTTTATTCTAGCTATTATTTATAATATCCTAATTATACAATTTATATCATAAAATTCTATTTAGTAACATTTTTAAAGGGCTTAACATTTCATTTCAATCATATATCAAATTTTTATACTTGTTTAGATTTTTAGGATATACTTTTTTGGATTTTTCTGTTTTCTTCAGTTAATTATATTGTTTATTTGGTGGGGATACTGTTTTATCTTCTGGATTTTCCAACACTTGCTCTTAGTCCCCCCTCATCTGCAGTCTTGCTTTCTGTGGTTTCAGTTACTGGCAATAAACCAAAGAAACAAATGACCCTCACCCTGACATATTGTCAGATGATCTGTAGTAGCCTAATGCTACGTCACAGGGCCTACATCATTCACCTCACTTCAGTTCATCATGTAGGCATTTTATTATATCATATCATCACGAGAAGGGTCATTATACTACAATAAGATATTTTGAGCAAGGCCACAGTCACATAACTTTTATTATAGTATAGTGTTATAATTGTTCTATTATATTATTACTTATTATTAATGTCTTACTCTACCTAATTTATAAATTAAACTTTATCATGGATATGTATGTATAGGAAAAACATAATATATATATATATATATAGGGTTTGGTACTGTCTGCAGTTTCAGACATCCATGGGGGGTCTTGGAATTTATCTTCCTCAGATAAAGGGGGACTACTGTATTCTCCAATATTGTCTTAGGTATTCTAGGAGATATATTCCTAGGCTTGTTGTCTTTTAATAATTTTTAATCTTCAAAGTTTTTCAAGTTTTCTATCAAATTCAGGTGCTTTTATTTTTGTGTCTGTATGTGTATATGTTAATTGTGACAAAACACATTTTATTCCAATTTTATACTTGTTTACAAGAGACACTCAGTATATAAGAACATGAAAAGATAGAAGAGAATGAAAATATATGTAGCAGGCAAGTACTATCTAAACACAAAGTAGCTATTTTAATCAGACAAAATAAATGCCAAAAACAAAAGTCATTTCTTAAAAACAGAAGTAATTTTCACTACAAAATAATGAAAGGTTTAATTCTCCAGAAAGATGTAGCAGTTCTAAAATTGTCTGTACCTAGTAACATATCTTCAAAAGCAGATATGCAGAATTTTACAAGACTATTGGAAGGAAAAGAAATTCACCATAGAGGAGGTGATCTCTACAACATCTGTCAGTTATTGAGAGGACAAACACTCAACAATTACTGAACAACATAATAATAAGTTCACCTTAATCAAACCCACAATTAAAACACATACTATTATACTATATAACTGAAACCTTCAACAAATTGTCCAGTAACTCAATAATAAAGTGATTTTCAACAGAATTCAAGTGCAGATCTGATCACACCAGTTCTCCAGTCAAATGCATTTGTATTAGAACTTGATTACATACAATAAAGTAAAATATTTGTTAAGCAACACACACCTAAATCATTGATAGGCCAAGAAATTTAACAATAGAGCATAAAAATTATTAGAATTTATTAGTAACTTAAATATTGCCTGTTATAATTTGTGGGGTGAAGGATGCCTAAATCCTCATATGTTAAATTGTATGTTTAAAAAGAAAGTTTGAATAAAGAAGTTAGAAAAGTGTAAGGGAATGAACACAAAACAATTAGAAGTAAGGTTGTATAAAACTTAAAATCAGGAATTAATAAAATAGAAAATAAAATATGAAAAGTAGACCCAGGAAGGAAAAAAAGTTATTTCTGTATAGAATCTGGTAAAATAGGCAAATCTCTAATAAGACTGATCCGGAGAAAGATGGAAAAGGCAAAAATAAGCAATACATTAGGATCTTTAAAGGAGTCAAACTACAGATACAGCAGCAGTAAAGAGTGAGAGGAATATCATAAATAGCAATATAGACCAAATATTGAAATTCTGAATAACTGGAAAAATTCTGAAGAAAATACAGTTTAACCAAAGCTGACTAAAAGTCAAAAAGAATGTCTAGATTATAGACATTATATAAATTGAATTTATATTCAAATCCTTAGCCTAAAGAAACCACCAGATCCAAATTTTATCAAATTTTTGAAGAACAAGGAATTTCAGTCTTATGGAAAATTTCTGAATTATAGAAGAGTAAAATTTTAAAAATTATTCTTAGATCCTATTATCACCTAACAGTGATTATAAAACAGTGGTTAGAAAAAATAAAAGAGGGTGGAAGTTTTAGTCTAATCTCACCAGGTATGTAGAAAAACATTTAAAAATATTCAGCTGTATCTAGAGTATATCAAAGGATAAGTACATCTAAATTGGTTTTGCTTTATCCCAACAATGTAATGGCAGTCTGATATTACAAAATCATTCAATATCATTTATATTAGCATATCATCTCAGTAGATGAACAAAATGTTTGATAAAATTCAGTAGTCACTTGCTGTAAAAGATTTTGCCAGACTACAGTAGAAGACATTTTTTTTTTTACCTATATAAAGAACGTCTAACAAAAGCCTAGAATAATTGTTCTTAAATCATTTTAACATTCTCTTTAATCAGAAGGCAAAAATGTCTGTTGTCATGATTTCTTTTCGACATTGTTTGGTTATCTTAGCTAGTATTGTAAGACTAATAAAAACTGTGAGGATTGGAAATGAAGGAGAGACACTGTCATTATTTGTAGATGATATGATTGTTTAAATAAAAGAGCAAAGTATCAACAAATAAATTATTAAGATAAATGGGAAACTTTAGTAACTTTGAATATAACAACAATATATAAAATAAATTTTATTTTTATACATAAGTAGTACAAATATTTTGTTAACATCGATATCATTCTATCTAATAGATGCAAAATACAGGAAATATATTCTGAATGAAACTTTCTTAACTTTTTTCTCTCCTGAGCAGAGAGAATGCATTCTTCTTTGACCCCGTCAGTGTTCAACTAGATGTTAGATTGCATTAAAATCCCCTCCTTATCTCTGAAGTTTAAGGGTGGAATAATTATAAAAGCAGTTCAGTTTTCATTGAGATTGAGGGAAGAGAAGTGAGCTGTGAGCAGCCCTAGTAGGAGGATCTCTAGATTTTTTTTTTTTTCCTGTGATTGTTGATATCCGGGCTCTAGGAAAATTGTATGTAATGTATTATGTGTCCTGGCCTCCACTTCAGGTGTAAGGAGTAAAACTGATAGCCCTTCCTCACAGCCCCATTACCGCCGCTACTACCACCATGACCATCACCACCACCTCCATCACTATCACCACTAAACCTGGGCCTATTTCTTGACTCACTGCCTATACCCTCAGTCTTATTAGTCCTGTAGATTCTTCCTGCATTAAAATCCAACATGGTATATATGTGTATTTTCAAGATTAGGCAAAGAGTATAAAAATTCTACATTCAGATTGGGGCCAAGCCAATGATAGCACTAATTTGTGCTATTAAGATTCATTTCTTGAGCTTTTTATATTGTTCTTTCTGTCCACTTTGCTTCCTGAACAAATGTGTCCATGGGGCAAAATCCATCAGCACGATATCCTACATATCCCTTTGCTGTGCTTATATTCCCATTTTTACAATTTTAACAGTACTATGAAACATTTGTCAGTGTGCTGCTGCTTTTAAAATTCATGTAAGAGAAAACTCTATCTGCATATGGCAAGTTCCCAGCTCCTTACTATAGTGAAACATTTTCCGTAATTAAAAACATTTATAAAAATTAACTGTAAAGAGTTAGAGGCAAGGTTACTTCAGATTACATCCTATAAGAATATGAAGAAAAATGTGTGCTTCATGGTATAAGGCTCTCTGCTGAGCAAGAGGCTGGATGTGTCTTTGCTCAAAGCTTGAGTTATATACTTAATTTTACACATTAAAATTTAATGGCCTTTTAAATGTAATATGCCTTTACCAAATAGACTTCTTTTTTTCTTTTTTAATAGTGTAATTTCATAGTATTGTAATAATAATATTCTGGAGCATAGTTGACAGGTTTTTTTTTTTCTCCCCAGAGTACAATTAACTATTTTTCATTGATTTTCAGAAGCTTTTTCTTTAATAGCAATCAAATTTCTTTTAAGTCCTGACAAACTTCTGAGGTAAAATGATTTAAAACAGAATAGTATGCTTCTTTTAACTTAGAGAAAAATTAAAATTTGGCACGTGTAATACTTTTCATTGACTTCTTATGTCTATCATCATGTACATATAGAGCTGCTTTTTATTCATCAGGATTTATGGGTTTTCTAAATTAAGATAATCTTAGTTTGGAGAAAGCATATTTTGAAAAAAAAAATGTCTCCAGGTGTTTTCAGGGACAACTAGACTAGGGAAAGCATTTTTATAGGTGGGATAAATGCTTGTTTCACAGTACACTTATTTCCAAATGTTTCTGACAAGACTTACACAAGATCTTAATTTTACATTTCTTTCTCGTGTGTATTTTTTTATTTCCCACTGGAAAATGAAGTAGTGAAAAGACATTAGAGAGTGGCAGGGAGACCTGTTGTTGTACTAGGTATCTAGGCAACCAGCCCCCATTCCAGTGATTTACACAAAATGCTACTAAAATCTTAAATTCGTGGAGTTTTATACTTTACAAATGAGTTCACATTTACATGATGACTTTTGACTCCAGCCTTATGAGATATGCAGGAAAAATATCATTATTTCTGTTTTGTGGGTAATAATACCAAATATGGAGTAGACTGATGCTCTTTTGGATATCATAATCAATGGTGAAGATAAAATTTGACTCAGGAATTCTGATGCCATATCTGTTCTTCCTCTCTTACACACGGTGAACTACCAAATAGGTGTTGACTGACTGACCAAATAAAAATAATACTTTCTCAAGCTTAAAAGCATATATATGTAATTTTAAGAAAGTTTTAATAGCCTCTGAAAAATATTATTCTCTAGAGGGTTATAATTTTAAGATTTTGTAGGCATCTGTATTTCTAATGAAATTACTATTTATTCCAATAATGTGCAGCAACTAAGAGAAAAAAAATCTACAAAATGAAATAATTTAGAACTCTGAACAAGTATTAGGGTAACAAACTTTTTTAACTGATGCACCGTGTTTAAACTATTTTAAACAAATTGTATTTCCCACCCAGGTTGAAGAATTATAAAAATGGGAACTTGGGTTTGGTGCACATTCTTACCTCTTGTAGTCAAATTTGTACTGTTGAGAATGCCTTGAGCTGATGGCTAATGTCCAGAGTGAGAGCATTTATCTGACTGATGTGAGGTAACAAAAGATTCAAGCCCCCCCCGCCCCCCCGCATAAAAGACAGAAATTCTTTGGTATAGGAAGATAAAAGAGGAGTCTCAAGAATTGATAGTGATCAGAGATGAGAATTAAATTTAGGGATGGAGTCTGTTTCCAGGATGAGAAAATAGATTTAATGAACATGCATAAGGACAAACTGGGTGAAAGGAGCCAGGAATCATACCAAATTACATGGAACAACCATTGGCACTTGTAACAGGGCCATGGTGAGTGAACAAAAAGATCCTTTAGGGGCCTTAGGTGGCTCAGTCGGTTAAGCATCTGACTTTTGGTTTCAGCCCAGGACATGATCTCAGGGTCATGATCCCAGGGTTTTAAGATCCAGCCCTGACTTGAACCCCGTGTCATGCTCCTGTGCTGGGCATGGAGCCTGCTTAAGACTTTCTTCCTCTCCCTCTGCCCCTTTCCTGGACATGTGCACATACTTTCTCTTACTTTAAGAAAAAAAAAAAAAAAAGATGCATTAACGGCTCAGGGCAGAGTGGACAGTCTCTTGTCCGGCATTCCCCCAATATGCCATTCTTTTTCACTGGTGGAGAATATCCTGAGTTCACCTGCACATAGCCCTTAAATACTCTTTTTCATTCTTAAGTTGACAATACTCTTGGAATGGAAAGCATTTTATACATGGGAAAGACAGTCATGACCATAGTAATAAGTATTAGTGCTGACCATGGTGCTGGTGAAACATACGCTTCTAATTATGTACATATTCTTTTTCTTTATGATAACAGAGTTAAGTAAGTGTTGAGAAATGGAGTATGTGAGGAAGGCAGGATCCTAATAAGGTGAGCAGAAGTGATAAATGCTGTTAGGGTGATGGCATCCATTACCTAAAATGTATTAGGTGGTGATCGTACAGTTTTTACCAAGGGAGAGGTTATGGTTATGGTGCCTGTATATCTGTGACTTGTATATATGCTTTGGGCTACCAGCCTCAACATAATATTTGCATAATTTTTTTGCACTAGTGGGTATCTTTCTGTGTGAATGACCTGTAAGCTTCCCAGATATTATCTAGCTGATGGGGTTCCAAATGGTGAAAAAAGACACTTAGAACAAAAGACAGAAGCAGGTAGAGTCATTTCAAAATCCTTTTTTCATCTTTTTGGTCTAGTCTATTATAGTTTAATTTACATTTATATGTAAATGTAAATTACATTAATTTACATTTACATATAAATAAAATTTTTAAAAGAGATTTTATTTATTTGGTGGAGAGAGAGCACAAGGAGGGGGAGGGGGAGACAGGGGAGTAGACTCCAGGGCTCGATCTGGGATTTGATCACACAACTCTGGGATCATGACCTGAGCCAAAAGTAAACACTTAACTGACTGAGCCATCCAGGCATCCCATTAAAATTTTTGTCATATGTGTCTCATAGATCATGTATGAAGTTAAGTTTCCTAAATTTTTCATTTTGGTGATATCTCTGAGAGTTTAAAGAAATGTTATAATATGGTACACTCAAGTACCTTGAACCCATTACCAAAGGTCTAAAAGCACTTTACAATTAACTTGAACTTGATAATAATTGAATAAGACAAATAGACTTACCAATTTACAGGCAGAAAGGCCAGTTGTTATGATTGATATGTGTTCCTTTACATTCTTGTCATTGGTTTAAAAAAAGGCAAAAATGTCACCAATTTTTCCAAATGTAGTTAGTCCCTATGTATTTTGAAATCCCTTCTAGTTCCTTCACCATTTGAAGCAGAAATTCTGATGTTATTCCAAAAATTGAAACAACTATATTAATAATATATTATCAAATAATTCATGATGAGGCAATAGAAAATTTATGTTCACTTATTTTTTCCTTTTTTAAAAAAACTTGGCATAGCTACAGTTAATAAAAATAAGATAGTCTAAATTTTATATATATATGTATAGACCAGAAATAAAATAGGTAGAATATAATTTTGAGGAGCTACTGGGTGGCTCAGTCATTAAGTGTCTGCCTTCGGCTCACGTCATGATCCCAGGGTCCTAGGATAGAGCCCCACTTCGGGCTCCCCGCTTGGCGGGAAGCCTGCTTCTCCCTCTCCCACTCCTCCTGCTTGTATTCCCTCTCTTGCTGTCTCTCTCTGTCAAATAAATAAATAAAATCCTTAAAAAATATAATTTTGAGAGATTATACTTGCAGTTGGGTCAGGTAGTCAAGTAATTTTTAAGTAATTAAGATCCCAACTCATGGAATATTTATGCAATAGATTGGATTCTTGGAAGCAGCTGCTGAAATAACAATTGAACCAGAATATATTTATTAGTAATCAACACATGTTAAGGGTAAGAGGGAGAAGCAGGACTGGATAGAGGAAAAACTGATTCAGGTTCAGTAGTCTCCATTAACCCACTGGAGAGTTTTGAAGACAGAATTTCCCTTTAGAGAGTCTCACACGGTGATAAAATGGCAGGGCTTTTGTAAACCTTTCTCATTTGGTCATCAAATGTTGGCTTTCCTGGGCAAGGCATGACCTGGGATAAAAAATTATTGGTAAATTATTTGATTCTAAGTATTGTGCTTATATTTGAAAAGGGTCTTTATTTTTTAAAAATTTTTGCTCCTTGCAATACTTATGAATGCAATTCTGTGTTGTGTGAAATTAAGATAAAGTATAAAAAACTAGAGAATATTCAATTTCAATGACTAAAGAGGGGATAAATTGAGCATGCCTCTCCCTAAAAAAGACCACAAGACATCAAAACACCTAAAATATATATACATGTGTTCATAATAATATTTTAAAATGGAATCATATTAGGAAGTTGATTGGACACCTGTTCATTATTTTGAAAATAAATGAGAAAAACCTAGCACCTTTTCTGACTTTTTTGTGCAAATATATTTAGAGTAACCAAGTATTTGGGAAAAAGTTCTTTACAAGAGAATTTCAGATAATAAGTGTGTGAAAGAAAGAGCAATAGAATGGAAGAATTATTTAGCAACACAATAAAAGAATGGATTTAGGCAAAGATCACCAGGACTGCTCAAACATTAGGCAAAGATTGACAGAAAAGCTAAATGATTCAGATTGAAACAAATGAACCAACTATTCAATTTTGTCCAGCTGGACATTTATGTATTATATACCTCCTGATAAGATGCACTAAGATGTATATGGGATCTCCTATACAATATTGACACTAATAGTTAAAACCTACATCTGATTAAGTCTTTAGTTCTGAGTTTACAGGAAATATGAGAGATGGAGAAACTACAGAATTAATAGTCAAATTCCAATCCTAAAGCACGAATGTGGGAAATATTATAAGTCACAGTCTTTTTTAGCAAATAACTGATATGAAAAAGAAAGGGAAGAACTATTACAAATTTTTAAAGACTTAAAAGACATACTAACCAATGCAATTATAAGGATATCGTTTGGATCCTGATTTGAAAAAAATCAACTATGTATGGAAATGTTATCATGGATTAAGTATTAGATTAACAAAACATTATTGTTAACTTCACGTGTATAACAATGTCATCATGGGTATTTTAATAAAGTCTTGTTAGAAATGAACACTGGGTTATTTTTCCCAGTTTATTGAAATATTATATAAACTGTACAAATATTATATGAGTTATTTATGGGTGGAATGGTAGATAGTGGTGGTGAGTAGGGAAAGAAATGAAATAAAAATAGTAAAAGTTGAAAATTATTAAAACTGAGTTCTATGTATAAGTACATGGAAATTTATTATACCATTCTCTTATATATGGTTGAGAATTTCTAAATTAACTGTTAAGATATTAAATTACTTGTGTGGACCCATAGAAAACATTTTTATCAAACCAGCATACCAAAAAATGTCATAAATGACAGAAAATATGTTGAACAGCAAATCTGGATTCAAAGACATCTTGACAGTCATCATTATAGGCTGAATCCCATAAAATAAAATTTAACACAGATGCCATTGCAAATTGTCAGAATGAAGGTAAGCTTACTTAACTGTAGTTCGTGAGGAAGAGCCCACAGTGTTTATATAAAATGGGTAACACCATGTCTATGAAGATTTTTTTTAAAGATTTTATTTTTAGAGAGAGAGAGTGTGTGTGTGCTTTAGTGAAGAGGGTCAGAGGGACAGAGAGAGAGAATCTCAAGCAGTCTCCACACTCAACGTGGAACCGGACACAGGGTTGATCCCAAACACTGAGGTCATGATCTGAGCTGAAACCAAGAGATGGATGCTTTAACGACTGATCCACCCAGGCACCCCTAAAGGTTTTTTTTGTTTTTTTGTTTTTGTTTTTTTGTTTTTTTAAAAACAGTGAAAGCACAGAAGTGATTTTTGTCCTCTCATTTCATAATAATAGGCGAATTAAGGTTGCTTAGTTCTGCAATTTTAGTTATATAATTAGTGAGGTTGAAAATTCTGTTCCTTTCCTATCATCTTAAATAGAGTATATTGAGCATAATTTGTGTATTGTCTTGATGTCTTATGTCACTGTTGCTCATCAGAAGTACTTGCCGTAGTATACTTGACAATCTCTTGGATGCTGAGTTGGGGAGAAGAGTTTGCTTCACAGTGGTAACTCTGCAATTCTTACTGCCTCTGTAGTTCATTGCTGTTCTTACATCTAAGTATTTCAGCTTTCCAGAGCCTACTCAGAGCATGCACCCTTCCAAAGTACCCAAATAATGCAGCTATGCTGCTCTACTTTTCTAAGCTATAGGAGAGTTTGAGGGTAAATCTGTTCCATGAGGGTAATTAGATGAGGGATTCTTTGGAAGGGCTCTATTTTTTCAGGGTTTCCCGTTATTGAAATAAATGCCTTCCACACCAAATTCTGTAAATTAGATAATGGTCAGCACAACTCTGATTTCTCTTGAGGAGTAGCACAGATTTAGATTGTAGAGTTGACTTATTTATTACATGTGATTCACCCATCCCCCAACACTTGAGGTAGTAAACATTTTGGTGTTTCTTACTTGACAGAATTTAAGAGGCAGAAAGCAGATAATTTTCTCATTATTGAAAGTATTCAATTGACTTTTAACTAAAGCATGATTCCACAGATGCATTTTCCTGTATAAATTGTATTTTTAAATTTTGGTCTTTGCTAACAGTCATTTTTGATACTTATATTCAAGAGATTTTCATGTGTATGTTTGCTGCCAAATGATGTTGAAATAAGTCAAGCAGAGAGTCAATTATCATCTGGTTTCACTTACTTGTGGAGCATAAGGAATAACATGGAGGACATTGGGAAATGGAAAGGAGAAGTGAGTGGGGGGAAATCAGAGGGTGAGACAAACCATGAGAGACTGTGGACTCTGAGAAACAAACTCAGGGTTTTTTTGGGGGGGGGGTGAGCCTGGTGGTGGGTGTTATGGAGGGCATGTGTTGCATGGAGCACTGGATGTGGCGCATAAACAATGAATTTTGGAACACTGAAAAAAAATTAAAATAAATTTTTGAAAAATGATGTTGAAATGATCTAAAACGAGAGAGAGATTTTTATGACTACCAATAAATAGATCCAAATCATGAACATAAGAATTGTACATAGCTATGGTTTTAAAAACTCCTACCCTAAATTAAAAAAAAAAAAAATGGCCCAAGTGAAGAAAGAGCAGACACCTTGAAGTGAAGACACGTTGGTGCCTTGAAGATCAGGGAATAGGGTATTTTTGTATTTATGTCTAGGAGGAAACTGAAATCTGGCATTTTATAAAGGCATGTAGAAGCTGGTAGCTTCTAAACCTTAGTTATTTCATAGAAGAAAAAAATCTCATTATTATTAATAGAATATTTGATGAATGCTCATTTACTTGTAGTAGTATTTGTGTGATTGAGAGAGAGGACTGAAAACCAGGAGGTGAGAGTAAGGTCGATGCCACAAAGTGAGCCAATTTACAGCCAAGGGTATATAATTCAAGAGATACCTAAAAGTAAGTCCTTCAATAGATATAGTATTTTCACATATAAACATTTCCTATCTGTATTTCATTTAATCTTTATCATTAGAAGGCACTGCCCACTATGTTGGATAAAATGTAAGTGATTAAGTCTCACCAGTTAAACATTTTAATTTGCTTATGAATTAAATTTGAACAGTCTTAGTAAAAAGAGCTAAGTTTAAAATCCTGCCAACAGGTTTATTAATTCTGCATGTATTTATTTAGCACCCACTCTATAGAAGAGGCATTGCCAAATCCTAAAGAATAAGATGAATACCAGAACTAGACAATGTGCACACATTTCAGTTGTAGCAACTGTCACAGCACATAGAAACTGCTTTTTCTTGCATGTTTGTCTGACCACCTGTGCTTCTATTATATACGTGTGTGTATGTGTGTGTGTGGTCGTCATGTAAAGAAAATATCTAAATGGGTATAATAAAAAATATTTGAAAAATACTACACTTAAGTATGAATTGCCTGAGCACAGAAAACTGTGGACTGTGTGAGAACAGAGACTATTTGATCTATTTTTCCTGCAACCCACACTATAGTTAGAATGTGGCAGACATTCAATGTTTGTTGAATCTTAGGCAAGAGGAAAAAAAAGATGAAATATTGTTAGAATAGTGATAAAATTCTTCTAACCATTAAGCCTCAAGACAAATGATTCCATAAGCAATAAGGTTGGATTATTTTTTGTATTTGTTGTAAATGTCATCTAGGTAATTCTAAGGCTACTAGCCAGGGTGAAAAATGTCAAGGAATTGTGGTGGAGAATGCTTTTTGAATATATTATTGCAACTTGCTCGGTGAACATGATCATGTCGGAGTAAAGAAGGAAAAAGAGATATGTCAAATGCTGGGTCAAATTTTCTTGAAATGGGCAACAGTCAGATTTGGGGATGAAGTTTAAGAAGTGAGGTGAAAGCCTGAGGGTGCGGACAAATAGAAATGCAATTCCAGCTTTAAGAAGGTAGGGGCTTGGGAGTTCAGCAATGGAAAAGAAAAATAAGAAGGGGACAACAAGATCCCAGATCCTCACCTAGATGATGGACAGATAATGATGAAGAAAATAGAGGAAAAAATGGAAAAGGGATGAATGAAACTTGCAGTAGCATTGCAGCTAATAATGACCCTTCAGATGGATCTCCACGAAGTCATCGGCTCTACCATAGCAAACCCAGAGCATATTGAGGAAATGTAAAATATGCTCAATTTGGTAATATGAGGATGTTCTAGAAAAATACACAGCAAAGACAAGTTTCGGATAGAAAGTCCAAGGTAAAGAAGGGAGGATATTATTTTTAGGTACCAAGGGAATGATTACATTTTTGAACGGGAGAGCTAGCAAATCAGAAGTGTACACTTGGCAGTATCCAGAATGAGCAGAAAAGGGAACAGAATTAAGGTCGGTGTGGTGGGGAACGAATGCAATAGAAGTAGGAGTAATAACCTTTGCTAGGTGACAGGCTTGGCAATAAGCATTATATATGCATTGCTCCTATTTAATTCCACAATAATCTTATGAAGTAGGTACTAATTTTATCATCCATTTCACAGTTGCAGATTGCAGTATAGAGAGACTGCGTGACATGTTAAGGTCGAGGTGCTAGAAGGTGAGAGGGTACAGTCAAGAAGCAACGTCTGTTTGAGTGTGAAGACCGAACTCTGTTACCAAGCCACGTTACTTCCATAGATAGCATTCTACATCCGGAATTATATTCATTACACATTTTAGAATAAAATAGCTCTGTGAACCAAGTTTCTCAAGTTTAACTTAACTTCTTTTTTAATCTCCAATTAGTCTCTTATAGCATAAACCAATTAGGCATATGGTTGAGACCAACTTGGCAGATTTCACTATCATATAACAAGCCTGGGCTCTTGTTATCTCTTCCATGTGTACTGTTCAGAGCCTTACATACAGCCTCTGGCTGGCTTTGGGTATTGATTCCATTTTGCTGCCAACATCCTTCAATTGATGTAGAAAATCCAGGCTGATCTATTAATATACTCAAGTCTACCTTCTACAGCATAGGCTTGAAGCAACTTTTTAAAGAATATGCTTTCAGGCAGCTGTATTTCTAGACCTTTCACATATAATCATGTATATGTTGACTTAGACACTGTCTCATTCAAGACCCCTTTAAAATATTGTCTTATAAAACTTCTCTACCCACATCTTTTCTGTTATTTTATATAAATCTTTCATTCTGTCATCTGGCCTAACTACCTCTGTTCTTTGAAATGCATCTTTTAATACAATCATTGCTTATCTGAATCCCATTCATTCCTTCAAAATCAAGATAACATCCCACCTCTGCTAGTGGCCAATTACTTAAGCCCTGGTGTTGCCTCTTTACACTTCCATAGCACTTTTTAGAAGTAATACTTATTAGTAAATTCATCTCTGACTCTTTCATGGGGTTAATCATATTTTTATGTGACCATATGAGTCTCAGTACAATAGATTATAGGTACTCCTCTCTCTAACTAGAGCAGGGTCTTGGCCACAACATTTATTTATATTTCCAAAAACCATTCACCAAAGTATTTTTTCCCATAAACCTCCAATAAGTATTTTTATTTGACTGGCATCTTTAAAATTTATCAAATAATTCTTATTTTGTTATTATTAGATATAATAGTGTGTATTATATATGTATTATTGAAGTCCCAAACTCAGGGACAAGATAGATAAAAGTTTAGCAAGTCATTTGGAGATTATATGCCTTTTCTAAAATGGAAAAGAACATTTTAGTGGTAAATTATGGCAATGTAGGAATGCACTTACAGTGTTAACAGACCTCATTTATTTTTCAAGGCAATACAGAAATCTACACTCGTGAAATTTCTTCAGTGTTGAATATTTGCTGAAACGAGTTTTAAACACCATGAAAGGCAAAATAAACCCATATGTTGGTTCATGTTGTGCCTTCTGATGTATATCTGTCATTTCAATATATTTAGAATACCGTATTCACAAGCATGATGATCATAATTTAATGTATTAACATACACTATTTTTTTCTTATAGACCACAATGTAACGTAAAATAGAAAAGGATCTAGCCTTATTTCAAAATTCCATTTCATACATATATTTCAATAGGATTTGATGAACAATTTCCTGCTGAAAAGAAATGCTGTTGTGATGGGGAATGCAACCATCAATTCTAGCAGGAATTATTAAGTGTTCATAGATGTGTTAGTATATACATTTGCCAGGCCCTAACACAACTTACCAGAGTCTGTATCTGCAAAAATCAAACATTTTTGTGAAAACCCAAAGAATTATAATTATTGCTCTCTGCTATTTTTTTTTAAAATCTGGGTTTAGGTTTCAGTTCAATTCAAACAACATGTACCTCATAGTAAATGCTGTAAAGAGCACATAAAAATAAGTAGAATACTCTACCCTGTTTATACTTTTGCTCACATCTTCTTTGCCTATATAAATTCTACTTATTCCCTCAAAGATTAAGTCTTTTTAAAAATTTTTTATTTAAATTCAGTTAGCCAGCATATAGTACATCTTTAGTTTCAGATATAGTATTCAATAATTCATCAGTTTCAAAGCCCAAATCTTATCCAGCCTCTCTGAGTCTAGTTGAGGGACAAGACAAATACTCAAGTACAGTACAAAAGACCCTACAGTAAGTTCTTTAAAGGATATAACAAAAAGTTATCTGAGTGCGTAAACATTGCAATATATGAAAATAAGATAGGGTAGTAGTAAATGACCAATAAGAACTGAAAGCAACATTATTTAGGTTGGTCGTACAAACTCCCTTTGAAGAAATGATTTGAGCATAGACCTAGTAGTAAGGAGTTAACCAGAAATATGACTAGCAGGGAGTCAGGCATAAGGCACAAACTTGGCACAGTCTGTGAGGAGAAAGAAGACAAGTGGGACAAGGACCAGCATGAGCAAGGAGAAGGGTAGTAGGAAGTGAAGGCAAATTGCATGGAGTTTTGTTGACCAACATGACACTGGAAGTCATTTGAAGTGTAATGTGAAGTCATGGAAGAGTTTTAAGCAAGGAATTAATACTATATAATTTACATACTTAAAAGATCACTTTGGCTTAAGTGGACTGTGTTGATGCATTCATTTGTTGAGACAGAAAAGGTTGTGGGAGCAAAAGGTATAGAATATTTCAGTTCTTCTATGGTAACAGACCCCTAAATGGCCATGGTTCACAAAACCATTTGTCGTTTATGTTATCTGCCAGTTGCTCTGGTTCAACTGATGTGATTCTGTTCTGTGTGCCTTTGTAACACATGGCCGGGTTAAGGGACCAGACCCTATTTGGGGCACATTTTTCTCAAAGCAGAGAGAAAAGAGCAAGAGTTAGTGCCTAATTTTGAAATTATTCTGAAAGTTTCTGCCCAGATGGGGGTATAGTCACACTTACTCCTATTGGCTAAAGCAAGTCACGTGGCCGGTGGGACAGAGGGGCATTCTTCTTCCATAGGGAGGCTCTGCAGGTCAAGCAGCGATACCTAAGCATTCACAGTCATTTTACAGAGGAGGGAGTGATTACTTGGGAGCAGTATTGTAATCCATCACAAGAAATTAAGGAGATAGACTTAAATGGGTAAATATGAAAGTGTTCATGGAATACCTTTAGAAGAATACAGATCTTCAGCACTGGATTCATGTGACAGGAGAAAGAATTATCTGGGATCTAACTTCACTTTGTGGGTAATAAACAGTGACCCTTAGCAATTCACTTACCCTATCTGAGCTACATTTTCTTCAACAGTAAAACAAAAAAAGTTATACTAGAATTGTGAAAGATTAACTTTGCTTTTGAGAGGTCCATGTCCCCTAATATTGTAATCATGTAGTTATTTATCTTTATATGACATTTAAGTATGTACATTTTCTGGAGAAAGGAAAAAGGATGTTCAGCTGCTCAAAACTAGTGGGATGTGGAGAAGGTTACAAACACTAGGAAAAAAATAATTTCCTTGATTCACAGCTTTAAAAGTCTTGATGTTAAAAGTCCTTAAAAGTTTTGAAAAAGTTTTTTAAAAGTTTTAAAAGTTTTGATTTCAGCTTTAAAAGCCTTCAAACCTACCTTCCGAGGCACATAGAATCCCCAAGTTTAGTTAATCTCTTTTTTCCATTTCCATCTTTTTCAGTATATACAATCAGGTATACTGATTGTAGCAAGAAAAACAATACAAAGGAACAATTAGTCGTCTCCAAAAAACCCTGTAAATGATTGGTGTTAACTCCCTGGTATGAATTCATCCATACTATTTTCCATGAACATACAAGCATATATGGCCACTTGAAGAATGCATAATTTACACCTTGCTTACTTTCTACAAAAGGGATAATGCAAATGCATTTGGACCAAACCTATTTCTGCAACTTTCTTTTTTATGTTACATAATATATTGTGACAATTCTTCCAGAACAGTATATATAGATCTAATTTGCCTTTGACGGCTTTATAATTGGTCACAGTGTGGGTATACTGTAATGCGTTTAACCGTTCACCTACTTAAGCATGTTCATACTTCTATATAAAATTTTCATTATAAAAATGTTGATATAGGGGTGCCTGGATGGCTTAGTGGATTAGATGTCTGACTCGGTTTCACCTTAGGTCATGATCTCAGTGTGGTAAAATTGGGTCCCATGTCAGATTCTGTGCAACATGGAGTCTGCTTGAGATTCACTCGCTCGCTCTCCCTCTCCCCGTCCTTTTGCTCTCCCTCTCCCCCTCCTTTTGCTCTCTCTCTCTCTCTCTCTCTCAAATAATTAAATAAATAAATCAAATCTTTAAATTTTTAAATATTTTTTTACATATATTTATTTATATATTATTCCCTTTATTTTTTAATGATAGATTCTCCTAAGTAGGATTGCTGTGTCAGGAATATGTGTACTCAGTTTCGTTGAAGTGGTGGATGTTTTGATTTGTTGCACACATCTCCCCTCTGGAACTGGGGTACTCATTTCCCAACTGCTGAGAGTCTTGATGGCCAGATTCTCTTAGCTGAGTTTCTCTCTGAATAAAAAGAGTTGAATAACTCAAAGATTCTTGAACTATGACCCAAAGGTCATTGGGTTATGAAAGGTCATGGGGCATGGCCCATGGGCATTTCAGGAGGGCATTCGAAAGTGTAATGACTGGTTGATGGAAGGATAGGGATGTCTAGTCTCTGTGCTCCAAATTGGGGCAAGTCTAAGGACCATCCAAGCTCCAGATTTCTCATAATGACTGGCTAAGTTTTTGTTGCAACTACACCAAAGTTCCACTGTTCCTCTGCCCAATTCAGCTTTCTTCGTTCCCCTACAGGTGCTTATAGTAAGAGTGTTTTCCACTAGACTGATGCACATTAATCCCACTAATCTCCATCTCTGCTAGCCTGTGGCAGTGACAAACTGATTTCTGTAATGACTATTTAGATCTCTCTGGTAATCAGGAAGTCAAGCCTAACAACATTGCTCTGTAGACTTCACAAAGTATAGCTTCCATAGGATGAAGCATCCTATCACTCAGATTTCCTCAGCAGCAATTTGTTTATCTGATTTTAATGAGAGTTCTCTAATGAACATACACTGCAGTGAATGATTTGTTCATTTTGTCCACATAATAATCATCTTCCATAATCAAAGTGCCTTGCCGTATTTATATAAATCATTTATTTCAGATGAGTTTTCCTCAGAGACCTGAGTTTACTACTTAGCATAGATGAAGCACATGTTTACAAAACATTTACAAAGCCAGAATTATGTTTATTAAGTACAAAAGCAAAAGCAAAGTTTTTAGGATTACCCTCATTTTCTGTGCACAGCTAGATTTCTTCCATTTTGTCTGAAACCTCAATACTATTTCTGAGACTGAGACTATTAAGTAGGAACTTTGAAGTAATCCATTCCGCAACCCTTTGGAGGTACTCTGTAGCTCGCCCATCAGTGTATCAGACCCACCCAGGAGACTTAGGGAAAGAAGATGCAAGGACAAGAGCAAGGGTGGGGACAAGGAACTCGTTAAAAGTAACAGTAAAGGAGAGGAGAAGGGAGTTGAGGGAAATTGGAAGGGGAGATGAACCATGAGAGACCATGGACTCTGAAAAACAACCCGAGGGTTTTGAAGGGGCGGGAGGTGGGAGCTTGGGGGAGCCAGGTGGTGGGTATTATGGAGGGCACGCATTGCATGGAGCACTGGGTGTGGTGCAAAAACAATGAATTCTGTTACACTGAAAAGAAATTAAAAAAAAAGAGAGAGAATGAGAAAATAAAAGTGTTTAAGGAATTTTAAAAAAAAGTAACAGTAAAAATAAACTCCAGGATTTTTTGTGTGTAAGAAATTAAATATCTAGTGATAATTTTGTCAGAATATTTTATTTTCAGTAGATATGCCTGATTTAAGAAGTATACATAGGCATTAAATTTTACCTTTAAAAGTCTAAAGATAATACAAACTAAGTGTATTCAGAAGCAGATAAAATGTGCTCCTCAAAATCAGCAGAGGAGTATGGTATGGTAACTACAATGTTATAAAACTAGAAAACTAAAGGTTTCTGTTAGGTGGTTAAGAAAGAGCCAATATGGAAAGAATGTACTTTAAGTTGGTGAGCTTCCTTGTAATGCACTGACAATAAATCACTATTTAATTCTGGCCATGTCAGAAAAAAAAGTGAAAAGAAAATGTTTACCGAGCTTTAAGCTATTCCGTGTCCTGCACAGAAATACAATAGATCGATTTCATTACCTGAAAGTAACTGATTGACATTTTGAGTGTCAGTTTGAAATATGGCTGCAACAAATCTCATCCAATTAAATAATTCCCCCAAAGAACAATCTTCTGCAGCTCTATATTGAGGGACAGTGTTGTGCTTAGGATAATAAAGTATATGGCAGCAGCTGACAACGAGAGTGCTCCTCCTTCAATGTCGACATCCTGCCCTGCTAATGAGCTCAGCTTCACCCTGGGGAGAGCTGTCTGTTCTGGGTAAGGGAAGTTATTCTTTCTCATTGCCAGTTTGCTTCTAATTCCTTCCTGGAAAGAAAGTGTCAGTCATGCTTAATTGCATTAAATTAGGTGTAATAGTTTGAAACAGCACACGGTCTTCTTAAAGCTCAACCAAATCACTCAAATTCTCACTTCTTTCTTGAGCCCCAGGTTGGGGTTTTAAGTCATGTCTAAGAAGTGTCCCTCTAGGGAATTAAATATCATGTGTGTCCAAGGTCACCTAACTTCATTTTCTGACCGCATGTCATAATCATCATCAAGAGGGATTAAATAGCATCGTGTGTACGGAGCTCTCCAAGGAACAAGCCAGAACAACAGGGGCCTGACACGGCTGTTTAGTAGAATTCTGAATCAGACAATACGGTTCATCACACACGCAAGTGTAGTGATGAATATAAAGTCATTATTAATTTGAATTTGACTCATTTGGAATCACTAATCATTCATGCCACAGACTTTATCTCCTCTTCGAAGAAAGAATTTCTGAGGAAAGTACAACACAAGGATTTCACAGAGCAGACTTGCCTACAGAAAGAAATATGTTTTCCAAACATGCATATATTTGTTTCTGCATTCATTTATGTATGAAATTGGTTATTCAGCCTTCATTCTGAGTATTCCCTGCATGCCTTCAGAGATGATATAGAGATGTTGTAGGGTTTGAAATGATAATACACTAAAGGTGACGCAGAGTCTTCAAGAACATGGTCATTTAGTTAGAACTTATAGACATTTGCTGTTTGTAAAATTGGCTTGAACTAACATGACATCCTTTCAAAGGGTTTTTTTTTTTTTTTGGCGTGTTTACTTTTGGGTTTAAAGTTTGATTTTATGGACTAAAATTTTGTTTTTTATCTTAGCTTGAACTGATTCATTCTAGCTAATACTCAAAATTAGTTCCAAGAGAATGTATTATTTATTATTATCTTATCTGAATTTTTATAGAAGTCATTAGCAGATTCTGAGTTAAACAACATTCACAAGACATATGTCTACCTGTCCAGATATAGGTATGCATTAACTTTGAGGGCATTTTGGTACTGGGCACTAAATACATATTTGATTAGTGTATATTGATTTAACCAATTAAAAAATGAGAGAAAAAATACTTTTTCTAGGTATTACAGTCAACTAGCTTAGCTTAACTTACATAATTTTTCTCAATTTATTTTCCGTAATAGACCTTCAACTTCTTCAGAATTCTCAATTCACTTTTAGCCTAGTCTGGATATGTACCTGAAGGAGATGTGAGTTATAGGAAGGGGGTCATTATAGCATGTAGCCTCTATATTGTTGGTAAATATAGTTCATCTAAGTGCGAATTTATACTGCAGTAGCAAAAACAAAGCTGTTTTTGATCTTTGTTTCTGCACATTCAAAGTGTTAAAAGAAGATCTTAATTCCTACTGAGGTAACCGAAAATGAAGTCACTTATGTTGCTTTTTAGTTCAGCCACCTATCAGTCTGCCCATCTATTTGTCCATCTGTCCAGCCAGCCAGCCATTCATACATACATCCAGCTGTCTGTTCTAGCCAACAAAATCTGTTCTATAAACTACCATGAATTTAGGAGTAAAAATACAAGATATATTCACTGTGTTTTTAAAAAATCATACAGTTGGGGTGGAAGGAAAACAGCATAAAAACTCTTATAATTGAAGATAGCAGATAAAGAGGACAATTTGAGGTTAATACATAACTTGATAGCTGAAGAAGGGGAAAAGTTCACCTCTAGTAAAAGGTATATAGTATATATAGTAAAAGGTATATAGTAAAAGGTATTTGGCTGTGTATTTTGGAATCTAAACCACCTTAATAAAGATTTGTTGAATGAGTGAATGAAGAAATCAGTGAATTAGAATTAAAACTGAATCTAAAAACAATAGTATCTTGATGAGGAGAGATACAAGCTTAAGCTTTTCTTTGAGGAGAAAGCCATATAAGCACCACTGCTCATACTTTGAAAAATGCAAGGTAACTGTGTGTAGTCTAAGTGAACATAAGTGTAGAGAATATGAAAGGAATTAAAAACCATTATCATAGTTCTATTAACATAGAAAATGTGGTTCCAGTTTCTTCAGTATTCTTCCATCAGAAGTTAAGGTTGACATATCCTTTCCTTGAAACAGGTCAGTCTGGTGATCACTGACCAACAGAGTGGAATCAATGATATATGCAACTTCCCAAGCTGGGTCATAAAAGACCATGCAGCTTCTTTCTGGTTCTATTAGAGTGTTCACTCTGGTGGATGCCAGCCACCATGTAAAAAATACCAGCTCCTACCCCACACTGAGACTGCTGTGCTAGGAAGGCCATGGATAGTCATTGGGGTTGATAGCCCCCTGAGCTGCGGCATTACCTACCATCCCTATATGTAGACCCTTTTTTACAGCCACTCCAGACAGCTCACTGTTACCTTTGCCAACATCTGGCTGTAACCAGACGAGAATTTTCCTAGTGGACCCTTCCCAACTTCCTGACCACATATGGCATGTGAATCAAAAGAGTTGTTATTTTACACCACTAAGTTGTTGTACAATTATATAGGCAGCAGTAGTAACTACAGTAGAAATTTGGTACCAAATATAGGATTCAAACTCACACAAACGTTGAATACCTGGTTGGTTTGGATTTCTCATTTTAGCCAGCACAACAATATTCAAGGAAGAGGTTTACTCTTTTGGGTAGGTTGATGGATCCTGACTTCCAAGGAAAAACTGGAATGCTTTACATGATGGAAGTTAGGAGGAGAATGTCTGGAATGGAGAAGCTCCCCTGAATTGTCTTGTTGTATGTCTTATTGTAAAAGTCAGAAAATCTATCCTAACCCAATATAGGCAGCACTTCTAGTGTCCCAAACCTTTAAGAAATGAAGATTTGGGTCATCCAGCCTGGCAAAGAATCATGCCCAGTGAAAGTGCCTACTGAAGGCAAATAAAACCTAGAGTGGGTGAAGAAAATTATAAATACTGGCTCAACCATATTATCAGTTGCAAAAACCAGAATCTGCAGTAGCTGTAAGTATTCCTTATTTTATATGAATATATAGGTATAATGAGAATCAGTTGTCTTCCTCTACCACATCCCATTATTAACTGGAATGTATTAATAGTAGCTAATGTTATATCTCATTATTTTAATTCTAAGATACCAAAAGGGGACAGTGACTTCTAGAAGAAAAATTTGCATTATCCCAAGATGGATAAAGAGAGTTGATACACTTTTTTTTTTCTTTGAAAGGGAAGGCAGGGAATAGCAGAAGGAGAGGGAAAGAGAGAATCCTGACATTGGGCTCCATCTCATGACCCTGAGGTCATGACCTGAGCCAAAATCAAGAGTTGAAAGGTTAACCTACTGAGTCACCTAGGCACCCTATTAGTTGATACACTTTTTTGGGGAGAGGGCCAGCGTATTTTTAGTTGTGGTTGGTTGTATCATATTAAGTAGAAGCACAATTTTGCTATTTATTTATTTGGAAGTTTTAGGTGCAATTTGAATTTAGGTTGACTCAAAAATGGCGCTAAGTTACCAACGGATTGAATGTGAAGGCTTTGTATTATGTCAGCGTAGTTAAATTGGAACAACATTTTCCAATAACCTTTCTCTGTGCTTCCCAATAAGCTACAAAATAAATTAACTCAGGGTTTGGAAAGTAGAAGTAAAGGAGCAACCATCTTTTTATGCCCTATAGGTCAGGACAGAACTACACACCATTGAAGCTCATGTACATAGTTCATGATCTGTTGGTTCTCCTTGTTTGTGTGGGGCAGTTTTTGTTTCAGTAGTTTCTCAGTTCCTGTTGGATCTCTTCCTTTACTTCTCTAAATTGGAAGTTGTGAGAGATAGGCATGGTTACCATTTTATCTTTGGAGGTTCCTGTTGTCCTCACAGATTCTAGCTTTTTCTTCCTTCCCCCTACATAGATTTACATATCCTTCCCAAATTCTATCCCCACGACCTTAGGAAAACACAGTATGTAGAGGCAATGGCATTATACTTGATTGCCTAAACAGCTATCATGACTTCATGAAGTCTAATGGCTATAATCTCTTGTTCTATAATACTCATAGTGATTTTTCTTTTCTTATCAAATTCTGACTGCTAGGACTTCAGAAACTTATAATAGTTTGACGACGAGAATTCTGAACTTGTGTTTCTCTCCTGTCTGTACCATTGATCCACTACATACATCATGGCATATCTCTTTGCCTCAATTTCTTCATTTGGAAGATAAGGATAAACACAATTCATACCAGAAATGTACACTTTTTATGCGTGGTACATGGCATTCATTTTTGTATCTTCACTTTCGACAAATCTGTCTAGTTTTGGTTCTTTTCTGAGATTGTCTTTACCTGGTTATCCTTCCCACAACATTTTTAAGAAGATTCATTATTCTTTTATTTATTTATCTTAGAAAGAGAGAGTGTGTGTGTGCAAGCTTGGAGAGAGGTAGAGGGAAAGGGAGAGAATCTGAAGCAGGATCCCCACTGAGTCCAGAGCCTCAAAGTGGTGCTCAGTCTCAAGACACTGAGATCATGACCTGAGCTGAAACCAAGAGCTGGAAGCTTAATCCACTGAGCCACCCAAGTTCCCTTCCTTTCCACAACTTGAACAAAGCATATCCAGAAATAAATTTAGGGTCTTCCTTCCCATAAGTCTTCTCTTTGTCTTTTAAAAAACCGCTAAAAAACTACTCTTTTACCAGTAATTTAGACCTCAACAGATCTGTTTAATTTTGCAAATTATTTTGTGCATCCTTTGGATTTGGAATATAATGTGGCAAAGTCTGTCATGTGCATTCTCTTCCCATTATCCCGCTACCCCGAAACACCATTCCTCAATCTCATTCCAAATTCAGTTTCTCTCATGAATCTTGCTTAAACTTTCCTTGATATAGTCTCATGCTTGTAAAACAAATCCACTCCAGTGTAATCCTTTGTTGTTTTGAACTCCATAACATAGTTTTTCTCTTATGTAGAATTTATCATCTGCCCTAGATTTTATTGTTTTGTGTATTTATCACCTGTTTTTCTATGTCCGTCCCACAAAACTATAGATGGAGACCATGTTTCATCTTCCATAAAGAACACTAAATAGATATTTGTTGGATGAATGAATAAATAAATGTAGGAAAAGGTAAGGAAAGAGAAGTTTAAAAATAGGATAAGCGGAGTACATTGTGATGTGGGTAAATGTTGTGTCATGCCATGTGATAAATGAGAACTGGGAAGATAATAGCTGTTTTATCTCTTGTCCTATAGAGAAAATAAATGTGCCTATTTCTACTACCTCAAAGAAAATCTTGAAAAAGTTTTCACCCCCTACCTGGAGGAAAAAAAAGTGAGAATTTTTAAAAGTGGAGTACAGTAAATAGCAGGTATCAATGTAAAAATACACACACACACACACACACACACACACACACATAATACAAATATGATCAGAGTAGGATTTGTATTAAAGAATGAAATATGCTCAATGTGCAGATGGTGAGGATACAAAAGTATGGATTCCCTTCCCCACATAAACTGCACAAACACATATCTACTTTCAAAGAATCACAGAATGCCCATAGGCTATTTTAAACTTGATCTCCTCTGATTTAAACATGAATAATGAATAAATATGAATAAATATGAATATATATGAATAAACATGAATAAATGAATTTCTGGACTGCCGCATACAGTATCAGTAAGAATAACCATGAAAATTTTAGTCATCTATGATTATGTTTTTTTTTTTTTTTTCCTACTTCTCTGCCCACATGATCCACACTCAGTATGTTCCTAGCCCAACCCCTTTCTCTCATTCAGGACTATGGTATTAGCCTTTTCTATGAGAGGTGATTGTGTATGAATAATTTACCATTTTGTTGTTTTCATCATGAGTCCATACCGTTAAAACACTGACTAGAGAGGTACACCTCACATAAAACCCAGGTAAAATTAGTGTTAGTTTTCTAGGAATAGTCTCTAGTGAAGCTAAATAATTTCTTCTTTTCTATCTTAAAGGACTCAGGCCAATTCCCTGCCTCTGATTCTGTGAAGACAAGGTTATAGAGACAAGTCCTCCCACAAAATGGCACAACTCCACCAAATTCCCTAAGGACATACATACTGCAGGAAACCCCTGATTAAGCTAGAAGACATGTTCCAACCTGACATGGATAGAGAAACTTTGTAAAGTGGGAAATAAGGATAAAGCCTCAATCCTGCAGGAATCACATTGGCACAAATTGGTAAAATTTCCTTGATGAATGATACCTTTCAGAGACAAATCAAGTTGATATTGGATTCTGTGCTCAAAAGACCTCATTGTGACCTTGGATTATGTCATCATAACATTAGCCAGAGATATCTGGGAGATTAAACTACTTCTATTTCTCTGCAGGTTTTTTGTTACCATTCCTCTATCTCTGGAATATTCTTCAAGCTATTATGTCTGCTCTTTAATATTCTCTTCTTCAGTACTGAATACATCCCTTCAATCTGCAATCTGCAAATATGCATATCTCCTTGCTCCCCATTAAAAGAGACAAAAACAAAATAATAAACGAACAAACAAAAACAACCAAATTTTCCTCTTCATGCTATCACACCATTTCAGTTTCCCTTCTGTGTCCCTTCTCTGAGTACTCTCCATTTTCTATCACTATTTCTTCTATTTTATTTCTTTGTTCTGCTCCTCCATGACCTACTCTGTGACACTTTGCACTTCGTTTTTCTCCCCATTAAGAGACAAAAACAAAATAATAAATGAACAAACAAAAACAACCAAATTTTCCTCTTCATGCTATCACACCATTTTCAGTTTCCCTTCTGTGTCCCTTCTCTGAGTACTCTCCATTTTCTATCGCTATTTCTTTGTTCTGCTCCTCCATGACCTACTCTGTGACACTTTGCACTTTCGTCAACATCCTATTAAAAATGCTTTTTATTAGTGGGAATGATCTTCCCCACTGTGAAATCTAGTGGCTATGTGCTGGGATCTGAGCCTCATTCCAAAAGTTCAAAACATTTAGAAGATACATACCAAAGGTATGGTATCAAATTTTTCATCACGAGAAAAATGGTCTGGGCTTAAAATGCCACAGAATGTGAAGTTCCTATACAAATATGCACAAGTAAGTTACTACCCCTCAGTCTTTAGTTTCAGGAGATAGTCTTTGACACAGTCTTCAAGCTGTTTCTCCTATGCACTAGGCTTGGTTGGTATGGACCACTTTCTACTGAGTAAGATTATTATACATTCTTGTCCTAGCAACTAAGCATCATCCTGAATGTTCACTCTTACGACACATACAATATAGGCACGATGTGCTATTTCTCTTTGGAGAATTATGTGGAGCTCATCAAAGCATATATTTGGTGACTTACCTATCCCTATTTATTTTGTTTTTCTGCCTTATTTATGGCATTTACTTAATAGTGGAAAGTGTTAGTATCACTGTTTTTGAGTCTCTAATTTCTTTTCTTTAAACCTCTCGTTACTTCTGATTACCCAGATTTCTATAATTTCCTAGTAACATTTACTTCTCATTTTATACTCACTTCCTTTACTATTCTGTAACTCAACTTTTACCTTTGTACATATGCCTAAAGCAGTATCTTACAAAGGTCTTCCCTCTTGATCTCCAGCTCAGATTTCTAGCTGTACTTGACTTACCCCCATCCACCAGTGCAAACTATGCATGATTTTCTACCCTCAGAAGACAGTTAAAACACCTGTTCTCAAATAAATATTGATACAAATTGATATTGAAGTTCCTTAGAAATTTATATGCAACATTTTCATCAATGATTGGATGAAACCCCAAGTGATTTTCTCATGAAATTTGCAGATTACTAGATAGTGTGACATATGTTACATGCAGCTGAGTTGTTATCTTGAAATATTTAGTAGATAAAAATTTGATGTGCATAATAATATGAAATGTAATTGGGAAAAAGTTAAGTCTTATTCTTGGTTCTTATACATAAACACATACACATACATCCCTACCAAAAAAATATACATATATTTCCATGGCTAGAGAGCATGGCTTAAACTGTTCTATAGTAACAAGACTCCTAAATGAGGTGGCCAGAAGGAAGGACATTATTTTCTCTACGCTGAATCAATTAGAAAATCATGGATTTTCTGGATTATTGTATTCAGTTACAGTTTCTACACTTAGGAATCTTCAATAAATGGAAAGAAGGATGTAATGAAAGCCAGGTAAATGGCTAGGAAAAAAGGAAAAACAAAACTGAGACTATTTAACTTGAGGAAAAATCACAAAAGCTCCATTAATTGATTTCAGAATACGTTGAAGGTTTTTGTGTAGATCAAGGTATACAGCACACTAAGTGATGCTCAAGTTCACATAACAAGCAAACCTGAATTCAAGTCTTGGCTATGAGATTCTATCACTGTGTGAAGTCTGAGAAAGTCCTGTTACCTCTCTAGTCTTCGGTTTTCACAACTTCATTAAGTGACTGGAAGAATTACATAAATACAGGTGAAGTGTAGGCACAGTGTCTAACACAGTGTAAGTGGTCAGTACTTTTAAGTTATAATGATCAGTGGAAATTGAAGAAACAAATATTAGCTTAAAAGTTTTTTTAACAAAGGTAGTCTGCATGTCCATAATTGGACAGTTTAAGAAATTTCTCTTGATAAAAGTTAAAAATGATCTTCATTTCAACAACTTCCAGTGTTTGGACGGCATTAATTACTTGTCTAATGTCTGTTATAATTCCAAACTATCATGATTCTCTAGTGTTATTTATGTAAGAAAGCATTTTATTGGAAGGAATGAGTATAACAGTAAGTCCAGTGAGAAAAATGCCCTTGGCCTTCAGATGCCTCTCAAATTGTACTACTGCTCCAAGGAGGCTGTCTCTGCCTCCAGGTAAAATCTGCTTATGTAGGCTTTGAACTAAATTGTAAAAATATCTCTTGCCACTTTCCATCATTTCTAATCTTTGCAGAGTAACTACTTTTTCTAGAATCTGTATATCTTTAATGGTAAATGCTTTGATATCTCTTGGGAGCTTTCTATATTTTCATTTCAAACTAGCGATGGTAGAATGAAGCAAATAAATGAATATAAGTGTGTGAAAAGAAACAATTACCCTTCACATCCAGCTACCACCATCCTTCAGAAACCAGAAGTCAGTTAAAAAAAAAAAATCAGCTGGTAGGAGTTTTTGGTGAAATTGACAGCTCTCTCTGAAGTCTTATCTCGATATTTCCTCCTAAGGATGAGAATATGTGCATATCTTAGGCCAATAAAATAGTTAAAGCACTTATTTGAAAAGTTATACATCATTTCACAGATATCCTGGGAGAAGTTAAAATTGGATACAGGTAATACATAAGAACAAGTGATATTCATGGGAGCAATAGGATGAAATTTGTTATGGTAATTATTAGTGTGAATTTATATCTATGTTTTCTGCATACTGTTTTCACATTGTTCATTCTTCCTAGCCTATTGCCCTAAGAGTTGTGGGCCATTGTGTCTGTATTATGCCATGTCTGACTATCATTATGCATGAACTCTTAATTGCTTCACAGGGTAAAGCAGAGTATTTTTTCCAACTAAGTGCTACAAAAGGGGTAATTAACCTATTTTTTTCCTGCTTGAGAATCACATCACATTACATATTGAAATCTTTAATGCGGGTATCAGGAAGCTGTATTAAGCATTCAGCCATGCAGAATGGTGACAAGTGGTGTGAAGCATCATTAGAACACACATTTATTTTGGCCTCACTGATTCTCTCAAATTATTTGTTTATTCTTGATTTATTTCGTTGTTGGTGGTGTCAGGAGAAGAAAGAGTCACCACTTCTTCAGAATTAATTTTATTTCTTTTCCACCTTAAAACTTTTTATGTGGCCTGGCATTCACCCATATCAGTACTGTTTTTTTTTTTTGTCTTCATAACAATTAATAGTAATTTACTAAATCTTTGATCCTGATGGAGCTCCACCAGTTCTCCAGTGCAATAACTTGGATTCATGTGGAAAATACCAAATCCATCAAAACTAAGTTAAGACTTAGATATAAAGAAGAATGTCTCTGTCAGCTTCCAAATATAAGTACCTTCAACTGCCTGAAAGTAAAAATTGCTTTTATAAAAAACAGGAAATAGGAAGAAAAACAAGTTTTCAATATGTTCCTTAGACATATCCTATTACTTTCTATCTTATGAAAATTAACAGTTGCTCTTCAGGATTTTATATTTACAAAAAGAAAGGTAAATATTACCTCCAAATGTTGAAAACATGCCAAAGTAACTGCACAGTTGTATTTTAATCTCAGTGAAATTCTCAGATTCTTTTCAAGCCACTACTTAGAGTAAAGATCAGCAAATCATGGCTACCGCCTGTTTTGGTAAATAAAGTTTTATTGGAATATAGCGACATCTGATCATTTACATGCTGCCCATGGGTGCTGTCAGGCTATGGTGGCAGAGTTGAGTAGTTGCAAGAGACTCTATGGCCTACAAAACCCAGAATAGTTGCTCTCTGGTCCTTTATAGAAAACGTTTACTTCTGATGGAGAAAATTCTCCTAAAGCAAGATTATCTTGAGGGACCATCATGCTCTCTGATCTTAACAAGTTGGTAGATTCCCAATAACACTAAATATTTTAACTCTCAACTTTTTTAAATGAAAATTTTTAGTGAACTTTTTATTGGAATATGGTGTATACACCAGAAGGGCTATAAATGAAATTGATTGAAAATAAGTGTTGGTGAGGATAGAACAACTAGAAATCCCATGCAATGCTGGTGACACTAAAAATGAGAACAGCCACCTTGGGAAAAAAAATGTTTGGCAATGTCTAATAAATTTGACCATGTACATGCCCTCTGAGCCAGAAATTCCATTTTTAGATATATACTGAACAAAAAAATGTATACTGTTATCTCCCAAAGACATGTATCAGAATGTGCATAGTGATGCTGTTTGAATTAGCCAAAACAGGAACTAGATAGACATCCATTAATAGTAGATCAGTTAAATAATGTATAATATAGTTACATGATAGAATACAATACAACAAGGGAAATTACAGCAGTGTGGATCAGTCTCACAAATACAGTACTGAGCAAAAGAACCAAGATACACAAGCATACATCGTATATTATTCCTCTTATATAAATTATATAAACAGGGAAACTAATCTGTTTTTATAGTGGTGAGGAGAGTGGTTACCTATGGGATTGGTAGTGTCTAGAAGGGGGTACAAAGTAAGTTTTGGAGGTACTAGTACTCCTCTGTTCATCTGGAAGCTGATTATATGATGAGTTCTTAAAAATTTATCAAGAGGTGGGGCGCCTGGGTGGCTCAGTGGGCTAAGCCTCTGCCTTCAGCTCAGGTCATGATCTTGGGGTCCTGGGATCGAGCCCCACATCAGGCTCTCTGCTCAGCAGAGCTTCCCCCCACCCCCTGCTTCCCCCCACCCCCTGCCTGCCTCTCTGCTTCCCCCCACCCCCTGCCTGCCTCTCTGCCTACTTGAGATCTCTATCAAATAAATAAATAAAATCTTTAAAAAAATTTACCAAGAGGTATACTTAATGAGCATTGTAGTTATGTATATTATAATTTTTAAAAAGAAAAAAGTAGTGCATAGTGCAATTCATAGATTGATTCCATCTTCAAAGACTTGAAAGTTATGTATATGATGATTCTTTTTGGTCAGTATAGAAGTAGAATGGGCCCTTGGAGAATGAGAATGTATCATCATAAGCATAATTCGGTCTTGATTTAAGCTGTTGCTACTTTTTCAGATATTGTTTCTGTAGTTGGATTAAATCAACCCAGGCTCGAGTTCCTGGTATACAGCTATTGATCTGGCAAAAACTGTTTTCTCTTTATTGGTTAGCAAAGACCACCAGAAGCAACTTGCTTTCATTTAGTAGAACAGCAGCACACCTTCATTATCTTACCTCTGGTTGTTTGTCTTAATCTAGAACCAGCAACATTGATCCGCCCATTATTCCACCTATATTGGGGACACATGTGTGGTCTACTAAATTGGCATTATTTTACAGTTTGAAAATGATGAACAGGTTTCTTGGGTGCTTTGATAAGACACATGTGCTCTAGAGTGTGTAGAAGATTGGGTCTCATGAAAACTCTTGTGCCACTACCTCAGAAATATCTACAGATCCACTGGTGAGGCTTATGTTGTAATATTACCTTCAGGTGAAGGACAGTTTTCACATTGTATTCCCAACACTATGATCTTGGTGGGACTTTTGTTTGTTTTTTCCTTTTTTAAAACATTTTTAATTTTTCTTTTTAGAGACAGTGTGCAAATGGGGGGAAGCACAGGAGAGGGAGAGAGAAAATCCTGAGCAGACTCCATGCCCAGTGTGGAGCCTGATGTGGGGTCTCCATCCTATGACCCTGAGATCATGCATGATCTGAGCTGAAATGAAGAGTCTGACACTCAGTCGGCTAAGTCACCCCGGTACCCCTCTGAGATTTCTTTTTTTTAATATGCGAGGCTGTATATGGCATATTTGAGTGTGTTCTACAGTCCATTCAATATTTAATTCAGCTTTGAGAGGTTCCAGAGCAGAAAAAGGAAAAACAAACAAACAAACAAACAAAAAAACCTCTGAAGCTGGTCCTGGATACAGGTAAGCTACTCTGCATTGGAATTTTCTGACCCACTAGATTCAATGATAATAGATATTTTTGTAACATTTGGAAATGCTCTCTATAGTCTTTTATAAACTCCAGTGGTAGAATCACAGCACAGACCATTTGAATTTGATAAAAATTGATACCTTCTTCAAATAATAATTCTGTTTTTGTGAAACAGGTTTAGGTTTACTCCTGAGCTCTGGGAGGTGTGAGAAGTGAATCATCAATGGGTATTATCTTGCTTATCATGTCATAAAATAGGGCATATATAACAGCCCAAGATCAAATGCATCTTAAATTGGGCCCAGGATCTCCTAAACATACAAAAAGGTTGCTTGTGTAGCTGATTCTAGGATCCCATGCCTCTATGTCTGTTGTGCTGCCTATTCTCAAGGTAGGTATGTGACCTAGGAAGAATTTTGTAAGGTTTGTTGACAGAAATTTAAAAACTAGTGCTACCTTTGATTCTATCAGTGAATCTCACAAATACAATGAGAAGCCAGAAACAAAAAGGTACATTCTGTATTAATTCACTTACATGACTTTAAGAACAAACTGATCTGTGGTGTTACAAGTCTGAAAAGTATTTATCTTTGGAGAGTGTTGCTAAGATGGCACACAGAGATACCCTCTGAGGGGTTAGAAATATTTATTGTCTTGATATGGGTGAGTTACACATATACAGATGGTTCCTGACTTACAGTGGTCTGACTTAGGTTTTTTTAACGTTATGATGGTGCAAGAGTGATATACATTCAGTGGAATCTATATTTTGAATTTTGATTATTTCTTGAGGTATTCATATGCAATAGGATACTCTCCCATGATGCTGGGCAGTCATAGCCAACCTTGCTCCCAGTCAGCCACAGAATCACAAGGGTAAACACGTGATACACCTACAATTATTCTGTACCTATACGACCATTCTGTTTTTTCCTTTCAGCATAGTATTCAGTACATTACATGAGAAATTAGGTACTGTTATAAAATTGGCTTTGTGTTGGATGATTTCACCCAACTATAGACTAATGCAAGTGTTCTGAGCACATTTAAGGTAGGTTAGGCTAAAGCTGTGATATTCACTAGGTTATGTTTATTAAATGCATTTTTGACTTACGATGGATTTATTGAGACACAAGTACATTGTAAATCAAGAAAGATGTGTAATGCAAAAGTCATTGAGTTAAACACTTAAAATTTGATTTGCTCAAGTGAAAAAAATTAAACATAATAATAAGAGAATTTTTGCAAATCTCCTAATTTCTATTTAAGGGGAATATATATAAGATACTGTGACTGGGGCGCCTGGGTGGCTCAATGGGTTAAAGCCTCTGCCCTCAGCTCAGGTCATGATCTCAGGGATCGAGCCCCACATTGGGCTCTCTGCTCAGTAGGGAGTCTGCTTCCCCCTCTCTCTCTGCCTGCCTCTCTGCCTATTTGTGATCTCTCTCTCTCTCTGTCAAATAAATAAAATCTTAAAAAAAAAAAGATATTGTGATTGGACAAGAAGCTTTAAATATTTTTTTTAATTATGAAAGATTATAGCAACCTTGTAGGGGACCCCAAGACAACCCCCATGTTCATTGATTCACTAGGAGAACACACATGACACAGCATATAGTTGTACTCACAGATGTGATTTATTATAGCAGAAGGATACAAAGAAAAATTAAGAAAAGGAAAAGACACATAGAATGAAGTCCAGAAGAAATCAGGCATAAGCTTATAAGAATCTTGTCCCAGTAGAGTCAGACAGGATGCACTTAATTTTTCCAGCAATGAGTTTTAACAACACATGAAATTTTGTCTACCAGAGAAGCTCAACAGAGACACAGTGCCCAGAGCTTTTACTGGGGGCTTATTGCTTATGCACCTTCTAGACATATAACAAAATTGCACAAAGATGCTGATATTCTGAATAAACCACATTATTTGTACAAACAGTTTAGGTGCTGCCAGCCATTCTTATCAGGGAACTGTAGGAACCTTCCCCCAAATCCAAGTTTCCAGACACCAGATGACCAACATTGCAAGCAGGCCTTACTGAGGATAGTAGTTCCAGGCCTGAAGAATGACCTATTCACTGCACAGGCACCAAATATAGGCAGGTCCACTACAATCTCCAATACTTCAGGAATGAGGATTTGATTTAGTCTACTAAGTAAGAATCATGACCAGCTGAATTGATGAATGAAAAGTAAAGACACCCAAAAAATATGGTAGAAGACAAAAGATAAAATATCAATTATGGCCTCATGACTACTCTCAATTTCAGAAAGGAGGTAATTAGTAATAGTTGTTATTCTCTTCTTGCTATTTTAATAGTGTTATTGTTGATTAAATATATAGATTAAATTGTATTTTTATAAATGTGGGTTATAACTAATTTGGGAGAAGTAATCTTCGCACAGAAAATGGGTCTTGGGGTCTCCATTTTGAAAGAAGTAAGTACATTTTTATTTTATAAGAGTTAATTGCATGATGTTAGGCAGAAGCAAGTTCTCGATATTTTTTGTGCAAAGATAACATGATGAGAATATGGATGCTGAGTAACCAAAGGAGGGAACTGTGCTACTTTTTTTCTTGGCAACTTGATCCCTTTGTAGATCTACCTCCTTTTTCAGTGGGCTGAAAATGTGGAATCTATGTGTCTTCGACTCTTGTCTCTAAGGATCTGAATTCTTTTTATTTTTTTAAAGATTTTATTTATTTATTTGACAGAGAGAGAGATTGCAAGTAGACAGAGAGGCAGGCAGAGAGAGAGGTGGAGGCAGGCTCCCTGCCAAGCAGAGAGCCCGATGCGGGGCTTGATCCCAGGACCCCAAGACCATGACCTGCGCCGAGGGCAGAGACTTAACCCACTGAGCCTCCCAGGCACCCCTCTAAGGATCTGAATTCTGCCACGTTTTGCCAAAGAGATGTATTCTCGTTAGAACTTACAGAAAGACAGGAGTCAGAAGCCATTTTCTAAAAGTGATAACAAAGATGGGTGGACTCCTGCAACTGTGAGCATTTGCAGAAGACATTATGTGTTTCCCTGAAAGAAAAGGCCTCCATCACTGTAGGACAACAGTGATTTCCAACGGAGTTCCTCAGAGTTCTAATGTAGCCCAGCAATTTTCTTCCCTTCAGCACCACAGCTGTGGTAAACCTCAGAGCTAGCGGCGGCCTTCCCCTGTTGCTCCTCTAACACTTCCATTGGCTTCACTCAATCTCCTACATTAAATTCTTTTTGCTTATAAAACCTAGTGTCGTTTCTGTTTCACTTGGCTTTCAGTCTGTGCTTTCTTTAGCTCTATGTTCTGCGATCTTGTGACTTCCTCAAATCGACAGAATGTTTCCATAGTCACGATAGCAGGAGAAAAGAAAGACAAGGATATCAGGCAGTGTTAAGCCCAGAAGCAATATCACTTTCACTCATGCCTCATTGCCTGTGAGTAGTCACATGACCTCAACAAACTGCAGGGGCCCTTAGAGGTGTAACTTTCCATATGCTCAGGAAGGAACAGAGAACTAATGATCTGTGAGTATGATACATGAATATGTTGGGAGGAATATTCTAGAAAAGGATGAAATGAATTATTAGGATCTGGAGGCAAGAAAATATCTGGCACATTCAAGAACTAATGAGGATGCCAGTGTGGCTGGAGCTGGATGACAAAGGGGAAGTAGCAGGGGACAAAGTCAGAGATAATGGTGGGTCAACTCACGGAGTGATCCCCAAGTCCTAATAAGGATTTTGGCTTTTAATCTGAGTAGCATGCAATATACTAGAGAGTTTCGAATGTATGAATTACATAATCTGATTTGTATTTTAAAACTGACTGGCATTAGTTACTCCAGCAAGGAGATAAGCAGTTGGAATTTATTGCCATAATCCAGGGGAAAGATAATAAAGGCTTAGACCAGGGTGGTAATAGTGGGAGTAGTGAAAAGTGATGAGCTTCTGGGTATATTTTGAATATGTAGTCAACAGGATAAATTGATGGGCTGGACATAGTATATGAGAAAAGGAATGAATGAAGGATCACTTCAAGTTTTTGGCCTCAGTAATAGCAAGAATAGAGTTACTAAGAACTTGGAGGGCATAGTCTTGGAGGAAACAATTTGGGAGGATACTGGGAACTTCAATCTAGACATGTTAAGTTTGAGACAATAAATTTAAGTAGGAGGAATAATATATGAAACAGAATGCTGGAACTAAGATCTATTTTAAATAAGTACATTTTGGAGTCATCAAATATTACATAATAATTAGAGACATGAAACCAGGGATCACCTGGTGAGTGAGCACAGATAGGGAAAAGGGGAAGAGCAAGGACTAAACTGTAAGAGACCTCAACATTAAGAAGTTGGAGAGTTGAGGAGGAACCAGGACCCTAAGACCATGACCTGCGTCGAGGGCAGCATTAGAGGCCTGTGAAATAAGGGATATGTAGGGTATCCCTAGGCAAGGCAATGCAAGGCAAGGTTAGGCTTAGGGTATCCTGGAAGCCAAGAAGGAGAGGTGATTCAATGGAGAGAATGAAAAGATAAGTGATGCTAATGGTTAAGGAGCAAGAGGCTAGGGAACTGACTTTTAGCTTCAACAATGTGAAACATTTTGATAATAGCAGATTCTCTGAGATAGTTTGAGTTAAAGCATGATAACTGTTTTCCATACCTATTTTATGCTTTTGGAATGCTTTACCATCTCTTTCTGATCCTCATTTAAAAAAAAAAAAAATCTTAATTATTTTTTTCCAGTTTACTGACTCTATTTCTTACTGTATCTCGTGTATTCATTCTTTAAAAAAAAAAAACAAAACATTTTATTTATTTGACAGAGAGAGACACAGCAAGAGAGGGAACACATGGGAGAGGGAGAAGCAGGCTTCCCGACGAGCAGGGAGCCTGATGTGGGGCTCGATCCCAGGTTCCTGGGATTGTGACCCGAGCCAAAGGAAGATGCTTAACCGACTGAGCCACCCAGGTGCCCCTATTCATTATTTCTTAATGGTGTAAGATTTTTCATTAATTTGCTTTATTCTTTTATTGTCGTTTTATAGTCTTTGGATACTTTTTCATTCCTAGAGGATGTAAACTTAATTTGCATACAATTTCCTTTTGTTTCTTAAAGGTAAGTATTTTTTCTAGAACAGATTTTTCATCTTTCCTTTTTTTTTTTTTGCTTCCCTTTTTCTTCCTTTACTTTCTTTGCTATCATTCTGCCTGTCTTCTTAGTACTTTTGAACAGTTGCCTTTTATTTTATTTAGCTTGTTCATGAACATCTCAATTTAGAATTTCTATTTGCCTGGGTATGGGATGATTAAATGGTGCCTAAAATCTTTTTCCTATTTATCTGTCTTGTCTGGTCATTATTTATGTTTATCCTTATCACTCCACACTGAAAGTAGCATTGAATTAAAGGCATCTTGCACTTTCTCTTGTACCAACTATCGGACACACAGCTCATACACAGCAGTATATACTCTGCTTAGTTAGAGACAGTATCAAATAATGGAGAGAACATGGATTATACCACCATCATTAGCAGCAATCAAGTCACCGGAATCACTTCAGTACAGCTACTTCAGAGTAAAATAAGGAGTTCTCCTCCCCTCCCCTCCCCTCCCCTTCCCTCTCTTCTCTTCTGTTCTCTAAGTATCAAGGGCCTAAGTGTTTTCTTATTTAAAACTTAACCCACTGGGAGTTAAAGCCAACAGCAACATTTATTAGAAGACGCATGGAAGAAATACAAGTGAGCCCCCCATCCTTCCCCCACTCCTAAGCCCCCAGTCAATACCATTTGTTAAATTGAAGCTATGCAAAAAGACAAAATGTATATAGCATTAGAACCAAGAATTTAAATCACCTTCATCATGGTGTAGTCTAGGCATGAAAACCAGTTTGAATTTGGCTTTTCAACAAAGAGTTTTTACAAGCCGTTGGTATTTCAGAGGCTAAGTGGGAATAGTTAAAAGCCTGGTTCTGGATTCTGGCTGATCTAGGTCCCAGCATTGTGGCATACTCCCAGTGTGACCGAGCCTCTGTTTTCTCATTCACAGAATAGTAACTACTTCAGGATTGTTGAAAGCCTTGAGTGACAATAAGTCTCTTAGCACAGAATGTGGCATATACCAAGACTTGTTAGATATGAACTATTACTATTTTTAGTTAGTGTTAAAATAATTATTATTGTATAAGATAATGAGTTAATGAATGAGTTATAAGTATACTTGGCTTGACTTTGTTTTCTGCCTAGGCTTTGACTAGCTATCAGTGATTCTCAACTCTGGCTATATATTGGGACCACCCAGGGAGATTTAAAAGTTGCTTAGTCCTTACCGAAGTACAATTGAATCCCAGCTTCTGGGAGATGGCAGCTGGGTATCATATTTTTAAAAATCTCTCCAGGTGATTCTAATGTGCAACCAGAGTTGTGAGTTACTGAGCTACACATAAATGAGGAAGATACCCTCATCTGTTAGCTAAGCTAATAGATAAAACTTCCAGGATGGATAGGTCTTTACCACCCAATCTGAAAATGAACAGAAAGACAACCAGGACCACCAGGCATCTGATGTGGTCCTACACTTTGGTTTTACTTTTAGATTTAACTGACTCTTGTCCAATCTGACCCCTTTTGTTGGCTTTCCCCTTTTCTAGAGGCTGGCTCAGTCAGTAGATTCGATTATTTCTAAAGACCATTCCAGATGGGAATATCTATGTTTCTAATTACTTAAGCATATTCCTTGAAATATTAACATAGAATGGAATATTTAATTTTTCCCATTCCACAGATATTTTATTACATTTTTCAGTATATTGGGTCTTAAGAACACATTTCTTTCTGATTAAGAACTTAACTTTTAGAGATATTAATATAATAAGAATCACAGGAAATGACTTTTACACAGAATATATTATATTACCCAAAACTTTTTTCCCTCATCACAACATTAAAACACAAATAGCATTCAATAGTTTGATTCATAGAGGATAATTTGTTGGTCCAATTGCAAAAATTTATGATTAAATGCTAAACTGTTTGTAGACATATTAAGTGGGATTTTTTTTTTTACTTTTTAAAAGTTATAGTTAAGAAAAATATGCCATTCACTTGAGTGACACTAAGCACAACAATATTATTTGAGCATGATATTAACTTTTCCTTAAATGCCTTCAGAAACTACCTCTAATTTTATTCTAATTTTCAGTGCACAGTGAGTGGCATGAATGTAATTTTCTCATTGAAAATACAATGCACTTCCCTTTTAATATAAAAATGCACCTCAGCTTTCAATGTAGGAGCGAAAAAGCTCTCTTCTTAAAGCTTTGGAGCTTATTGCAATTATAATAAAATAGGCAAAGTGGCTTTTGTTTGAGTTTGCATGTGACTTTGGAGAACTGTTTTGGAATGAATAATATTTTCATTTTTCTGCTTCTTAACAGTAGCCACCTCCTTTCTGGGATACAAATGCCATCTGAACCAATGACTTATTTCTAATCAGATAGCAAATATAGGCTGATGTCTTGCAGCTAGGTTAATAGAAACCCAAATATTTTCACACAGACTAACAACACAAGGGATTTATTGCAGTATGAGAAAGGAGCATTATCTTTCTAATATATATTTTTAAACATAATAAACTAATCCCAGAGGACTGCCACCAAATAAGTTCTTGGATGCACTCACAAGTCATATGATAAACACTAACAGGAAAGCTAGAATTGTGGGGGAAGTTCAATAATCTCATTTATACTGATTGAGTTAATTTTGGAATGGTTATGTCAACCACTGAACATTGCATACCTCAGCATTCTTTAAGGCGGCCAAGTGTATAAGACTCTACTAAATATTTTTGCTGTATGTGTAGATTTAGCAGCTGACGTTGATTTGGTGCAGAAATTTGTTCTTGTACCATATATACCTAACACAAATATTGACAAATAATAGGATTGGGAAGAAAGTACTGAATTGGGAGTAAAGGGTGGTTTTAAATTCTGACTCCTTCACTAACTAGTCTTGGGACAGTCACTTGACTTTCTTCAGTCTCTGTTTTCTCCCTGTAAAATAAAGGTTATAATCCTATCTGCCTTAATGGGTCAGTAGGTTTGTTGATGAGAGCCATGGCAGCATTTTCAGGAGATTTTATGAAGAAATTTCTGCTCTTTGGTGGAGGTCCCACTATTAAGGTAATAAAGCTATTGTCACTGATAACAGACTACCACAAAACTCAGTGGTATGCAAAAATATACATTCATTCCTTGCTCATGCATCTACAGTTGGTTGGAGTTCAACTGATCTAGGCTTGGTTTGTTGGACTTGGCTCCAAACTACAGGTTGGGTCCAGGTCTGTTCCACATGTCTCTTATTCTTCTTGGATCAACAGTTATCTGAAACCTATTCTTGTTAAGGGGAAAGGCAGGTTATGCTAGAAGGGAAACCTAACTGTACAAACATATTTCAAGCTTTTGATCCAAGCCTAACTGCTAACATTATATAGTCAAAACAAGTCACATGGCCCAGCCCAACATCAACAGGACCAGGAAAATGTCCTTTGGTTCTTATGGGAGGAACTGCAGAGCAGCATGGCAAATTGGGTAGATACAGAGGGGATGAAATCATTGAGAACAATATGTATACTACAGCAGCAGTAAGATTTTTTTCCTTAGAACTATTTCTCTTCCACTTAAAAATCCACTTAAAATATCATCTGTCATAGTATTTTCCTCTTCAATTAGTTTTTGCAAAATATATATGCTTCTTATTATAGAGTAAGTCTTTTACTGTGATTATTCAAATGTGTTCCAAAAGGCTACTGTCCCAATGCTAGGACAACTGTGAAGAATATTCTTTAAAAATTAAAACCCACTACAAAATTGTCTTAAAATTGAGACTGTGAGAATAATCTTTCAACTAGAGATTGGATGATTTAAATGTTATAAAACCACCTTAACATTCAATGACCTAGTGAGGTGGTAGAGCAGGGTCCCACTCCTCAGTCATTTCCATTAAGTCATATGTGTGTGCATATACATACATATATACATGTGGGAACAGATTCAGTTGATTGTCTCTGAAATAGACTTTCACATTCCTAAACATATATTCATATCTCTCTAGCTGAATGAATCTTTTTCTTTGCTCCTTTCCCCATCATTTTTACTGTCCTTATTTTTTACTTCTCTTCTCAAATATAATTTCAGCTACAATTTTTGTTCCTTCCCAATATAGCATACAGGAAAAGAGGATGGATCGTAGAATGAAGTCCTCTGGCATTTACTATTTACTCGCTACTGAATGAACTACCTAGACTTTCTGTATGAACACATCTTAACTATTTTTTAAAAATTGAAATATGATTGATATAACATTGTATAACGTTAAAGCATAGGACCCGTTGATTTGATACATTTATATATGGCACTATGATTCCCACTGTAGCACCAGCTAACACCTCTATCATGCCACATAATTACCATTTCTTTTTTGTAGTGAGAACTTTTAAGATCTAGTCTCTTAGCAACTTTGAAATACATAATATGGAATTGTTGACTATAATTACTATGCTATGCCTTAGATATCAGGAACTTAGTCATCTTCTAACGGCAAGTTTTTATACTTTGACCCACATCTCCTCAATCCCTCTCCTCCCAGTCCATAGTAATCACCATTCTGTTCTCTGTTTCTACAAGTTTGGCTTTTTTAGACTCCGTATATATGTGATATCCTACAGTATTTGTCTTTCTTTGACTTATCTCAAAGTAATGCCTTGAGGTCCATCTATGTTGTGGTAGCAGGATTGTCCTTCTTTCTCATGGCTGAATAATGTTCCATTATGTGTAAATACCTAGAAGTAGAATTGCTGGATCATATGTTAGGTCTCTTTTTAATTCTTTGAGGAAGCTCTATATGTTTTTGCTTAGTGAATGAACAAATTTTCATTCTTATCAACAGTGCACAGGGGTTCTCTTTTCTCTGCATCTTTGCCAATATTTGTTATCTTTTGTCTTCTTGATGATAGCCATTCTAACAGGTGTGAGATGATATCTCATTGTGGTTTTGATTTGCATTTTTCTGATGACAGTGTTGTTGAGCATCTTTTCACGTACCTGTTGGCCATTTGGATGTCTTCTTTGGAAAAAACTTCTGTTCAGTTCCTCTGCCCATTTTTTAATTGGATTGTTTGTGGGCTTTTTCATTATTGATTTGTATGAATTCCTTTTAGTTTTTGGATATCAAACACTTATAGTGGGTTTGCAAATATTTTCTTCTATTTGGTAGATTGCCGTTTCATTTTGTTGATTTTTCTTTTGCTGTGCAGAAGCTTTTTAGTTTGATGTAGTCCCACTTGTTAATTTATGCTTTTGTTGCTTGTGCTTTTGGTATCAGATCCAAAAAATCATTGCCCAGACCCTCTGAATCTTTTTTTTGTCCTTAGAGTGATGTTGGAAAAATAAGATCTAAACTGTAGAGTTTAAGGACAAATGTCTTGATTTCTATAACATTGCTATTGATCACAGTTGAGAGCCATACGCTTATCTTTATCATCACATGCATCATTCTTCATAATGCTGAAGAAATCAAACCAATTTACAGAGGATCTTCATCATACTTGTAGTTCTCACCCACCATCCAAATTTGGAGAAATATTTGTCTTTTAAATTCATACCTCCTAAAATAGAAACCAAGATTTCATTCCCTAGCTTCCTTTGAACATGGATGCGGGCATGTGACCTAAGTTCTCACTATCACATAAAATAGTGCAAGACCTCAGTGTATATGCTATTGCATCTGAGCCTCCCCTTGTCTCCTACTTCTGTGCTTCCTTGGTTGAGGACAAGTTCATTTGAAATAGTCACTTTCAGTGGGAAGCCAGTTCTCTTCATGCTGCTCTTCTACCTCTCATTATTGCCAAGCTTATTATTACTAGAGTCATATCCTGTCATGTTCTTTGTGACTAATCACAAATTCAGACTCAAGAGGAGAATATATACATGAGTAAAAACCTGGATTATATGTGTTAGTATGGCAACCATGGATATTAGAACAGGAGGAACATAAGTTTATATCAGGCCAAGATTATCGATTCGAATATAGTACCCGGAGTTCTGGATTGAATTTGAGCTCAAGTGAGTGGGGTTGTTGTATATCTTCTTGTTTGAGTAGACTAAAAACTGAATTACCATTGCCTACATTAAATGACATCAAGATGCTGAAAGTTTTTTTTGTCTAAAGAAGGGAAAGGAATACACAGATATAGAGAGAAAGATAACAACATTAGAGTAGATTCAGCATGTTGAAACAGTTCCCTCCATCCCCATTCTCTTCTCATAGGGGGAGCTCTAGTTAACTTTTATTTCTATATTTCCAATTTCTGTATTCTGGATGAGGCCTTTCTTGGACAATTTTTATTTTTTAAATTAAAAAAAATGATTTCCTGTAGAAGAGAAGAGTAGAGTAGAGGACAGAGAGCTTCCTGCAACAAATGGTGTATGTTTGTTCCCTGTAGAATAAAGAAGAAACCTGGATAATATCAGAGTATGAGTTAGATCACCTTCTCAATGACCTCAAAGCAGCTCTCTTATTCCAGACAATCCTACCTTTATAGGGTGCATATCTATATGCTTGTGTGACTGAGTGTAAAATGAAAAACTACTATCCGTTCCTAACTGCTATACAGCACAGAAAAATTAAGCATTTTGTTAGATGTGTATCATACTAGCTTTATTTTATGTATAACCAGCTCAAAACCTGTCGTCCTTTCACTCTTTCAATTTTTTTTTTAAGATCTTATTTATTTATTTGACAGAGAGAGAAATCACAAGTAGGCAGAGCAGCAGGCAGAGAGAGGGGGAAGCAGGCGCGCCGCCGAGCAGAGACCCCGATGCGGGGCTCGATCCCAGGACCCTGAGATCATGACCTGAGCTGAAGGCAGAGGCTTAACCCAATGAGCCACTCAGGCGCCCCTCACTCTTTCAATTTCTTAAATAACCTTAAAAATAGGACTATAGCTTTAATGTAAATCAGTAGTTCTCCGAATTACTTTACACTCCTAAACTTTTTTTGAGGACCCGAAGAACTTTATCTAGGTTTATCTATTCATATTTACCAATTAGAAATTAAAATTGAGAACTTTCTGGAATACAAAAATATGAATGTACACAATTTCATTGGCTACCAGAGAGATGGTATCATCACACCTTATATAACCTCAAAAAAATTTCATATTCACTCAGGATGAAAGTAAAATGAAATAATATCTGGTTATAATTATGAAAATACTTCTGACCTTGTGGATCCCTTGAAAGTTCTCAGTGACCACTAGGAGTTCCTGTAATACACTTTAAGAACAATTGGTCTAAATCATTTTATCCCTTCTGAACCCTAGTATAATTATCATCTGAACTGAACACATTAACCTTTGAAGGAGAAGGACTGTATATTTTTATTTCTGAAGTATAGCTCCTTGAGGACCTATCTTTGTTTTATGTTTTTTTTCTACTAGATAGTAATAGGTATCCAACCATCCACGAATCTTGGTTCATTTATTCTATGTGTAGTTCTTTTATACCATTATCAATTTGTCAACAAAATCATTATCGTAGACACTGAGAACTGTTTAAGTGAACTTTTTATGGTAAATGAATATGTAAATCACATTAACAAGTCCATACATTTTGTTTCTTTTCTTTTTTTTTTCTTAGGCATACATTTCGTTTCTTATTTGTCATGGTGAATTTGATTATTTTTAAGAATCAAGTGGTCTTGGGGTGCCTGGGTGGCTCAGTGGGTTGGGCCTCTGCCTTCCGCTCAGGTCATGATCTCAGGGCCCTGGGATAGAGCCCCGCATCGGGCCCTCTGCTCAGCGGGGAGCCTGCTTCCCCCTTTCTCTCTGCCTGCTTCTCTGCCTACTTGTGATCTCTCTATGTCAAGTAAATAAATAAAATCTTTAAAAAAAAAAAAAAGAATCAAGTGGTCTTCAAGAGTACAAATTTCCAAGAGCAATGAGATAACATGCTACAAAAGATCACTATTTTCCAGTCTCTTTTTATTCTTAATTTGTTTCCTTTAAGAATAGAAATCTTGAATATAAGATTTGATGCTATTGAGAAAATAAACAGGAAATACTTATACAAGTGAAAAGACCTGTCCTTGAAACACTGTATTAAGGCCCTTTTTTCTGAGCTTTGCCACAGGAACTTTGTTGTACAATTACTCAGCTCTAAACTCAGCTCTCTGAACCATTTTCAGTCACTGCTAAAGCCAAGTTTTTGAAGGAGTCATTTATCAAAATTACTAAGCTCAGGATGCTGAAATGGATTCATAAAAATTGCTATTATAATTTGGCCTAAATCTGTAGCTTTATAACATTCATAGTGTGCATGGGGTTACATTAGTGGAAACATTAAAAAAAATCTGGCCTCAAGTTAAAACTTGATGTCATTGTAAGTAACCCAAAATAGCTGAATCTATCGTCTTCTCTAGGAGATAATTATTGTAAAAGCTGCCGTATATTGAGTAGCTCAATATGACATGCTAGGAACTTTATATTTTTTCATCGTAATTAATGCAGCCATCTTGTGAAGTGGTTATCATAATTCCCATTTCATAGATGAGTAAACAGAAGTTCAGAGAGAAGTTGAGAATCTTAGCAATGTCACCTAGCTAAAAAGTGGCAGAACCACTATTTGTAATACAGTTTGTTTCACACTAACGATATATTTTCTAATAAATTACCAGGATTTCTTTAATAAAGAAGTTAAGTAACTATACCAATCAAAGAAGTTCAGTTAGTAGTGGCAAATAAACCCAAATTCATAATGGTGTAATGCAACCAAGGTTTGTTGCTGACTTGTGCTATGTGTCTGTCATTAGGTCAGCTGTGGGCTCTGTTCCGTGTTTTTGTTACTCAGCAATGCAAATTAAGTGGGGTCCATCTTTTGGCTTATTACTGGTTTCTGTGATAGGGAAAGGGACACAGAATTGTACACTAGCTTTTAAAGCCTTCAATTTTATTCATATTTTATTTGCCAAGGCAAATATACAGACCTAACTTCAAGGGGATGGGGATGTTCAGTCCTCCCGTATATGGAGAAGAAAGAAAGCATTTTGAAATTTTGAGTAAAAAACTCACTCTCTAAACATCAGTTCTTTTGATACCACTAGAAATAAAATTGGTGGTTTGTGATTATTTCTGAGATGATAGATAATTATACTTTTAACTTTTTTCCTTCTTCAGAAACTTAACATGAAAATATCTAGAAAATATCATAAAACATTGAGAATAATCTACAATTCTTATGCCTCTGTTCTTATTAGCTAGTTTAAAAATGTACTTCAATTAGATGTACAATGTTTATATTATTTCAGTATGACAGTCATGCTATTGTATATGATATTTTTAGAAATTATGGCTTGCTTTTCGAAAGAAGCTACCCATTTATTTGTCCTTCAAAGAATAGGCTCATTGAGATTTAATAAATTTATCTTTTTTCCTATCTCCCTCTTCATCTCTTCACTGGCATCATTACAGTCTGTCTCCTATCTACCCCTTGGTTCTTACCAAAGCTTGAAAGTCACTGTAACAGGGTAAGTCTTTCATCTACAAAAATAAATAATTAAATGAAAACAGGAATCTCATTATATCCTTGAAGTTGTGGCTCTGTTTGTTTACTTATTGTAATCAGAGAATAGTTATTGGGTTGAAGAGAATAGACAGGATATGTGGTAGCATAGAGAAGTCGTCGTGGGCTTTTTACCTGGTGAGTTGTGTTAAATCCCATTCTCTTCCCACCCACAGAGGTGAGGATGGACAGAGGCCTGCCACCCCATCACATGATTATTTCTGAATGCATTCACCTGCGACATTGAAGTGCACTATATGGAAATCGTCTTTTTTAAGTCACGTGAAGGTTGCTCTCCTACATGGCCATCTCTTCTATCATCCCTTCTGAAAACTATCATCAGGACAGGTAATCAGTATCTACTCACTGGAGATGACACTTGAGAGTCAGACCGGGCGAAGGCCACTGTTTCTCGGAGATCAAAACATATGTTAGTCTACCATTTTGAAACGCTGTCACATTCTGCCCTGTAGGGGAATGATAAATAAATAGATCCACTTCAGCCCTCTTGTAAAAGAATGGGTGGAGGTCAACAAAATAAGTAGGCTGTGCTGTGGGAACTTGTTGTGTTCAAGTATATAGAACCAAGTTCTATATAAGTTCAAGTATATACTACCAAGGCCAACATATAGATGAGTCACTGCAGGCACTTTATTAGTGGCATGAACCAAGATTTATGGTGGATATGGAATTTAAATCATAGAGATATATAGGTCAAAGATTAGTGGGTAAAATAATATCATTCCTGAAACTGGAACAAGTACAACAGTGAAACACTTTTATTTTTTAAATAAATGATAAAATGTATTTTAACATTATACTTTATTTGAAATAGATGTTCCTCTTGCTTATTTACCTTGGACAGATTGGCTTGAGAACCAACAAAGCTTGAACAACCATCGCTGTGATATTGATTCTCCACCATCCACTCAGGAACATTCTAGAAGCTGCAAACATCCTGATTCTTGGGCTCCCCCCCTTCTTGTTGAGAGCTCAGTGTATCTCACACTGCCATTTGCCTGAAGTCAGTTCTTGTCTGCTGGTCATCATCTGTCTCTATGGCTCTCTGCTCTTCTATGGAAAGTTTCTATCCTTCACGGACAACAATTAACAGGAACAAAATCAAGTATTAACCCAAAACTGCCAGCACTCTTACAACTATTCTGCCATCACCTAGACCCCCAACCTTCTTTCTTCCCAAAATATATTGTTTGATGCCAGTTCTATACTCTATACTCTCTGAAGTTCTTACAGACTACTTCCTCTTCTCTAGCTATGAATACTGCTCTAAATAACTTGTTTTCACTCCTCCAAGCCACCTCTCTCAAGTTTTAGGGCCCTCTCCCTATGTCCTAGGAGCTAGGCAGAAGGCAGTGAATGACACCAGTGTTGCACTGGGACATTGTTTCTTCCTGCAGTGTCTGTATCCCAGAACAAAGTCCTTACATCTGCCCTACATCGTGGTGAATTCTTGCTAACCTGGGATTCTCCCCTGGAGATTTAGACACAGTTGTTGTCTTCTTCATTTAGAATTGATATTTCCAGTGAGGTAGAACACGCTTATCGTTACCAAAATTTCCATTACTTGTTCACCTAGGAGGGCCTTCACATGCAAATAAAAAATCTGGAGATCTGTTCCATATCACATATCTCAAGGCAGGTTTTCAATTATGTAATTAAATGAAATACCTTATAGGAATATATGTGGCTATCATGTTTTAAAATAATGAATGAAATTCTGCCCTCACTCAACTATTTTATAACGTGTAATTAAGGGAAAGGAAACTAGGCAATGATCAAGTGCTAAATAAAAGACACTCCATGTATCTATTCCATCTTCAAAAGAGCCCCACCAGCTCAAATAAAGCAATGCAAAGTGAATATGATAATTTCATGTGTCCCCACAATTTGAGTTGTAAGGCTTATTTATTCATCTACCATTTAGTATGAATCTAGATCATTAAGAAACAAACATGGTAATACTACTTTATATTTGCCCTTATCTCCTCCTTTTCACTCACTTCGAGTCTCCTTTATACCTTTCCTAAAATGCCAGTAGTAGGAATTAGTACCGTAAGTTGTTCATCGAGAGCTAATTAAAATTTCAAATGCCAATTGGAGACTTCACATTCCTTATTTCTTTAGTTTATCTACAAATATAAAAGATATGTCTGACGAGGTGATTTTCCCTGCCAGTGTCTAACTTCTGTCATTCTATTCCACCGTGGCTCTGGGGGCATTGCTCTTAGTGAACTATCAGCTTGCAAGGATCAGGAGGGTTCAGGATTTCACATTGGTTTCACCTCAAAATCCAATTGCTGGGCTCATGCAGCTCAGATGTTAATTTCATTGAGATGTGTGCAATTATTATTTTTTTAAGATTTTATTTATTTATTTGACAGAGATGACAAATAGGCACAGAGAGAGAGGAAGGCAAGCAGGCTCCCCACTGAGCAGGGAGCCGGATGCGGGGCTCGCGCCCAGGACCCTGAGATCATGAGCTGAGTGGAAGGCAGAGGCTTAACCCGCTGAGCCACCCAGACGCCCCAAGATGTGTGCAAGTTTTATTTTAACTAATCTGTAAGGGCTAATTGGAATCAGGGGTGTGTTTTGTGTGCCTACTAAGCGTTAGTTGCTACCAATGGCTTTGGAGATAGTTAGATCTGGGGATGAAGTCTAGAACAAACTGTCACCAGAAGTACAGTGGCTTGATTGCTGTGCAGCCCTCCAGTCTCAGTAGCTCCCCAGGGTTTTGGCTGGTTTTGGCTCCTCTGCAGTGTGTCAGCAGCTCTCTCAACTGTGACTGGTGCACTGACTTTTATCAGCTTTAAATGGTAGATGCTAATGGCTTTGCAGCCTTGCAGTTCTCCCAGCAGGTTTCAGTGTTTTGTATTACTTTAAACACAATGTACTTCAAAAACATACATAAATTAAGGCTGTAATTCCATCGCCAGTCTTTGGCATGTGTTACTTGTCAACTTCTTAAGAAGCAAATGGCTGACATAAGGCTTTCCAACAGGCTTGGGTCAGAGTATTTGCTCCTTCTGCTTCCCATCTATGTCCTGGACCTTCTGCCTTTAATCTACCTGTTGCTCTTTTCTTGCCCCAGGTTAACACTCTCAGCCCTAAATTAAGCATCTTTTTTTGTTTCCCTTTTAGCTTCCTCTTCTGTTTCTCATTGTTCCGTCTGATTCATGGATTGGCTTATCAGAGCTGAAAGGGACCACAATTTCAATCTGGCATTTTGTCATTTCATACACATATAGGGAAAGATGGTTTTCTGAGTAAAGGACTTTGGGATGCTGAGGGTTCCTTTTGTTCTCATATTGTTTAACCCACTGAGCCACCCACGTGCCCCTTGTTTAAAAGGCAGTGGTAAGTGTTTCATTTGTAACTAAGGATTGAGCATTGAGAAAAGATGGAAGAGACGTGCAAAAAACATAGATGCTTTCTTGAGTATCAGTTGAGCTGGTTACTTTCTCCCCTGTGACAGGACCCTCCACCATTACCTAAAGAAGTGACTGGGGACCAGGGAAAGAATGAGATGTAATTTAATTGCACAGAGGAGTTCTGTTCTCATTGAATATTTCAGAACCTCTAAAGCACACTCATTGGGGAATGATAGTTCCCAGGCAGCCAGGACAGCCAGTCATAATATTTGATTCTGATGTTCAAAAACTTCTGTTAAACTTCTGGGAGTTGGATATACTCTGAATTGCACATAGCTCAGATTTAAATTTTCAAGTGAGGTGTTGCACTGCTGTCCACTAAAGACCTGGGTGGTAGGATGGCTGAATTTAAGGGTCGTTACAATACCACCAGAGACCTTCTAATGGCTCACTAATTATTTACTCAGCTTTGAAAACTATCCCACTTAACACTGGAAATATGTAACTAACAGACCTATGAGTACAAAATTACTTCTAACTGCATAGGAAGTGAGCTAAAAAGTAAAAAAAAAAAAAAAAAAAGACAAATAGCTTCAAGTTTCTCTGTTCCTAAACCAGCCAAATGGAAAAGCCTCCTCCTCAAAACATACAACAGAAGGGTAATATTTTCATGTTTTCATAAAGAGAGTCTATTCCTTTCGAGGTGAATCCTGAGTCCCGATAAAAACACTGATTCCAAATAACATTGGTTTACCTACGTCTCACCGGGGATACTCTGAACTACACCCTTGTCACTGGGCATATCGGGCTGAAGGCGAAGGGGTAAGAACTGTTTTAATAACTTTATTCAGCATCGCTGGGGCAATTTGGAAGCAATGAAGCTTTCCTGCCTGGGTTGCAGTGTTCATTCCCCTGACACAAAAGCGTTCCCTGATGAACCTCTGAAAATAATAAACATTCTGCTTTGCCTTTTTTCTCTTGTTGGTTGTTTGTTGTTCCTAATTGCTAGCAATGTTGCCACTTATGGGAAATAAAAGCGCACATTAACAAGTTCTAGTCCCATCTGCCGGGATTCCACTCCACCAGTATTCTTTTGGACAATAAGTGAAGCAGACTTTCTGCTACTACTGGGGTGTTTTTAGCAGAGATTAAAGATTCTACAGAAGGAGTAACTTCTGAACTATTCCGGGACACCGATTTATGCATTTGTAGGTAGGATGCTTTCTCAGGTATTGCTCCTAAATTATTTGGAATTTTCTTTTCTGGAAAAACAACCACCACCATCACCACCAAACTTAAACATGGTGTGATTCAGAGAAGGAACACAACTTGAAGAATTATTTCAGTATTATCACTTACATAAAACAACACAAATTGAGTGCCTGTATTTAATATTTACAGCTAATTTTTAAATTTCTACATACAGATTTTAAAACTTTCTGTTCTAATAGAACATTTCATAGCAAGAGGAAAAGGAAGAAGCACAAGTGTTTAATATTTTAATAGCGTGCTGAATTTTTAAAGACCAAGGATTTTGTAATGACTGTTAAGTTAATATAATAGCAGTCTGGTAACTGGCTTACTTTGAGTAAAAATTGAACAGATTGTATAGCAACCAACCAGAAGTCTTATTTAAGCATCGAGTCAAAACTTTCTCAATATTTAGTGATCGGTCATCAATTATTTACAGCTAGATTTACATACAAACTTACCAAACCTGGTAGAGACAAGAAATAAGAATACTTTAAAATTATTAAATTTTTTACTCAAAGCCACAGGATGTCTATAAACTTTCTCCTCTGGCATTGCTCCAGAATCATTTGAAATTTCTGAGAATACTGCTCACCTCTCCATTTCCTTTAACCGTGTCAGTAAGATTCACTGTTTTGTTTTGTTTTGTTTTTTTACTGATGAAGTCCATAAATTAAACGAAATGGTTTTTGGGAAAAAATGCAGTTTAATTATTATTATTATCACAACGCAAACCTAAAATAGATGCTTAAAAATAAGGTAGGAGAGCATATGAGAGATAAAGAGATCAAACTAGTTGTTCAGAGTCAAATACAAAATTCAACAGAACAAAAACAGAAACAGAACTAAGAATGGTCCAAAGCTGGTACCAGGACATAAAAAATAAGATAGTGAAATTTGTCTTGAGGGTCCTTCAGTGTCTCCTATTAATGCTCTTTTTACTGAAAGGTATTCTGGGTGTGCTTAAAGGTTCTTAGTTTTTTGTTTCTTTAATTGTACAGGTTATTCTTAAAAAGTTAGAACACTTTCAAGCCCCATGGAAATAAATCCCTGTTCTGGAGTGTGAGGCTCACAGAAGTCATGAAAGTGATGTTTACACCTATGGGCCTCCTGGGTGTCCTTCAGATCTTGCCCCTGCACCATCTGCACATTCTTCTATCTCTGTGGTGTGAAGAGGCGGCAACGTGACGTCAGGATTGGACATGAGAAGAAATCCTGGGTGGGAGATTTGCTTCCATTCCTTACCAGTTGGGAGAAATTGTAGGTTTCTTTTTTTTTTTTTTTTTTTTTGTGAACCCTAGCTTTTTGTTTTTTTGTTCTGTGAACCCTAGCTTTCTCATCTGTGTATCTAATAACTTGTATTCCGCTGACTTCACAGTTCTGTGAGGGTCAGGATTACAATGCACTCTAAAAGCAGAAGGCTCCATACAAACATAATGTGATGTTACCGAGCACGACATTTGAAATCTGTATCGAAACCATAGGTTTTTACGCTAGATGTCTCATTAAACTCTAAGATTCCATGTTTTTTGATGTAGGAAGGATTGCCATGAGATTACCCTTGAGTTCCAGGGAAGGATTGTCTTTTGGTTGTAATGAGCTAGATGAGGTTAACTCCCATTGGAAGCCTTTCTCTGTTCTTATTCCAGTGAATCTGTAGGGGATGTCAGGGAGCCTAAGCCTTAGTTTTCTCTTTTTACAGTCGGTGCTGATATTATCAAAAAGATGTGCAATAACCATCTGATCAGTAGTGACTTAAAGAAGCTGAGAATGTTTAGCTTGAAAAAGGGAAGACCAGAATGAGAAGTTGGAAAGTAATTATGGCTTGGATGTTGTATTATTCAGGGTTCCCCAGAGGAACAAAACCAATAGGATATTAAAGATATATGTAAGAGGAGATTTATTATAGGAATTGACTCATAAAGTTTTGGATGCCGAGAAGTCTGCTGTTTGAAAGCTGGAGAACCAGGAAAGCTGGTGGTATAATTCAGTTGAGTAAGGCCTGCGAACTACGGGGTGTGGTGTGAAGTGGGATGGGAGTGTGGCAGGGGTGGTGGTGCTTGTGTAAGTCCCCCAGTCCAAAGTCCCAAGAACGAGGGCCTCTGATATCCAAGGGTAGGAGAAGACAAATGTCTCAGCTCAAAGAGAATTAGCCTTTCCTCTAACTTTTTGTTCTGTTTGGGCCCTCATATTGGATGGTGCCTGCCCACCTTGGTTGAAAAGGGACCTTCTTTATTCAGTCTACTGATCCAAATGCTAATCTCTAATCTTTTCAGGAAATATCCCCACAAACACACCCAGAAATGATGTTTTACCAGTTGTCTGGACCTTTTGTTTTTGTTTTTGGACACTTCTTAATCTAGTCAAGTTAATGCATAAAATTAACCTCTGCAGGTGGTTACCAAGTATTTGAATTCCTGCCCAATGAAAAGAGACTGAATTTGTATGTAGTTCCTTCCATCTCACTAGGTGCTGTGTTCACAGGGCTAGCTTGCAAAAAAGCCTTTATCTGGGGGCTTAATTGGGATTGACTGAAAGATACTTCTTTACTATGTAATGGATGATGAAGAGGTGTCTTTCTATATTTGTCCAAAGAGCCTCTAAAAAGATGAATAAAACCAAGATGCAATTGTTCTGCCTTTAAATTCCAAGATAATGTAAAACCATGGGAAGTTAAAAAAAAATGAATAGGGGTAGGTTGATAAAAGTTCAAGGAGACTGTTTGGGTGGGAAAAAAATGTAAAGCTTATAATATTCTACCCCATAGTGTCCAAAAATCTAGTCCTGTGCTGCCAGCTTCGCAGATGTTACTTTTGAGGAAGATGGATGCCACTGGCAGTTAGTTCCAAAAACGTAATTTAAAACTTTAATTGGCATTCCTAATGTGCTGCACAGTTTAATCATATGAAAAAAGGGGTGTTCCTTGGATATCCACTCTACAGAGTATTCACATTATGTTGAATGTTTGAAACGTCTTTTCTCCCCATAGTTAGGAGCAAATTATAAAACATTCTTTGTACTCTCTTTTGTGTGTACGTATAGCAATCTTAATTAGTAAGAATTTTTTAGTGTAAAGTGTTACTAGGAAATGCATAGAGCCTCTATTTTTTCTTTAACAATGACTTTTTTGCTTTGATATGGAGTTATTATTCTGTTGAGGAAGATTTTAATTCCAACATAATAAATCTTAAAAGGAGAACTTCTGAGGAAAATGGTGACATATTTCATGTATATTTGGAAGAGTTCTTGTCCTTTACTGGAAGCACACACATAAACATAGGCACTCATGCACACATGTGGGAAAATTACCCAAATGTGGTGAAGATCTCCATGTACATGGACTTCATATATTAGTTATTCTCAATTATAATTTGAGCCATTTGGGAAGGTTCAATTAAAGTGATTGATTGGAATCAGTGCAAGTCAATGCATTGTAACTCTCTGGTAACTCTCATTACTAGGACTTCTGTAGTTTTAAAAAATTGCAAATTTACTTTTTTTAAATAGGGAATAAATGCTTTAGGTTCATTTTTCTTTAGTCATTCCCTAACAGACATAATTTAAGTATAAAGAAATATGGCCGAGCTAGACACACTTTAATGAGATTCCTGCAAAGTAATTTTGATAATGGTTACTCCAACCTAGGGGCTGATAGGTCAAATAATACTCATTTGGTGTAGACCTAACCTTCTACCTCTTTTAGTTTTCATATAAGAAGTTTGTTTATCTTAAAGACATATATATAAATAAAGCACAACATTTAGCTCACATACTTTTTTTAATCTTTATTTTCATGTTAAGGAAACAGATATGAAGTAGCTTGCTTCCTATTCGAAATGATTATTAGTAACTCATGGGGTCCCAGCTGCTGACCCGAAATCACAAAATTAGAGCTTCTAAATAGCAATATTGAGACCTATATGATATTAGCTAATGATCATATGAATTCCAGTTATTTGATACAGATTCAAAAGCTTATTTTTCTCAGAAGCCCATAGGCAAAAAGACCACACTTAGGGTTATTTTGAAGTCATCTATTTCTCTTGAATTATCTTAAATCCTGCTACTTTGCCATTATTATCTTCACCATGGGTAAATACTACTCTGATCTCTAACAGAATAGATTGGTTTTGTCTGTTTAGAAACTTTGCATAAAGAGAATTATAAGGTATTACTTCTGGCTTCTTTTGCTCCCTAGGTTTGTGGTATTTAGCCATAGTTTCATGCGTAGTTGTACATCATTCATTCATTCTCATTGTTGTATTATTATTCTACTGCATGCGTAGGCCACAATTTATCCATTCTACTGTTGATGGGTATTTGGTAGTTCGCTTTTTTTTTTTCCTGGCTATTAAAAATTGTGCTGCTGTAAACATTCAACATTCATTTCTGTTAGGATTAGAGTGGAATGGAGTGGTGGGTAATAGTGTAGGCACATGTTAAGCTTTATTAGATAGTGTGAGAGTCTTGTAAAGCGGCTTTACCAATTTCCACTTGTACACAGTCTATGAGAAATTTAGTTTCTCCAAGCCTAACGCTGGGTATTATCTGTATTTTTTACTTTAGCCAATCTGGTAGATATATAATAGGACCACATTGTGGTTTTACCTTACATTTCCTATTGGCTAATGTAGTTGAGCACTTATTTTGGGCAATAAGCATACAATAAGGTTATTTGGATATTTTCTTGTATTGATTATCTATAAAAACCCTCACTCTTTTTTATTCTATTGGATTTTCTGACCTTTCCTTATTGATTTCATGAGTTATAAGATATTTTAGATATTACTATTTTGTCAATTGCATGTATTATGAATATCGTTTTCCTTTTGGTGGATTGACTTTTCATTCTTTCAGTGTTCTTAATATGTTCTTAATTTTAATGTAGTCTAATTTGTTATTTTTAATTTCATGGTTATTGCTTATTGTATCCTGTTTCAGAAGTATTTGCCTAATGCAGTACACAGTTATTGTGCTGTGTTTGTCACTAAAAGCTTTGTAATGTCACCTTTCATATGTAGATCTCCGTCCCTCTGGAGTTAGGAGTTAATTTTCATATAGTGGGGAGTCAAGATTTACTTTTCTCCAATGGACTGCACTTGACCCAGGACCATTTATTGGGAAGACTCTCCTTCCTCCATGTACTATGTTGAACCTTTGTCATGTAACTCAGGTGAATATATTAACACCATGATACACACATACACACAAACACACAAGTATATACTTACACATATATATGTGTCACCTGTATTCAAATAACAAAATTTTAAAAATATTGTGGACACTGTTTTCTTCTATTGGTCAATTTTCTGCCTATACCAATGAAATTCTTTGTTTCTTTTTTTGTTTGTTTGTTTCAGATTTTTATTTAAATTCTAGTTGGTTAACATATAGTGTAATACTGGTTTCAGGAGTAGAATTTAGTAATTCATCACCTACATATAACACCCAAAGCTCATCACAACAAATGTCCTCCTTAATACCCATCACCCATCTAGCCCATCCTCCACTTACCTCCCTTCCAGCAACCCACAGTTTTTTCTCTATAGTTAGGAGTCTCTTATGGTTTCCCTCCCTCTGTCTCTCTTTTTTTCCCCCTTCCCATGTGTTCATCTGCTTTGTTTCTTAAATTACATATATGAGTGAAATCATATGGTATTTGACTTTCTCTGACTGACTTATTTTGTTTAACATAATACACTCTAGCTCCATTCATGTCTTTGCAAATAGCAAGATTTCATTCTTTTTTACGGCTGAGTAATATTCTATTGTAGATATACCACTCCTTCTTTATCCATTCGTCAGTCAGTGGACATTTGGGCTCTTTCCATAGTTTGGCTCTTGTTGATAATGCTGCTGTAAACATCATGCTGCATGTGTCCCCTTTGAATAAGTATTTTTGTGTCCTTGGGGTAAATACTTGGTAGTACAATTGCTGGGTTGTGGGGTAGTTCTATTTTTAACTTTATGAGGAACTTTCATACTGTTTTCCAGAATGGCTGCACCAGTTTCCACTCTGACCAACAGTGTAAGAGTGTTCCCATTTCTCCAAATCCTTGCCAACATCTGTTGTTTCCTGTGTTGTTAATTTTAGACATTTTCATGCATGGGGAGTGATATCTTATTAATAGTTTTGATATGTAATTCTCTGATAATGGGCAATCTTTTCATGATGGGTAAATTTGTGATGTTGAGCATCCTGAAAAGATGCCAAAAGATCCTGAAAAGATGCCAAAATTTTATAAAAGTTTTTGCTCTCTGGTAGATAAATCATCCAGCTTTGTTCTTCAAATTTGCCTTGGCTATTCTTGACCTCTGCTTTTCCATACAAATTTTAGACTTGGATTATTAATTTCTACAAAAAAAATCTCAGAAGGATATTAGTATGCATTGAATGTAAAGATCGGTTAACTAATTTAATATTGAGACAGCCAATACATGAACATGTTATACTTCTATTATTTGTTTTCTGTAATTTCTCTCATGTTTTATAACCTTAAGCATCTTTTTGATGTATATGAGGTCCTCCAAATAATAATAATTATCCCTTTATGAATTGAATTTTGTAAAGAAAAATAACAAAAACAAGATATGATATGTAAGAACTGAATTTTAGTTTTAGCTTTGCTTTCAAAATGTGAGCAAGTCATAGTTGCTCTCAGTGTCCTCAATTATAAAATTGAGGTTCAAATCTCAAATCTTGTCTGGTTCTATTTTAAATTTATATATTTGGAAAGTTTTTATGAAGCTGGGAGGGTGCATAGGTGTTGTTTTATGAAGTATGGAAATGCTACAAATATCTTTTATTAGGTAAAGGAAGAATATATCTATGCACATCATTCCAGGTATCCAGGTTGCCCTATTCAGGTCTACACATGGCAGAAGAAGATTGAGGCCTGAGTTTAATACCAAAATAATATGTAGTTTCAGTGGTCCCATTAGCTTACACATTTACTAGGTCTACACCTGACTAACAGTGGAGGTTGGTATTACTGAAGTATATGATATTAGCAGAGTGATATAAATATAGGATCCAAAGTTTACCATGGAGCAGGCTAAAACTATTCCTCTTGGTTAATTTTGATTTTAAATGATTATTAATTTTTACTATGAAACTAAGATTTCAAGTTAAGAATTGAGGTTAGGAGATAGTTTATATTTGTCAGTTTCATATTTTGACATAATTTTGTCTCCAATATGTAGGTACTGTAAACCACTGTGAGAAAAATAGCCTGTAATAAAACTAGAGAACAGATTTCTTAGCCAGTGATGATACTAAATGCATATAACCATTTTATGTTGTTTAAGTAATATGATTTTTAAGTAATATGTTTTTTAAGTAATATGCTTTACTGATATATGTATCAGCAACCATTGACATTCCCAGTGCTAATAAATAGTGATATAGTCCAGTGCTTCTTTTTGAAAAGAATAGAATGCTCTTTTTTCTCATTTTAGAAAAAGAAAAAAGGTGTATTATTGGAGTCCTTGACTTACCTGATACTCTATAGGGAAATACAGTAAACAGAAAATTCAATATTCTGAAAGTTTTATTGGATTAAAAATATCACTGGACTGTATGTGAATTTAGATAGATTCATTTATCCTAAATCCATAGCAGATCATTAAGTGTGGTTCAAGGATTTGTCCTTGAGTTTTTGAGACAGATATTATTATACCCTCTTGTAACATCTTTTGATTTCATGTTTACTAGTTGTGAATCATTTGCCTAACTCATGTGAGCATGTGAATGTATACATTATATTGAATTAAAAGGAATAGAACTTTATACAGCAGTCTTGTTTGGTGCAGTTATCACAGTTGATTATCATAATGGGTTAATGAGACAGAAATCATGGGTTTAATTTTTGGATAGAGCAGTTTTTATGTTGTAATATAATTAAAACTCTACCCTAGTACCTCCTAGACTTAAAAATTAGTGCAATGGCTGAATCATATTTTTCTACCAGCAAATGAATAGGAACGTATTCATGTAGGAAAAATCTACCATTGAAGAGTCTGCATATGGGTATGAAACATGTGCAGAAACTATAGTTGTTTACTTAAGTATTTCCTCCACCTTCACTGAATCAAAGCAATTATTTTTTAAGTAATAGGATGAAGGACTCTATGTTTCAGGAAAGGTGGTTTTGGAGTCCATACTGTGATCCAGTACTAGTCAATTAAATATAAGGGTATATTTGTCAGTTGGGAATTCTGGAATATATTGTTCCATAATAAAAGCCTAGAGACAGAGGATGAGTTCCTTCTCAGCCGTGGTCACTCTCCTACCCTTTCCTTTTACCTTTTATGGTGTTGTATAATAGAGTTGTAGTAGTCATATTGCAACTACGAGCAGTAAGCTTGAAGGTAGGAATTAAAAATATAGACATGGCAAAGTAGAAGAGTGGAAAGATGCTGGGATCCTTAAGTCACTGAGGTGATGGACCAACGTCAAGTGCTGCTCACCTCTAATATCTTCTAACACAAGGAAGAACAAACCCTTGTTTGACTAAGCCTGTATTTTTATGGAGGAAAGCATTCCTAGCAAACAAAATATACATGTTATTGGGTTGTAGATAATCTATCCTCTTCACTCATCATGTTTTCACTGATGCAGATTAGACTCTGCAATAAATTGATGTAGTGAGGTTAGCCTGCCACTTAATTCATTCTGTACACTTCAAGAGGAGAGGGTCTGTGTTTCTTTATAAAGCTAAAAACATTTTAATATTTGTAAAATTATTTTCTTTAGGCAACAGTGATGAGGTTAGTTGGATACTACTCTTCTTTTTCCTAAGTATCTCTTTCACACCTAATACCCACATGCATACATATTTGCACATTCATGCTACCACGTTTCTTAATGGCCTTAATATCATTTTAAGGAAACTGTTTCCTGTTATCTATAAAAGGGCTACTTTCAGCAACAGTGCAATTCAGCCCTTTTCAGTGAAGATTTTCAGAAAGAGTGTTATTACGTCTCAAAAGTAGCTTTCTCTCTGTGTAAGGCACTTAATAGCTGCTATTGAGCCAATGATTATTGGCAATGATGTGGTGGTCTAAAGCGGAAGCCACTGCAGGCATGTGGTAGCAAAGTATTTGTTCCGTAGCAGGTGAACTTGTGGAGTGAGGCTTATTGTAAGTTAAATCATTCTGAGTAACACAGGAGTGTGAGCTTTCCAGCGACTGTCCATTTAAAACATCTTAATCCCTTCCGCCCCCGTACTCAACAGCAGTCTCTTTGAGAATGTACAATTCATCTTAGAGCCATCCTTTTCAATTCCTCAGTGTTTTTGCTTTGTTCCTTCTCAGGAAAGCAGTCAGGCTGCTTGATTGTCTCAGATGCTCTGGCATAGCCCAGGACCAGGGTAGGTATATATTTTATTGCATAGATAGATGTTGTTCAAGTGACTAAGTCTTGTGACTGCCTTAAGCCACGTGTGTCAGAGACTGTATTCCAAGTGCCTTAATTCAGTTTGCTAGCCCCGATGACCTCCATGTACACCGTAAAAAGGTACTTGTCTTTTGTTTTGTATTTAGGAGTCTTCTCCTCTAATCCTGTAAAACATTTACCAGGAAGGGATTTTGCTTTTCGGTTTGATAATGGGTTCTAATTCGCATGCCTTCATACAAACAATTGTTGTTTGCCCTTTTCTCCTGTGTGTGAACCCGTTGTTCATCTCCACTAGAAAAATCAAAGCTGCTAGTGGGTAAACAGAAACAATCACCTGAATTGTAACTGCTTTGGCTTAATTTATCAAAACACAGTTCTGTCAAGTCTGGGCTCCTGAATTTACAGTAAGCCAAAAAGGTTGGAGAGGAATCCGAAGGGGCATAAGCAAGGGCTCAGGCATAAGTTTGCACAATTAAACTGTGAATAGCTGATGTCATACACATGCACTAATATCCTAAAGCCCGATGAGTTTTGATTGACTGCAAAAGGGATGGGTCCTGCCCAGTAAGTTGGGCTGCTTTTCTTTTGAGGTGTAGCCATGGTGCTGACATCTGCAGCATTCATTCCTCTCTACTCTGTGACTCTAGATGCAGTTTGTCCTGTGCCACTTTTGAGGTTGGAAGTTATACTCAGATCAAGCTAATAGTTTTCACTAAATCAGAATTAAATGTTTCGGGACATTTGTTTTGTTTTAATTTTTTCAGACATATTGGCATTTTGTTTTTAAGCTTTTGCTTTTTGGGAGGTGAGTTCCTAGAGGGCCACAATCAAGACCAGATCAGTCTTTTCTTTTGCACCTCCCTGAGTATCTGGTGGTGTGAACTTGAACCCTGAATCTCCATCGGTACCTGCAGCTCCCTGGCTGCTCTACACACTGACAAAAGTCACTGCTTGATATTACCTAAAAGACAACAAATGAGAGTCATAGCTGCAGGTGTTCTTGACTGTTTGTTCTGTTGTCATGTTTGGGACTGCCTTTCTGAATGTGTATTTTCAGGGAGTTTAATTAATATCCATAGGCATGCCCTACCTGCTTTTATTTATGACAGCCAGTCTTGCTTAATGGAATTTTTAAAAATAAAAGAACTTTGATTTTGGTCTCTAGAGCTCACTGTTTTATTGTGGTGTGTGTGTGTGTGTGTGTGTGTGTGTGTGTGTGTGTTTCTAAATTACTTTAGGTTGCTCTGCAGAGAGAACAGAACTTTTTTTTCCCCCCCAAGCTCTCATGCATCAAAAGTATTAAGGTGTCCTACACATAGAATGTTCCTGAGGGACACACAAAATAAGATGACTTTTTAAGAAGTTACAATTTAAAAATAGGTAAAATTATGTTACTGGAAAAAATTCTAAATATAGGTGTTTGTTATTGTATGTATGTGTGTGTTTATATTGTGACGAGGAAGGAGCCTTGATGATGTCCTTGATGAGGACAGACATTGACTTTGCTTTTGTAGTAACTATGGTGAGGTAGCTTTGGCTACTGTACTTTCCACAGACCTGATCAAGCCTCACCAGCTGTTGGGTGTTCTTCACACATAAAGGATCCAGTTCAGGACTATGGGCCACATTCTGTTGTCATGTCTCCTCAGGTTTCCATCTAGAAGAATTTCCCAGTTCCTCATTGTGAACTTTATTTTTTATTTTTTTCTAAGATAACAGGGCATTAATTTTGTATAATGTGCCTCAATCCAGAGTGTCTGATATTTTCCTAAGATGAGGCTCAGACCATGAATTTTTGGGAGAGATACCACAGAAGCGATACTGTGATCATTTTATTGCTTTCTAGCAGGTACTACGGGATTTTGATGTGTCCCATTACCCACAATGTTACCTGTGATCACTTGATTTAAGTTGGTGGTTGATGATTTTCTCCATTGTAAATTATTCTTTTTACATTTGAAACTTATAAGTGTCTTGTGGGGAAGTGCTTTGAGATTATGTAAACATTCCATTCTTTGTCAGCCTTTTACTCACTAGTTCAAGCATCAAGTGATGTTTGGGGTTTTCAAATGACTTTTCATTTCCCCTATCATTTCTTCTACATTTGTTAGTTGACAGTCTATCAGAAATAAATTTTCTTCCCCCGCCCTTCATTTATTCATCCATTCATTTAAATGCATTATTTTAAAACCAAGTGAGCACAGTGTGAATCTGATTTAAATGAAATCAGGCAGGAAGAGAATAATTTTAAAGGGTCAGAAAAGCCAGGACTAAGAGGTGGTTTCGGAAAGTGTTTTTTACATTTTTTAATCATTCTTTTTTGGGGGATTTCCATTTTTATTTTTTCCACTCAGTATCTTTGTTTAAATATTTTGTTCTTCCATTTGGCTTCTGTATATTTGTTGGAGTATAATTGGGTCTTTTTAAAATCTTACTATCAGTTTTTTGGACATGCTCCATATGATTTTGAAAATAAAGCACATTTTCTATTTGCATTGTAAAAAATTGATAAGTATCTATGGGATTTCAAATATTCTTTGATATTCAAATTTTCTTCCTTATGTTAATCTATTCTGTTTCTAAAGACAGAAAAATGTATCAAAATTTTATATAAGTAGTTCTATTTCAATTCTAGTTTCTCCTTTAAATTGAAGTTTTGTTTATATATTACAAAACCATATTATTTAATATACAAAGATCTATGAGAATTTACCTACTGTATTACTTAAACCCTACAGTTTCTTCATTTGTAAAATAGAGATAATTATAATTACCTCATGGGTTTGTTTGCATTTAATTGCTGTAAAGTTTTTAGAGTAGCGTCTAGTTTTGAATACATGCTACATAAACATTGTCATGGAAATAAATGTAAGAAATATGTTTATGGGGATTATACTTCATAGCTATAACCAAAGTATCTTAATCATTATTGTCCTACTTAATACCTTTCATCTTGAGGTTAACTTTATCTGATGTAAATCTTTTTATCTCTTTTGTTTTGCTTTGCTTTGCTTTAGGTGTTTATTTTTACAGTGTTTCTCTGTTAATATTTTAATTAACTACATTTGCATGAATCTTCTTTCCTCTCTAAAAAAATTTTTATTTTTAAGTAGGCTCTGTGCCCTGTGTGGGGCTTGAACTCACAACCCTGAGATCAAGAGTCACATGTTCTACTGACTGAGCCAACTAGGTGCCTCCAAATCTTTTTTCTCTTATATGGAGCATTTATGGAGTTTTATTAATCACCTAGGGGTCTTTGACTTCGATATATGATTAGAGTATATTGTTCTTATTTTGGTCGCAACTATTTAAACTTCCTATTTTCATCATAATTTGCATTTTCTATTTTCATTCTTACAAGTTCTCTCTTTTCTTTTTTTTTTTTTTTTAAGATTTTATTTATTTATTTGACAGACAGAGATCACAAGTAGGCAGAGAGGCAGGCAGAGAGAGAGGAGGAAGCAGGCTCCCTGCTGAGCAGAGAGCCGGATGTGAGGCTCAATCCCAGGACCCCGGGATCATGACCTGAGCCGAAGGCAGAGGCTTTAACCCACTGAGCCACCCAGGCGCCCCAAGTTCTCTCTTTTCTATTTCAGCCTTTCACCATATATATTATCCATGCTTTCTTGAAAATAACACTGCCTCTCCGTTTCCCCAACACAGCAATTTGAAAATTGTATAGTTCAAGTTTGTTAACCTCATTATTACTTTAAAAATGTTATATAATTGCTTAAACTCATATTTTTTATTTACTAGCATCTGAAATCTTGTGTCCCCTATGAATTATTTTTAAAAATTAATTTGTATTTCTTTCTACTTTCTTTATCCGTACTGCCTGTGACTTCTTAATGATATACAATGAGCTTTTTGTTTTACTCTAATTGTTCTTACGTTTATATTGTTTTATGTTTTTTAAATTGTAATATTTACAATTTACTTTATAATTACAAATGTAGACAAACATGAGAGCTATATAACTTTATCTTTCTTTTCCTTCCTTGGTTGGATTATGTATACAAGTTGATTTTTCAGGACAAATAAGTAACATAATCCTTGGGCTTTTCGACATTTGAACATGAATATCAATTGCCTATATGTGTTATAATTAATTTAATGTATAATCCTTAAATCATCTCTTTTACCCTGAAAACATTGTAGATATTGCTCTATTATCTTTTTATTTGCTTTATTTTTATTTTTTTTATTTTATTAAATAAAATATTTATTTTATTTATATTTTTATTTGCTTTATTATCTTTTTAATCTTAAATTATCTATTATCTAATTTAATGTATAATCCTTAAATCATCTCTTTTACCCTGAAAACATTGTAGATATTGCTCTATTATCTTTTTCCCCTAGTATTTTATTATAAAAATTTCAAACATAGAGCAAAGTTGAAAATATTGTAAAGTGAACAATGAAATAATGATTACTTAGATTCTACATTAGTTTTTTTTAAACCATTCTTGCGTTATCATACAGTCCTCCATCTACTCTTTTTTTTTTTTTAAGATTTTATTTATTTATTTGACAGATCACAAGTAGGCAGAGAGGCAGGCAGAGAGAGAGGAGGAAGCAGGCTCCCCGCTGAGCAGAGAGCCTGATGTGGGGCTCCATCCCAGGACCCTGGGATCATGACCTGAGCTGAAGGCAGAGGCTTAACCCACTGAGCCACCCAGGCGCCCCCTCCATCTATTCTTTTATTTGTTCATAATCTATTTATTTTTTGATGATTTTGAAATAAATTAGAGATATTACTATATTTTTCCCACCAAGTACTTCTCATGTACAACACTGATCAGATTTAGATATTCGTATAACTTTTTAGATAAGTAAATTACATTCAGTAAAATGTGCAGATCTTAATTATATATTTGCAACATTTTGACACATGGATACCTCTGTATAACCTAAACCTCTCTTTAGGTACAAAAGGTTACCCCTACTCCAGAAAGTTCCCTAATACCTTTCCCAAGTTAATCCCAACCCTACTTCTTGAGGAATATTTAACAACCACTTTTTTTTTTAAGATTATTTATTTATTTATTTGGCACAGAGATAGAGACAGTGAGAGAGGGAACACAAGCAGGGGGAGTGGGAGAGGGGGAAGCAGGCCTCCTGCTGCCCAATGTAGGGCTCGATCCCAGGACTCTGGGATCATGACCTGAGCCACCCAGGTGCCCCCACTTTTTTTTTTTTTTTTGTGACTATAGATTCAGTCTAAGTTCTTTAAAATGCTACAAAATATGGAATTACACATTTTACATTTTTTGTGTAAGATTTCCTTCACTTGGCATGCTTTTCAGATTCAGTTAGTTGTTGCAAGCCTCATATGCCTTTGTCTTTTAATCTTTTAAAAATTTAGTCTTTTAAATTTAATCTTTTTAAATTTTTTTCTTTTTATTACTAAGTTGTAAGAGTTCTTTTTTTTATCTTGGATACTACTCTTCTTTGTGTCAATCTGTATCTATATATTTATAGATAGGCAACACTTCATACCCAGTTAGTGTATGCTTATTCTTTTTCTTGACGTTGTTTTTGAAAAACATAATACTAATCTGTCAGTTATTTCATTTGATTATTGCGTTGGTTTTGGTCATTGTTTTCTGTGAGTTTTTTAAGATATCTTGGTCTGTCTCTAAGTCATGAAGATGTTCTCTAAAAAGTTTTAGACTTGGGACACCTGGGTGGCTCAGTGGGTTAAGCCTCTGCCTTCAGGTCAGGTCATGATCCCAGGGTCCTGGAATCGAATCCTGCATCGGGCTCTCTGCTCAGCAGGGAACCTGCTCCCCCCCCCCCCGTCTGTCTCTCTGCCTACTTGTGATTTCTCTCTCTCTGTCAAATAAATAAATAAAATCTTAAAAAAAATTTTTAGACTTTACATTTAAGAGGATGACCTATCTTGACTATTCTGTATATGATGTGAATTATTATTATTGATTTATCAGTGTTATCATTTAAACTTACTTGAGATAAACTTTACATGATCATAATAAATTATCATTTTTATATGTTGCTGGCTTTGACTTATGAATATTTTGCTAAATATTTTTGCATCCATAGTCATGAGAGATACTGGTTGTATTTTGTTGTTGTTGAGGAGTGATGTCTTGGTCAGGTTGTGATAGTAGGTTTATGTTACTATCTCTGTTTTCTGATAGAGTTTGCATAATATCAGTGTTTTTCACTTATTAAATGTTTAATAGAATTCATCAGTGAAATCGTCTATACGTGGAGTTTTGTTGGAAAGATTTTTGATAACAAGTTCAAAATTTAATTTCTTTAATAGATATAGGAGTATTCAGACTTTTGTTTCATCTTCTGTCAGTTCTGGTAAATTGTATTTTACAAAGAATTATCTATTTAAGTTTTACAATTTTTAACATTTAAATTTAAAATTAAAAAAAATTTTTATTCTAAAGTTTAAAATTTAAAATGTTAAAAGTTCTTGACTCTTTAAATTTGCCTTTTCACTACACTTGTGAAACCATTTTTTTAAATTAACATATAATGTATTATTTGTTTCAGGGGTACAGGTCTGGGATTCATCAGTCTTACACAATTCACAGCATTCCCCGGAGCACATACACTCCCCAGTGTCCATCACCCCGCCACCCCATCCCTCCCACCCCCTTCCACTTCAGCAACCCTCAGTTTGTTTCCTGAGACCAAGAGTTTCTTAAGCTTTGTCTCTCTCTCTCGGGTTTCTTCTTGGTGAAACCATTTGTAAATACATTTTCTGCCTTATTATTTATCTTTTCTCTCACTGGGGTTCTGATTCCATCTATGCTATGAAATGCACTGATTCTTTTCTATCTCTGGTCTGCTATTAAACCCACCTCGTGTATTTTTAATCCCAGATAATTATATTTGTATCTCCAGAATTTTTATGATGTATTTATCTATTTCTACACTGAAATTTCTTTTTTGTTTTTGTTGTTAGCATATTTTTCTTTGCTTAATGGCTGCTTTTAACTCCTTCTCTACTTATTCTAACCTCTGAATCATTTTGGCATTTTTCTTTTCTTTCTAGATTTATTAAACATTTCCTAGTTTATTTATGCTGAGTAATTATATCCTGGAAACTGCTAATGTTTTGCTGTGGAGAATTTCATCTTGGTAATCTTCCTTTAGAGAGAGCTTTTGGGTTCAACTCTTCAGAGAGATTTTGTGTTATTCAGAAGGTTATTAACTTCAGTGAACTCACACTGCAACCACTGTCTGTCTCTTGGGTGACAGCTCAGATCTCAGTTGGGCTGCTTTGTGAATGCCCTACACATGTGTGGTTCAGGTTTAGTCAGAGACTTGAGCAGATGTTATGCAGAGAATTGGGAATACTCCCTTTCTAGCTCCTTCTTTGCCAAGATTTCATTTTGACTTTCCAATAGCTCTGTTCTTAAGACCCAAAAGACTAGGTTTTTGCCAGAGTTTTAACCTTCCCAGACAGTGCCTCCACTTAAGCTGAAAGTGTTAAAAGTGGGAATCTTAGTCACACTAGAAACAAAAGTCCAACTACATTATATTTTGTCATTTAATATTGATTAACAGGAGCCTGCAAATATCCTATATTTTTCCTATAGGTTGAGCAGCTTCTGTCTAGTTTTCTTAAGATTATTTTTTGGATTTGAAGTTTATGTCTCAGTATCATATTTTATTATTTTTCTGGATTATGATGAGTCAATTTAATCTTTATTCAATCAGGAAAGTTACCTTGTATTATGTCTGAATGTTTTCCTATTTTAGTATTTCAGTTTTCTTCTCCAGTCATATCAGTAATTTGTATTTTAATCTACTTTGCCTTTCCATTATATCTATCAGTTCCTACCTAACATATCATATCTTTGTCTTTTGCTCTGCTCCTTGGGAAGTTTTCCTTCGACAACTGTTACATATAATTTTACTCCGATTCTCCTGGGGTTTTCAAATCCATCTTTTACACAATAGTTTTGTGTAAGATCTATGTTTATTTCCTTCATTCTTCATTCTTTCCTATCTCTTTATCTCCAGATAAATGCCAAGTGCTTAATACATTTTTGTTGTTGAATAAAGAATCCAAATTGAAATATAACTAGCTAATACTTCTTATATTTTATAATATGAGGATTGAATCATTGTCTGGTTTCAGTATTGATGTTGTATTTTTCTTTTTCTTTTCTTTCTCTTCCTTTCAAGCTATTTTATAAAAGGGAATTATGAATCTGCACATACATCATAATTTCCCCCAGAAATGGGCTTGTGACCTTTTCATAGAGCATCCTAATTTGGATAGTTAATACTTTAGGTTTGATGAATATTCAAATTTTATTTCTTTATTTAACTAGACTACATTTATTGTGGGTGGTTATTTTTTAAAAAAAATGTATCCTGGCAAGTTATTTACCAGTATCCTTTAAATACAATTACAATAAATGCCCAGATCCCCATCTCCCACTTACCCTTTTCACCAGAGAATAAAATAATGGACACTTTCTATAGCCTTAAGTGACTATTCCTGATTCATGTTTATACCATATTGATTTTGTTAGAAGTTACTGTCATTTACTGCCACATTTCCAACAGAGAAGTCCCCTTATGTAGGTTGTTGGTGAAGTAATTTCCCACAAAAATCGTCAATCTACGAACCAAAAGAATAAGTTACAAGATTATATAGTAAAGTTGGAGAAGTCTGATAATTATATATTTTATCTTTCTTAAGTACTTTGAGTTGATTGAGAACTAAACAGCGTTCAAGATTGAAGTGTAAAACATTGTCTTCAGAGGCTAATCATAGAAATAAGGTCACATACATAAATAATGTACTAGGATCATTTTAATATCTCTTTTGGAAGAGCCAATTATTGAAATAAATATTTTGCCTTATCTAGACCAAAAAGAGAAAAATGGTTGGGGACAAAATATATTTAAGCCATGCAAATAAATTTAGTAATTTAAGTGCTTGTATGCTACGGTTTGCTTTGTTAAATGAATCATTTAAAGGTGACACATTTGGGGGCCGCCTGGGTGGCTCAGTGGTTTAAAGCCTCTGCTTTCGGCTCAGATCATGATCCCAGGGTCCTGGGATCAAGCCCCGCATCGGGCTCTCTGCGCAGTGGGGAGCCTGCTTCCCCCTCTCTCTCTGCCTGCCTCTCTGCCTAGTTGTGATCTCTGTCTGTCAAATAAATAAAAAATAAAATCCTTTAAAAAAAATAAATAAAGGTGACACATTTGGTTGCAATACTTGTCTCACAAAGTCAAGTACAGATTTCAGTTTACTTCTGTTTCCTTGTAGTAGAATTTAGTAAGACCAATAATTCACATTTTATCAGTTCAACTTATTTAAACTTGGTTTTGCTTTTAAGTCACACATGAAGATTGCCCTTAAAAGAAAACTATACAAACAAACAAAATTTGCTTCCAATACCTTATTTCTGTACATATTGGGCATATGAGTCTTTATTTCCTAACTAGGAAGGACATTTTCTATGTATTTCAAAATCTTTTCCTGCTTTCCAGACATGCCGTTTTAGAATCTCCTGTTGACTAGACTTCCATTCTAGATCAGCATCTTGAAAATGCTCAGTGAAATTTTTCAGTTCTTTATCTAACCACTCTGGGACCCATAGCGGGGCCTTCCTTAGCAAAAATATAAAATACGGGCTTAAGTACATTAGACTTTATTTCTACTGTAGTTTTATTTTTCTCAGGTACTTTTTGTTCCTCACCTAACCTCAAACCACACCTTACTAATAGTTTAACAACTTTGTTTATGGTTTGCTTCTTTCCACTAATCTTAACCCTTACCCTATCTTAAAACTTAATGTGAATTCATAATTGTACACTTTTTAGAAACCATATTGGATCAGAAAACCAAAATCTAATAAAAATCTAAGAGTAGATTCGAATAACAAATATATAGTGTTTAATTAGTGTATAACACTAATTATACACTTGACCCTAATCTTAACTCTCTTACAGACCCAACTTTAACCGTGAGTATTAATATTAATGTATAGCTGAATCTTAAAGTAGTCTAGGATACCTGTAGCCAGGAATACTAAGTATTTATTCATTTATTCATTCATTCTTTCTTTTATTTATAATTGATATTAGTTGATATAATTAATTAATGATTGATTAATTTATAGCTAATTATACATTATTGGTAGGGTAGAATCTAATTTTTAACAAATCTTTCTGGAAAAGTTGAAATACCTTCAAATGCCTATTATATTATATAGATGAACATGTATTTACAGCCTTTATATGTATAAATAATTTTTAATAATGGGAAGAGTAATCATAATAAGTCTAATAAATATTATATATGTACATTATAATAAATGTTATCTTGAAAAAATAAAGAAATATTCTGAAATATAATATAAAACTTATTTAATAGATATCACTGGATGGTGGACATATAGGTGGTTTCTTTTTTATTCTTCTTTCTCCTTTTCCAAATTTTCCCTAATATATAAAAATTAATTTCATAATCAGGAAAAATATTCCTTAATTTGAGAAGATGTTAGCAGTTATAAAGAAAAATAGAGGATAAGATATAAGATATACTTTTGATTATGTCTTACATAAAGGGAGCTTTTCAGGTGAATGCAGAGTTTACTTGGTTGAGCAAAGCATTTATCAAGTTATAACATCTACTCTTACATGTTTGCATGATCCCTTTGACAAGAAAAATCCTTTCTTCTATTTTTAAAACTTATCCATGTAAAAATTTATCAAAAAACAAAAAAATTTCTTCTTCTGTACTTCTGATGAAATTTTGCAATGTTATATAAGCATCTGAATCGTGTTCCTTTATTGCAGAAATAATTAATCCAGGGCATTTTTACAAAAAGGAATATTGGCTTATTGAGTCAAATGAGAAGCAATACAAAATATTTTCCTTTTAATAAGTAAATAGAGGAGAATGGGGAGAGGTAGAGGCAGTGGAGGAAGAAGATCCTGCATTCTTTAGAATACCTCATCTCTTACTAACATGACAGCATATAGGCATAAAAATAGATCACAATGTTTTAAGTGATTTAGGGGACACCTGAGTGGCTCAGTCGCTTAAGCATCTGCCTTCAGCTCAGATCATCATCCCAGGGTCCTGGGATAGAGTCCTCCATCGGCTCTCTGCTCAGGGGGGAGGCTGTTCTCTCTGCTCATGCTCTCTCTCTTTCTCAGTCATTCTTTCTCTTTCAAATAAATAAATAAAATCTTTTTTAAAAAACTGATTTAGGACATTAATTTCGATACAATATAACGATAGAAGCGAAGTCAAGTCAAATATTGATACTGAACATAATATTATCAAGTAAGTATGGATTTACTAAGATAATTTTGCAATTTAGTTTTCTAATATATTGTTAGAATCAACAAGGAAGTTGCATTGTAATCGCACACTGCTTCATTCATGTGTTGATATATTCTACTCTTTTTTCAGATTTCAACTAAGGGTTTAATTCCAAGTTATTACATGGAAAGCACTTGTATTATCACACAAACTATTCACCTAAATAGTAATAACTTCCCTTTTTCCTGTAAACTTTCTTCATTCTTTTCCCAAATATGAACCTATTCTGGACCAAAATACATAATTTGGAAGTAAGATTAAGGACACTAACTCTTTTTTTTTTTTTATTAAAGATTTTGTTTATTTGTTTGACAGAGAGAGAGCTCAAAGCAGCACAGTGGCAGGCAGAGAGAGGCAGGCTCCTTGCTGAGCAGAGAGCCTGATGCGGGGCTTGATTCCAGGACTCTGGGATCATGACTGGAGCCAAAGGCAGACACTTAACCAACTGACTGAGCCACACAGGTGCCCCAAGGATACTAATTCTAACATTTTTTTTTTTTTTGTCATCATGTAGTCAGCTCATATAATATTACTTAAACTTAAGTTTATACTGCCTTAAAAATATTCAAAAGCTGTATACTTATCTCCCCAAGACTAGGAATCATACCACCTTTTTAAGGCCTTTCTCAAACATAAAGCAATGCACTGAATAATATTAAATGAATAAGTTCTATACAGTTACTGGAAATTGTTCACACTAAATATCCTCTTCAAAGATTTGTTTGAAGTTTTTTTTTTTCCTTTTTTAATCCACTGTTTATTCCTTTAGTAAAACCCTAAGATTATTGATTAGAAAATCCGTTCATAATGAATTATGAAAACACCCTTCAAATGAGGTGGTGATCCCATAATTGAAAATAAAAGTAAATGAATAGGAAACAAGAGAAGAATAATTTTAGTATAGGTACTAGTATTAAAATAAGGAAAAATCTTTTGTGCCTGTCTAATCACTTTTAACACAGAATTTTGACATAGCTGAGAATATTAGTGTGGAAATCAAGCAAAAAGCAAATAAGTAAATCTATTTCCATTGATGTGCCTTTGAAGAAAGTGGTGTAGATACTTCTGAAGTTTGTATCCAGAAATTTTTAAAAATTAAGGTACCAAAGGGGAGAGTTTGTCAGAACTGGTTGTGTACATTTTCTGAAAACATCTATATAAGGTTGGAGTTGCTCCTTTAACTCAGCGTTGAAAAGCTCTGAAAACTTCCCTTAAAATGTGTGCAAAGAGCACCAACACTAGGTTTCCCCCGGGTATCCTCCCCATAGCACCCTGTTAGCTTTCTCTAAGGACAAAACATCTTCAGTGCTTACTGCAACTATTAAATGACTTTTTATAGCTCTAAAATGTCAATTCCAGCAAAGCATTAACGTCCAAGAGAAGCTTCTTTGAATTTCCCAGTTGCTCATGGCTTTCATTCCTGATGCTATCTATTGCAAAGATTTCTGAACTAACTACCTCTGAAGCACACGTTTACTGAAAACATTTGTAAAGTGAATGTTAAAAAAAAAAAAAAAAAGCCTGTCACTCTCCATAAGAATCTTTGTAGCTTCTCTTTGCTGTGCAGCCCTGACATTTCAGTAATTGCTTCAACCTTAGTGCAGCCGGGCTTTGAGCCTTCCCTAGATGAAACATTTCCTAGACTCTCTATTTTAGAAGTTCTCCGCTTTGATTACTAAGGCTCTAAGTTTCTCCTCTGACCGGCCAAGGCTGCTTTTAGCCTGTCAACATGTCTGAATCAAGTTTTTCTTCAGTGAAAATGGAGTACCCACAGTGAAAAGTGGTTTTATCATTTCCTGTCTTCTTTAAACTCTTTTTGAGTGAACAAAATTTACTTGTGGGAATGTTTCCTTGCTTTGCACTTTTTGTTTTTTTTTTGGTTTTTTTGCTTTATTTTATTATTATTTTTTAAATGAAACCGATAGATTTTTTGTAGTAACTGCAAAAGCATTGAAAAGAGGTACTTATAATGAATACATCTGCATGTTAAGGGCTTTTTAAAAAGGATTGTTGACAATCACGGTTGTTTCAAATTGAAATAAGACTCTGCAAGGAATTATAAATGCATGGGGAAGAAATAATCCAAAATTAAAGGAAAGACTAAGATGTCACTCCTGTATCTTTGTTCAATGCACTCAGCTCTTCCCAATGTTTCTGTATTACCTGTTCGAATGAGAGGTGGTGGCAGGAGGGGGTAGTGGAGAGGTCTTAGACGCTGTGCCTTTTAAAAAGATCATGGCTGGGGGCATCTGGGTGGCTCAGTGGGTTAAGCCTCTGCATTCAGCTCAGGTCATGATCTCAGGGTCCTGGGATCAAGCCCCACATCGGGCTCTGTGCTCGGCAGGGAGCTACTCCCCCTCACCCCTCTCTGCCTGCCTCTCTGCCTATTTGTGATCTCGGTCTGTCAAATAAGTAAATAAAATCTTAAAAAAAAAAAAAAAAGGAGAGATCATGGCTGGAGTTATAAACTGGTACATTTTCTAGGGAGATTTAATGCAATCTTCTAATAATGTGAAGGTTAAGAGATGATCCAGATACCTAGTAAAGCAGCTATAAAGCATGTGGTTGTTGGTCAAGCCTCCGATCCTTGCTCTCAGCTCAGGTCTTGATCTCAGGGTCATGAGTTCAAGCCCCGTGTTGAAAAAAAAGAGAGAGAGAGACCACATAAAATGTTATATAAAAATGAAAAAAACAGAAGGGGCACCTGGGTGGCTCAGTCGTTAAGCATCTGCCTTCACCTCAGGTCATGATCCCAGGGTCCTGGGATGGAGCCCGGCATCAGATTCCCTGCTCAGCGGGGAGTCTGCTTCTCCCTCTGCCTGCTGCTCCCCCTGCTTGTGTTCTCTCTCTCGTTGTCTCTCTCTCTGTCAAATAAATAAATAAAATCTTTTTTAAAAATGAAAAAAAAAACCCCAATATCTACCTAATTTCTCTTGCACTTTATAAGTTTTTGGGGCACCTGGCTGGCTCAGTTGGTTAAACGTCTGCCTTCGGCTCTGGTCGTGATCCCAGGGTCCTGGAGTAGACCCCAGCATCAGGCTCCCTGCTCAGCAGGGAGCCAGCTTCTCCCTCGCCCTCTCCCTCTGTGCTGTCTCTATGTCTCTCAAATACATAAATAAAATCTTTTAAAAAAGTAAACTATAAGTTCTTAAACAGTAAAATCTATACCTTCTCCCTTGGGGCCCTGCTTCACTTAGCATGGTAATGAAACCAACTTTTTGTGGTTTTCAGTGCTCTCCTTTTCTAGGTTCTTTTATTATCAACTATTTTATAGATTTTCCCTGTCCTTATTCTGACTTTGAGTTTCCCAAGCATTTACATCAGACACGTGCCTAATATTTACATGGAATTACCGTTAGCTGGAACTATCTAATGTACATTGAAACATTGGTAATTCATATATTTTAATGTATTATTCTTCCAAAGGTGTTTACACTTTAAAGACAATAATTACTAACAGTGCATGTCCTCTATTATGGTAGAATTTCAAGTATGATTTATATATTGAAAGGATATTGTGTATCAGAGAATGTTCGTATTTCCCTGAAATGCAGTCATATAAGAATGTCCTCATCTGGTTAGGGGTAACAATACCTGTGTCAGTCAGGACAGGGTAGGATTTGCTATGGTAAGAAAATGTGAACGTGTCAGTGGCTTCATACAACAAAACATATCAAATCAGTTTCCTTGATAGTTATGGCAGGAACAAGTGGGCTGGAGAATTGAGCAAAGACCATTCATTGTGTTCATGCACAGAGCTGACACCTTTTCCCCCACTCCCATTTTATTGGCCAACACAGCCGTGTGGCAGGCCTGAGTTTAAGAGGCATGAGAGCACAGTTCTCCCTCCAGAACCAAGAATAGATAGGTGCCTGGCTGGCTCTGTCAGTAGAGCACGTGACTTTATCTTAGGCTCATGAGTACAAGCCCCACATGGGGGTAGATTATACTGGTGGGTAGATTATACTGGTGGAGAAGAGAACAGGATGTTGGAAACAGTGGAAATGTCTATTAAAATGATCTTTTCTCTAACCTACAGAACTCCATTTCCAAGTATTTGATGACTGATAAAAGATGAAACTTAGTACAAAAATCATCGTATTAAAAGACTTTTTAGTCCTATTTTCTTTGCTAAATAATTCCAGCTCTTCTCCATCTCTCTTATAAACTCTATTTCTAAACTTTCAATTAATTTTTAAATCTTTTTCTTAACTCTTCTTTGAGAGCCAGAAATTAATCCATATAGCAAAGTGAGAATATAGAAAAGAATAGAAATAGGAAAGCAAGTATTTGAGGCAGATGTAGCCTCAACTCCCAACTCCAAAATGGACTAGATTTATGCTCTTGCAGTCATTACTTGACCTCTCTAAATTTGGCTTCCTCAGATGAAATTTGGGATGACCTACTGGTAGGGTTTTATAAAGGCCAAATGGTGTTGCGAGTTCTGAATCTGGTACCTAGTGGATAGTAAGTATACAACGAATGAATTGACTTCGGAATGAGCACATACATAGGGTGATGAAATTCTTTCCCCCTGTTTTCTTTGTAAACAATTTTATGCATAGAGATGAAGAATGCAAGTTCATTTTTGCTGTTTATTGAAAGCTTTCCTTCTGTTCTGAGCCTATGAAAAGGTGCCATTTAGTAGTTAAAGTGTAAGAAGTGTGTTGTCTTTCATTGAAAACTGAGCCAGTGGCACTGATGTAATTTTTAAGTTATTCAAAAATTCAGTATTTTGGTTAAGAGACACTGCATCTGATTCTCTGGCATCTGTTTTTAAAATGCAGTGTTGTGATTCAGTTCTTAAAGTGCGTATATTATTAGCACTTAGATTTAAAAACTTTGGTAAAACTGAATGAACAATTCAATTCAAATAAAGTGTATTTTAACTTCTACTGTGATACATAAAAAAGACTTTTAAAATAGTACATTTAATATTTCTGTGTATAGTTATGATCAGGGATGTTAATGTTAGTCCCAAATGCATTGTTATGTTCCATTTTTATATTATAAAAATAATCTGGAAGGCAAAGCTTGGGTGTATATTTCTAGATTAACAGTAAAAAGAAAAGGTGTAATTTCTCATGAGTGATAGTTTTACTAGAGACTGTGGTTTTCATAAAACATCTGGATTACAATAGCTAAGTTGGTTCTGGTTTTTCTTAGATGTAAAAGTAATATTCATACATAGCACAACAAGATTTTCAGATTTTCAACTTTTTTTTCTTTTTGTCAGCCCATGTAGTCTCTGAATAAATCAAGAACTGTTTATGTTTTGTTCACTGTCAGCTTCATTTCCATCTACTTTAACATGTGTGGTGAATGTAATGTATTCATTTTTCAAAAAAATTCTCCATTCTTCTGACACCATGCATGATTCAGCAAGACACCATTAGAGTCAATGATAGCTTTGGTGAACTGCCCTCCTATCTGTCTGACTACCGGAAAATAGTCTTAGAAAGTAGCCTGCATTTTTTCTCTTCCATGCCAGTGATCCATTCTATAATGGTTTCATATAACACATATCTTAAATCGTACCATCCTTCGTAATATAATCTTCTTTTGGACAGACTCTTAAGATTTATACACTTGAAGCTATCTTTCTGCACATTTGACCTTAATCTAATTCCTCTTACACCTCAATGTAACCTACTTCTTGAACCATCAAAGTCATTTAAACCATCAGGGTGAGCTACTGATCTCTCAGTGCTGTTCACCGTAATCACACTGGGCAGCCCTCGCCTGCGCTTAACCTCTTATTGCTACAAATCTTACCTACCTTCCAACTCTTGGTTCTGTGTTTCCAATTTCAATCATATTTCTGGCCCTTAGGATTAAGTGTAAATCTTTGCTTTTACTAACAGACTCTTCTATAAAAGAATCTTTTGCTCTCCCTACATACAATCTTTTTTTAATGCTTACAGAGTCAAGCCCTGACACCAACAATTAGATGATACCTTGCAGATATTGATAAGAAAAATACTTCAGGGTAGGACTAGGGAACACAAAATCAATGCTCCTTTGGGAGACTTTTAAAATTACATGTTCAAAATGATAACCTACTTTCGACTCAAATTTGAGAGCAGCGAAATCTTGCCTACTCACTCGTGGTAGTAGTTTGAATCCCTGTCATGTGCCAAGCACTGGACTAGGTGGCAGAGATACAGCGATGGCTAAGAGACACTTTACTTCTGCCTCCTCAGAGCTTACAGTTTAATAGGAAAGATGGAAAGTAATACATGAGATTATACTACAGTAGGATAAAATCTATGGTAATTTGTTAGTAAACATATGGAATGGTCAGATGGATATTTTTAAAAGATGATCATATAAACTGGGATCTGAGAGATAAGGGGTGTTAGCTCAGTGAAATGACAGTGGTGTGGACATTTCTGACAGAGCAAACATCATATGCAAAGGGACTGAGGATTTTGTTCATTTGCTTCAGCAAATTGAAGTCTTGTTGCATAAAATATTAGAATCATAACATCGCCTTAATTTTACATTTTACCACTTAAGAGTGCAACATACTGGATGGAAAACAATCATGGTGTCAAACTTATGAAGTTGTCCCATTAGCTTTGTCAGCAGTATGGTGGCATGACTTTCTATTGTCTCATTTTCCTCCTCCTCACCCTGCCATCTCATATGTTTACAAGAAAATACACTTAACAGACTTTGTGGTGTCACAAAATTAGAATGAACACATCTGTAGATAATTAGTTTCCTTTCTAGTCGAGATGTACAGCCTGTACTGGAGGATGAAGCCTTGGTGTGCATGCCAGGTGAAGATAAGTAGGCCGTTATTTCCCAGAGCATGGATTCCCTCTCTGTGGCTAGAAAAAGTCTGTCATTTGAAAGGAAGGTTTTAGTTTAGCCAGTACATGAAGCTGAATATTCTCCAGTTTCACGTATCTCAAAGAATACCAAAGATGGGGCAAAAAAAATTTTTTTTCTAGCAGAACTGCCTTCGAATGAAATAAAAAACAACAGTACAATCTGAATGTAATAGGATACCAGATTTGACATTTTCTGTTGTCCTAGAATTACTTAGTAGTAATCAAGGATGAGACAAAGAGGTGACAATTCTAAACAATTGGGGATAGAAATCACTTCTAATGAATATGGCAAGAGTAACAGGGTATCACTTCCAAGATTAGGTTACAGAAAGACTCTGGCTTCTGTTTTGCTTACTCTCGAGACCCTTATCTTGCTCACTCTGAGGGAAGCCAGCTGCCAGGTTGTGAGGTATCCCATGGACAGGCCGACAGCACAGAGAATGGACATCTATGGTCAGCAGCTAGTAAGAACCTGAGGCCTGCCAGTATGGGCTGAATTGTGTTCCCATCCCCCAGATTCATTTTTTGAAGTGCTAACCCCAGTATCTCAGAATGGGATTATATTTAGAAACAGGAACTTTTCAGAGTTAAGTTAAAATGAGGTCAATAAAGCCCAGTATAAATCCAGTACGAATAGAATCCTCATGAGAAAAAATATGGACACAGACCTCAGGGACAGAGGGGAGACAAGGTGAAGACACAGGTAGAAAGCAGCCATATATCACCCAAGAATAGAGGCCTGGAACAGTTTCTCCTGTAGAGCTCCCAGAAGGAAACAATCCTGCCAAGCCCTTGATCTCCCACTACTGGCCTTCCAGAACAGTGAGAAAATAAAGCCTGTTGTTTAAGCCACCCAGTCTGTGGTGTTCTGTTAGGGCAGCCCTAGCAAGGTAACACACCTGCCAACAACCATGTGAGTTAGCTTGTTAGGAGATCTTTTGAGGTCTGTCAACAGCCAGGTCAATGAGTTTGGAAGAAGATCCTCCCCCAAATTGCGCTTTGAGAAATGCTTACAGAAACACTCGGAACAGACAAGTCAGGCAGAGGAACTTGGCGCAAAAAGAGAAATGCAGAGTATGTTGGGTATAGTGTGAAGGTGGAAGTAATTCATCCAAAGGGATCCTGGATATTTGGGCCTGAAGTTTAAGAGTCAGTCTACTTCATACTGATATAAAACCCTGTATCATGAGACTACATTACGTTACTGAAGTAGAAAATGCGTGGCAAAAAAGTCAACATGGCAAGAATAAAACTTTGGAAAATAAGATTGGAGTAGGAGGGAGAATCCAGTAGAAAAGCCAAAGAAGGAAATATCTAGAAGTTGGCTGGCTACAAATGTTTCTTAAAGCTGAGAGGAGATGGCCTAATCTTGGAGTTAATATAATAAAGGAGAGAACCTCTTGAGAGTAGATTTCGGTTTATTTTCCTAGATGAGAGTATATGCTAGAAAAATCTTTTACACACCTTGTTATCCTCACTTTCTATCTTTCACCAGTCTCCTTCCATAGGCTCCCTATTGCATGGAGGGTCCATTTTTTTTTTTAAAGATTTTATTTATTTATTTGACAGAGATCACAAGTAGGCAGAGAGGCAGGCAGAGATAGAGAGGGAAGGAGGCTCCCCGCTGAGCAGAGAGCCCCCAATGCGGGGCTCTATCCTAGGATCCTGAGATCATGACCTGAGCCGAAGGCATAGGCTTTAACCCACTGAGCCACCCAGGTGCCCCTGGAGGGTCCATTTTAATTGCAGTCTGGTTTCCACTTCTATCAGTTAGTTGGCAAGGCCCAGCCTTATATCTATGAGTAGATAATATCTTCTCAGGGGAATCCTTCTGCTCTGGCTCATCATGCATGTCTTCTTATTACCCTATACAGTTTGCCTTTTCTAACTCTATATCTAAAAAGTCAATATAGTCTAAATTTGAGTGTGTGCCATTTGTATTATTTTCTCTACATTTCTGTGTTTGAAATATTTCATAATTCATAAATTAAATTGATGAAAGAATATTTGGAAGCCATGGAAAACAGTTTTTTTAAATAAAATACAAATTATTTCTAATTCTACTGCCTGTTCATAATCACTATAAAATTTTGGTCCGTATCTTTCCTGGTTTTCTTCTCTGCATGTCTATACATACTTACTTACATGAGTATTTTAATTATGTTGAGATGACATTTGATAGTATACTGTAACCTATTTTTATCACTTAAAATTCATGCAGAAAATCTTTACAACAGCTTTAAATATTTTTCCAGGCAAGATTTTTGAAAGCTACATACTAAAGCTTTTTATACCCTAGTTTATGTAATCAGTCTGTTACTCTTGGTCATGAGAGTGATTTTCTTGTCACATAGAAATTCTTATTTGTATTATGCTCTGTCTTTGAGAGAAATTTCTTCAAGAAGATATGCATGTTCTTAAGACATTTGATTTATATTGTCAAAAAGTTCTTCAGAAAGTTGTATAATCAATTTAAGAATTGGCATTTTTACAATATATATATGCTATTCCCAGTAGAATCACAGTTTATCTCTCCATTTACTTAATTTGGCTTCCGTGATCTGAGGTAATATTTTATAGATTTTTAAAATATAGTTTCTATACATTTTTTTAAAAAATCTATGCGTTTTAGCATTGTTCTTTGAGATAAAATTGTTCTAGTAGTTTCTGTCTACAGTCCAGACCCACAACGTCTTTCAGAAACTGAGCATAATATTCAGCAACCTAAAACCTAGCTTTTTAACCCTTTACTTGTACAGTAGAGTGTTTCTCACTGACACTTTTTCAAATGACATGGCCAAATTTGCTACTTCCTATTGCTCTGCCTGTTTTCTTACTTCTGTAATCCAAATTTTAAAACTGAATTCTATTATTATTTTTTTAATGTTTTTAAAAAATATTCCTCCAAAGTTGGGTAATGGTGCTGTTCGTTTTCTTGGTTCTTTTCCACACCAGAAAACAGCCTTCCCATCTTACGGGTTACGTACCAAAGGAAAATTCAAATCTTTGGATTTAAGGACTAATAATCTAACGTAGCAGGGAGAAAGAATGGCTGAGAGCATTTTTTATATTTTATCCCAACAATATTTCATGCATCTGTGTAATACCTAAAATGCAAAGAATGGAACAGGTGTTAAACAGATGAGTGAAGACTCTAGAAATTTTGCAGTCACAAGAATTTAATTTCTGACAGTATATGTGCAGTTTCTCTTATAAGGAAGTCGATTCTCTTAATGCTATATATATTGTGATACCTCTTAGTAGATTACTTTGAATTTTTCAGGAGTTGGGATTGTCCTTTTTACTATGAAGTGTCTGTTTTAGCAGTCAGTATAAATATATTGGGTTCCTTTTCAGTCTGGAAGTCAAGAAACGAGGATGGACAGTTCTAATCCTGAAATTAAAAATTATTTGTCAAAAAGGACTTATTTCTCTTTATTAAGTTCTAGGCTAATCAACTTTTAGATTAAATCTCACCTAAAATTCAAAAACATGCAAAATTTTTATTTAAAAAATCTATAGCATTAAAACATGAGGTAATAATTTGGCTTCTTAATTTTTGTTGTTATTGTTGTTGTTAATTTAGGGCATTTAATTGGTGGTTTCCATAAATGTCTCTCCCTTCTAAATCTTTTCTCTTTTACAATTGGTTTATCATCAGTTATTCAAAAATATCTCTAGCATTAGAGGGGCGCCTGGGTGGCTCAGTCAGTTAAGCAACTGCCTTCGGTTCAGGTCATGATCTCAGGGTCCTGGGATTGACCCCACATTGGGTGGGGGTACTCTGCTCAGCAGGGAGCCTGCTTCTCCCTCTCCCTCTCCCCCTCCTCCCTGGTTGTGCTCTCTCACTCAAATGAATAAATAAAATCTTAAAAAAAAAAAGATCTCTAGCATTGTAAACACTAATTTAATATAGTAACCTGAAGCCAAACACAACTGTGTTTAAAATTTTAAAAACCAACGAGTGGTAGCTGAGTTTCTGAGAAAATACTCCATTAAGTATACTAGGATAACTTTTTATTAAAGCTATATTTCAGAGATTTTTTGAAGTAGAAATAAGACAAATTTAAGCAATGATAAACATAGTGAAAAGATTTGTTCTTTCTACTTCTGTTAAGAAAATACTTCACTATAGATAAAATTATGATCCAACACAGTTTGTTCTATGGGTTCCTTACCACAGTTTCAAAACATAGGCAAGACTCAAATTAAAAATAAAAAGACCTAGCAAGTTGGACTTTTATCTGAGGGTGCTGTTGAGTAGCCTAAATTTGTGTATTTGGACCTTTCCTTGCTGTATTAGTTTGTATTTGTTTCTCTTTAAGAGAGTAATGCTAGTAGTATCTTGCTATTGATGGACAGTCATTTATAATATTGTAATTTATAGACAAAATAATGTTCCTGCATTATTTAAACTGTTCACTTTGGTTGGAAAATGGGCTGAAAATGGAATCAATTTGGGAAAATTATAGCACATTAGTCAATTTTGTAGATACATTCCTTAACTAAGGTAATAGAAAATGAGCTCTCTCTTTATTGAAAGGATTATTCTCAGTGGAGGAAACAATAAGCTGAATACCTGACTTTGAACATGATACACACCTGCCAATACCTGACCTTGAACCTGATACACACCTACCAATGATCACATTAACTACCTCATGATCTACTAACCCAAAACAAGTGACATATTCAGGAAGACAAATTTAGCTAGGCACCTTTTTGTCCTATATCCTCTAGTTTCTGGTGGGCAAGACGTATCTCGTAAAAATAACCTGTGAAAGTTTGCTTTATGACTTCTACATAAAATATGCATAATTTCCTCTTGGATTCCACCCAATTTCAGGTTGTAATTGATTTCTCAAAGAGAGCTTGTCATGGATATTCACTATTGGAAAAGATAATTTCGTATATTTTCATCAGATCTATTTGTCTGTTTATTCCAGTTGATGAAAGGTTACTCTCGATGTCCTAATAAGCTTCTTAAATTTACCTACTATATCAAGGACAAGGCAGCCAGTTCACAATTATTTACTTAAAACAAACCACACCTGGGCATTTTATGCTTATAATAACTATGTAGGTTGGAGTGCTCTCTCTTTTTTTTTTTTTTTTTAAGATTTTATTTATTTATTTGACACAGAGAGAGAGAGAAATCACAAATAGGCAGAGAGGCAGGCAGAGAGAGAGGGGGAAGCAGGCTCCCTGCTGAGCAGAGAGCCCAATGTGGGGGTTGATCCCAGGACCCTGAGATCAGGACCTGAGCTGAAGGCAGAGACTTAACCCACTGAGCCACCCAGGCACCCTGGAGTGCTCTCTTACTAGCAGATGTTCTTTCTTCTGCTTATGCCCTTGGCTGGCATGCATTGGCAGATCAATTCTACCAGAGAATAGGAAGAAGAGAGTCCATCTTTGTTTCCCATAGATCTTATTCCAGATCAAAGAGTACAAATAATCACTTTAATTCCTTTCCTGCACATTTGCAACTTCAGCAATGAAGGCATTTCTTTGCAGATGGGGACTTAATATACATGAAATATTTAGTGCAGAAAGGGGCTCATCACAATGCATAGCATCAATATTGTCCACTTGACTCATTGCCCATGGACAGGCTTCTGGGATGCTACAGATTGGGAAGATGGGGGGAGGAATTATTGTGTAACAGAGGAGAGGAGAGAGGGTAGAGCGGAGAACATTTACTCCCTAATACAATGTGTTACTCGCACATGCACACAAACCAAAGGTTACCTATGCTGTGATCCTGTATTATGAATTACTTAATAAATCATATTATATATGCCATAACTCAACAAACTCTGATGTTTATATTCCACAGTCAGGTGACACTGAAATGTCCTATAGTGGAGTAACTAATATGAAGCTCTAGCTTATTAATTGCCATGGCAAATCGTCGCTTATAAAAATAATCAGTTAACAAAACTTACGTCACGAATTTACATTGAAATTTAAAGAAAATATTTTGCATGGTATAAAATGTTTAAAACTCAATGCATGTTTCCAAATAAGCATCTAAGATATTGATATAAAATACATTTTTTTTGGTCAAAATTTTCTGTTCCTAATGTAATGAGGTACATAATCATAGAAGTTTGTGTAGAATCTCATAAAGGTGAAAATAGCCTTGTCAATATTTTCTTTGGTGCCATGATTAAAACAAACAAACAGATAATGGCAGGGCTTCCTCTCCTGCCTAGAGTTAGTCAACCCTCCCATTCTAAAGAAAAACTATGTATTACAATTTCAGCAAATAAATTTAAGTCTTTAAAGGGAGAAAGTTCTCTTCATTTACATATTTGATGCAATGAATTGAAGGGTTTCTATCTAACATTTCATTTTAGTCACAATTTTTGATGAATGGAAAGAAATGTTTCAAGCTTTAGTTTTGTATGATCTCTATTATCAAAGGAAGAGTTAATAAATGCATTTGATGAGCATTAACATGAAAGCTAGTGCTTGAACCACAATTAATGCTTACCTCGTCAGCAGACACAGAAGAGAGGTGAATAACAGCCTAATGGCAAGTCTGTTGGATGTGCCATGGAGAAAATCCTTTTTTTTTTTTTTTTTTTAAACAGTAAAAGCATCTAGCACCCAGCTTCAATCTGAGAGAGAGAAATGCCCAGAAGCATTGCCATTAGGCTATAAATCACTATTGGAAAGAGGCGAGCTATGTTTCCATAAGTAGTTAGAAAAAAATGACTCGGCGATGTTCCTGGTCTTTTGAAAAGTGTTCGGTTGTCATCTGACCAAGGGTCCTTTTTGAACGACTCTCTGGACTGACAAAATAACATTCACTTTATGCAGGTTACAGAAGATCAACCACCCTAAAAATTAATCGCATTGACTGAACACGTTTTAATCTCACGGGATGCCTCTAGGACATTTCCTGTGACTCTGCTTCCTAATTCACCTCCAGTCAGCATGGGTAGAGATCACAGGCTCAAAGCCTCTCCCTGAAGAGCCCACCAGCTGCATTCTTTTTGGTCAGTGCAAGTGCCTTATAAAAGAAATAAAACCCTTCCCTTGTGAACAGAGGCTAGTACTACTGTGGGATTTAGTTTTGCCTTCAGACAAGAATCTTTGAAGTGAAGTAAAGATAAAATTACAATAAAGACAAGCAGTATATAATTGATTTTATAATTTAGTTTAGTGATAAACTATGAACAAAAAGTAACAAGTGCTATTTGCAAACAGATGATATCTCTCTTTTTTCTCACAGTGGAAATGGAATGTACCATATGGGGACTGTTCCTATGACCTGTGTTGTACATAATGGGAGGGAAAGACAAGCATGTTTTTGTTAGGCATTAAAAATTTGGGTGTTTGTTACTGTCGAATAATCTTGCCTAGGCTGGCCATTAAGGTGATTTGCTACTCTATCACTCTCAGCTAATTTCTCTTCCATTTAGTGCTCCCTCCCTCTCCGTCTCCTCCCTGGTATATATGCTTTTTCCTTACTCATTGTGTTTGGGTAGTATCAGTTGCTTTAGGTCGTCTCCTATAGTAACTTCAGGTTTTTTGTTTTGTTTTGTTTTGTTTCGCTTAGGTCTTTTCTTTTCTATTTTTAACACTTACCTACTACCAGCCCTCTAAAATTCTCATTAAAATTCTCAAGAGCAGGGGTACCTGGAAGGCTTAGTGGTTAAACAGTCTACTGGTGAATTCGGCCCAGGTCATGATCTGATGGGTGGTGGGATAGGCCCTGCATCATTGGGCTCCCTGCTCAGCAGGGAGTCTGCTTGAGATTCTCTCCCTCTGCCCTTCCCCCCACTCTTGCTTTCTCTCTCTGTAAAATGAATGAATCTTAAAAAAATAAAAATTCCAAAGAGCATAGGAACGTAAGTCATTTTTTCATCCTTGCTGAGCAGAATGTCCATATACAACCAGTTAACTGACCACTAGTCAGCCTGTATATTGATACATATGAGGACTCTACTGTGCTGTGTCATTTTCTATGTGGGTAATATTTTTGTTATCAGTTCTCATGATTGAAAAAAATGTCACATGCCCTTAAATTTCCTTAGAAATAATGAATAGTTATTAGAATCTCTGTCTTAAAGACTCTCTAAACATTAGCATCTATTAATGGAGTAATTGTATGATTACCATAGAGTTTATTCCAGAAATCAGATGTAATCAGATACTATATTAAAATTGAAAAGAAAACTGAATGTTCCTACTGTGCTTCTCTATATTAGCCGGGAAATAAATATTTTAATGAAAATCACATTAATCTCTTATTTTGGGATATTTAGTTTCCTCTACTACTCCTCTACTATTATATAATACCCTATATTATATAATACCCTAGTATTAGTTGCAGGAGACGAATGATGTCATTTGATTCAATCACTGTATTACAAACTTCTAATAGGGAACTCCAGGCACTTCTCACTCTGCTGTGTTTATGAGTCTGTCTAATCCTTACAACCACCTTTTACGTTGACAATTCTTAAAACATCAGTGGATATGGATGCCAATTTCATGAAATATCCCTGAGAATAATACATCCTGAGTTGTTTTTATGACTTAGAGTATTTATCCTGCAGAGGAGAAATAGCTTCAACATTCTTTTCATTTCTGTTCAATCAGTTTTCACAAATTCGTATTCCTATGCAGGCCTATTTCATTTAGTCACAGCATTACAGAAACCAAAAGCTCAAAATACTTGTAAAACCAGTGAATGGAATCCAGTCAAAGTAGAACCTCAGGCTCATGGCTTAACATCCATCCTCAGAAAAACTGTGAAGTTTATAATGGCAACAGAGGGAGAGAGAATGCATTAGAAATAACAGTGGTGTTAACCTACAATATTTCTAGAAGGAATCCTGATTCTCCTACTTTCTGGGTATATGATCTCCACTCTCCTGAGCTTCAGTGCTCTAAGCCATAACACAAATCAGATTCAGTGTTCATTGTAATCAGTGGGAGATTCCTGTTTTGGTGACATCCCATTTTCCCCTAATTCAGTGTCAATAATTTCAGGATGCCCCTGGAAGCCTAGAACCTTCCCCAGGACCACTGTTACCCTATTAGGCTAAGCAGTGTCTTGTACTTTTCATCTTTTTCCAATCTTATCTTTCCTTATCTTCCAAATCCAGGTGGATATTTTCATGTCTTATTTCAGATCATTAATTTATTTCATTATATTGATGTTGTGGATGGAATTGTATCCCCATAAAATTCATAGTCTGAATCCTAACCCCCAAAGTGGCAGTCTATGGGGACAGCTGAAAGGAGATAATCAAGGTGAAATGAGGTCATAAGGGTGGAGTCATAATCCAGTGGCATTGACGGCCTCATAAAAGAGGAAGAGAAAGAGATTTCTCTCTCCCTGTGCTTACAAAGAAGAGGTCTTATGAGCGCAGTGAAATGGAGGCAACCTGCAAAGCAAGAGAAGAGGCCTCAGAATGGAGCTTAGCATACTTGCACCTTGATTTTGGGCTGCCCAGTCTTCAGAATGATGAGAAATCAGTTTCTGTTGTTCAATTCACCCAATCTGTAGTACTGGTTATGGCCGCCTGAGATGACTAATACAATTAACCACTACCCTACTTTTCATCCCCCTAACCCACACCCTGCTGGAGTAGACAGACCTCTATTTGTCAAGAGCCTCTTTAGACATTCTTAAACCAGTGGAATGGCATTAGTAGTGGAATGGAATGTCTGGCTTGGAACATAGCCGTGGAGTAGAAATCAGGTGAATCTGAAGAAAATCAAGGGGCAGATACAAAGAAGATTCTGCCAGCAAAGGGAATAGTGGGAAGTGACAAGAGTTACAAGTGAAAATCTAGTATGTGATGGTTCTCCTGTTTTTCTTCCCACTATGTTTTCAAAAACCATAGAGACTAGTTAAAAGGAGAGAGAATGTATTTGTTTTTTTACTTAAGTGTTTAAAGCAAATGCTTTAATTTTTTTTCCTCTGGAGAAGTTCTGAGGAAATGATTTGAAAATGACTAGAAGAAAGAAATGTAACTGGTTGCATGTAAAAGAGTAAAAAAGTGAATAAAAAGTATAAGGTCAAGTCCCATACATAGTATTATAATAAAAAAGAAAGTTAAGGAGCCAAATGATATCTACGGAGAATGGAAACACACCAGAAAGATATGTTCATATAAAATATGAAAATTTTTACATTATATTTCTCAATAAGCTGAAGACATGAAAATGTTACAAAATAAAGGGAATAACTTTAATAAGAATTAGAAAAGTTTAAAATGTAAGTGAAAGAACTTAGGAGAAAATATTAAATATTTAGAACTTAAAATTAGACAAAATTAAACATAAGAGCAAATGAACACAATGTAAAATATAGATGTAAAATATATATCAAAGCATAGGAAACATGGTGTATAATGTATATGAATATACAAATTGAGATAGAAGTTTAAAAGAAAAATAAAAAATCAGGGTGTCTGCATGGCTCAGTGGGTTAAGCATCTGTTTTTAGCTCAGGTCATGATCTCAGGGTCCTGGGTTCAAGTCCCATATTGGGCTCTCTGCTCAGCAGGGAGTCTGGTTCTCCCTCTTTCTCTGCCTTCCCTCTGCTCATGCTCTTCCCCCCTCTCTGTTTCTGTCTCTCTCTCAAAATAAATAAATAAAATCTTTAAAAAAAAAAAAGAAAAATCAACTATCAAATGGAACTGAGAAAATATACACATACTCATTCCTAGTTTTACCGCCAAAGTTCAGAAACAATGATCAACTCAGAAACAATTAGAATCTCTAGCATCTAGCACCCAGGTTGTAGTCTTGAAATACTACTTACCATCGAAAGATACTAGGGCTTCTTGGAAAAGTATCTGATGGAAGATCTGAGGCAGAAATGTTCAAATCCAGCACACCTTGCTATAAAAGTTGGTGGTGAAGTTTTCAAAGATTATTTGGTCTTGTCAAAGGAGCCAATTTGAAGAAGTTCCCATAACCAGAGGGACAGGACAATTTGTACTTTAGTTAGGATAATAATTAAAATTTATTTAAATCCATCAATATGCTCTCTTAAAAATAGGTAATTAGGGGGAGAGAAATAAGCATTTATCTTGAACCACAGGTAAATAAGTAATAGATGAAAGTGTCTCTTTATAATAATACTCCAACTAAAAAATAAACAATAAATGATAGAATTGGAATATCACTAATTTGCGATCTCAAGGAATTAATGGATCTAGGCATTGAGTATCAACAACTGCCAACATTACACACACACACACACACACACACACACACACACACACGGAAACCATGCAGTCTATGCCTATATAGTCTTCTCAAAGGGACTGAACATGTGTCATGTTAAACCTCTGGCCTGTCCATTTGGAGAAAATAGAGGAACATACATATCTTTCAAATGAGTGTGAAATCAGTAAATTCCAGACAGTGTGAAATACTGTAGGTCAAATGGCTCAGATTCTTCAACTATAAATTGTAAAGGCAAAGGAAAGGAGAGGATCCTGGTACAATAAAGGGACTGAAAATCATACCAAAAAAAATTTTTTTAAGTTGTACAAAGCTACAACATTTAGGGATATACACTTTGGTGATGAAACTATAAAGAAACAAAAATGATTACCATAAAAGCTAAGAGAGTAGATACTTTGTGGGGAGAGAGAGGGATGTAATTGGAACTGGGAATGTATAGGGGCTTCTTGGTGGTTGGTAAAACTCTTGACCTGGATAGTGGTTACAAGAGTATTCATCATCATTATTTAAATATGCACAACCCATGTTGTATCATTCCAGAGTAAAGTGGGTTTCTTCTTTTAGCAACTCCTGTCTTCCCTCTCCATTAGCTATTATTTTTAACACACTAGTATATATCCTCCTAGATATTTTTCTAACCTTTTACATGTATACTAGAGATATAGATGGATAGACAGGCATATCTAGGCATACACATGTAGTAGTAACTATAAATATAAACTTATTGAAGTTTTTATGTATTTGCTTTATAGAAGTGCAATCAGGGTATACATATAACCCACTGACTAGTTTTTCTCACTGAAAAATATGTCTGTGATATGCTTTCCATTAACTCCTTTAATTGTATCCTCTTGAATGGCTATGCAATGTTTTTTAGAATGGCCTAAAGTTATTTAATGGGTTTATTAATTATTATGTATTTATTAATTATTATGTATTTACAAACATTTGTAAAAATATGAAAGACATAAGAAACAGTGGTACAATGAAGGCTCATGCTTCCATCACCAAATTTAAAAAAATAGTCAATAACTTTGAAATTATCTGTATGTTAGATATTATCTCATTCCTTTTCCTGGGTTATTTTACAGGTGAACTTGGATATTATCAAAATTTCTTATACTGTGCTCATATCTTCAAGATTTTATTACATTTCTTTTAATATATTATACATAATTATTTTAACATCTGCATCTGATAATTCCAATATCCAGTTTTGAGATCTTGAGGTTATGGTATCTAATCTAATTTCCATTTCTCATGGCATCTTATCTTCCTGTACATTTTGTGATTTGTTTTTACCTAAGTTCATAATTTTTGGATCTTTATTTATGGAAATGAAGTTTAAAGCTTGGATTGGAGGTGGGTCTTTTTTCCTAGTGAAAATTTGCATATGATTTTGATAGATGACTGGCTGCACTACTAATCTGGAACCATCTTCAAATGAATTCTCAACTTGAGGTTTTTAAGGTTATCCCACAAAGGTGAAATTTCTCATCACTGGCTCTTCAATGTCTCCTTAAGAGTGCATGGAACAAAGTAAAAAGTCAATACAAATAGCCAAAAGAGCTATATTTAATACTGTGGTAGGCACTTTACAATGTGAGGTACAGGGATATGATTGTTTTTTGTTCTATTTATAATGCTGACAGTTTTCTTGTGTTTTATATGTTATCTCATTTTAGCCTCAAACTACTCTAGAAAGTCAATATTAGCAACATTCTACAGTTAACGAAACTGAAGTTCATGAAATTTAGCTTTTTTCTCTGCAGCATTCTCAATTCCGCCTGTTTTGCTGCCACATCCCACAACCACGGGGCCTGGCAGGGGAATAATTGTTCTCATATTTCTCATTACTGCTGGCAGCCCATTTCTCCTCTGTTTCCTTTTTTAAAGACAATCCTTTCGGGACACCTGATTTCAGGCTAGGTCTGCTAGTTCTCTTGTCATCTAAAGTTTTCAAGATTCTTCTTTTGCGGGTTGTATATCTTAGTACCTACTTCACTCCCTTTCTAACTTTATGTCTATTATTATCCCATGTGACTACACCGTCTCTTTTATTGATGTGTCCGATACTTAGCCTCTCAAAGTCTTATATATAAGTCCCCAACTCTGACCACTTACATGCTCTCTTTCAAATTCACTTTAGCATCTTCTCTCCAACAATCCTTTTGCTTCCATTGAAACATCCAATCCTTTGACCCAACCTATTCTTCACTGTCATCTGCCTTATCTTATTCTCAATTTTCTCCTTACTCATGCTGGCCTCCATGATTAATCACTTTAATCACTCCCTTGTAGAGGCCCTTGACTTCTTTGCCTTCCTCTAGTGCTTTCAAAACTTCCCTGGCAAAGTGTCAAACCTGATTAAACTCGTCATTCTGCTTACTCTGTGTGAGCCCCTGAATATTTGAACGTGCCTGAAAAAACAATGAACCATGCCAGCTGTTTTGCACTTTAAATTTATAGTCCCTAGTCTGCAGTGGGCACTCAGGAGTGCTAGGCAGTCTTATATTTCCTTCGTAAAGTTACTTGCCTACTTATCAGAAAGACTCTCCTATTTCCCTTCTTTCAAATATCTTACACCCTCTAGCTTCCTTTACTGACAGTAAAAAGATTCTTGCTTTACTGATAACCTAGAAGCCACTAGGAGAGAATACTTTTGTCTTTTCATTTTATTTTAAAGAATTTACTGATTTGAGGGAGAGAGAGAGCACAGGCAGGGGGAACCACAGAAGGAGAGGGAGAAGCAGGCTCCTCGCTAAGCAGAGAAGCCATTGTGGGGCTCCATCCCAGGATGCTGAGATTCTGACCTGAGCCGAAGGCATATGCTTAACCCACTGAGCCACCCAGGTGCCCCTGCTCTTGTCTTTTTCTTTTCTTTTCTTTTTTTATGATTCCTCATGGTGTTTTTTTTTAATTTTTTAATTTTATTATAAACATATAATGTATTATTAGCCCCAGGGGTACAGGTCTGTCAATCACCAGGTTTACACACTTCACAGCACTCACCATATCACATACCCTCCCCAATGACCATAACCCCACCACCCTTTCCCTACCCCCCTACCCCCTGCCACCCTCAGTTTGTTTTGTGATATTAAGAGTCTCTTATGGTTTTCCTCCCTCCCAATCCCATCTTGTTTCATTTATTCTTTTCCTACCCCCCAAACTCCCCATGTTGCGTCTGCACTTCCTCATATCAGGGAGATCACATGATAGTTGTCTTTCTCCGATTAACTTATTTTGCTCAGCATAATACCCTCTTGTTCCATCCACATCCTCGCAAATGGCAAGATTTCATTTCTTTTGATGGCTGCATAGTATTCCATTGTGTATATATACCACCTCTTCTTTATCCATTCATCTGTTGATGGACATCTAGGTTCTTTCCATAGTTTGGCTATTGTGGACATTGCAGCTATAAACATTCGGGTACACGTGCCCCTTCGGATCACTATGTTTGTATCTTTAGGGTAAATACCCAATAGTGCAATTGCTGGGTCATAGGGTAGCTCTATTTTCAACTTTTTGAGGAACCTCCATGCTGTTTTCCAGAGTGGTTGCACCAGCTTGCATTCCCACCAACAGTGTAGGAGGGTTCCCCTTTCTCCACATCCTCGCCAGCATCTGTCATTTCCTGACATTAATTTTAGCCATTCTGACTGGTGTGAGGTGGTATCTCATTGTGCTTTTGATTTGTATTTCCCTGATGCCGAGTGATGTGGAGCATTTTTTCATGTGTCTGTTGGCCATCTGGATGTCTTCTTTGCAGAAATCTCTGTTCATGTCCTCTGCCCATTTCTTGATTGGATTATTTGTTCTTTGGGTGTTGAGTTTGCTAAGCTCTTTATAGATTTTGGATACTAGCCCTTTATCTGATATGTCATTTGCAACTATCTTCTCCCATTCTGTCCGTTGTCTTTTGGTTTTGTTAACTGTTTCCTTTGCTGTGCAAAAGCTTTTGATCTTGATGAAGTCCCAATAGTTCATTTTTTCCCTTGCTTCCCTTGCCTTTGGCGATGTTCTTAGGAAGAAGTTGCTGCAGCTGAGTTCAAAGGGTTTGCTGCCTGTGTTCTCCTCAAGGATTTTGATGGATTCCTTTCTCACATTGAGGTCCTTCATCCATTTTGAGTCTATTTTCGTTTGTGGTATAAGGAAATGGTCCTGATGGGGTCCGTGATCAAAGGAGCAAGACTGATACAAAGTGAAGGTCAAGCAAAGCTTTATTTCGTGCCAGCACCAAGAATCAAACCAACCGGCCGGGGCCATCTCTTACGGAGAGAGCAACCACCCCCAGCTTCACAGACTAGCTTTTATAGAGCAAAGGCCATGTGGTTGAGCCTGGCCAATGAGATTGTCTCCACCCGGCCTGACTTGTCCTTGCATTCTGGGCTCTGTTATCTCCACCTGACCTGACCCATCCTCGTATTTGGGTTCTGTTATCAGGGACTGGTCGACCATATTTTACTGGTTTCCCAGACTTGGTTTTAAGTAAGTTCCTCTGGGTGGGGGGGCAGGGTCAGTTTAAGTTTTACTGCACAAACAACAAAATGGCTGTTTAGCCGAGATGGAGTCGCTCTGGTTAAGTAGGCCCCTACAGTCCAATTTCATTTTTCTGCATGTGGCTGTCCAATTTTCCCAACACCATTTGTTGAAGAGGCTGTCTTTTTTCCATTGAACATTCTTTCCTGCTTTTTCGAAGATTAGTTGACCAAAGAGTTGAGGGTCTATTTCTGGGTTCTCTATTTTGTTCCATTGATCTATGTGTCTGTTTTTGTGCCAGTACCATACTGTCTTGATGATGACAGCTTTGTAATAGAGCTTGAAGTCCGGAATTGTGATGCCACCAACTTTGGCTTTCTTTTTCAATATTCCTTTGGATATGTGAGGTTCTTGTCTTTTTATAATCAGATCTTTTAATGTCTATTTACATGCACCCATAGCTCACAGAACCAGTTATGATGCTTTTGCCAGCAAACAGAGAAATACACTACTAAAGCTGGTTTTAGTAGTTTTAGAGTTTTAAATACCACTTTAAAGAAAACCAGAGCTATATGGTTTCAAGGATAATTAATTCCACAGTTCAAAAATATTAGAGTTCTGGGTTGCTTCTCTATGATCCTTTTGATTTAAAGATAGCTGCCAAAACTCCATCGTGTCCTTATATACCCAAACATAGATAGCAGGGGTTTCCCTTTGAATGTTGCTTCTTTTTCATCAAGGAGGAAAAAAGTTCCCTACAGTTTTCGGTAAACTCTCTCTGGTATCTCTGAGTATATTGGATCATACACCGACCTGTAAACCAATTTTTATCGTAAAGGAAATATGATCGGTTAGTCCATTGAAGTGGGTCCATTGATTCTCAGCCTATCTTAGCATCGTATGAATTATGTTAGAAGGGATGAAGGAGGAAATAGCAGTTTTGGAGACAACCAGCATGACATATAGCTCCTTTGGTATTTTTCCTTCACCACTGTTACAATGGATGGCCTGTCTATACCTATTAAAGATCAGCCCTGCCATTTATGCACGGGATCCCATTTCCTCTTGGTTGCTCAGGGATGTTGTGTGCTGAATAATTTCTATGTCCTTTGCATCAACAATTTCTCTCTTTCTAATCAGTTATTACCATTAACACAGAAATGTGCTATAATATTTCTTAGCTGAAAAATTCCTCTTTGTGTCCTGATGACCCTTCTCCAATTACATCAGAGAAACAAGAATTATTTAAAGTGTTGTGTGTAACTGTCTTCAGTTTTTCTTTCTTCTCTCTAGTTAGAGTCAATTATTGGTACTCTGTATTGCACTGTAAGACATTTTATCTAATTAAAGTTATAATTATTGTAGTTTACCCTCACCACAAATGCTCTGAATGTGTTTCCTTATGTTCCATTGACTCTCTTTTTTTGTTTATATCGCTGTCTTTTTATTATTTCATTATTGTATTCATTACTTCATTCATTCATTCAGTTATTTCCTTCATTATTTCCGTTAATGCCAAGTAGAACAAGGAGGGCTGGAGGGTGAGAATTGAAGAAAAAGAAGGAGATAATGAGGCTGCGTGAAAGATTAGCAGAATGATTGGAAAAGCATGGAAAGAGATGGAGTCAAGGGAAGACATTCTTATATGAGGGCCTGTCAAGGCCAATGCCCTTAGAGAGTGGTGATCCTTTATTCAATCAACACAGAACACAATTTACATCTTTGTGGATGCCAATTTGTCTAGTAAAATGCTTTGCTTATAAAGAGGTACAAAACCGTTATTTGTGAATTTTAATTTTTCACTCTGCATTTTCAGAAAGTATTTTCAGAAAGACTAACCAAGCATCATATGTGCTTTGCATAACTACTTAGTGAATTAGGTTAAAGAAGAATTATCTTCTTCCTTCTACTACATGTTGATTTGGAGCCATTTAACCTCTCTGAATCGTAACTTCATCATCAGTAAAATGGGTAGAAAGGCCGTTGTTGATAAGGCTTTAGTGAAGATTGAATTTAACTCAGCACCCAGCACACAGCAAGCATATTTGTGTGATATGTCAATATTATTAACATTATTATTTTAAAGATAGGGAAGCTGAGGTTCATAAAGCTTAGAATCACCTAACCAGAGAGTGATGAGTTCTTGACCAAAATCCTAGTCCTTTCTTTTCAATTCAGTGACCTTTCTTTTTTTTTTTTTTTAAGATTTTATTTATTTATTTGACAGAGAGAGATCACAAGTAGGCAGAGAGGCAGGCAGAGAGAGAGAGAGAGAGGAGGAAGCAGACTCCCCAGTGAGCAGAGACCCCGATGTGGGGCTTGATCCCAGGACCCTGGGATCATGATCTGAGCCGAAGGCAGAGACTTAACCCCACTGAGCCACCCAGGCGCCCCTTTGGCGATCTTTCTACTTTACCATCTTGTTGGATTCAGTGGATGATTTAGATATAGACTTGATTCCAGACAAACTTTTATTTCCTTTGGGAGACTGATATTTGTCTTCTTTCCTGACAATGAGAATTAAAAAACTGATTAGCTTTACCTCTGTTCACTGGCTGCTGAGAAGCTGAATCAAATTTAAAGTGTAATCATAGCAATTATCTGCCTTTATTGCCTTTATCTTCATTGCCTTTATCCTTGTTTTATTTGTATTCTGCTTTTTCCTGGTAATTACTTTTTATATATATTTTCTTATTAGCTGTTCTTCTGAATTTCTTAAAAGAATTACTCACCATTGTTGAACAAATAAATCTCTGCAACTACCATTGTTGGAAGTTGCAACGTAGAGTTGCCCATGTGAGAAGTAGATAAATTGCAAGGGAAAGCCCACAGTTTGGAGCTTCCACCCTTGTGGCTCTTTATTTAGGGCTCATAATTGAAACCACTATTTGTTTTCTCTGCCTGTGATGTCTTAATATATGCAGGATGGTTCTTCCAATTGTCAGTTACACAAACCTCTTTTTGTGTCTCAGGCTCAGCTGCTCTGGGGAACAACAGTCTTTCGTTTGAAGTGCTCACACCAGGGTTCTTCAGAATGAACACATTTGCCACAGAGCCTCTACATATTTTCCATCTCTATCTCTTTATGAGTTGAGATATAATATACATAAAGTGTGTGAAGTAGATTGCTCTTAATTATGCAGTTTAACAATTATTGGTACATGTTTACAGTATTTTAAGCACCGACCAAATCGAGGTATAGAACATTTCTAGTATTCTTTAAGATTCTGTTGTGCCTCTTCTTATCTATACCAACATCTCCAAGAACTACCATTCTGGATTCTAGCATCATCAACTGGTTTCACCCATTCTTGAACTTTCTCTAAATGAAATAATACAGCATGAACTCTTCTGGGTATCTGACTGATTTTTGTTCCCCCCCCCCCCCACTTCATATACCCTTGAGATTTATCCATGTTTTCCCTTGTGCCTATATTTGGTTGGTGTTGTTTGGTTGCTATATCTATAAGTGGGTGTATTTTGCTAATACAATAAATTATTCTTTTTTATTTTTTTGTCATATCCCATGGTATGATTATACCTCAGTGTATATGTCCACTCTTCTTTTGATGGGCATTTGAGTTGTATCCAGTGTGGAACTACCATGAGTAAAGCCACTTTGAACATTCTATATTGAGTGTAAATCCATCTAGATATTTATGCAAAAGAGGCAAAATTACAGAAACAAGATATTTTCGTTTCCTTCACTGCTGAGTTTTTCTTGCAAATCTTCTCAATTTTTTTTGAAAATATGATAAAGATGGAAGTCTTGCAAAGAAGGAAAAATGGAACTAAAAGTCCCAAAATACCATTTAGAAGGATAAGATAGGAGAATCTCACTTGCTATTAAAAATGTTTCTCTATACTATTTCTTTCTAATCACAAAGCAAAAATTTTAGTTTTCTTTACACACCATTCTTACCCTTCATACTCACAACAGGAAAGGTTTGTTTCTCTGTGGCCAGCCCCTACAGATTATTTTCCTCCCCAGTCCTTATTTATATTCTTTTCCCTTTAATACTGAGCTCTTATTTCTTTGCTTATCTGAGAGAGAGGCAAAGGAAACCCAGTGCTGTTTTTACTCTGATATTATCTGGAGCACACTGGCAATTTCTCTCTACACTTATATACTGCTTTCCCTGTGCGCACAAAGTATTCCCTTTCTTATCTTATGTAAATGGTAATATCTTATAGGAATGTTGACTTTAAAAGATCCTCCAGGTTTTCTTCATCCTTACACAATTTCTGAACCATTTTATATACAGACATACAATTTTTGTGTTATCTTTTTCACCAATATTGTTGATAGTTGGAAATATATTAAAAATTTCAGAATGGTTTTCTCCCTTTATCTCATCTTCTTTCTTTTTATCAGTATGCTTCATTTCTTATCAACTTCTTGTAGAGATCTGATTTCTTATTGGGTTCATCATTGCTTTATCATTTCTTTCTTAGATTAAAGAGTTTTGAACTCTTACTGTTTTTCTTTCAGGGATTCTTGGAATCTAAGTATACACTTGTCTATTACAAATGAGTGGAATAATATTATTGAAGTAGAGTTAGGAAGGTGTGGACAAGTGTAACACAGAACTGACTTCTGGCTATGTTTTTACATGGCTTTCTTCAGGGCACCCACACCACACCACACCAAAGGGATAAAAGGGGGAGGCGGGGAGAGAGAGGGAAGGAGTAGGGAGAGGAAGAGAGGAATATTTTTTCCTCTTCTTTTAAGGCCCACCCTTAAAAGAAGGCCCACCCTCATGACTTAATCTCACCTTAATTACCTCTCAAAAGACATCTCCAAATACCAATACATTAAGGATTAGGGCTTCAACATATGATTTTTGGAGGACACAAACTGCCATACAGTTTGTAGGGGAAAACACACCTTGCCTCATTTTTCTCCTAAAAGAAGAGGACCTGGAAGGAAGTTCCTATAGTATTTAAGTATCAGAAAGAACCTCACAGGCCAGCTAGTCCAACCTTACCTATCCTGTGCATAGGGTATCTTGAATATCACAGTGGCCGGAAATTTCTGATACAAAACATTTGCTGATCTTATACATCTTGTGTTTTGGGTATCCATAGATGCAGCACAAATAATTCTTCAGTTTGAGGGCTTTTAACAACAGTAATGAGTCATTTCTCATAATTCTGTAGATTTGGAATTTGGGCAAGAATCAGTGGGGCTGTTCCTCTAATCTACATATTGTCAATGGGGTCAGTCACTCAGTTACATTCATCTGGCAGCTGGTATGGGCCTAAAGATTCAAGAAGGTTTATTACCTAACACTTTGGTGCTTTCCCCCATCAACTCTCTTTCCTGTGGTGTCTCATCTTTCAGGTTCTACATGGCCCTCTCTGCAGCAGGCTGATCCATAACTCCTTATAGAATTGCAGCTGCCTTTCGAGAAAGAAGACAAGAGCTGCCAGGCATCTTAGAGTCTAGGCTCAGAATGGACATATCAGTGCTTCTTCCAGATTTTATTTATTAAAAGAAGTCACAAGTCTAGATTCAAGGGATGGAGTGGAAGGAAACAAATAGGTTCCAGACCTCAACTAGAGAAGCCACAAAGTCTCATTGCCAAAGTTGTAGGACTGGAGATACTGCAGTCACATTTGAAATCTCTTTGCCATGTCTAAAATGTAATAAAATCAGCTGGGACAACTTCTTCTCCTTTACTCTCTGCCAGTCAGTATTCCTGGTTGTTTTCATTCCCATATTCTCAAAGACCTTCTGACTCAGGCTTTATGAACTCTAACCTTGATCGCTAATTCTGGCCCAACTGAATTAAAAAAAAAAAAATCGGTAGACTTTTTTTTTTTTAAGTTTTATGTTCTTAACAAAATTGAGTGGAAGGTACAGTGATTTCCCATATTCTTCCTGACACCATCCATGCATACCTTTCCCTTTTATCAACATCCTCCACCAGAGTGCTCCCTGTGTTATAATTGATGAATATGCCTTGAAACATCATTATTTGGACTCATAGTCCATAGTTAACATGAGGGTTCACTCCCGATGTGGTACGTTCTCTGTTAGGACAAATATGTATACAATGTTTATCTTCCATTATAGTACCAAATTGCCCAAAAGAATTTCTTAAATATATTTTGTCATTCTTTTCATTGTCTGAGGTAGAAAATTCAATGTCATGAAAGGGGGTAGAGAGGAGTATGCCTCATGTCATCTTAAGACACCTTTACCTGTCAGAAAGCATCTCCATTGAGTGAATTAAAATCCAACTCCCAGTAAATACTAATTGTTCTTTGTTCTGCATATGTGCTCTCTTTAAGTACTAAAGACAGCTACAATGCTCTCATATACCTAATGTTTGGAATACATACCCACTCTTCTGTCATTGTTTCCCAATCTTTCACTAGCCTGACAGTTCTCTTACGTATAGGGTACATTTGGCTAATAGATCTCTTAATGGGAATATAGTTCATTTGGAGAGTCTGAGCAGTCCAAAATAGATAGTGTCATTTATGTCCTAGTTCTGGACACTAAGAATCTATTGATAATGTTGTCTTATACTGAGTTTGTGAACAAACAAAATTGGGTTTTGTACACACTTTCTGTTCAGTCCTCTTTCTCTCATCCTAGAGTTAGTATGCCCAGCTGTGTATAAACCTGGTGTGTATAAATTAGGGGAAGTGTCTGGGGACATTCGGGGAAACCATTTACAATGTACATTCATCTCATTCTATTCAGGTAGAGCCCAACAACCAAATTAAGGGATATAAACATCTTCAAATAAAGCTTCCAAATGAGAAAATCATAATTTTTAATACCTCTAAGATTTACTCCTTCAGACTCTATCCTTCAAAAATACTGAATACTTTTAAGTAATAGCTATAAGCAGGGTATGCAGATCTGGTTAAGTAAGGTCAAAAACTCTGCATGTCTTAAGAATGTTTTCATTCTTAATATTTTTTTCTAAACATAATGGAGCATTTAGAAAAATATTTTCTAATAGTTACTTGTCATAAAATCCTGAGGCAAGATTTTGTTATAGGTCTCAACTCCTATTATTGTGTTCCATTAAAATGTGCTGAACGTTTATTCTTTTGTATTAAGAAACTACTTCACACCTGAGAGTCTTTATTCTAATACCCACCCAAGTTTTTAATCCTACACACTAGAATACATTTATTTATTCAGTTAAAATGTCAGTTTCTTCTTTCTGTAAAATGACTATCCATGACAACTCATCTATTTTCTTCATTCACTCGTTCAGCAAGTGTGCTAGATGGAAGGCATATACCAGTGAGCCGGCAGGCAAGTTCCATGCTTCTGTGTAATTTACATTCTTATGGAGGAAAATAAATAAGTGAATGAATAAATAGGTGCTATAATTTCAAATATATTTTCTGTAATGAAATGAAATAGAATGAAAAAGAATTCAAAGTAGGGAGTGAATGGAGGGAAGTCTACTTCATAGGCGGTTAAGGAAGGGCTCTCTGAATCTGATGTGGAGGTGTTTGAACAGAGACATGACTCCTGGGAAGGAGCCAGTCTGAGGGGATGTGTTGGCAGAGCCTTCCGGATGGAGGCACAGAATGTGTAAAGGCCTGAAAATGGGTCAAATTTTGCAAGTTCTAGAAGCAGTAATAAAGTCATGGTAAGTGGGCGCCTGGGTGGCTCAGTGGGTTAAGTCACTGCCTGCCTTCGGCTCAGGTCATGATCTCGGGGTCCTGGGATCGAGTCCCGCATCGGGCTCTCTGCTCAGCAGGGAGCCTGCTTCCCTCTCTCTCTCTCTCTGCCTGCCTCTCTGCCTACTTGTGATCTCCTCTGTCAAATAAATAAATAAAATCTTAAAAAAAAAAAAGTCATGGTAAGCAAAAGGGAAGTGGTAGAAGCTGAGGCAGAAGTCAGTGAGGAAGGGCAGCTTGTGAAGTGATTCACATGCTGTGTCACATTGTTCAGCTTTTAGTTTTAAATATGATGAAAATGGTAGCCGACATTGCTGGAGTCACCCACAGATGTATTTCTCTGATCCATTTATCAGGCTACTTAGAAGGATGCAAGTTTTGAGTAGGATCTACAGCTAAAGACAATTTTGTGGCAAGTTCAGATTGTGGTGCAAGCAGTCTTGTTGCTTGGCCCACGTGATCTGGCAAATTCCAGAGTTCTAGAAGTATCTGAGGTAAATAATGGCAATATGTTGAGTCTCAGGCAAGCCCCAGTAGAAGATTCTCCAAGAAGACTCTCTGGGTTCTGGAGCAAGATCATATGTTTCGCAGAAGATAAATCCTCACTGTTCAAAGAACATTTCCTGGTATGGCATTAGGCCCTGGTAGAGAGAGCGCCTTGATAACCAAACAGCAAATGTCTATGCAACTGGAGTTTCCATGGTAAACTAGTTGTTGTCATCCAACGAGTTATAAGATCTGGCAGGAACAGTAACAATCCACTATACAAGAGACATGCTACATTTGGGATCAGTTCTAAGCAGATGGCTCAGAGCTCTGTGGCATCTGTTGTACCATTGACTCTCCCTCAATGTAATTACATATAGGGTTTCATGGAATGTTTATTAGGACAGTCTGATGGAGGAGGAAAACCCTATCCAGGTTCCAAGGGATATTGACCCACACAAAAATTGTATCTGAATGTTCATAGAACCATTATTCATTGTAGCCACAAAGTGGTGACAGCTCAAAGGCCAGCAACTGATGAATAGAAAAAAAATGTGGTATATCCATATATGGAATATTATTAAATCTTAAAAAGAAATTAAGTACTGATACAAGCTACAACTTAGATAAACCTTAAAAACTTTATGCTAAGTGAAAGAAGCCAGTCACAAAAACCACATATTTTATGATTCCATTTATATGAAATGTTCAGGGTCAGCAAACCTATAGAGACAGAAAGCAGATTAGTGATTGCCTAGGGCTGGAGGAGCTGGAAGTTTGGGGGATGATGGATAAGGGCTTTCTTTTTGGGGTAATGAAAATGTTCAAAAATGGACTGTGATGATAAATGCACAGCTTTGAGAATATACTAAAAGCCATTGCATTGTCCACTTTAAATGGGTGAATTGTATGGTACATGCTTTATATCTCAAAAAAGAAGAACCCTGTTTTGAAAAAAAGATGGATTGGCTTATAATGATGCTGAAAGCTTAAAATAGATTACCTATATACTATAGCCCCAGATAGTGGTGGTCCTCAAAGACAGTGGTAAGGGGGACAGACACCCTCTCAGTTGGCAGAACATTGAGCAGGATACCTAGTTATCAGTTTAGAAGGAAAAGAGAAGTAGTTAAAATTAAGGTTATACACAGATTCCTAACAAGTTGAAAATAATTTGGTTGAATAGTCAGGAAACCAGAGAGGGGAAAGCCTTAAAGATCCAGTCATATGAAGTCTGCGAAAAAAGTATACGGATGGGTCTGTAGGAATGAGCACAAAATGTGTAGATCTCTTTGTCTCACATTAATGACTACCAGGACAGTCCATCATACTGAATAGCTGGTAGTAGGGTATTCATCCGCTGCGATCAGCCAGCTTCTACCCCGAATCACTGCATTGCTTGTATAATGGGTCTAAAATGGAGAGGCTCTAGGAGCAGAGATGGAGCATATTTATGTGTCTAAGCCTGATCTAACTACTGTTGCTGCTGAACATATAAGCAACCTCAGAGAAAAACTCTGAGACCCCGTTCTTCCAGATTAACAAGAAGTTGGCACAGACTGCTTATATCAGACCACGTCTACCCATGGTGGGCCATCAACTCATTATATTTGGATGGATACATATTATAAGTATGGGCTTACTTTCATGCCAACAGTGACTCAGCTAGTGTTATTATTCAAGAGTTCACAAAGTGTTTGGTTTATCAAGATGAGAATCCAGCATAATAATTTCTTGGACCAAGGAATCCACTTTTTTTTGAAGGAGGTGTGACTGTAGGCATATGTCTATAGGACCCACCACTCCTGCCTTATACCATATCATGTAGAAGCTAGTAGATTGATAGTGGATTGGATAGAATTCTAAGATGCATCTCCAAGATTCCAAGCCCTTGGTGTATATATATATACCTTCTCCCAGTTAGGCAATCAAATACTAATCTAGGTCTTTCTGTAAAGGGATTTTTTATATGTAATTAATATCCCTAATCAGTTGATCTTAAGATAAGGTGATTATCTAAGTGGAGCTAATCATATAAGCCTTAAAGGCAGACAATTTTCTTTGGCTGGTGACAGAAGGGGAAGCAGAGATGCAAAGTACCAGCGTGATTTGATGTGCTGCTCCTGCCACTTGGCAAGGAACGTGAACATTGTTGACAAGCTGAATGTGGTACCCAGATAACATTCAGCAAGGAAACAGGGATTTTAGTCCTAAAACCACAAGGAACTCAATTCTGCCAATAACTTGAATGAGCTTGGCAGTGGATTTTTTCCTCCAGAGCCTCCAGATAAGAACTCAGCTCAGCCAACGCTTTGATTTCAGTCTTGTGATGCCCTGAACCCAGTCAAGCTGTGCTGATCTTCTAACCTACAGAACCATAAGCTAATAAATGGGAATTGTTTGCAGCCACTAAGTTTGTGGTAACTTGTTATGCAGTTATAGAAAACTAATGTAGATGGCCTATGAGAGGTATATCTAGAATGCCGATCTTATGGAGTTTGGGCATTCTTTTTCAAGTTGCACTACGTATTTTGAAATAGTGGCTATTATATAGTGTTATGTCCCAACAAATAGAATAATTGGGTCTGGGAACAGAGAGATAGAAGTAGGAGTGAACTATCTCCATTGTTGCTTTGTACTTTTTTTCAATTCCACAACTTTAGGTTGTTTTGGACCAGAGTTCTTGGTTCCAGGCATGGGATGATGGGGACTTCCACCAGGAGACACAGATTACATTCCACTAAACCTAAATTCTGGTGACCACCTGGTAATTTACAGATGCCTCATACCAGTAGACCTGCTAATAAAGGAAGGAATTACTTTACCAGCAAGAAGAATTGAGTCTGATTTTCATGAAGAAATAGGACTGCTATTATATAATGGAGGCAGATATGGTTATGCCTGAAACTCAGGGGATTCACTGGGTCTTAATTCTTTAATGCCCAGTAATGGCCATGATTTGGTGGTTGCCAATAGCTCTAGCCTAACAGTAAGCAGAGGTTCAGACCCCTAAGAATAGACAGTAATGATGACCCAGTAGACTATTCACCCAGTGGTTCTTAATGAGTGTGGGGGTTAGTCCCCCCAACCCCTGCTCCAGGAATATTTGGCAATATTATAAGACATTTTTGTGATCACAATGTTGGAAAAGGTGTGCTCCTGGCATTAGTCAGTTGAGGCCTGGGCTTAATATCCTATAATGCACAAGACATTCCCCATAGCAAAGAATTTTCTGTCCAAAATATTAATAGTGCTTGAGGCTGAAGGTATCTGACTTAGACCTACAGAAATGCTGACCAAAGTTAGAGGGAATACAGAAGTAATGACAGAGGAGGGAAATGATAATATATCAGTTTTAGCCTTGGGTTCAATTATAGGAATGGACTGCTACTGTTACATGCCTATATGTGTGTAAAGAATAAAACAAGCCATTTTCTTGAGATTGAGTAAGAGATGAATGGATCAGAGTGATACAAAAGTTGTACTCTCCCTTAGCTCTCAGTGTCCCATATTTAATCTCTTGGCACTAACATATCTAGGCCCTCAGGGCTGGCTTCCATTCACCAGTATCTATGGCTCTTTGCCTGAGTGCTTATTCACTCACTCTCTGTCCATTGTAGCCTGCTCCACCTGAAAGAACCCCAAACCAGAAGTGCTGGAGATTTAATGCCTCCAGTCCCATCTACCAGCCCTTAAAGGAACAGCCTCAAAAAATGAATAACAAGAACTAGATTCTTTGGCCATCCAGTGGGATAATTTGAAGGACATGTTCTATATTGGCTTTTGGAATTCCCTGTGGGATTCATCCCCACTTGCTTATAAGTAGTAGCTTGCTTGGTAATGCACTGTTTATGACTTTCTCCCTTTTTCTGTCTTACATCCCCAATCTCCTATGGGTATTTTTGGGCATCACCTGTCACATAAACTCTTTGTATTTCAATCCTTATCTGCTTCTGGTGAAGGAAGGTCTACTTCTCGGAAACCCAAATTAAGACAAAATTTGGAGATTTTTTAAGCCAGAGAATGACACTACCTAACTGTTATTTTTATTCATGCTTACTTAAAAAGTTTTTTTAAAGATTTATTTATTTGAGGGCGCCTGGGTGGCTCAGTGGGTTAAAGCCTCTGCCTTTGGCTCAGGTCATGATCCCAGGGTCCTGGGATCAAGCCCTGCATCGGGGCTCTCTGCTCAGCAGGGAGCCTGCTTCCCTTCCTCTCTGTCTGCCTGCCTCTCTGCCTACTTGTGATCTCTGTCTTTCAGATAAATAAATTTTAAAAAAATCTTTAAAAAAAAAGATTTATTTATTTGAGAGAAAGAGAAGAGAGAGAGTGCCTGTGAGTGGGAGGAGGGGCACAGGGAGAGAGAATCTCAAACAGATATCCCACTAAGCATGGATCATGATGTGGGGCTCAATCTCATGACCCTGAGATCATGACCTGAGCCAAAATCAAAAGTCAGATGATCAACGAACTGACTCACCCAGGTGCCCCTGAAATAGCCATTATAGCTGTTTTGTGACAAATGGGGAATTGGGAGGGCAAGCAATAGTGTAAGTGGGGAAACTAGACAGGAAAGGCATTTCAATGTCCAACAGATATGCTGGGGGCTTGCACTCATGGAGCATCAGATTAGGTTAGAAACGGATGGATTAAAGATAGAGCTGGAGATAGAGAAAAATGTAAAATTTTAGCATGAATAATTAGATGTATTCTTGAAAAAAAAGGAGGATGGGGAAGCTGATGATGCAGGGATGCTGAGCAGATAGGACAGGGCAGGAGGAATAAAAATGTCTTTTTTGCACGTGTTCACTTGGTGAATTTTATTGGACTTCAAAGGTTAGGTGCTGAGTAGACAATGAAAATAAATTTCTCATTACCATCATTCTACCACATCAATCCATTTATATCTATAAATATACTTGAGGAAAATGGATATCAGTTGTATCATTTACTATGCTGTTTGTCTTCTCAGTCCTAACCTCACTCATCAGCATTCAGGCTTGGGATGCTGGAGCTGAGGCTCTGGGAGTCACACGTCCTCTTTTTCAGCGGCTCTGTGTCAGGATCCGCCGATAGGGAGAGCTGGAGGGAGGCTGCAAGGCAAGAAGAAGGTCAGGGAACTTATTCCTTCTCATCTGCTTCATGCAGGCTCCAGGTAGACTTCTGTTCCTGTCAGCATCTCCCTAGCAACACCTGTCCCCTTGGGCAGTAGTAATTCCTTCTGGTAGCAGTGACTGCATCTCTTGGCAGAAGACCCTACCGTCACAGAATCAGCTTCTGTCTATACCCTTAGGAGCCCAGCACCAACTGCCAACACCCCTGCCTCAGAAGTCTGAATTTCATCTTTATGAAACCCTCTCAGACTTCACAGTATGAATAAATCCAGCATCTTCCCTTTGTTTCTTCAGCCCTGGGGGTTGTAACTGCTTACGCAGTTGCTATCTCTGTGATTCTGTAGAGTTCCCTTTTTACCTCTTCAGTCACCTCTTTAACAACTCTATACCTCCCTATTCTAACTGGATTGATTTCCTTTTTTAATGACCAGACTCCGACTATAAACTGGAACATAGTATTTCTCTCCTGTATGAGTCAGAGTTCTCCAGAGAAACAGAATCGATAGGATGTGTATTTATATATTATTATACATGATTATGAGGTAGGCAAGTCCCAAGATCTGCAGGGTGAGTCAGCAAACTGAGGACCCTGGAGACCTAATGGTTTAGTTCCAGTCAAAGTCCAGGGTCCTGAAAACCATGAGAGCCAATGGGGTAGCCTCTGTCTGAAGGCTGGGAGGCTGGAGACCAGAAAGAGCCATTATTTTAGTTCAGATCAATCAGCCAGGAAGAATTCTCTCTTACTTGGGCGATTATTATCAGCCTTTTTGTTTTATTCAGCCCTTCAACTGATTGGATGAGTCCCATCTACATGAAGGAGGCAATCTGCTTTATTCAGTCAATTTCAAAGTTAATCTCATCCAAAACAATCTCACAAAAACACACAGAACAAAGTTTGGCCAACTATCTGGACACCCCATGACTCAGTCAAATTGACACATAAAAATAGCCATCATATTTCCATTTATTCACGGCTTCTAAGTTTTTTTTTTAAAGAAGAATTTTATAGTTCTTGTTCTATGTTCGTATTACTCATTTCTAGTTAATTATGCAATATTTTATACTTTGCTATTTGTATGCAGGGGGTAACTTTCCAATACACAATCCAGTTGATTATTGCTGAAATAAAGGAAAAGTTTTTGTTTCCATTTTCATTTTAAATTATTATTTTTTTCTGAGGTTAAGGAAAGAAGAGAATTATATATCTGGGGGGGTAATCACTGGAGATATTTCTAACAGAATATATATTAAAAGCCTATGACAACACTAGAACAACCTAACTATCTAGGCAAACGTCTGTATCATAATATGTATTCACTGGGAAAAATTGAGAAGGCGTAGTAGAGACCACTGAGACAAGAACTATCACAGCAGACATTACTTACAAAGGCAATAATTTTTTTTTAGATTTTTTTTATTTATTTGACAGAGAGATCACAAGTAGGCAGAGAGGCAGGCAGAGAGAGAGAGAGAGAGAGAGGGAAGCAGACTCCCTGCTGAGCAGAGAGCCCAATGCGGGGCTCCATCCCAGGACTCTGAGATCATGACTTGAGCCGAAGGCAGAGGCTTAACCCACTGAGCCACCCAGGCACCCCCAAAAGGCAATAATTTCTAAAGAAAATACTATTTATAGTGAATTGCAAATGTTATTGGTGATGGGATCTGTGAAGGTATAAAAGAAAATTTCATTTTTTTTAATATGAGAGTCTTGATCGGTCAATTTTGCAGCCATCAAAACAAGTTTAAAAACAAATGCTGTTTTTAATGGGATTTATGTTGTTCAGAGAATGAGGTATGTAGCTGTTAAAGGTCTTTATTTTGATTCAAATTCTTCTGTGGGGACTATAAATTAGCAGAAAATAAAAGGGGTTTCAGTTAAAGAAAGGCAGAGTTGACTGCAGATTTCCGTGTGAATTAGTGTTATCGATGCTATTGTGTCGTAGTTCTGCATTTTCACCAAGATCAAAATAAGGGAGTTAAATTAAGCTCAAGCAGAATTTATATTAGGCAGAAGAGAACTTGCATTAAAAGGGCAAGTTTGTAATCTATTTTGGGAACCTACCTATGTCTTTCTTTAGAACAGGAATAGGCAAAATTTTTCTGTGAAGTGTCAAATAAGTAAAAATCTTAGACTCGGCGGGGCCACACAGTCACTCAACTCTGACCATGTAGGACGAAAGCAGCCTTGGACAGTAGTAAACAAATGGATGTAGCTATGTTCCAACAAAACTTTGTTTACAAAAGTGGACGGCAGGCGAGATTTGGGCCCTAAGTTGTAGTTTACCAGCCCTGCTTTAGAAGATTAGAAGCAAGAGCCTGTAAAATCAATTTTCCAGAAAGAAACATTTTTGGGGAGTTTTGTTTAGCAGCTCTCAAAATACATGAGAGCTCAGGGCTCCGTACCACCAGCCTTTCTCTTCCAGGTGATCCCCTTCTGAGGATCCTTTCGGATAGCTACACCCTTTCGGTTTTCAAGTTTTGACTCTTAAAATGTATGTGGGCGCCTGCGTGGCTCAGTTGGTTAAGCAACTGCCATAGGCTCATGATCCCGGAGTCCTGGGATCGAGTCCTGCATCCGGCTCCCAGCTCTGCGGGGAGTCTGCTTCTCCCTCTCACACTCTGTCTCTGTCGAATAAATAAATAAAATCTTTGAAAAAATAAAAAAAATTAAAGTGTTGTATGATTTCTGAGCCATGTTACTGATACAAGTTGTCAAATCCTCTTCTGATGGAATTTTTTATTTTGTTTTTAAACATATTCAAGTGTGTTTTCACTACAATAAATTAAATAGGCTAATAAACTGGTCTGCACCTATCCTCATCCTCTTGCAAGGGCAACTTGCATCACCTGTAGCTTCTGTTATTTAGGTTGCTATATTTTCTGTTTTAAAGCTACCCTGACTTTCAGAATCAGCGGATTGTGCTTTATTCTTGGGAAGCCCAGTAACAGACTGGCCACTGTGCTAGAATGTACTTAGTGTGCTAAAATGCAATAGACCAGCAAAGACAGACTGGAAAGCTCCCAGAGGTCAGGCACATAATGTAAAAAACTGAAAGGGTCCAGTGACAAATACTGTCATTCATTTTCTGCTGCTTAGTGGCACTCCTCTAAAATAAGCCAGTGCATAAAGACTCAGATAAAAGGGGAAAGACTCTCAGCTTAGTGTGGGACACAGTTGGGAGTGGCCGCCACCTGGACCGCACTAGCACTGTCTGGGGGACTAGAGCTAATCTGTTCAAGTAATTGTTACTGTGAAAAAAAAATGCCTGGAATTTAAGAACCTCTTTTTTGTTGTTATTGTTTTGCAGGAAGTGACAGACATTAATATATTTTTTCTTTCAGTTAAAGTTTCCCAATTTTTAAATGTTCCACATTAATTCAATTTTTTAAAGATCTGTGAGGGGGGAAACAATGTATGTACTTGAAACCAAAGAGATCTGAATGCTTAAAATGAGCTTTGAGCCATAATTTACAACTTCTATAGTAGAGATCGGGTTTCTTTTCTTTTGAAGAGCTTAAATTTGAATGATAAAGAAATATATAATAGGCTTATCTAAGAGGCATAATAGGCAGAAAGAAACTGACAGAAGATGAGACAGAGTTGGAGGTACTGGCAAAATGAAGTCATCTATCCCTAGAACACAGTCTGTGTCTAGTAAATATTTGCTTTTCAGATTGAATAAATTGAATAAACAAATCTTCAAGTTAAATATTTGAACTACCGTGAGTATGAGTAAGCAGAGTAAGTGAATTGGGAGTAAATCAGTTGGGAGAAGAGCAGAAAAGACATACAAAGAACAGTAGAAACTCAAAAGATCATTTAGACCATGAGAGAGCAAGGGAAAGAATCTGGTCCTGGGAGTTGCCGCTTTTCATTCCAGTTCTCGACGTTTGCCACCTGTAACGTTATAGTAAAGTCTTCTTGCCTTAGCTAACCTGAGTAGATTTGTAATTTCTTGGTAATTAAAAGAATCTGAACCAAGCATATAGCATTACTGAATAATCTGGTTGTTGCAGAATCAGTGAATATGGGGACATGATGGCCAGTCTTACCAGTGGGGCCCTAAGGAAACTCATATGCAAAGTATACACAGTTACAAAATATAAGCATTGTTCATCATTTGTGGCAGCTGGGTTTCTCAGTCAGTGGAGGTCTGCCTTTGGCTCAGGTCATGATCTTGAGTTTGGGGTTCCAGCCCCCAGTCCGGTTGAGCTTCCTGCTTAGTGGGGAGCCTGCTTCTCCCTCTGCTCCTCCCCATGCTCCTGCTCTCACTCCCTCACTCTCTCAGAGAACTAAAATCTTTGACCAAAAAAAAAAAAAAAAAGAATTGTTCATCATTCAGTGATGCACATTGTTGTCAGTTAATTTGAGATTATAAAGGTCATTACCTATCATTCAAAGGCTCTGATACAATCTGGTTCAAGTGATACTTAGAGCAATTGCAAAATAATTCAAAGAAAGAGTGAAGTTCTAAAAAAGTTACACTTTAGTGAAGAAGTTTGGATGGTATGCTTTACAAAATACTTTAAATATAGTTTCTGATAAATTGGGATCTTGAGTTTTTTCCCATTTAAAATAATTTTATAATTTTTTAAATTGAAATTTCATAAAGTAGAATCTTGTTTTTCAAAATTCATAAATGCTTCGTTAAATCCCAGTGAATCTAATGAGTCTATGCTTCATAATATAAAAGGGAAGTTTATCCACCTATCACATGTATTTACATGATTATTTTAGTACTCTCATTGAAATATTTTAATATTTTAAGTATAGATCTTATGAACACTTTTAGATTTATAAAAAGCATCCCTATTAACTCTTAGTTTTTGATGGGTAATAGGGCCACTTATTCTTTTTTTTTTTTTTTTAAGATTTTTTATCTATTTACTTGAGAGGGAGAGAGCATGAGCAGTGAGGAGGAGCAGCAGTGCAGAGGAGCAGCAGAGGGAGAGGGAGAAGCCGACTCCTCGCCAAGCAGGGAGCCTGATTTTGTGGGGGAGCAGGCGTTCTATCCCAGGACCCTGAGATCATGACCTGAGCTGAAGGCAGACAGCAGCTTAACCCACTGAGCCACCCAGGTACCTGAAGCCACTTGTTCTACACAGCTTGAGGTAGTTTGGGCACTCTAAGGTTGATTATTAGATTAATCTGTGCTAATTAACACATGTCCATTGTAGCCATGCCTCTTTTTAAAGTAGTGAACTCAGCAAGTGCATTGAATTTGCCTTACTGTGCTGAATAATTTAATAAAAATTATGGATTGATCTTTTCCACTGATCCAGGGTTAAGATAAAATAATTTTTAAAACTTTAATCTAGACTTTCTTTTCCAATTGGCAAATTATCTAAGGATATCTGAAAATAACATGCTACGTTAACTATGACTTCAACACCCAGAAGCAATAACACTTGGAGAATTTATTGATGTGACAAGACAAGGAGAAATATTATAATTATCTAAACCATTTTGCAATATTTCTGAACTTGAAATCCATATATTACTCATAATTTGCAGCTTCATTAGATACTGAATTTTTCCTGACCTGTTTTGAAGTATACATATTTATAATTTTTTTTTTATCATTGACAAAATCAGACCCTAGAAAATCTGAGCCTATGCTAGCCTGGCTCTCTTTTCTAAACCACTAAGGAGTCATTGTGTGTTCATGAACTAAAAGACAACTTCAAAAAAGGGAGTAAACAAAATATTGTTTTAAATGTACTTGTAAATATACTGCACAATGGCAAACTAATACTATAACCAGCTAAATTGCCACCATATTGTTTGTTATGTTAATTAATGAAACACAAAATTCTAAGCTCTCAGTTAAAGATATGGTTTCTGCGTGCATCAAGGTCCAAACAGGAAAAAAATAAAAATTAAAAAAAGATAGTACATGCATGGGGTAATTTGAAGAATGCTTGCTTAATGAAGGGCAGAACAACAGGTAAACCACAGGTATAGTGCAATACCCTGAGGTTTTGTAACAATAGCTGTAACAGCTATGTGATGAAGACTGACTGGCAGAAAATATAATCTTATACAAGAAATAGAGTCAGCCCAGAATTACCCCAGGGGAGGCAGTGGGAGGACTATATATACCCTGACCTCACTCTCCTGCTTCCTTCTAATCTCTTGATAGTGTTGCCCATTGGATGAAGTCAACCAGAAGCCTTTTAAAAATAATAATAATAATACTGGTAAATATATATATATTATTATTATTTTTTTCTTTAGAAAGAGAGACTGTGAGGGGAATGGCAAAGGGAGAGTGTGAGAGAGAATCCCAAGCAGCCTATAAGCCCAGTGCAGAGCTCATCTCACCACCCTGAGATCATGACCTGAGCCAATATCAAGTCTGCTGCTCAATGGACTGAGCCACCCAGTTGCCCCTTACACCACAGCATAAGATACAGAAGGATGGAGAATGCAACTGAAAAGGTAAATAAAAGGTATTCAGTATAAATTCTGATCTTCGGTTTTCTCAAGACTCTTTTGTGTATAACCTTGGAAAGTTACTTAACCTTTCTACATCTGATAATTCTTATCTTTTAAATAAGTTCCCTTACAATTCTAAACTAGCCATGATTCTCCGAAAACAACTTCAGAAAAGGAAAACAACTTCATTTGTCCCTAAATTTGGAGGGTTTTACACTACTTAATGGAACATATTTTAAAGTCTTATAACAATTGAAAGGTTTACTTTCAATTACTTCTAGTTTTTATATGGTTTTAGGACCTTATTACTTACTCTTGGCAATTAACCTAACTTTTAAGTACAAAGGCTCTACAGAAAGAACTTTAGCTATTTAATATTTTCTTTCCTATGAAATAATTCTTTTGAACCTCTGTGCTATAATTCATTTTGTCTTATACATGAAAATTTTCACCTTTAGAAATGTATGGGTATTTAATTTAAAATAATTTGTTCTTTTGTAATACTAAAACCCAAAATTATAGCATAATTCTAATTTATTTTAGATACTTTTACTTAGCATGGGAAATTGTTTTAAAAAAATATGAATGAGTAAGTAGTATTGATTGAGTCAAGAAGATTTTGAATTAGATATTTATAAATATTTCATTTAAACTTATACACTCATATAAATATTAGAGACTGATTTTACAGAAAAGGAAAGTAAGGAGTGTATATATATATATATATATATATATATATTTTTTTTTTTTTTTTTAATTTGACAGACAGAGATCACAAGTAGGCAGAGAGGCAGGCAGAGAGAGAGGAGGATGCAGGCTCACTGCAGCAGAGGGCCCGATGCGGGGCTGGATCCCAGGACACTGAGACCATGACCTGAGCTGAAAGCAGAGGCTTTAACCCACTGAGCCACCCAGGTGCCCCAGGAGTAGAGATATTAAGTCCTAGGTCACGTAGGTAATAAGTGGTCGTCAGGATTTGAGCACATACCTATCTCACCCCAAAGCTGAAACATTTCCTGAAATATACAACATAGCATTTATTCTCTTCTTCACTTCCTCTAATAATTTTTACTACATAGTATTTGCCTGTGTTTTGAGAAAATCACATGAGCATCTGTGTTATGGTTAGATTTCAAGTTTGAAGCAGAACATCTGTAAGTAGAGAATTATAATGAGGTTCTTGTTTAGTAAATGGTCTGTGTCTATAACAATGCATTTTTGAGATCTGGAAAGTTGCAGTTAACACTCAAAACAAAGTACACAAAAGATGGTGTTTACATTTACGATTTTCATTGTTGACATATTTCAGGTTTAAAATTTAAGCTTGTTGATTCAAGACAAATGAGGCAAGAATTGAAATATTCGGGGACGTGCTTTCCTATTCAAAAGAAAATACAGTGGGTGTGGAAAAAGAGTGGAGGTTTGGAGAGATTCTATTTCCAGTAATGGTAAAATAGCTTACTGTGGCACAATTTTGTTACTGAGAACAACCAGTAAAGTTGCGGGGGAAAAAGTCCAAAAATCTGACCCACAACATCAGAGAACTGGCAAGATGGCCAGGGTGGGAAGGAAGGGAAATAAGTTGAAATAAGCCTGGCATTCTTTATCCCTTTTCCTTTTAAAATTATTTGCCAATTGATGTCATGCACAGCTGAGGGGCCAAGAAGTTTAAAAATAAGAGGCACTTAATGGGTAAGAAACTGAGCAGATTTTTGACAGTCTCAGAGGCTGGTGAGACAAATATTGGAAATCAAGTAGTATCAAAGAGCAGATGTACTGGAAAATACTCAAGATCCATGTTTAGGAATCTGAAACTATTATAACTTAAGAGGCAGGGTAAACTGAAAATATACCAGTTCTCACAAAGGACTGAAAAACAACTTTAAACCAGCTCAGTCTTAAACTGAATAGTCATCTTGTCTTACTCGGACTGCTTGCCATGAAGCAAAGATATGTATTTTGTTTGTTTGTTTTGTTTTCCTGAAGAGATATCACATCAGCCAGATCCTCAGGTAATCTTTCTTTTATTTTTTTAAATATTCAGGACTGGCATGTAATGAAAAATAAAAAAATATCAAGAATTCCAAAAGAAGGGCAAATGACAAATAAATATATATATATAATATAGAAAGAAAAACAGTCCTCCAGGTAATCTAAATATTAGAATAATCATACCCGACTTTAAAATAACTGAGATTAGAGGTGCCTGGATGGTACAGTCAGTTAAGCATCTGACTCTTGCTTTTGGCACAGGTTGTGATTTCAGAGTCATGAGATCAAGCCCTGCATTGTGCTCCACACTTAGTGCAGAGTCTGCTTAGGACTCTCCCTCTCAATCTCTCCCTCCCTCCAGCTCTCGCTCTCTCTCTAAAATAAATAAATAAATATTAAAAAAAAATAACAGAGATTAAATGTCCAAGAAAATACATGACAAAATTGAAAAAGTCACCAAGAAGCTGAAATATATAAAATAGAATACATTGAGGCATTCTAGACCTGAAGCAAAACTGAATAACTTTAATTAAGAATTTCATACATGATTGCATGGAGCACTGGGTATGGTGCATAAACAACGAATCTTGGAACACTGAAAAAGTGAAATAAAAAAAAGAATTTCAAACTTGTATTTTAATAACAAGTTAAACATAGCAGAAGAGAAGATTAGTGAACCAGAAAATATGTCAGTAGGAAATAGCTATATTGAAGCGTAGAGTAAAAAGGATGAAAAGTATATAAAAAAAGAGATTATGAGACATGATAAAAAGAAGAGTAATAAGGATGGAAAGTACATAAAGAAGAGCTTATGAGACATGATAAAAAGATAAAACATGGGTATTTTGGGGGACCTCAGAAGGAGAGGAAAGAGAATGAGCAGAATAAGTATTTAAATAAATAGTGATGAGTATTTTCCAAAATGGTCAATAGATAGTGTTACAGTTAATCTTAATGTGTCAACTTGACTGGGTCACAGACTGCCCAGAAATTTAGGTCAAATTTTATTTTGGATGGGAGGGTGTTCCTGGGTGTTATTAACGTTTGAAGCAGTATACTGAGTAAAGCAGATTGTCTCCTTAAGGTAGGTGGGCCTCATCCAATCAACTGAAGGCCTGAATAGACCAAAAAGTCTTAGTAAGGGGGAATCTTCTCCTGCCTGACTGCTTGAGCTAGAACACTGGACTGAAACTGAAACACTGATTCTTCTTGGGTCTTAGATCTTTCAGCTTTCAGACTTGAACTTACACCACCAGTTCCCCTAGTTCTTGGGCCCTTGGACTCAGGGTGGAACTATATACATTGTCTTTCCTGGGTCTCAGTTTGCCAGCTATAAATCCTTGGACTTCTCAGCCTCCAAATCACTACATGAGCCAAATCCATCATACACACACACACACACATGCACATACACATACATCCTATTTGTTCTGTAAACTTCTATAAATACAGATACTAAGCTACAAATTCAAGAAATTTCTTTAAAACCCATTCAGCATAAATACAGAATGTCATTCTTATGTATGTCACTGTCAAATGATAATAAATCAAACACAGATCTTCAAAGCACTCAGGGTGAAAGCATACTGTTTTCAAAGAAGAAATGATCAGATGGAGAACTGGTTTTCCAATGGAAATAAAGCAAAAAATAAGACAATGAAATGATAAATTTAAAGTACATCATCAACATACAATTCTATGTCTAGTAAAATTCTATGTCTAGTAAAAATACCCTTCAAGAATAAAGACCAAGTAAAGGTAAATTCTTCTCTGAACTAATAATTTAGAAATTTTTTTTTCAAAAAATAGGCACTAAAAAGAAATATTGAAGAGAGTTCCTCAGGCAGAAGCAGAATGATTACTTATGAAAACACAGGGATACAGAAATAAATGATGATGTATAAAAAAAGATAAAGATATGGAGAAATCCAAATGGATGTTTCACAAAACACCAGTAATTATTGCTTTAGAGTTTTTAACGTATGTAGAACTCAAAAAGAGGACTATAATAAATACAAGATGGGAGGAACTTAAGGGAGATAAAGTTTAAATATTGGCATTGTCAGGGAAGAGATTGAAATAGAATGCATATAGTAACATCTACAAATATTCACTAAGGAAAGTTATAATGTGTATGGTATTCACTAAGGAGAAAATGAATGCATAATTAACAAGTGAATGAGAGTTTAAAAAGTGATGAAAATAGCTGATTAATTAAAAAATGGAAGTGGGGGATAACTAGAAAACATTTTAAGGTGTTAGATTTAAACTTAAGCAAAAATTACATTAAAACAAATATTCTAAATAATTTAATTTGAAGATCATGATAGATAATTTTCATAACAAGTTAATTCATGATTTTTATGCAGAAATAACACTTAGTAAGGAGTTTAACTCATTCTTATGAGTCAAACCTAGCATATTTATAACCAGTTCAGGAAAGAATCCCTAAGAACAGGCACATTTATAATTCAGGAATAAGGAAATGAATTACTGACAAAACTTTCTTCCAAAGGATGGGAGGGAAGGCAACTGAGTCTCCACAAATCAGACATAATTTACATGTCTACAAATTTATGGGCTTACACAAGAGCTCAAAGATAATGAAAGGTTAGAATTAGATAACCTGTAGAGCTGTACACATTATGGCACTTTTCTCTCCAGTAAAGATTTCTAGAATGAATCTAAAAACAAAACATGCTTTTTATAAGACAAACATCTTAAATACAAGGATTCATGAACGTTTAAGGTAAAAGAACAGAAAAATGTGTTCCATGTAAAAACTAACGAAAAATTCAGTGTAGTTAAATTATCATCGAAGACTTCATGATAAGTAACACATTTCACAATGATAAAGGGCTCTATCAAGATAGATTTTTTATGGCAATTCTAAATTTTAATGCACCTAATACTACCATCCCTTCAAATTATATAGAAAAAATGGACAGATTTGAGTAAATTTTCAAGCCTCATAAAAGATTTTGAACATAAGTTTTTCAGTAACTCATACAAGCAGACCAAAAAAAATCAATAATATAGAAGATTTTAATATCATGGTTAACAAGTATATGTGCTCTTAAACACACATATACAAGACACATAATACTGTACTCAAAACTGAAAAAGAGTACATATATAATATATACCAAAATCTCAACAAATTCCAGAAGAATAGAATCCTACAGAATATTTTCTCTGATCATAGTGGAAATAAGCTAAAAATCAATGGCAAAGAGATAACATGAGAATTCTTAGGTATTTGGAAATATAAGCAAGATATTTCTAAATAATCCAAGGGTAAAGATGCAATTATAATGAAATTAGAAAATATTTTCAGCTAAGTGGAAATGAAAATAAGATATATGTCAAATTAGTTTTATTCAGTTAAAGCAGTACTTATAATAGAACGTCTTAAGTTTAAGTATGTTTTAAGTTTGTTTCTCCCAGAAGCACTCCCTAAATCAGGGATTTTTCAGAAAATGCTCCAGAGAAACTGATGAGAGAGTGGAGAAATCAGGTTGCTGAAATGCAAAAACCCAAGAAATTTGTGATTTCACCTAAAGACTCATCCTGTCTGATCCTGTGGAGAACTCCAGAGCTAAAAGTGCACATTAGTGTGAGTCTTTTCTAGGAGATGGAAAGCTAACTTTTCAGCCTCTGAATCAGTTTGTAACTCACTGTGGTCTCTTCCAGGAAGATGTAAATTCCTGGGTACCTCAAACTCTCCAGATAACCAAGGCTGCTCAAGAAATCCAAAGGTGAAACTGGGTGATTTGAAGGCAAGGTACAAGGTAGCTAAGGAAATCTACAGGCATAAATGGGAAATTTAAACTCCCAGGCACGTAGAAATCTCCATATGGGTGAGGTAGTTTAAAGTACTTGATGTATGAAGGTTGTAGCTACACACAAATAGCAACAAAAAACATAGAAATAAGGAGAAGAGGACACAGCACTAGGAGATACAAGTGAGTTTGAGCAAGGCACCATGATGTCCATTAGATTGTTTTAGTCTGAAAATTAATCTCTAGGAGTCCATCTCAAGAAGTCAGAAAAGCAAAAGTGTATTATACAAACAGTGTAGAAATATAAAAATAATAAATATGAGAGTAGAAATTAATGACTAGAAGGCAAAAGAGGAAACCAGCATATATTTCTTCTTAGAAAATACTAATGAAATTAATCTGGTAAAATCATCTATCAAAAAATTAAAAGAAATACAAATTACCAATATCAGGAATTTTAGAAAAGGTGAATATTCCTACAGATCTTATGGGTAATAAAAACATTGTATTTCTCATTTTATGTGAGAAAATAATGAAAGAAATAACTATGCCATAAATATGAAATTGTAGAGAAATAAATTCTTAGGTCAAAAATAAACTAACCTCAAGTGGAAACAGTATGATATAGAAAATATGAAGTTTTCATAGCTACTGAAGTAATTGAATCTGTATTTGAAAACCTTTTCTTTTTTTTTTTTTTAAAGATTTTATTTATTTATTTATTTGTCAAAGAGAGAGAGAGAGAGAGAGCGCGTGCGAGCGCACAAGCAGGCAGAGTGGCAGGCAGAGGTGGAGAGAGAAGCAGGCTCCCTGACGAGCAAGGAGCCAGATGCGGGACTCAATCCCAGGACTCTGAGATCATGACCTGAGCCAAAGGCAGCAGCTTAACCCACTGAGCCACCCAGGCGTCCCTTGAAAACCTTTTCAAAGAAATTATAGGCCCAGATGGTTTCATTGGTAAATTCTACAATATATGTAAGGAAGATATTACACTAATATGAAAACTCTTTCAGAGAATAGGAAAATTTATTTTCCAAGGCTAGCAAAATCTTGGTCCCCAAAACCTGACCAGAACATTATAAGAAAATTATAGGTCTTTCTCTCTTATTAGTTTAGCTGCAAAAAATATTTAAATACAATATTAGCAATCAAAACCAGTTAAATTTAGAATAATACTGTATCAAGACCAAGTTGAATATATTCCAGGAGTGTACAATCATTTTAACATTCAACAATTAGTCAATTTAATTTACCACACTAACAGAAGAAGAGAGTAAAAACTCTATTATCATATCAATAGACGAAGAAAAAGTATTTGAGAAAAGTTAAAATCCATTCATGATAAAACTAAGAATAAAAGAAATTACCTTAAACTGAAAAAAAGCATCACAGAATTATACAAAAAAAAAAAAAAAAAACCAACCCCATAATAGTGAAATATCTAAAGCTTTCCCTTAGAGAATAGGAACAAGACTACAATGTCTGCTCTTAAACCTCAATAATGAACTGAATCTAATATTGTATTCTCGCTTAGCAGTGAAATGACACAGGAAAAGGGAATAAAAAGAAAAGGATTAGAATTCCGCTTCTAGCAAAATATATCAAACAATAGTTTTCAGACAATGATTATTGGCCAATGGTGACAGTGATCTCTGAGAAAGGAGAAACAAACAAGGTAAGTCCCACAATTGCTAAAGTTTATGACCTTGGGAACACTGGGAGGAAAAACCCTGGCAGCTCACACCAATCTACTTGAGGTGAGGGGACAGAACTGGGAGGCCAGGGGGGCCAAGGTTAAGTTTACAAGAATAGAGAGCTTTACAGAGAACTGCACAGAGAGCTGCACAGAGAACTCCAGAAATCAATAACGGGCCTTTGAATATTCAGTGAAGAACTAAGGAGCATGTGTATAAGAAACTACCTGAGGCCAGAGAGACCATGTCCTTGGGGTTGGCAAAGGTCTGGGAATAGTTTCTGTTCCTACTGGGCAGATACAGATAGAATAACCAGAATGGTTTCACCTTAATGATGGAGGAGATGATGGGGGGAAAAAGCCCTAAATAAAAATTATCTGGTCCTGCCTAATGAAGCTTAAAAGCTAGCCTTAAAAAAAAAAAAAAAAAGCAAAAAACCAAAAACCAAAAAACAAATCAAACTATTTACCAAACAAATTAGCATTTTTCAGAACAAAGCCCAGAGACATTTATAGAAATACAAACATTTCTAGCACTATGTGCAAATTCATGATGTTTGTCAGCCAATCAAAAATTGCCAAGAAAGAAGCAGGAAAATATGGTTCAGAATGTGGTGAAAAATCAACCAATAGAAACCGATGTAGAAAAGACATGTATGATAATTAGTAGATGTGGGCACTGAAAATTTTTTTATAATAATATTCCATGTATTCCATGAAAGAGGAAAGATTGTGTATAATTAGGAAATGGAGATATGTATAAAAAAGAAGCAAATCAAACTGGTAGAGTTGGAAAATAAAATTCCTAAGATGAGAAATGCATAGAATGAGATAAAATACAGATAAGACATTGTAGAAGAAAGTTTAGTAAACTTGAAGAATAGTAATCAAAACTAAATTAAATGATACAGAAGATATTAAAAACAAAAAAACCATCAGGATCTGTGGGACATCTTCAAGAAGGCTTGGTATAACTAGAGACCCTAAGTAAGTGTGGAGGGAGGAAATAGAGAAAATGTTAATGATAGATTTACCAAATTTTATGGAAATTATAAACTCATAGTTCTAAGAATTGCAACAATCGCAAGCACAGGAAACAAGAAAATCACACTATGGATTATCATAATCAACTTGCTTAAAATAAGTAATAAAGAAAATCTAAAAATTAGTAAGAGAAACAAGACATTATATTGCGAGGGACAAAGGTAAAAATGACAATATAATTCTTGTTGGAAACGATTCAGACCATAAGAGAGTGCAGGAGCACCTTTAAAATCCTGAAAGGAAAACAATCTCAAATTCTGTATCCTTACCCTATATATAAGGGACAATAGCTTTAAAAATAGCTAAAATAAGGAATTTTAACGACAGAAAAGCTGAAAGAATTGGTTGCCAGCAGATCTCCACTGCAGCAAATGGTAATGAAATCCTTTAGGCAGAAGGAAAATGATTCCAGGTAAAAATATTCATCTACACAAATGAATGAGGAATATAAAATTTGTGAATATACAGATAAACATAAAAGACTGTTTTTCTTAGTTTAAAAATCTATTTTTAAGATAATGAACTATTTAAAACAAAAGTAATAACAATGTCTTGGGACCTTTTAACATATGAAGAAATAAAATATATGACAAGAATAGATAATACAAAGGCTAGAAGAGAGGAAGTGAAGCATACTGTTATAAAAGTCTATACTTTGTGAAGTGATATAATATTACTTTAAAGTGGACTGTGATAACTTAAAGAGGAACGTTATTAACCTTAAGCCACTTGCCAAAATAACACAACAAAGAGTTACAACTCATAATGCAAAAAAAAAGAAGATATAATAGAGTCATAAATTTACTCAATCTAAATAGAGGCAGAAATATAATAAAAAAGGAAACAACACATGGAATAAGAAGAAAACAGAGAGCAAGATGGTAGATTTAAATCCAGCCATATCAACAGTCACATAAAATGTCAATGATCTAAGCACAATTAAAAGGCAGAGATTGACAAATTGAATAAATTAAAACAAATAACAAAAAAACAACAAAAGACCCAAGTATTCACTGCTTTCAAAAAAGACACTTTATACTATGTGAATACTAATCAAAAGAACATTGCAGTGGTTATATTAATATTAGATAAAGTAGATAACTCAATCAAGATTTTCAGAAGTTCAAAACGTATAAAGCAAAAATGCATAGAACTGAAAGGAGAAATGGAAAAAATTACAAATAGTTGGTTTTTCAACAAACCTCTCCAAAAAATTGATAGAAGTACATGGAAAATCAGTAAATATGTAGAAGACTTGAAAAACACTATCAACTGACTTGGCTTAATTAAAATTAATGGAATACTGCATGGAAAAAACAGCAGAATACACAACGTAAGATGGTATAATTACTGAGAAAAATAGTATGTTGTGGTTTTTTAAAACACTAAACATGTTAACCATATCATCTAGCTATTTAACTGAAGTATTTATGAAAGAAAGAAAAAAAGAATATATCCACATAAACATGTGTGCACAAATGTTCATAGCACCTTTATTTGTAAAAGCCAAAATCTGAAAACAACCCAGCTATCCCAACAGGCAAATGGATCAACAAATTGTGATGTGTTTGTGGAATACATCTCATCAATGAAAAACATTGAACTATTGATACATGTAATAACATGGATGAATTTCAGAATAGTTGTGCTTACTGAAATAAGTCAGAACACTAATATATGCAGTGTGATTCATTTATATGAAATTCTAGAAAATACAAACTGATCTGTAGTGACATAAAGCAGAATAACTGTTGCCTAGGAATGAGAAGGGTGTTGGTGTGAGATTCATGAAGGAGTGATTACAAAAACACATGAAGAAATGTTGTGGACTGGTGGATATGTTCATTACTTATTGTGATGATAGTTTTAAGAGTGTATACATATGTCAGAATTAATAAGTGTGCATTTAAATATGTGAATTCATTGTCAATTATACCCCAATAAATCTATCTATATATATAAATATTGGAAAGAAAGAAATACAGTTGTCGTTATCACAGATAATATAATTAAGAATCTAGAAAATCCAAAAGTAGGGGCACATAAACTATTGGAAATAATGTGTTGTTAGATACAATATTGCTGGATATAAAATCAATATATAAAAATGTGTTTCTATATATCATAAATAAATAAATATAAAAATATAACTTATCAAATAAAATCAAGTCTCAGAATGTAATGAAAAATGTATAAAATATTTACAAAGATAACTTCAAATATAATTGAAAGAAAGCAAAGGAAACATGACAAATGGGAACATATAACATTAACAAATAGAGTCAATATTTTAAAGATTCAGTTATCTACAAATTAACATGTGGTTTTAATATAAGTCAAACAAAACCAAAAAATTTGGGGGGGAAATTGACACAGTGATTCTAAAGTTTATATAGAAATGCAAAGGATGAGAATAATTGGACCTGTCTTGAAGAAGAATAGAAAGAAAAATGGACAACTTCCATTACAGAAACCAAAACATTGTCATAGTACATTAATTTTGACAATGTGATGTTGCTATGAAATAGATTTTCCATTAGTACAGACACAAGGAACATTCCTACATCTATGTAAAACACTAACTTTGTAACAAATTTGAAATTTAAGAACAGTGCAAAATAGATTGTTTTTCCAGTAAATGGTGTTGAATTGATTACACACTTACGTGGAAAGAATTCATTTTGATCCATACCATTACATAAAGATTAATGCCAATATATTAGAAATTAAACTCAGAGACTATCTTCATGACCTAGGTGTGGGGAGAGGATTCTGAAACAGAATGCATTAAACATTAGAAATTTTTTCCTGACCTCTTAGAACTCAATAATAGAAAGAAAAATAATCTGATTAAAATGGACAAAGGAAAAATAAAAAATGGACAAGGGCTCTGAATAGACATTTCTCGAAAGAAGGTTACAAATGCCAATAAATACATGAAAAAATATTCAACATTATTAGTTACCAGAGAAATGCAAATCAAATACACAAAAAATTATCACTTCACACCCACTGTGATGGCTCTAATCAAAAGAACATAATAACTAGTATTGTCAAGGATATGGAGAAATTGTAACCCCACATACATTGCTGGTAGGACTGTAAAATGGTGCAGCTTCTTTGGAAAAGAGTCTGGCAATTCCTCAAAATGTTAAACATGAAGTTACTGTATGGCTCAACATTTCCACTCCTAGGTCTATACATAAGGAAGAGGAAACCATATGTCCACACGAAAATTTGTATATGAATGTTCCTAGCAGCATTATTCATGATAGTCCAAAAGTGGAAACAAGGTCAAATGTTGAATGAATGAATAAAAATGTAATATATCTGTACAACTGAATATTGTTCAGCTTTAAAAAAGAATAAAGCACTGATTCAAAATGCCACATGGATGAACCTTGAAAACATTATGGTAAATGAAAGAAACCTGCCACAAAAGACCACATACTGTATGATTTAATTTATATGAAAAATGAAGAATATGGACAGACAGAAAGAAGATACACGGTTATCTAAGGCTGGTGAGGCCTGGTGGAAAATGGGGAGGTATCGAAAATACATATCGGGCTTATTTTGATAGTGATAAAGATAATCTAGAATGTGTCATGATAATAGTTCCACAATTCTGTCAATATACTAAAAAACCATTGAGTTATACACTTAAAATGGGTAAATTGAAAGGTGTGTGAATAATTCTCAAAGCTGTGGTAGGTAGGTAGGTAGTCAGAAAGCTAGATAGATGACATATATATAGATAGAGATATATTTGATTATTTTAAAATAAAAGACTTCTGATTATTAAAGAATTCCACTGAGAGCATTAAGATGAAAGTACCCGAGTGGTAAAAGATATTTTTAGTACCTGTAATCAACAAAGGGGTGGCATTTGGAATATATAAAGAACTATAAATCAACCATACAACCTAAAGAAAGATAAACCTAATACTTAAGTTGACCACTTTACAAAAGAGAATGTCCAGTGGTTCACTAAACATGTAAAAATGTGCTCAATCTCACTAATCCTTCTGGGAAACAGATTTAAATCAAAATGAGATATAGCAACCAGAATGAATATATTTAAAAAGACCAAAAATCCCACGCCTAGAAGAAGATGTGGAGAAACAAGAATTTCCACACACTTTAAGTAGTGGTGTAAATTCACATCATCACCTTGGAACCATTTTTGGCAGTTTCTAATAAGCCTGATACATTTATCCTCTGATCCAGTAATTCTTCTAGGAAGAAGTGTCACTGTAGGACACTGAGCACCTATGTTCACCAGAGGAAATGCTAAGAATTTCCATGGCAATATTATAACCAATGATTACAATAATCATATAATAAACAATGAATAGAAACAAACCAAGTGTTTACCAACTCTAAAAAAGATACACATTATACCATGATACAGAATACTATACTGCACTGAAAATGAATGATTTATCACTACTTGCAACACATGGATCTATTTCATAAACCCAGAAAAAGAAACCATTTTCAAAAGAGTGTGTATTGCTCCTTTATATTAAATTCAAAAATAGATGCTAGGGTGCCAGTTACCTGGGGTGAAGAGGGAAGTAGCCATTAGGTGGGAAACATGATAGGGCTTCTTGGGTTTTTGTGATATGTTGCAGCTGGCTTGCATCAGGTTGCAAGAATTGATTGTTAAATGTTTGAAGTTTGCAAGCTGGTTGACATCAAGTTGGTAGCTTGAAATTCGCCATGCTGGGGTACTTATGCCTGGCAATTGTGTTTTGTCAAGGTGTTTTTGTTTGGTTTTGAGGTAGGGCAGCTGGTTGTTGCATACTTACCAGCGTAATACTGGTACAGGGTGTTTTTATTTTGTTACATTCACAGAGCTATGTACTTGTGATTTGTGAACTTTTCTTTAAGTTATACTTCAAAAGGTAATTCATATTTCAAAGGAGGAGAAATGGAAGTCACTGTAATTTCAAAAAAAATATCTCTGTAGTATTGACTAACTCAAATCCAGGGAAAGTAGAGCAGGAGAGCAAGGTAGGCAGCTGTGAGAAAAATAATAGGGCCAAGGTACAAAGAAAAACAAAACAAAAACAAAACCACTGATTTCTACTCTATTTCACCACTTAAATCAAAGGGTCATGATCTTTTATTTTTTCAGAGGTCAGACAGATGGTACAAAAAATGAAGATAGTTAGCATATTTATTCACATAGCAACATTTTGTACCTCCACGCAAAAATGTTATTTCTGCTTCTTTGAAAATCACATACCTCTTCTTAATATTGCAACCTGAGGATCTAGGATATTGATGCCTGGTATCTGACTGCCAAGGTTTGAATGTTGGCTTTTTACTTTTTAGGTATGTGAACTTGGTCAAATTATATAAATCTAACCTCTAGATTCCTCATTAGCAAACTAGCAAAAACTGATACTCCATCACTTATTCATTCAAAGCAATTTATGGAGTAAGGGCTATGCACAAGGTAGGATTCTTAGAGCAGGGAATATAGCAAAAGAAAAATATACAAAAGATACATGATCTAAAGTTGCTGATATTAGAAGGGAGACACAGAATAAATAAGATATATAAGTAAAATCTATATGTGGCGTTAGCCATGGAGGAAAGTCAACTAGGGAAGGGAGAAAAGGGTGTCGGTGGTATAGACGGTTAGTTTTCACTAAAAACATTTAAGTCAAAACTTGAAAGAAACAAGAGAGCAAGATGGAACTGTCTGGGGGAGCGTCATCATAGGCAAAGGGGACAGGAAATGCAAAAGCCTGAGGTATAATCTTGCCTGAACTGTTTGAGAAATAGGAAAGAGATCACTATGACTAGAGCAGAGTGGTAAAGGGTCACAAAGAGAGGCCACCATAAGGACCGTCTCTTACTCTAAATGAGATGTGAAGGTGTGCAGAGTTTTGAGCAGAATAGTGATGGAATTGAACTTGCGTTTAATGGGATTAGTTTAACAGCTTCATTGAGAATATATTTGAGGAAAAGAAGAATAGAAAGAGGAGGCTGTTCCAATAATCCATGTGAGAAATAATAGCTGCTTGGTCCAGTGAATTATGTCCACTTTGTACTTAATAAGGTGGGTTCAGTTTTTTTTATATCTTCTAATTTTTAAGACATGCCAAATATCAAGGCTTTTATATGAGAAATATCCAATTTTCTAATATTGGATCAATTTCTTTTGTTCGGTTTTATTTTTTAACACATGAAGACACACATATACAAAATTCATATCCACAGATTTTTTTACTAGAATCAGAGTGTCGCTGGAATACTGCTCCTAACCTTCATGACTGCTCTTTGTAGCTAGGTCTATTTTTCACAAACGGATGAGTCTCCAGCCGGATTCTGGCTTGCTGTCTTTCCTTGCTTGTTCCACATCTTTTGGTATCTGCTTTCATTTTCCTGTACCAAGTCTTAAAATATGACAAATTGAGAAACAGAAGAAATAAACAGGAAACTGACTAGTGCTCTTTTAGCCCCCAGTGAGCTATTTTTGACAATATTTTTCTTTGATACTTATCTCAAAATATGAGAGGTTAGTAACTGACGAAAGAAATAGATGAATAAAACAGTGTCCAGCTTTTGCTTAACATTAAGATAGAAGCAACAGAGATTGGCTCTTAACCACAGGTAGTGACTGTGAAATGCAAATTTTGGAACATTTCCTAAATGTTATTGAAATATCCATATAAGTTTCTATTTAAAGAGTGCACATTTATTTTAAAATCTGGAAATCATCATTTCTGTACTTCCTAATGGAAGACTTTGCAAAAGCCTTATAGTAAATGCTGCAGTACTAGTCAGTATTAATAGAATAAGTGGCTTAGAATTCTATTCAGATAGTTCTATAGGTGGTATATCATGGATGCAGTTCATAATTTGTATGTATAAAACTGGTTCCTCTTTCCACTGGCACTGATAACAAAAACTCAGTAGTTTGAAGGTAAGTAAAAGAAGTGGGAAAAAGAAGTCCTAGATAATCTACTTCTCAATAATGAGTAAATAACATGCCAATACATTAATTTATTCAGGGGTTTTACACTTTCTTCTGAAACTCTGCAAATTGGACTGACAAAAGGCAAAAAAAAAATTGTGGTAAAATGGAAACTATCTCCCATAATACTTTATAAGGAAAAGTTCTAAATTTGAAAATGTTGGAGTTACTATCAAAGTGTTTTTGAGTCCCAAGGAACAGATCATGCTTCTATTCCTGTTCTTTCTTAAGAGCTTCCTACATTTGTCACATCTTAGGCAGTTTAGGACATCTTTGTAGTTGCTGGAGTTGGCTAGGCAAAGTTCAGGGCAAACTAGGAATATGAGACAGAGTTACTTTTTTGAGCTAGTCGAATTCTGTCCTCTTCTTTATGCATAGTTTATGGAGGATTCAGCAGGTGGTTGTTGGCAAGGTGATCTTCACAGAGAAGAGCATTCATTGCCTAATTGGAAGACTATTAAAAAGATTGACAGGAAGAGACTGATAAAAAGCCAATTCCCCCCCATATGTAGGGGTTATTGAGAGAAGAATACGATGATCTGTGCTATTTATTTGACCCTTATTAAGTGGCCCACACTTAGTTATGTCTATTGGGATATTTCTATGACTAAAGCAGACAAAGCCCATGGAACTTATATTTTAATGTGGGAAACTGTGTACTCATGTGAGCATACGTGGTTGTGCCTATGATGGGGAGTACTAGGGCTAGGAGACTATTCATAGTACAAATGCTTATTCTGATTCTAAGTTAGGGCCATTATTGAGTTTAGAGTTTGCAGGAGGGGGAAAAAAGTGAGAGAATTTTTGATATATAGCCAAATGGTGTTGATTATTTTGATTCCTTATTCTAAATTGTCCCCATAGCAGGGGGAAATGAAATCTTCCTGGGTTCACCTTAAATCCCAATTATCTTTGAAAATTGACAATAGCATTTACAGTACAGGGAACACAAAAATAGAATGACTTATTGAGTGTCTAGGATGAGTCAGGTATACATACTACATCATTTGTTTCTCCAAAATTCAATTATAATACTAGTGTATAATACTTCTGTTACCGAAAATGTGACTGCTTCTCAGAGAGGTACATTCCTAAGGTCACATAGCTGCTAAGTGACAGAACTGGCCATTTAATCCCTGTCTAATTTGCTTCAAAGTCTACAAACTGTTTGGGCTGCCTGAGCCTAAGAAGAAAGATAATATGTAGATTTAAAAAAATGTGTACAACTTTGTATAGGTCAGTGAGTAAATATGAGTGTGACTTTCCATTTGCTAATAGTATGGCTATTTGTGATGAAAATGCAAGCAGAAGCACCACTTTTGAAAAGCTGATTCTCATACAGTTAACTTCTGCTGTGCATTCCTTTTTTAAATGGATGCTTAGAGGCCATGCATGACACCAGGTTTTATATCAAATTTTTAAATCTAATTACTGGAAGTTCATATATTTTGGAGATCTGTGTTTGTGGGGGAAGTATTATTTTCACTTTTTAAATTTTTAACCACTGTGAAAATCATTCAATATTGATTACTGAAGAATCTTTAAAATTTAGTATAATGCCTATATGTTATATGAATACTGAGTTCCATTGTATATTTAATGAGAGGTAGCTAAAAATATGATTTTTCACATTCAAGAAACTAAAAGCAATTATCCATATGGATAACTCTGGGAATTCACTTCATGGAAAATGGTTATACTACAATTCATAGATTCACACGTACACATGCACGCATATACTCACATATACACACATATACATATAGACATATATATGCATATTATATATAATATATAATGACTTCTGTTCAGAGAAGGAATACAAAGATGTCAGTCAAATTGATATAACTGAAAGTCTGGAAAGAACTTTAATAACTGTTTTAAATATTCCTGGGGAAAAGATATGTTTAATAGTTTAAATTCTATTTTCTTTGCAAATTTGAGTAATTGCTCAAATCTTAGAATATAAATTAAGAAAAGCCAATTTCCATGTTTATGGAATTCTTCTCAGAGACTATATCATTAATGTCTTTATGGATAATAAACTTGATTGTTTTTATCTGATACTAATGACTCTTTTAATTTCAAAACATCACTTCATACTCTACTCTGACACGTCTTCTTTAATACTCTCTATTGAGTTTAGAATCATGAAGGCTCTTGTTTCATCATTTTTCTTGTTCTTAATAATCTGCTAAATTTTACTTTTATACTTATTATTATACTATACATTTATAAAATGCTTTCTACTTTTCAAAGGAACTATATATATATATATAATACTTATATATGTGTTTTCTTTGTATATATCATAATATAATTACTACCTAATCCTGACTTCATGAATAGTTATACATTTCAGGCTGATGAAAGAAAAAAAAAATCCTAATAGCATGTTCTCCTTTTATATTTAATCTGTCGTTTAGTATCAGCTTCCATTCTTTCAAAATAAAAATATCTCCCTTTATTTATTTACTTAAGTTTTGAAAATTCCTCAGTTAGTTGGAATCATCTTTTCCTAGTGATAGCCAGACTTCTGTTCTTTGATATTGAGGCAGTTGCCTTTTCATATCAATTTGGCAATGCAGACAGATTTAAAATGCAACAGGTTCTTTCCTTTTCATTCTGATTCTAATTAGGTGTTTAGTTAGAGTCTAATACCAAAATTTGTGACACTCCACTTAATACTTCCTACTTCCTGTTCTTTGTTAAGCTTTGAATAATTTATGAGTTTGCTTTGTTAAAATTGTCTTGTTCAGTACACACAAATTTTGTACATTGTGTAGCAACATAAATAGTTTTTTTTTAATGGGATAGCTGAAGAAAAGACTGGGTAGGAAAATTTCATATGAATCTAGGAATTTTTTAAAATGTTAAAATTTAAAAAGTGGTTTTAATACATTTCTTTATTCCTTGTTCCTTATTTCCTCTAATTCTATAAGACAGTGACTTACATTTGTGCATTGATGGGGTAGAGGCCTCTAGTAGCTATTTGTTGACTAAAGGATTTTGTGGTTGTTACATTTTTTTGTATGTTGGATTTCGGAGTAAAGCTTCAAACAACTAATTAAAACACACTAGAAAATCCTTCATTACAAGAAGGTGATATTTTGAATATAGTTTTAAAATATGAAAACCAATAAAACTTACCTGCTCTGTAACTATTTTTGATAAGCATTCATACTTAAACTTGAAATAAAAATTACTAGATTCTTAAATACATAAGTAGTTTTGCCAATATAATAGATTATTCATGAGCTTTAATAAGCAAGTGAAATATTATTTACAGGATGATGTAATTTAATGTATATGTTTAAAAAATAAATGACTATTATCTGCCAAGTGTTATATTCAGTCCTGGGAATCAGTGATACAGCCCCTGCTTTCCAGGGATTTGCCTTCTAAAAATATATATATATATCCATATGGTATACACAAGTAAAAAACTCTTGAGGTGGTGGATATGTAACTGTTTTACACTTTGAACTCAGATGGTGTTTAACATCTGCTTCATATTTTGCTTTTGATTTAACGGAGATACAGAGATGTTAAGTGACAGCAAAACCACATTCCCTTATGTGAACGCCAGTGCTTTTCCACATTGTTATGTTTTCCACTTATTTTCTTATCTTTGTTTATGAATGCTGAATAGTAGCATAGTTAGTTTTTTACATATTGTCCTACCTTCTACCTATTTACTTATCCCTGTTGATGTATGCTAAATACTAGCATAGGCTGTCCTGGCCACAGAATCTGTTGGGAGATGCTTTTGTGTTGCTCTCCGTGGTGCTGAAAATTATTATGAGCTGAAATTGATTGTTTCCTCTATATTTTTTTTTTAAGATTTTATTTATTTTGTGTGTGAGAGAGAGAGAGCACAGGGAAATAGCAAGCAGACTTTGCACTAAATGTGGAGCTCTATGCAGGGCTGGATGTCGTGACCTTGAGATCATGACCTCAGCCAAAACCAAGAGTCAGGCACTTAACCAAGCCACCCAGGTGCCCCATTTCCTCTAATTCTTTGGCACTAATGATTATTACCCAGTCAAGAATTCAAAACAAAGAAAGGAAAAGTCTAGTGGGGAAAGGAGAGATGAAAAAGGAAAGTTCACATGCAAGAATCAGCCATTGGTTAATAGAGGGTTGGATTGATTAATTTATTTAACTTAAGTTTCAACAGGTATTGTGTCCAGAGTCAAGCTATGACTTTGCACCTCCACTGCTCCCACACAATTACATTTTGCTTTGGTGTATCCTGTTGTATGTTGGATAAAATAGACATCAATCACACAAATATGGAAAAATGTAAATTTTAAACTATGTTTGATGCTAAGAAGCTGTGTCAGATGCTAAGATGCTGCAATGGATCATGAGATAAATTAGAGCAAATATGAGTATTTAAGTATGGTGCTTGGTTAAAAATTAATTATCTTTCCCTCATATTTTTAAATTATTATAAAAATAATATATTGAAGAAGATAAGGTCTAGTGAATCATGTAAGACTTCCAAATAAAATCTTAAAAAATATCTTAATGAGATCCTGCCTCCATGAACTGAACTTTTTAGTAACAGATTTCATATTTGAAATAGCTATACTTTCTGATCATGAAATTTTAAATGATGATATAATAATTATCATCAAGGATGAGAAAATATTTACATAAAGTAGGTGTAGAAGATTTTATATCTTTATTTTTATGACAAAAGATTTGTCAATTTAAATGGTATTTAAAATATATCAACTCTTTTTATTTCATATGAGTTGGGATTTTGAATTTTTATGGATATAAATCAATTTCAAATCTCCTAAAATTTTTTTATCAGAAAATTGAATATAACTATAAAGCTTAAATTTGAAAAACACTCAAGCAGTATTAGAGCAGTCAATCTGCAGCTGACATGGCTATCACAAAAATAGCAAATCAGCATATGGCACAGAATTATAGTACATTTGTGTTGCTAGAGCTTTGGGTCATTAACTGAAAGTATACTGGCTACAATTTTCTGCCTAGGCTCCTTGCTTCCCCATGGGCAATGGGTTACATTTTGAACTACATGCAATGTTTCTTGACCTCTAAAATAAAAGTTTTCTTTTTTTTTTTTAAGATTTTATTGATTTATTTGACAGACAGAGATCACAAGTAGGCAGAGAGGCAGGCGGGGCGGGGGGAAGCAGGCTCTCCACTGAGCAGAGAGCCCGATGCGGGGCTCGATCCCAGGACCCTGGGATCATGACCTGAGCTGAAGGCAGAGACTTTAACCAACTGAGCCACCCAGGTGCCCCTAAAATAAAAGTTTACAAACCATTCCAAGAGCGCTTACAGACCACTGGGTCTGTAGCCAAATGCTGAAGTAGATGTTCAGATATAGATGCTTCTTTATGTCACCTTCAGGAAGAATGGGATACACGCTCAGACTTCACTTGTTCAGGCCATCCTACAAAGAGCCCTAAACAAGTTTCTTCTGAGCAGAGACCACCTGTCTATGAACTCTGGCAACTTGAGGCCACCCTACTTGGCCACTTCTGATGGTTGAGGTGGTCAGTATATCATGTGATATCTGTTAGCCATTTTTGGTACACTAGTTGGAAAGCTCAGCTTTCTTAGAATTTATTACCATCTGACATAAGTACATATTTGGTTTTTGTTCAGACAATATTACACGAAAATGTAGCATTCATGAAAGTGGAGTCTTATCTTTTTACTCACTGTCCTATACCCAGAGCATGGTGTAAACATTCAATACATATTCACTGGATAAAGGGTTAGACTCTATCATGAGAGCTATCTTTATGTTCCTCTTTATCTTTTAGTACCAATCCCAGTGCTTAAGTCATTGTATTGCACTAGGGTGATAAGCAGGGACCAGATTATAAAGATTCTTGTAAGACTTGTTAGGGCTTTTAGACTATTTCCTAGAAACAATGAGAATCCACTGAAATATATTTGTAAGAAATATTTTTAGATTTTTATTTTAGAAAACAAGAGTTGTTGCTTCCTGCTTCTCTTCATAATGGCATCTCTATTCTCCCACTCGCCCAATTTTAAACTCTCACAATAATGTGACACTTTTGTCTTTCTCCCTCATTACTAATAATTTTTCAAGACCTGACAACTTAACTTTAGCAATTTCTCTCTCCTCTTTCTTTTCCTCCCTCCCTCCCTTCGTTCCTTCCCTTCTTCCTTTCTTTCATCTATCTGGATAATATCACCCTTTGTTTTCCATTTGGGCCTCGGTTGATCACTGGTTGGTCAAGTGTACCTGCTGAATTTCTGTCTTTAGTATATTCTCCATCTAAATTGCTTTATGCTTTATAGATGATTACTTGTACAATTCTGGTCATCCCATTTACCTAAACAACTACTTTCAGTAAGTCTTCACTGATTAAATTCCTAGCTTTCTATTTGAAAAAAGTACAATATAAATTTTTATTACTTTCAACACTCAGCCACATAAATTATTGCATTTACTCTTCTTCTAAGATAAGCAAAGATTGTTTCTTCTCTCATTTTTTTAAATAAAATAAATTCAAACTTTAAAAATGTTGCAAAATTACTACAAAAAATTCCCCCTGTATTCTTCATCCAGATTTACCAACTGTTAAGATTTGATAACATATCCTGCATCATTTTCTCTGTAGGTATTTCTGAATGATTGTGAATAAAATGCAGCCACTATGCCCTTCTTACCCCAAAATATTTTATTGCAGTAACTATAGGAAAGTTATAAAAATTAGGACATTTAATATTGATGCAAAATTAATTGTAATTTAACATAAATAAAATGTCTATAGATTAGATATTATAGACTTTATTCATATTTTGCCAATTGTCCCAATAATGTATTTTTTTCCAGCCCAGTATATAGTTCTGGATTATACATTGCTTTTAGGAGTCATGTATCTTTAATCTCCTATAGTCTAGAATAGTTCTCCAGCCTTTAACTTTAATCAGAATGATATTTTTGAAAAGTATAGACAAGATATTTTGTGGTATTTTCTTCAATTTGCACTTGTCTTTTGCTTTTTATCATGGTTACAATCAATTATGCTTTTTTTTTTGTTTGAAATACTAAAAAAATTACATTGTGTGTATGTACTTTCGCATGAGGCTCATGATGTTACCTGGTCCCCTTCTTGGTGATTTTAACTTCGATCATTTGGTTAAGGTGATGTCTACTAGATTTATTCCCTACAAGGATTTTTTTTTTAATTCCCTGGTAATTAGGAATCTATGACAGATTACAAAAATGGCTTCAAGTGCTTCCCATTTGTGTATGCATTCTTCTTTGCAAAATGATTTTACAGTTTTTCCCATCAAGATGTGGAATATATTATTCCATCATTCGAATCTGGGCTTGTCCATGTAATCTCCTTGGGCTAATGGGACACTGACAAATTTGTGTCAGCATAATCTTGAGGAATACTCTGCCTTGGAGCCTGTACTCCATTGTTGTTTTCTGGAACCCTGAAAGTATCATTACTCAAGAAAACATGGCTAACCTACTGAAGGATGACAGCAGGTTGAACAAAGATGAGCCATCCCAGCTGAGCCCTGTTCCCTCCCCCCTCAATCAACCTGACAACCAGCAGACAAATGAGTGAAGCCATTTTAGACTCTCCAGCCCAAACTAAGCCAGTCAGAAGAGATAATTACCCAGACAACCCATCTAACCTTTAGAAATTATAGATGTTTTATTATTTTAAGCCATGAAGTTTGGGAATGGTTTGTTATAAAGCAAAAGGGAGAGGGGTGCCTATGTAGCTCAGGTGGTTAAGTGTTGGACTCTCGGTTTCTGCTCAGGTAATGACCTCAGGATCATGAGATCAAGTCCTACATTGGGTTCTGCTTAGTGCAGGGTCTGCTGGAAATTCCCTCTGCCCCTCCCTTGGCACTCGTGCTCACTCTCTTTCTCCCTCCCATCAAACAAACAAGTAGAATTAAAAAAAAAATAATAATAGCCAGGGAGATACTTTGGGACTACATAAATATCTTGTTCAACAGTCTTTATCAACTAGTATTACGATTCTTGCTTTAGTTAAATATTAGCACAAAACTTGCAAGATAGCATTGCTACCTTTTTAAGAGATGAAGAACGTAAGGACAGGGGATTATATGTCATCAAAGGACTTATGTCTGATAAGTGGCTATGCCAGCATTAGAACCCCAATCTTTAACTTGCTGGTCCATAGCTTTTTTCAATTTGCCATGCAGAGGTGGGTAACCTGATGATAGAACTGGACGTCACATGAGGGAGCAATAGAGAGAAATTCCAGGGTGTCCCTAGTATTATGAATGGCATCCCATGTCCTCACACATACACAGAATCACCTCTGGTGGATGCTCCATCACTGAAAGTTGGAAGGGGTAGTAGGACGGAAAATGTAAGAGAAGATACTAAGTACGGTTATCATACCAGTTTAGATAAGAATTGATACATGAAAGAGATACCATTTCTAGAAATTTCCTTTTGAGTATAGTAAGGAATGTCATTGACATTCTAGATAAAAATAATATGTTTGTACAACATGGCTCCTTAATATTTTTGAAGTAGCTGTTAGATCTTCCCCCCATCTCTCCAAATAAACTTAGAAGAGTGAATTAAGACAGGTGAAATGACACTGGGAGAGGAGGAAAGGACCCCTATTTTACTCTCACAAATAAGAAAACCAACAGTGAATAAATGGCAAAGTAGGGATTTTAACTCAGTAAACCCAATTCCCTAGAAGAGTACTTCCCTCATGTTATTGGGGGATAGGTCCCAAGTCTTCAGATGCTAATATCTGAGTCTTAAGTCTGTGTCTTGCGCCAGGCATTGTTCTAAGATCCTTACATACATTTTAACCATTTAGTACAAGACCTTCTGCCACACTATACATTAATTTTACTTAGAAATGACTTCATATGAACTTTACTTTGAAATGCAAGCATTCAGGCACTTCGGGGTGTATGCGTGTGTATGTATGTGTGTGTATGTGTCAGAGACCATACCTTGTTGACTGAGAAAGGAATTCAAAGCCCCGCTTTTCCTCTTTACCTCTCCCTAAAAAATTTATGAGCACAAGGAAGCCTTTTGCGTTCCCAGTTCTCATATCCTGTGTAAGCTAGCAGCAGCTGTCGCCATCCAGAACACTAGGATCCTCTCAGGGTGTAAAAACTGTAATGGACAAGAGGCCAAACTCTTGTCTGTCCTTTCTGCTTCAAGGCTCTGAAACCTTAAGTTCCCCGCATCATTTCTCCACTGGAGACACTACGACGGGGGTGGGGTTGCCCCAGCTTTTCCCCGAGGGCAGTCCCCGACCCTCCAGCATCCCTGTAAGAGGCTTGCTGGTGCACCAGACTAACACCGTGTATGCAAGCCGGCTTTTGCACCACGGAAAACCTGGATGGCCTGGGGTCACGAAACGCTCAGTAGGGGAGAGGAGCCGACCCCACAGTTGCTCTTGGGGGCCGTGCCTGCCAAGTATCGCGGGACTTGTGCACATCGCTGGAGCAGCAGCTCTAGGAGCAGCTGGAGCGCGCTCTGTGCACACCGCCCCAGCCCGGGGAGGAGCGGGAGCCGGGAGGGAGGAGGGCTGAGGGGTGCTGGTTACGTAAATGATACTAGCCCAGTGAGAGGCCTCCAGGCTGGGGCTACGGGAGGGGGAGGGACCGCGCGAGGAGGAGGGGCTGGGAGGGAGAGGGCCGGGGTGGGAGGGGGGCGGGGGCTGGGGGCGAAGTGACCAGGCGGTGGCGGCGGCGGTAACGGCGGCTCTGCCGGGGTGACAATGTGTTAGGAGCCCTCGTTCGGTCTCCTGCGTCTCTACGGCCTCGGCGCCCGCTCTCGTGGCGCTCGCGGAGCCCTCTAGCCCGCCGCTGCGCTATGAGGGCGCCTCTCTGGGGCTGGCCCAGGCCGGAGCCAGCTTGCTCCGCTCCCGGGGAAGTGTGAAGAGAGAGGCGCGGGCGGGAGCCGGGGCTGCGCGCGGCGTTCGCGGGCCGGCGCGGGTTCCAGGTGAGCGCGGGCTCGGCGCACCCGGCACTCTCGGCGCGGCCGACCGGCGCCTGCTGGGCTGGTCGGAAGCTGAATCCCGCGTGTGGACTGCGGTTCCCTCTTCGCGGGATCCTTGGCCACGATAGCAGGTCTCCGTCTCTCTCTTGCTCCCTTTCTCTTCCTGGTAATTGTCTGGGGCGAGTCCTCTCCGGGTGGCCAGGGTGCCCAGGGTGCCCGGGTGGGTGCCGCAAAGTCCCGCAGCGAGTGTAGGGCGCGGAGTTGAGCGCCCGGGGCCGGACGGGGGTCGGGGCGCCCGCGGACCCCGCGAGACAGCCCCTTGGGCACTCTGAGCGCGCTCGCCGGTCGCTGCAGGTGCGGAGGGAGGATCGCGAGGCGCGGAACTTTCTGCCGCCGCCCGCTCTCTACCCGGCTTTTTCCGCTATTTGGCTGAGCTCCGGGTCGCTGGCCACCCTCTGCGCCTTGGTGGCTCAGCGGCAGGGGCAACTTTCTCCTACGAGCTGCGGGAGGCTGGGGCTTGCTGTGCGCGGACGCTTCTCGGCTTGACACCGCGGACGGTCTGGAGCTTGGGTGTCCTCTTCGACGATTGCCTTCCTTTCTTTCTGCCTCTCTCTTTCCATACCCCTCGGCCTCTCATTCTCTTCTGTGCGTCTCTGTCTCTGACTCAGTTTCTTTCTCTGACTTTCCCTCTGACTCTGGCTCCCCCTGCGCCCTTCGGGTCTGTTTCTTTTCCCTTCTTTTCCTCCTTGTCTTTCTTGGGATGTCTCTTCCTGTTAAGCTTGTCTCTTAGGCTTGTCTCTCCTTCTTGCCATATTTTCCGTCTTCCTCTCGCTGCCACTCGCTGTCTCCTTTCCTCGCCTCTCCTGTCCTCCAGATCCCCAGACCCCAGGCGCCTTGGCCAGTGGAGCACGCCCCGACCCACCTTCTGGGCATCTCCAGGTACAGAGATCTCCCTGATCAGAGCCAGAGGGTGTGCGGGGGATGCCCTTGTGTGGGCTCTCGTGGAGTCGAGGGGCTGAATGAGCTGCTCAAGGGCCAGTCTTCCGGCTCCGTGCGGCCGCGAACCCGAGCGCACAGAGGATGCTGGCAGCGAAAGCTGCGGGCGCCCCTCCCCTCACTCCGTTATTTGACTGCGATCAGTTGAATTTCCTGGTAGATAGTCTCCATCTCCAGCTTTTACAGGTAGCCCCAGGAGAAGAGATGGATGAAGATTTTGGATCCAGGAAAAACTGACCTCGAAAGGGTGGGAGCTTTCGTGAGGCAAAGGTGTTGCTAGCGAAGGAGAGGAGCATTGGGGGCTATATGCTTTAAACTGCCATAACACTCAATCCTTGAGTGGTTTCCTTGGGAGAGGTCGTGGTCACTGCCTACGAACAGAGCGTAGAGATTTTATTTGCAGGGTAAAGACACTTGGCTGCCCTAGACGCCAGAAATTTCGGGTTTTCTTTGGGCCCTCAGATCTTTAGTTTTATATGAAGGCTGCCTTTGCTCAGGGTGGCTTCCCTACCGTCCCCGTGTGTGTGTATGTGTGGTGCGCGCGTGTGCGTGTGTGTGCGCGCGCTATTCCTTGCGTTCATGCCCTCTAGTGTTAAAGAAACCAGCTTGTTTGAGAATACTGAAAAGTAAGGTCAGCCTATTTGGTGACATATTTCGTACCTTTCACTTTCCCAGATCATTCTCCTCGCCTTTACCCATCCTTTCCTCTTCCTCATCTTCACTTTTGCATTGCATTACTAATTTTTCCTTTTCCCTGATCTTTACAAACTCCTTCTCTCCTGCAGAATTAGAACCTTAGTATTGAAACCCTGTTTGAGTAACTTCACAGATGGGTAGATTTGGAAAATCTTCATAGCCTAAGGCAGGCTTTGAACATGAGAAATGTGCATTGCTCTGCACTGTTCGCCACAAGCCAGGATTTCACATCTCTTCCTTATGCCCCTGCTCACCTTCAACTCCACTGAGAATTTTCTCTGGCTGCTCCTGCTTGTTTAAATAAATGCTTTTAATTCTCCGTGTGTGTGATGCTCATCCCATTCCAGGGCTTAAGCTGCTTACTTAAGTAGAGGCACAGTGTCTGAGATCAGGTTCCGAGAGGAAGGAATGAAAGCTTTTGCAAAAGAGGTACAGTGCTGCTGGTGTAGATTAATTCTGGAATCGAGAGCGCATAGTGGAATGGGATGCTGCTTCATATATGCAGACCCTAGCGCAGTGTGGGAAAACTAGTAAATGCTTAATAAAAACTTGCTAGTTGAGTGATTAGCATGCAGCTAATTATGGGCTTTGAAGTCACCCAGTTATGCTAATGAGCCTACAAACAAGAAGTTGAATTCTGCCTCTCCTTTTTTTTTTTCTGTTTCATTTAGTCTTTTATGAATGGGAATTGAGGACTAGTAGAAGGGATGTTGAAACATGATTCTTCTGTCCCTTTTTGGTTCATTCACTGCTTGAATTTGCCCCTCTCTGCAAGTCTTTAACCTGGCTGATGCTCTTTAACAAGTCACTGCAAAATTGAAGAAATGATTTTAGAGGCTCTGATGGCTGGCATCTCTTAATCTTCCTACCTAAAAGTAAACTGCAACATGACATCATTTGTTAGTGAATACTTTCATGTGGTCTTTCGCAAGTGAAAAGTTCTCTTTTAACATAAGGAACAGATCTGTCAGCTTAAAATATTTGGGGGCTATAAATTGATCTGCAAACTGAATCACTTGCCTTAAATAATTTATAGGCTTCCTTACTGCTTCAAATATATGAGAGGTGTGGTACTACATATATATGAGAGTTTGCCAGAGTACCTGGAAATGTAGTCCTCCTGGCACAAGGTGCTAGTAGGACTTAGGCTGTTTTTGTTTTGTTTTGTTTTGTTTTGTTTTGGGGTCTTTTTTTTTTCGATATTGCTTTTTTTGATGATAGGTTAGTCACTTCTCAAAACAGTTGGGGATTTGCCATGACTATTGTACAGGAGTGTGTTCAAGGCAATTTTGCTTTAAAAATATTGGCTTACAGATCACCTGACATTGTACCCAAAGTTTTATATTTAAAAATGGCAAAGATACAGTGAAGGTAGAAATTCTGATACTGGTTGAGATATGTTCTGATTTACTGAAAATATTGAGGCATATTTGACTTTTTAATTTTATGTGCATTGATTTCACATTGAACAGTTTTGTCAGAGTGAAATACAATGTTTCCATTTTGCTTACTTGATTTTTAGAAGTGGTAGTTCTTTTTTTCCTTTCCTTTGTTTTCTTTTTTAGAAGTGGTAGTTCTAACAGGAAGATTAGGTGGAATAGAAGTTGTGCAGCTTTTTAAACTTAGCATTTTAGGGAGAAGGTGAGAGAAAGCAATACGTAAGTATTTTTATTCTTTCTGGTTGAAAAAATGAAGAGGATACTGGTGTTTCTGAATAACATCAAGTGAAAGTAAAGAGTATGATTGAGAACAATGTATGAATAAAGTTCACTAGGTGAAAGAAGTAACAGTACTCCATGGCTTTAATAAGTGTTCATTGTGTTTTATGGAGATAAACAGTCTCTATTGGTATTTTTAGGTATCACCATCTCAAGTGACATCTCTTGTAATAATCAAGAAATTCTTGACTGTGACTCTTAATATATCACTTTGGGTTTGCATTGCCATCAGTCCTAGGAATATGTACATGTCTTAAATTTAATGAGACCTTGCAGGATCACTACTTTGAAGTTCGAGTGACCTTATACCTAATTATTCAAAGAATTTTAACTGGGTTTTGGTTCTCCTTCCTTCCTTCTGCTCTTGTTATGGGAATAAACACATGTGAAACATCGAATCAAGACTCATACTGACTTTGACAGTTTATTTGATGTCCTTTCTTAATATCACCCTCCCTCACCCACTCACACATATGTTCAAACACATAAATCACATATAAAGATCTGACACTGTCTGCTCTGATAAACCTTTTGTTGTTTTAACAGATTAGACTTAAAAAAAAAAAAAGATTTTATTTTTAAATAATCTCTGTGCCTAAAATGGGGCTTGAACTCAGAATCCTAAAATCCAAGAGTTTCATGCTCTACTTAGTGAGTCAATCAGGTACCCCCAGATTAGACTTCTGTTTACAATATCTGTCTTAAAGCACATTGTTTAATAAAGGACATCTGCTTTTCAATTATAGACATGTGTTTTTGAAGAGTCCAGCTTTCTATTGTGAAATTTAATACTTAGAAAATTAAAAAAGAAGTTTGTGAAAGTGAGTGCACACAGTAATTCAGTAGTTGGTCATCCATTTGGGACATTATAAGCAATTATATTTTAGAGCAAAATATAAATCAGATGGACTTTATTCATTTGATACTTGTTTTTTCTGGATTCAGATTTAAATCTATGTGTATGCTTTCAATGTAGTGTATTATAAAAATATTTTTAATGAGTCTTTGCTTGATTACCAAGAAATAATTACAGGTGGTTAAAGATACCTGTGTGATGAATGTATGTTCCAGTTCGCTTATAAATGAATTAGCTAAAATTTATTTTTAGCTATGAGTTTTCTGGTTTTATTGTCTTTGTATGAGTCAGGACCTATGTATTTAAGCTGAAATTCTTAGTTTTGAGAATTTTTAACCACGGATTATTAAGAGATTTCTGGGGCCTACCATTTAAAATATAAGTGAAAGTAGGGAGATGAGCCTTTTCTCTATGGGGCCCAACTTCACTCAAATGTGCACATGTAATTGTCCTTATGAACTCCTGGGTTCTCTCTCAGCCTTTACCCTATTGTAATTGTCCACTCCTCACAGTAGACCTAAAGCAAAATACAAAATATCGGTTGTTGAAAGTTGTTCCATGTTAATGGTAAATCCTTCCAACATAGCTTGAGAGGGATGCAGAGAAAATTGTGACTTGTAACATCATAGATATGAACACAATTGTGATCATATTTTCTGTTATATGAGAAAATTAAAATGCTGCTCATATTAAATATTCAGACTTCCTTTGTATTATTATTGTTATTATTTTTGGAACTGCTTACTGTTAAGATAGATGGGAACTGTCCAAGATCTAGCATATCAGGGTTGTTTTTTTTTAAAAGATTATTAATTTGACAGAGATCACAAGTAGGCAGAGAAGCAGGCAGAGAGAAGGGGGGAAGTAGGCTCCCGCCGAGCAGAGAGCCCGACATGGGGCTCGATCCCAGGACCCTGGGATCATGACCCGAGCTGAAGGCAGAGGTTTTAACCCACTGAGCCACCCAGGTGCCCCGCATATCAGGGTTTTAACAGGATGTGGAATTAATTAGGATTCTGATACATTAAACTACCTTGATATCACTTAAATCTTATTTAAGCTCTTGTAGAACATTATAGGAAGTGTGATTAAACTGTTAGTTGGCATTTTGGTGATCATAATACAAGTGCTGAGTAGCCACTGTAAACAGAAGAATTTAGAGCAAAGCCTGCATATTCAAAATCATCTAAATTACGCCTCAGAGATAGTAGTAAATGTCAACTTAATCTCTTGCCTAATATTAATTGCCTTGATATTATAAGCACAGCACCTCTTTTTTTGTTAAAAAATGGATTTTGACATATGGGGAGGATTATGTTCTTGTAGATCAGAAGCATAATAACTGACTTAATTTCCTCTTGAGATTTTTATTATATAATTAGTTTCAGATAGGAGAGGATGAGATTTATGTGACTATCAAGACCCCTCTACTGTACTACCATTAATCTAATGAAAGAAAAATGAGAACAAATACTTGGAAACAAATCTGTGTGAAGGTACAGCCATTTCCATTTATTTATAAGGGACTTTAAAATGGTGAATTAAGTTACACAGTCAGAAAATAACTAAAATCTGTTGGATACTTACTTTGTCCTTGTACTGTGGATAAATAAACATCTAATAGGTCTTGCCATGTTTTATCCTCATAAGCATATGAGTAGTAAGTAGGATTACTGTCCCCATTGTGTCCATGAGGACTCCCTCACTCAGAATTACACTGCTAGTATGTATGAGCACCAGGGATCACATCAGTTCTTTATTTCAATGAAGCCAGTGCTCTGGTAGTTCTCAGTCTGACATTTTCACTGACGAATAAATTCCAAAATAAAAATGAGCGCCAACCTTCATGTGAACATTTCCTTCTGTCTGGTAAGAATGATTTAAGAAGTCTACTTCTATCACCATTGTGTTATAAAAGGGTAGACATTTGTACACCAGCTAAGATGGCAGAACTGATTATCAAAATATAGTTCTTAAAATAGAATAAATTTAGCTTTCTATGTGTTTTTCTACGGTGCACTTATTTTTCAAATTTAACAAAGACTGATGAAAATTTTATCACGGTCTGGTAAGTTATTTCACCCTCTTCTGTAGTCTGTGCTTGGGAACCCTGCTTGGTGGAACCTCTGTAATATCCTATCTTACCCATGGACCTTGTGCCCATAGACAGCGCAGGCTAGTATGGTAGTCATATCTGTCACTTAATGAGAAATACACAACCCTTAAGCTATTCCATTTTCTTGCCAGTCGTCAGCCTGGGCAATAAAATTTGGACCCAAGAAGCTAGCAATTGCTCTAGCCTCAGTTTACTGTGGCGGTGTTTGTTGGAAGGATAGAGAATTGGAGGTGACTTGTTCCCTCATGGCAGTTAAACACAAATCAGTGTCACTGAGATGGTGGCAGTCTGTGTCCTGGGACAAGAGGTGAATGTTGGGCCGAAATAAAGGAGAATGTCTTAAGAACTTTAACTCCTCTGTCCTTCCCCCAAACATTGTGTTCAGCCTTTAAGGATCCTTCTGTTCCTTTTTCACTTCTTTGTTTGCCTTAGTGAGGACAAAACAGTTTTGCTTTAGGTAAGAGAGAAAATTGCAAAGGTAAACTTCTAACTGCTTTTGTAAAACTGACCGAGGCTGTTAAATGCCAGCTTGCTTTGGATAGAGACTACTGGGGCCATTGAAGAGGGAAAAAAATGCCAGTGGGGGTAGATGAATGTAGCAAAATTGACCTAAGGCATCGTTTCCTATCCTTGCTAACAAATCTGTCTGTCAGTTCCCACTGATACAGATTCTCATTTGCCTGGGATGGGTTTACAGAATCTGTTTTTATTTATTTATTTAAATATTTTATTTATTTATTTGAGGGGGGGAGAGAGAGAGAGACCACAAGAGGGAGGGGGGAGGGGCAGAGGCAGAGGGAGAAGCAGACTCCCTGCTGAGCAGATAGCCAGATGCCCTTCAGCTCAGATCATGTTCTCAGGACCTGGGATGTGGGCCTTGATCCTAGACCCTGAGATCATGACCTGACCTGAATGCTGCCCTTGAGCTACCCAGGAGCCCTCAGATTCTATTTTTATAAATACTTTTCTAGATGATTCTAAATGCAGTGACATTTCAAACAACTGACTTACTTCAAGTTCATCATTTTTCAGATTTACTTACTAATTTTTATTTATAAAAAGAGGTAGTAGTTACTGTCCTTTTAGCATAGCCAGACTTATTCTCCACACCCACGCTTCTTTTTAAAATTGTGCATTCATTTATATCATAAATTACAATGACAAACAAATTGCTGTTAAAACAAATGAATGCATATTTTTCTACAGAGTTTGTTCATAGGACTTCTGATGTCAGTGAGTCTTCACAACCACACACTTAACACATTTTAACATTCAGAGACTTGAACTCTCACAAGAAATGCTAAAATCCTAGTAAACATAGTTGTGCATTTGATTTCATTTTCATGATGCCAAAATTTCAAGATACTACTCAGAATATAAAATAGCCGTAGATCTTAAAGGAAAAATAGAGTCAAATCTGAAGTCAGAATGTAATTTCTGGGCAAGCTGTTAGGACTCAGTGATTCCTCTTTCATTTTGAGCTTTTAAAGTAGTGACTGTTCACAATAAAAGAAAGTAGTAACCAGCTATTTTAGAAACAATAAAAATGGGCAGACGTTAGGACCTGGAGCCTAAAACAGATACCCTGGGAATAATAAAAATTTTCACTGCTACAGTTGTAAAGGGCCAGTAATCTGTAAGGGGAGCAAATAGAATTAAACTGAACTGTCAAGTCCATGTCTCCATATTTAAGAAACAGGATGGTTTCTTTTAATATTACTTATCAGTTATTACTTTTGTTATCAATATTAGTTTTAATATTACTTATATTACTCTATGGTTTTGAATAATCATGCATTCTAAAATAGGCATGTGGATTCCTTATGATAGAAACCATTCAATTTTAACTAGGGTAGATTAGTTGGGAAAGAATACCCCAGCATTATATAATAATTAAAATAGCTTCACATTACTATAGACTCTTTCTTCCCTTAAAAAAGAAGTTACTGTGTTATGGACACAATTCTAGGTGCTTTACAGATACTAATTTATTTTTATCATAACAACCCTCCAAAGTAGGTTTTATTAGTACCTCCATTTTACACACAAGGAAATTGGGACACAGAAAGGTTAAGTAAATTGTTGCAGACTGAGTTGAGTGACAGGGCAAGGACTGCGCTATTTTGATGAGATGGTTAATAAAACAACTTGCTTTACATCACGAAGCTCCAAGTAGCAGAATTGAAAATGGAACCCAGATTCCTAAGTCTTGTTTCCTATTTAAGTAAGTTTTGCCTTTAAAAATGAAGGAAGAAAACCTGACCAACAAATCAGATTTCTACAGTGGGGAAATGTTTACATTTTAGAAGTCATAACACTGGATTAAGAAAGACAAGCTGCAAGTAAAAATTGAAGTTCTCTCCTGGGTGGCTCAGTGGGTTAAAGCCTCTGCCTTTGGCTTGGGTCATGATCCCAGGGTCCTAGGGGACTCTCTGCTCAGCAGGGAGCCTGCTTCCCTTCCTCTCTCTGCCTGTCTCTCTGCCTACTTATGATCTCTGTCAAATAAATAAATAAAATCTTAAAAAAAAAAGACAGTTAATTATGTAAGAGAATAAATGTGGGAAAGTTGGAATGAATTTCTTAAGTATGTTGTTGTCTCTACTTAGATGCAGACTGTCCCCACCTCCCCCAAAACAAGAAGAAATTCACATATAGTTATACAGACAGGAGGAAAAATAATTAAATCCTTAACTAAGTTAGATTTCTCTATATAGATTGTAATCCATAACTGAGATATGTATCTGTAATCTAATAAGAAATAGCTTATTTTGCTTGATATTGCTGATAAAATGTTTAAATTACATTAAGAAATCTTTATGGAAGGATTGAGGAAATCCTGCTGAAATTTCTGGCTTTTTTTCCAAGTGTTCCAAGTTTTTCTTATAATGGCATATCTTTATAATTTGTAATCACTAGTAATCTGTGAGAACTGATGTATTAATCTTTGATAAAATACATTTTCTCTTTATGACCTTTGGTTGATTTTCAGCAATTTTCTGTTGCTTACTATTTTTGTTTAATGTACTAGGACAGAGTTTTATCGATTTTTCTTTAGTCTTTAAAAAAAATAAATACTATTTTAAATTGACTGATAGTTGATTGGGTTATGTAAATTATTTCAATTACATACCATCAATAATGAGTCACTCCACCTGCATGTTTTGTTTTTTTTTTTAAAGATTTTATCTATTCATTTGACAGACAGAGATCACAAGTAAGCAGAGAGGCAGGCAGAGAGAGAGAAGGAAGCAGGCTCCCTGCTGAGCAGAGAGCCCGATGTGGGGCTCAATCCCAGGACCCCAGGACCATGACCCGAGCCGAAGGCAGAGGCTTCAACCCACTGAGCCACCCAGGCGCCCCAATGCATGGTTTTTTAAAAACTAAAATTTGTACTTAAAAACAGTGCTGTTTTCAGAGTCTATAAATGAAATGAAGGTTTATGGGGTTACTAACTAGCTTAGTATCAAAACTCGGTACAGTTTTTCCTTTTTTCTCACAGCAAATTCTTTTTTTCTGAATCTTTTTTTTTCTGAATCCACAAGGCTTGTCTTTCTTTGATTCTCTTGATAGTTAAGTCCCGAATGGGACTATACGTCATTTGTCCTGAAAAATGTGAGAACCCTGAATATGGTTCAGATTTTATACCTCTCCTGTAGGTTGTCAGTGTGCCTCTGTATTTTCTTCTTAAGTAAATATGTGTTTATTATTTCTTGATACTCTTCTTCTTCTCCCGTTATCTTTTCCTTACTTCTCCTTTCCTTTATTCCTTCTTCAGGGTCTACTTTACTTTAAATGGTCTTTCTTCTGTGGCTTAATAAGTCCACATGTAGCAGGATTAGACTATTAGTGCTCTTGATTTGTTAAAAAAAAAATTACAAAAAGAGCTTCTGTTCATTTCATCAGTTAGTTCTGAGTAGGTAAGAGACAGACGCTCTAGCTTTTGCATCTGGGTCATTTAGCAGGAGGCTGGGGATGCTAAATTCACATCTCATTACCTTTGTCTACTTTTAGAATTGTGTACTTGGGCCCTGTGGTCAGTTGGCAGTTGGCTGGCCCGTGGCTCCAAGGGAATGCTGTGTTATTTGAAGGGATGCCAGTTTCGATTGCCACACGGTTTCTATATTTCTTGGTCAGAGTTTCCATACAAAACATCCAGTATGTATTTTATTATTAACTCTTGGCTATTGACTTCATGTCAAAAATTTATTATGATATTAACTGATAGATTGTAATGAACAATTTTAATAATTTAGTTTCTGTGGCTCTCACTCCCTGATTTTGGGTAGTGTTTACCCTATTTGATAAATGTAGACATTTTTGTCACAGATTTTTTAAGTTTTATTGTTGTGCACTAAGTTGAGATGAATCGTAGGTAATTGGATGGTGCAGCTGAATTAACACATTGAATTGCTAGTTATGAGACACTTCATTTGCTGTTGCAGACAACAATAGGCCCATTCTGCTTCTACAATGCACAGATTCTTACTATCTATATAAAATTCTAATTCAAGTGGGATAACGTGTATGCATCATTTCCATTCCTTTTGTGAGGAAATATAACCTTCACAAATATAAGATACTTGCAACTATCTCATTAAATAATTTTGAACTTCAATAAATATTTTTTCTGAGAATGTTAATCAGTTGTCTCATTCTCCACAAAAAGGACAGTATAAGACATTTCATAAACATGAAATCAGGAGTATTGCTTTTGCCATGTACCTTAAGACCTGTGCAGATGTGCAGTTCGCATTTCTTTCAACAGAGAGAAAATTTGAATCATTAAGAGCAGCATTGTTGCCATCATGATTATGTTGATATTCAATAGTATAATTATCTGTTTTTAAGAAGAAGTATTGATACATACCTGTATTTATTATATTTTTTCTTGAAACCTCATTAATTTAAGCATAAATTAAAGAGTCAAAAATATATCAGACTGTTAAAAATTGGGTAGAGTAAAGCAAGGTAGAGGAAAACTAAGATACAGTAGAGTGGCCTGAAATTGAGGAGGGAGCCACTGTATCCTGAACAAGCCCCCAAAGGCTTGAAGCTTCATAATGCCAAGAAAAATAGAGGACAGAAATGAGACACTACAGCTGACACAGAATAATGAATCAACCTGTATAGATGGAATAACAGCTTACTACTTAGTAATTCTACTTCATATGCAAATAACCCTATAGCAAGTGTTTTTCACTAACTGTCTCATTATACCTCTTAGTACATTCTAATGATGTTACTTAAATGGCTGAGGAGCAATAAGGGCAATGAGGGTTACATCCTAGAACCGTAGAATAAAGTCCCTTTTATTTTGGCACTTAAAATCTTCAAGCCTAATGATCAGCATCTCGCTTATCCCAAAGCAAAGTCTTCTAATCAATAAGACCCATTCAAGTATGGAGGACTCAGTACTTTCTATTTCTTTGTTCTTAATTATAAAATAGCAACCATGGAGTACCAAACTTCTAAGAAATAATTTAAGAAAAGATATTAAGAAAAGCCTACAACATGAAAAAGAGAGACCAAGATAACTGAAAAGCCATTAACAATAAAATGGCCTTGCAGGGAACGGATAATTGAAAGATCATAAGACAGACAAAAAACATTAGTGTTGTCAAAGAGGTGCAAGAAAATACTACATTCGTAAAACAATGGATGATATGGAAGAGACAATGAACAAGAAAATTATGGAAACTAAAGATTTTGAAATCAGTAGTTTAAGGGAAATTTTTAAATTTCTAATAAGGAAAATACTTGCCAATGCAAAATGAAAAGACAAACGATGCAAAATATTTAAGATAAACATCCCTGAAGTGTGACTTCCTACTACTTAGGTTCTGTAAGAAAATAAAAAAACAGAGTAGAACAAATACTGAAGAATTAATATGAGAATTCTACAACATGGAGGCCTCGGAAGACCCTGAACTCACCTCCTTCCGTGGACACACCAAATCTTCAGGTATATATGAATCATTTCCTTCTGAAAACGTTCCGAAAACTGGATGAACTTCTTCTCTACATCAGAGGATAAAAAGACCACATTGAGAAAGGTAGGAGTGGCAGAGACCTGAGGTCACAAAAAGTATACCCTAGCATAGCACTATACCATAGCATACTAGTGCAGCACTTCTCCTGGAGGAGCAAGGGACTGATGCCTCACATCAGGCACCCCAGCTCTCCATGGCCCGCACCAGAGAGATGAGCCCCCAAAATGTGAGTGGGGCTGATGTGCAAGGGAGCCAAAATACTGTAGGATACTGAGATTCCCTTTTTAAATGGCTCATGTCTAGTCTCACTCACCTTAGACCCAGTAAAAAAAAGCAGTAGTTTGAAAAGCACCTAGACTGCATGTGAAGGAGGTTTAATTGCTGATCTGAAAGCATCTGCTGGAGGGACAGAGGACAGTTGGAACCCTCCCCAGAGATGAAGGTGCTGACAAATGCTGTTTCTGCATGATCCACCTACGCTCCTAGCAGGTGGGTGAGCTCATACACAGCACCGTCTCACTGCCATTCTCAGTCAGTCAAGGGCTAACAGTCATGGCACTACCCTGCCTTGAGAAGCCGGGAAGCATGAATGGTGGCAGCACTTCCTGCTCCCTGGCTGGGGCAGTTGAGTATGAATTGTTGTGGCATTCTCCTGCTCCCTAGCCAAAGTTGGTTAGCTGGCTGTATGTGATACTCCATTGCTTCTTGGCTGAGCCTGGTAAGGGTGAGGGATCATGGCATTCTCCTACTACCAGTCTGAAGGCAGTGGGGGTGCACAGACAAAATATTCTCAAGACCATGGGCACACAGATGTTTTCATGCTGCCTTTTTGAAGTCAATGAGTGTGCCCTACCCCCTATACTCTCCAGCTGCCCATAAACCAGAGGATGCATGCAGTCTGCAAAAGGGGAGGCCTCTTAACTGCCTGACCCTAGTGGCCAAGGGGACTGGCATTCCTGAGCTCCATGGGAATGTAACATTCAGAAAGGCAGTTCTTGGCAGCCCACGCCCTCCCCCCCAACCCCCCCCCCCCCGCCCCCCGGCCCTTCAGGACACTGCACAGAGAGCAGACTGGAACACAAACGCAATCCTCCAAAAGCCTTCTTAGTTAGTCTGGAGCTTCAACCAGAGGGACATGCCTAAGGTTTCATGCACATCTATAGCTTTAAAGAAGTGCTCCCAGGGAAGGTAAACAGGGAAACACCGTCCTTGTGTTCCCTCTTGGCCTCAGTACAGCTCAACAAGACATCCCAGAAAGGAACTTATAAACTCATCTGGAGCCTTGATTTTTATAACTGTTTTCCAGGGACACCTGCAGATCTCCTGGACACCTGCAGATCTGGCCTAGAGGCCACCAGGGATTATATTTCTGGCCCCTCAGGACTATATGTATTTGCAGGCTTCCAGAGCTACTGTGTGAGGGTCAGACTTCCAGTTAGTCTGAAACTTGGTGCTAAATGAGATTACTTCCCTTGGAAAACTGACAGCTCTTTTCACACCCTCAAAAATGGGGGCATATCAAGAATAAATTGGGTGGTTTAGAGAGTCAAGGATTCGAGAGACGAGCAAAAGCAAGGGCAAGGTTGGATGAGAAAGTTCCTCACCTACACAAGACCACTCCTTCAAGATTGAGAGAGAGAGTTGTTTCAGCTAATACATATAAACAAACACACAGAGAAATATGTTCCAAACAAAAGAGTAAGAGAAGGCCTCAGAAATAGACATTAGTGATATGGAGATAAATAATTTACCCAATAAATAATTCAAAGTAAGGTTATAACGGTGCTTACCAAACTCTGGAGAAGAAGAATGGATGAACGCAGTGGAGATATCAGCACAGAGGTAGAAAATATATGAAAGTATCAAACAGAAGTCATAGAGTTGAAGAATATAGTAACTAAACTGAAAAAATATAGCAGAAGGCTTCAAAAGCAGTCTGGATAAAACAGATCAGTGAACTGGAAGACAAGACACTAGAACTCACTCAACAAAAAAGCAAATAGACAAAAAAGAATTAGAAGATAAAGATGACTCAAAGGACCTTTGGGACATCAAGTGGAATAACATTTGCTTTGTAGTGGTCCCAGAAGTAGAAAAGAGAGAGAAAGGGGGTGAAAAATTCCCTAATCTAGGAAAGGAAGGAGACATCCAGGTCCAGGGAGCCAAGAGAGATTGAAATAAAATTAATCCAAAGAGCTCCACACTAAGTAAGATACATTGTAATTAAAATATCAAAAGTTAAAGAGAAAATCTTAGAAGCAGCGAGAGAAAAACAGAGTATTGCATGTAAGGGAATTCCATTGGAGTATCGGCTGATTTCTCAACAGAAATATTGCAAGCCAGAATAGAGTGGCGTGACATACTCAAAGTGCTAAAAGGAAGAAACTTCCAACCAAGAGTGTTCTAATTGGCAAGATTATCATTCAGAACTGAAGGAGAGAGAAAGCATTTTCCAGATGTGCGAAAGGAGTTCATCACTACTAAATCATTCTTACAAGAAATGTTAAAGGAACTTCTTTAAGCTGAAAATGATGGTGCTAATTAACAATAAGAAAACATAAGGTAAAAATGTCACTGGAAAATGTAGAAATATATGAAAGGCAATGGATCAAATACTTCTAAAGCTAGTATGAAGGTTAAAAGATACAAATAGTAAGATTAACCAAAGCCAAAATAATTAGTTAAAGAAAACATAAAATACAAAGATGTAAAATGTGACATTAGAACATAAAATGTGCTGGGGATGGGGTAAAAGTGTGGTTTTGAAAAATGTGTTCAAATTTAAGTTGCCATTAACTTAAAATAGATCATTATATATAGAGAATGATATATGTGAACCTCTTCGTAACCACAAAGCAAGAACTTACAGTAAATACACAAAAGAAAATGCAAAAGAGTGGACAGTGTGGGAGAGATGCTTTCCCAAAGGAAATGACTGTGCTCTTAACAGAAGCAAGGAGAATGCTTCAGAGTAGGCAGGACCTCAAGTATTCACAGCAGTAATTAAGGTATCTTCTCTGTTGACAAGACTTGAAATACTAATTTAATGATCGAGCAGCCTGTTCCAATAGCCAGTAGAGAGAATATTGGAGTTAAGGTCAGAAGTCCTGGAGGAGAGGCAGGATGGCAGATGAGCAGGACTTCTTTTCACCCAGTCCTTTGAATTGAGCTAGATATCTGACAAATCATTCCGAATACCTGTGAATTCAGTTTGAGATCTAATAGAAGAATTGCTGCAATTATGCAAATAGAAAATTGACTGCTTTTTGCAAGGTAGGAGGCGTGGAGACATGAATCTGAGGGGATATATTGGAAAATAAACTGTGGGGAGAGGGAGCTTCTGTAAGCCGGCTACCGGAAAGTGGTTTAGCAGTGGAGTGCAAAATTAGAACTTTTACAGGTCTCCGGCTGTGAGGGACTCCCCTGCCTGAAAGGTGCTCGGGTGGCAAAGTGGGGCAGAATTCTGGGTGGGACAGTATGGTTTCAGGATCCCCAAAGTCAGAAAGAATGGAAGTGCTTGAGTGCAGCAGAGTTCCCAGGCGTTGGTGTGGGGAAGTCAGTTACAATTAGCGAGCCCCAGGGTGGCCTCTCAACTTGGTGTTGCCATAAACCATGAACTGCAGCGAGATCAACTAACTACTTTCCAATCAGGGGCCCAGCAAGCAACAACTGCTGTTAGACCCTGCTTCTTCCCCTAGGAGGAGCAGCACAGGAGTGTACATGATCAGATAACTGCTCTGGAGCAGGGGCCCAGGGAGTAACAGGGCACAGTGAGACTCCCTCCCTTCCCCTGGGAGGATTAGGATCCTATGCAGTGAAAGAATCTAAAGAGTTTGGTGCACACAAAGGGACTGACTGCCTTTCCCTGAGGGTACATGAAGAGTGAGGGCAGTGATCCTTCAGCTCCAGGGTGCTGCCATTTTTTATTTTTATTTTTTATTTATTTATTTTTTTTCATCCTCTAAAGGAGTGTGAAAAGTCTTTAGGGAACAAAAGCCACATAGAGCAACCCAGAGAACCTTATACTGAGCCTGGCCCTCTAGCAAGGAGTTGTGCAGCTCCACCCAGGCAAAGACACCTGAGAATCAGTGCAACAGGCCCCTCTCCTAGAAGACCAGCAGGAACAGCAGGCAAATACCAAATTTATGGATCACACAGAACTGAAAAACTGTGCCAAGAGAAAATATATAGAATTTGAGGTTTTTTTCCTTACAAGTCATTCATCTTTCAGTTTAAAATTTTCTTTTTTCCTTTTCAACTAGTTTCTTATTTTATCAACTCCTTGTTTTTAAGTCTTTTTAATTTTCATGTTTACACTTACATTTTATAGATATTCATTTTTGGCTTCCTTTCACTGTATTCAATTTTATTTTTGTTTATATATAAGTTTTTCTTTCTTCACAATTTTGGGATTTAGTGTCTTCTAATAAACAGACCAAATACACCCAGGATCAAGTGGATCGCCCCGTTTTGTCTGCCTGTAAGATTATATTATCCCTTTTTCCTTTTTTTTTTTCTTTTCTTTTTTCTTTTGGTTTCTGACTTCTTCAGATTTGCCTAGTGTGTATTTTGCTGGGGTCATGCTTGATATTTTTGATTTTGTTCTCTTGTTCATCTGTTCTTCTCAGGACAAAATGACTAGAAAGAAAAATTCACAATAAAAGAAAGAAACAGAGGTAATACTCTGTCATGGATCTAATTGATATGGATATAAGTAAAATGTCAGACCTAGAATTCAGAATAATGATTATAGAATTACTAGCTGGGCTTCAAAAAAGCATAAAAGACACTACAGAATCTCTTTAGTGCAGAAATAAAATCTGATCAGAGCAAAATTAAAAATGCTTTAACAGAGATGAAGTCTAAAATGAATGTTCTAACAGCTAGGGTGTGTGAGGAAGAAGAGTCAGTGAGATAGAAGACAAATAATGGAAAGGAAGGAAGCTGAGAAAAAGAAAAACAACTAATAGGCCATGAGGGGAGGCTTCAAGAAAGCAATACCATAAAGTGAAACAATATTAAAATTATTGAGGTCACAGAGGAAGAAAATAGAGAGGGACACAAGACATATTTGAGCAAATCATGGCTGAGAACTTCCCTAATCTGGGGGGAAAAAAAGAGGCGTTCAAGTCCCAGAAGCTCAGAGAACCCCCATCAAAATCAGTAAAAAGAGATCAACACCCTGACATGTAATAGTGAAGCTTGCAAATTTCAGCAATAAAGAGAAAATCCTGAGAGCAGCTTGAGAGATGAGGATCTTAACCTACAAGGACAAGAACATTAGTCTGGCAGCAGCCCTGTCTGCAGAGACCTGCAGGCCAGAAAGGGCTGGCATGATATATTCAGGGTACTAAATGAGAAAAATGTACAACCAAGAATATTTTATCCAGCAGCTCTCACTCAGAATGGAAGGACAGATAAAGAGCTTCCAGGACAAAACAGAAATTTAAAGAATTTGTGATCACTTGGTCAGGCCTACAAGAAATATTAAAGAGGATCCTGTAAATGAAGAGAGAGCCCAAAAGTAACATAGCTGAGAAAAGAACAGAGACAATATGCAGAAATGGTGTTTACAGGTAATACAATGGCACTAAATTCATATCTTTCAGTAGTCACTCTAAATGTAAGTGGGCTAAATGCTCTAATCCGAAGACCAGCCATTTCAAAGGAAATTGAAACAGTAATCAGAAATTCCCAACAAATTAAAGAGTCCAGGGCTGGATGGCTTTCCAGGGCAATATACCCTGGGAAGAAATAAAAGGCATTCATTCACATTGGCAAAGAAGGTGTCAAACTCTCACTGTTTTGCAGATTCCATGATACTTTATGTGGAAAACCCAGAAGACGCCACCCCAAAATTGCTAGAACTCATACAGGAAGTCAGCAGCATGGCAGAATTAAAAAATCAATGGACACAAATCAGTTGCATTTCTATGCAGCAATAAAGAGAGGAAAGAGAAATTAAAGAATCCATCCCATTTACGATTGCACCAGAAACCATAAGATACTTGGGAATAAACCTAGCCAAAGTGGTAAAAGGATCTGTACTCTAAAACTACAAAACATTTATGAAAGAAATTGAGGAATACACAAAGAAATGGAAAAACATTCCATGCTCAGGGATCAGAAGAATAAATATTGTTAAAATGTCTGTGCTACCCAGAGCAATCAACACATTCGGTGCAGTCCCTTTAAAATACCATTGATGTTTTTCACAGAGCTGGACCAAATAATCCTAAAATCTGTATGGAATCAGACCTTGAACAGCCAGAGGAATGTTGAAAATGAAAACCTAAGCTGGGGGCAGCACAGTGCTGGACTTCAAGCTATATTACAAAGCTGTAATCATCAGAGAGTATGGTACTGGCTCAAAAATAGACACACAGATCAATGGAACAGAGTAGAGAACCCAGAAATGAACCTTCAGCTCTGTGGTCAACAATTTTCAACAAAAGCAGAAAAGATTATCCAACGGAAAAAGGGCAGTCTTTTTAACAAATGGTGTTGGAAAATTGGACAGACACATGTAGAAGAATGAATTTGGACTGTTTTCTTACACCATAACAAAGATAAACTCAGAATGGCCACAATAGCCAAAATGGAGAGAGCCCTGATGTCTGTTAACAGATGAATGGATAAAGGAGATGTGGTATATATATATATATACAATGGAATAGTACTCAGCCATCAGAAAGAATGAATACTCAAGATTTACATCAGCGTGGATGAAACTGATGAGTATTATGCTGAGCGAAATAAGTCAGAGAAAGACAGTTATATGGTTTCACACATATGTGGAATATAAGAAACAGCACAGAGTATCATTGGGGAAGGGAGGGAAAACTGAATGGGACGCCATCAGGGAGACAAAACAAGAGACTCTTAACTATAGGAAACAAACAGGGTTGCTGGAGGTGAGGTGAGTGGGGAGAATGGGCTAATTGGGTCATGGGCATTAAGGAGTGCACGTGATGAGATGAGCACTGGATGAATTACTGAACTGATGAATTACTGAGCTCTACATCTAAAACTAATGATATACTGTATGTTGGCTAACTGAATTAAAAAAAAAAGCAAAAGTAAATCTAAACATAACACTAAATAGTCATCAAACTGTAGAAGAAGAGAAATAGACCAAATTAAAATATATAGAACAGATTTAAAAAAATACAAAAACAATGCCAATTCTATGTGCTGCTTATAAGTGACTCCAGAAATAAGTGCACACACAGATTGAAAGTAAAGGGTAGGAAAAAGATACTCACTGCAAATGGAAATGAAAAGAAAGCTGGTATAGTTCCATGCTCATCAGAGAAAATAGACCTTAAAACACACTATAATAAAAGACAAAGAGGGGCATTGCATTATGATAAAGGGGTCAACCCAGAAAAAGATATATTTATAATTATATGTGCACCCAACAGGAAGACCAAAATATATAAAGGAAATGTTAACAGACCTAAGAGGTAAAATTGAGAGCAATACAATAATAGATAATAGTGGGGAACTTGAACACCCTACTTAAATCAATGGGTAGAGCATCCACACAGAAAATCAATAAGGAAACATTTGACTTAAAGGGCATAAGAGACCAGATGTACTTACTGTATATAAAATATCTCATTGATAAGTTACAAAATACACATTTTTCTCAACTGTACATGGAATATTCTCTAGGATGGATCACATGATAGGTCAGAAAACAAATCCTAATAAGTTCAAGAAGATGGAAGTCATCAAGCATCTTTTCTGACCTCAAAGATGAAACTAGAAATCAATTACAAGAAGAAACTAGAAAATCTACAAATACATGGAGATTAAACAACTGGCCACTGAATAACTACTGGGTCATAAAATAAATTAAAGGAGAGGATATACCTAGAAACAAATGAAAACAGAAATTTGACATATCAAAATCTATGGGATACAGCAAAGCAGTTCTTAGAGGGAAATTCATAGAACAGGCCTACCTCAAGAAACAAGAGAAATCTCAAACATTTTAACTTTACATGTTAAAGCAGTAGAAAAAGAAGAACAAAGCTGAAGTTTAGTAGAAGGAAGGAAATAATAAAGTGACAACAGAAATAAAAGGAATAGAGGCTAAAAAGACAATAGAAAAGATTAATGAAACTAAGCTTTTTTTTTTTAAAGATAAATGAAATTGGCAAGCTTTTAGCTAGATTCACCAAGAATAAAACAGAGAGGACTCAAATAAGAAATGAAAGAGAAGTTAACAGCTGATAACCACAGAAACATAAAGGATCATAAGACTACTATGACTAATTATATGCTAGCAAATTGGACACCTAGAAGAAATAGATAACATTTTCAGAAACTTAAAATCTTCTAAGAACGAATCATGAGGAAATAGAAAATCTGAATAGGCCAATTACTAATAAGATTTTGAATAGTAATAAAAACCTCCCAATAAACAAAAATCCAGGACCAGAGTGCCTCAGAGGAGATTCTACCAAACATTCTACAATTTAATACCTAGCCTTCTCAAACTCATCCAAGAAGTTAAAGAGAAGGGAAAGCTCCCAAGCTCATTTTATCAGACCAACATTATCCTGATACCAAAACCAGACAAGAATATTTAAAAAAAAAAGAAATTGTAGGCCAATATTCCTCATGAACAGAGATGCAAAAATACTTAATCAAATATTAGCAAACCCAATAGAGCAATACATTAAAATTGTGATACAACATGATCAAGTGGGATTTGTTCAGGGATTCAAGGATGTTTAAATATCCACAAATCAATTAAAGTGATACACACCATTTAACATTTAACATTTAACATTTGTATGTTGAAAAGCATATAAAACATCGATGAAGGAAATCAAAGAAGACACAAATAAATGGAAAGATATTCTGTGCCCATATATTGGAAGAACTGATATTAAATTAATATTAAAATGACCGTACTTCTGTAAGCAATGTATAGATTTAATGGAATCCTTATCAAAATTGAATGGCATTTTTTACAACTTGAACAAATTATTCTAAAATCTGCATGGAATCATCAAAGTTTCTGAGTAACTAAAACCAATCTTGAGAAAGAGGAAAAAAGCCAGAAGTGTCACACTTCCTGATTTCAAAATATACTACAAAGATGTTATCAAAACTGCCTGGTGTTAGTATAAAAATAGACACATAGTTCAATAGAACAGAATAGAAAGCCCAGAAATAAACCCACACATACATGGCAAATTAATTTATGGTAAGAATATATAGTGGGGATAGCACAGTCTCATCAATAAATGAGATTGGGAAAACTGGACAGCTACAGTCAAAAGAATGAAACTAGATAACCACTTTATTTTTTTTTTGAAACTAGGTAACTACTTTATACCATATACAAAAATTAACTCAAAATGGATTACAGACTTTAATGTAAGACCTGAAACCATAAAACTCATAAAAGACAACATAGACAAGAAACTTCTTGACTTATAATAAGCAGAGTTTTTATTTTTATTTTTTTACTCTGGCTCCAAAGGCAAGGGAAAGAAAAGTAAAAATAAAAAAAATGGACAATATCAAACTGAAGTTTCTGTACAGTTAAGGAAACAAGCAACAAAACAGAAAGACAGCCTACTGAATAGGAGAAGGTAGTTGCAAATCAGATATCTGATAAGGGATTAATATTTAAAAAAATAAAAACTTTATAACCTAGTAACAAAAAACAATCTGGTTTAAAAATTGGCAGAGGATCTGATTAGACAATTTTCCAAAGAAGATGACTACAGGCACATGGGAAAATGCTTGATGTCACTGTTCATCAGGGAAATGTAAATCAAAACCATACTGAGATACCATCTTACACCTCTCAGAGTGACTGTTATCAAAAAGACAAGAAATAACAAATATTGGTGAGGATGTAGATAAAAGGGAATACTTGTGCACTGCCAGTGGGGATGTAAATGGTGGTGGTACTATGGAAAGCAATATACTACCACTGTAGAGGATTCTCAGAATATTAAAACTAAAAATGCCATGCAGTCCAGCAATTCTGCTTCCAGGTATGTACCCAAAGGAAACATAAACACTAATTTGAAAAGATATATGTACCCTAATTTTATTGCAATATAATTTCTGAAATATTAGTATGGAAACAACCTAAGTATCCATTGATGGATGTGATAGAAGATGTGATACATGTATCTATTGTGTGTACAATAGTATACTACTCAGACATTAAAAAAAGGTGAAACCTTGCTATTTGATACAATATGGATGGACCTTGAGGATATTCTTTTGCATATACTAAGTTGGACAGAGAAGGATAAATACCACATAATTTCACTTACATATGGAGTCTAAGAAACAAAACAAAATCCAGACTTGTAGAGAATAGATTGGTGGTTGCCAGAGGAGAGGGGGATTGGGCAAGCCAAGTGGGTTCAGGGGGTCAGGAAGTACAAATTTCCCATTATAAAATCGTGGGGATATGATGTACAACATGGGGAATATAGCCAGTGATACTGTGTTAACTTCAGCAGGTGGCAGGTGGTAACTATGCTCATCATTTCAGTCTATACAAATGTTGCATCACTTTTGTATACCTGAAATCAACATAATTTGTGTATTAGTTTTATCTCAATAAAAAAGCAAGGATTAATAGAATAATTCTCAAATTTCTGAAGAAAGACAATTTGCAACTCAAAATTTGATATCCCCTGAAAATATCAATCAAGTGCTAGAGTAGAATAAAGACATTTTCAGACACACAAAGACTAAATATATTTTCCACAAATATGGCCTTTGTTAAAAAATTACTCGAAGTGCAATTCTAGCAAAGTCTAATTGAGAAAGAAAAACACATTCTATGATAGTTATAAGGCAGTCCAAGACAGCAAACAGTTATGTTGTTCCAGTACAGTGTAGGATTAGTGTAAAAACGGAGTGCTTAGGTCAGCGAGTGTCCCTCTGACATAAGCAGACTTTATAGAACATTTAATGTTCAAGATGTATTTGGGAAAAAAAAAAGAAAAGTAGTGCCAGGAGAAAAAGAGGAGAAGCTCCAGAAAAAAAGGGGGAAAAAAAAAAAGAATCTTCAAGAAAGGAAAGTAATCTAATCATAGAATTTACTTTACTCTTAAATGAACACAGTTTTAGGGGCCCCCTGGGTGGCTCAGTTGGTTAGTTGTCTGCTCAGGTCATGGTCTCAGAGTTCTGGATGGAGCCCTGTGTTGGACTCCCTGCTCAGTGGGGACTCTGCTTCTCCCTCTTCTCTGCTCCTCTTGCCCAGCTCATGCTCTCTCTCTCGCTCTTAAATAAGTGAAATCTTTAAAAATAAGTGAACATAGTTTTATGTTAATTAAATAAATGGTATTTAGTGATTTTCAATTCTTAGTATCAGTCTTTAGATAAAACGTCAAAGATAATCATGACTATACCATTGAATGCAAACATTATCAGCACTGGTAATGTTACAGTAAACATAAAGATGGTGAGGGCTGGGAGTTTGGTATGAGGTTTGGAGAAGGCAGCAGGGAATGGTAAGGATTGGATGATTAGCACATTACAAAGCGGGGTCAAGAGATAGTGTCTGCAGTTGATGACAAGAAATAACAGTGATGATGTATTCCTTAAAGTTAGAAAGATAACCAAGAGGAGGAATAATGAATATATTAAGAGGAAGAGTGCAGAGAAGTGGGGAATGTGGCAAGTGAGATAATTTAGTTAACGTCTAAAATACTTTGAGTCCATTCGTGTGGTCAAAGTATGCCTCAATTTGATTTTTAAAAAATGTGCCTGCATTGAGGTGGTGATGTACTCTCCAGATTTTTACAAATTCCAATTACTCTCTGTTAAATCACGCTGGTCGGTGAAGACATTTGAATTTAAGCTTCTATCGTGGAAGTAATAAACAATTGTGATTCCCTCTGAGGAGAGGAACTGGTTGGATTTAAGGATGGGCGTTGCACTATATAAAGAAATGTAAATACTAACCTCATGCTAGCATAGTAGCCGTCATCCCCTACAGCATTATAAAGATCATGGGGCTAAGAGGAGAAGAACTAGATTCCAGAAAATTTTTTTTTTCTGAGTCCAGAAAAAACCATTCATAACATCTGTGGCATGTCATTTAACTTTTCTGGAACTGAATTTCCCTACCTTTAAAATAAAGCAACTGGTGGGTGAGGGGATGCTTTAGATGGGGGATGGGTATTGAGGAGGGACTTGTGATGAGCACTGGGTATTGTATGTAGTGATGAATCACAAAATTCTGTTACTGAAACTAATATTATACTATATATTAACTCACTGGAATTTAAATAAAAACTTAAAAAATAAAACAACTAGTTTGAAAAAATACCTGATATCACTCTGTAATCTACTGTTTATTTTTACAGAGATAAGCCTCTTATGTTCTTTGAGAATGAATTTTTGTAGGTATGATAGTTGTCAAGACTGACTCAGGCTTCTTACTTGCTCTAGCTGTCTATTAAAGGTGTTAATTGTCTTTTTAACAGTGGTCCTCATTCTCTTTAACTTTATTTCTTTACCTTGTGTCTAACTGAATTGACCACTCAAAACAGAATCATGCTTCTTTAGCCTTATTAATCTGTAATAACCACTTCCCAAATAGTTTTGATAGTTTTTTTCATTATGCAAGGTTTTCCTTATAAGTAAAACAATGTAACTTTTTTATTATTATTATTATTATTTTTTTTTTGCTGATGTAGAAATGCAAAGCATTACTAAAAGCTTCTTTAAAAGATCTTATCTCCATTCCATTTCTGTTTTCCTGAACATTTTCATGGCACTAAGCAATAATTTTAAACAACATTTTGTAGTGGTTTCCAGATAGAGATAGTAAATTTTATAGTCCTCTGTGTTATTAAATTATACCAGTTACTGTGATTACCTGATGTGCCTGCAGATTCACAGAAGAATTGATAGATGAAGAGTGGGCATTTCACAGTTACACAGATGTGAGGATATTGCTATCTTAGATTATTGGCAGCTGGCTTGAATTTCTCAGTGCTGTTTATCATTTGGGCTAAAACTTTAATTTCATAGACAATCAGAAATAGTTGCTTTAAAAATGCTAGCTATTCCTAATAAATGTGAGAACACAGATGTGTTTCATTGAGAGATTTCTAAGCTACTGATTGCTAGAAGAGTTGTGTGTGTGGTACGTGTGTTATGTATCTGTGTGTTCTTTAGCATCTTTTAACTATGAATATCAGTCAGCTCAGTAAACCGAAAGAAAATTTGTGATAGTTTCAGAGGGAGAGAGAGAGAGGGAGGAATGAAATTTCCCAGTTTTCCTTCATAACTTGGGATGTATGTAACATGAAAAGGTATTGTGGAAAATTGCAAAAAAAATTACTTTTAATTGATATGTTAAAATATATATATATATGTATATATATATATATATATTTTTTTTTTTTTTTTTTTTCCTGGAGAGAGAGAATGTACCAGCTGGGGAAGGAGCAGAGGGAAAGGGGAGAGAGAATCTTAAGCAGGCTCCACACTTAGTGTGGAGCCTGAGGTAGGGCTTGATTTCAGGACCTGAGATCATAACCTGAGCTGAAAGAAAGAGTTGGACACTTAACTGATTGAGCCCTGAGGGTGCCTCCCAAATACAGTGTTTTATGGTATGAAAGGATGGGGGATTCTGAAGTGAGAAAAAGCAAATTACAAGGCATTCTTTAAAGCTGTGAATATCTTGTTTCTGTTGATAGCTTGTGATTATAATCTCTCTGAATCACCTCCTTTTACCATTTTTTCAGTAATCTGGTTTTTGGACAGTGATTTGGGTGCAGTGAGAGTTGCTTTGTCCTGCTATATCACTTAGTTTGTTGAATCAACAGCCCATTTAATTTCCTTTTAAAGGTGGCGTTTGGCAGTTAATTAGAACCTTTAAGTATATGAATGGCCCCTTGATTGTAAGGTAGAAAAAATGTAGGCATTCAAGTTTGGAGGGGGCAGAGAAGCATGGTTGTGTTAAAGATTCAAGTGTGACTGTGGGGTTTGCATAAATGCCGTTTAGAAACTATAACTCATCCAATTACTAACAGACTGGCAAATAACAGTTACATGGCCTCTGTGGAATTTAGTTATCTGATCTTAAAAATGAGGGTAATAGTAAGAATAGCTACCACCAATAAAACCCAGGTCTCTAATGGACATGAGGTTCCCCTTTTTTTTTTTTTAAGATTTTATTTATTTATTTGACAGACAGAGATCACAAGTAGGCAGAGAGAGAGGAGGAAGCAGGCCCCCTGCTGAGCAGAGAGCCCGATGTGGGGCTCGATCCCAGGACCCTGAGATCATGACCTGAGCCGAAGGCAGAGGCTTTAACCCACTGAGCAACCCAGGTGCCCCATGAGGTTCCCTTTTAAGGGCTTTTCATAGATTAGCTCATTTTATTCTCACAATAGTAAGAGCTAGATATTTATTTTCACCCACCTAATAATTACAAGTATTTTAATAAGTTGTCATGAGGGTTGAGGTGACAATGCAGGTAATGTATCAATTACTGTGCTTGGCATTTAGCAAGCGCTCAACAAATGCTAGCTATTATTAATGTACCTCCTCTTTCAGGGTCCTCTACTGGCATTTAACATGACAGGTGCCTAGTAAATCTGGCCTGCTTAACCGATTTCTGAAATAAAATGATCAGACCTGGAAGAGTTATTGTAAAGCGTAATGCAAAATCAGATCCCAGGAGACAATAAATAAATAGAAGTCAAAGATAGGATTGAAGTCAAGCAAAACAGAACCACTGTTAAACTGTATTAGCAAAGTATTTAGAAATTTTATTTAAGAGAAAAGAGAAGGTAAATGTGTGAAGGCAAAGATATACACTGATGAATATTATAACTTTGTAGAAATTGTACACAATGCTTAACATGGAAATGCCACTTTGCAAAGCTAGTGCATCTAGCTTTGAAAAAGGGTGGTGGTAAGCTTCTATTTGCTTTAGCTTTATTTGGAAGAGTCCGGTGTCACTGCTAATTTTTGTTAGGTGTTCTTGGTTAAGTTGAACAGTCATCGTCCATTTTCTCTTTGGTTTTTTGATCAGCTTTGACTGGGTTATTTTTTCCTTGAGAATGATCCTAAGAGAACTGGAAAGATAAGAGCTTTTTTTGTGTGTGAGAATATGAAAAATAGTAAAAATTTTAAAACATGTTGCCATCCTAACCTTAGTCCCTGAATGAAAAAGATGTGACATATTATTAGTTTTTTGTGCTTTAGAGAGAGATTTCATATTCAATATGTGATATCTACTTGTTTTTCTTTCTCCTTTTTTTTTTAATCCTTAACTGGAGGTTTTCTATTTTTTATTTAGAAGAACACATAATTTGAAATAATAAATTATAATTGATATCTCATTTAGAAATATTTGAAGTCTGATTCTCTTTTCTTATCATATGAAGAAAATGTGGTGTTTTAAACACCAATGGTTTGTAATTTCCGCCACAATAATTTGAACAAATGGTAATTATACATAAATTAATAAACTGTTGGTGGGAATCTAATGATGTGTCATGCTGTTTTTGATTTATTTGTGAATCATTTGCAGACGGTTGAAATGTTCCAGAGCTAATTGTTAAATGTAACCTACAAGTTCCTCAACTCCAAAAACATGTTCAGTAAAATAGAATAGTTACCTTAAAAAAGTGACAAAGGACTAACTTACGTTATATTTTGTGAGACTTAATCATATAAAAAGTGGTTTTATAGGATATTAAATAATGCATGCGTTTTATAAATTCTTTTCGTAGTACAAATAGTGAAATTAGTAAAATAACTTTTTATTACTTTTTTCTCACTGTGATTCAAACAGTTTTCTAGTACTGCCTGGAAATAATGTGAGTCCTCAGCTGGCATTTGCTCAGTATTCCTTTTTCCTCCCATCATGAAGTTTTGTGTGCCACCTGAATAATCTTTTAAGAGTTACTAAAAAGAAACCTTTATTATAAGCTTCAACAATCTTGTAAAGAATTTCTGCATAAGAAATACTTAAAATCCAGTGATGACTCCTGTGATGTGTGGGAACCATGCACGAGGTTAACGGTTTTCAACCAAGTTTACATTAAGTCACAGACAGACGATTGATTTTCTTGTACTGTTACATCTATCCGCCAAAATATTACACCACCTGTATTTTATAGTGGTGATAGACTACTGATAATTAACCTTGTAAGCTTGCTTTGTGATCAGTTTTCATTTTATTTAACAAGTGCTTTGGACGTTAGTGACTCACAAAAAACATTCTCCATCATTATAAAACCAAGATATAGAAAGTTTAGCAAAGATTGATTTTGCAGTGCGGTTTTAACTAACTCTAAATCAAAGATACATACTGTTTCCTGTCATAGGACCAGACTAATGCCCACCAGCTGTGTGCGTGCATGTGTGTGTGTGTGTGTGTGTGTGTGTGTATGTGTTTTTCCCCAAGGGCTTCTACTGAAAGTTGAGTTTTTGTTTTTATGGGTTCCCTGGAGTTTTTAAGTGTGGCCTTCCTCATTTTGTGTTTGGGCACCACTCAAGCTAGAAAAAAAAGTTACTGATCTTATTTTTTTGATAATTCAAATTTATTCTTGACTCTTAGTTGCTTTTTAACTATAGAGTTTATTTTGACCTTTATTGGACCAATTTAAATTCTTATCCAGCTTCTTTAAACTTAATTACTTCAAACCTTATTTTCAGTATAACTATCTTAATCAGGTTTAACTCAGTAGTTTTAGTTTTTCACTAGCCTTAAAAATTTTCATGTACCCTAGCACCTTGTCACTCTTCTCCATAATAACACACCCTAAAACTCACACATTTAGTCACTTTTAACTGAAGTTATTTTCTGTCCATCTTTTTATTCATATATATATTATATTTATTGTATGTACATATTACATATGTACTTACTTGCCATGAAAAAATTATGTGATTTTAATCAAAATGTATTATATGCATCTGTATTTCATTGTAATTCCATAAATCTTATATACTTTTAATTAGCCAAAGGGCATATCTCACAATAAGTTGGTATAGACAATTGTGGGCCAATAAATTATCACATTTTAATACAGAAGTACCCTTGATTGGTGCACAAAATGATTCCTTCTTAAGCAGTCAGTGTACGTAATCAATTAATAAATATGGCCAGTGGTTTTTGGATCCATTTATTTTAAGACAACATGTAAATGCAAGATCAGGTGCTTCCAAAATTTCATTAAAGGGCACATACTTACAAATGAGTTTTCAGCAATGGGCTCATGTTCACTGCATGCAATTGCTGAGTGCTTTTGCAATTCTAAAACCCTGGGGATCCCCTAGGCAAAATCCCTTTTTCTGTGCATCTGCTCTTCTTGCTTCTTGTCAAGTTTCTGCCTTACTGAGGTCTCATACTATTAAAAAGTTGATTTTCTCTTTCCCGCTTCTGAGGATTATTATTCAGAGTTGAACAACATCAGCAAAATAGAGCTACATATTTTTATAAGGCCATGTGTTCCAACAAGAAAGGGGCCTCATACCATAAACAAATATAATTATCATCTTTCTGTATTAACATTATTAACTTATCATTTGAGTATGTTACTACATATTGGTATTTTGTAGAAATTTTACTTTTTCTTCTCTGTTTTTCAGCAATTGTGTTCATAGCATGTTATTCATGGCTGTATTTTCTAGGAAGTTATGCACCTCATTTGTTCATTGTGCAGGGGCTTGAAGGACAGTGAGTTTCTTTATTTCTAGAACTGCGATCTGATGCTATGCTTGGCTGATTGCCATCAAGCAAGTCATCCAGAGGACTTAAGAATTCTGATGTCACACACCATATATTTTATTTTTCAGGGGAAAAAATTCACATTGCACTCCAATTTCTAACTTTTTCACATGTTCCTTTCTCAATCCAGTTTCACGCTTTCTATTTATTAGATATTTTATGAATTCTTACTGTTTTACTCTTAGACATCTATAGCTCTCCCTCTTTAAGGCCACATGAGCTTATTGGAATGGCCCAACGCCAACATCAGTGAGAAGGAAGCAAGGATAGAAAAGGAAAGGAGCTAGTACCCCAGACCTGATGCTGTGTCGTGGTTGGCCTGTTTCTCCTGCTTCACTGACCGTGGCTTTTAGTGCTGTTAAAGCTGAGTAGGACCGAGCTTTTCTTTTTTCTTACAGCAAGTCTCAGGAGTGAGATCCGGTCCCTGGTGTTTATTCTCTGACCCTTAGCTCTGCTTTCCTTTGAAATGGAACTAATCAAGGAGTTGTCCTGCATATGGATGCTTGTGAAGCATTCAGTGGAATTACATGTATTTTTGCCTGTTCCTATAGTTTAATGAAACTTTTCTTCTATCTTCCTAAGTTGTAGACTTATATCTACATCTGTCAGTCTTTTGTAGATTATGAAATGCAAAAAGGCAGTCCAACACAGTTCTTTTTGTGCTGTACTTAGCAAAATGTCCTCCACAATTAAGTCCTTACTACATGCATTTAATTAGACTGCACATGTACAGATAGGTCCCTTGAGCCTTCCAGAGTAGTAGATGCTACTTTGGAAAATGATGCAGGCTGAAAAGGATTTAGGTCACTCCAATTTTTATCTGGCTTTCCCAGTAGGATAGTTGAAAATGCCTTTCTACTCTGCTATGTTAATGTCTTCCTTGTGATTTTTTTCCTTTTCCAATTCCGTTGTCAGCAAGTCAAAGATTGTAGGACTTCTTGTCAAAAGCAATGGGTATTTGAAATGGTGGTGTCTTTTAGATTTTCACCACAGTGGCCTGAGAGTTCTGCCACCTTGGTCATTTATAAGAATTTGTCTGGAACTCCTTTCCTTTGCAAGGGACAGAAGTCACAGAGTTTAAGATTGAGAGGGATCTCAAGGAGTGATCCTGTCACCCCGCCCGCTCTCAGTCAAGTTTGTACCTAGTCTAAACCCAGGCACCCCCGCATCATGTAATCCTTTGCACACTCCATGTTGCCAATAGCAGGATTTCTCTAATTCTGAACATATCATTCCTTGGTGTAAAAACCTTTGAAAGCACCACGGGTTAAATCTCAGATTCTTTAGTGTATCATTCAAGATCATTCATAGAAATCTATCCCAAATGACATTTGTAGCTTCATATTTCCTCTCTTAACCCTTCCAAACCTATTCAGGACTCTCTGGATTACTTCTCCGTTACCTGGATAGGTCAGAGATGTCCAGGGCAGTTTTCTTCGTGCACACTGCTTTTCAGCCTTGAATTACTTACCTCCACACAGCACAAATCAATTCAAATGATATGTCTTTTTTTAAGGAATTTTCCCAAGTCTTTAAGCCAGAATCATTGTATTCTTTTTTTCTGTTCCCACAGCACTTTGTTCCTTTTGCTGTTGCTAACTTACACTGTTATTGTAGTTAATTGTGTCCCCATCTGTCTCCCATTTTAAATTATATGCTTTCTCACATTGGAGGCGTCATAGTTCTCATTGTTCCCCTGAGGCCCACCAAAGTCCATAACATTGCTAGTCATTCAATAAATGTCTTGAGAAATTGTTAAATATTGATTCAGTGGAGAAAGGGTTATGAATTTAACAATGCTTTATTGAATGAGTCTTTGTGACATTCCTGGTATCTTTTTCTGGAATATGATGGGGATATAAAAATATTAGTGTAATGTATTCCAAAGTAATCACCACAAGTTTATCAAAATCATGGATTCAAGGGGCTGTTCAAAAACCATTTAATTGGGGCACCTGGGTGGCTCAGTGGGTTAACCCGCTGCCTTCGGCTCAGGTCATGATCTCAGGGTCCTAGGATCGAGTCCCGCATCGGGCTCTCTGCTCGGCAAGGAGTCTGCTTCCCTCTCTCTGTCTGCCTCTCTGCCTACTTGTGATCTCTGCCTGTCAAATAAATAAATAAAAATCTTAAAAAAAAAAAAAGACTCAAAATAAAAAAAAGACTCTTCTAGCAATTTAAAAAAACAAACAAAAAAACCATTTAATTTCAGCAACTAGCCAGTGCTTGAAGTCCTTTCCATGTATCTGGTGTATGGACATTTAACTTTTACTTGAACTCTTAGGCCCTTTCTTCAGGCAGCCCATTCTGTTTCGGCATTCCTCATAGTAAGAGAGCTTTTCCTTGGCTGAGCTCAAACATGATTCCTTATAACTTTTCCCATTGGTCTCACTGGTCTCAGTTCTGCTTTTGGGAAAAACAGAAAACAAATTTACACTGCTTTCCACATTGTCAGTTCTTTATATAGGAAGAGCACTCAGGGTTCTCCTTATATAGTCTATTTTATAAGCTGAAGGGCCCCCCCATACACTATACACTCTGTGTGTGTGTGTGTGTGTGTGTGTGTGTGTGTAGCCAGAAAAACCACTGGAAATAATTTTAATTGGAAATAGGATAATTTGCATAGGTAGAGGTAGAGACAGAGATAGAAAAATAGATTACCATACAAACAATTCACATTCTGCTCAGTATATGTTTATATATATAATTTCAGATAAATAAAGGACATTAGATTAATTCATTATACTTCCAGATTTTAGATTCTAGGATGATTGCATTTTTTTCTGGTTATTTTACTGCTATGCAAGAAATTATCTCAAAAGTTACTGGCTTCAAACAGCAATTTATTTATAATCTCTCATAGTTGTATGGGTTGACTGAGCTCAGCTGGGAGATCCCCAGTTAGGGTCTCTCATGTAGTTGCCACCAGGTGGTAGCTGGGGGTGGAGTGCTCGAAAGACTGATGAACTGGATGTCCAATATGTCTTCTTTAGTCATGTCTGATGTTTGAATGCTCACCAACATGGGAGAGCTGAGGGCTCCAAGAGGCAGAAAACAAGACACTAGGCCAGTGAAGGGCTACTCATGAAAATGGTACAGTATTGCTTCTACCATATCCTCTTGGTCAGAGGAGTCTTGGGGTCTGCTCCGATTCCAGGAAGTAAAGGAATAGCTTCATCTCATGATGGGTGGGATGTCTGGGTCACATAGCAGAAGAGCATGCTGGATGGGAGCTGTTGTGACCATCTTTGGAAAATACAAACTGCCACACCATGTGTTGGAATGGTGTAGTGGAGTAATGGGTGCATTTTTGATAAATACTAACGTATTCTCAAAAAATTAATACAACTGTAGTATGTTTAAACAATGGCTTAAAAACATGAAGAAAACACAAATATTGGCCATAAACATACCAAAAAAACTAACAGTCTCTACCTACAGTTTATCATATATTCACACCATATTTCTAATTGGATTTCATGATTTGAAAGACGTCATTCCTAAATTTAGACTTGAAGATGTTTAGGATGCTTGCATGGCTCAGTTGGTTAAATGAATACCTACGGCTCAGGTGGTTATTCCCGGGTCCTGGGATAGAGTCTCGCATTGGGCTCCCTGCTCTGCATGGAACCTGCTTCTCCCTCTGCCTCTGCTTCTCTCTCTCTCTCTCTCTGTCTCATGAATTAATAAATAAAATCTTAAAAGATGTTTAAAAGAGTTTTTGCTTTAAATAGTAGTATCTAAGTAATTTTTAGCTTCTGGAAATTCATTTTTAATGCATAATATAATCCCTTCTACTTTTATCGATTTTTTAAAAAAATTATTTGAGAGAGAGAGAGAGCATGAGTGGGGCTGGGAGAGGCAGAAGGAGAGGGAGAAGCAGGATCCCCACTGAGCAGGGAGCACGTCTCGGGGCTTGATCCCAGAACCCTGGGATGGTGAGATCTCATTTGAAGGCAGATGCTTAACTGACTGAGCCACCTAAGCTCCTCCCTTCTGCTACTTTTAGTGCTATTTCATTTTTTGGATTTTAATTGTAAAAGCCTTCATACAATTCAAGATAAAATAATAAATATTTCCTTTTATGAAATATAAATTTCTCTATTTGAGTCATTCTTAAAGTATCCTAATTTCCTAAATGTTAATTCTTTCCATTTTTCTTCTCTGAATTCCTTTAAATTTTTCTTCATTTTAAGTATGCTTTGGCATATGAACCCTAAAATTTGATAATATATAGGCTGATTAAATAATCATTAAATCCATCACAGAGAAACATTTTCCTTATTCTTACCTGCAAATTCTTTTTTTTTTTTTTTTAAAGATTTTTATTTATTTGACAGAGAGAGACACAGCGAGAGAGGGAATACAAGCAGGGGGAGTGGGAGAGAGAGAAGCAGGCTTCCCGCTGAGCGAGCAGAGAGCCCGATATGGGGCTCGATCCCAGGACGCTGGGATCATGACCTGAGCCGAAGGCAGAGGCTTAACCCACTGAGCCACCCAGGTGCCCCTGCAAATTCTTTTTTAAAGATTTTATTTATTTATTTGACAGAGAGAGAGAGATCACAAGGAGGCAGAAAGGCAGGCAGAGAGAGAGGGGGAAGCAGGCTCCCTGCTGAACAGAGAGCCCTATGCAGGGCTCGATCGCAGGACCCCGGGATCATGACCTGAGCCGAAGGCAGAGGCTTAACCCACTGAGCCACCCAGGAGCCCCTCTTACATGCAGATTCTTAAATAATATGTATCACTTAGAAATTATGTTCAGTGTATACCCAGAGTAGCATAAAGAAATTAGTGATTTATTTTTTCCTCACAAAATATGAAGTCTTGATATTGGTAGCCCAAGTGTGACAAGAGGGTTCTATCATGTCACCAAAGGGCTTGGATCCTTGTAGCCAACTTAAGATTCATATACTCAAAACAGGTGCCAGAATTCTTAAGTATTATATCTACATTTCAGATAGGCAAAGGCCAAAGAGTGTAAAAGTGCATATAGCTGGGGAGCCTGGGTGGCTCAGTCAGTTAAATGTCCAGCTCTTGATTTTGTCTCAGGTCATCAAATTCCACCTCAGGCTCTGTGCTCAGCAGGAGTCTGCTTGAGATTTCGCTCTCCTTCTCCCTCTAGCCAACCCCCACCCACCACCCCCAGTCTCTCTCTCTAAATAAATCTTTAAAAAAAAAAAAGTGCACATAGCAACGGAGGAAGGAGAGCATAGATATTGGGAAGGCAACTGTCAGGTCTAGCCCCATCACATTAAAAAAAAATCACATTTTGTTAGTTTTTTTGACAATTTCATCTTATAATGCCCCAATTTTTTCTGTGCTAGTCTCTCTTTAGTGCTAGTTTTGTCTGATTTATAGCTGTGCATTTGGTTCTTACATATGTACTTTGTTGCTTTTCTTTCCACTGAGCTTTTATAAACTAGTATTCTTTCTTTCTCTTTGAATTATAACATGATACATATTTTTGTAGAAGATTTGCAAAATTAAGAAAAGAATAAAAAAAGAATGAATACTTCTTACATTTTTATATCATTCACAGATAACTGTTAACATTTTTCTGTATAGTCCTTCAATCTTTCTGAATTTTATATACATATATGTAAATATAAATATATATTTGTAATACAGTTGCTACCTTATCCATATTACTTTAGAAAAGTACATTGTTTTAAATATATTTAAGGATGCCCCGGGTGGCTCAGTGGGTTAGAGCCTCTGCTTTCGGCTCGGGTCATGATCCCAGGGTCCTGGGATCGAGCCCCGCATCGGGCTCTCTGCTCAGCAGGGAGCCTGCTTCCCCCTCCCTCTCTGCCTACTTGTGACCTCTCTCTCTCTCTCTGTCAAATAAAAAATTAAAAATAAATAAATAAATAAATAAAATTAAGATTTCTTTATATAAATAAGTACTATTTGAGACATGAGTTTTGTGACTGCATAGCATTCTATTAGCTGCACAAATCACAACTTACGTATTTGATCTCTAATTGTTAGGCACTCCAGGTACTTTTAAGGATTTACGTAATGAAATTCTCCTAATATCCGTCTTTGCCTGTATCTTTAATTAGATTAGAATAACTTTATGCAGGTGAAATGGGTCAAAAGAGGAATATATAAAGGAAAAGGTAAAAATTCTGCAGACTAGAAAATAATGAAGTGATGGTCTAAAATATGGCATGCTTTAGTGTGTGTTGGTGGAGAGTGGGGTGGAGTGAGCTAAGCAAACCTGTTACAACTTTCATCTCGGGATAAAGGAGCCAACATTTTCTCATCTCCAGGTAGACAGAAGCAGTTGAGGAAGGGGGAAGTATTTAAAGCTCTTTGCATGGAGAGGCTGGTAAATATTTGGAAAAGGCACTTTGCCAGTTCCTTCAATATTCAACAACAATGATAACAACAGTAACAACAACAGCAACAACAACAACAACAAAATGACAAAAAAAAAAAAAAAAAAGAAAAGAAAAAGAAGGGAACAAAAGAATTGACTGAGAGCCCACTTGCCTTGGGAAACGGATCTTGACTTCTCCCAAGCTGAGCAAGTAGAGAAGAGGGATACATAAACAGTTTTCAGTTAGAGAATGCCGCAGTGTAAATGCTGTCTATAATGTAGAACACACTGTCGAAAATCAAAGGTCAGAGGTGTCCAGGAGCTTGGTCAAAGCGGTACCTATGCATTCAGCCATAGAGTACAGACTGGACATGAAATTACGCACTCATATAAGTTGTCCAATGGTCTTCAGAAGAATTATGTTTAAGTAATGTACAGTATCCGGAAGTTTCTGATTTGTCATGCTTTTCATGATTGAAATTATCATAGGATTTTTATCAAGTCATATTTACAATAGAAATGGTGCAAGGGATTTAGTTTAAGGTTCTTGAAGGCCACATGAAAATGTTGGGGGCAGGGAATGAGCAAGAGAGGGAGAGGGAGAAAGAGATGGGGAGTGAGGGAGAGGGAGAGGACCAGAACATACTAGTGATGACTTTAGAAGTTATAGATTAATCAGCTTGCTTTGGTATCTAGGAAAATAGAGGAATCAATAAAAAGATAGTTGATTTCATCCACTTCAAAAGAGCAAAACAAATGGGAGTAAAAACAACATGATTTTGAGAGAAGTAAATCACTTTGACTTAATCTAATTTTATTCACTGACACAGTGACAAGATTTAAATATGAGTGGAAATAAGAGTTTGTATATCTTCATGTTAGTGAAGCTTTGTTTTTGTCTTACATGATGTGTGAAAGGAGTTATAACTTGTGATTATCCCTGGTTCAGTGCCTTGTCAGGGCGGACCAGCGAAGACTTCAGAGGGTTGAGCGGGTGCTTATACTGAATGAAATTCGTATTAATCTCCAGAATTAAAGAATACAAAATATGGAATCTCCAGACTAGAAAGTTGCTAAATCTGTAGGGGCTCTGCAGGAATTCAGAGTGAGTATAGGAAAAAAGGTGGCTGAAGGAGGTAGAACGTCACTGAGAACCATCAATTAGAATGACATTTAAGGGCGCCAGGGTGGCTCAGTCCTTAAGCATCTGCCTTCAGCTCAGGTCATGATGCCGGGATCCTGGGATTGAGTTCCGCAACAGGCTCCCTGCTTGGCGGGAAGCGTGCTTCTCCCTCTCCCACTCTCGTTCCCTCTCTCACTGTCTGTCTCTGTGTCAAATAAATAAAATCTTAAAAAAAAAATGAAAGAAAATGACACTTAAAAAAAAGGGTAATATCTGTGTAATAAGATGTCAATGGTAATGGCTAGTGCAAATAAAATGGTAGCATGCAGGCATTGGAACACATTGTTGCCATAATTAGAAATGAGACCTGGGATCGCTGCCTGGATTATTCCGAAGAATCTGTAGTGTTTCCTGCCTTCCCCTGCCCCACTAGTCATGTAACAATCCTGTTGCATGTCCCAGTTACAGGACGGTAACACATGTTCATCTAGTTATTTTCCTTCCTTAGGTCCTATAAAGTACTTGACTGTTGCTTTGTAAGAGAATAAGGAATTCTGTAATTCCTCCAAAAATAAATAATTATTTTACTAAAATTGCTCTGTTTCCATTCTTTTCCATAGAGACAGTTTTTTTATTTCAAATCAGATATTTGGGTAACTTCTTTTGAAAACATCTTAAAAGGTAGTTCAACTCAACATGTATAATACCCAGAATGCATAGAAATCAAGTCAAGACATGACAATATGAAGAACTAGGGCCAAATCAGATTTCAAACAGGCAACAAATATTATGTCATGACCCCCACTGGCTGTGGTGATTATAAAGTATAACCTGATTGTGGGGTTCAAATACGAAAATTGTGCATATCAGTATTAATAAAATATGCCAAATACTATTAATATAATTAAAATTAGTATATTAATGGGTGTCATATGATCTGACTTACTATTTAACATATTAATATAGTAAAACATCAAGTCTTAACAGCGCCATGCTCTTTGATTTAACAATCCCCCTTCTGGGTATTTTATCCTAAGGAAACATGCTATAGCAGAAGATATATACAAAAGGATACCACAGTGTTTTTGTTCCTCATTTTTTTTGGTAACAGATACTTGATAACTTACATATGAAAAAATACAAAATAAATAATGGCATGTATGGGGTATCAATGAGTGAAATTGTTTCGTATCGTAATGATAAAAAAATGGTATTGCTACAGAAGGAAATTCACAAGTAAAAAGGTATTAATTATAAAATAGTTTATATGGTATAATTCTTTAAAGAATAGTCTGGAAATAAAGACAGAAAAGTTATACATGAAATATATTACTTTAGGAATTAAGGATGATCTTATTTTTGAATTTTTCTAAATTCATAAAAAAGAACTTGATAATTTTTTATTTAGCAAAACAATTATATAAGGGAAAAAACTACTTATCAAAACAGAACTTGATAATTTTTTATTTAGCAAAACAATTATATAAGGGAAAAAACCACTTCTTTATTTTTTTCCCTTTAACTGCTGGTACCTTTTTTTGTGAATAAAATATCATTATTTAATTTTACATTTGCTTTATATAATATTGTCTGTACTATTTATTTAAAAATCCAAAACTAGAGTCCACATTTATTTGCATTCTCCAGTAATTTATATATTTAATATGCATATGTAAATACAGAAATTGTAAACAATATTTTAATTTAAATATAGGCATATTTAATATATAAATTATATATAGATACAAAATATGTAAAATACACAAATGGATTTTTATTTTAGTTGTCCAAACAACTTACTTATTTTTTAACTTCCTAGTTTTTTTCTTGATTTAAAAATATGTCATTGATTTATCTGTTTGCCTATTTTTTGTGATCCCAAAATATCATAGTGACTATAAACCATTTATTTACTTCTGTATTTTTCCTGTAATTTTAAATTTTTTTAGAGATTTTATTTTATTTATTTGAGAGAGAGAGCAAGAGAGAAAGTCTGAGAAGGTGGGGGAGGGGCAGAGGGGGAGGGAGAAGATGACTCCCCGCTGAGCAGGGAGCCTGATATGAGGTTTGATCCCAGGACACTGGGCAAAGGCAGATGCTTAACCAACTGATTGAGCCACGTAGGCCCCCCTAATTTTAAATTTTGATACAGTTTCAAACATACAGAAAAGTTGCAATTATTGTACTTAAGAATCCTAAATACTGTGTCCAGATTCATTTATTTACATTTTGCTCCTTTATTATTTGTGCTTACTTTCCATATATTCACATGTTTATATACATGTGCATCATTATGTAGTTATATAATCATGATTATATATATATATATGTGCATATATATGTACACATATTTGTATTTTCCCCTGATTCATTTGAGAATAAGTTACAGGCATCATGCTTCTTTATTTAAGTATTTTAGTATGTATTTCCTAAGAATAAGGGCATTGTCTTATATAACCACAGAATTATAAAAATTGAGAAATGTATTATCAACAAAATACTGTTATGTAACAGTACATCTAGGATCACATGTGCCTTTGGTTGTCATGCCCTTTAAACTTCCTTTAATCTGGAACATTTTCTCAGTCCTTCAAGACTGAATTTGAAGATATTTTTAGATTTTCTTCAGTTTGGGTTTGTCTGATATTTCCAAGTGATTGATTCAGGTTATGCCTTTGGGCAGACATGTGCACCGTGGGAGTGATGGGTCCTTCTCAAGTGCACGTGAGGCCCTTCATGGAGTGGAGGCAGGTGTTGTGTATTTGCTCCGTTATTGATGACGTTGCCTCTGACCATTTAGATAAGGTGGTCTTCGCCAAGTGTCGCCCTTGAAAGTTTGTATTTCCCTCACTGTAATTAATAAGTGATTTGAGAGAGGATGCCTTAAGACTATGGAAATATCTTGCTCTTCATCCCACTCCCCCCCATGAGTAAGTGTGGATCCACAGTGTTTTGTTGAGTGACTCGGTTAACTATAATGTTTGCTTAATGGTGATCTCCTAACTCCCTCAAACGCCTACACATTGTCCTTCTTCCTTATATACTTCATTCATTTCTTTATTTATATTTACTGTAATGAATCTTAATTCTTTATGATAACTATTTATTTTGATTTTCCAGTTGTCCTAGATAGGACTGGTAAGAACTTCTTGAAGCTGAGGCCTATGTCCTTTTGACTATTCCCATCATTTTTAAATGCCTTACTTGCCCCCTACCCAAAATATCATCACCTTGAATTTTATATACTCTCGTTGCTTCCCTGTGTACATGTTTTAAAGTGCCTGGATAGTTTTTTCACATTTTCATTGTTTCAGTAACTTTGTAAAAATGCCTGGGTAGTTTTTTCACATTTTCATTGTTTAGTAACTTTTTGAAAGTATTGTCTTACTTTTAGACCTTTGCTTTCTTCTTTTCCTCACAGTTTTTCTGTACTCCTTAGATCTCTGTAATACATATGGTGGGAGCATGTAAGGTAGCTCTGTTAGAAGTCGGTGTTTAATTTTCTGTTCACAGATAATTTGACATTTCTATTATTCTCCAACTTCCAGTTATACTGCAGACCTAGGATTTGTATGTTTGTTTACATTTTTGTTGGCTCTATATTTTTTGCAGCATGTGGGAAGAGTTTCAGTTTAGGGTGGCTGGTTTTACCATAACTACCCAGAATTCCAGGTCTATGTATTTTTTTTTTTAAAGATTTTATTTATTTATTTGACAGTGAGAGAGGGAACACAAACACAAACAAGAGGAGTGGGAGAGGGAGAAGCAGGCTTCCTGTTGAGCAGGGAACCCAATGCAGGCTGGATCCCAGTACCCTGGGATCATGACCTGAGCTGAAGGCAGATGCTTGACGACTGAACCACCCAGGCGCCCCCAGGTCTATGTATTTTAAGCGTTATACAAAACATTTCAACATTTCAAGTTATTTGCAATATGCCATGATGCAACCAGAATTTATGGATTACGGATCTTTACCTTCAGTGGTCTGTGTTCTCTTAATCTGGTTTAATTTAGTAAAATTGAAAGTTTCTTTCTCTATTTTTACAATTATCTTATCAAGTAGTATATGGTCAGTCTAGGAAGTATGTCTTTGGAAGATGTGTTCATGGTAAATGTAAAATCATTATTCTAGATCATTAAGTACCTTGATTTGTATTAATCAGTTGGGTTTATAAATTTCTCTCTTAGCTTTAAAAATTATCAAATATGGGGGCAATTGGGTGGCTCAGTTGATTGTCTTCAGCTCAGATCATGATCCCAGGGTCCTGGAATCAAGCCCCATATTGGGCTTGAGTCTGCTTCTCCCTTTCCGTCTGCTCCTCTCCTGGGTCATGCTCTCTCTTGCTCTCTCTCGCAGGTAAACAAAATCTTTAAAAAAATAAAAATTATCAAATATGTATTTAAAAAATGGAAATTCAAACCTATGGAATTTTAAAACATATATACATTAAAACAAGATAATTAATAATATCTGATTATAAGAATCCAGTGAAATGTGGTTATAAACAATGGCTTTATCAAATGAAATAAGCTTTTATCCCATAACTAAGGAAAGTTCCTCCTCTCCAGTTTCACAGCAAAGAGATCTGATTGTAGTTAGCACATAGGGATCAGGAACAAAACACTCAGAGCTTGCAAATGTCGGAGTAGAAGGCAGCTTGCAAAAGTAGGCAATAGGTTAAGTGTCCAAAGCGTGCCACATCTAGGAAGGGCAAGCGTTTCTCTGTTCTCTGGAGGCTGTGAGCCCAGCCTTACAAAATCTTTGCCCTTACAAAGAAGGTAGAAATGAGAATTCTTACGGGAAATCTTCTGCTTTAAAAAATTCTTAAATGGTTTTAAAACCATGGTGTGGGATAAACAAAAATATGTCAGTAAACCAGATTTGGTTATTATATCGCAGTTTGTACCCTCTACTGGGGATGCATTGTAGGGATTAGCAGGTGCTGTCATGAAAAGAATCTGTGTCAGGAAAAGCTCGTACGAAGCCTGGGATCACCTCTTATTAGCTGTGTCAAATTGGGCAAATCATGTGATTAGTATTAAGTTCTCTTGCCTATGAGGGTGACTATGCTAAGATCTGAAGAAAATACAGGGTAACTAATTGTTATAACTTCACAATTCTTCTGAAATTCTAGGTAGACATGAGTTGGTATCCTTTTTTAAGCTCTAGGTATTAAACTTAGAACAATGAAATTTCTAAAAATGCGCAGTTCCTTAAAAATTTCTTAATTCACTTTCTTCGACGTGTGATTATAAATTGCTAACCCTGTCTGGTTTCCTCTTCTGTGAGAGGCTCTGTGTTGGGGATTAGTAAAGTCACTCATTCTTGGGCGAGGTAGGGGCCGGTGTCATCTTGCTGTCTCTCATACACTAGAGGAAGATAAATGAGACTTTCAACTCAGAAGACCTGTTCTGCTTGTTGAACTTCTGATTTGATTACATTTGTTTTTGGTGAACACAAAAGTATGCCTCCTGCATCAGTAAGGTGATATTTCTATTTAGCACTGGAAACGCAATCTTTCTGAGCAGAGATTCTGCTTCTCCCTGAGAATGCGTGTTCCACTAAAGATGCTGGCTACTTAAGAGGATTTTTATTCGTACTGTCCATAGTGTGTTCAATCTGTCTGAAATAACACATTGTACTGTAAAATGTTATTTTGGTTCTCATTAGGTGTGTTTTGTTTTATTTTGTTTTGAGCAGCTCTTTTATGGCACCCTATACCCAATAGAACAAAATCCATTTAAGTTGAAATATTTTGAGCTTTGAAATTAATGTGCTCTTCCCAACACCTGTCCCCTAAAACAAATTAATTAATAAAATCTGACTAACTTTCTCCTTATAAGTGACTTTCTGACAAAAAAGAAATGGAAGTTTGTGTATTTTTATAAGGTGTGCAAGTGGCATGCCTGCATTTTTCTCAGTGCATGGTTTTCAATTAGAATTGAAATGCAATTACAAAGTGAATTGGTGCAATTCTCTGGATAAATCAAGCAAAATTCTCTCCTAACTCAGTGATCTTCATATATCAGACAAAAGTACATTTTAAAGCTTAAAATATTTTAATAACCACCTCAAATCTCTGGCCTAAATATAGTTATAAATATCTCATATTTTTGAATTGCTTTTATGTTGTTCTGCCATGTTCTGGGTAAACTGTTTCTTGCGTATATTTCTGAAGCCAGTGTATAGACTTCTTACCTCATAAGAGTATCCTCCTTGATTGATGTATAGAATATTTGCATATAGTTGGAAATATTTCTGTTCACCAGCCCATTATATTTTGCTAGATGCATAATCTGTATTTTGCAAAACCTTATTTCAGTATGTTAACGTATATATTGTCTAAGTGTGTGTGGCCTGGAATAGTTTTTCTGTGACCTTGGCAAATTGCTTTACTCTTTTGGATTTTTTTTTTTTTTTTCTTTTCACAGATGCATTTTGTAGGAGTATTTCGAGGATGAATGTTTGCAAATCATTTTGAAATTGCCAAATGCCACATACAGTAAGTAATATGTATTTTTATTTTTCCACTCAATTGCAGTCATGCTGAATGAATTTGGCAGTCATAAAAGAACACATTTCTATTTATGGTTCTTGATATTTGTGAATATTGAGGCAAAATGTATATAAAAGATAAAAATTTGATGAGCTGTTTCCTAGTCTGAATTAAGTTGTATAAATTCAAGATTTCTAAGGACAGATTTTACTATTGTTCTACTTATATAACTTGCGCATAGTACTTCTCACTTATATTTGAGTGAGATTTTTTTCTCTGAATCATAAATTGAGAAGAGTACAGGAAACATTAGTGTTATTAGCCAGTGCTGATATGGAGATTTAAAAAGGAGTATTGAATTAAGAATTAAGATTTGCCAAGTATTAAAACTTACTGTGAATCAGGCAATTTATATATGTTGCCTATAATTCTCCCCCAGGTATTTTAAGATCATTATTTTTATCCCCATTTTGTATATCAAAGAAACTGAGAGGAAGTTTTAACACCTTGCTCAATATCTATTCAAAGTAAGGAATCTGGGCTTTGAACACAGACTTTTCAGATAATACTGCCTCTATCTATTAACATAGACAAAATTAAATAACTTCTCTAAGAGGATGAATATTTAAAGAGTTTAAACATATTCTCATACTTTCTTTGTATTTATGTTTTGTTTAAGCATTATCCTGAAATACTTTATTTTGTGCTGGATCGTCTGTCATGTGATTTCTTTCATTTCAAATGGTGTTTTCTAATTTCTCACTTAGACTGCTTTGAACTAGGATGGAAGAAATGAAAATGTAGATTCTGGGAAAGAAAAGTTTCTAAATCACCTAAGTTTATATATTTTTTAAAGTGTTTAGAATTAGAGTTCTGAAGTTCTCCAAGAGTTTTCTTTCATTCATTAAAAAAAAATTAAATTGTGTTATTATTTTAAGAGTTTGGAAGGGACAACAGAATCAGAGTCCTGGCTTTGACATGCTCAGATTCCTTGTTTGATGAAATGAGATAATCAGGAGGACAGTTCTAAAGTAGAATTTATAAAAAATGTGGAAGCAATAATGGCAGCATTGATGTTTTTATGTTGTCTCCCAGTATGACTTAAAAAAGGTGGCCTAGTACATGTTTAGGAATTCAGACTCTGGTTCAGACCACCACCATTTGAATACTGATTCATCACTTAATAGCTTTGTGACTGAACAAATTACCGAATGTCTCTTTAAAACGGCTGTAAGATTGGGAACTACTTCATTTGTAGTGAGTTAATACATGTGAAGTATAGCATAATTCCAGGTACATAATAAATTGATATTTCAAGTATGTTTGTTAGTAAGCATCATAACTTCATAGTCATGTCATGTAAAGTATACCAAAAAAGTACTCAGTGAATAATGTTGATTGACCTGGTCCAAAAGAAACTGAAGTTCAGCCTTCTTTATGAATGTAGAGATCTTTACTAATTGGAACTTCTAGTGAAGAGACAAACCATTTAGGTAATCAGCATGTATCTATACAGTTTATAAAATCAACACACATGATATGTCCTTTTGTGTGTTGACTGTATATCTAGGCTGAAAGTGTGTTTGTGTGGTTCGTGGAGAAAAGAAGGGGGCAGTTGTGAAGTGCTTACAGAGTCTGAAATGCTTATTTTGAAAGAGGACAAACTTATGGATATAAAATAAATAATTGACATGACGGTCAATTAACTTGAGGGAATCATCTCATCCAGTGCTTTATGAAACCATTCATGGAGACTGAAGTGATGTGGATGAGAAAACAGTATTAAGTATTTACTCTACCCCATGCACTTTACATTCAATATCTCAGGTAGTCTAAGCAATAAGATGATGAGGTAGTTGTGTTACTATCTTTTTTTTTTTTTTGGTATGGGGAAAATATACCAGAGGAAGTTCAAATGTGTCATTTGTGGGACCAAAGCTTGAGACTGATGTAATTCTAAAGCCTTTTTTTTCCTTTATACCCTTAACATGAGTGTTAAGGACTGAAATTCTGTGGTTGAGCTAACTTTCTTTCATTTGCATGAAAACACTGCTCCCAAACCTCAGATCATACATATGAATTCTTAAGTAAATAAGTAATTGATTATTAAATTTTAACTAAATAAATGACAATTGTCTTAACATTTGTAATCCAGCCCAAGCTGATTCTGTTCCTGCACAAAAGGCCAGTAAGTCTAAAGGGAAGGTGTTGGGGCCCCGAAAGTGGCTTTATTCAGAAAGCCAGCAAACTGCAGAGATAGTATACTGTTGTCCCAGAGAACCATGTTCCCTCAACATGGAATTTGAGTTGCTTTTATATCAGCAAAAGAGGGAAGGGGGATGCGATTGTTGTCAGAAGGTGACTAATGTTTGTAGAAATCCATGGAAGGTCATGTAACCTCTTTGTCCTTGGTCAGTTCATCTTTGTGCACAGGCATCTGGTTATGCCATTCCTGTAAATCTTTTTTTTTTTTTTAAAGATATTTTTATTTATTTTAGAGAGAAAGTGTGAGTGGGGTTGGGAGGCAGGCAGAAGGAGAAGGGGAGGGAGAGAATTTCAAGCAGACTGCTTGCAGATCGTGGAGCCTGCCTTTCAAAGGACTTGATCCCATGACCCTGAGATCATGACCTAAGCCATAATCAAGAGTTGGACGCTTAAGTGACTAGGCCTTCCAGGCACCCTGCCATTCTTGTAAATCTTAATCATAACATAATCATTTCTGTATTTCCTTATCTCCTGGGTGAAGTAGGTTTTGGGTAAAGAGTAGTTTTTGTAAATCATAGCTGTAGCATGTCTACGTGGCAGGGCTAAGCAGAAGTTTCTAAGCTATAGGTTATAGCAGCAAGGGAAAGAGAAGCAATATGGAGTCAGGCCAATTTTCTCCCTGTTAGATATTAAGTGTTAATAGAGGCATTCAGCAATCTGAAACAAATTGTCTTTAAAAATGTTGTTTGAGGGGAGGGCCTGGGTGGCTCATATGGTTAAGAATCTGCCTTGGGCTCAGGCCATGATCCCTGGGTTCTGGGATCAAGTTCCTCATCGGGTTCCTTGCTCAGTGGGGAGTCTGCTTCTCCTCTGCCCCTCTCTCAAATAAATAAATAAAATCTTTAAAAAAATGTTGTTTATGTCAAGAAAACGTAAAAATAAAAAAGCTGCTTCTCCAAGGGCAGAGACTGTATATATCTTATGCTTCTCTGAATTTGAGGTGACTGTGGTCTTTCCTTTCAGTATTGCCATTTCATGCAGTGCAGAGAAGTTTGGAATGAGGAGTTTAGCTTGACGTAGTTAATTATTCTCCTGTTTGTCATATTCAGGTGTGTCATCATTGAGGGACATCCTTTATAATACCACAGTGGCCACACTGATACTTTCCCTTTTTGTCTCTTGGATGATCTTCATCTTTTTTCCATTTCAGTCATCCACTGATCCCAGTCCTTTTACACATAACTTCTTAAAACAGACAACGTTTTACCTGAGGGATATTTTCAAACTTACTAATATTTAAAATATTATTGCCCTTAAAGGGAATGGATCACACCGTGTTCTCACACTACTGTTGGTTTTGAGAGGGAAGGACTTACACAATGCTTCTCTTTTTAGTTTGCAAATTTGGTCTCTAAAATATAAAGCTAGTGATTACATGTAGTGATTCTTCACTTAACTCAATAAATATTTATTGCATGCTCCTATATGAGGAGCACCATGCTGGTTTATACTAGAGCAAGTAGGAGGGAAAGACAAAAATGGCTCTCAAGAAAATTCCATGTTCAATTTAAGGAAATAAGACAGGCACAGGCATAAATAAAGAATAGGGTATTAGAATATGGTATCACGAGAATAGCCTAAGGTAATCAAATCAGTAAAGCTGTTTTAAATAATTTGAGAAATAATGAAACGATTACATATATGTGAAAAAATAAAGGATTAGAAGAGATTTAAGAAAGATACAATTCTGGACTGCATTGACTCAAGATTTCATCATGATGATTGCATTTGCACTAGATCTTGGTGCAGGTGGAAAATGTTAATAGAGAAGTCAAGGAAATGGCACGCTTGAGCTTAGAGTCGAAGAGACATACTTCACATTCAATGAATGGTGAATTAATTAGTTTGACAACAGAATAAGTTTCTTGTGTTGGACTAAAAAAACAGGTAGCACTGGAAAATTAAGGCTGGAGCTAGGTTGTAGGAAATACGGATAATCACAGTGAGGACTTTGAATTTAATTGGTAAGTAATTGGGGGAAAAAAAAAGAATATTTTGGGAGGGCCAATCCTGTGAATAAAAAGTTCCTCTTTGATATTAGTCTGGTGGTGTCTTCACAGTGGATTCCAGATGGAAGACATGTGGACAAGAGGATAGTTTTTAGGAAAATATAGAAGTAAAAGAATAAGGCATGAGGGTAAGACCTGAGGCCGTAGCAATGGGAATGGAGAAAAGGAATAGATGCAGGTAAGACTTTGAAAGAAATGGGGTCAGGGCGTAATAATAATCATCATTTGTGTGGCATTTACTTGGCCCTAGACTCTGAGTGATTTATATTATTTAATTCCACATCAGACAACTCTGAGAGGTAGATACTAATACCATCCTCATTTTGCACAAGAGAAAACTGAGGGAGACTTTAGCTAAGTAAATTGTCCCAGGTCAGATAGCTAGAAAATAGCAAAGGTGAGGCTTGAGCCCATTCCTTCCATTTCCAGAGTCTCTGTATAACCACAGTATATCATCTCTGTAAAAAGAATAACTGAGATTTCCAGGTTGACTGACCTGGAAAATGACATTACCAATAATCAGAGAAAACATTTTTTTTTTTTTCAGAGTTTACCACTTCTTCAGTTAAGTCTTTGGGTGGGGAGGAAAATCTTTGGACTTTTAGGGAGAAATATCCCTTATGGTTCATGAGGAATCTCTTGGATACGTTCATTTCTATGCTGGGCAACAGGAACAGCGTAATTTATGATATTGCTCGATTATAAATTAGAATAGTAAATATGTCATCTTAATATGATTTGTCTTCCTTCCTTAGCACAGCTTAAAATGAAACAAGGATAGAGTGCTAAATTAAAGATTAAATATCTTGGGTGCATGAAAGACCAATATTTTAGAGTTAGTTTACCATCATACTAAACAATAATCCTGACAGGGGGAAAAAATCTAACTCCTAATACAGAGAGTATCTCTCTTTTTCTATATTGGAGAAGTAGCATAATGTACTACTTAGGATCTTGGGCTCTGGACCCATGCTGTTTCATGGGTCCAGATCCCAAAACGAGTTCTCTTTAGCTGTGTGATTTTGTAAGGTGTGATTTTAGCTGTGTGATTTTTTTTGTGTGTCAATTATGTAAGCTCTCTGGCCTCAGTCTCTTCACCTTTGAAATGTGATGGAAAGTAGTGTGTTTTCTGAATATTGTGAAGGTTAAAGGAAATAAATCACTTATAGTGGTCCCCAGAACACAGTAAATCCTCAATAGATGTTTGTTATGTTCATTGAACTTGATCTCATCTATCATCATTTTTAAACATGTTATTGTGAATTTTTATGTGTTATGGGCACAAAACAGTGAATTTTATAAGCAAAAACCCATGTAACTTCACAGATCAAGAAGTGGAACATTTTCTGCATCTTGGAAACCCTGTTTTTGTTTCTTTGTTTCTTTGTTTGTTTTGTGTTTTTTACCGCCCAAACATTACTCCCTTCCACCAGTTCCATATGGATAACTTTTTCATGACTTTTGTAATCACTTCCTTGCTTTTCATTATAGTTTTAACATTTAATCATGAATCCTTAAATACAAAATGCTAGTTTAGCTTGTTTTTTTAATGTATATTCGTAATAGTCTTGCATGCCTTTGTGTCTGGTTTCCTTTCCTAACTTACATATCTAAGTTTTGTTAATGTTTTTCTGTGGTTCATTAATTTTCATGGCTATGTAGTATTCCTCTGTAGAAAGATGCTACAAAGTATTTATCCATGGTTGTTGATGGACATTTGGACTGTTTCTGGGTTTGGGCAATTTTGAATAGTGCTGCTGTGAACATTCTTTTAGATGTTTCTTGCTGTACATATACATGAGTTTCTGTTAGTGATGAAATTGCTCGGTTAAGTTGTATACAAATTTTCAATTTTAGTGGATAGTGCTAAACATTTTCCAAAGTAGTTATACTAATTATACTCCAGGCAGTAATGTATGAGAGTTCCCATTGTTTTATCTGTATCAGTGCTTGGTGGAATCAGTCCTTTAAATTTAGCCATTCTGATGAGAATAAAGTTTACATTTCCCTTTGAATAATGTGGTTCTGTTATGTGGTCTAATTGCCAATGGATATTATTGTCTGTAAATTGCCTGTTCAAGTGTCTTGCCTATTTTTCTATTGTGTTGATTTTTTAAATTGTTAATCTGCAGAAGTTAATTGTATTTGAATGAAGAGCCTCCTTTCAATTACAGGTTCCAAATCCTTTTTTTTTTTCTCTCTGTGACTTGCTTTTTCAGTTTCTTAATGGAGTTTTTGATGAGGAAAAGTTTCTAATTTTAATTATAATCATATTTTTACCTCTTTACATTTAGATCATTCCTTTTAAATTCATTTTTGTGACTGGTTTGAAGTAGAAGTCAAGTCCTGTTTTCCTTCCAACTGGATGTCCAGTTGTTACAGAATCATACTGAAAAGTCACCTCTGCTCACTGCTCTTCAATGCCATCTTTATCATAAATTTAACTTCCATCTATGTCTGCATTTTGGGGGCCAACTCTTCCTTCTTTTAGGGCAGGACTGGCAGAGTGAGAATCTTAAGCAAGCTCTGTGTCCAGTATGGAGCCTGAAGCAGAACCCGATCCTACCACCCTGAGATCATGACCTGAATGGAAATCCGGAGTCAGATGCTTAACTGACTGAGCCCCCAGGAGCCCCCCAACTATTGTTTTTAACTGGTCTATTAATTTCTTCTTACTAATTATAACACTATTTTAACTATGGTCACTCTTTAATTATTTATGGTATCTATTAAAATGGGTTCTCCCACTTTGATTTTATTCAAGGAATCTTGACTACACCTTATTTCAAACAAATTTTACAATTAATCTGTCGTGTTTGACAAAAGAATAATTGTTGGAATTTTAGTTGGGATTATATTCAATCTATTGTTAAGTATTTTTTTTTAAGATTTTTAAAATTTATTTATTTGACAGACAGAGATCACAAGTGGTCAGAGAGGCAGGCAGAGAGAGAGGGGGAAGCAGGTTCCCCACAGAGCAGAGAGCCTGATGCAGGGCTCGATCCCAGGACCCTGGGATCATGACCTGAGCCGAAGGCAGAGGCTTTAACCCACTGAGCCACCCAGGCACCCCAATTGTTAAGTATGTTTTTAAAGAATTGACATACTTACAATATTGACTTTTTAAATGAGCATGGTATATGTACTTCATATATTTAGGTCTTTTTTATTTCTCTTAATCATATTTTGTGGTTTTCTACATAGTTGTCTTATACATTGTGGCTAATTTGTTCTAGATGTTCTATACAGTTTAATAATATTATATATTATTAATTTTTAAAAACTTTTTTCTTTTTGTTCCTTGAGTAAAGAAATATAGTTTTTTATACTGTCCTTGCCTATAGCAGATTATAAACTCACTTATTAATTCTAATATTTTTAATAGATTCTTTTGAATTTTCTACATAAACAGGTATGTTTTCTGGGATTAAAGATAATAATATTTCATACCTTCCAAGCTTTATACTTTTATTTCTTTTTCATATCTTACTGAATTGGCTAGATTGTCCAGAGCAATGCTGAATGAAAGTGGGAAGAATGAAAATTCTGCTTTTATTCCCAGATCAAAGGGAACACTGTCATCATGTTACTATTGAGAATGCTGCTTATTATTATGTTTTGACAAAAATCATATATTAGATTGAAAAGCTTGTATTTTTCTGGTTTTACTGGGATTTTTCATTATAATTGGGTTTTGAATTTTATCAAATGCTTCCTTTGTATCTACTGAGATTATCAAATGATTTTTCTTTTTTATTTTTTTAATCTGGTGGTTTATATTGATTGATTTTTTTTTTTCCCCCAGCAGACTTCACATTCCAGCAGCAGAGCTGCTGCTTTCTTGGGCTTACTGTGGGACTTTGAGTGTCAGAGGATTTTTTTTTTTTTTCCATTCTCTTCCCTCCTCTTTTGAGACATCCCCCCATTTGCATAACACAGTAATGTTCTTGTTGCACCCTTGTACCTTCCTAGGTGGCAGAGTGCTATTACCTGTTACGGGGCTGTTACCCAGCACAGTGCTTCTGGTAGGGACAGGAGGATGCTGGGTTCCATTGCTCTAGTCTCAACCTTAGACCTATTCTGGGCATCTGGACCTCTGGACAGTGTCTCTTTCAGTAATTCCTGCCCATTCCTCTCATGGTACCCAAACTCTTCCTTGACTCTCTGGGGTTCTTTGTAGAAGATGGTCCTGTTCTTCCCCCAGTAGTAGCAGATCTCTGCTTTGTGTCAGTTTGAGAATCTGGACCCAAGAATTACGTGTTCCTCTAACAGAGCCAGATGAATTTTTCTTCTACCTCTTTCCCAGAAACTGTGGATCTTTTCCAGGGCACTGGAGATATGAGAGTTTTCTGTCCTAAAAGGTTAAATTTTGCTTTGCATTAGAGAAGGGTCTGGGGAATCAGAAAGGATTTTATGTTTTTGTGACACCAAAGTGCTCTTTCTGGTCTCTTGCCCTGACATCAGTCTTTCTGCTAAGCAACTGGTAGATGTCTGAAAAAAGAGCATATGAATGAGTGCATTTTCCTTTGTGTCTGGGTGATCCCAGGGTGTCTGTACTGTTCTGGTGACCCGTTCTGCCCTTCAAGTATTTGTTACAATTTTAGCTGTTTTCTTCTTACCTACTTTCATAATGAACAACTATTCCTCTCATGTTCTGTCAAAGGTGAGAAGGTTCTTATGTCCTGTCTGTCCTCGGTGGCTGTTACTCTTTAAAATTTAGTTAATCTCTTTGTCTTGCAACTCCAGGTCTCTGGTGGGCTCAGAAAAAGTTATTATTTTGTAGATTACTGGGCCTTTTATTACTATTAGGATAAGAGCAATATTTTCTGGTGGCTTTGACTTTCTAAGTAGAAGGAAAACTAAAGATTTTTTCACATATATTTTAACTTGGCCCTTCAAGTTTTCCAAGCAAAATGATTTTTTTCCCTTCACAGTGCCTAGTCTGCATTTACCAGAGCTAGAGTCCTAAATTAATGCTATTTTATAGCCTTTCTACACAAAACTGAGTTGTTGCTGTCACAGTTTTGTGCGCAACTGAAGCTCATTGGATTATGTGTAGCAAGATTCCATTGTTTTAAACAAGGTAGAATTCAAGTTTTCTCCTATAAAAGGAAGTCTGGCCATTGGCACTGTGGGGCCAGAATGGTGGTACCTTGCTCATTAGAATCTAGTCTCCTTTGACAGTTCTGTTCTACCATCTTGGCCATATGACTTCATCCTTAAGGGTTTTCCAGTAGTTTAAGATGACTACTGGACAGCTATTTGTGTTCTATGCAGCAAGAATGAAAAAAAAAAAAAATGCAGTGGCAAAAGGGCATACTACCAGCTGATTTAGCCTTCTTTGAAGAGATTCCCTGGAAACTCTACCCAGTATTTTCTACCTAACCATCATTACTCTTTGTTGCAAAAAAAGCTGTTAATAGTATTTTTGTTATACACATAATGGCTCTGAACATGTCCCTAGTAGGGAAGGGGAAGGTAAGTATTGCGTGGGCTCTTAGAAGTCTTAGTTACAGTTAGAGGATGGGAAATATATTTTGGTAATGTGATTTCTGACCTAGAATGGTGTGTGTTAAAATACACAGATTCTATCTTAAAACAGAGCTGGCTGGATTCTGATCTCAGCTCCGCAAATTGCTAGTTATATGACCTTGAGCCAAGGTTCTTACCCTAACTTGTCTTATTTTCTTAGCTATAAAAGGGGTATGATAATTACTATTTGGAAACGTTTTGGTGAGGATTGAATATGGTAATATATGCAAAAGGTCTGTCACATAGGAATGGATCAGTAAATGGTATGTTTTATGCCACCCACCATGTATTAACTTAAACTAGATTCAGTTATTTAAGGGAGGACAGAGTTTATTCAAGCCTGATACTGATTGATAAGGTAGAAAGGCCATTTACTTTGTTCCTCATGGGTAAAACTTTATCTTTTAGATGGGATTGAGAGTCTCAATTTCTACTCTTTAAATATATCATTTTGTACTTTCAACGATAGTGAAATATTGCTCAAAATTCAGGTTTATGATAGCAGCACTTTATGTATTGTCTAACCAAGAAACAGATAAGATGAGTTCCAGTTTGAATTCTACCATTAGAAGTTCTGAAACTTGTGAAAGTCATTCTGACCCTCCGGACTTCAGTTTTGTCAGCTAACAAATCAATTAGGTAGACAGAGCTGACCTCCACCATCGTTTGACAGCTTTGAAGCTCCGTGATTCCATGCAGTTTCACTTGCCATAGACATACGCTCTTGTCAAAAAAAAAAAAAAAAAAAAATCCTAAAACCAGCAAATAAAGTGATAAAGACTTAATTTCTCAAACCAAAGTTGAATTTTTACAGGAACTGGCTTTATTGTGAGGTTTTGCCAGTTCTGAAGTGAAGCGATAGATGTTAATTGAAAAACACAGTGCTGTATTTAAAAACTGGCTTGCTTGCAGAGATCGCTGGGCTAGACAAAGTGTGTCCCTTTGGGCAAGTCATTTAAATTCTCGGCACCTTAGATTACTCATTTATAAAATAGGCAATATATGTTAAGGCCACGATGAGGACCAAATGAAATAACAATGTAAAAGTACTTTTAAAAACAGCACAATTTTTAAGTTCTAAGTTCTTTAGAAAGTCCAGTGGGTTAAAAAAAAATGGAAAATGCCTTCACGCTGTGGTGTGCAGATTATATAATAAAGTGGTATAAATAAAATACAATAAAGTAAAGCCACCAAGGATCTCTGTTTTAAAGTTCATGTTAGATTTTGCCCACCTGTTTTTCCATCCACATTATGTTTTAGGAAGCTGTGGGTCTCGGGCACTTCAGAAGCCAGGTGAGCCAGGCATGTCTGTGATTTTGTGTATGAAGTGTCTCCTTGAGATATTTCTAGATGTGATCTTTGTCTCTGAGGCATTCTGCTGGAGATCCAGGGAGGCTGAAACAAAGAGTGTATCTTTTGCAGTGTGTGGCTATTAGTGCTGTCTGCTCTCCTCAATTTGCCCATCTGAATTGACAGTTAAAGCTCATTCTCTATAAATAGCAAGTTATTAGTTAAAGCATGGTTGCCATATGGCAAAATGGTCTCTTTTGCTAAACTGATTAAATACAATAGCAATGTCCAGTCTTTAAGAAGATACTGTGTTCTGTGATACAAGCCTAGAGATTACTTTTGTTCCCTAACATGTATCAAGCTTATATAGTCTCTGTTTCTATATGTGTGTGTATATTTATTCATCTTGTCACTACTTCCTAAAACTCTCAAAACATGCCATATATGTATTAAAGTGTGTAAAGTGCACTAATATTATGGCTACACATTAATGGATTTTTACATAGTTATATACTTGTGTTACTACTATGCAAACCAAGATGTAGAGCACTTCCAGTCCCCAAGACGTTCCCCTTATCTGTCTTCCCTGTCAATAATCTTATAATTTTTAGTAGTTAAAAAATTTTGCCTTTATGGTAATAAGCTTCTAAAAAGGAATGAAATATTTTTTTAAAAAATTATTTATTTACATTATTTATTTATTTATCTATTATTTATTTATTATTTATATTTATATTTATTTATTCTTAGGAAGGAAGTATTTTGAAGGGCACTTCTGATTTTTTAAAAATTTCTTGGAAGTATTAATAATTATGATAAAAAAGAAAAAAAAACCACCTCTGTACAATGCTGCGTAATGCAATGAAGTATAATAATGTAAGTAATAAACTTCATTATATGATCACTGAAATGAAACAGGATTGCAACGTAGAAACCTCACGCAATTCTGTCCAAATCTCCCACCTGCGAACCAAAAAATAAGAGGTGCCACACAGGCTGGTGAGTGTTCTATTGGTCATGTTGCCAGGCAACCTCAGTCAGTATCAGAGACACCCAATTGAGCAGCAGAGACTCAGACTGGAAGGTATCTTGGAAACAGAAGGGTCCAGCCGAAGGAGAGGGAGGAGAGAGAAAAATAAAGACTGCCACTTGAACATTTATCCGTGTTAGTCATGACCACAAAATGTTTTTGTTTTTTTTTTTTTTCCCCTAGCAACATGCAGCTGGCTTAGAGCAAAATTCTTTGGGTTTCCGCTCCCTTCACTGTTTTCCTCCTTCATTGTGTCTACAGGTTAAGAATGCAGAGACTTGGTCAACTGTATCATTGTTAATTTGTAGGAGAGAAGGGTGTTCCGTGAGTCATTTTCAGCAAATTCAAACCATGTTCACTGAAAGTTCTCTGAGACTTTAATCATACAGTATGCTATACGATTCAGTCGTGCTTAAAATAACCTGATACTTACATTGATACACTTCTTTAAAAAAAGTGAAGTACAAGATACAATACTCACCACCTGGAGTTAACCCTCTTCATGGAAGGAGAAGGTAAAAAGGAAGAGAGAGGGAAGCAGGTGTAAGCCCGTCTGGGTGGGCATTAGAGGAGATGAGGTGCGCCAAGCAAACAGGGAGAGAATCTGGGAGCATGACCTCTGGTGAGCCCTCCATTCAGATGTAACTTTTATGTATCATCCTAGAAAGTTATTTTATATTCTCCACAGTTTTCTGTAAAACCTCTTCTACCGTACTATGCTCTTACCCCATATTATTCTCCTTTCTTCCTGTTTAACTGATGGCATACAGAGAAAATCACTTCTGTGAGATAGGAAGCTCCTGCTAATTTATCACTCTCCCTGACTGCTTTCGTTCTTCCCTTCTGATGCTTCTTCCCCTTATAAGCCAGTGCCTTCATGCATGTTCTGGATCTCAACACCTGTGTGTTTTCTAAAAGCCCTGACTTGAGTGTTTTCTTTCTCTTCTGTATCCTCAGCCTTCTTCCCCTCTCCTGATTTCTTCCGGTTGGCATTAGACCTGTTGAAGGATCTTTCCCCTTGAAAACAAACATTCACCTGTGCACAAATCCTCCCTTGTTCCAAGTACACTTTCAGCTACACAGAAACTCTTGTCTCTACTCACAACTAGATGTTTCATAGCTATATTCTCTGTCTCAAATCTGCCTCTTCCATTTACACCTCAACGCACTGACTCGCTTTTTCTGTTTAATCTGAAAGTGTTCTTTTCAAGGTCACAAAAGTGAGTCCTGGAGCTCTACATGGAATATATATACCTTTGATCTCTTTGTGTAACTTTGTACCATTGAGCATGTCCTCTCTCGTACGATAGCCTTTCTATTGGAAATTATTAAATTATTACAATTGTTCTTACTCTCCACAAGAAAGGCTGCTTCTTAATTTTTCATCTGGTGATGGCAAGCACTAAAATCCTGACTTTGACAGAATAATAGTTACAATGCCTCAGTGATTTAAGTTGAAAGCAGTACATCACTACATGGCTCTTGTACTCAGTTACCAGGATTGTACAAATGTCTTTTTATTCAAAAATACAAAGTGAATGATCCGTAGCATGGTCAGTGACAGCAGTAAAGCATGCTATTGTCAAATGAAACCAGAAACTGATGCTTATAGTGATTTTCTTTTTTTTTTTATTAATTTATTTATTTTAATAAACATATAATGTATTTTTATCCCCAGGGGTAGAGGTGTGTGAATCGCCAGGTTTACACATTTCATAGCACTCATCATAGCCCATACCCTCCCCAATGTCCATATCCCCACCACCCTCTCTTGTCCCCCCTCCCCCCAGCAACCCTCGGTGTGTTTTTTGAGATTGAGTCTTTTATGGTTTGTCTCCCTCTCGATCCCATCTTCTTTCATTTTTCTTTTCCTACCCCCCCAACTCCCCCACATTGCATCTCCACTTCCTCATATCAAAGAGATCATATGATACTTGTCTTTCTCCGATTGACTTATTTCGCTAAGCATAATACCCTCTAGTTCCATCCACATCCTCGCAAATGGCAAGATTTCATTTCTTTTGATGGCTGCATAGTATTCCATTGTGTATATATACCACCTCTTCTTTATCCATTCATCTGTTGATGGACATCTAGGTTCTTTCCGTGGTTTGGCTATTGTGGACATTGCTGCTATAAACATTTGGGTGCACGTGCCCCTTCGGAGCACCACGTTTGTATCTTTAGGATATATACCCAATAGTGCTGGGTCATAGGGTAGCTCTATTTTCAGTTTTTTGAGGAACCTCCACACTGTTTTCCAGAGTGGTTGCACCAGCTTGCATTCCCACCAACAGTATAGGAGGGTTCCCCCTCTCTCCACATCCTCGCCAGCATCTGTCATTTCTTGACTTGTTAAGTTCAGCCATTCTGACTGGTGTGAGGTGGTATCTCATTGTGGTTTTGATTTGTATTTCCCTGATGCCGAGTGATGTGGAGCACTTTTTCATGTGTCTGTTGGCCATCTGGATGTCTTCTTTGCAGAAATGTCTGTTCATGTTCTCTGCCCATTTCTTGATTGGATTATTTGTTCTCTGGGTGTTGAGTTTGCTAAGCTCTTTATAGATTTTGGATACTAGCCCTTTATCTGATATGTCGTTTGCAAATATCTTCTCCCATTCTGTCCGTTGTCTTTTGGTTTTGTTCACTGTTTCCTTTGCTGTGCAAAAGCTTTTGATCTTGATGAAATCCCAATAGTTCATTTTTGCCCTTGCTTCTGTTGCCTTTGGCGATGTTCCTAGGAAGAAGTTGCTGCGGTTGAGGTCAAAGAGGTTGCTGCCTGCATTCTCCTCAAGGATTTTGATGGATTCCTTTCTCATATTGAGGTCCTTCATCCATTTTGAGTCTATTTTCATGTGTGGTGTAAGGAAATAGTCCAATTTCATTTTACTGCACGTGGCCGTCCAATTTTCCCAGCACCATTTGTTGATGAGGCTGTCTTTTTTCCATTGGACATTCCTTCCTGCTTTGTCGAAGATTAGTTGACCATAGAGTTGAGGGTCTATTTTTGGGCTCTCTATTCTGTTCCATTGATCTATATGTCTGTTTTGGTGCCAGTACCATACTGTCTTGATGATGACAGCTTTGTAATAGAGCTTGAAGTCTGGAATTGTGATGCCACCGACTTTGGCTTTCTTTTTCAATATTCCTTTGGCTATTTGAGGTCTTTTCTGGTTCCATATAAATTTTAGGATTGTTTGTTCTATTTCTTTAAAAAAATGGATGGGATTTTGATAGGGATTGCATTAAATGCATAGATTGCTTTAGGTAGAATAGACATTTTCACAATATTTGTTCTTCCAATCCATGAGCGTGGAACATTTTTCCATTTCTTTGTGTCTTCCTCAATTTCTTTCATGAGTACTTTATAGTTTTCTGAGTATAGATTCTTTGCCTCTTTGGTTAGATTTATTCCTAGGTATCTTATGGTTTTGGGTGCAATTTTAAATGGGACTGACTCCTCAATTTCGTTTTCTTCTGTCTTGTTGTTAGTGTAAAGAAATGCAACTGATTTCTGTGCATTGACTTTATATCCTGACACTTTACTGAATTCCTGTATAAGTTCTAGCAGTTTTGGAGTGGAGCCTTTTGGGTTTTCCACATATAGTATCATATCATCTGCAAAGAGTGATAGTTTGACTTCTTCTTTGCCGATTTGGATGCCTTTAATTTCTTTTTGTTGTCTGATTGCTGAGGCTAGGACTTCTAGTACTATGTTGAACAGCAGTGGTGATAACGGACATCCTTGCTGTGTTCCTGACCTTAGTGGAAAAGCTTTCAGTTTTTCTCCATTGAGAATGATATTTGCAGTGGGTTTTTCATAGATGGCTTTGATAATATTGAGGTATGTGCCCTCTATCCCTACACTTTGAAGAGTTTTAATCAGGAAGGGATGCTGTACTTTGTCAAATGGTTTTTCAGCATCTATTGAGAGTATCATATGGTTCTAATTCTTTCTTTTATTAATGTATTGTATCACACTGATGGATTTGCAGATATTGAACCAACCTTGCAGCCCTGGAATAAATCCCACTTGGTCGTGATGAATAATCCTTTTAATGTACTGTTGGATCCTATTGGCCAGTATTTTGGTGAGAATTTTTGCATCTGTGTTCATCAAGGATATTGGTCTGTAATTCTCTTTTTTGATGGGATCCTTGTCTGGTTTTGGGATCAAGGTGATGCTGGCCTCATAAAATGAGTTTGGAAGTTTTCCTTCCATTTCTATTTTTTGGAACAGTTTCAGGAGAATAGCAATTAATTCTTCTTTAAATGTTTGGTAGAATTCCCCTGAGAAGCCATCTGGTCCTCAACTTTTGTTTGTTTGGAGATTTTTGATGACTGTTTCAATCACCTTACTGGTTATGGGTCTGTTCAGGTTTTGTATTTCTTCCTGGTTCAGTTGTGGCAGTTTATATGTCTCTAGGAATGCATCCATTTCTTCCAGATTGTCAAATTTGCTGGTGTAGAGTTGCTTATAATATATTCTTATAATTGTTTGTATTTCTTTGGTGTTGGTTGTGATCTCTTCTCTTTCATTCATGATTTTATTTATTTGGGTCCTTTCTCTTTTCTTTTGGATAAGTCTGGCCAGGAGTTTATCAATCTTATTAATTCTTTCAAAGAACCATCTCCTAGTTTCATTGGTTTGTTCTACTGCTTTTTTGGTTCCTATTTCATTGATTTCTGCTCTGATCTTTATTATTTATCTTCTCCTGCAGGGTTTAGGCTTTCTTTGTTGTTCTTTTCTCCAGCTCCTTTATGTATAGTGTTAGGTTGTATAATTGAGACCTTTCTTATTTCTTGAGAAAAGCTTGTATTGCTATATATTTTCCTCTCAGGACTGCCTTTGCTGTGTCCCACAGATTTTGAACAGTTGTGTTTTCATTGTCATTTGTCTCTGTGAATTTTTTCAATTCTTCTTTAATTTCCTGGTTGACCCATTCATTCTTTAGAAGGATGCTCTTTAGCCTCCATGTATTTGGGTTCTTTCCAAATTTCCTCTTGTGATTGAGTTCTAGCTTCAGAGCATTTTAGTCTGAAAATATGCAGGGAATGATCCCAATATTTTGGTACCAGTTGAGACCTGTTTTGTGACCCAGGATGTGATCTATTCTGGAGAATGTTCCATGTGCACTAGAGAAGAATGTGTATTCTGTTGCTTTCGGATGAAATGTTCTGAATATATCTGTGATGTCCATCTGGTCCAGTGTGTCATTTAAGACCTTTATTTCCTTGTTGATCTTTTGCTTAGATGATCTGTCCATTTCAGTGAGGGGAGTGTTAAAGTCCCCTGCTATTATTGTATTACTGTCAATGTATTTCTTTGATTGTGTTATTAATTGGTTTATATAGTTGGCTGCTCCCATGTTAGGGGCATAGATATTTAAGATTGTTAGGTCTTCTTGTTGGACAGACCCTTTGAGTATGATATAGTGTCCTTCCTCATCTCTTATTATAGTCTTTGGCTTAAAACTTAATTGATCTGATATAAGGATTGCCACCCCAGCTTTCTTCTGATGTCCATTAGCATGGTACATTGTTTTCCACCCACTCACTTTAAATCTGGAGGTGTCTTTGGGTCTAAAATGAGTTTCTTGTAGGCAGCATATGGATGGGTTTTGTTTTTTTTTATTCATTCTGATACCCTGTGTCTTTTGATTGGGGCATTTAGCCCATTAACATTCAGGGTAACTATTGAGAGATATGAATTTAGTGCCATTGTATTGCCTGTAAGGTGACTGTTACTGTCTCTGTTTCTTTCTGATCTACTACTTTTAGGGTCTCTCTTTGCTTAGAGGACCCCTTTCAATATTTCCTGTAGAGCTGGTTTGGTGTTTGCAAATTCTTTCAGCTTTTGTTTGTCCTGGAAGCTCTTTATCTCTCCTTCTATTTTCAATGATAGCCTAGCCGGATATAGTATTCTTGGCTGCATGTTTTTCTCATTTAGTGCTCTGAATATATCATGCCAGTTCTTTCTGGCCTGCCAGGTCTCTGTGGATAGGTCCGCTGCCAATCTAATGTTTTTACCCTTGTATGTTACAGACTTCTTTACCTGGGCTGCTTTCAGGATTTTCTCTTTGTCACTAAGACTTGTAAATTTTACTATCAGGTGACGAGGTGTGGACCTATTTTTATTGATTTTGAGGGGCATTCTTAGCATCTCTTGGATTTTGATGTTTGTTCCCTTTGCCATATTAGGGAAATTCTCTCCAATAATTGTCTCCAATATACCTTCTGCTCCCCTCTCTCTTTTTTCTTCTTCTGGAATCCCAATTATTCTAATGTTGTGTCGTCTTATGGTGTCGCTTATGTCTCAAATTCTCTCCTCGTGGTCCAGTATTTGTTTGTCTCTCTTTTGCTCAGCTTCTTTATTCTCTGTCATTTGGTCTTCCATGTCACTAATTCTTTCTTCTGCCTCATTTATCCTGGCAGTAAGAGCTTCCATTTTTTATTGCACCTCATTAATAGCTTTTTTGATTTCACCTTGGTTAGATTTTAGTTCTTTTATTTCTCCAGAAAGGGCTTTTATCTCTCCCGAGACGGTTTCTCTAATATCTTCTATGCCTTTTTTGAGCCTGGCTAGAACCTTGAGAATCGTCATTCTGAACTCTAGATCTGTCATATTACCAATGTCTGTATTGATTAGGTCCCCAGCCTTCGGTACTGCCTCTTGTTCTTTTTTTGTGGTGAGTTTTTCTGCCTTGTCATTTTGTCCAGATAAGATTTGCTTTCTCCTTCTCTGGAATTCTGCTGTTCTTGGTGAGTGAAGTTCGTCTTGGCTGGGTTTCTTGTTGATCTTCTGGGAGGAGGGGCCTGTTGTAGTGATTCTCAAGTGTCTTTGCTGCAGGCGGAATTGCACCACCCTTGCCAGGGGCCAGGCTAAGTAATCCACTCGGGTTTGCTTTCGGGAGCTTTTGTTCCTTGAGTGCTTTCCGTAGAGTTCCAGAGGATGGGAATGAAGATGGCAGCCTCCCAATCTCCAGCCTGGAGGAGCCGAGAGCTTGGGGTCCCGCTCCTCAGTGTGCCCTCAGAGAAAAGCGCCCAACCGCCCCTGCCTCCCTGGCCTCCAGTCGCACCTGGAGGAAAGTAGTCAATTGCTGGCACTTGGAGAAAAGCGCCCGGTCACTTCCATCTCCGTGGCCTCCGGCCGCGCCCTGAGCCCACCCAGCCTGTGACCAGCTCAAGGTAACCCTGAGCTGAGAGCTCACTCCTTGGCTTTGTCGCTATAACTGGCTTCCCCGCTCTAATACCTGCGAGCTCTGCGGCACTCAGACACCCCCGGTCCTTCTGTGACCCCGCGGGACCTGGGGTTACGCTGACCCTGCCTGGGCTTCCCCCCGGTTTAGCCTCTGGAGTGATGTCCCTCCATGGACCTGACTTTTAAAAGTCCTGATTTAGTGCTCCATTGCTCCGCCGCTTGCCGGGAGCCGGCCCCTCCCCCTGCGGTCTGTCTTTCCGTCGCTTTGGATTCACTTCTCCGCAGGTCCTACCTTTCAGAAAGTGATCGATTTTCTGTTTCTAGAATTTTTGCTCTTCTTCTTTTCGATTTCCTGTTTGATTTGTAGGTGTTCACAATGGTTAGATAAGCTATCTAGCTGATCTCCTGCTACCTGATGTCATCTCAGCCTGCTACTTCTCCACCATCTTGACTCCTCCCCCTGTGATTTTCTTAAATATCAACTTTAAAAAAAAAAAAAAAAGATTTACTTATTCATTGGGGGATACAGGGTGCAGAGAGAGAAGGAGAGAGAGAATCCTCAAGCAGACTCCCCACTGAGCACGGAGCCAGTCGCGGGGCTTGATCTCAACAACCCTGAGATCAGAATCTGAGCCAAAATCGAGAGTTGGCCGCTTAACCGACCAAGCCATCCAGGCACCTGGCCAGCCTTTTCTTCAGTCATTTTCTTCAGCTTACTCCTCTGAAGTTGTTATTGAGCACCTCTGCCTTGAGCTTCTTCTCACGGCTCATTAATAATGGTGAAGCGCTATTCTAGGAAATAGAACATGCCTCCTCCCATACCACCTCTTCTTCCACTCATTGCACCCATTCCAGGGCCCTTTCCTTCTTGAGGAACTCCCGTGATTACAACTTCTGCTGTAGTTAACAGAGAGGCCACTTCAGCTGCATTCAGTAAAGCAGTTCTTACAGTCTTGGTTGGATCAGTGATTCCTTTTTCTACCAAATTCACAAAGTCTCAAACATGGTGTCATAACGAGCTTCTGAGGAACTTCACGTAATTTTCTCAACTGTCAGCACTCTTTCAACACCTGAATTCTTAGCAATGGTTATTGCAGGAATTTCGAGTGTCTTCTTCATAATTTCCGTACCAAATTTTGGATCTTCATTAGCTGGAGTTATTGAATGCAAAGCTGGAATGTGCCGAAGCAGGGCACAACCCCCCTCCCAGAACACTGCCTGCTTCAACAGCAGCTACTGATGGCTCTGAGGACATCTGCAACCCTCCCTATCTTTTCATGCACTTTCTTATCAATTTTCTCACCACTTTTCAGCCCAGCTACTCCATCTGAGAGTTTGCCAGATGTTCATTCAGCTTTTCCTTTTCATTGGTTGTCGTATCTAACTGCTCAATGATTTCTTGAATACGTTTCTCAGTGTGGGCCCTGTGTCATTTTTTCCTTTAAAAGTGTGGCATAATTTTTGGCCACAGTGACCTCTCTAAATTTTCCCAAGTTGTGAGGCTAAACATCTTTAAGATTCAGACTTGATCCTTCTTCTGCAAACATTGCACCATCAGTAGCAACAGCCACATCTTTAAGCTAGTTCTTTGTATTGTCACCAAAACCTAGAGCTTTGACTGCTACAAACTGAAAACCCAACTTTTGGCCTGTTCAGAACCAGTGTACTCAGAGCTTCTCCATCAGTATCTTCAGCAGTTATGACCAAGGGCTTAAGATGAGCATTGGCAGTTTTAAGATCAGGTACAATAGACTGGATACTAGGAATTTTCTTTTCACGTGGTAGAACATAGGCACCTTGGAATTTACATTTCTGACTTTTCTTTTTCTAAGTTTTATTTTAGAGAGAGAGAGCATGTGCACGTGCAAGTAGAGGGAGGGCAGAGGGTGAATGAGAGCAAGATGGAGAAATACAGAGTCTCTGCTGAGAGCCAACTTGGGGCTCGATCCTACGACCCTGAGATCATGACCTGAGCCAAAATCAAGAGGTCCAAAGCTAAAACTGACTGAGCCACCCAGGCACCTCCACATTGCTGAGCTTTTGATGTGTTAATGAGGTATGGAGAAATACAACCTCGATCAGACTTCATACCTTCAATGATTTCTAATTCATCATTTAGTGTTTTTCCATCCTTTACTATGATGATGTCCTTTCTCCTAAGCATTTTCACTGCATCAGAAATAATGTTGCCAATTTCTTTGTCTCCATTTGCAAAAATCGTGGCAACCTGAGCAATTTCCTCAGCAGTTGTCACAAAGGCAGACTGCTTCCTAAGTTCAGCAGTTAGAGCAGCCATAGCTAGCATTACACCTCTCCTGATTGCCACAGGATTAGCACCTTCACTAATCTTCTCAAAGCCTTCTTGGCAGTCGAGCATGCCAGGGCAGTAGCAGTCATGGTGCCATCCCCAGCCTCTTCATTTGTGTTATTGGCAACATCTTGAACAAGTTTAGCACCAATATTTTTATATTTATCTTGTAAGTCAGTAGACTTTGCAGAAGTCCTGCCATCTTCTGTTACTCTGGGAACTTCCCCAACTCTGTTAAATAATCACTGTTCTTCCCTTTGGCCTCATAGTAATGGCCACAGCATTGACTAAATGTTCTACACCTTGAAGCATTAAGGCTCGGGCATCGATACCAAATTTTACATCTTTGGCATAGGCCCGAGTGAGATGAACAGCCAGTGCCCTGGATACTGGCCTAATTTGGCAAAGGACTGTTGGTAATCGAAGCATTTCTGTGGGACGGTGGCAGGGTGTGCGGGCAGCAAGGCAGGCATTTAGAAGTGAGTGAAGGCATAAAATCAGTACTCTTAACAATGTTGGCCCCAGAAATCTTAATCTTCAACAGGTCTTTGATTTTTATCTAGAATTGCTGTATTATAAGCTCAGTGAAGTACATTGTCCCAACCATCTAACACAGGGCTAAGAGCATTTAGGCACTTGAGTTTGCCAAATAAGTGAAATAGCTTATGTATGAATGAATCTTAAATGCTTATCTCTTTTCCAGTTGTATTAAATTATTTTGCTCATCATCCTGTTGATAGCAGTTAGCAATGGCTAACATGTATTGGTTAGTTACTGTGTGCCAGTTCCTATGATTCTCATTATATATACATTATATGTATAATATATATAATATATATGGTATATATAATAGAATCAGACAGTTATATATACTGTATAACTTGTTAGGTTATAGTAAAGATTATATATATTTTTATATTAGGTTATGGTAAAGATTATTTATATATAAATATACATATATATATATATATGAAAATAAGTAATCTTTACCATAACCTAACAAGTAGGTATTCTGTTCATGGCCACTTTGCAAACATGCGAACAACTGGGTTTAGCCTAGGCAAATTCATCTCTCCAGTATCTCCAAATGAAAGGGTGGTGGAGTTGGCACTTGAATCAAAGTCTGGGGAATACCCCTAACTGTACCATATAGGGGTGGATTTCTAGAAAACAGCAGCAACAGCAATGCAACATTTTCTATATTTCCAGCTCTTTGATACAAATGTTTATTGCTGTGATCCTTTTCTATTGTTTAGCCTCTTCATTATCTCAGAACTGGCACATGACTGTAATCACAGTCTTTCTTAGGGGTCAACAATTATTGTTTTGGTTTGGTTTGGCATATGAAGAGAGAATCGAGAATATGCATTCAGGGAGCATGGGCATCTCAGCTGGTTAGCTGTCCGACTCTTGATTTTGGCTCAGGTCGTGATCTCAGGGTCCTGGGATCAAGGCCTGTGACAGTTCTGTGCTCCGCGGGTAGTCTGCTTGAGGATTTTCTCTTTCTGTTTCTGTCCCTCCCCTGGCCACACTCTCTCTTTCTCCAAAAAAAAAAAAAAAAAAAAAAAGTGCATTCATGCATTCAGGTATTCAGGTTTGGGCTAAGAGAAAAGGAGCTTCTGTAAAATGGCAAGAGGAGATAATGGAGGAGTATTGGGATGGCCAGGAGATATGGTGTTGTCTCTACGGAAGAGAGAGAAAATACAGGGAAGTTGGGGAAAGAATAGTAGAACAACTGACAAATACATCCTGCAGAGCCAATTGCAAATTGAAAAGAAAAATCCTAGCTAGTGACTTTTATAAGTAAAAAAAAAAGGGGAGAATATAGAGAAGTGAGATGAATGACAAAGAAGCACAAAAATGTGATGAAGAGAAACATGACTTAAGTATGATCAAAGAGAAATATAACTTCATAAAATGAGAGGAGGGAATAACCAGGGATTAAAAATGGCATAAAGAAAAATATCCAGTGCATTAGTAATAGGTTTCATTGATTCAGATTGCTGCCTTTGTAGGTATCTGCCAGAAATGCGAAGCAAAAAGAAAAATAAAATGTTGATCGCTGTTCTGCTGGGGTGGAGCCTAATGGATGTGAGAAATCTGAGAATTTTTATACTGATGATGGTTTTTTGCAGGGGAGAAATCATACCAACATTTTCTTTCTCCGTTTACGTACTGTTTTATTCCACTGAAATTAATAGATAAGAGATTTTGGAATGGAGTACACTTACTGATTTGTTTGGATGTCAATCAGTGGTTAGAATGTATTTACTATGCTTATCAGAATCAAAAGAAAACATTATAACCATTCAGCCGCATGTAGTGGAGCCTTTCCTTGGACAAATCAGATGTTATTGATCTTAAAGCTTTATGCTTTTGCTATTTGAAGTATAAAACTATAAAAGCTTTGCAGAAAATTTATGAGTTATTTGCTTTTGGAATTTGAAACTTGATTCAAAAATAAACTGTAATAAGGAAAACTGTCTGTTAATAACTTGTTTCTCACTGCTCTAATGTAAACTATAAAGATCTCATTTCTAGAAAAGAAATCTAACAATTGAGGTAAAATTGAGTAGGGCAATACTTGTTTTTGTCCTCCCCCTCCCTGTTCCTCGGCTGTCCTCTGTATTCCCCATAGCTCATTTCTGCTAAATAATACTGAAAGAAAAATTGTCTTCATAAGTTGATTTAATTGACAATGGTTGGTACAGAGTAATAAATGGATATACAATTTTATATGACCCAGGGACATAATATTATTTAATTATTACATTAAAATGAGAATTAAGGTCATTTAAAATAGCATTTTTAGATTAGACATTTAAAAACAGACTACAGGATAGATTACCTTTCTTATATAGTGCATCTTCTTTTTAAATTTTTCTTTTGTCTGAATAAAAACAAATAATGGGGTGCCTTCTTTTAACAGGGAGTTTTTTGTTTGTTTTTTGTTTTTTTTGCTCATGGTAATTTGATTTTTGAATCTGATTACTTTTTTCATTAATTCAACAATGATTTTTTTCAAGTTACAGTATACTGTTGTTAGGAGACCATGTTTTTCTGTAGCAACAATCACTGTAGTTCTCAGGTACTTCAGTTAGTATGCTGTTTTAATCTAAATCATATAGAAGGGAAGAACCTTTTGGGGTTCAAGAAGGTATGTCTCTAATATATTAAAATTTCTTTACATAAGTGACATATAAAATTCATTTGTGTTGTTTCTTCTGTAAAAACTTAGTTGGATTTGATGAAATGTAGGTTGCAACAGTGACAGTGATAAGAGGTGAAGTAGTCTTCCCTAATTTCAATGACTGCTTTTAAATCCTGGGCCTGATGTTTTTGGGAAAGTATTTATTTGATACAAAAACCATAAATCCAACTGGAAGAAGATAGTTCCTGAACCTTGCATGAGACTCCACGTTTGGAAGTTTAGCCAATTTTGTAGAGTTTTAATAGAATTTGACATGGGTGCAAACTTTTATCTTCCAAAGTCACATAGATTCTGTAACACTGGAGACTTTTGGAAAATAGAGAGAAAAATCTGGAAACAGAATACTTAAATCAGATTTTATTTTATGGTATTTTAAAATTTTTAATTAACTAAAAAATTTATTCATTTATTTTAAGAGAGGGTGGGGGAGGGACAGAGGGAGAGGAGAGAGAGAGAGAGACTCTCAAGCAGACTCCCTGCTGAGCATGGACCTCCCCCACTCCCCACATGGGGCTCAATCCCAGGACCCTCAGATCATGACCTGAGCTGAAATCAGGAATCAGACATCTAACCAACTGAGTGACCCAGGCACCCCATAAATCAACCATTATTTTAATAACAAGTTTTGCCCTTCTTTTCATTCTCATTTATTCTGTTTTGTGAAAAACTTCTGACCATCCTTTGAGTCTGATACTATTTGTGACACTTCATTATAACTGAGTATGTCCCCATGTACTCACATATGCATGTGCACAAGTGTCAGAGAACTAAAGATTTTATTCTTTATAACTATTATATGGGGTTTTTCTTACTTGTTTTCAAATAAAACACATATTTCCTATAATTCAGATAATATATGCTATTTCTGGATAATTTGAAAAGTAGAAAAAATGATAAGAAGAGTTGTAAAACAAACAAAAAATTCACACATCCCCACCTATTCTTCCCAGTACTTTTATAAAAAAAAGTAAAAAAAAAAAAAGTTGTGATTATAGTGTTAAAACAACTATGTATGTTAATTTGTTGAATTTTATAGTATCTTATAAGCTTTTTTCATGTTAGTGAAAAATTGCATAAGTTTCTAATAGCAACATAATATGCTACCGATTGGTTATGTATCTATTTCGAATTCTTTTAAATAAATAACACCATCCTACCATCTCCCTTTAATATGGGGTTTGGTTTTTATTTTTTCCTTATTTATTTATTTTTTTAATTGAAATTCAAGTTAGTTAACATATAGTATAATAATTAGTTTCAGGAGCAGAATTTAGTGATTTATCACTTACCTACAACACCAAATGCTCATCCCAACACATGCCCTCCTTAACGCACACCACGCATGTAGCCCATCCCCCCAACCACCTCCCCTCCAGCAACCCTCGGTTTGTTCTCTATGGTTAAGTGTTTCTTATGGTTTGCTTTTTCTGTTTTTATCATATTTTTCCTTCTCTTCCCCTATGTTCATCTGTTTTGTTTCTTAAATTCTACATATGAGTGAAATCATATATTTATCTTTCTTTGACTTGTTTCACTTTGTGTAATACACTCTAGTTCCATCCATGTTGTTGCAAATGACAATATTTCATTCTTTTTTGGTGGTTGAGTAATATTCCATTTTATGTATGTACGTATGTATGTATGTATGTATGTATGTATGTATATACCACTTCTTTATCTCTTCATCAGTCGATGGACATTTTGGCTCCTTCCATAATTTGGGTATTTTTGATAGTGCTGCTCTAAACATGGGGGTGCATATGCCCCTTTGAATCAGTATTTTTGTATCCTTTGGATAAATACCTAGTAGTGTAATTGCTGGGTGTTAGGGTAGCTCTATTTTTAAGTTCTTGAGGACCCTCCATATTGTATACCAGAGTGGCTGCACCAGCTTGCATTCCCGCCAAAAGTGTAGGAGGGTTCCCCTTTCTCTGTATCCTCGCCAACATCTGTTTTTTCATGAGTTGTTAATTTTAGCCATTCTGACAGGTATAAGATGTTATCTCATTTTGGTTTTAATTTGTATTTCCATGATCATGAGTGATGTTGAGCATTTTTTGTGTGTCTGTCCGCTATTTGTAGGTCTTCTTTGAAGAAATGTATGCTCATGTCTTCTGTCCACTTCTTAACTGGATTATTTATTTTTGGGGTGTTGATTTTGATGAGTTCTTTATAGATTCTGCATACTAGCCCTTAACCTGATATGTCATTTGCAAATATCTTCTCCCATTCTGTTGGTTGTGCTTTAGGACAGCTTCACTGTGCAGAAGCTTTTTAGCTTGATGGAGTCCCAATAGTTCATTTCTGCTTTTGTTTCCCTTGCCTCCAGTGATGTGTCTAGTAAGAAGTTGCTATGGCTAAGGTCAAAGGGGTTGCTACTTGCTGTCTCCTCTAGGATTTTGATGGTTTCCTGTCTCACATTTAGATTTTTCATCCATTTTGAATTTATTTTTGTGTGTGATATGAGAAAGTACTATAGTTTCATGCTTTTTCATGTGGCTGTCTGGTTTTCTCAACACCATTTGTTGAAAAGACTGCCTTTTTCCATTGGATATCCTTTCCTGCTTTGTCAAAGATTAGTTGACCATAGAGTTGTGGGTCCATTTTTGGTTTCTCTGTTCTGTTCCATTGATCTATGTGGCTGTTTTTGTGCTAATACCGTACTGTCTTGACGATTACAGTTTTATAATATAGTCTGAGGTCTGGGATTGTGATGACTCCTGCTTTGCTTTTCTTTTTCAACATTACTTTGACTATTCAAGTTCTTTCATGGTTCCATACAAATCTTAGGATTGTTTGTTCTAGTTCTCTGAAAACTGCTGGTGTTATTTTGATCATGATTGTATTGAATTTGTAGATTGCTTTGGGTAGTATAGACATTTTAGATATATCTGTTCTTCCAGTCCATGAGCCTGGAATGTTTTTCCATTTCTTTGTGTCTTCTTCAGTCTCTTTCATAGTGTTCTATAACTTTCAGCATACAGTTCTTTACCTCTTTAGTTAAGTTTATTCCTAAGTATCTTATGTTTTTTGGGGCAATTGTAAATGGGATCGTTCCTTGCTTTCTCTTTCTGCGGCTTTATTATTGGTGTATAGAAGTACAGCAGATTTCTGTACATTGATTTTGTACCTTGCAACTTTGCTGAATTCCTGTATCAGTTATAGCAATTTTTCAGTAGAGTCTTTCAGGTTTTCTACATAGAATATCATGTCATCTGTGAGGAGAGAGTGTTTTACTTCTTCCTTACAGATTTGGGTGCCTTTTATTTCTTTTTGTTGTCTGATTGCTGACGCCAGGACTTGCAGTACTATATTGAACAGCAGTGGTGAGAATGGACATCCCTGTCTTCTTCCTGCCCACAGAGGAAAAATTCTCAGATTTTCCCCATTGAGGATGATATTCACTGTGGGTCTTTCATATATGGCCTGTATGATGTTGAGGTATGTTCTTTCTATCCCTATTTTCTTGTGGGTTTTGTATCAAGAAAGGATGCTGTATTTTGTCAGATGCTTTTTCTGCAACTATTGAGAGGATCATATGGTTCTTATCCTTTCTTTCATTAATGTGGTGTATCATGTTGATTGATTTGTGGATATTGAACCACCCCTGCAGCCCAGGAACAAATCCCACTTGATCATGGTGAATAATCCTTTTAATGTACTGTTAGATTCGATTTGCTAGTATCTTGTTGAGAATTTCTACATCCATTTTCATCAGGGATGTTGGTCTTTAATGCTCCTTTATTGTGGGGTCTTTGGTTTTGGGATCAAGGTAATGCTTGCCTCATAGAGTGAATTAGTTTTCCTTTCATTCCTATTTTTTGGAATAACTTCAGAAGACTAGGAATTACTACTTCTTTAAATGTGTGGTAGAATTCCCCTGGCAAGCCATCTGGCCCTGGACTCTTGTTTGTTGGGAGATTTTTTATTACTGACTCAATTTCTTTGCTGGTTATGAGGTCTGTTCAAATTTTCTATTTTTTCCTGTTTCTGTTTTGGTGGTTTATATGTTTCTAAGTATTTATCCATTTCTTCCAGATTGCCCAATTTGTTGCCATATAATTGCTCATAATATTCTTTTATAATTGTTTGTATTTCTGTGGTGTTCCTTGTGATCTCTCTTCTTTCATTTGTGATTGTGTTTATTCGGGTCCTTTCTCCTTTCTCTTTGATAAGTTTGGGTAGGGGTTTATCAGTTTTGTTAATTCTTTCAAAAAACCAGCTCCTAGTTTTGCTCATCTGTTCTACTGCTTTTTTGATTTCTGTATTATTTATTTCTTCTCTCATCTTCGTTACTTCCCCTCTTCTACTGGATTTAGACTTTGTTTGCTGCTCTTTTTCCAGCTCCTTTAGGTATAAGGTTAGGCTGTGTATTTGAGAATTTTCTTGCTTCTTGAGGAAGGCCTGTATTGCTATACACTTCCCTCTTAGGATCACCTTTGCTGGGTCCCAAAGGTTCTGGAGTGTTGTGTTTTCATTTTCATTTGCTTCCATGTATTTTTAAAATTTCTTCTTGAATTTCCTCATTACCTGTTAATTATTTAGTAGGATGTTCTTTAATATCTGTGTATTTGTGGTCTTCCCAAATCTTTTTCTTCTGGTTGACTTCAAGTTTTACAGAGTTGTGGTCTAAAAATGTGCATGGTATGATCTTAATCTTTTTGTACTGACTGAGGCCTGATTTGTGACCCATATGTGATCCATTCTGGAGAATGTTCCAGTTGTACCCAAAAAGAATGTGTATTCTGCTGCTTTAGCATGAAATGTTCTGGATATATCTGTTAAGTCCATCTGATCAAGTGTGTCATTCAAATAGATTGTTTCCTTGTTGATCTTCTGCTTAGACCATCTGTGCATTGCTGTGAGTAGGATGTTAAAGTCCTCTGCTATTATGGTATTGTTATTAAGAGTTATTAAGAGTTATGGTATTGTTATTAAGAGTTTCTTTAAGTTTTTTATTAACTGATTTATATATCTGGCTGCTCCCAAGCTGGGGGCATAAATATTTACAACTGTTAGATCCTTTAGGATAGACCCCTTTCTTATGATATAGTGGACTTCTTCATCTCTTATTATAGTCTATAGTCTTATGGTTTAAAACCTAGTTACAATCATATATATATATATATATATATTTTTTTTTTTTTTTCTTATAGTCTTTGGTTTAAAACCTAGTTATAGTCTTTGGTTTAAAACCTAGTTTATCCTATATAAGTATGGCTAGTTCAGCCATACTTATATGAACTTATATGTTCATTAACATGATAGATGGCTCTCCACCCCTCCTTTTCAACCTGTAGGTGACTTTGGGTCAAAAATGAGTCTCTTGTAAGCAGAGAATTGATGGGTCATGTTTTTTCATCCATTCTGATACCCTGTGTCTTTTGATTGGAGCATCCATTCCATTTACATTCCAAGTAACCATTGATATATATGAATGTAGTGCCTTTGTATTACCTATAAGGACTCTGTTCCTGTAGATTGTCTCTGTTCCTTTCTAGTCTTTGTTGATTTTGGTGTCTTTCCCACTCAAAGGGTCCACTTAAGTATTTTTTGCCAAGCTTAGTGTTTAGTGTTCATGATCTCCTTTAGTTTTTGCCTGTCTTGGAAACCCTTTATTTTGCCTTCTATTCTGAATGACAGCCTTGCTAGATATATAGTATTCTTGGCTGCATATTCTTCAATTTAGCTTGTTGAATATATCATTGCTACTGTCTTCTGGCCTGCCAAGTTTCTCTGGACAGGTCTGCTGCTAACCTTCTAAGATAAGGACTTTTTGTGCCTAGCTTTCAGAATGACCTCTACTTCTTTATATTTTGCCAGTTTCACTGTGATATGTCTTGGTGTTGACCTGTTTTTGTTGATTATGAGGGTAGTTCTTTGTGCCTCTTGGACTTGAATGCCTATTTCCTTCCCTAAACTAGGGAAATTCTCAACTATGATTTGCTCAAATAAACCTTCTGGTCCTTTTTCCCATTCTTCTTCTTCTAGGGCTCCTATGATGTGAATATTATTGCACTTTATGGAAGATTTAACAGTTGTAAATATTTATGCCCCCAGCTTGGGAGCAGCCAGATATATAAATCAGTTAAAAACAAAATGAATGAAACTCATTAATAACAATACCAAGGAAACAATTTCTTTGAATGACACACTTGATCAAACGGACTTAACAGATATATCCAGAACATTTCATGCTAAAGCAGCAGAATACACATTCTTTTTGGGTACAACTGGAACATTCTCCAGAATGGATCACATATGGGTCACAAATCAGGCCTCAGTCAGTACACAAAGATTAAGATCATACCATGCACATTTTTAGACCACAACTCTGTAAAACTTGAAGTCAACCACAAGAAAAAATTTGGGAAGACCACAAATACACAGATATTAAAGAACATCCTACTGAAGAATGAATGGGTAATGAGGAAATTAAAGAAGTTAAAATATACATGGCAATATACCCTCTTCCACATGTACTCCAGGAAGGGGACCATTCTCTCCCAGTGTGACCCAGGGTATCCCCACACTACAGCATCTTGCCTGTGTGCTACTCTCTCTCCCACTCTCTCCTTCTCTCCCTGACTTCTCTCTGTGAAAAGGCTTTCCCTCTAGGCACTCTTTTCTCGATTCACATCTCTGAACCTTGTTTCTGCCACGTTCTCTCCTTGCAGTTGTGCAGATTGTTTTCTTAATCCTCAGATTGATTTCCTTGTTGTTCAAAATGATTTGATGTTGATCTAGCTGTGTTTGAGGGATGAGGCAAGTCCAGGATTCCCCTCCTACTCTGCCATCTTCTCTAATATGGATTTTTTACAGAGAGTTTTCCAATAGAGAAATTGTTGTTTCAAAGTATATGATTTTACAGAGGGTTTTCCAGTAGAGAAATTATTGTTTCAAAGTATATGATTTTACAGAGGGTTTTCCAGTAAAGAAATGATTGTTTCAAAGTATATGGTTATTTTTAAGAAACTAGATAAAAAATCATTTATTTTTAATAAGCCAATTTCTTTCCAAAGAAGTTTTTATCATTTTACATTTCTACCCACAAAGTAAAAAAGGACCCATTTCATCCTAAAATATAATTTTATCAAAAACAGTATTTAATTTTAATGTACAGTTCTTTAATTCACACAATCCTTAATTAAATTAATTAGTAGTTTTCGCAGACAACAGGGAAATGTTACCTTGTTTTCGGGTTGGTTGTTCATTTGCTTGTAGATGTAATGGTAATCTCTGCTCAGCTTTTAAATCTTGTTTCCCTTTCTCATGTATTTTTGGAAAATATCCTTAATTGATAATGCTTCTATATTTTGTATTACTGGATTATATACTCCATTATATTAGATTGCTTTATATTGATAAACAAGTTATAGTCATTAACAATTTTGTAAGACAAGATTGCTTTGCTAATAAGAATATGAATTTTCATTTTCATTCTTTGAGTATATGATTTTACTTTACTGTTAATTAATTGGGGACTAATTAATCAATATTCTAATTTTTAATTCTTTATTTACTCCTTCCCTCTAATTGCCTATTTTAAGGCACTTAATTTATGACTAATAACTTCACCAAGAAGGTTGCAGGAAATAAAAAACATAAACTCAAGCTGCAAATCAAAGTAATAAGTAAGTATATGGTAGCTTTTTTAAGGTGGAGTTTTTTTTTTGTTTTTTTTTTTTTTTTGAGTGGAGGATTTTGAATATTTTACCTGTTAATACTTCTTCACTCTATTTTTGGGAAGTGTGTGCATTTCTTTCAGGTATCATTAAGGTAAAAAAAGAAACAACCCACTATATTAAAATGTTCAAGCAGGCAAATAAAATTTTATTTATGTTTGTGCATCTGTACGATAAAAATTTGGAAAGGAGCACTTGCCAGTTTTACTTCTGGGATTTTTTGTGGCTAAATCTCTTTTGCATCCTCTCTTTTGTGCTGCTGGCATCCTTTTGTGCCCTAGAGTTCTGGGCTTTTCTTTGACTTTACTTTCTTTATGTCTCCTGCTAATTACCAGCTGGAGTAGAGTGATTCTGATATAATTTTAAAGATAATTTAATGTGATTTTTCATTGTTTTCTACAAATAAATGCTTTGGAAAGAAAGCCTAGACAACAAATAGCTGTTAGCTTCCACATTTCAAATAAGGAACACTTGTAATTCATTCCTTACATGTTTTGTTATGAAGAATTCAAAAGTCTTAAGGCCAGCTAGGAAGTTGAAGTTAAGATTTTCTAATGGTTTAATGTCTCAGTGGAAACAATTTCTTTTTAATCATGTGACTTGTGACAGAAGATGGACAGCTCACTGGTGGATGTCTGTTGGGAACTGTCTAAATGCTCTACTGTTGTTTTAAATCTCTAGGTCTTATATCCAGTTTAACATTTTGAATTTCTGTTTCCCCCTCTTGATAACTATTAATAAACAAGCTTAAACTACTGGTATGCCATTTTATAAGATGAATACTGAACTGCATTAAATACCTTAAACAAATAAATGGTGAACAATTTTTAGGTTGATGAATACATTTTTTTAAAGATTTTATTTATTTATTTGATAGAGATCACAAGTAGGCAGGGAGGCAGGCAGAGAGAGAGGGGGAAGCAGGCTCCCTGCTGAGCAGAGAACCCGATGTGGGGCTCGATCCCAGGACCCTGAGATCGTGAACTAAGCTGAAGGCAGAGGCTTAACCTAACACTGAGCCACCCAGGTGCCTCTATGAATACATTTTTTATTTTTTTATTTTTCTTAAAAGATTTTATTTATTTATTTCACATGCAGAGATCACAAGTAGGCAGAGAGACAGGCAGAGAGAATGGGGAGGAAGCAGGCTCCCTGCTGAGCAGAGAGCCTGATGCGGGGCTCGATCCCAGGACCCTGGAATCATGACCTGAGCCGAAGGCAGAGGCTTTAACCCACTAAGCCACCCAGGTGCCCCATTTTTTTTTTAAACTACTTAATTTCATTATCTTTTTGAGGGTCATGAATAGCTTTTTATAAACTTTCTTCTTGAAGACTTAATTTCACTATATTTTATTGATAATCCACTGCTTGTGAAGTCTTATTAACATATACTTTAGACTTTGCCGTTCATGGCATCTTCATAGAATGCATATTTGTGTTTACAATCATGACACGAAGACCCATGTATAACAAACTGTTTTGAGAAGTGGCATCTGCCTTGTAAATATTCTGTATAGAATTTCACTCTTATTTCAATCTCTACATGCTCAATAATTTTGTTACTGCATTGTCCTAACATTAATAATTATATATAATAACTACATTAAAAAGAGCTTTGAATTTTTGAATTATTCCTAATGTTTCAGTTATCTTTGAGTGATAGCATTTCTAGGGATATGCTCAAGAGAAATGAATACATGTGTCCATACAAATATTTGTGCATGAATGTTCATAGCTGCATTATTCATAATAACCAAAGAGTGGAAATAATCCAAATATGTACCTACTGATAAATGAATAAATAAAATGTGGTATGCCATACAATGGAATATTATTTGTCAAGAAAAAGACATGAAGTACCGGTATATACTACAGCATGTATATGTCTTGGAAATATTATGCCAAGTGAAGAAGACAGTCACAAAGGAGCATATGTTGTATGATTCCATTTAAATGAAAGTTCATAATGGACACTTCAGTAAGAGGCAGAAATTAGATTAGCAGTTACCTAGGGCTTGGGGTCCTGTGAAAATTGGGAGGTTATTGGGAAGGGGAGCTGTTTTCTTTTGAGGTAATGGAAGTGTTCTAAAAGTGCTTGTGCAGAGCTTTGTGACTATACTACAAGCCAATGCATTGCAAACTTTGAATGGGTGAAGTATATGGTTTGTAAATCTTCAGTAATTTTTTTAAAAAAGAAGTTAAAGCAGTATGTCAAGGTGGTGATGGTGGCTTGGTCTAGAGTGGCAGCGATGGAATCGGTGAGAAGTGGGTCAAATCTGAAAGCAGAGGCAACAGAATTTGCTGCAAGATCAAATAGGGGGTGTAAAAAAAAGTTGCACAGGAAACAACAGATGTTGACAAGGATGCAGAGAAAGGGGAACCCTCTTTCACTGTTGATGGGAATGCAGACTGGTGTAGCTATTCTGGAAAATGGTATGGAGGTTCCTCAAAAAGTTAAAAATAAATTTAAAAAAATAAAAAAACAAAGCAAAACAAAATGACCCAGCAGTTGCCCTACTAGGTATTTATCCAAAGGATACATAAATTCTAATTTGAAGGAATACATGCACCTGAGTGTTTATGGCAGCATTACCAACAATAGCCAAATGATGGAAAGAGCCCAAATGTCCATCAACTGATGAATGGATAAGGAAGATATGGTATCTGTCTGTCTATCTATCTATCTATCTATCTATCCATCTATCTATCTATAATGGAATATTGCTCAGCCATAAAAAGAATAAAATCTTCCATTTGCAATGATGCGGATGGTGCCAAAGAGTATTATGCTAAATGAAATAAGTCAGAGAAAGACCAATACCACATGATTTCACTCATGTGGATTTAAGAAACAAAACAAATGAGCAAAGGAAAAAAAATAAGAGACGAATCAAGGAACAGACTCTTTAACTATGGAGAAAAAACTGATGGTTACTGGAGGGAAAGTGAGTCAAGGATGGGTTAAACAGGTGATGGGTATTAAAGGAGGGCACTTGTGATGAGCACTGAGTGCTGTCTGTAAAGAATGAATCATTGACTTGTATGGATGAAAAAAAAAAAGAAGTACAATGTTTTTGGTACAAAAAAAAAAAGAGTACAAGGTTTTTTGATACAGCCTATGCTATGTCAAATCCTGCTTAGGAGTTACATAAAATGGTGCTTGAGGATTGACCATTGAATTGGTCAATCTGTATTGAGCGATTGGCTGTGACTGTATCAAATAAGGCTTCCATATGGTGGCAGGGGCCAAAGCCTGTTGGGTTTAAGAAAAAATATGAGGTTAGGGATATGGGATATGTAGGCAATGGATATACATAATTCTGTCTAGAAGTTTTGTATTAAAGGTGAGTGGGGTGCTGGAGGAGTAGTTGAAGAGGGATGTGGGGGCAAATCAGTTTATTTTAAGATGATTATTCATACAGCATCTTTGTGTGGATAGCATTGACTTAGTAGAGAAGAAAAAATGATGCAGAAGAGACAAGTGCAATCCGTCAGTGACATTCTATGTGAAAGCAGAGGGTGTTGCACTCCTGAAGGGACCAGTCATCCATTGTAACACCTGGACCTGCAGATTTAGGCTTGGCGGTCATAGAACAAGCAAGCTGATACATTCAACATGGCAGTAGGCAAAATACCTTTTTGATTGTTTATGTCTTCTCTGCTAAATGTAGAAATGTAATGATCGGCTAAGAGGAAGAAGTGTGGAGATGGCAGTCTGAGGAGGGCAGACGAGGTGCAGAAGTTTCCTGATGGATGAGGATTGATTTCAGCAGGAACTGTTGCAGGATTGCAGCAAAGCACTGAAAGACTACTTGTGGTGTGATGTGAGTTTATAGCGTGAAAAGGAGAACCGGCAGCATACAGGGGGTGAGGGACTCTTTCCAGGTCATGTTCATCTGATTGCAAGTAGGAGTGGAACAGGAGAAAGTTCGATTAACCTGCTTACTAGTTTCGTAGAGCTGCCATAAGAAAGTATCACAGACTGTGTTGCTTCCACACAGAAATTTATCTTCTCACAGATTTTAGAAGCCTATAGTCAGTGTGTCAGTGGACTTAATTTCATTCTGAGGTCTTTCTCTATGGCATATAGATGGCTGCCTTCTCTGATTTCACGTGGTCTTTTCTCTGCGTCCTAATGACCTTTTTTATAAGGATGCCCATCATTTAGATTAGGACCAATGTGTATGACCTAATTTTGCCTTAATTACCTCTTTAAAGGCTCTATCTTCAAATATAGTCATGTTTTAAAATACTGGGGGTTAGGACTTCATATATGAATTTTTGGGGATGGCTGTGACAAAATTCATAATAATCCATAACAACCATTGCTAGAGTTTTAAATACTTAAATATATCTGAGTGAGAAATGGAATATGTAAGACATTTGAAATCTTGTTCTCATGTAACTTACTACTTAAGATGAACAGATAATAAACAAATTAAAAAACCAATTAATCTTTTAATATGTTTGGGGGTATTAGGTACAAAGAAGAAAGATAAATGAATTAAAGAAGTACAGAATGACTGAGTTGTGTGTGTTATATTACATAGGTTGATAGGAAAGCTCTTCAAGATTTGACATTTGAGCAGGAAGTAAGGAAGAACTGAAGGAAATAAGAGCAGGGAGCCATGACCATGTCAGTGCACAGAGAAAACAGCATATGCACAAGCCCCGAGGCAAGGTATATGTAAGGAACAGTCTGGAGACCCAAAGCAGAAACCCAAGTTTCTGCTATAGAGAACACAGTTAGGAAAAGAGTCAGAAAGATACCAGTTGGAATCAAATGATAGGTACACAAACATTTTGCTTTTGCCTTAAGAGAATGGGGTATAATTTATACAGAATGAAATGCATAGCTCTTAAGTCTGTGGTTCAGAGTTTTGACAATTGTCAAATCCTGTGTGACTCTTCCTGATCATAAACTCTACTAAATATATTTGTGATTATTAAATATAAAACACTATAATTTGTAATACAGTTATTAATATTAAATATATTCATGATGATGATCTTGCCTTCCGACCCCCTGAATACATACATACTGAATTTATACTGCTTCTGAAAGGTTGGGCAAAGAGAATTCTCACTCTTTTTTCTCATTCTTTTGATCATGTTCATGATGTTGATAATATTGTTGTTACTACTACTATTACTAACTAATGTATATTGAGTCCCTCCTGAGTGCCAGGCACTGTTATAAGAGCTTTGCATATATCAATTATTCAGCACTCACCATAGCCTGTGAGGTAGGTATTACTGTTCACATTTTCTGATTAGGAAAATCGAGGCACACATTTAAGCAACTTGAATTAAGCCATACAACTAGTGAGTACTGGAATGCAGTTTCAACCCCTGGCATTCGAACTCTGCACTATATAATTTAAATCTTGTGCTAGGTTGCCTCCCAATAGTCAAATTTTATGTTATGAATATTCCACTTTCCTTAGTTTAAAAGCAAGTGAGGGCTGTTCTTTCCTTTCTATTCCACTGTTTCCACACAGACATTCGTTTAACATTATTTTTGCTTCTTTCTGTCTTAGTATATATTCCCATGTGTTGTGATTTTTACAGTGGATCCTTTGGTTTAGGCTGGGGCAGATTCCCTTAGCTCATCTTAATTTTTGATTTTCATTCATACATAAATCAGTCTTCTTGTCAAGCATACCTGTGGCTAATGCAGGGTACTTTTTTTCCAGTGCTTACACATTAGATTTATCAGTCCGTAACCCAAATTCTGCAAATTTGTCCAGTCATCAGCTCCCAGAAGCTCCTGCACAGTTATTTAAGACATCTGAAGCATGTTGGTGCCTGGAACTTCTGGGAGTACTATCAGCAGTCTTCCGCCAGCTCCCATGATCCTTTGGCAGCCTCACATATAGCCTCACAAAGTCGATTGGATAAATTTGTGCCTATTATGCAATTTTCTGCAAAATAAAATGAGTACAGATAAACATGTCTAGTAGCAACTAAACTAGACTCTCTATGCAAGTGATAACCTCAATTCAAAAACAAAAAACTCCGTCTCCTTATTTAAAACATATGTACCAAACTCCTAAGCTTTGTCTAGATTTTTTAATTTAAAATCTATTTTTGATAAAAAAAAGAAAATGGTGCATATTGTCAAATCATGTAATATGTCATAGAATATCTGGCTGATAGAAGAAAAAGAGAGGCAATCTGACTAACAAGATAGTACTTGATGGTTTTCTTTTATAAGTAATCCTACCTAGAGAAGTACTTTTTAAAGAGAGAAATAACTGTGCTCCAGAGATACTGAAATGGTTAGGAAAGGGGCTGTGCTTTCAGATAGAAGAGCCTGTAGTTAATGCAAGTTAGTCCTGTTCCACATTGGTTTGGCAAGCCAGTGATATTGCAGAACTTGGATTCGGTCTGAGAAACCGAGAAGTGTTTGCAAATTAATAGAGGCTTACTGGAATAAAAACATAATACAGATGCTGATTCTCTTAAATAAACCTGGGCCGCCAACTGTGTTTATGCTGGTTACTGTTACTGTGTATGTTGTACCTTCCTTCCGCTCAATCATTTTTATTCTCATGAAGAGTATTGGGATACAATATATGAGATTACTATTATACAAGTGTCAGCAGATAAAACTTACAAATGATAAGATTTAGTATTCTTTCAAGGTAGAGATGTTTTCAATGTAGAGATGGAATTCAGAAGTTGAAATATATGAGGGGAGACTTTCACAAACAAAAATTTAAACAGCAGTGTCATTTTATCATTAAAGTAGTGAGGAGACTTCTCTCAATGGTAATGGCTTGATATATAGCTCTGTCAGGCTATGAAATTAGATAATTTGAGTAATGCTTGAAGTGGCAATAAGATATGATTTCGACTTTCTATTATAACTAAAGTTTATATTAAATTCTGAATAACCTTAAATGTTAGGCTATTAGGAAAAGTCTTATCTTAGACATTTTAATATTTAAGTGATTTCACATTTTTTATTATAATAATGTTTTTTATATTTTCTTTTAAAAATGTTCTCATACTTTATCTCACTTAAGCCTTGCAATATTTTATGAGGTGAATACGACAGGGAATATGTTATAGTAAAGGCAATGAAGCACAGAGAGGCAAATGCCTACCAAAGACAACTTTTCATTTTATGACAGAGCCAGGGATGGTGTTGTTTATGCCTTTTATTATAGATCTTTATATAACATATAAGATCTTTTATTACAGGATATTTTAAGATATTTCTGTCTTAAATCTGGGGATGGCCATTTGGTAACCATCAGTGTTACGTATACTTTCCTGTGAGACTTTTTTCCACAATAAACTGAAGGGGACTGCTTCATCATAGGACTGAAGAAAGATACAATAGCTTGAATTGTTTCATATCTCATATTCAGTAAAGCATGCAGAAAGTAACAGGAAAAATACATAGGGGAATTATTCCCTTGTTATCAGGTTTAGAGGCTGAGTTCCAATGTTTAGTTATAATATTTACAAAAAATGAAGTTGAAATGAAATAAAGTAGATAATTATTGTGCCATTTTTTTAAGAAAAATAATAAGCAAATAGGTAAACCCCATAAATCATATATTCCTTCAGTTTACAGATTTTGCACCTTTCTTTCTTTAATAATTATATGCTGAATAAATGTAAATTTAATGTAGATCGTGAAAATAGACTCATATTTTTTTCAGCTGTCACTTTATGTAAATTTCGAATTCATTGTGAGTCTGGGTAGTTTGTAACAGGCAGCAGCATTGGTGTTGCTTTATCATGCAAAGTCAGCTGCCATTAATTTAAAGAGCTTCTGCTTCTGCAAATTGCACTTTGATGTTTTTATTTTGAGACAAATATTTATGAAATATTTCGAGTATCTTTGTATTTAATAGCTGTTCTTCCCAAATATCTTTCAAGGCTATGTTACTAATTCACATCAAAGATTTTATATTTAAGTTATTATTATATTTTATTTTATTTTTTTAGAGAGAGAGTGAGTAGTGGGGGCAGAGGGAGAGGGAGAGAGAGAATCCCAAGCAGACCAACATGGGCTCTATCTCATGACTCATGACCCTGAGATCATGCCAAGCTGAAATTAAGAGTTGGACACCTAAGACTGAGCCACAGGAGCCCCACAGTTGATGTTATTTTAAATGTAACAGATGATATGAGAATATTTTTGGTTTATTATACTTACTGTACCTGACTTAACTGTAACTTTATGTAAATTAATTAACCAGGCAGTTACTGCTCTTTATAATATAAATGAAAGAAATATGTTTATGGTATTCTACACTTAACTTTGAATATCTCTCAATAATTATGCACTTATCTGTTATGCCTTTTAGAATTTTTGCTTTGGTTATTTTAAGTCACTTTAAACTAGTATTTTGTTTCCCCTCTGATAATTTTTTTGAACATATACGATCCTTTATAAAATATATATTTGTTGTGGATACTTTCTGTGCAGTCCAGATGGGGTTTTTACAGCTATGTAACTGATGACTAATTTCATGTAATGGTCCTTTTTGAGAATCCAAGAATTTTTGTTTTATATGTTAGTAATTATCTGTTTTGCAAGATACTTTACAAGCATTATTGTGGTTAGTCCTCATAACAATCTTTAGGTTTGGCCTTGTTACTCTCATTTCATAGATGAGGAAACAGGCTTAAAAGGATCCCAAAGAGGGGCACATGGAGGGCGTGGTCAGTTAAGTGTCCGACTTGTAGTTTTGGCTCAGGTCGTGATCCCGGGGTGGTGAGGTCGAGCCCCGCATCCAGCTCTGTGCTCAGCACGGAGCCTGCTTGAGATCTTCTCCCTTTCCCTCTGCTCCTCCTGCCCTCCTGCTTGTGTTCTTCCTCTCAAATAAGTAAATAAATCTTAAAAAATTTTTTTTAAAGGATCCCACAGATAAGAGGTCAATAGACACTGGCCTGTTTGTATATAAAGGTAGTTTTTAACTACTGTATTATATTGTATTCCAGGATGATTTCTATTTCAGCAGTATTGGGTCCTCAAAAGTGCTGAATCAGGGTAAATTCAGGGCTGCTCTGTGTGACAGCTTGGTGCTCTGCAGAATATCATCATAGGGCTTTTGAAGAAAAGAATACAACCTGAAGAAATCAGATAGTTGTCGCGCGCCCGGCAGAGTAGTGACAGATCCAGGATTAGCTGTTAGAATTTTAGCCACCTGGCTTGCTTACAGTTTTCATTTATTTAGGCTTTTCATCCTGAATTTGAAGGCTAAGTGCTGATATGTATGTATGGAGACATTAAATAAACCATATATTTCATGTTATATTTCCTTTATATGGACAACAAACTATGCAATAATGAAATTTTCTTTTCCTCCTCCTTCTTTTTTTAATACAGTGGGATGCATCCTGCTTTTATCTTGGAGTTCACCCCTGTGGCTTGGAGTTATCCCTGTAGCATCTGTCTTCGATCTGTGTGTTAACTAGAAATCAAAAGAAGACATGAGGAGGTTTGTTTACTGCAAGGTGGTTCTGGCCACTTCCCTGATGTGGGTGTTTGTTGACGTCTTCTTACTTCTGTACTTCAGTGAATGTAACAAATGTGATGACAAGAAGGAGAGATCCCTGCTACCTGCACTCAGGGGTAAGTGCTTCTGAAGCAAATGTTGCTTTTATAAAGATGAGAGTTGTGGTGACTCTTGACGAAACTGTGAAATAGGGATTTTGTAAGCCGTTGAGTTAGAAGAGCATTTTGGCAGAACTATTAATGTACATTTACTCGTGGGAAAACTACTTTACTTGCTCGGCCTCAGGGGTCTTGTTGGAAGAAATGAGACGAGTTAGCTAACCTCTAAGGTACCCTCCAATTCTAATAATTCCAATGTTCTGTGACTGTGTGGAAAGAACAGTGTAGTGAACATTCAAATTGGACAGAATTTAAAATTTAGGCTTCCAGAAGCAAAAGCCCTTAGAGGCTAAGTACATAACATAAAAGGGAAAAACTACTAAAGTGAGATGGTGGGGATTGTAACAAAATGTAAGGACACATGACACCCTTACAGACTTCTAAAAACAATAAATGAACAAACAACTTTTTAAACAAAACACATATTGATGGCCAGATTCAATCTGCGGGCACCAGGTCATTGCCCCATAATTTCAAGTACATGATAAAGTCAATTTAACGTAGTATTTCCTTCTTTAGGAAGGAACCAATTTCCTTTTGATTTTTCCCTTCTTTAGGGACCAGTTTCAGTGACTACATAAGAAACAATGATTTTTATAAAAGGTGATTTATTAAGTCAAGCCATAGGGATTCATTTTCTGCAGTTATTCCAAATAATTTTCTCTATGCTATTTGTTGACTTTTAGATTCATTAAAAAGTTTCCATAATACTCCTAGTATAGGAGTACTTCTAATGTATATAGGATGCTTGAAATTAGTTTTATTATCATTGCCTTAAACATTGGTTTTCTTGAAATCTAGTTTACAGTAATTCTCTGCTTAGCAAATTTTTCTTTATAAATATGATAAAAGGTAGGCTTTCAATCCCATTTCGAATGTTTGTACCTTTTAGAAAAGTAAATCTAAATTACTGACTTGAGTTTTGCATTTGCTTAATGGATGTAGTTAGCTTTTAATGTGACAGATATTTTTGAGGTTATTAATCAAAATATGTGAATAAACAATTTTATTGTGACTATTTGGTTATATGAGGGTTAGGAAACACAGAAGATCATTTCCAAAAGTTAGTTTTTGATAAGAGTATTTTGAACTTTTTTTTCACTTTAGATTGCAGTAATGCTTTTGCTCAGTTGGAGACATTCTGACTATCTTCTTCCTTTCCAAAATGAGTTTTTCTCACTGTAATTTTTTTGACTAGCACAAAAAATGGAGAGAAAGTGCTTTGGAAGTGACTGTGCCTAGACCCATTTAGGTAGTTTATATGCATATTTTTTGCCTTTATACTAGAATTATTCAAAGAGGAGAACTTTATATGAGTCTATCAGTTTTTGATAAATGAACATGGAGATTGATATGCTGATCTTTGGGTTAAAATCCTAGAAAAAAATCCGCCTTCTCTGCTTCTTTGTTGAATCAGTTGAGCTACTGGTTGGCCGAAAGTGAAAGTGTGTTTTGATGGATCTCATCAGTTTGGAATGATCGCTTTGTCATTTGTTGAATAGGGACATCTAGATTGGTCACAAAAAAATGTCATAATCTGATTCAGCAAAACTATGACAGCTTATTCTGTGAGTACCAGAAAATGTACAGCTTTGCTGATTTAAGCCCTTAATGCTCAGTCTTAAATCTCAAAATGTGAAATTTAATGATGCAAGGCAAAAGTAGTAATTTTTCCTCATACTTAAGTTGTAAAATTAAACTACATTCTCTGTATTTTTAAGACTTGTTTAATGTTGTACATTAATATTTGTCTTGAATAAATGGAAATAGACTTTAGGGTTTTAAGTTTATTTTCTATTGTTACTTCTTATTTTAGAATCTTACTTTATTTAGGAATCGTGCCACATATTTAAAATGGTATTTTATTTACAGGCAGACAGTGCTGTACAAACTGTACTTGGCTAAAAATTTCATGTTCTGCACATGCTAAAAACAAGCTTTTTGACTTAAAAGAAGTTGATGCTTCTGGACTTATGTGTCCCCATTATTAAAAAAAAAAGTGTTTGGACTAGATAAGATCCCTTTTAATACTAAATTTTAAGCAATGTTAAGTACCCGTTACTGGCATACACTATAAATTAATTTTTGAGACACGTTTATTCATTTATTTATGAATTTGTCAATTATTTAAGTGCCTATTGGATCAACACTTTGTACATCTTAAACCTACATAATGTTCTATGTCAGCTATATTTCAAAAAATAAAGGAAAGGAAAAGAAAAGAACATAGCTTAGTGATGAGCAAAGGAAAGGAAGGTACTAGAATTTTTATGAAATAACAGAGATTACAGGATACTTCTGAATGAGAAAAATGCAGAACTCTTATTAGAGTAACTAAGACTGTAGTATTGGTACAAAGGGTCACAATGGGTAGCTAAATTGCCCTAATGGAATAGCATAGAGACTATAGAAGTAGACTTACACCAAGTGTTTGGGCATTCAAAATATGACAAGAGCACCACAGATCAGTGGGGGAGAGAGGGCTCTTTAATTAATGGATTTGAAAATAAGATGGTGATCTATGTGGAAAACATGAAATTGGATGCCCAACTCATGTCATGAAACAAGATAAACTTAGGATTTATTAATGTCAACAATAAAACTAAAACTTTTAGTGAAAATAATTTAGGCATTTATAAGACCTTGAATTAAGGAAAAATTCTAAAACACTACACAAAAAACATTGACCATAAAAGAAAATATAAATAAATTTGGCTATTTGACTATATGAAAACTGAGAAAGTTGTTTCATTAAAATATACCTTAAAAGAGAAGTTACAAACTATAGATGTTAAAAGATCATTGGGGCGCCTGGGTGGCTCAGTGGATTAAGCCTCTGCCTTCGGCTTGGGTCATGATCTCAGGGTCCTGGGATTGAGTCCCGCATCAGTCTCTCTGCTCAGCAGAGAGTCTGCTTCTCCCTCCCTCTCTGCCTACTTGTGATCTCTCTCTCTCTGTGAAATAAATAAATAAAATCTTTAAAAAAAAAAAAGGTCATGCAACTGAGATATATATAATACACACACACACACTATTATTAATAAGGAAAGTGCAAATAACCCAATAGGAAAAAATGGGTGATAGGAATGAATAGACATGTCTTAGAAAAGGAAATGTACAGCAACAAAAACTTACGAAAAATATTTAACCTCAATTGTGATCAGGGAAACATAGACCAAGGCTGTAATGCCATATTTATATCCATTCAATTGTCAGAATTAAATTGGCTGATAATACCGATTGTAAGGATTTATTTATTTATTTATTTATTATTTATTTATTTGAAAGAGAGAGAGAAAGCGTGTGTGGGTGAGTGAGGAGGGTGGGGGAGGGGCAGAGGGAAAAGGAGAGAAAGTCCAGAGTAGGGGATCAATGACTCAGAGACCACAACTTGATATGAAACCAAGAGTCGGTCACTTAACTGACTGAGCCACCCAGGTAACCCCATTTCCGCATTTTTATAATAACTTCAGATAACAGTTCATTATTTCTGAAATCTGAACATATATAACCCGTCACTCATAATCATATGCTCAGGATTCTTCCGCTTAGACAAATCTCTCATAGTACTACTGTTCATAAAAATAAAAGCTGAGGGGCACCTGGGTGGCTCAGTGGGTTAAATCCTTCGGCTCAGGTCATGATCCCAGGGTCCTGGGAGCCTGCTTCCCTCTCTCTCTCTGCCTGCCTCTCTGCCTGCTTGTGATCTCTGTCAGTAAAATAAATAAATAAAATTAAAAAAAAAAAAAAGCTGAAAATAACCCATAGATCTATCAGTGGGAATGCTAATGAATGAACTGTGATAAATCAATGTAAGAGAATAGTATATATTAGTTAAAATGAATCTATGAATGAATTTTGGTAGTATAATAGTAAGTTATATCCCTCAAAGATGATAAATAACATGTAAAACTAACTAAAATTTAAAAATATACATTTTAAGAATATGTAGAGATGCAATAAGACTCTATAAAGCAAGCACGATTATTTATGATAATGGGATTTAGGATGTTTATTTTCATGTGTTGGGTGAGGCAGGTGCATGAAATGGGGAATGGACATTTTGACTGAATCTGGGGCATTAGTAGTGTCCCTAGATTTGTTTTTCATATGGTTTTGATGTGTCTATTACATTATACTACATGGATAACTAAATGAATAAAAGCCACTGATTGGATTTAAAAATTGAGAAGCCACTGAACGTATTTAAAAGACAGAGCAGACATGATCACATTAGTGTTATGGGAGGATCACTATGGATTCAGTGTGGAGAATGGATTGGAGAAGAAGCAGTCTCTTTAAGGAGGCTGGGTAGGATGCTGTGGTAGTGTCCTATGAATTCTGTGTAGGCAGGGATGCCTACTTGGGGCAGAGGAATTGTGGTGAGGTGTGATGGAAGTGGCTAAAATGAAGAGGTATTTGAGATAACGGGTGCTGGATATGTGACTGGCTCTGGCACGTTTGAGATATTGGAGTGTCAAGAAAGAGTCTTGAGTTTCTTGAGGGCATTTTTTGGTTCTGTTTCCTGAGAGGGGGAAAAGTGTAGGAGTAGATGAGTTGAGGGTGGACATTGAGTTTATTTTAGACATGTTGAAATTTAGACATCTACTAGGCAACTGAATGGAATTGTTTAGTAGGAATTTGGCTACATTATTAATCTCCAAATATCAAACTTAAAAACCATTACTTTGATGGAATTTTTTTTTTCTACAATGGATTGCATTTTTTCTTCTTTATCGAAGAATGAACCATGTGGAATGTAATTGAATCTTTGTTACTGAGTCAGTATTATCATTTTCATAGATCAATGATTGAATGATGCTGTTTAAAAAATGATTGTTTCAGGGACTTTATGGGAGCACATAGACCTGTTCCAATATGAAATACAGACATGTAAATCCTTTTTCTTTTCCTCTTTTCTAAAGGACTGCTTTTTGGTTACATAAGTACTTGTTAGGGGAGCATGTTAACTTTTTCATGCCACTCTGGGGCCACCTAGAACTAAAATGCACTGAAGGATATTTCTGACTCCTAAGTGGTATGGAATACTGACTAGTGGTACTCCCAAACTGGAAGAATTAGATGTTTGAGAGAAGAGGTTTTTAAAAAGACCAGTGCTGCTGTAGTCCACCTAGAAACACTTTGGACAAATTTGAGGTTGTGTGGTAGGCTTGCATGAGCACTCTGCCCTAGTGGGTCCAACTCTTGGCTGAGCCACTAAGGGCTTATATCTGAGGGCAAGTTACTTAATCTTTCTGGGCCTCAGTTGCCATCTGTGAAATGAAATGAATATGAGTTATGACTTTAAAAATCCTGGTCTTCAAATGAATGATTTTATGTTTCTAGCTCATTTTTTTCAATGAAACTATGACAAGTAAACTCTTTTACTATCTAACTTTTGGTCCGTTTGTAAATAATGTGTGGTCTGAGATGAGAAGTAGTGATATTGAAGTAATATGATAGAAGGATTTTGTTTAGAAACCCCAGAGGTGGGGCACCTGGGTGGTTTGATTGGTTGAGCGTTGGAGTCATTTCACCATAGGTCATGATCTCAGGGTGATAAGATCAAGTCCAGTGTCAGATTCCACACTCAGTGGGGAGTCTGCTTGAGATTCTCTCCCTTTCTCCCTCTGCCCCCGCCATCTAAAATAAATAAATCTTTAAAAGAAAAAAAGAAACCCCAGAGGGGTTCCTGTCATCACAGAGAGCAGAAAGGCTATCTATAAATTTATGATACTCAAGATGGGAAGGAACCTACCTTTCTTTACCTGAGTCTTGAGCATATGGTACATACTTAGGGAATGAAATGAAATTTACTTTAAAACAGGGGGAGATATCTAAGAAAGAATTGTTGCTTGTATGTAAACAAAGATAAGTACATAGCCAATAATGATCACAGTAATTATAGACTATCAACTATTCTAAATTATTTCCAAATGTTAATTAATTAATTTTTTTACCAAAAAATCTGTGAATGGAGGCAGAGTGAGTGTATGGGAAAAACACGTCTGTGTTTTCCGTTACTCACACATACAGTGCCACTAATACCAGATGTGTGGGGTTTTTCTCCACACCAAGCAATTGTCTTCACCACCTGAGTGTCCTACAGTTCCGATGCTATCTACTTGGTATTAACATCAGATCTCACAAGATAAGGGCTCAGTGCCACAGGACTGCCCCCACTGCAGATACCAATTGCAAGTCCCAGATTGTTACCTGTACTTCTCATCCACAAGCTATAAATTGGTGTTTCCATGACCCCCTCTTTAAGTTTGATGATTTTCTAGAATGTCTCACAGAAATCAGAGAAATGGCTATTTACATTTGTCAGTTTATTATAAAAAATGTGATAAAGGACATGAACGAAGAGCAAGAAGAAGAGATACACAGAGTGATGTTCAGAAGGGTCCCAAAGGAAGGAGCTTCTGTCCCCATTGGAATTGGGTGTGCCACCTCCTGTCAGGTTTACCAACTGAGAAGTTCTCTGAAACCCATACTTTTGGGATTTTTTATGGAGGCCACCTCACATAGAAATGATCCATCATTAATTTAATCTCCAGCCCATCTCCCCTTCCCAGAGGATAGGAGTGAGGCCGAAAGTTCCAAGCTTATAATCATGTATTTGTCTTTCTGGTGACCAGTCCCCAATCAGGATCATTTAGAAGCCCACTAAGAGTTACCTTATTAGAACAAAAGAATACACACACACACACACACACACACACACACATGTGTGTGTGTGTGTGTGTGTGTGTGTGTGTGTGTATAATATATATAAAATTTAAATTTGAGTTAGTCAACATAAAGCATAGTATTGGTTTCAGGAGCAGAATTTAGTGATCATCACGTACATAAAACATACAGTGCTTATCCCAAGACATGCTCTCCTTAATACCCATCACCCATTTAGCCCATCCCCCAAACCCCTACCCACCAGCAACCCTTCCGTTACAAAAGACACTTCTATGACACAGGAAATTGCAAGGGATTTAGGAGCTCTGTGTCAGAGACACAGATTATTAGAACCAAAAGATGCTCCTAGTGGTCTTATCAGTTAGGAAATTACAAGGGTCAGAGATGTTCTCTGCTAGGAGCTGGAGGCAGAGACTACACACACAGACACACACACACAGACACACACACGCACACACACACACACATTTATGTACATATAAAATTTATTTTTTTCCATACTGAGATTAAGGGGGAGTGCCATAATTTTCACAATCAGTAGAATAGGATTTGGTTATTCAGGTGTTGGTTATTAACACCTTTATTAAATAAAGGCCTCTCTTATCAATAAATGACAGTTTGTACTAGAGTTCCAGTACCATGCTTTCATTTGGATACCAGGATGGAATACATATTCTGAAAACTTGAAATGACTGTTTTGTCTTCACTCAGAGGCACTATGGACCTTACCAGATCTCCCTGGCTAGTAGGATGTATAAATTCCAGTCAGGAAGATATTTCCTAGGGATCCTCTGGTTTCAGATCATTTATAGAGCAGTATCACCTTCTCTGGCATTTTAAGGTTTTACAGAGTTATGGTTAACCACTTGTGTCCCTTAAGACCTTCTCACTGCGGCTCTCCATGGGGAAAATCAAGAAAATGAATGGAATTGCTGACCAATAACCCCAATTTGATATTTCCATGTTCCCCTTCATCCTGCCTGAGAGAACAGCTTTTTTTTTTTTTTTCCTTCATAAATCTAAGGATACAAGTAGCCTTGTTCTCTTGGAATCTTGACAGTGGACTATTGCATCAGCCCTTTTATTTCTTTCTAGATGATCTCCTTATAACATTAACACTGAGCCATACAATCATTTGTTAAACAGTGAATGTTCATTAATTTTGTTTGATTAGTCTTTGGTGCTTCCGAGAAGAATTCCTGTGTGCAGGTGTGAGGGAAAACTGAAAACCGGTGAGGTAAAGTATTAAAACTAACACCCAGTTTTCCTTATTTAAAAAAAAAAAAACAAAAAACAAAAAAAAAACTATGGTTTCATCTTTTTGGGGCAGAGTAGATGAGTTTGATTGATTAAAATGTGTTGTCAGTATTGGAATTGCCCTTAATAAATTATGATGACTGCTGGAACTTTCAGGCAATAATATTTATAGTCATCTGAAAAGTAGGGCATATAGACACAGTTTGAATAGAGAACATGTATTTCCCAGATAATTTTCGATCAAATTTATAAATAGTGTTCAAAAATATATGGGCCTTATAAAATTATGACCTTTGTTATATGCTTTGGCCTTCCATACTTTATCCACAAGTCACTCTGATCCCTCTGCCAGTCCACATAGACATATTAATGTTAGGAATGAAAATGAATTTGATTTAATATAATCAATTATTAAGTTTGCTGTGTCAAGTGTTTTATTTTTATTTTTATTTTTTTAAAGATTTTATTTATTTATTTGACAGACAGAGATCACAAGTAGGCAGAGAGGCAGGCAGAGAGAGAGGAGGAAGCAGGCTCCCTGCAGAGCAGAGAGCCCGATGTGGGGCTCGATCCCATAACCCTGGGATCATGACCTGAGCCAAAGGCAGAGACTTTAACCCACTGAGCCACCCAGGCGCCCCAGTCAGGTGTTTTATATATATTGTTTTGATTAAATCTCAACAGAGCATTGAGGATACGTACCATTATTATCCTCATTTTCATATGTGAAACTGAGACCTAAAATGGTTAATTAAATTACCCAGGTTCGCAAAACTGGTAAGAGGGAAGAAAGGACTCACAACCTGATTTGTCAGACTTCTGGACCCACAGTTCGAATCATATTCTGTGCCCTTGAATTAGGTGCACCTCGACTTCTTTTAGGCAAAACAATCACAACATTTATATGCTAATTTATGAAATATTTACACAAATAGGAATATTTCTGAAGTACATAGAAGGAGGTAGTCACTAACCTTTGGTAAAAAATAACTTATTTAATATACTTAAGAGGAAAGTATTCTGGCAGATTTGCCTTGCCTTATTTCAGACTTTAGCAATTTTGCATTTATTGACTCTCTACAGTATACTGATTTATATTGCAGTTTTTTTCAGCAGTTCTCTTTGGGGCTAAGCCTCTGAAGTCTTAGCAAGAATAGTTAAAAGTTGTGAGCAGCAGTGAAACATTATTTTTTTTTCATGATCCCAGAGTTCTGGGATTGAGACCTGCATTCGGCTCCCTGCTCAGCAGGAAGTCTGCTTCTCCCTCTGACCTTCCCCTTTTCATGCTCACTCTCTCTCATTCTCTTTCTCTCAAATAAATAAATAAAATCTTAAAAAAAAATCACAGGCTAGTGGAAATATGACATGTACATACATGATGTATACATACGTAACTGCATTACACAATAGGAAGTAGTGGCTTTTGTGAGAGGGATATCAAATGAACTAAGAGGAGAGGCCTTGAAAAACATAAATTATGTGGACATATGAAATGCAGGAGGAAATAAAATGCCAGAAGAGAGCTATTGCCTTTTTCAAAGTGAGGATTTAAGAGAATAGTGAATTGGTTGATTGAAGCAGAATCAGACATAAAGGGGATTTCTAGATTTTAGGTTGAAAGTTGGGATAGAGATAGATTTTAAAGGACTTTGAGTGCTGGAGAAAAAAAAAAAATCTAACTTTGTTCTCTAGGAAATGAGGAACCACTGAAGGTTTCTGGAAAAGGAAAGGTGCGCTGATCATCAGCGTCATGAGGTTTAGAAGGAGAATGTAATGCTGTTCGTTACATATACAGCACAATAGCATGAACACATTTTTATCTTTATGTAAAGTCTCAGACATTAACGTTTTATTCATTAAAACTACCTGAATTTCAAGTTAAGTAAATGGAATATTAAGTCATTTAAATTATTCACTTTGCAAATTAATTGGAACAAGAACATTTCCCATTTTCGAATTAAGATGTTTTAGAAATTTTCCTACTCAAAATCTTCACTAAATTAGTATTAAATAAGCTGAGACAATTCTTTCAACAAACATTGGAATGCTTGATTTGCATCAGAGTTTGGGATAGGAAGTTAAGGAAGTCATTCTTACTTTCAGTTTAGAAAGGGAGAAAGAAATTCAGGATTGTATCAAGGAAATGTCAACATATTAATGCTGTACTATCAGTAGGAGAGAGAATATATGACATAAAAAAATCAGGGCGCCTGGGTGGCTCAGTGGGTTAAAGCCTCTGCCTTTAGCTCAGGTCATGATCCCGGGGTCCTGGGATCGAGACTCATATTGGGCTCTCTGCTTGGCAGGGAGCCTGCTTCCTACTCTCTCTCTCTCTGCCTGCCTCTCTGCCTACTTGTGATCTCTGTCTGTCAAATAAATAAATAAAATCTTAAAAAAAATCAGTAAGACATTATCTGCCTTTTGAGGGCAAGATCTAATTTTCAATTCCATAAAGATTTGAGTTGATTGAGTAGAGGGTGGTGGGCAAAAATATTTACCAAATAGTCCGCCCTAAAATGGGAATGGACAAATTTTATCTTGAACCACTGGAAACTATTGTTGCTGAAGGGCTGTAATGCAGCAGAGACAACTGGGTATGTAAAATTTTTATCAGTTTTGTCCTCTTCTATCCTTAGCACCTAAAATATTGCCTGGCTTATAGTTGGATGCTCAGTGAGTAATTATTGAGTGAATGAAGAATGAATGCATGACCTGTTTGATAGTTTCCAAGGGTTCTTATGATTATAGAATGTACAGTTTAAGTTGATGATTAAGAAATTTGAAATAACTCAATTATCATCTCAAAAGTAGTATTTGTTGTTTTTATTGGTTATATACATAGTCCAAACCCTTTCTTTTATCCTTTATTGGTAAATATAATATGATTTAGAAACCAAATTGATACATTTATAGCCAGGGAACTATCTTTTTTCCCCTCAGAATTTGTCTTGTGTTACACTGTATATATTGTCTCTGGGATGCAGGGACAGAAGGTCACTGCATGTTGACATGTGGCATTTGTCTAAATAGAGCAGGTATATCATGTGGGATATGGGGAATGAACCAATACATAGCGGACACAGAGGAATGTTTATAGAAGTTAGATTAAGGACTTTTTTTTTTAAGATTTTATTTATTTATTTGAAAGACAGAAATCACAAGTAGGCAGAGAGGCAGGCAGAGGGGGAGGGGGAATCAGGCTCCCTGCTGAGCAGAGAGCCCAATGTGGCCTTGATTCCAGGACCCTGGGATCATGACCTGAGCTGAAGACAGACGCTCTAACCCACTGAGCCACTCAGGGGCCCCAGATTAAGGACTTTTGAAAAAAAGATGTAGGTATGTGGTAAATGTAATTCATCTGTAAGAAGAAGAGAGGGAAAATGGAGATGATGAAAAATGAATATAAGAAAGTAATATTGGAAAGCTTTAAAAATGAAAAATCCAATCAAAAAGGAAAATTACTGAAAGTAAGGTAATGTAATTTTAGAACAGGACCCATGGTTAGTCAGTAAGTAAGGCTATATGTAAATATAGCTTTGGGAATGATTGAGGAGAGTATTTGGTGTAAGAATACTTTTTAAAAAAATCAATTTTATTGAGGATTAATATAATGCTTAACTTTAAGTGTACACAGTTTGATTAGTTTTGACAAATGGATCCCAGGGTTCAATCTCATAATCAGCTATGTCCCCCCCAAATGTTTCCTTACACCCCTGTGCAGTCAGTTTCCTCTACTGTAGTTAAAGACAACCACTGATCTGGTTTGGTGACTGTTGGTTAGTTTTGCTTATTTTGGAAAATCTGATGAGTGGAAACGTACAGTATGAACTTCTGTATCTGACTACTTTTGTCAGCATAAGGGTTTTGAGATTAATCCACGCTGGGGCGCCTGGGTGGCTCAGTGGGTTAAGGCCTCTGCCTTCGGCTCAGATCATGATCCCAGAGTCCTGGGATAGAGCCCTGCATCGCGCTCTCTGCTCAGTGGGGAGCCTGCTTCCTCCTCTCTCTGTCTCTGCCTGCCTCTCTGCCTACTTGTCTGTCAAATAAATAAATGAAATCTTTAAAAAAAAAGAGAGATTAATCCATGCTATTGAGTGTATCAGTATTTATTGCTGAAAGTATCCTGTTACTGTACATACTGCGATTTATTTACCCTTTCACCTGATGATGGACATTTGGGTTTGTTCCCTGGCTGTTATGCATAAAGCTGCTGCATTTATACGAGAATCTTTGTGTGGACATATGTTTTCACAACTCTTGGGTAATATCAAGGAGAGGTAGTGCTGAGTCATATGCTAAGTGTGTTTTAATTTGGTAAGATAATGCCAGTCTATTTTTTCAGGTTGTTAAACTACTTGCTATTCCCATCAGTGACATAAGAGAGATCTGGCTACTCCACATCATGACTGACACTTCATAGCCAGTGCTTTAAATTTTAGCTATTTTAGTAAATTTGTGATAGTGTCTCATTTGATTTGATTTGCATGTCCTGGTAACTGGTGGTATTCAGTAACTTCTCATGTTTTTTGTTTGTTTGGTGGCTTGGTTGGTTTTTTTGTTTGTTTGTTTTTTGGTTTTTTGGTTTTTTTGCTAGTCTTCTTTTATGAAATGTCTCAAATTATTTTGCCTATTTTGTAATTGAGTTGTTTCTGGCTTGCTTTTTAAGATTTTTTAAAAAATGTTCAAAGAACAGAGATTTTTAATTTTCATGAAGTCCAGTATATTTTTATTTCTTTTATTGTTCTTTTTGTGTCCTATCTAAGAAATCTTTGCCTATGCCAAGGCCATGATGACTTTTTTTTTTTTTTTAATCTGTGCATTTTCCCAGAAGATTTATGGTTTTAGCCTTTAAGCTTTGACTTAATTTTTGTGTATGGTGTGAGAAGAGTCAAGATTACTTTCTTCCTGAAATAAAAACCCAGCTGTTCCAGAAACATTAGTTCCTTGAAGATAAAAAAGGCATGGATTTTAGAAATAAGCATGCTATTTTCATGTAATACTCCTCAGGATATACCTATACATTTTCCTATTTTTTAAAAGATTTTATTTAATTATTTGAGAGAGAAAGAGAGAGAACATGTATGAGTGTGTGAGGGGACTAGCAGAGGAAGGGGCAGAGGCAGAGGGAGAAAGTAGCAGACTCCCTGCTGACTAGAGAGCCTGATGCAGGGACTCGAGCCTAGCACCATGGGATCATGACCTGAGCCAAAGACAGACATTTAACCAACTGAGCCACCCAAGTGCTCCTATTTCTTATATGAATGATTTGATTACAAATATTTGAGTTTTTTTTCAGAATTTACTGCATATTATATGTAAATGATATAAATTTTGTTATATAACTTGAAAAGTACCCAAATGTTACTAACCAGATCTCCTTTAGACATATTGATTTGAAGGCAAATGAAAGTCTAACATCAAACTGTGTTTAAAAAAAGTTCTTTCGTCTCTCCTTTTCTTCTTTCCTTCCTTTCTTTTAAGGATTCTTTTTATTCATTTGACAGAGAAATAGAGCACAAGCAGGGGGAGCAGCAGGCAGAGGGAGAGGGAGAAGCAGACTCCCCACTGAGCAGAGAGCCTGATGTGGGGCTCAATCCCCGGACCCTGTGATTATGACCTGAGCCAAGGGCAGACGCTTAACTGACTGAGCCACCCTGGCGCCCCAGTACTACCTTTTCAAATAATAAAATTGATAAGTATTTATTGTAGAAGAAATTTAAAATACAAATAAAAATAAAGAAGAAAAATAACCCAAAATTTCACCCAGAAATTGGCATCATAAAATAAAATTTAATATTTTAACTTTTTTTTTAAAAGATTTTGCTTATTTACTTGACAGAGAGAGAGATCACAAGTAGGCAGAGAGGCAGGCAGAGAGAGAAGGGGAAGCAGGCTCCCCACTGAGCAGAGAGCCCGATGCAGGGCTGGATCCCAGGACCCTGGGACCATGACCTGAGCTGAAGGCAGAGGCTTTGACCCACTGAGCCACCCAGGCACCCCATATTTTAACTTTTTTGATCAATATAGCATGAGCATTTTGTACTGCATGAAATATTTATTCAAAACATGATTTTAATGGCTGCATTTTTTATCATATGTACACACTATAATTTTCATAATTAGCTACTTTTTATTTTTGTAGATTACTTCTAATTATTATTATTATTTTTTACCACAGAATAATCTTATAAAGCATTTTTAGAAAGTTTGCAAATATTGAAAATGTTGCTGATTATATTCTTAGGCTAGATTCTTGGTTATGTGATTTACTCTTTTAAAGACATACGTACTTTTAAAAGGCTCTTCATAGTTGTATCTTTGTATCTTTGGTAAATACCAAAGTAGTGCAATATCTGGGTCATAGGATAGCTCTATTTTCAACTTTTTGAGGAACCTCCACACTATTTTCCAGAGTAGCTGCACCGGCTTTCATTTCCACCAACAGTGTAGGAGGGTTTCCCTTTCTCAGCATCCTCACCAACATCTGTTGTTTCCTGACTTGTTAATTTTACCCTTACTGACTGGTGTGAGGTGGTATTGCATTGTGGTTTTGATTTATATTTCCCTGATGCCGAGTAATCTTGAGCATTTTTTCATGTGTCTGTTGGTCATTTGGATGTATTCTTTGGAGAAGTGTCTGTGCATGTCTTCTGCCCATTTCTTGATTGGATTATTTGTTCTTTGGGGTTGGGTTTGATAAGTTCTTACAGATTTTGGGTACTAGTCTTTATATGATATGTCATTTGCAAATATCTTCTCCCATTCTGTTGGGTCTTTTGGTTTTGTCAACTGTTTCCTTTGGTATGCAAAAGTTTTTGTTTGTTTGTTTGTTTGTTTTTCTAAGATTTCATTTATTTATTTGACAGAGAAAGTGAGAGCAGAACACAAGCAGGGGGAGTGGGAGAGGGAGAAGCAGGCTTCCCGCTGAGCAGGGAACCCGATGTGGGGCTTGATTCCAGGACCCCGAGATCATGACCTGAGCCAAAGGCAGATGCCTAACGCCTGAGCCACCCAAGCGCCCTGCAAAAGCTTTTTTGATGAAGTCCTAATAGTTCATTTTTGCCTTTGTTTTCCTTGCCTTTGGAGACAGGTCTAGCATGAAGCTGTTGTGGGTGAGGTCGAAGAGGTTGCTACCTGTGTTCTCCTCTAGGATTTTAGTGGATTCCTGTCTTGTATTTAGGTCTTTCATCCACTTTGAGTCTATTTTTGTGTGTGGTGTAAGGAAATGGTCCAGTTTCATTCATTGTCATGTGGCTGTCCAGTTTTCCCAACACCATTTGTTGAACAGACTGTCTTTTTTCCATTGGATAGTCTTTCCTGCTTCATCTAAGATTAGATGTCCATGGAGTTGAGGGTCCATATCTGGTTTTCTATTCTGTTCCATTGATCTATGTGTTATTTTTTGTCCCAAAGGGGCACCTGCCCCCCAATGTTTGTAGCAGCAGTGTCCACAATAGCTAAACTATGGAAAGAGCTCAGATGCCCATTGACAGATTAATGAATAAGGAAGATGTGGTGTATATGTCTATATCTGTATCTATAATGGAATATTACACAGCCATCAAAAAATGAAACCCTGCCATTTGCAATGAGGTGAATAGAACTAGAGGGTATTATGCTAAATGAAATAAGTCAGTCAGAGAAAGGTAATTATTATATGATCTCACTGGTATGTGTAATCTAAGAAACAAAACAGAGGGTCATAGGGGAAGAGAGGAAAAAAATAAAACAAGATGAAACCCAAAAGGGAGATAAACCATAAGAGACTCTTAATCATGGGAAACCAACTAAGGGCTACTGGAGGGGGTATGGATAGAGGGATGGGGTAACTGTGTGATGGACATTGGAAAAGGTATGTGTTACAATGAGCACTGGTTATTATATAAGACTAATGAATCACAGGCCTATACCTCTGAAACCAGTAATATATGTTAATTAATTGAATTTAAATTTTAAAATGTTAAAAATAAATAAATAAAAGGCTCTAATGACTTCTTGGAAAGGTAATCTTCACATCTCATCACTGTGCGAGACCATTTATCTCACCACAATATTTATAATTTTAGAGTACATTTTTTTAAAGATTTACTTATTTATTTGAGAGAGAGAGAGAGATAGACAGAGGGAGAAAGCAGGCAGGATAGGCCGAAGAAGAGGGAAAGAGAGACTATCTTGAGCAGCCCCCCATAGAGCATGGAGCCCAACAGATGCAGGGCTCCATTCCATGACCCTGAGATCATGACCTGAGCTGAAATAAAAAGTCAGACAAAACCGACTGAGACACGCAGGCCCCTGATAAGATTACTATCTGATACATTTAAAATTTACCATTAAATACTAAGGATAAGTATGCTGGCCTTATTTACAGATTTTTGAAATAAAAAATATATGGATGGTTGGCTAAAAAATGTGATATATTAGTCACTGTAGATATATTCAACAATGACAAAATCTACATAGTAGTAAAATTCTGTCTTTGTACTATGATGCATTTAGTGGTACAGGTAAACTCCATGGAGACAGGAAGAAAAACATAAAACTTTGAGCTGCAGTTGGTGGAAAAAACCTGTTTAGGAATGAATGGTGAGATCCTTGTAGTCCCCAGTTTTTTTAGTTTTTCTGTTTTTAAACTTTTTTTTTTTAAGATTTTATTTATTTATTTGACAGACAGAGATCACAAGTAGGCAGAGAGGCAGGCAGAGAGAGAGAGGAAGCAGGCTCCCCACTGAGCAGAGAGCCCGATGCGGGGCTGGATCCCAGGACCCTGAGATGACCCGAGCCGAAGGCAGAGGCTTTAACCAACGGAGCCACCCAGGCGCCCCTAAACTTTTTTTTTTTTTAATTGAATGATTTGATCCTTATGTATTTTATTTTTGCATAGGAATAAGGATGTATTGTTTTCACTAATTACTTGTGACAACTATATCTTTCCTCTCATTACTGATTGGTAATGTTAAAATGAACACATGGAAAATCTTTATATTTATCAACATCTTTGTATCTTCATATTTATTTGACTCCATTGATTTGTCTTCTAAATCATATCCCAGACCTAAACTGTTTTGATTATTTAACTTTATATTATCTGATGAAACACTTGACAAATTTGCAGGCTGCTTTAGTGTGGAGAATGAGAACGCTGCAGTTCTGATCTTGGCTTTGCTACTAAGTGTGTTCCCCGTTATCATTCTGTCTTGATCTGTAAAATGAGAGGCTTGGTGCAGACCTGTTCTTTTTCTGTATTTAAGAATTACAATTTTTTTTTCATGATAACAAATGGGAAATACGTTGTTGTCATTGAATCTTACCATATTTAAATACAAACAGGTCTGATAAAATTAGGCTGTGGAAATGTACAGAATATGCATCTAAAAGCTATATTTGGCATTACTATAAGCAGTATCCTTTTTTTTTTTGTTTCATATTTTTTGGAAATACATTCAGGTGTGTTTTCTTGTAGGTCTGTCATACTGATTCCATTAGGTTGGTACAATGAATGGGGATATCGGACATTAAATATTATAGTGACAGGAACATTGGTGCTGTGGTTGTAAGATACGGATTTCATTATGGTCCTGTACTTAACCAAAAGTGTGACCCAGATAGAATTTCACTTCTCTCTTTTAAGGATTTAATAGATATACTAAAAAAAATTCTTTAAGGATCATAAAAGGCTCTATAGAAAGACATTAGAGCACAATATTTACCTGAAGTTAATAGTTCTGAAAACAAAACCTTGTTCCTTTAAGTAAAAATGCTTTTCAAATATTGTTGTTATAACAAATCACTTAAATATAATATATGATTCTTTCTCTGGAAGATTAATTCTTCTTCCAAGTTACAGTAATGCATAATATTTATTTAAAAAGTGTTTTTTCAGTGTAGAAAAATATAAGAAAGGATTTAAAAAACGCCTACAGGCCAGCCACAGATAGACTGTTTTAATTAAAGTTTTGGTTTATTTCTTTATATTTCTAATAGGGATCCTTATTTATTTTATTTCATATATCCTGCTTTAATTCTCTCAATTTATATTTCACACATTTATCTGCATCATCAAGTATTCCTTAAAACAATTTTATTGGCTGTACACTATTCTAATACATCATGACTTATTTAAACATTTCTCTTTGTCTTTTAAAAGGGGAAAAATTAATAATTGTTACTAGTTCCTCATTTATAACTGTCCTTATTATTTGCTGCCAGATAGTATGGTTCTTTTATAGTTTTCTCTCCTTTAATCTATGAATTATAATTTATTTCATTATTAATGTGCCTATTCTGAACATGCCCAATTCTACCTATTATTTATTACATGAACTGTGAACTAGATCTCAAAACATTGGATTCTAGGAGGTGAGAAATTGTTCTTGAGGAAATTGGCACTCTTGCTGAATTGGAAGGATTGTGTGCATTAACATCTTCGCCATCGTTAGAGCTACCACTTACTATCTCCTCTATGCCAAGCCTTACACTCCAAGTTCCCTGTGCCATATCATTAAGTCTTCAGATATCTCTATGGAGAAGTTAAGAGAGAATTTTCTTGACAGATTTTTTTTTTTCTTTTCGACTCAGTGTCTTTGAATTAATTCCCTTAAATACAGACTGCACCGGTCAGGTTCTTTTCCACCATGACTTCACCAAAAATGCTTTTATGAAGGCCACTCTATGAAGTCTCCATCTTGCTAAATCCAAATGCCAAATCTCAGCCTTTATCTTACTTGACTATGAATAACATCTGAAACAGTTAATCATTTCTACTTCCTTGTAATACTTCTGTTCTTGCCTTTTAAAGGCTTCACACTCTGTCTGATTTTCACCTCACTGACTGCTCCTTCTCAGTCTCCTTTCTCTGTTGCTTCACCTTACCTGAGAATGTTGAGGGAGCCCAGGACATGGGATTCGATTTATCTGCTCTTTATCTATGCTTACTCCTTTTGCAAGCTCATCTAATCTGATCTCTTTGCTTTATGGGCTGTCTTACAATTTTACTTCAAATTTATATATTCATCACACACTACATTTTAAACATTTATGACCAGGACTTACTTGATAGAGTCTGTTGGATTCTAAGAGATACCTCAGACTGAGACTAAAACTGAACTTTCGATCCTCCGCTACAAGCTTCCCTACCTGTAGTCTTCTCTCTCAGTTTTTAGAAGCCCCAGCACTCCAGTTGCTTAAACCAAAAATCTCAATCATCCATAATTTTTCTTTCCTCCATTTAGCAGATCCTATTTATTCTTCCTTCAAATGTATTCAGAATTCAAACACTTCTCACAATTCACTGGTTTCCCTGCCTCTATCCTTGCTCACCTATAATCTGTTCTCAGCAGACCAGCCAGAGTGATTCTTTTAAAACCTAAATCAGATCATGCCATTCCTATGCCCAAAGTACTTCATTGGCTCTCTGTCATTCAGAGCAAAATGAAAGTTCTCAAATGGCCTAAGCAAGTTCTGTAACACCTATACTGAAGTCACCACCAATCTCAAGTCCTGTTAATGTCCCCTAGTTCATTCTACTCCATTCACCCTGGCTTTTTTGCTAGTCTTGGAATATGTCCCCTCACGGCTTTTGCACTTACTGACTCTTCTGTCTGTAATGTTCTTTCTCTGGGTGTCCTCAAATCTTAATTTTATCCCTCAGTTTTTGGGATATCTTCTCAAATGTAACTGGTAGAGTGCGGCCTCCATGGCATTTACTATTTGAAAATATAAATTGTTCCTTATCCCTGAACTCCTTATCTATCTTTTCTGTTTTGCTTTCCTGTACTACATTTTTTAGCACCCGAAATATTACGTATTTTTCTTACTTACATTATTTTCTTTTATTTTCTCCTTCCCTGCTGACTACAGTAACATCATTCTGTGTAGTTTACTGCTATGAATCTGGTGCCTACAAGTACCAGGCATTTCAGATGTGTGAAAGAGGCAAGGAATACTGAGTTATTACTTGCTTTATGGTATCATGATAAAAGGATCTGTAGAACAAAAATCCAACTTTTGTTCCCAAAATAAATTACCTCTGGAGAGATTCATTTGAAGACTCTAACTAGAAATCTTTACAGAACATAAATAGTATATAAACATGGTCAATATATGAAGAAAGCATGACATTTTCAAATACTGGTTTTCCAGATCTGAAAGCGTACTGCTTTTTTTCACATAACTTTACAATATTAATAAAAACATGTGTATTATTATCACATGTACTATTTTTCATGTTTCATACGAATTGGTAGAATATTTCTAACAAATTGGTGTTGTGGGTTGAGTAGTGTCTGAAAAAATTCGTACTTACCTAGAATCTCTGAATGTGCCCTTATCTGGAAACTAGATCTTTGCTGATGTTAGTTAAAAGATCTTACTGATTAGGTTGCATCCTCAGTGCAATGACTGGTGTCCTTAAAAGAGGAAGAGTGACCAGGGAGATGCACCGAAAGGAGACCATGAAAATGAAAAGAAGACCATGTGAACATGGAGGCGGAGATTAGAATTATGTTGCTCCAAGTCAAGCAATGCCTTCCAGGAGCTGGAAGAAGCAAGGGAAGATTCTTCCCTAGAGCCTTTAAAAGGAGCATGGCCCTGCTGACAATCTGATTTTGGACTTCTAGCCTCCCGAACTGTGAGAAAATAAATTTCTGTTTTTTTAAGCCATGGAGTTTGCGGTAATTTGTTATGGCAGCCCTAGGAAACACAACCACTAATAACCATTTTTAAAAAATATTGCACAGTTGTAAAAGTACAAGAAGAGGGAAGATGTGGCTTGTCTCGCTTCACAAAGTAGTTCAGTCAGGATACTGCAAATGATATTAAGAAATCTTTATCAAGATTAAAGATGGTACACCAAATACACTTCTCTAGTCTTTCTGACTTCGGCATCAGGATAAAAATAAGATATTTTAGAGTTCTGTGAAGATATGAAAATATATTTCAGAACTTACCTATACTAGAAGAGAAGTTAGGAAGTATTGAGAATATACAGACTTCTATCAACTTACATAAGCAGACTTCTAGAATGATCATTTATATTATACAATTTGAAGTTCTCACTTCTCATGACCAAAGGAGCTACAGGTGAACTGGAAGCTGTGTCATAATACGTGCATGTAACTCTTTATAGGAAGTACACAGAGTAAAACTTAGTAGTATGGATCACTCAGGGTGATCTGTGAAATGGCCTTATTGATAGAACTTACATCATATAACATTTTAGAATTGATATCTGTATAACAAAGAGCAAATGAAAATGATGATGTAAAGATAGTTATTGAGTTTTAGAGCTTATAATAATCTTAGAAATCATCTAGCCTATTTTCAAATTTCTCAAAATTTTCAATGATATAACATACATTTTTCAAATAAAATCTTACATAAATGTTATTTTTCAATCAGTCAAATAAAATATAAGACTCTAATGTTTAAAGGAAAGGTTAGTGGTCCATAGCCTTTTTTGTTGTGGTGGTGGTGGGGGTGGTTAAAGGAAAAGGAGATCTAAGAAGGTGAATCAGTTACCAAAGGTAGACCAGTAGTAGAAGCCAAGCTAAATCTGTTGAGAGCCTTGAAGATTACAACCTAGTGCCCTGTTCAGAAATTATAGACTCTGTGAAAGGGCCTATACAGTTTGCAACCTTGCTTTTGCCCTCACAAGTTTTATAATATTTCTTCCTGAAATGTATCAGTATCATTATATCTGCTATACCCAATATCATTAACAGTTACTGATGTTTACCCAAAATTACCCAAAATCCATGAATACACTATGTTTGATGTGCTTTGATGTAATATATTTTGTAGTTCAGTTACTAGAAATTCACCCAAGATTTCTGCAATCCTAAACTGAAGGTAACCCTTTTCCCCTTTCAATCTACGTAATACCTTATCTAAACTTCTTCCATTATGATCTTTTTATTTTCAGGCTCTTTGTGTGCATTTTTGTTCTCACTAAGGACACTTTGGATCTAGGATTAAGATCCATCTGTGACTCAGGAAACCATCTGCCAGAGTGTCTTTCATAAAGCAGGTATAGAACCAACATTTGGTGAATAAATAAACTTTGATCTAGTTTGGATACCCTTTTCTACTTTTACTTTATAGTGGTTCTTTGAAGATCTGTAAGTTGTCTGTGCTATTCTCATGCCCATCAAGTAGAATGAAGTGAGTATGGCTATATATAGATGATCTTATCTTATCACTTGACATAAAATGTCTGGAAGAGTCTGTTGATGGTTGTTATGAACATTGTGTGCCCTCAATAAATATTTGTTGAATGAACATTTATAATAGGTCTGCATTTCAAAGCTGAAGACTAATTTGATGTTGCCAGTGATTTATAGACTTTACTTTGACTAGTTCCTGAAATTATCTTTGGCTTGTGCTTTTTTCTTTGAACTATCTTTCTGCCTTGATGTTCTTCTCCTTCCAATCTATTCCACACACTGATGGCAGATAAATCTTCTTGAAACACTACTTTGATGCTGTTACTTGCGTGTTCGGTGTCCTTCAATAACTTCCTACTAATGGCAGCTCAAAGTCATAACTCCTTATGCTGGCTCTAGAGGTTGTGTATAGTCTGACCACTGCACAAAATTCTAGTCTTAACTTCAAATGCATTACAAAATACTTAACGTGTGGTAGTTAAAACAGGATCTTAGTCTGAGAAAGATGTGCATTTTAATCCTGAATCTGTCATTTCCTAAAGATGTGACCTTGTACAGTTCATTTGCCATCATGAGCCTCAGCTTCTTCATTTTGAAAATGGGAATGATGACTGCGTTACTTTTGTTCCTTCCTTCAGTATATGTCTTTTGGGTGCTCACTATGTGCTAGGCACTTCTCTGGGTACTGGGATAAATCAGTTAACAGAATAGACAAAATTATCATGGAGCTTGCATGCTAGTGGGGAGAGTAGAAAATAAATAGAATAAATGGATAAGAAACCTATAGAGTATTCTAGAAGGTAAAGTACTACGAAAAAATGTAAGTGAGTATCAAGAATTGGGAGGAGGTCTTGGTGAAGAGGAAAGATAGAAATCGGTCTTGGACCAACTGAGGTATTTTTCCTCCCTGGCTTTCCAGAAATTATAGAGCTCCCAGAAAAATTCAGATTTTTGAGATAAAACTGATTCAAGCTTTCTATTACTTGTTTTGTCAGAAGGTCCTAAGGAATTGTAGTTGTGTGTAAGGAAAAGAAGTTGGTTTTGACAGTTTAATATTCCTAGGCCTTTATAATGTAAAATAGTCTAGATGAAGAAGTGAATTTTTTTTTCTTAGGTGATGAATGAGAGACATTCAGAATTCCTGATTAGTATATTGTATGGGTATCACCTTTAGAATAGATAATATTTTATACCATTCTGTGCTTTGCATATGACTGTCCTTGTTGTTTTCCTTTTGTTTGTGTATAAATGCACAAATCAGGTAAGGGAAATGGAGACTTTGGGCAATGTATTTATTCTGAATTTATATTCAAGGCAATATACATCTTCATGACATTATTGGTTTTCTTCTGATTATAACCCTGTCATGGCATTCCGTGACAGTAGACTAAAACCCAGAATTTTGCTGGATGTTTCGAAGTATGTAGATCATTGGTTGACACTGGGTGGATATCAGATTCACTGGAGGGCTGAAAAACAAATGCTTGTGTTTGAACACCACTTTGCCCCCTCTCTGCTGATATAATTGGTCTCTGATGGAACCCAGGCATTGGTGCTTTCTAAAATTCCTCAGATGATTTAATATGCAACCTGGCCAGAGAACCATTGTAATTGATCTAGCCCTGCCTCTCTCTCCAACTTCATCTCCTATCTTTCTTTCCATAACTTACCTTTCTCTGCTCACAGGCCTTGTTTCCATTCCTCCACATTGCAGATTGTACACTCATCTCAGGTCTTTGCATTTTCTGCTTTACTCAAAGTGCTTTCTCCCAGATGCATTCATTTAACATTTCAATAAATATTTATCGATCACCTCCTCACTCTGCTATGGATAGAACTGAAATGAAAAATAATATAAAAATAAGATAAAGTAAAATAATAAAATAAAATATCCCTCTCAGCCTGGCTACTGGCTTCTTTTCATTAAAGGATTCAGTTTAAATACCAGATTCTGGTACACTTTCCCTGACCATTTCAGCTGAAATAGCTACTCCTAACCTATTCTCTTTGTCCTTACCCTACTGTTTTAATTTCATGGCCCTTATCTTATTATGTAATTGGATTTCTCTTACCTATTTTTTCTCCCACCTATAGAACTATGATGATGAAAATTTTATGTTTTATTCAAAATTTCATTCTCAGCACCTAGAATAGTATTGGCTATTCTATGATTTTGGAACATAGTAGGTACTTAATAATTAATCAGTTAATCAACTATCTAATGTAAAGAATATGGACTCTATAGTTACTAAACAGAATCTCACTTACCATGAAGCTATTGGAGCATAAGCTTTAGGGTCCCATATGATCAGGAGCCAATTTCAATTTTGTATTTTTTGTAACAAGATTCCTTCAAATAATAATAATAATAAGAAGAAGAAGAAGAAGAAGAAGAAGAAGTTTCAGGGCTCATAAAACATGCGTGTCTCCTATACCTAAACTAAATTTTCCTCTAAGCTAATCAGGTATTTATCAGAAGAGTATTTGTATTGCTTTAGTTAAATAAGTAAAGTAATTTTGCTGTGAAGGACAGGCTATGTTGGAATCAAGTGAGCTGAGTGAGTAAAACATTTGGACCTAATAATAAATGTTTGAGAAAAAGCTTGTTTTGGAAAACAAGAGGAATTCATTTTAGCTTTTATTGCAGAAACAGGTTTTTCTGTCAGTCTTCTGCATTGGGCCATTTACAATAAGTTGTATAATAATATATTTATTTCCATGCGATTAAGTAATTAATTGCTGCAGAACATTTGATGTTTACATTTCTAAGAACATTTTTGATAAAAAAATGAATAACATGAAAATATATGATTGGCAATCTTCAATGCTCGATTGAAAGTGGTGTGAAATTAGACTTTCAAAAAATTACTGATTTGAAAGTACATTTAAAATAAATTAGAATAAAATTTTGAAATAATTCCATCTCAAGGATATTTTTAAGGGCATACTCTTCTAAGAATTGAGGGCATAGTAGCCTTAATTAAATTAAGTCTTTATATTTAAGTTCTTTTAAACATTGCTCTTTTCAATTTGAGAGGATGTTTTTCTTTGAGAAAGCCTTGGAAACAAGTAATGTGTTTGAAATAAAATCTCAGAGTAGTAAGCTGTTACTGAACGTCCTTCATAATTTGACTTAAATATTCCTTTCCAATATTGCTTCCCCAGGGAAGAGTGCTACTGGCTGTCAAAACACAGATGATTCTTTCCTGCCTTGTAGATTTGCTCATGCTATTTTGCATTTCTAGACTCATCTTGCTTCGCAAAATGTGCCCCTTACACCAGTGGCATTGGCATCACCTTGGAGCATTGTGGAAAGATGCAGAATTTTACATCCACCCCAATCAGTGGAATCAGAATCTTTGTATTAATGAGATTCCCAGGTTATTCATGTACACTTCAAAAATGTAGAAGTAGGTCCAATTTTTGAGATTCTATTTTTTCTTCACACTCATACCTCTATCTCTTGATTTCTTCCCTGAATCCTCCAGAAAAATATGATGTCTCAAATGTGGGGGGTATTGTATTTTTTAAAATATTGTTTTTAATTGTTATTATTTGCGCACAGGCTTCTTCCTTGGGGATATTATTCATGCCTAAATCACCCCCTAAGTAAATGGATTTCATGGATCTTCCAAACATGTTCTGTTGAGTAATTCTATCCATGCTTCCCAGAACATTACAAATGGAGTACTGAATTTAATGAAAACTCAATTTCTCTGAGGTAAGAAGACAGATTATTGTCTATAAGCGCCTTAAGCCATTATTTAATTGCTGGCATTGCTGGGTCTCAGAGTCAGAAACTTGCCATCTTCTCCCTCTAAAATGGTAGCAGAGGGAAGGAAAGCTGAAGAAGTTCTCTACATTTTTCTGAATGGCCTGGATTATCATCTCTGCTTGCATTGAGGCAGCCTGAGTGTGAACTCCTTCTTTTCTTCCTTGCTTTGTGTGAAATTTAGCAGGTATCTTAGCTTTCTAAGTTTTCATTTCCTCATCTGTTAAATGAGGGTAATGATAATACAATAACAATACCTACTTCATAGACTTATCATTAAGTTATAACTGCAGAAAATTTTGCATAGTTCTTAGCATATAATGAACACTGAGATGACTACCATTGATATTATTACTATTATTATTATTATTTTAAATGTAGGTTACTTTAGTGTACCTAAAGGAAGCACATAGAAAATTTCTTAAAATTAAATTATTTAATTTATATTTACCTTTAATACATTGCCCCAAACCAATAGTTTTGAACTTTAAATATGGATATTTTCATGAATATTGTCAGTAATTCAGCTAGCCACACTTATTTAAATGGTTTGCCAGGTTGTTGAGAGGCATAGGATTAAAAATTAATGTAGCAGTAAAGGCTTCCTTGCTTTTGAACAGATCAATATCTATAAGTGAACCAGAGGCACTTATAAGTAAATATCCAGGAATAAATTAAAAATAGATTCACTGTGGTTAGATGGAGTTAGGGATCTAAGATCATGGTCTCTGCCAAAACTTAGTGACCTGAATACATATTCCTCTTCTGTTATCCTCCCTTTCAGTAATGCTTGTCAATTTCAGTAGGTCTTGATATGTCTGGATGCTCAAAAGGAAATTGAAGAGTTGAGCTCTTTAATCAGTAATAGCTTTGAAAATACAAATCAAATCATGATCATTCTTTAAAGGAAACTTTTACAGAACATATGTTATTTTGTATATGTGTATGTTTGTACAGAATTACCTACATACAAATAAAACATTTTGTATAGGTGATTCTAGACATTTGTCAACCTCATTAAAAGTATAACTAAACTGAAAAAATAGAGAAGAGCAATTACAGAATCTAAAATTAGAACTGATCTCCTTCTTAAAAAGAGACTTGAAAAGGATTCGGTTTTAAATCTGGTCAAAAGTCTATGGAAATCAGATGAAAGGTAGGTCATATCCTTACCCAGATTCCAGATTATCACTTACTAACTCAACTGAGATACTCACCGAGCTCTGTTCTGTACAAGACATTATACGTGCTGAGATATAAGCGTGAGCCAGAGAGTCCAGCTAATATGGAACATAAACTTCAAAAATAGAATTGCATGTTGATTTACAGTTATGATGTTCCCAGTCCCAAATGATATGACAGCATGTAAATGGTGACCTGATCTTTCTGTGCCAAGGCCCCGGGGCAAGGAAGAATTACCAGATTTGAGGGACAGAGAAAATGCTAATAATTGCTGGAGGACAGAGACCAAGGAAGTTAATGGTGTGGTCAAATCATTCTAGGCTGTATTAAGAGTGTTGCTTTTAATTCTAAAAGCAGCGGGACACCACTGAAGGATTTTAAACAGGGAAGCCCAAAGGTCATAACTAACTGCCATGTGAAAAAATAGATTAGAAAACCTGAAAAGTGGGTGGGAGGGGAGGACCTTTTAGAAGGTTACTGCAGTAGACTGGAAGATGACATAATGGTAGCTTGAACCGGTTTCGTGGCAACACAGTTGGAGAATCAGAAGAATAGATGGGACTGCGAAAGAAAGCTTTAAGAATGGTAGTGGGCTTAGTGGGCTTAGCTTAGAGACAGTTGGAGATTGTTAGGGGATAAGTGAAAAGAGAGGTAACTAAGATGATTCCAGGTTTTGTGCTTAAGCTATTGCATAAATGAGAATGATCTTTGCTAAGAAAATGAGTTTAATCTTGGATATGTTGCCCTTGAGTTGCCCTTGGGAGATTCGAGTAAAAATGTTGAGTAGGCAACTAGCTGCATGTTTCTGAAGCTTAGAGAACCATGAGGCAACTTTTAAAATTTGAAAACTATCATTTTAAGGCAAATGAAAGGAACTACTTCTGCACTAATCATATAAACCTAGGGAACTTGTCATCTTACCCTTCTAGAAAATTTAAAAAAACAGAAGAAGAATTGCAAAGGATTTAGATGCAGGCAATGGTTTGCAAGCTTTGTTTCTCAGAATCCTAAGATACCAGGGAGGAGCCTCAGAGCATCCTGTGTACTGAGGAGGTGGCCCTTAACCTCCTTCTCATGGAAAGGAACTTTGCTTTTTTCTACTACATAGGCTGCAATTTCAAATTATATTTTACTTTTAAAAGGATTCATTTTTTAAATTAAAAATATCTACATCTATGAATGGTAATTTCTCTGATACAGTAATAAGAATAGTTAGGAATCGGAGTTCACATAGGGCAACTACTCTCATCTTCTACACTTAACATTGGGTTGGAAGGACTGTTCGGTTCTTATGCAAAATTATTCTCATCTCTGTGATATGTTTGAAAAATAATTTTCAGAAACAATAGGGCAAAAGTTGCTTCAATCCACGGTTTTATATTGTGAGTTTTGCCTTGTTACCTGAGATCAGCAACTGGGTGAACCAGATTATCTCCTTTTAGCTTGCAGATTTTTACCAGTTGCTGGGAAAGCAGACTAGTGATCCATTTCCAATATTCCTCTGATTGAGATGGAATAGACTGAGATACATTTTGTCTTGCTGCTCCCTTTCTCTGTAGTCTTGCTCCTATTTTACTATATATTTTATCATGTCTGTTACTGTAATGTCATTTTCTGGATTAGGAAGTGGTGTTACCCTTTTCCTTGCTATGAAGGACAAATAATTACCACACGCAGAATGCCCCTGTACTACAGGAACTGAAAAGGTATAATTCCAGCTTTCTGATGCTCTTTCAGACTGACACTCAACTGTAACAAATGTGTGCTGAGAGAAATTAACATTTTTTTCTCTCATACTTCACTACAATTCACAGGAACAAACACAGTTCCAACACTGATCATTTTAGGCCAGTGAAACGTTAAGAATCAAAGTGCCAGGCTCAGAGAGAAGTTATACCGTGGAATTAAACTTTATGATCCATTTGCAAGGATTAAAACGTACTTGGCTCATCTTAGTAAGCAAATACTGCTAAATTTATTTAAATATTGATCTGTTTTCAGTGGAAGGATTAAATGGATTTCAAAATGTGGAGGTTATAAATGTATGCAAAGCATTTTCTACTGTGATACAAATCCTGAGCCATTTCACTTTACAAGTCTGTAAATAGGTTGCTGATAACTGCAAATTCTGTTGTAAGTTGTAGCCATCATCTGTCACCAAGTTGGTATGTGGAAGACAAGGACAGATTAGTTTCTGCATAGCATCTGTCAGTGTAGATAGCTACTTCCTTTTGTGGGTGAGAAGCTTTACTACCTTGAGCAGGTAATGTAGGGCCTATTCTAAGATTGATTCTGTATTTCCCTTAACAAGTGGCATGATGAAGCTATAACTTCTACCTTGACTTTCAGAAATATGATGAATGATCTTAAACATCATGTTTCATTTCATTTTTCAAAATAATTTGTACATGATCTTATAAATATAACTTCATACAAAAAACATGAAACAAAACAGATGACAGTTGTTTTTAATCTGCCTAGAGGAAAAAAAAGCGTATATCCAATAAAAGTTTTATGTTTTCTGATCAGAGTGCTGAGAATATTTCAGGTACTAGATGGTGAGAATTTTGTTAGCATTGGAAGAGAGGGGGAAAAAAAAAGATGAAATTTACTGAAAGGAAAACTATGTCTGTCTGGAAATAATTTCAGTGAAAATTAGATATATTTTATAAAATTAATTTGTCAGAAACATGAAAGCAAACTTGATATAAGCTGTTCTATTTATAAACTAATTTTCTCTGTTATGTAGCTAGTGAAATTTGGTATCAACAATGTGTAGTGAAATTTGCTACAGCTTTTTCAATTCTTACTGTATATATTTTTTAAATAAATACAAGTGTTACTTTAGTCTTTTCCAGTTCTGAGCTGGAGTAGAACTTCCAAATAAATCTGATGCAGGTTATTATAGTAGTTTAAAAATAATAATTATTTATGGCATTGGAATGTTTTCTCCAAATTAAATAGTTTTAAATGAGAAAATAGTTTTCTTTTTTCTTTTCTTCTAAAAAGTATCTAATTTCTTGTTAAGTGTCAAGTCAATACTTGTTAAGTCAAGTAATTTCTTGTTAAGAAATTAAAGTTGGGGTAAGTGTTAACTAGGCTAATACAGGTATTTATTTATAATCCCTGTACCTATTGGAAACTATGACTTAGAATGTGCATTTAAAATAATATAATTTGGGTGCCTGGGTGGCTCAGTGGATTAAGGGTCTGCTTTGGGCTCAGGTCATGATCTCGGGGTCCTAGGATCGAGGCCTGCATCAGGCTCTCTGCTCAGTGGGGAACCTATTTCCCCCTCTCTCTCTGCCTGCCTCTCTGCCTATTTATGACCTCTCGCCATCTGTCAAATAAATAAATAAAATCTTTAAAAAAAACACAAAAAAATAATATAATTTAATTCTCTTCTTCCTCTTCTCTCCTTTTATTTTTTGGGCTGGTTAAGGTTATTTGATAAAGTTGGTCTGTGACCAAACACTGAAGTGTTCAATGGATGATTTATGTTCATAGTAATAAAAGATTTAGGCTTCATTCTCTCAAACTGATTTCTAAATATGACAAACTAAAATGAGATTTTATTTGCATAAAGAAAGAATTTGAGTATCATTTATTCCACTGCAACCCTTTATGTCTTTGGCATTCTATTTTAATTTTTAACACGCATATAACATGTGGCAGTGTATATAGTCTAAATGAACATATTTCATTCTGTGCCCTTTGTAGTGTGACATACTGGCAGTTTCCAGAAAGGTGGTGTCACTTACCTTGTTCCCTTTAGAGAAAATGTTGTGCTTCTTCCTAAAGGAAAGGAAAGATAATGTGAGGATAAAACAGGTAATATTTAATGGCATCACAAAACTACAATAAATTTTATTGGTTAGCTTAAGGAAATATCTTTCATATTTGATTATATCTGTCATCTTTAATTTTAAAGTTTTATTTTTTACAATAAAATGCTTCTTAAAGGAAATCCATTGAATGCTGATTTTTATTTTAGGAGCTACAGCTTTCAGAGTTTAAGGAAATAACTGTATTGTGGTCAGAGATGATTACTAATAGTGTAATGCTTTCATTGAGTTCTATGTTGTAGGATTTTTGTGGAATTTGGAAGGAGAAGAAATAGAGGTCAGTTTATGAAAACCTTAAATTGTTTTTGTAAATTGACCATTTGGATCATCGGTGATAGTTCTGATGTGGAACATAACCACTGTGTGTGCAGTTTTACCTAGATACTTGGAAGTGTATTTGGGAGGCTAGTGTAATAAAGGATATTATTCTAGCTCTAGAAGACTTGGATATACTAATAGCACCTAGAAAAATTAACATTCACATAGAGCCAAAAAGTGAAATTTAGAGAAAGTTACCTTTAATGTTACCCAAATAATATTAGTACTATTATTAATATTACCATTAATATTACTAATTCTTTAATATTATTTTTACCTTTAATAATATATTTTGTTATTTGAATTGAATAAATTCAAACCTTTATTTTCATGAAACGTACATCTTTTTTAGCCAAATGGTGAGTTTCTCGCCATTCACTTTTTTCTTTAATAGGCTTTATTGAAATATAATTTATAAACAGTTACATTCACCAGTTTTAAAGGTGCATGATGATTTTGGACAAATGCATACGGTTGTATAATCACCAACATGATCCTTTCCCCTCAGCCCCTGGAAACACTGATCTGGTTTTTATAACTATAGTTTACTGTCTAACATATCACTGATGCTTCTGTTCACATTTTTAGGGTTTTTTTCCCCCTTTGTTTTATTTTTGTTAGTGTGCATCACTATTAAGGTAACTGCTGTTATATTCTGCAGTATTGAATCTACTGTTAATTCTACGCAGTTCCGTTGTCCACTTCTGTAAGGACTTTCTATAATAAAATATGCATAATTTTTCAGTTGAGTATTCAAGATCAAATCCTGCTTTTGATGTTTGAACTTTCATCTGCAAAATGGAAAAATAATTATGTGTGCCTCATAGGATTAAATTCAATTATCTGTGTATAGCCCTTAACAGTAAATAGTAAGCTCTCAGCGAGTACTAGCTGTTATTTTTATTATAACATAGTCTTCGTGACTTATTAAAAATGCCATTTCTTAGGTAATTAAATATGCTCATTATTTCTAGTTTTCAGCTAAGAGCATCACTTTCCCAGGAAAAAAGACTTTTACTTCCTTCTTAACTTCTCTTCCTTACAAAATAAGTTCAGAGGGCAGTTTCTTTTGAAGTCCTCTTGACAGCATCCTGCCTGGGCTCCTCTTCTCACCTTCATCCATACAGTATACCTTCTCAATTGGTAGTTGAGTTGTATGAAGAATTCCTTTCCTGTTTCTTGCTATTCCTCTTTTACATCAGTTTTTACATTAAACAGATTTATTCATGAATTTTTCTTTGGACTGGGAGTTCCTGGAGGAGTGGGTTTTCATTTTATTTGTTGTATTTTCAGCACCAAACACAGTAGCTTGCATTGTAGTTACTTAATATTGAAGGTCAATATACAAAACGATAAACAAGTTCTAGGAAAAAACTATTAACTTTTGCAGGTGTCATTTTCATTTTAGCCATTTTAGGGACTATATCAGCTTGACACATTAATGACCTTCCTTCTCACCTATCTTAGCAAACTGTAGAATATGAAGAATTTACCCTAACAACTACTTGACAATACGTGAAAACATGTTCTGACCAAATGTCTCCAGAAGACTTCCAGGCCTGTTTTGCCTGATGCATTTCCTTGTTTCATTATTTATTAAAATGCTATTCAGGAAGCTGAATTTGGTGGTGGTTTGCAATGCTGCATTTTTATTGGAAATCTTTGGCTATATCTAGTTTCCTTGGTATAAGTTGTTATGTGATCTTAGCACAGTTGTCCAGGTCAGAGCACTTTTGTACTTTCATGGTAGTTCTAAAACTGGCCCTTGGCCAGATTATCAAGCATTATGTAAAAATAATGTGAAATTGCTAGATAGCATTTCCACTGATAAGTTACTGAGACCCTAATCAGGAGCCCCTAAGAGCTGGCTTTCTCCTATTCTTTGACTGTAGCAATAAAAAAAGACAACTATGTCTCTATGACTTTGCCTCTTTTCTGTATCATTACCTTGTATTTGCTTTTTATAGTAAATAGTTGGCTTCCAAATGTCAAAAGCTATATGCATTAATATGGAGGTTTGTTTATTCTGGAAGAGTAACACTTAGAGATTACAGTATTTTCTTTTGACTTTGCATCTCCAAATCAGAGGAAAGACATGCAGTACTCAAAAATGTATATTACATATTAAAACAAAAGGGAAATATCATTAATTTTCCAAATGAGATGTTCTAGTTTTAATTAGTTTTAATTTATAGTAATCAATGAGTACTAGAGGGTTCTTTCCTGGCTCAGTTGGTAGAGCATGGGACTCTAGATCATAGGGTTGTGAATTCAAGCCCTACGCTGAGCAGAGAGCTTACTTTAAAAAGAAAAAGAAAAAAAGAAAAAGTAAGTACTAGGACTACAGCAGTATATTTGATCATATAGCAAACATTAACTAGGATCTGGTAATCACATATTTGAAAGTCACTAACAGGGAGATACACTCTTGGCATTCCAATTTAAACTTATGGACACTCAAAACTGTAGCTTGGCATTTATTTTTAACCTTTCCACTTCTAAAACCTTTTATTTCAAGTTTATCTCAATCACTTGTGACAAGATTTCCACATCAGAGTGGAAGACTCAGTGTTCTGTATTAGTATTTTGAAAAGTAAAACACCCTCTAATTGTGGAAGTTTCTAAGGAGCTCAGGATGTTCAAGGAATTAAGGCCAAATTGGGTTTAGCCATATAGGTGAAGGGCAGAATTTATAAGAGACTCCTACAGAAAGTTAGTCAAGAGGCAGCTATACAGGCTAGCTCCTAGAGAAACTTTGGATTTTTTTCTGAAGTGGAGTGGAAGCCACTGAAAATGATCAACAACAAATAGAGGAGGGGCTTGAGAGGGAAATAACATAATTAGATATACACTGAAAAAAAATCTCATTGTGGATATTGTTTGGCAAGTAGTTTGGAGGAAAGAGGAGAAGCATGAGGACCAATAACTAGTCTAGTGCTAACTGAGGGTTTTGGAGGGTGAGACTGGTGGTGGGTATTAAGGAGGGCACGTATTGGGGCACCTGGGTGGCTCAGTGGGTTGAGCCTCTGCCTTCGGCTCGGGTCATGATCTCAGGGTCCTGGGATCGAGTCCTGCATCGGCCTCTCTGCTTGGCAGGGAGCCTGCTTCCTCCTCTCTCTCTGCCTGCCTCTCTGCCTACTTGTGATCTCTGTCAAATAAATAAATAAAATGTTAAAAAAAAAAAACAAAAAACGGAGGGCACGTATTGCATGAAGCACTGGGTGTGGCACATAACAATGAATCTTGGAACACTGAAAAAAAAATAAAATTACAAAAAAAAACCCCCAAACCCACAAAAAAACCCACTAGTCTAGTGTAGTAGTCCAAGGGAGAAAGGGAAGAGGGTTTGAGCTTAGGAGGAGGAAATGGAGATGGGGAGAAATGCATGGAGTTGGAATACATTTATCCATTCAATGAACATGTCTTGATAAATTTGGGAATCATGGCCATGCCACATGCTTGCAATGATAGATAGAAGTGTAGTTATGGAGTGACAATTAGTTGTTATTCTTAAAACATCCTAGACCAGGCATTTGGAGTACCTGAATCCTCTCCTATTGAAAGTTTGCTGGGAATTTTCTAAGGAATTAATGCATAATGATTTAAAACAAGGTGAAGTAATACTTGATGATGGCATATTTCGTTCTGTTGAAAACTCCATTATTGGGCCTCAGTATTCAGAATCAGAATACAGTGATAGGTCTGCATCATATATTTCAAGCCCTAAGTAGAAACCTGAATCTCAAATCACATTCCTCTGTGCTTAAAAGGACACATCCTTTAGGGCCAAGGAACGAAATAGAGTGGAGAAGGCTTAGTGTTTACCTGATTATTTATATGCCTTCCTCTAAGGTATCAGTTTTTAAATATATATGGCCCAGTTATGATGATAAAAGTCAACCCATTTTATTTTACCCATTTGGGGTGGTTGCATGGAGATGAAGTGAAGAGGACTCCCTTCTCTTTGAAACTAACCAATGGTTGGAATTTGAGTATTTGTAAAGATGTGAAAAAGTATTTTTGGCAAGGTGGTTTGTGGAAGGAAATGTATATGAGTGTGGCAAAGTCCAGGGCAGTTTTAGAAAAAGAGTGAATATGACAGAGAACTATTTGTTAAGGATTTTTTCATATCTATTCACATTACAAACTACTGCAGCAATAAAAAATGTGCATCCCTTTTCCTGCCTTCATATGTCTTAGGAATTTAGTGAGAAGTGTTAAGGAGTGAAAGATATTGATTGAAGTGATATTTTAAGGCATATTGATATGATATCAGAATACCTTTTGGACACAGTTTGGACAAAGAAAATTCTAGAGGTAAATAAACTTGTCAGAGACAGTGGTAATTGTAGATCTAAGAAGGATGATATTAACCTGCAGAAGCTCCTTATGTACAGAGGAAAGCCCATCAGAATAATGTCAGACCTGTCCACAGAAACCTGGCAAGCCAGAAAGGGCTGGCAAGATATATTCAGGGCACTAAATGAGAAGAACATGCAGCCAAGAATACTTTATCCAGCAAGACTGGCATTCAAAATGGATGGAGAGATAAAGAGTTTCCAGGACCGGCAAGGCTTAAAAGAGTATGCGACCACCAAGCTGACACTGCAGGAAATATTAAGAGGGGTTCTATAAAAGAGGAAAAATCCTAGGAATATCACTGAACAGAAATATAGAGGCAATCTACAGAAAGAAAGACTTCAAAGGTAACACGATGTCAATAAAAACATATCCATCAATAATCACTCTCAATGTGAATGGCCTAAATGCACCCATAAAACAACACAGGGTTGCAGATTGGATAAAATGACAGGACCCATCCATATGTTGTCTACAAGAGACCCATTTTGAACCTAAGGATACACCCAGACTGAAAGTGAAGGGATGGAGAAGCATCTTTCATGCCAATGGGCTTCAAAAGATGGTCGGGGTAGCGATTCTCATATCAGATAACTTAGATTTTAAACTAAAGACTGCAGTCAGAGATACAGAAGGACACTACATAATTCTTAAAGGGACTATCCACCAAGATGATCTAACAATTGTAAATATCTACACCCCCAATATGGGAGCAGCCAACTACATAAGAAAACTATTAATCAAGATAAAGAGTCATATTGATATGAATACATTAATAGTAGGAGATCTTAACATGCCTCTCTCAGTACTAGACAGATCATCAAAGCAGAAAATCAATAAAGAAACAAGAGCATTGAATGACACATTGGACCAGATGGAACTCATAGATATATACAGAACATTCCACCCTAAAACAACAGAATACTCATTCTTCTCAAGTGCACATGGAACCTTCCTCAGAATAGACCACATACTGGGTCACAAATCAGGACTCAACTGGTACCAAAAGACTGAGATTATTCCCTGCATGTTCTCAGATCACAATTCTTTGAAACTGGAGCTCACTCACAAGGAAAAGTTCGGAAGGAACTCAAACACCTTGGAAGCTAAAGGCCACCTTGCTTAAGAACGCTTGGATCAACCAGAAGATCAAAGAAGAACTTAAACAATTCATGGAAACCAATGAGAATGAAGACACTTTGGTCCAAAACCTATGGGATACAGCAAAGGCAGTCCTAAGGGGGAAATACATAGCCATCCAAGCCTCCCTCAAAAAAAATTGAAAAATCCAGAATACACCAGCTGTCTCTACACCTTAAAGATCTGGAGAATCAACAGCAAATTAAACTGACTCCACACACAAGAAGGGAAATAATCAAGATTAGAGCAGAGATCAATGAGGTAGAAACCAGAGATACAGTAGAACGTATCAATGAAACTAGAAGCTGGTTTTTTGAAAGAATCAATAAGATCGATAAACCATTGGCCACACTAATCCAAAAGAAAAGAGAGAAAGCTCAAATTAATAAAATTATGAATGAAAAGGGAAAAATCACAACTAACATCAAGGAAGTAGAAACAATCATCAGAAGTTATTATCAACAGTTATATGCCAATAAGCTAAGCAACCTAGATGAAATGAATGCATTACTGGAAAACTATAAACTCCCAAAATTGAACCAGGAAGAAATTGACAACCTGAATAGACCGATATCTAGTAATGACATTGAAGCAGTGATCAAAAACCTCCCAAAAAACAAGAGCCCAGGACCTGGTGGATTCTCTGGGGAATTCTACCAAACTTTCAAAGAAGAAATAACACCTATTCTCCTGAAGCTGTTTCAAAAATTGAAGCAGAAGGAAAACTTCCAGACTCTTTTTATGAAGCCAGCATTACCCTGATCCCCAAACCAGGCAAAGACCACACCAAAAAGGAGAATTTCAGACCAATATCACTGATGAATATGGATGCTAAGATTCTCAACAAGATCCTAGCAAACAGGATCCAACAGCACATTAAAAAGATTATCCACCATGACCAGGTGGGATTCATCCCTGGGATGCAAGGGTGGTTCAACATTTGCAAATCAATCAATGTGATAGAACAAATAAATAATAGAAGAGAGAAGAACCATATGGTCCTCTCAGTTGATGCAGAAAAAGCATTTGACAAAATACAGCATCCTTTCATGATTAAAATTCTGCAGAGTGTAGGGGTAGAAGAAACATTCCTCAACTTTATAAAATCTATCTATGAAAGACCCACAGGAAATATCATCCTCTATGGCAAAAAGCTCACAGCCTTCCCATTGAGATCAGGAACATGACAAGGATGCCCACTCTCACCACTCTTGTTCAACATAGTATTAGAAGTCCTAGCAACAGCAATCAGACAAAAAAGAGAAATAAAAGGTATCCAAATTGGCAATGAAGAAGTCAAACTCTCTCTCTTCACAGATGACATGATACTTTATATGGAAAACCCAAAAGACTCCACCTCCAAATTACTAGAACTCATACAGCAATTCAGTAACGTGGCAGGATACAAAGTCAATGTACAGAAATCAGTTGCTTTCTTATATACTAACCTGCAGAGTTGAAACAAAACAAAAAGATCCACAATATATCAAAATATGGTTATAGAAATGAAGCAAAACTTCGGAATTTGATCTGTCTAGATCTCAGAGAGCCATACTATTGATAGCATAATAACTAACATTTACCTAAGGTTTCTAATGAATACACACACACACACTCATATACCACATATATTTTACATATATAAAGGCACACAGAGGTCCAATAACTTGCTCAAGATCACACAATTAGTAAATGGTGTAGGTGGCATTCTGCATAAATCAGCTATCATTTACAAAATGATGGAGAAGAGAAAAAAATGTAAGGTGGCGTTGTCACAGAAAAGCAAGAGAGAAAATCTATTTACCAACCGTGTGTTCTTGTATCATAATTTGTGTTTAGAGACTTTCCACACTTAATTATATGGATTGCCAATGTTAGAATCCTAAATCTCTATTGTATAAGGCTTACTTGTAATAAATAAATAAATGAGTAACTAATATGCACTTCCAGGTTCTTAGAATAAAGTCTTTCCACGCTTAATGCAGAAATGAAATGAGTCACTGGAGGATGATAAATTTTAGAGTTCCTTGTTATAGGGGAATTAGGCTCACTTAATCATATTTAAAAATATGTTTTGGAGTCTGACATGACATTCATTACATATAGTAGTGTTCTGTTACTGTGGAAAATAAAACAAAAGAGTAGGTTAGAGAATATGGAATGATAAATATCCCGGAGCTGTGCTAGACACAAATCTAAGTGAATAATGTAGTGTGGACTGCCCTAGTCATACAGCTTACAAAGCAGAACTAAAAACTTTCTTCTGCAACTTCGAGCTAGTTCAGACTAAGATTTTAGAAAATTGCTGTACAAATTGTGATAGCTATTGTCTCAACATTTGATAGGCAGACTGAAACACAAAATTGGCTATTAGCCTAAAGCCCAAGTGCTTTTTAAGAAGAGGAAAACAACTGAAGCTAGCAAATTGACTTCCATTTGGGGTGGGTGCCCAGAGTTCTGACTAAATTCACTTGTGGTGACTTTCAAATCTCTGGGGGCATAGGTTCTACTGACCTTTGGGAAATGGAACAAAGAGAAGCAGGGCAGCTTTAATAAAACCACCCTTGGAGTTTCACTCAGCAAAACCTTCTCCAGGATAGTCAGCCAGAACAAATCATCAAATAACTTTCATAGAAACTGAAAGCTTGCTGGGAGAGGGGCAGAAAAATTCTTTCATAGTGTTGGGAATAGTGTAGAACTCATTTCAATAAGCCCTTAGCTGGGCTGAATTGCAGTAGGACAGAGAATGTGAGAAGGAGCAGACCCTTGGCTGAGTGGAAAGGTTGGGGTGGAGAAGTCTGAGAAGAAGCCCAAATAAGGAACTAGAGGGAGGGGCCAGGAGTCCAGAGAATCAACCCAAATGAGACAGCTTGGGAATAGTGAGGCTGTACTGGAGGACAAGGGCAAGACTCAGAAGAGAAAGGGTAGACTTGTCCCAAGGTCCAAGTCAGAGGGGAGCCTGTGGTGGGGGAATGTACAGAGCATTTTGCCCTCAGACAGGGTGTCCCTTTTCAAATGAAGAAGTACTGTTGAAGCCTTGTTGGGCTACGTTACAAGAAGAGAAGGAATTTGGTACAGTTCATGCTATTGAGGGAATTATAAACTAGACCTATAAGCAAATAATTATTATATAATGCATTAAACAGAGATACTGTGCAGTGGTTAAGGGGAAGGTCTTGACCTACATTTAATTCTCCTTTCTGCCATTCCTGGCCATGTTAACCTTTAGAGATTATTTAGTGTTTAGACTTCCATTTCCATTTTCTTGTAAGGGAGTGATTACATTACTGATGTTATTGGGCTGCTGTGGATTAATGTGTGGATCCACAATGGGGACAGGATTGGACTAAATGGGGACGTGGATTGGACAGGGGACAGGACTGGACTAAATGACAAAGAAATAAACAATGTGTGAGGCTAATGGCTTCAGCAATGTGTTTGAAATAACAGGAAAGTAAAATCACATAAGTGAAATAATAATTTGATAATTGTTACTCTGTTTGGGGAGGCTAAACTTTTTAGAAACATAATACTACCTGATTATTTTGTTCTGGAATTTGATAAATGAGTGAATTAGCATTGCTCTATTTTTTTGCTATGCTTTCGGTCTGTGAGTTCTTCTAAATAACTAAAATATCAACCGTTGTGTTTACTTAAATATTTGAATATCACAAACTGAAAGAACATGAAATGAACTGGTAATTAACATAGTTCAGTGTATCTTACTATCTCATATGCGTGTCGAAAATTAGTGTGTTAGGATAATATACACTTGTTCAGTTTAATTTCTAAGGCCAGAATTCTAGGCACAAATTGCACTTTGATGAAAATAAAATAACCGTGAATGTCAGGAATGTTTAATGCTATTTAGAATGCATGTTGCAACATACATTAGTCTGTGGACACGTATCTGGAACTAAAATGGAATAGGACCAGATAACTTAGTATTCAGTTATTCATTTTATATATAACTCATCGCAAAATACATGTATGGATAAAGTTGGATTCACCCTGAACACTGAATGGTCTGCTTGTGTAACTTGTTTCTGGGCTTCTAGGACCACACAACTATATCCCTAGCAATAGTGGTAGGTGGTTCAGAACTGTGGATAGCTCCTCCTATAGCTCTACTAAAAAGACAAAGTGCATTTATAATATATTGTCTTGGGTTATCATTTACTCTGGGAAAACATTATGGTACTCATGTTTCCTTCCACAGCCCCTTATTTTAGAAGAAAAGGTGGAATAAAACAGAAAAAGCGTGGCAGCAATAAGTGCTGCCTCATTATTCAGACCTATTAGGCAAATTAAATATTTTCATTGAGGCCAATAGAAGTAAACTAATTTTTATGATTGTTTTTCTTGCATATCTTACGTCTTTCCCTAATGCTCAGTTTTCTTCTATTATTAAGACCTTAAGACCTTACAAAGGTCTGCTTTGAGAAAAATGTACTGTGAAATCATATATGGTAGAGTCTAGGGAAGCTTTTAGTTCCTTAGGAAAGGTTAGTCCAAGATTTTCTTTGGGAAGTAGTTTTGAGAAATTCAGAAGGTGCTATATATATGACTAATATATTTTAAATTTTTAGCAAGTATGAAAAGTCAATTTATAAACATACCACAAAAATTGTAGATAATTCAGGGACGCCTGGGTGGCTCAGTTGTTAAGTGTCTGCCTTCGGCTGGGGTCTTCATCGGGCTCCCTGCACCACGGGAGGCCTGCTTCTGCCTCTCACATTCCCCCTGCTTATATTCCTGCTCTCGCTTGTCTCTGTCAAATAAATTAAAAAAATCTTTTAAAAAACGTAGATAATTCAAACACCGAAGTGTACTATTATTATTTTAAGTTCCTATATTTAACAACAGTAGATGTTTGCTGTAAATTAAATACCCAGTTTACACTGAATACATGGCATAAAAATTTAAAAAGTGGCTATAAATTCACTAAATAAAACAGATTAAATATTAGTATTATTTAATATACTAATAGTAAAATTTAAAATACTCTTTTTATAGTAAAATTAACAAATGATTTCTTGCAAATTCAAATTCACTATAGAAGCCAGTATTAATATGATCAAATTCGACTAACATGTTAGAAGATAGACCACAGAAATGCAAACATTTTTGTGGTGGTGCTTTTTCTTGCTTTTCAAAAGATGTATGTAATCCCACTGTATATCCATGATCGTACTTTAATTACTGAGAATAAGGCAAACTTTTATTATTTAACTCATATTTTCAACAAAACATTTGTTGCTATGTTTTAGTAGCACTATAAATTATCTAAGATCATCTAAGAAAGTTGAAATGTTTAGTAGAATGAGCTCATATATTTCTGAATATGATAAAGAATATTGTCATGGATACCCTTTAGTATGGACACATAGAGTTATTTGCATATACAGAAGTTGTTTATCAACTTTTAATTAGATTAGTTATAAACATTTACATATCTGTATTGGAAATTTTCTGTTTTTCAAGTTCATTTACATATTTAATAATTTTAAAACTCACATATTGATAACTTGTTTAAAATCTGTAAATCAACTCTTGACTTGCTTATGTGGTAAGAAAAGTTTAAACAATTTTCATCTCATTTTGATTTAAACATGTATTATGTTTACTCTTCTAAACTTAGTGCTGAGTCAGATATACAAATAAACATCAACTGCATATTCATTTGGAACCCGTGAAGGTTTATATATAAGTTAGTAATAATAGGGCATTGCTGTTGCTCTCAAGGAGCTTAGAGGCAACTTGGAAATACTTGCAGTTACTTCATTACTGATATATTGATATTTTTAAGTTGTGTTAAATACAAAGTCTTGTTTTGTAGTTTTTGATTTTTTTCCATAGGATTATTCCTAAGGGTTACTAGTTTACTATGGAGTATCCAAATAAAGGGTCCCTTCCCTGAAATACTAAACTGTTTATTGTAGACCTGACTTCATAAAATGGAGTTAAATATAATACATTGAAAGACAGAGTTTAGCTCCTGACAGAACATGGAACTTAAAATAATTTAGAGTCAGCCTTTCTTACTATTTATTATAGATTGACCAACCACTCAGTGTTTTTATTTGCAGCTAATATCTCTGAGTCCGTAGATGGGTACTTAACCTTTGATGGTTTCATTGCCATTCGTGACCTGCTGTCTCTCAATTAGCTCCGATCATACATGGGACTAATGTTAGTAACAGGTATTAAAACCTTTTCATTGGTGAGGAGAATACTTTGAGCATAGATGTTTTTCAAATATGTATCCTTGATTGCAAAGAGAGGAAATTTTTGCACAATGCTAATAAGCAGAATACCAGGTAGATGTTTGATCGGTAATATCAGCATTTTTTGTATTATTTTATTGCTTTAGTGTTAGGAAAATATTTAATCACTAAAGAGTGCATTAAAGTTAGAAAGAGTGGGATGACAAATTTAGTAATTTTTAATACAGGATTTCCATAATATGTGGCTTTAGAATTCCATCTATGCGAGGGAAGTGGATCACATTCTGTGCAGGTTTCACTTTTTGACCTTAGGTTTTTCTGCTTTTAAGTTCTGTGAATACTATAAATTTATGATTTTCATCTTTTTCAACCATATTAAATAATGCAACTTTAAAGTTATATCATGGTCTTATTGAAAGTCATTTAAAATTGTTGTGTAAATGGGTCAGTCATATTGATGTTGATATACAAGCAGTAATTATCTTATGTTTTAGAAGAATTATAAGCAGGATACTCCAATAGTAAAGCTTTGGAAGTTTGATTACTTATATTTTTTTTTATGTTTTTTTGTTGGTTGTAAATTTTATTTTCAGGGCTATGCTTTTATTCTGAGTGATTTTTGGAATGTTGGAAACTTGTGCCCACTGTTGTATTTTTTAAAATCTCCTTTTAAATTCCTCACCGCATAATCTGCAAGGTTGAAGTGCTAGTATCTTTGATTTGTTGTTTAGTTGTCTGCGCTGTGACGGAATTTATGGTCCCAAACCATCATGTGGAAATGAGAAATAACATTGGAACGTACATTCAGGCTCTGGCCCTTTGCCCTCATCCCAGAGGCCTATCCAAATATAGGGTGGGTTTGTTGTTACCTTCCTTGTCGATGAGACAGTTTATCGACTAATTCAAAGATGAGTATAAATAAAAGGGGAAAATTTCACATATGTATTTTGATGTATTTGTTTTGTTGGTAAAATTTGTATTGCTATCAAGATGAGCTAGATAAAAGCTTGTCAAACTTGAGTGTGGATAAGAATCACCTGGAGAGATTGTTAAGACCCATTCCTGGCTCTCACTTCAAGATTCTGATTTAGTAGGTCTAGGAGTAGGTCTGGAATTTTCATTTTGGGTAAGCTCTCAGGTGTTGCTAATGCTGTCTGCACAAGAAACATATTATGAGTAGCACTGAGGCGCATAATATTAACCAGAGATATTAGCTGAATGTTTAAAACATGGAGGAGAATGAGAACATTTATTAATTAGGCACATGAAAGACTTCCACATGTTTGAATGTTACTAATTAACAGAGTGTAAGGGTGAAAATTTGGTGGCAATTATGCTGAACATCTATTTTGTTCCATAAAATTTTTACGTTACAATAATTCTGTGAGATTCTTAATTCCCAAAGCTCATTGAGAGAGTTTAAGCCTCAGAATGGAAACTGCTTCCATTAGTGATCATTTATTAAAAAATAATAACATGAAAATTAAAGGTTATTTTAAAGAGGACATTTTCAAAAATATCATTTCTGATGGCATATACTAAGATTTTTGCTTGAAGTCAGTGGTGTACTGTTAATAAAAATTACGTCTAAGTAGAATGATTAACATTAAAAGCTGACTTTTAAAATTTATTCTCTAATTAATTCTTCATAGATTTTAATGATTAAAAAAAAGAAGTTAACTTTCTTTCAAACTAAACCAGTTGCCAGCTTATTACTGTTGTGCTGTATGTTATAAATCTTCTTTTTGTGAATAAAATCTCATAAACTACCAGAGGTATTGAGTTTCAATAATGGTAGACCGGCTTGTTGGGGATTAACATTTCTAATAACAACCAGAAAACCTGGATTCTATTTTTTAAAATAAAATAAAAATATAAATTTGAAATACCCCACAGCAAACATGTGTTTGAAAATCAAATAGTTACCAAGGTAGGAAACACATGAGGGGTCAAGAATCCTGGCAAGAAGGGAAGCAGAGATTGGAGTCCAACATTCAGCACAGACTTATTTTTCTGTTAACTGCCAATTTGTAAGTCAGAGATACTGGTTAAGAAGCCAAGCAGAGCTTCTGGTGGTTTCCTAGGGCTATGGTGGATACCAAGGAGGAGCTGTGGTAGATTCCCAGGCTTTCATTTGATAGCACTGAAGGGCTATGACGCTGTGATTAGATTCAACTCTGTGACAAAGGTGAAGGGATTTTGCAGATTACTTTGAGTTAATTACAAAGGAGGTTATCCTAGGTGAGCTGGCTAATTAGGTAATTTCTTAAAAGAGTGACTGGACTCTTTCTAATGAGAGAGGTTCTCTTACTGGCCTTGCACTACTAAGCAACTATTGTTTGAGAGGGCCCTGTGGTTTCTAGAAGTTGAGAGTAGTCGCGAGAGTAGTCGCTGGCTGATAGGCAGCAAAGAAAGAGGGACCTCATTCCTATAACTACAGGGTACTGAAGTTTGTCAGCAATCACGTGAGCTTACTACAGAAAGTGACATGGCCCGGCCAACACCTTGATTTCAGCCTCATGAGACCCTGACCAGATGACATAGCCAAGCTGTGCTCGGATTCCTGACACATGATGGTGAGAACTCTCAATAGTACCAATAAAAGGTTTTGACTAGAAAAACTGAATAGTTCCTTTCATTTCTAAATATTATATTCCCAAATTGTGTTAGTATCATATTCTGAATTGAGTGTTTTGGAATTGACTCTGGATGATTTGTTCTTTGTTTCATTGAAAAGGATTTTATATAACTAGGAAATGTACTGCAGGAATGTTCACCAAATTCTCAGTATTTAATGTTTAGTAGCTGTAGTAGGATTAGGAAATGGAGGATGGGGGAGATACTTTTGATTTTTTGTGGAAGGGATGCTTATTCTTCACTCTCTTACACCTTGATACCAACTTTGATCTCATAGTACAGTGCACCAGGGTCAAAAATTATTTCTGTGTACAGTCTTGAGGAAGTCCATTACCAACTATGGCCTCATCTAAACTGAATGCTAGTGGGGAATCCTTTCTACACTCAGTGAAAAGATAGAGTGCTCATGTACCCACTCCTTCCGGACATCTACTACTTCTTTGGTGCTTCCCAGTTACACCCATGTTCTTCACATTTTGGTCTCTGGATGTCCAACCTCAGTTTATAACTTACTTCATTATGCTTTACTAGAATCTCATTATAATTGGTAGGGTCATCCAAAATCTTTCTCTCCAGACAGGGAATCAAATCCGGTCACTCAGCTTTCCTTTAAGGACATTTGGGTTATCCATTATCTTGCAACATAATACCACATTCTTTTCTTATCTGATCTTATAATGATTTCTTTCTGTTTGGGGTCAATTTTCTAGTTGCTTTTACTGCAATCTTTCTGACAGTTCTCTATATCTATCTGACTCTAAATATACCAATAGAAAAATATATAATTTCCTTTTATTAACATATATATGAAATAGAAAATAAAAGCAAAACAGAACATGTGCTATCTACAGATAAATATGTATCTAGTTTTATAGATAAATATCTATTTAACAGAGGAAACAATGCTTTATACATGTCAGCACAAGAAATAAAGGAAAGTGATAGTGCTTTTCCAAATATTTGCTACAGTAACTTAAAATAAAAATTCTTGCCACTAGAATATATCTAGTTTAGCAGATTTAAGCAGTTTTATTTTTAAGTCACAAGGGGAGAGTATGAGAAAAATAAAATAAAATTAGTTACTTCCTGATACTAGGTAAGACAAAGGCAGGGCTTCATTGATGAATTTTCAAGAAAATCCTTTTGCAGAAGTAGACGTTTCTGATCAATAGGTACGATTTCTTTATTATTTATACCAATAAGAGGTGCCTAGTACATTGTGGCTGGTGAATCACCAGGTTGTCTTCCCCTTAGCGATCTCTCTTGAGGCTTCTCCCTGCATTTCTTTGGGAGAAAACTGCTCGCTGTGAGCAACTTGTCTTCTATCTTTCTGGATTTTAAAAACTATTTTTCATTTTTTGTCCTCGGAAATATGTATTACTGACTACACTGCATTCTCTTACACTGGCTACTCTAAAGCTTGGAGGAAATGAACAAAAGCTTAAATTTAAACAAGAAAATATCTACTGGGAGGATTTTATTTTCAGATACTTTGAATGTTCCTAATTGTAATCAATTTTTTCCTCCAATATTTAACCTTTTAGTGCCATGATTTTGTACTCTCCTACCCGAAAAAGAAATCCTATATTATTTCTCTAAAGTTTCAAATCTCTGTAGTCCCCTAACGTTTTATATAACAAAAAACAATTACCTGGAAGCAGTTGAATGCTGATGTGAAAATCTGAAGGTTTAGGTGCCATGGCCACACAGGTGCCAGCCAGAATGAAACTAATCAGTATCTACTTGTTCTAGGCAGTTTACCAGCACAGATGGTAGCAAATTAGCTTATTCTTTGGCTTAATATATATATTAATGAAGCATAATTATATGTGTTCCACCCTGGGCAAACACCTGACCAAATAACATGGACCATTTTAGAAACATGTGCCCTTGATTGATAAGGGTGAGGGAATACTTAATATTATTAGATGGCTCCCTCTCTACTTACTATGAGCAGTCTATCTTATTTTTCAGAATTTGAAGTTGGGACAAAGTGAGCAAAAGGGAAGTTCAGTGTGTTTGTTGAGTGTATGATTAGAGTATTGGATCGGTCATTTATAAACATGGAGGCAAGTTTTATAGATGCAATTTTTGAAACTTTCGTTTGGATGATTAGCCTCCTGGAAGGAGACTGGGCAGATTTTCTTTGGGCCAGACCCTTAAATCAACAAATCAAGGCAGCCAGATAATTTGAATGGCTTATATGAAACAACCAGAAAACTGAATAACAATCATACCTTTTACTTTTGAATGATAAGCAATCAACATTTGAATGCTAAAAGGTGTGATGCAGATGCTCATTATTGAAAGGAAAGTGCTATTAGTCAAAGGGAAGTTTTTCTTAAGATATGGGAGCTTAAGAAGGAAGGATATGGAATTAATAAGAATTTTCTGGGAGTGTGGTTAGTAAAGAAAGTACAAGCAGAGACTTGGAGAAGGTGTAACATTCATGAGCGGAAAGGAGCCTATTCTTCCCCAGCAGGATTATCATGTAGATACTAAAAGATTATGAGGAACCCATGATTTGGGGCAGAACAAAGAATAGTGTATCCATAGGTAGCATGGTACCCAAAGAAGAGCACTGGATTAAGAATCTAGGGATCTTTTTTCATCTACAAAATGGAAATTATTGATTCTGCTTATTCTGACAAGTATGAAATTTGTGAGTGTATTTTAAAATTGTAAGTTACTAAGTGTTATAATTGCTATTAAGTGTATGTTAACTATAAAGTAAAATTACATCCACATATACTTTTCACTTACCCATATGAGCAGGAATGGGGAGTATGAAAATACTAGCTTTGGAGCCATGCTATATTCATTGGATTTTAAAAACTATCAAAAGCCATTCTCTTAAATAAATGATTGCTATGATATTACAATATAAACTGAAGAACTCTGTCTTTGGAAATCATTCAACGGGTACAGTACTTTACTCTTTATTTAAAGTTTTATTTATTTATAAATCACAAAGGTTTAATTTATAATATTAACATTCAGAAATCTACATAATTTCCACGTAGTTTGGGAAGTCTGTAATGTCCAGTTTTTTTATTGTCTGAACACTTGAAAATTAATTTGCCCTGGTTGATGAACAAAAATACTCAGATTTCTCTGCCAAACATCAGCAAAACCTCAGCCCTTCTCTGAATTATAGAGTTAACTTTTCTTCTAAATGAATGACTATTTTTATTTTTTTTTGAAATAGTTACTGTTTATATCTTACCACTGCATCTTAACATGCACATTGTGGACTTTATTTTGGTTCTTGATATGGAGGATATTTGGCATTACATTATATAGCTAACTTGTAAAGTGCCGAAACGAACCTAGTTATAATATCTGTTGTCTTTAAACTCTTATTTATGTTTTTAGCACACAGGAAAATAAAGTTCTTTGTTGACATTTGTCACTGTATATTGCTGACTTTTCTGCCCCCCAAAGTTCATTTTTTATTAGTGTACCTTTAATCCACTTTAATCTTCATAGCAATACAAAGAAGAAAACATGTCAGATTTCATTCTCTCCATTTTGCAACTGTGGAAACTGATAATCAGAGAAATTAAGTGGTTCAAGGAAACTAATAATCAGAGAAATTAAGTGATTTGAGGAAACTTATACTCAGAGAAATTAAATGATCGAAGATTGTTTTTTTTATACACACACACACACACACACACACACACACACACACACATATATATATACACACACGCCATATGGAAAAACTGGAAGCAGACTCAGGTCCTCTGATGTCATGTCTGGTGACCTTTGCTATAGCTCTCTACTTTGTTTTAAGGAAATTTGAATGATTTTTAGAGAATCAGATACCCGTGTAGTCAAACAGAAGAGTAAACAATGTATGCAGACATATAATTATTTTTGTTTAGCAATGTTCTGTTGTTCCTATTTTTGTATTTGGATATTCAAGGGTAAAAAAAAAACCTAAGAATGGTTCTTTTTGAAATATCAGATGGTATATTCTCAGTTATAAATTCATAAACCTAGTAAATATATGAGTGAAAAAATATTTTATATTTTTTACTTATTTTGCTGTTACTACATTGTTATTTATTGCTTAGGATTTATTCTCTCCTATAAACTGCCACTCACAGCCATGTGAGAAGGAACTGCGTTCTAAAATGTAATTCTGTCAGACCTTTCTCAGCAGCCTGGACATAGCTGATTGGCCACACCTTATACAAACTAAGCCAATCAGATTCTCTCAGATGTTTGGAATTGGGTTTCATACAATATTTCTCTGTGGTCACTCAAACTAAGATGATAAAAGTCAGGATGAAAGGGTTCTCTACACATTGGCCTATGTGTGTAGATATCAAAGAAAGCCAACCCTGAGGGGAGAGGAGGAAAAGGGAAGATTGTAGGAAACAGATGTATGAAGAGCAGGATCAAGAGATTAGGTGTCTTCTGGGAATAGAGATCCAGGTCATAACCATCTTTTTATTCCCTGATTTAGTTCCCAGAATCATGATTATACCTCCTTGTTCTTTCTTGGCTTCCTTGAGGTCCACTCCTATTGTTTTTTGTTTTTGTTTTGTTTTCTTTTTTCCGTTTATTTTGCTTCATTTTTACACCTTAAGAACTTTGACTAAAACATAAATAAAAGCTTTACCACTCTCAAGCTTTGAAATCAAATAGTTTAGATTTTTAAACATTTTAATTTCATTTAACATACTATTTTGCTCTAGGAATAATAATTTTGTTTGCCATATTTTAAAAATGCACACATGTTTAACAAAAATAAAATAAAGTTTACCTCTAATCCCACCATCTGGAAGTAGCTTCTGTTAATGTTTTGGTATATTTTCTGGTAATCTTCTGTGTATGCCAGCATGCATGCATGCGTACACACACACATACACACACACATTCTTTCTGAACGATGATCAGCAGTCTATATGGTTTTAAATTCTACTATTTTTATTTAACAAAATGATTTTTGGAGATTTTTTTATTTACTATAACATCATTTAACCATTTTCCTATTTATAATCATTCTGTTTTTAACTTTCGCATGTTGCTTTGTTGGGGCTTTGATTCTTTTTATTCTTTCTTTCATCCGACAAATCGTTATTAAATATCTCCTGTGTAACAAACACGTTGATCCATTAGGATGTATTTGTTTACTTTGAGGAGATTAGAGCCTTAATGTGAAAGAGATTTGTAAAGCAATAGGTTCCTGGAATTCAGGTTAGTAAATTCTTTGAAGAAAGGGGTTGAAAATACTTCTTGGGGCTCTGGTGGCTCTGGTGGCTTAGTAAGTTGAGCTTCCAGCTCTTGATCTCAGCCTAGGTCTTGGTCTCAGGGTCCTGAGTTCAAGCCCCATATTGAGATACATGCTGGGTGTAGAGCCTACTTAAAAACAAACAAACAAACAAAAACAAAAACAAAAACAAAAGGGAATCTCAGTCTTGAACTAAGTCTTGACATATGAATAAATGACTGGAGAGGAGAGTATGTATGAAGCAACAAGAGATAATAAATTAGAAGGGTAAGCAGAACCCAGATGATGGTACAAGAAAGCATGTTTTCCATTATATAAGCAATGGATAAAACTGAAAGTTTTGAGGTGGGGTGGGGGGATTGGTAGATTTGCATTTTCAGTTGATTTTTTTACAGCAGAAGATGGATTGCTTGAGTGTAAAACTAGATGTGAGGAAGCTACTTCAAGTGAGAAATCTACTGAAATAGTCCACTTAGGAAATGAGATCTAATATTATCACACTAGTAGTGGAGAGAAATTAAGTTATGGTGATATTGAAAAGATAATATATGGTATTTGATGACTGGTTGGCATTCAGAAAGTGTAAGGGTAAGGAGAATCTCAAATTGTTCCCAATTTTCTGGCTTCTACTATTAGATAAAGAATACAAGAGGAGGGACAGGTTTAGTGGAAAAGTAATGAATTTTATTTTAAACATGTTTCCTTGAATTACCTGTTGAATATCCTGGTAGAAATGACTAGTGGTCATCTAAGGTGTTAGCTCAGATAGCCATTTAAAAAATACTGTTAACTGGGTGGCTTAAACAACGGAAATTTATTTTCTCACAGTTCTGGGGGCTGGAAGTCCAAGATTAGAGTGCCAGTATGACCACGTTTTGGTGAGAGCTCTTTTCCTGGCTTGCAGATAACCACCTAGTCTCTGTCCTCACACGGTGGAGTGAGAACAAGTGATCTCTCTCTCTCCTCTTCTTATAAGGACAGAGTCCCACTCTGTTAGGATCCAACTTTTATGACCTCATCTAAATCTTAATTAGTTCCAAAAGACCCTATGTCCAGATTCTAATTACCTTGGGGGTTAGGGCTTCAGCATATAAATTTTGGTAGAATACAGTTCAGTCCACAGAAACTAGATGTTAATCTGGAACTTAAATGACATCTTGGAGCTGAAGATAGAGTTGAGTATGCCTCATCATGAAAATAGATGAGTAAACCCAGGGGGGCATCTAGAATAGGAAAAGAAAAGAGTCAAGAACTCTTTAACATTTCTATTGTACTCAGAAGAGGAGATAGCCAGGGAGACTGAAAAGGAAAGGTCAGTTAGAGGACAAGAAGAAGGCAGGATGTCTCTGAGTTTAAAAAAGTAGAGAGTTGAATATAGAGTTGAAAATTGAACAGTATCAATCAATACATAGAAGTCAAAGAAAATGAGTCAGAAACTATTTTACCTATCTAAACAAATCTTTAGCTCTTGGCAGCACACGGCAGTGGTGACATTCACCCACTCCCCACTTCTTCCTTGTTCCTAGTTTGTCTTTGGCTACTTCATTTGTCCTATTTTACAACAATTGTCTGTCACATTTCTTGTAACGAGCAATGTTAATGGTATAGCATTAGACTTCTCAACTATATAGAAGTTTTTGCTTGATATCTATTCCTCTGTAGAAAGCTGATCGTAATTTTTAATGTTTTTATCTTAAAGTCATCCTTGATTAGAGGTTGCCTGGGATTATCAGGGACAGAGTGTTGAATTGACAGAACATATCTAATTGGAGAAAATTGTCACAGGTGAGTCCTCCTTTAGATGTCAAACCGTGCTGGTTCTCTATTTGGAATCATTTGAATGATGTAAAAGATTTAGAATGCAGAAGACATAAGCTTAGAACTGTTCAAGCATAACGTTTCTTGGGAGAAAGAAAATTTTTTTCAAAGAGCTACTTTTTTCAGAAGGAAAGATACTGAGACCTAATATTTAGAAAACTTAACATTCCCATTGTTAAGAAAAGAATATTAGGAAAAGATGAACAAAATAAGTTTTATATAATATCTAGAAATGACATGGGAGAATAAATAGAGACTGGGAACTTATCTCCAGATATTTCCATGGCAGAGGCATTTCCATAAGCTTAAATTTGACATTATTTTGAATTAAAAACAACATAAAATTAAACAGAATATTTCTTGTTAAAGTGTAGTTTTTGGTATGTTATTACATATTGTATATCACAATATTTGTGGGAGCACCTGGATGGCTCAGTTGGTTGAGGATCTGACTCTTGATGTTGGTTCAGGCCATGTTCTCACGGTAGTAGGATCAAGTCCCATGTGGGGTTCTGTGCCCAGTGCAAAGACTGCTTGAGATTCTCTCTCACTCTCCCTTTGCCCCTCCCCCACTCACTCTGCCTGGCCTTTGTCTCTCTCTTCCCTTCTCTAAATAAATAAATAAATAAATAAAATCTTTTAAAAATATTTGTTCATGAAAAAGATAGTATATAATCTCCTTTTTTGGTAATTTTTGCCTATGAAAAATATAAAATTGGGGGTTTTTGTCATCAGAAACGAACCTTGGTCTTCACATGGGAACAGCTGCATCTCTAGAGCCTTGTAGCCGAAGAAGGAGGGTAAACTTTTAGGTAATGCTGAACCTCCTCGCATGCAAGGGCATTTATAATGACAGTGACATGAATTGAAGGAAATAGTGACATTGTCCTAAATAACATATTTTGAATTTTTAAAATTATTTCATTGTGGGCAAAATCTGAAGTCATATAAGGTCACAGTATATTATAGTTTATTATTTTGCCTGTGCTGTTTTGCTAGGGAAATAAATTTGATTAGTCTGATAAATTTATTCTTCACAAGGGCATTTTTTTTTAACTCAATAGCCTGTAATTTTATTAGAGCTCACAAATTGATTTTTTTGTTTTATGATTTGTATCAGTATATTTCCAAGCATGAAGATATAGATAAGTATGCCTATCATTTGAGGATTATTTTTTAATATACCCCTTTGTATAAATATGTATTTTTTTAAAAAGGCAATATAGTTGCCCATTTCCCATCTCCTAACATCTTAAAATGTTCCATGTGTTAAAATAAATAATAGATAACTTTTCTGTGATTATTTTAGCCAATTCTTTAGGGTAATTGAGGAGTGCACATGAAACATTCTCCATGACAGACCATATTCTAGGACATAAAATAGAACTTAATAAATTTAAAAGAATAAAAATCATAGAAAGCATGTTCTCTGAACATAAGTAATTAAACTTAAAATAAAACAAAAGTAATCTGAAAAATCCTCAAATACCTGGCAATTAAGAACAATAATAATTAATCCACAGAAGAACTTTCAAAGGGAACTGCAAATATATTTAATATTGAAATTACAAAATGATAACATGTGTGAAATGGAACTAATACCACTCTTAGTGGAAAAGTCATAGCATTAAATGCTTATGTTAGAAAAGAAGAGAAGACATAAATCAGTAATCAAATTTTCTACCTTAAGGTACTATAAACAGAAGAGCATATTAAATTTATGAGAAGCCAGAAGAAAGAAAATAATAAAGAGCAGCAATATGAAATTTAGAACAATAATAGAGAATAATAATAAATAATATAGAAACTTAATTGAGCTAAAAGCTGATGTTTGGCAGGGGGAAGCATTGAATTTGACAAACCTCTACCCAGACTAACTAAAAGGGAATAAAAAGAGAAAGAGATGGCAGAAACTGTCAAAATTGGAAATGAAAGGGCATATCACTATATATCTCACAATGTTAAAAAAGATTTTAAAGCTTATTATAAACCATCATATACCATAGATTTAAACATTTAGATAAGCCAATTCCTTAAAAGACACAGAATACTTGATTTAACTCATGAAAACATAGATTACATGTATAGTAGTATCTGTAGTTAAAACTACTTAAGAAGGAAAAAGTCTAGACTCAGATGGATTAACTTGTAAATGCTATTAAACATTTAAGGAAGAAATAATACAAATTCTACCCAGTCTTCCAGAAAATGGAAGGAACACTTATTTCATTTTATGAAGCCAGGATTTATCTAATACCAAAACCAAACTGTAAATATCACTGAACAAACAAACAAACAAAAAACCCCAAACCAAAACCAAAACAAAAGAAAACTACCAACAATAGGTGGTAATAGATGTGAAAGTCTTCAACAGAAACTTAGGGGAAAAAAAGTCCAACAATGTATTAAAAGGTAATTATGTCATTAACAAGTGGGTTTATCTAGATCATCCCAAGCTTGTTTAACATTTGAAAATCAAGCAGTGTCATATACTTTTGTTAAATATGCTTTTGTTAAATTTCTACTTTCAGATTCATTCTCATTAGCAATATTGCATTTTCAAGTACAGCTTTCAGAGGCTTGTGACCTAACCAGAACAAAGCCAGTAGGGTATGATCTAATGGACTGTCTCAACTTTAATACATAATATATCTCTCTGTTGGGTCAAGAATTGAGTATTCCCTCAGGCAAAGGAGATTAACTGAAATCTAATTTTTCTTTTTTCTTTTTTTTTTTTTTTTTACATTGACCTTGTAGCCCACAACCTTAGTAAATTCACTTTGTAATTCTAGGAGTTGTTTTGTAGATTGTTCAGAGTTTTCTACATAGAAAACAATGTTATCTGAATAGGTCTTAAGGGGAAAGATAGAGTCCGTAACTAGACCTACACCAAATTGTCAGTTTTTCTAAGCAGTATGAAGTAAATGTAGTAGAGAAAGATAATTTTTTCAATAAATGGTGCTGGAAACTTTTGGACAACTTACATGTAAAAAAAAAATGTTGATCTGACACCTACACAAAAATTTGCTCAAAATAATTATAGGCCTAAATGTAAAGCATCAAACTGTACAATGCCAAGAAATCATACAAGAAAATCTTTGTGTCTTGGATAAGACTAAGAGTTCTTAGCTATGATACCAAAGTTATGACCCATAAGAGAAAATATTAATACATTTAACTTTATCAAAATAAATTTTTGCTCTGTAGAAGACTCTGTTAAGACAATGGAAAGAAAGCCACAAATTGGGAGAACGTATTTCCAAATCATTTAGTTAACAGAGGATTTGTATCCAGGATATATGAAGAATTCTTACAAATTAATAATAAGAAAACCTATCCAATTAAAACAAATGAGTAAAAGATGAACAAGCTCTTCACCAAAGATTATATGTGGATGGTATATAATCACATGAAATGTTGCTCAACCTCATTAATCATAAAGGAAATGCAAATTAAAAATAAAATGAAATATCACGACATAGCTTTTATCGTAGTTCAGATAAAGGAAAAACTGACAGTAATGGATGCTAAAGAGGATATGGAACAACTGGTCAATATAGAACAGTTCTCACAGTGCTTGTGAGAATATAAAATGGTCCAGTCACTTTAGAAAACAGTTCATCAGTTTTTTTTAACAAGTTCAACATAAAAATTACTGTATAACCCAGCAGTTGCACTAAATAGGTATATACATGAGAAAACAAAAATTTATGTTTATGCAAAGTCTTATACATAATTGTTTTTAGCAGCTTTATTCGTAACCACCAAAAAATGGAAACAATCAAGATGCCCTTCCACCAGTGAACGGATAAACTATGATGGAACCGTACAGTGGACCCTCAGCCCTGAAAAGGAATGAACTCTTAATATACTGATATACACAAAAACATAGATGAATCACAAATATATTTTGCTAAGTGAAAGAAGGCAAACGTAAAAGACTACATGCTGTGATTCCATTTATGTGATATTTTAGGAATGACCAAAGAATAAATTTTCAGAATAAAATTAGTGGCAGTAGGTGAAGTTTCCCTTGGTTTGCTTACTGCTCATCATTTCTCTATTCCCATTATGCAGTGGGGGGTGTGTGTGGTAATTTTAGTAGTAAGTATTTTACATTAAAATATTATTAGCCATCGAAATGAATGTGAACAGCCTGTAGCATAATTCTTTTCACTTGATATGATGGTCATTTGGAAGCCAAATGGACTTTAGGATTTAGTGTAATCTAGAACTTTAGCCCTATAACTAGGTTATATTTCGTCTTCACTGGTTAATGTTACTGCAAATTGTTTCTCCATCACTGAATTGCAAATAGGAGTAGTAAGAAAAAAAAAATTAAATATTTATTTATTTATTTTGAAGAGAGAGCGGGAGCAGGGAAGGGCAGAGGGAGAGGGAGAAAGAATCTCAAGTGACTACCCTCTGAGCATAGAGCCCAGAGGCGGAGCCCATCTCACTCCCAAGATCATGACCTGAGCAGAAACCAAGAGTCTGACACTTAACTGATTGAGCCAGCCAGGCACCCTACGGGTAGTAAGAAAATTAACAGATGTCTAGCATGCTATTATTAAACAATAATTTCTTTCAAGTAGAAAACTCTCAAATTAGAGTGGTTTAAACTATTAATTGAGGTTTAAGTTTAAACAGTATGTTAGATCCGTGAAGACAGACATGCTTTGATCACTGTTTATATATTAATGCCTAGAGGAATGATTGGGACATAGTACATCTGATAATATTTGTTGGATAATTTGTTGGATAAGTGAATCTGCAAAGAGAACACCTCATAACTAGATATAATAAAACATTTTTCTAAGATATTTTTTAGCAAAATCTAGAATATATATACCTTGAACATGTTTGGGATTTTAGCATTATTATATTACCGATATGGTCATTGAACTCTCAGTCACATTTGGGGAGGGGAAAAATGAAGAACAAATAAATCCTCTTTGAGGTGAAGATCTCATCCCATGCCTAATATCAAAGATACCTAGTAAGTCTTCACTGTTGACAGATTTATAAACCTGACTTTTTAAAAAATTTTGTTTATTTTTATTTTTAAATTTCTTTTAATTTAATTTTATTTTTTTCAGTGTTCCAAGAGTCATTGTTTGTGCCCCACACCCAGTGCTCCATGCAATACGTGCCCTCCGTAATACCCACCACCAGGTTCACTTAAACTCGAAAAACAGATAATCACTTTAAACCTGACTTTCTATTACTTACTAATTTTTTTTATGATTTTTTGGTTTTTATGTTTTTAACTTATCCATAATAAGAGCTCTTTGGTTATTTCTCCTCAATATATATAAATTTATCTATTCTGAAGAATTATTTATTAAGACAAATTGAAATTTTTGTGCCATCAATTGATACAGTCTGCTGCCTATTAGTGTGCAATTTAAAAAATACTGCTATCACAACGTGACTTCCTTAGAGGCCTTCTTTAGTCATAAAGTGAGAATATTTCATATTATAGCCCTTTTGTTTAAATTTATATATACCTAAAATTGTAAAATTGATCCCTTGATACACCTGATATATTCTAATTGTCTTGTATGGGAGCCACAGATTCTGAATTGCAGATACCATCGTAGCAAATGCTATTTAACTTATGCAAAATTTATACAATGATGGCAAACAAAAGCTTCTGGGAGAATAATTGTTTTACCACAAAGCAGTTTATACATCTCAGACTCAATTCCTAGAGTGTAAATCAGCCTTGACTTAACATTAGTTCATTTGATGCACACAAGTAATGGGAAGAAAATGTTCTTAGTGGCCCATGGGTGGCATATGGGTGTGAATGTGTGTCTGTGTGTATAAATCCACACAACTTTTCTCACACACTTTCTTCTTTAAACTAAAACGACTTTTTTCACTTTCTTTACACCATCATGTGTTGTTGCTTTGACCTCTGTGTACAAAGGAAAGCTGCCCTCTGTTCCAGTGAGGGGCTGAAAACAATACTGCAGGTATCTAGGAGAAGTCTGAGGGTGGTCCGCAAACTTGGCCGGACATGGAAACACTTGTGGAGTTTTTTTTTTTTTTAAAGTACTGATCCCTTGGATCTAGCCTCAGGGCTTCTGATTTACAATGTATTGTGGCTAGACGGGATACTAGGATTAAAGGAACCAAAACAAACAAACAAACAAACAAACAAAACCCTGACGCCCTGGAGGACCGTGATGGGCAGGGAAGTTTGAAAACCACTGCTCTAGAAAACGTAGTTTCTATACATGCCTAAGAAACAGAGATACTTGTGTACTTAGAAACAGAAGCAACCATTTTATTTAAAAAATGTATATAAGTTATTTTCTTGAGGAATTTAAGGTGATATAATGTACTACGTCTATCTTCAAGAAGGGCTATGAGTAGGGACACCTGGATGGCTCAGTGGGTTAAGCGTTTGCCTTTGGCTCAGGTCGTGATCCCAGGGTCCTGGGATCCACTCCTGAGACGTGCTCCCTGCTCATTGGGGAGTCTGCTTCTACCTCTCCCTTTGCCATTCTCCCTGCTTGTGCTCTCTCTCTTTCTGTAAAATAAAATAAAATAAAATAAAATAAAATAAAATAAAATGAAATAAAATCTTAAAAAAAAAGGACTATGAATTAAGGTGTAACTTGTTCTTTTTGTGGAGTGTACAGAATGGAAAATGAGTCAGGAAACATGTCTTTCAGTGGTGATTCTGCTACTTCCTAAATATATTGCATTAGCTGGGCTTCTTATGAAATTAGGTCCTTATGTATAAAGTTCAGATAGCAATGTAGTCCTTATGGGATTTTGAAAATTAAGTGGTATGTGCAAAGGTAATTCTTAAACTTTTAAGCACTGTACAGATTTCAGGTGTAATTATTCACTGCTATCCATAGCCTATTTCTGGCCTTTCATGTGCATAGACTATGATTTTTGAGATCATTTTACTGAATAACATATTTACTGTTAACCCATTCATGTTTTTTTCATTAGAAAATCATTCATTCAAATGTCAGGTAAGTGTTTTTCAGACACGTGTAAGTAGATACCTAGTTCTTATCTCAGTTGAATCACCATCCAATGCAGAAGAAAGACATGTGCGCACACACACACACATTTGTATTTTGGATGGCAGGGGTGAAAATCCAGAATATGCACAACTAAAATATGAACATGACAGATCAAGGAGGTCATTTTGGAGTCCTTTAAAGCCTAAACCCAAAAATTTCAACTTTCAGGTATCTTTCTAATGCCTCTTGGGCATTGGCATTGTGGTGCGTGGAATGAGATACACTGTGATTAAGAAGTGTTTTTGTTGGAAGGTTATAAACTAATGGATAAATGTTTAGACTCTGAAATCATACTGTCTTCACTCAAATCTTTGCTCCACCACAAGTTAGCTGCACAATCTTGGGCAGATTGTCAACTTCTGTGTTTTACTATCACCTGTAAAGTAAGCTAATAATGATACCTGCTTCTTGGAGCTGTTATGAGCTTTAAAGCAGTAATACCTTTAAATTTCTTTGAATGATGCCTGACACAGAGGGAATGGTAATAATTTACAAGTCATTGTAAGATTTCTTTGATGGTCACTTACTGAAGAAGAATATTCTTTCTGACATTTTATGCATCAAAATGGTTAATTGGAAATCCTTTACTCTTATGGTAGGTGCTCATCATTACTCCACTGGAGAAAAAAACAATTTCATCAATAAGTTATAGGAGAAAGCAAAATACTTTTATTTTAAGTCAGTGTATCAATATTTTCTTCTTCTGCTTTCAGTCTCAAATCTAAAAATTGTTATTCGTAAGACATTCTCATCCTCTGGGTAATACCATGTGGCAGTTTTAAAGAGAACATCTGTATACATAGAAAGTGCTGCTATAAAGCTTCCTCAGTAGAAAAAATAGCAAACATGTAAGAAGCTTGGGACTGCAGCTAAGGCGTGGGATTGTGTTCATTTGGTTTGACTGTTTATCATGAGTAGGACATGATTACAAGCTAAACTACACATTTCAGATGGATTGGTATTATAAATCCGGTGGTTATCTTTTTCTTTGATAAAAATCTTTATTTTATAGATTTCTGGGCCTGTGAAGTGGTTTATAAAATGTGGCTTCTTCCATGACTGAATGTATTTTATTGTAGAAATTACTCACACTAGTTTAAATGGGGAACCTTCTGGACATTTTTTAGACTGTGGTATTTTGCTTGTTTTTTGCAATAAGTACATTATTACTTTTTAGCATTCAGCTCTTGTTCTGAAGCCTGAATAATATATTTACATATATGTGTATTTGTAAATATATGAATATTATATTTATATTTGCATATTTATAAATATCTAAAACATATAAATTATGTATGTTATACATAAATTTTAAAGAGAGAGTCTTTTGATAGGAAATGCAGAATTTTCATTGCCCTCTAATTGTATTTTTTATCTTTAGAAAATGTGCTGTTTTCTTTCTGGGCAAATACTATGACAGAATTGATCAAAACCAATGTAAACACCATATTAAATTTACACACAAGAGAAGAGGTCCATGAATTAATTTATATAAATCATTAAGATGGCCATAAAATATATGGACAAATGAAAAATTCAGAATTCCTTCAGCCTGGCTTATCTTATTGAGAGTATATTTTTTTAAGCAGACATAAGAGTTTATACAGATACTATAGAATTTTTCTCTTAGGATATAAAATGTGATTTGTATTTGGTTACTGTTGATATAGGAAACTGCTAATGTCCTTCAAAATAATCATGATATTGGAGATGAGGTTTATAATGCATATCTAATTCAAATACAGATTTTACTGCATTTTTCTTTTTGTTTCTGTATAATCTTTAAAACCAGCCAAAAGGTTGGCTAAGGTATGATGTTTTCCGCATCCCAAGGCTGTGTTTAAGACTTTATATTAAGTCACCATGATTTGAGTCAGCCAAAAATCAGCTGCTAGTTTTTTCCCCTGATTTCTAAGAAACAAAGAGAAAAAGAAAGAAAATTGGAGAGATGAAACTATTTTGCCAATTTAACAAGAAACACCTAATTCTTTGAGTTAAATAGCATATTGATGAATTTTTCCCTTGGATTGTAAGCTTCTGTAAGACTCTAGGGAAAAGGCCTGTGTATTTTCTTCTGTTCTGTACCTTGAACAGTTCTTAAAATATCTGGATGCTGCCTCCTCTGTGTTTTCAACAAGTTTCATGCCTTATAGTGTGGTTTAGAGTGAGTTTTTCTCATATCCGTATTTCTGACTAGTTTGTAAACCTCCTGACAATAAACAGTATGATTAATAACATTTGTTTCTTCCCATGGCATTGTATAAACCAGGTGTTTGGTAAATTTATTTTGTATTTTCATCCCTAATAATTAAAACTGGGATGTTTTATAATTGATTTATAAAAATCATAATACATGATGTTCTTTCTACACAATGACTGTAACTTACCCACTCTAAATATATCTACTCTGTGACTTGGTGCAGCAAACTTACTGGCTGTATATCATAGCTCTTTAAAGGAGAACAAGATCAGGATTTTGATGGGTAGGAAGAACATTGGAGGAACTCAAGTTGAACTTGGCTTCTTTGAATGTCCATTATCATTTCAGTTCTTTGGATCTGTTGCCTTGAACATAAACTGGAAATGATGACATTCGCCTTATTAATCACAGTTTTGTTTTTTTCCCAGCCACCTTAGAAATATGTACTGAGTATCTGTTATGTGCTGCTCATGATTCTAAGTACTGAGAATTTAATCCCTGCTTTCAAAGAAATATCTTATGACCAGTGGAATAGACAAACTAGCAAACTCTTACTACAGGGTAATATGTTATGATAGTATCATTTGAGTCTTATTTCTTGGTCCTTAAATGTCACCTCCTCAGAAAGGCGATCCCACCACCCAGTCTAAAGCAGTCTCCCAGGCAATATCATAGTCATTTTTAAAGTGCACAATACTCTATAAGTCTTCCTTATTATCTATCTATATCTATTTATTTCTCTATCAGTCTCTCAATAGATCAATCTACCAATCTATCAGTATCAAACCTATCAATAGAGATAGCTTTATCATGATTTGTTTTCTGTTTTCCTCAAATGTAATGTTAGACCCGTAGCAGCAGATACCATTTTATTTACTTTCTTTTGTTCCAATTTTATTAAGAAATAATTAACATATATCATGGTTTCAATTACATATATTGTAAAATGATTACCACAGTTGATTCAGCTAACATCCGTCTTCTCATGTAGATAGAATAAAAAGAACAGAAAAATAAAATTCTCCTTGTGTTGAGAACCCTTTGTATTTGCTCTCTTAATAATTTTCTTATATATTATACAACACAGTTAGCTATAGTTACAGAGTTGTACGTTATACTCCTTATACTTATTTATCTTATAATGGCAAGTTTGTATCTTTTGACCACCTTCCTCCATTTCCTTCTCTGGCTACCCTCCTCTGCCTCTGCATCTAACAAGTCTCATCTCTTTTCCTATGAGGTTTTGTTTCATTTGTTTTGTTTTTTAGATTTACATTTAACTTAGAAAACATACAACATTTGTCTTTCTCTGATTGACTTATTTCACTTAGCATAATGTCTTCTGGTTTTATCCATGTTGTCACAAATGGCAGGACACACTTGTTTTTTTAATAACTGAATATAAATTTTGTTTAATAATGATTTTGTTTCTTGTGCTTTAGATGTTATATCCAGAAATCCTTACCAAGACACATGCCAAGGAGCTCCATTCCTATGTTTTCTTCTAGGAATTTTATAATTTCAGGTTTTACAGTTAAGTCTTTAATCCATTTGGAGTTAACTTTTGTGAATGATGTACAGGATGGGCCCAGGTTTATTTTTTTATATGTGAATATCCAGTTTATCCGAGCATCATTAACTGAAGAGACTGTCTTTTCTCTGTTCGGTATCCTTGGCACCCTTGTTATATGTTTGTTGCTTGGACTCTTGATTCTGTTCTGTTGGCCTTTTGTCCTTTTTTTATACCAGTACCATACCATTTTGATGATGATAGCTTTATAGTATAGCTTGAAATCAGGAAGTATAATACCTCTTATTTTGTTATTCTTTCTCAGAATTCCTTTGGCTACTTGACTTTTGTAGTTCTCCATGAATTTTAGGTTTTTTCCTACTTTTACAAAAACTACTATTGGGGGGCACCTGGGTGACTCAGTGGGTTAAGCCTCTGCCTTCGGCTCAGGTCATATCTCAGGGTCCTGGGATCTAGCCCCACGTCGGGCTCTCTGCTCAGCGGGGAGCCTGCTTCTGCCTCTCTCTCTGCCTGCTTCTCTGCCTACTTGTGATCTCTCTCTCTGTCAAATAAATAAATAAAATCTTAAAAAAAAAAAAACACTATTGGAATCTTGATAGGAATTCTGAGTTCTGTGGTCAGGCTCACTAAATGCCTGGGACTAGTCCGCTACTATATTTCAGCTATGGATTAGTATGGATTAGTGTCCCTGCACTAGGAGGTCAGCAGGCTAAAGCCCACAGTCTGTATGACTTATTGTTTCCAGGCTTGAATCAGGCTGAGTGTACACTGAATTCCTTGGATGGGTGAGACCCTCAGTTTGCTCTGCACATGAGGGAAGCCAGAGGCTGTGCTCTCTGTTCAAGTGCCACAGTCACTAGGGCTGATGAATGGGCTCCCCAGTTTGCTCTGTGTTCTGGTTAGGATCTCTGGTTAGAATTGAGGCTTGCAGAAGGGAGGTGGGTGGGGGGATGGGGTAACTGGGCAATGAGCATTAAGGAGGGCACTTGCGGTGAACACTTGGTGTTATATGCAACTAATCATTGAATCCTACATAAAAAAACGAATGATGTACTGTATGTTGGCTAATTGAACTTAGTTTAAAAAAAAAATGAATGAAGGCTATATTCAGCAATAAGTGGGACCATAAATTAGATTGTCTGCCTGGTTGCAGTGGGGGAAGCAGCTCTAAAGCCAATGAAGCTTTGTTGTCTTAACTCAAACTGACCCGCACACTAAGTTCACTGGCATAACAGGACCACTGGCTTTGTCCTGCAAACTGTTGGCTCTGCCTGTCCTTGTCTCTGCTAAAGTGCTAATGGGCAACACAGCTTTGGTGTTTTCACCCTTCCTTCTGGTCAGATGGGGCTGGAAGCCACAGCAGACTGTAACTTATGTCCCAGCCCCCTTGCTTCTGTGGGAAAGGGAGGGGCTGCTGCATGCTACTCTCAGTTTCCCAAATGGGTCTCTGTTTGGGAGGGCCTGGGAGCTACTCTCACCCTTAGGATGAATTAATCTGCCTGACTGTGCATGTCATGACAAGTCCTCATGCTGGGTACTAGTTTTGCTGTGCAGGTGATCAGCTCTGCCTGTCCACCTCTCAGCTTGAACACCGCTGGGTAGCATAGCATCCAGAAGTTGTTGCCAACCTTTTGGTTCACATGAGATGAGAAGACTGTCTCCCCTCTCTAAGGGGCTGTGATTTAGCACCTTGCCTGGGCCTGGGCAAACTGGGCTTTAAGTCAGGCAAAACTCCTCATGTGAGGATCCTCCAGATCTGCATCCCTCCAAGTCCCCAGCTCAGAGTGCATCTCGACCTGGTACTGCAGGTGAACACATCTGCTGGTTGGGCATTGCAGGTATGAACTTGGTTTGCCAAGGTCCATGTGCTGTTTGTTGCAAGTCCTTCCCTCATTATCCATCACGGTCAGATTCCCAGTGCTGAGCTCTACAGATTACCCTCCAAGATCCTCATGGTGCAAGATCAATGTGGGACATTCCACAAAGTGACCCACATTCTGGAGGAGGTTGACTGTCCCTTTTGGGTTATCTGTAGGAACCAGAGGCTCACCTCTACCTGTGGTGCTGTGCTAGCCTGAGGGAGGGACAGTGTGGTCAGTGTATAGCCCCTTCTCTCACCCTTTTTTTTTTTTTAAGATTTTATTCATTTATTTGTCAGAGAGAGAGAGAGAGTGAGAGAGCGAGCACAGGCAGAGGGAGAAGCAGGCTCGCTGCTGAGCAAGGAGCCCGATGCGGGACTCGATCCCAAGACCCCGGGACCATGACCTGAGCCGAAGGCAGCCGCTTAACCAACTGAGCCACCCAGGCGTCCCTTCTCTCACCCTTTTAATGCAGTCTGTCCCAGTCTCTCGGGTGTACAGGGATGCTTCAGTTTCAACCCCACATTCTGTGATCCCCTCAGTGGTGTCTTGTTCTTGAATAGATGTTAGTTCTTTTTTTGAGGGGGCACAGCATCAGGATTGACCTATGCCACTGTCTTGGTGATGTCACCCCCTTTATTCACTTCTTTCCCTCACCTCTTAGACTTATGCCTCATATGTATAAGGCTTTTATTGAATATTTATTAAGTAAATGAGTGAAAGGATATTTAAAAAAAAATACTTGGGCCATGGCAGTACTGATAAGAAGACTTCATTCATTTCATAGATGTTTGTTATGTGTCCACTGTGTTCCAGAGGCATAGCACTTGCTCCTGTGAATGCTTAATCTTAGTTGGGCGGAGAGACAGACATCAACCAATTATGTAATTACAAACAGTTGTAAGTACTATGAAGGAACAGTCTAGGGTGAAGTGTGTCTGTCTAACGAAATTTTTAACCTGATAGGAAAGTTCATAATCCTTTGAGGATGCTGCATTTTGGGTTAATATCTGAATGATTTGAGTTAATTGTGCAAAATCAGGCACTAAGATGTGCAAAGGCACCATGACGATGGCAGCCAGGCTCTTGTGGGTAAATGGAGGACAGTGTGGATGAACTCTGGGGAGTACTTGGGATGGTGGGAGAGATGTGACTAAGATACTGACCTCAGAACTTGTACAGCGTTGAGTTATGCTCTGTGTTGATTGTTGACATCAGAAAACAAATTGAATCTAGAGGGAATAGTGTGAGCAAAGGGAGAAGACAGAAAAGAGTCAGTGACACAGTGCCCTTGTCCTGGGATATTACTGCACTATCCTGAAATACCAGCCTTTCCTAAATCTCTCCTCACACTTTTACTGTAAAGATGTGAAATGTTACATGCACACGAGTAAGGTATCTAGGAAATAGTTGTCAACAGCGACAGGACATACAGGTTGTTAAGAAAAAAAAAAAACTGTCTGTCCAGCTGGAGCAAACTGAATTGAAAACCATGTGTAAAGTGTGAATAATAGAGAATCGAGAATTATAAATACATGAATAGTTAAGTAAAAATATTTATTGAATGCCTGCTTTGCATAAAGGAAATAGAAAGTCTAGTCCTACTTTCAAAAAATCAGCTGAGAATTAAAATTTATGTATGTGAAAAGTATCAAAGCAAATATATGGCTGACACATAGTTTAAAAGAGAAGTGATGAGCAAGGTCTGGGCTTGGTTAAAGATATAGGGCTCTACAGGGGATCAGATTTAATTAAATTTTAAAAACAGAAGTAGATGTATATTAATAAGTAAATGGAGAGAATGGGAAAGATGTTAACAAAGGCACAAAGTCTAAGTCATAAAGTAAGAATTAATAAAATTTGTGAAGTTAACATACAAACTGATTTTATGAAAAGACTGAGTTCAAGAGTATAAAAACTAAGTCTGTAATTGAAAGCTACCTTGACAAAATCATTTTAGTGAAGTAGATATTGGACTCTGACTTAAAAAGGGAAAAATAATTCAACATCTGGTTAATATTCTAGAGAAACTGCCTAATCATTCATGTACAAGTATTTGGATGATTTTCAAGTGCAATGTAAATTGATACCTCTTAAAAATATTGCCTTAAATGATACTTTTTTCTATTTTCGAAGTATCTTACTTGTTTTATTGACTTGTTTCCTAATATTCTACATTTTCATTTTCAAATAATATTAAGGATAAGTAATATTTTTATAGAATTTATTAATTTACTTGTTTATTTATTTGGCTGATTAATTGAGAGAGAGGGAGCAAGCAGGGGGAGGGGCAGAGGGAGAGGGAGCAAGCAGGAAGAGGGGCAGAGGGAGAGGAACAAGAAGATTCTGTGCTAAGCACAGAGCCCAACTTGGATCTTGATCCTGTGACTCTGAGATCACAACCTGAGCTGAAATCAAGAGTTGAATGCTTAACCAACTGAGCCACCCAGGCACTCCAGTAATAATTTTTGATAAAACATCTATTCAAAGACTCTGTCAAAGGCTTTGAAAATAGCAAAATACTGCTTTTCTTTCAGTTGAATTGATTACAAACTTGTTATTCACGAAAACAATGGATATTATTTTGCCAAGTATCAATTTCCCATCTCATATAATGGTAATATATTTTCTTGTGTTCTAGGATTTCACTTTGTGTCAGAATTAGAATTTTAATTTTAATTCACAAAATGAAATCCTAGAACATGTGGTAACCCATTGATTTTACCTAAAATATTATTTTTATATTGTTACTAACATATTTCCACTTATTTTTTCTAAGATTTATTTGCTCATTTTAGAGAGGGAGAACATGAGTGGGGCCTAGGGAGAGAGAGGGAATCCTCAAGCAGACTCCCCTCTGAGTGTAGAGCCTGGCACAGGGCTCGATCTCACAACCCTGAGATCATGACTTGAGCTGAAATCAAGTCGGACACTCAACCAGCTAAGCCACCCAGACATTCCACTTCTGCTTCTTTTTCATATAAATCATAAGTTACTAAGGCTTACCGTCTTATTAAGGTTCAGAATTTAAGTAATGCTTTAGGTTTTTAAGTAAAATGTCAAGGGGCACCTGGGTGGCTCAGTTGGTTAAGCAGCTGCCTTCGGCTCAGGTCATGATCCTGGAGACCCCGGAGCAAGTCCCACATTGGGCTCCCTGCTCGGCTGGGAGTCTTCTTCTCCCTCTGACCCCTCCCTTCTCATTCTCTCTCTCTCTCTCTCTCTCAAATATATAAATAAAATCTTAAAAAAAAACAAAAAACAAAATTGTACTTGCATCTTTAAAAATATTGTGTGACTTATCTTTTTTAAATGTTTTTAACTAACATGTTACTATACATGTAGTAGATGGTCCTTGTGTGTTCAATCACTTACCATGCATCTACTTAAAATGTGGAATAATTACTCTGGGAATGCATAAATAAAGGTGGAATAATTATTCTGGGAATGCATAAATAAAAAAATGCATGGGGGCACCTGGGTGGCTCAGTGGGTTAAAGCCTCTGCCTTCGGCTCAGGTCATGATCCCAGGGCCCTGGGATCGAGCCCCGCATTGGGCTCTCTGCTCCGCAGGGAGCCTGCTTCACCCCTCTCTCTGCCTGCCTCTCTGCCTACTTGTGATCTCTGTCAAATAAATAAAATATTTAAAAAAAATGCATGATCCAAACCAAACTGTTCATAGGCTACTTGCAAGAAAAATGTGTGAGGGCTATATTATAACATTATCAGTGTCAAAACAGAGTTTGTACAAAATACCATAAAATTGTGAGGAAGACGTGACCAAGTCTGCCTGGTGAAGTCAGGGAGACTTCATCAAATAGGTGCATTTGAATTGCATTAAAGTCTGTATCAGAATTTACCTGAAGGGAAATGGAAGAAAGGACATTTCAGATAGAGGGCTGCTTTATGCAGAGGCTCAGAGATATTCATCATCAGTCGTGTGATATGGTGATATTACTGGCTTGGGGATTTGAGAGGGATAGAGGCTGACCACCAGTCCAGGTGCTAGATCAAGATGGGCCTCAGTTGCCCTGCTATAGAGCTAGAGTTTGGTTCACTGAAAAACAGAGTGACAAGAAAGATAAATTAGGACCCTGTGCAGTAGGCTAGGTGGGAGAAGATGAATACAGGGTAAAAGATAGAAGTTTGACGAGATGTTAGAGGCTTCTAAGAGGTCAGTTCTATACAGTTCTAGTAAATGATTAGATGGGGAGGAGGGTGAAGAGGAAGGGGAATGAAGGATGACTCTCAGGTCTATCTTGGCCGCGTATTTGAGGGAACTCTGGGGCTGGAGCAGCTTTTTGGAGGAGATAATGAATTCAGTGCTAGTTATGGTTAATGCAAGGTAACTGAGGGAGATAACAGGGTAAGATATCCAGAGGGTAGATGGATATCAGGTCTAGCTTCCATTTGGAAGCCATCACTTGGAACAGATTGGATATTAGGTAAGCCTCAGGAAATGAAGTGTCTAGTACAGGGGAGAAGAGAAGACATTCTGGCCTGACTGGTGACCTGTTCTTAGAATAATGAGGAGACAGATATTATTAAATTCAGTGTGTGCTGGAGTAGTGTGTAATAAGGATGGATCATGGCACTGTAGGGTGAAACCAAATTATGGAGGGAAGCAGTAGAATAATTAAGAGCTGATGTGCATTTTAATTGAAAGGTCTTTTAGAAAAGGGGAGTGACATCACATGATGAAAAAGCTGTTTAAGTACCACTAATCGGGTAGAGGTGGAATGGGGAGACATTATTACAGTCAAACCCACGTGAGTGTTGGTTGCTGTGGTTAGAAGAGATAGGAGGGCAGAACATAATAGCCATGATATAGGAGACTAAAAATTAGTGAAATGGAAATTTATGTTTGAATGATTAATAGTTGTATTAGTGATTTGCTTACACTTAACAAATTTTTTTTGTTGTTGTTACCATGTTGCTTCTTATCTTTTTTCCACTTAGCCGTGTTTTCCAAGAAATTATTCCTCTGTGACCCCTGTTTCAGTCTATTTGGTCTTTTCCTTCTGTTCTGCTTGACTCTCATCTTTTTCTCTTTGTTTCTGCTGACCTGCTGAGTAGGCAGACAGCTCTGAAGGCAAGTTGTGTTGCTTCATGAGTGGAGGGGATAAAAACATGTTCTGCAGCTATGATCTGCTTTCTTGGCAGGCAGACAGAAGCAGGCTTTAAATTGTAGTGAAAACAACCAACTTAACTTCAAGGTAGCCTTTCTGATATTACTGTGACTTTAAAACCAAAGACAGCAAAAAAGCAATAATGAACAGAAAAGAAACATAAGTGAAAGCAAGGGAACTGTAGATTGCATTTATCTCTTTCTCTCACCGATAAAGACAACGATCTGTACGCTTTGACTGACATGCATTCTGGCCATCAAAGTTACTTACTGGTGTGTTTGTATGTTTGCTTGTCTGTCTTGTAAATGGGAAAATATTGAAGGACTATGAATGAGATGCTGATTGCCAAGCACTTACCTTCGCTTGTAGACACAGCAGATTTCAAGTTGGGTCTGTCAGGGTGTTTGTCTTACATTTAGCAACTGTGGTGCTGTCTTGGACTGGCACCATTCTATTTATTCTCATAACTATTTTATAGATTTTTAAAAAATCTAAAAAACTATTAAAAGTAATCCTCCATGGAGGAGTTCTTGACAGGTTAAATCCATGTCTTCTTAGGAACTGTCCTTGCCCTATGTTTGGTGGAATTAAGTACTCTCAAATTTTAATGTTGTAGTCTTAATCCCCGATCCCTCAGAATATACGGTATTTACAAATACAGTCTTTAAAGGGGTGATTCATTTAAAATAAAGCCACAAAGGTGGGGCCATACTCCACTATGACTGGTGTCTCATAAGAAGAGGAAGAGACAGCAGAGTTACAAACATAGAGGAAGGGCCGTCTGAGGACACACAAAGGAGAGGGGTCTCGGGAAAAGCCAGATCTGTCCACACCTTGTGCTTGGACCTCTAGCCTCCAGAACTGTAAGAAATGCTTTGCTGTTACTTAAGCCACCCAGTCTATGTATTTTGTTATGGCAGTTGTAACAAATTAATACACCATATTTTCTAGTTATTAAGTTTGTATTTTCCCTGAGTGAATTTTTGGTAGCCTATAACTTATCTCTGCTGTACTTGAAAGTACGAGGCGTCCTGATGATTCAGTGAATCTCTTACTCTAACTTGCTTTTATACTTGTAATATTATACCAAGGCTAAGTGCTTTCTGTTCTCATTTTCTTGTTAGTGTGATATGTTTCACTTAGTTGCATTTTTCATTTTTCTTGACATTTTGAGTACATTTGCTAAAGCTGAAATGAGAATCTCAATAAATTAATAAATAATGATTTAGTGACATCTGCTGTGTGCTTGAACTTTTATTATTGGTCTTCAAGAATGAAATTTTGCAGTGGAGAGTAATACATCAGGGAATTTTATAGATCTTATTAAATACAATTTTTAAAAATCTATATCAGAAAGCAGGTTCTCTGATCACCATGAAGATAATATAGTGATGTAGTCAAGAGTCTGTGACCTGGAGTTAGCACACTGTGGTTGAAATCCTGGCTCAGCCTCTTGGAAACTGGGTAGCATTGAGCAAGATAATTAAATTAAAGTCTCATTTGTTCATCCATGGGATAGTGATAGCAGTAGTAGTGCCCAAGTTATAGGACTCTGATTAATGCTGAGTAAGCTAGTTAATAAAGCAAGCACCTGGTTCATGGTAAATACTCCCGACATCTATGCCATTAATAATAATAATAATAATATAATAATAATTATTATTATTATTTTCTAAATCTTACTGCTTACTAATCTGAAAAATCACTTTGCATTAATACTATTCATATTAGAACCTTGTTTAGATACTGATTTCAATTAGGGTTTCTCACCCTTGGCTCTATTGACATTTTGGGCTGGGAAGTTTTATTTATTTATTTATTTATGTCTTATTTATTTGTTTTCGACACAGAGAGAGGGAGAGAGCATGAGCGGGGGGACTGCCGAGCAGGAAGCCCGATGTGGGGCTCCATCCCAGAACCTTGGGGTCATGACCTGAGCAGAAGGTAGCCGTTTAACCTACCGAGCCACCCAGATGCCCCAAGGGCTGGATAATTCTTTGTTGCATGTACTGTCCTGTGCATGCAATATGTTTAGTAACATGGGGGAAATCGAAGGGGGAGATGAACCATGAGAGACAGTGGACTCTGAGAAACAAGCTGAGGGTTTTGGAGGGGAGGAGAGTGGGGGGTCTGGGTGAGCCTGGTGGTGGGTGTTAAGGAGGGCACGTATTGCATGGAGCACTGTGTGTGGTGCACAAACAATGAATCTTGGAACACTGAAAAAAATGAAATAAAAAAAAAATTAAAAATGTAGTTAAAACAGATCACCTGAAATGTAACACATAATTTATTATGGCATAAGGCAAAAACATCTTGGTGTATCTTTCTTTCTAAAATAATGTGTAGAATGGAAAAATATACTTACCTTAAAAAATTGATCACATACATTTTCATGAAGATTTGCATTTGGATGAAACAAGTTACACCTACATTTGATCAGAACTAACTCAAATATCATCAGCAATGGAAGCAATTACTGCCTGATATTTTTCGTGTACTATAGAGCACTTTGACTAAAGTAGCATTGGGGGCAGGAGAGAGAAATTTAAGTATTCATCAAAGAGTGCTGCTATATTTCATTGTTAAATGTGTAGAAAGATGAAGTGTGGGGGGAATTTTTTAAAGTACCATAGAGGCACTATTTTGCTAGAGAAATAAAATGCATGGCAGTCAAATGTATACCATCCTTCAAAATTACAGTATAAGTGGAAATTATTGTGGCTCAAAAACCCAATAGAAAGTTAAAAAAAAAGTTCAGTGTATATGTGGGTATTCCAAAGTATAATGATAGATCAAATCTTGTGTCTGACATCTGTTTAGGATCAGTCAAAATGATCAGCACCTGTCAGTTACTGTCTATTAGTCCTTTGCTGCTTAAAAATTGGGTGTATCATTACTGATATACTAGTCTGTAAAATAGGCGTGTGTGTGTGTATGTGTGTGTGTATCAAATCATACCAGTGTAAAAGTCAAGAGCTATGGTACCAAATGGATCCAGAATTCAAGTTTTACCAAATATAGTGAGACAAGATTAGTTTCCTTTTTTTTTTTAAGGTTTATTTATTTGTTTATTTATTTGAGAGAGAGACAGATTGAGAGATAGCATGAGAGGGGAGAAGGTCAGAGGGAGAAGCTGATCCCCATGGAGGTGGGAGCCCGATGCGGGTCTCAATCCCAGGACTCCAGGATCATGACCGGAGCTGAAGGCAGTCGCCTAACCAACTGAGCCACCCAGGAGCCCAATGATTATTTTTCTTATGAAAAAAATTACAATTTTAATAACTTTTAGAGCCTAATGGAGTTTTTCAAATGTTTACTAGTTACTGTAGCAGGTTTTTGTGTGAAGAAATTACATAATCTTTTATGGGCAAGGTGACAAGCCAGAAAAGAATGGCTTACCTCTTTATTGGTTAATGTGTAAGAAAAAGTTTTCCTTTGTTGCCACTTTGCAGATGGTATCCCAGAGTTTTTTCATAGGATTTTTTAAACTACCTCTTTTGTTTGCTTTTTGTTGGATACCATTTCTCTTTGAACAATATCTGTAAGCCTTTCTAAAATAATAATATAATTCTATGTAAATATGTACTTTCCTTCCTCAGTTAAGTGTTTATTATCGACTTGGGTAATTTTCTGTCAACATGTTATTTTAAATATGCTACCTAAAAATTAATGCAAAATTTTTGTCAATGCCACTCTCTTTTTCCTTTAATTCTTTTTGTCTTACAGAATCAAAATTGAAATCAAGAGTAGAAAGAGAAATAAGGGTTTTTAGATGTAATAATAATTAACAGTTGTATAATTTTACTATAATGATTTTTTAAAAATTAAAATAGTAGGGCGATACAGATGTGGTAGGAAAAAGTGAGCCTTTGGGTGGACAAGGGCTTGGTAGGTGGAGCAGTGAGTGGCAGAAGTGGTACTAGTCCTAGTTCCTTTGGCTCCAGGGCCAGTGCTCTGTGCTCAGTCAGTGTCTGCTGGATCAACTTTTCTCACATCTGTTGCTGAGGAAATGAATAGGTGACTATTGCAATGTGCAGTTCCCTTGGTGGAGTCTTTCAAAGACTGATGAAGACAACCAAAAGGTTTTGGAGAATGATGAAACTCTGCTCCCTATTTTTTTTTAGAAAGCCTTGAGGATCTCTCCTCTGATGCTGAAAAATACCACAGCCAACTTAGGAGGGAAATAGTATGGAAATATGAATCTATATTTTAATAGCAAAGTATAAGATATGTTGACGTGTTCAAAGAGGGAGTATGTGAGTAGATTGCTGCTTCCTTTTTGAAGCTACATATCATAATATGATATTCATAATATCATAATGTGTATACATATAGATACACATATATACATACATACATATGTGTGTATATATACACACATGCACATAAACACAGAAGTATAGATAAACTATATATGCCATGCATGTGACATATATGATATGACATGATAATCATATGTGACAAATATAGTTTATATATAGATACATAGTGTATATACTGCATATATAGTAGAGAGGAAAGTTAGTTATGTTAAAATAGTGAAATATTCTAATACTTAGTTTTTTTGTTATTTTTTCCTACACACTCATCATCTTTAAAATAATTAATATTACTTTCAGAAATACTGTCTTTATATTGCACTGTACTAGAAAGTAACAATATATTGTAGAAAGAATTAAAAGAAATCACATGTCACTTGTTTCAGTAACCAAAGCTGAGTATTTTATGTCTGCTTTCTGCCACAGACACAATATTTGACCTCTGATCCAAGGACATAGGGTATTATAAACTCCGGAATAGAATATCCTCATGGAAACTTGGGGAGCATTGTGTCAGACTGAGGAGTGATGTTCGGATAAGAGCCAACAGTAGTTCTAACTCTCAGTAACAATATCTCTTCTATCATCTCATGAATCAGACATTGTCTGAGTGGAAATCAGAAGATAATGCCAAGGAGACATCAAACGTGCAGAATGTTCTATTCTGTAGAGTAAAACTTGTTAAATTTCACCCCAGTTTAAATCTCAATTACTGAAAGAAGCAAATGGTGAAAAATTAGCTCATTCCTTCTGGAAGCTGAAGCTTTTAACAATTAATTAATAATAAGGGTTCAAATCAAGTCAGAGAATCTATTTCGTTAAGCTTTTTCCTTTTAAACAATATACATACTCATTGATACAGGTATCATTGGATGGATGGATGTCATTAGGTGTATAGATACAAGAAATTTTCCTTTCTAGATCAACGTATCATAAATTCTACTCCAGCATAGGAATTCTGTGCTGCTTATATGTAGACCACATGATTCTTATTCAGTGTACTGAATCTTACTCAGTAAGCATCTTATTCAGTGTATTGTCCTATCCTATGTCTAAACTTCCAAAGACCTATTTAGAAATTATTTTCATTTGTAAAACACTATGTATTTTTCAGTATTCATGCTTTTTAGCAAAATCAAAGTTAGGATGTAAAAGAAAATTGTTTGAATATTGTTTTTTTACCTGTTCTCATGTTTATACTAATACCTGACTGCTTAAAAATCATTAATAATTAATTATATAATTATTTATAATAATATATTACATGTTATATAATACTAATATATTATATAATTATAAATAGTTATATAATTAAATAATAATTAATTAATAATACTTAAATGAAGCCCAAATAAAAGCCAGATTCCTAAGCCTCAAGACTTTAAGGTCCATAAGGGCAGACTACTTGCATGTCTTGTCTGTGGCTGATATGGTCAGTACTTGCTGTTGTGCTTGTCTTCTAGGAGACACACAGGAAATATCTGTAAAAGGATAAATACTGCAACACAACCCTGAATTGTCTGAGCTCAGTCTGCTTTACTGAGGTTATCTCCCATAATTGATCTTCACATATTCTGTGTTTTAATGAATGAGCTATTTTTTCCCTGTTCCCTACATATGCCCCCACTTTCTCCATATATTTTATGTGCTGCTTCTCCTTAAAATGGCTTGCCCTCATATTGGCAGGCTCTATTTTTCCTATCATTCTAAAAACCAGCAGTTCACGTGTACTCTGCTCCTAGGGTTTTTCTAATCTTTCCATTTAGAATTTTTTTTTTTTTTTTGGTTTTCTAAAAATTCCCTTAGCACTTTATTTGCATTTCTTTTACTAAATTTCTTTCTTTTTCCTGTCGAAGCGTAGTTACTGAATATATCTTTTCTCCCTTCTTGCGGAGAGTGAGTGTAAGAGCTACAGAGGATCCTAATGCCTCTTTCTTTTAAAGCATCCAGCACAGAACCTTCGATGTGCTGCTGTTGTTCATTAAATGGCTGTTGAACGAATGGACACATGGCTTCTTTGTTCACACTTAACTACAGGATTGATTCTTTGGTTTTCGCTTTTCCCCATAGGTATCTTCAAAATTCCCCACAGCTGTTGTGATTGGGTAGGAATCCAACAGAACTTGGCTCCTAAAGATATCTGAAGAATAACTTTTGGTTCCAGGTATATAACTAGATCGAATTTGAATTAGGAGAAAAAAATCTTAACTTCTCTGACTGGCTTCTCTAAAATCTGGTTGAATAGATTTGCCTCAGAACTGATGATTCAAAAAAATCCCCAGTATCATATGCAAAAGCATGTAATATGGTACATGCAATAGTAGGTGCTCAATAATTACTCCTGTTTTCCATTTTCTAGTATTATGCCCTTTTGCCTTCCTCTTTTCTTTCCTTTTCCTTCTTGTCTTCCCTTTTAAAAATAGTAATTTTCTTAAATAAATCTAAATTCCTTTTAAACTTTCAGGCCCTTTTGAAACTTCTATGATCTGTATTTCGTATCAGTTTACCCTTTTCCTTTTAGGGTGGTTGATTTCCCATGTGCAAAAACTGGAAGAAAAAAATCTTTTTGTTTTGTTTTGAAAAGCAGAAGACTAACAATAGTGCCTTAAGCTCCTAGGAGGAAGTGTATAAATAAAAACTTAAATATAAATAAAAATAACGAATAAAAATATTATTGTTGGCAGTATCTAGATATGCTTCTAGCATTTACGTCTTACATCCTTTTCAGAATGAAGTGCATAGAGAGGCCAGGTATGGACACACATACATGGTTAATTGATTTTCAAAAAAGATGCAAAAGCAATTCATGGAGAAAGGATAGCCTTTTTAAAAAATGGTTTTAGAACAATTGGACATCCATATGCAGAATAAATGAGGATTGATACATACTTTGCACTATAGACAAAAATTAACTCCAAAATGGTTCACAGATCATCTGTCTATAAAATTTAAAACACTGAGACAAAGAAGAAAACATAGTGGAAATTTTTGTAACCTTGAATTAGGCAGAGGTTTCCTAAATACAACTCCAAAGCACTAAAAATACTGATAAATTGACCTTTATCAAAAAAAAAAAAAAAAAAAGCACACCTGCTCTTCAAATACATTGTTAAGAATGAAAATACAATCAGCCGACTTGTGGAGAGAAATTGAGAGAAAATAATTCCAAATCATATACCTGATGAGGTTCTTTTATTCAGATTACATAAAGAAATCTCTATAATAATAATAAAAAAAAACCCAACAACCCAATTATAAAAAGGACAAACTATTTGAACTGATATTCAGCAAGGAAGATATACAGCACATAAGCATATTAAAACATGCTTAAGGGGTACCTGGGTGGCTCAGTGGGTTAAAGCCTCTGCCTTCAGCTCAGGTCATGATCCCAGGGTCCTGGGATCGAGCCCCGCATCGGGCTCTCTGCTCAGCAGGAAGCCTGCTTTCCTTCCTCTCTCTCTGCCTGCCTCTCTGCCTACTTGTGATCTCTGTCTGTCAAATAAATAAATAAAATCTTTAAAAAAAAATGCTTAACATCTTTGGCCATTAGGGGAATGCAAATTAAAACCATAATGTGACACCACTATATTCCTGCTAAAATGGTTAAGAACTGGGGCACCTGTGTGGCTCAGTAGGTCAAGTGTCTGCCTCTTGATCTTAGCTCAGTTTTTAATCTCAGGGTTGTGAGTTTAAGCCTTATATTGGGCTTCACACTGGGCATGGGGCCTACTTAAATTAAAAGAAAACTTAAAAAAATGGTTAGCAACAACAAAATGATGGTACCATAGAGAGCAACTCGAACCATACATTGTTAGTGGGATGCAAAATAGTATAGTCACTTAGGAAAATTGTTTGGCTGTTTATTTTAAGGTAAACTTATACTTACTATATAACCCAACAATTCTTCACTGGGTATTTACCCAAGGAAAGTAAAAACTTACGTTTACCTAAATACATGCACGCAAATGTTTATAGCAGCTCTGTTCACTGCAAACAGCAGTCACTGCAAACAAGTGTCTTTCATCTGATGATTGGATACCAAACTGGGGCATCCATATAATGCAATACTTCTCAGCAATTGAAATGAACTAACTATGGTTAAGTGCAGTGACATGGATAAATCTCAGATTCATTATGCTAAGTGAGAAAAACTAGACTCAGAGGGCTATAAGCTGTATGTTTCTTTTTATATGACATTCTGGAGAAAGCATAATTACAGAGACAGAAAACAGATCAATGGTTGCCAAGGGAAGGGAATAGAGGGTAGATTTTCCACAAAAGGGCACAAGGAAAGTCTTATGGGATGATGGAACAAATTTTATGTCTTGATTATGGTGGTAGTTACATAGTCATGTGTGTTTTCCAGAATTGATAGAGCTGTACATTAAAAAGGACAACTTCAGTGTGTTGAAAGTATTTTATATCTTGATTTTGATGGTGGTTACATGCTTATAACTCATAGAACTGTACATGAAAAACAGGGAAATTTACTAAATGTAATTATGCTCAGTGCACCTGGGTGATGCAGTTGGTTAAGCATCTGACTCTTGATTTCAGCTTAGGTCATGATCTCAGGGTCCTGGGATGGAGCCCGAGTCGGGCTCCTCGCCCAGCACATTCTCCTCACCTCCCCCAGCCTACAGCATGTACGTCCTTGGTCAAATCAATTAACTGCTTTGTACCATGGTTTTTCAAAATAGTTGTACTGATAGTTCTTATCCCATAAGATCATTATTAAATAATGCATGTAAATAACAGTGTTTAGCATGTAATTACTCAATATATATTTGTTTTTAATTAAAATATTTTCTGTTTCTATAAGGCTATCTTGCCTCACAGGCTGAGACAGGAACCATATCTAACTTTTTTTTTTTTTTTTTTTTTTTTTGCGTTAGGGCATTTAGATCCTGTGTCAGACAGTAGAGTAAATATTTGTAGGTAATGGAAAACTTGTAAAGGGGTATAGGTAATTTGTGGCTTTGTTGTTTAGGTTTTACATTAGTAGAATTTAAAGAAATCTACAGTTTGAATCTGGGCCAGTAATGGATGAAAGACCAGTGTGGAGAGTTGTTTTGATTAAATGCTCTTTTTTTGTTTGTTTCTTTTTCTGGCTTTCCTTTCCTTATAGAAACTGAGAGTCCATCTATCCTACTGTGTTTTCTATGATGATAAATACATTTAACAGAATTGAGAGATTTTCTATTATTTTACCTGCAGATAAGCACCAGGCTCTGGACACTTAACTTCTCCTTTTGTCACTTTTTAACTGAGGAACTTTTTGATTTATTTTTTTTCTCTTTATTTTATATTCAGTATTTTTCTCCTTTACTTTTACTCTCTACATAGGAATACGTGCATTTTTTTGCATGGAACTTTAAAAAATTTTGATTCCAGTGTAACTGACATACGGTGTTATATTAGTTTCAGTGTATAATGTAGTGATTCAAAAATGTTATACATGACTCAGTGTTCATCATGGTAAGTGTAACCTTAATCCCCTTCACCTATTTCACCCATCCCCCCACCTGCCTCCCTTTTTACTATCAGTAACCATCAGTTTGTTCTCTATATTTAAGAGTGTTTTTTTGTTTGTCTCTTTTTTTAGTTTGTTCATTTGTTTTGTTTCTTAAATCCCTGGTATGAGTGAAATCATTTGATATTTGTCTTTCTCTGACTGATTTCACTTAGCTTAAAACCCTCTAGATTCATCCATGTTGTTACAAAAGACATGGAACACTTTTTTCAAATAAGTTCACTTTTAATATTTTCTTTTGAACCTATATGATGTCGAGGAAGTTTTCCATATATGATTGTTTCCTTTTTATGGTGCAGGTTCAGTTCTTTTTCTTGTTTTTCTTTGTTTATTTCCCTACCCACACACCCCACCCCACCCCACCCCACCCCCTGCCCCAAATGTTTCTTAGGCTTGTTCCTTAATTTTTTTCCAAAATACTTTCTGAGCAAGTGTATTGTTAATTTCAGATAATCCATTTTTATTTTCATGCTCTGACATGACGTTCTCTGCCTCTGCTACTATCTACATGCAGAGCAAAGGTGGAAAAAATGATTACAAACTTCACCATTAAACTTACTGCCAACTGATTACTTATTCTAATGTTTAAGAAATGTATTCATAGGATAGGGGTGCGTGGGTAGCACAGTCAAACATCCAACTTTTGATTTCAGCTCAGGTAGTGATCTCAGGGTCATGAGATCCAGCCCCATGTAAGGCTCCGTGCTGAGCATGGAACCTGCTTGGGATTCTCTCTTTCCCTCTCCCTGCTGCTCCCTATTACGCACGTGCACAAGCTCACTCTCTCTCTCTCTGTCTCAAAAAAAGAAAAAAAAGGAGAAAGAAAACTAAATTTATTCAAGAAATACTTTGCTTTTGCTTTTCTCTTAAGAAACCTATGTTAAATAGGAAAAAAATGTTCACTTCCATTTTAAAAAATTAAGTGTGCAAGCATATGCATAATCCCTCAGAAAGTATCTTTCTGTGTGTACATATTCAAAAGGTAATTTCCTTCTTTCTTTATGGATTCCTTTCTTGGCAGAGAGGAATATGGGTGCCTTGTTCTTTCATTTGTAACATCCTTTGAGCAATGTATGCTAGTAGCCAACAGAGCAACTTGTAGGTAGGAGGGGAAAAAATCAAGTTGACAGCAAAATTATTGGTAGAAGTATTTTCATAGAAAGTTTTATGAAGCAGAAATGATATCCAAAATAAAATATTTAAGAAATTAGAAATTATGAGCGCACCTTAAAATGTTCTTTAAATATTCTGTATGATTTCAGTGTACCGCATGACATATTCAGTGTCTAATTATGTTGGTAAAATACGATGTGGGGCATAACTTTGTTAAAAGTAAAAAAATTCCTATTGTAACTCTTAGCCCTTGTATGACAAATTACTCTCTTTAGACAAAATTAATTGGAGGTTTGATCAAGGATCTAGACTCTCTAGTTCCCTAAATCCCACATAATCATTTCTCTACTCATATGATTTCCCTCATAAGTATGGATTTTTGTCATGCAATGTTTTATTTTGCTACTTAGCTTAGGTAGATACTGCTATCCCGTGGAAGCAACAAGCAGTTCTCTCTCTGAGAAGGCAGGATACCCTTGATGGGTTTATTCACAGCAGGGGTCCTTCCTCTTGAGCCGCGTTTTCCAATATGTAGCTAATTTTCTTTTTAATTGAACCAATATTGTTCATGGTATTATAGTTGTATATGAATGGAAGTAAATACAATGCCTTTTTTATGGTAGTGTGATGAGTCCATTACTCATCTAGAATTTATTATCTGACCACTACGTTCACAACAATTTAAGCATTTTCCTGCCTCTGCACCACATACAGATTTTTGGAGACAAAACAAATGTATAATCATTAAAACAGAGATAAGCACGTAATTACAAGATTGCATTGAGCTTCAGCTATAAGAGTGGGAGTCACTAATTGGAGGAAGTATCCCGAGGTGCAATTTTAGGGAAGAAAACTCTAGGGATAGGAGGAGGGATGCTGTTCCATACAATTAGAATAGTTTGAGGAAAGTAAATGGGGTTCAGTTCTAAAAATACGGTGCTAACTACAAAGACAGCACTAAGGCAAGCTAGTGTCTGTATTCACAAATAGACTTTTGTTAAATTTCTAGTTTCAGGTTCATTCTCATTAGGAATATTGCATTTTCAAGTATAGCCTTCAGAGTCTTGTGACCTAACCAGAACAAAGGCAATAGGGTGTGATCTAATGGACATTCTGAACTTTAATACATAATATATCTCTACTGGGCCAAGAATTGAGTATTCCGTCAGGCAAATGAGATTAATTGAAATCTAAATTTTACTCTTAAGTAAGCCAATAAGAAGTTTTATCTTTATGTTACAATTCTGTGAAAGGATTTTTTTCATGTGAGAATTCCTGATCTCCCATAAAGATAAAAGCTTAGGTTAGAAAAGTATGTTAAGCTGATTTTGTCCTATTTCTTAAAGCTGTGCATTTTTTTATATTACCAAATTGGAAGAAAAAAAAACTGAATTATTTTTCCCCTATGAAAGATAATTGAAAACATGTTGGCCAAAAGTCAATATTTTTCTGTTAAAAAAAAAATCCCAAGTCTTACAATACATTCAATTTGCTTATAATAATTTAAGTATTACTGGACAGCTAGGCTTATCTTATTCATCATAGAAATATTTTAGTCACATTCTTACATTTTTAATCTAAGGCAAAATATTGATGAGTCTATCCTAGGATGTAGTTCATACATTAGTTGATCAATTTAACTGTCCTGATAACTTCAGATTCATACATCAAGTGCTTTTTATAGTACTTAAAAAATCCTTGAGTTCTTTGTACTTGAATTAATTTTCTTCTTACTATACTTAAGGTTATTGATGGGAGAGTTAGCATTAAATAAATGGGAATTTGGAATGAAGCCGATAGTTGATACTGATAATAAGAACAGCTCAAATTTTACATAAACACTTAACTGTGTCTTTGCTTAAAGTACTATGACCTACGTTCCCTGAATTTGTTACATATTTCATAGTATTTTAAGGATGATAAAGAGTGTTGAAACAGTGCAAGTGTTAGCATATTCACATGACATTTTGAAAATAGTCAGTTACCCACATGTAAAACTAAAACATTACAAAAATTTGAGGATTATATGAATTGATTCTTTTTAAGTTGAGTTTTTATCCTTACTGGACTTGTTTGTGGATTTCTTTTATCTGACTACTTTAAAGAAAACAGTAATAAAAAGACAAGAAGGAAAGCTTTTTTTTTAAGTTTTGAAACAACTAAACATCGATAGTTTGCAAAATAGATGTATAGTGCACTTTCTTGTTCCCTTTTTGTCTCCTTTTTATTCTTTAAATTTTTATGCAATGCTGACTTTAAGTGCTGGAGAAATTAAGGTGAATATAATAGATACTGTCCCAGAAATTTTAATAAACTGTTGTGGAATAGACACATTAACAGATAACCCCAATTAAATATATTAAGTGACATGGTGAAGCAAAGAGAAGGAAGGCCACCTAATCCAGCTTGGAGCTAATATGGGAGTGCAGAACAGAGTCGAGAGGGACCTATGACAAGGAAATCTTTTATTTTATTTTTTTTAATATTTGAAATATAGGTACAGAAACATTTGAATAGGATTTACTGGAAATTAAAAATTCTTTTTTTGTGTGATAAAATAATATATTATGATTTCCATATCACTTAGACTTTGTAGTTAATCTACAGAATAAATGTTTATTGAAAAACCATTCTGGGGCACCTGGGTAGCTCAGTTGGTTAAGCAACTACCTTTGGCTTGGGTCATGCTCCCAGGGCCCTGGGATTGAACCCTGCATTGGGCTCCCTGCTCTGCGGGGGAGCCTGCTTCGCCCTTTCCCTCTGCCTGCTGCTCCCCTTGCTTATGCTCTCTCTGTGTGCATCAAATAAATAAAAATCTTTAAGAAAAAAAATTCTGGACTCTGAAAAACAACCTGAGGGTTTTGAAGGGGCAGGGGGTGGGTGGTTGGGGGAACCACGTGGCAGGTATTAGGGAGGGCACGGATTGCATGGAGCACTGGGTGTGGTGCAAAAACAATGAATACTGTTACGCTGAAAAGAAATAAAAAATTAAAAAAAAAAGAAAAAATTCTGAAGGCACTCAGTACACATGAGTTGAATACATTAATTCATCAGTTTATTGAACAGATATTTATTGAACATTTGATTAGTGCCAGTCATTGCAGTTAAGTCACAGAAAATAATGAATGCAGTGCATAACTGATATAGAAAATTATAAGGCAATGACCCTGGTGGAACAAAAAGTTAGGAAATGATGGGATGAGGGACATCTTATGAAAATTAAATTGGAGGTCTGGGCAGGCCTCATTGAAAAGTTGACATTTGAGCAAATACATCAAGTTTGTCTTGTGGCTTGTGGGTAGTTGATGGTATGGGACAGTGAGAACAGTTCGTGTTGAGGTGGCATCATGCCTGCTGCATTTGAGGAGAAGCACGGAGGCCAGTTTGACAAGAGGAAAGGGAAACCGTTGGAAATTAGTAAGCAATAAGTTTACAGAAGTAATGGGAACACAATTGTACAGAGCCTTTTAAGCAATTGTAGACTGTGGGGTTTACTTTGAGTGAACAGAGGAACCATTGTAGAGTTTTGAGAGTAAGTGTGACATAGTCTGCTTTACTTGTGAAAGGATTATCTGGCCACTGTGTTAGGAAGAGACTTTGATAGAGGCCAGATAGTATTAATAATACCAATTAGACTACTGTAGTAATTTAGGTGAGAGAAGAAGATAGTTCACAGTAGGGTGGGGCAGTGAAGGAGGTGATTAGTCAGGTTTTATGCTTCAAAGTCAGAACTAATAGTTTTTGTTGCTGGATAGGATTTGTTGATGGATAGGATAGGATTTTGTTGATGGATAGGACAGGAGGCCAAGATAAGAATCAAAGATGGCCACAAGGTTTTGAGACAAAATAACTGGAAGATGGAGTTCCCATAAACTGAATGATAACAAAATGTTCATTTTCCCTAACTTGTTGATATTAATATTCAGTGGTAGAATTCAGGTCGATTTGGTTATAGAATATGGATAGAATGTTTTGAGGAAAAAAATGGATGATAAAGAGAAACTAGGGAAAATAGTCAGGGTTTTGTATTTAAGTTAGCTATTTTGCAACTTCTTTTCCCTTGAATGGTCTTTGGGGTCTTGACCATGGCTGCAAGTAGAGTGATAAAAGTTCAGTGAAAATAATTTACAATATAAGGACTTGATCAGAAATAGCATGGACTCTACGTTGTTTTTAAAGGCATTTCCTCTGGTATCCTCATATAAATATTTAATTCCTACCAAATTGTATAAGCACTGTTATGTTAGACTAATGTATGGAAATCTTTTGAGAAACATGTGATACTTTTTTAACATGATTAAACTTGTTCCATCTATTTTTCATCTGAGAAACAGCCCATGCAGATACTTCAAAATGATTAATTTTTCATACTATTTCACTGCTTCTCCTAAGTTGCATTCTTGGTAAGATACTGTTTCGAAAATACTTTCAGTATTTAAATATACTACATTTTTCATAGTTTTTCTTTTTTTCCATTAGCATTTTGAATCAGACAACATTCCTGCAAGAGAAAGATAACACACAGAAAAATGACTATAAGGGGAATAGTTTATAAAGGAGTTATTTACAAAGGTGTGGGCTGGATTAAAGGAAACCAGAAAGAGATAGTGAAGCTTAGTAAATAGACTCAACAAGGCTAAGGTTGGTGTTATACTTCCTAAACAAAGGGAAAGAATAGTTTTGCAGGTACCCAAAGGATAGAGTTGTAGCTCTTAGTATAGTTGTATCTATACAAGATGGCCGCTCAAAAGGATCAGTAAAGTTAGGTAAAGGAGTAGAGCTTGGAACAATGCAAACTTGACCTAACTTGTCTTACACATGATGATACTGTTTAAAATTTAAATATGTGTGAAAAATCAAATGGGCATTTTAGAACTGAAAAATGCAATATGGGAAATTAAAACTTCATTGGATGTGGATTACCTGAAATCTAGATATAGCAGAAGACAGAATTAGTGAACTCGTATCAGGCTAATGGAAAACATACACACTGAAGCATAAGATTTTTTAAAAAAAAGGTAGAAGAAAAAGAAAAATATATTGTAAAAGATGTTTCGTGCAACCAAGAGAGACAAAAATACAAATGATTAAGATCTCAGAAAGAAAAGAGAGAGAATAGGACAGAAGCAATCACCAGAAAAATAGTGCTTGAGCCTCATTTCCAATCTAATGAAATACATCAATCTATAGACTTAAGAAAGATGAAAATTTAAAAAACCATCTACAATAGCATAAAAAACATAGACTGCCCAGGAGAGTATTTAATATATGTGTGAGACAGTCATTACTGAATGCTGTAAAACATTACTTAGAGAATTCAATGAATAAATGGAGAATGTACTTGACTTATAGATTTATTATTATTATTATTATTATTATTATTATTCTAATTTATATCCAAGCACTTTTTTACATTTTGATGTACATTAAATAATTTTAGTATGTACATAGAAATTCAAAGGACATAGCATAGCTAGAATAGTCTTTAAGAAGAACATGTTATCAGATTTCAGGACTCATCATAAAGTTAGAGAAGTTAATAGAGTATGGGATTAGTTCCAGGATCAAAAATTCTACCAATATATCAACACATAGACATTGGGGAAAGGATGGTCTTTTTTTTTTTTTTTTTAAAGATTTTGTTTATTTATTTGACAGAGGGAGAGAGATCACAAGTAGGCAGAGAGGCAGGCAGAGAGAGAGGGGAAAGCAGGCTTCCTGCTGAGCAGAGAGCCCGATGTGGGGCTTGATCCCGGGACCCTGAGATCATGACCAGAACCGAAGGCAGAGGCTTTAACCCACTGAGCCATCCAGGTGCCCTGAAAGGATGGTCTTTTAATGAAAATGGTTATTCCTTCTTTCCATACATAAAAATTAACTTGAAAATGACCATTAACAGAAATACGTAGTATTATTCATTTTCTAATTCAGGTGACTTGCACAATTCATGGCATATATTGGAATTTCAATATGTAGATGATGAACCTGTGGCACTTAAATCTCATTTTATGAAAATTTTATTGAAATTCATGATTAGGACCAGCAACATGACTGACCCAGAATTTAGGACCCTGGAACTGTCACTATTGAGGGCTGAAGGAATATAAATGAGGGCTGTTGCTATAGGTAGTTGATAGGTGACTCCACATTTGAACTTAAGGGGATTCACAACTGAGCTGCCATCCAAGGATTTAGAAATCTACATTTGTGGAGCCAAACACAAAACAGAGTTCTTTACTTGGTGTTGAAGTAAAGAAGAAATGGAAGGGTGGTCTTTCATGTTCCCTCTGTCACTAAATAAGGGAAACCTCATTATAAAAGGTGATTTCTAAAATTTCAAAGAGTTAACATGATACTGTCATATGGTTCTTTGTATTGATAAGCCCATACAAAATAGTTGGCTCAAAAAAGACTCCCAATTAGAATCAAAGCCAGACATAGGAGAGAGTGTTGTGGATGAGGTAAAAGGCTGGAGGAATATGAAAGGACTTGGAAAAAGAAACAAAGAAACTGTTAAAAGTCAACTCAAACAAAAGAGAAAAATAATAATCTATTACCTTTCCTCTTAACTATGGTGATAAAGATTCAAATTTGAAGTAAGAAAAGTTTTAGCATTTAGCTGTTAATAAAGAGATCTTAAAATAGTTATGGATCTTTTGAAATGGACAATAATGATTTTTTGCAAATTATATTTTTATACTTATTTGCCTTTTCTAAAATTTCTATAATCAATCACAGTCAAGGAAATACTAGTTTTTCAAAAATGAATTTTTAAAATAAAATCTAATACTTCAGAAATGTTTTCTAACAGCTTTTTTGTTGCAAGTTGGCACTTTTTTCTTTATTAATTCAAGCATCATGGCTTTTCTACCAATATTTAATTCAATTAAAAGTTGAAATAATTGGGACGCATGGGTGGCTCAGTTGGTTGAGCATCTGGATCTTGATTTCTGCTCAGGTCATGATCTCAGGGTCATGGGATCAGGCTCCAAATCTGGCTGTGTGTTCAGCAGGGAGTCTGCTTAGGATTCTCTCTCTCCCTCTCCCTCTACCCCTTCCCCACTACCACCCTAAATAAATAAATAAATCTTTAAAAAAAAAAAAACAAATACAAAAAACTGAAATAATAACAAATTTATTTTCTTTCATTGGACCCATATTGAGAATTGATGCCATTTGGATGAAGAGCTCATATTTAAAGTTGTCAAGAATTTCTGGGTTTTTAATTTATACCATGTGTAACAAGCTACTTTAATATCTTTAATACAGTGTCATCTGTCCCTAAAAAACAGGAGTTTATAGATGAACACTTTCATTATTGACAGAAAAAAAAAATACACTTGAAGTGTTGTCTTTGTTTTTGGTTGTACCACTTTTGTACTTCCAAATACCTTTGAACTTATGCTGTGTTAGTGCTGTCAGTCCTCATTATTCATGGATCATATGTTTTGGAATATACTTACTCACTAAATTATATTTGTTGGGGCGCCTGGGTGGCTCAGTGGGTTACAGCCTGTGCCTTCAGCTCAGGTCATGATCCCAGGGTCCTGGGATTGAGCCCCACATGGTGCTCTCTGCTCAGCAGGGAGCCTGCTTCCCCCTCCACCCCCCGCCCTGCCTGCCTCTCTGCCTACTTGTGATCTCTGTCAAATAAATAAATAAAATCTTTAAAAAATATAAATTATATTTATAACCACAAAATTAATACTTAGGACCTTTTCAGTCATTCTTGCATATATGCAGAACAGAACAAAAAATCCAAATTACTGAATGCACACATTGCCACCTGAGAACAAGGTAATGCTCTGTTTCAGCTTGTCTCATGTAAACAAGTATCCTTTTAGTAGTCTGTGTGGTACTTTTGTGTGTGTGTGTGTGGCATTTTTGTGGATTTTGTTGGTGCTTTCACTATTGAAAATGGTCTTCATGCACAGTGCTATAGTGCTATCTAGTATTCCTAAGTCTAAGAAGGCTGTGACGTGCTTTAGGGAGAAAATAGGTGTGTTACATGAGCTTTGTTCCGGCATGAGTTACAGTGCTATTGGCCCTGGGTTCAGTGTTAATGAATCAACAATATGATATATCCAGCAAAAGGAAGAGGAAATTTGCTGATCTGTACATGAGATCGCTCTGCAGAGTGCTAAACTAACATTTGTAGTGAATGATGAAACCAGAAAGATGGGGAAGTGGCTAAACAGGGGTTCATGAGATGACAACCAATAAAATGCATAGTGGACAGCATTGCTGTGAGGCTGGTAGCAAATTAATTTACATTTCACGTTACCCAGAGTCAGGAAAATGCTAAACCCTTCTCAGCTAGTGATGGCTGGTTTGCACATTTCAAAGGGTAATATGGCATGAAAATCTTGGACTTGCAGGTGAGGCAGGTTCTGCAGATAGGAGGGTGCAGAGGAACTTTAAAAATGCCTGCTGAGGGATGCCTAGGTGGCTCAGTTGGTTAAGCGTCTGCCTTCAGCTAGGGACATGATCCCAGAGCCTTGGGATTGAGACCCATGTCCAGTTCTTTGCTCAGCAGGAAGCCTGTTCTCCCTCTGCCTGCTGCTCCCCCTGCTTATAGGTGCTCTCTCTTTCTCTGAACCCCCCCCCCCAAATAATAATAATGTTAAAAAAAAATGCCTGCTGAGGGGCACCTGGGTAGCTTAGTTGGTTAAGCATCTGACTCTTGATTTCAGCTCAGGTCATGATCTTGGGGTTGTGAGATGGGGCTTTGCAATACTTGTGGAGCTTGCTTAAGATTCCCTTTCTCCCTCTCCTTCTGCCCATCTCCCTTTCTCTCTCTATCCCCCTCTCTTTAAAAAAAATCCTTCCGAATGTTGTACAGGAAAAGAGTTATATGTAAGAGCAGATTCGAAGCTGATTGGCTGGCTTATTTTTTTAAGGACTTCGGTAAATGAACCTGTATAATGCAAATAGTATTTTGGTGACAAAAATGTTAGACCAGAGACTTGCAGGAAGAGAACTCTATTTCCCCCAAGAACTATAGTTCATTATTTGTTAATTCAGCATTCACAGCAACTTTATAGAACACAGTTACTACAAATAATGAGAATCCATTATACTTGATCTGCATTATGTGCATAGTCATCAGTTTTGCACATGAGACTTATCTATGAGACTGGCGTTTATGTTTGTGACTGACATGTAGCTTATACTCTGTTGTTTACCATCAAAGAGAATGGGTCTCATTGCAGTTTTTTTCCCTTCATTACTGTGTATTCAAGACTTGGCTCAAAAATCACAACATAGGGGTGCCTGGGTGGCTCAGTTGTTTGAGTGACTGACTCTTGATTGCAGCTCAGGTATAATCTCAGAGTTCTGGGATTGAGCCCTGCCATTGGGCTCTATGCTTGCTGGGGAGTCTGCTTGAGATTCTCTCCTCTCTCCCTGCCCCTCCTCTTGCTTATTCTCTCTCAAATAAATGAATAAATCTTTTTAAAAAAGATGACAATCTAGTCCTGCCCCTAATAACTGGTAGCAGTTGCCCAGAGCCCACATGTATATTTCCTTGTTTAATGCTCCCTCGTTCACGGTGTTTGACCCAAGAGACGAAGTGCTTTGTAGAATAAATAGAACATTGTTGCCTGGTCGTAAGTACTCGAAAACTGAAGCTACTCATCCCTGAGGAGCCTTACAGCAGGTGGCTGCACCTTCAGCGTTTAAATAAAGCTGATTGATGACACTGCAATTTGCTGCCAAATTTTTTATTAGAAGATTGTTCACTACTTATCAGAGAGAAAAAAAAAAGAGTTAAATGAAAGCAGAAGTTTCTTCTTTTTTTTATTTTTATTTTTATTTAAATTCAACTCACCAACGTATAGTACATCATTAATTTTTGACATAGTGCTCAATGATTCATTAGTTCCTTATATAACCCCCAGTGCTCATCACAGCACGTGTCCTTCTTAACACCCATCACCTGGTTACCCCATCCCCCTACCCACCTCCCTTTCCTCAACCCTCACTTTGCTTCCTGGAGTCAAGAGTCTCTCTCTGATTTCTTCCCATTCAGTTTTCTCTCCTTTCCCCATGATCCTCTGTGCTATTCCTAATATTCTACATATGAGTGGAACCATATAATAATTGTTTCTCTCTGATTGACTTATTTCACTTAGCGTAACACCTTACAGTTCCATCCATGTCAGTGCAAATGGTAGGTATTCATCCTTTCTGATGACTGAGTAATATTCCATTGTATATGTGGACCACATCTTGTTTATCCATTCATTTGTTGAAGGACATCTTCGCTCCTTACACAGTTTGGGTATTGTGGACATTGCTCCTGTGAACATTGGGGTGCAGGTGCCCCTTCAGATTACTACATTTGTATCTTTGGGGTAAGTACCCAGTAGTGCAGTTGCTGGGTCATAGGATAGCCCTATTTATAACTTCTTCAGGAACTGTCATACTGTTTTCCAGAGTGGCTGTACCAGCTTGCATTCCTACCGGCAGTATAAGAGGGTTCTCCTTTCTCCACATCCTTGCCAACATTTGTTGTTTCCTGTCTTGTTAATTTTAGCCATTCTGATCAGTATTAAGTGGTATCTCATTGTGGTTTTGACTTGCATTTCCCTCATGACAAGTGATGTGTGTATTGGCCATTTTTATGTCTTTTTTGGAGAAGTGTCTGTCCATTTCTTAAAGAATCAAACTATAACAATTTCCTACCTACCTCAGAGGAGTAAGGATATGCATTGCTTGATGTCCAGGATTCTCCAGTCATGGTTTGTGGATCTCTAGGGATCCCTCTGAGACTTTCCGAGCATACAGAGTATAAAAAAAATTAATAATAATACTAAGATATTATTTGCTCTTTTCATTTGCACAAATGGAGACAACAAATGATGAGTGTACCTGTTGGTGCCTTCATGAAAATGAAGGTAGTGAGTTCCTCTTATTTATGATGAATGGAAAGTAAGCACAAAGCACTTCTACTTCACATTGTCTGTGGCAGGAGAGGCTGTCTTGAGTAAAAGCTTTTTGCAGTTTTTTGAGTGGAAGCTGAAATAGCTAACTTTTTCACAAACTACTTTTTGTTTTTTTCTTTTGGAGAGAGAGAGCATGCACACACTTTTGAGCAGGATGGAGGGGTAGAAGTTGTGGAAAGATGGAGAAGGAAAGAGAATCTTTAGCAGAGTCTACTGCTGGTATAGCCAGAGAGTTCAACCTCAAGACTCTGAGACCATGACCTGAGCTGAAATCAAAGGTTGGGCACGTAAGGGACAGAGCCACCCAGGCTACCTTCACAGACCATTATTCTTAAATAAGAGAATGATTGACAGGAAATTATGGGTATTCAAAGTTGGGGATTTGGCAGACCATTTTCCTTGAAATATGAAGTGAATCATTCATCTCAAGGAAAAAAAGTGTTTATTACCCATGATAAAACTTGTGCTTTCAAGTGAAAATTAGAATTTTGGAAAACTTGTATTCTTCACTGTGAACTTGATACTTTAATACTTAAAGACTTGTATGAAGATACTAGTGATGACATATGCAAATGTATTTCTTATGTATCATATGAAATTTGTTGTTAATGTTTGGAAGATCTGCTTAACTCCATGAACCAATTATTTCCCATGCTTAATGTTACATTGCATGGTGTTACAGAATTTTACATAGATTGAAAAAAAACATGCAAAGTGCAAGATAGACCAATAGATTTAACCTTGTTGAGTATGAAATATTCATTGGTGTGGCTTCCAGTTTCACATGGCAAATAACCTAAGAAACTATTTCTTGTTGAGTTTTGATGTAGTATCAAAAGGGAATATCCACAATTATAGGAAAAATGCCATAAAAATACTATTCATTTTCTAACTGAATACATGGGTGTAGCAAAACAGTGTGACCTAATTAATCTCCTGTAAGAGATTGAACTCAGAAGTAGCTGTAAATATACAGCTGGCTTTTCATTAAGACAAATATTACAGAGTTTTTCTAATGTACAAAACCATTACTCTTCACTAGTTTTTGGAAAACATTATTATTTTGCATTAGAATGTTTTATATATTAACATGTATTAGGTTTATTATTATTTTTACATTAAAAAAGAAATAACTTTTAAAAATTATTAATTTGTAGTATAGTAATTGTTGGTAAATACAGCCCAAACAAATAAATGCTCTTTGGGTCCTTAATAATTTTTCAGAGAGTAGAATCTTAAAATCATAAGTTTGAGAGTTGCTATACTACATATTGCAAATGTCTCAATAGTATAAAGTTTCATTATTTTCTTTCAAAAAGTTATTCTTAAAAGTAAAAATGGCAGTTATACAGGGCAATTAAGAGGATCTTAGGACTCAGTGATTTTTTTTTTAAAGATTTTATTTATTTATTTATTTATTTGACAGACAGAGATCACAAGTAGGCAGAGAGGCAGGCAGAGAGAGGGGGAAACAGGCTCCCCACTGAGGAGGGAGCCTGATGCAGGGCTCGATCCCAGAACCCTGAGATCATGACCTGAGCCGAAGGCTGAAGCTTAACCCACTGAGCCACCCAGGCGCCCCAGACTTAGTGATCTTTACTGCTAATTGAAGTGGTGCTATTTGGTGCAGTCCCTGTGGTAAATACATGGAAAAGAGAGAACAGTAGAACGCTGACTCAATTGCTATATGGTGAAAAGACGCCCACAAACCAAAAAAACAGAAGAAATATTCTGTTTGCTTGAGGTCTAAAGTATCCGTTGACTGATACAACGTAATAACTCTTCTTATTCATGGGTGTCTGTTAAGATGATAACATCTATTGAGAACAATCAGGTTTTCACTTGCATAAACTTGTTTCCTTTCCATACAACCCAATGGAGTGGGTAATTACCCAAATTACCATTTGGTAAATTGTGGAAAACATGGCTCATTGATGAAGCTGAAATCACAGAGGGTGGGAGAGTTAGGATTCAGACGATATTCTCAGCACCACAGGTCTTTTTATTTCTGCTGTACCACCTTGCTGTGAGAAAGATTTTTTTTTTCTCCTTAGGTTTCCAGCCACATCCATACAATGAATAAAGCCTAGTATGTTTGAATTTTAGATTATTTATGAAGTTAATGAAAGCCAAAATTGAAAATAAACATAAAAGACAAGTACCCATCTGTATTTGTTTTTATTAATAAAAGAGTTACCATATACTCCATTAATATATGTCTATATTACCTTCATATATATAAGATATTTATATATATAAAATTAACATTTTTAGGTGTCACTAATATTACTCACAACACTTTTAGTTTCCTAAGTAGAATTTATCTGTATGCTCTACCACAATTTATTTAATAAATTCCTATTATTGGGGATTAGATACATTTCCAGCATTTTGCTGTTATAAATAATGTAGTGATAGATGCTCTTCAATTATAATTTAGAATATATCCATAATTACTTTCCCAGAAAAAGATTTAAAATTATAACTATTGGTATATACCTCTGAACTATATTGCAGATATATTTTAACTATTAATATAAGTATATTCTAATATTTACTGTCAGTTTACTACTGGCATAAATATTTTTTTTAATGTTAATTTTTATCGGTTTTTATCACTAATATCACTAATGAGTTTTACATTGTTCCTGATGATCACAGGCCATATGCAGTTTTTTCCCCATAGTTGCAGTTTTTGTTTCTTATTGGTGTGTTTTATTTATTTATTTATTTATTTATTTAAATTTATTTATTTGTTAGAGAGAGCGAGCGAGCACAGGCAGACAGAATGGTAGGCAGAGGCAGAGGGAGAAGCAGGCTCCCTGCCGAGCAAGGAGCCCAATGTGGGACTCAATCCCAGGACGCTGGGATCATGACCTGAGCTGAAGGCAGCCGCTTAACCAACTGAGCCACCCAGGCGTCCCTATTCTTTTTTTTTTTTTTTTTTAAGTTTTAAGTTTTTATTAAAATTACAGTTAGTTAACATGTAATGTAATATTAGTTTCAGGAGTAGAATTTTGTGACAACACCCAGTGCTCATCACAGCAAGTGCTCTCCTTAATGCCCATCACCCATCCAGCCCATTCCCTGTCCACTTCCCTCCCATCAACCCTCAGTTTCTTCTTTATAGTTATGGTTTGCCTCTCTTTTCCCACCTATGTTCATCTGTTTCATTTCTTAAATTCCACATATGAGTGAAATCATATGGTATTTTTCTTTCCCTGACTGACATTTCTCTTAGCAAAATACATTCTAGCTCCATCCACATCATTGCAAATGATTGCATTTTTTATGGCTGAATAATATTTCATTACATATATATACCACATTTTCTCTATCCATTCAGCAGTCTGTGAACATTGGGCTCTTTCCATAATTTGGTTATTGTTGGTAATGCTGCTGTAAACATCAGGGTGAATGTCCCTTTGACTCAGTACTTTTGTATCCTTTGGGTAAATATGTAGTTGTGCAGTGCTGGATCCTGGGGTATTTCTGTTTTTAAGTCTTTCAGGAACCTCCATACTGTCTTCCAGAGTGCCTGTATCAGTTTGCATTTACACCAACAGTGTAAAGGGTTCCCCTTTCTCCTCATCCTCACCAGCATTTGTTGTTTCCTGTGTTGTTAATTTTAGCCACTGTGACAAGTGTGAGGTGGTATCTCATTGTTGTTTTGATTTGTAGTTCTCTAATGATAAGTGATATTGAGCATCTTTTCATGTGTCCGTTAGTCATCTGTATGCCTTCTTTGGAAAAATATCTATTAATGTCTTTTGCTTATTAGTACATGGATTATTTGGTTTTGGGGTGACTTTGAAAAGTTCTTTATACATTTTGGATACTAATCCTTCATCAGATACATCATTTGCAAGTATCTTCTCCCATTCCAAAGGTTGCCTTTTAGTTTTGTTGATTGTTTCCTTTGCTGTGCAGAAGTTTTTTTTATCTTGATGAGGTCCCAATATTTCATTTTTGCTTTTGTCTCCCTTGCCTCCAGAGTCATGTCTAGTAAGAATTCGTTAAGGCCAATGTCCAGGAGGTTATGTGGTTTGTGTTCTCCTCTAGGATTTTGATGGTTTCCTGTCTCACATTTGGGTCTTTCAACCATTTTGAATTTATTTGTATGTAGGGTATAAGAAAGTGGTCAGGTTTCATTCTTTTGCATGTTGCTGTCCAGTTTTCCCGGCACTGTTTGTTGAATGGACTGTCTTTCCATTGGATGTTCTTTCTGGCTTTGGCGAAGATTAGTTGACCAAATATGTGGGTCCATTTCTGAGTTTTCTATTTGTTCCATTGATCTATGTGTTTGTTTTTGTGTCAGGACCATACTGTCTTGATCATTAGAGCTTTGCCATATAACTTGAAGTCTGTAATTGTCATGCCTCTAGCTTTGCTTTTCTTTATCAAGGTTGCTTTGGCTATTAAGGGTCTTATGTGGTTCCATACAAATTTTAGGATTGTTTGCTCTAGGTCTGTGAAAAACACCAGTGGTATTTTGGTAGGGATTACACTAAATGTGTAGATTGTTTTCAGTAGTATAGATATTTTAACAATATTTGTTCTTTCAAGCCATGAGCATGGAATGTTTTTCCATTTCTTTGTGTCCTCTTCAATTTCTTTCCTAAGTGTTCTATACTTTTCAGAGATCAGGTCTTTTGCCTCTTTGGTTAGGTTGATTTCTAGGTATCTTAATGTTTTGGGTGCAGTTGTAAATTAGATCAATTCCTTGATTTCTCTTTCTGCTGTTTCATTTTTGTTGTATAAATGCCACAGATTTCTGTACACTGATTTTGCCACAGATTTCCTGCAACTTTACTGAATTTATGTATCAGTTCTAGCAATTTTTTGGTGGAGTCTTTTGGGTTTTCTACGTGGAGTATTATGTCATCTGCAAATAGGGAATTTCTGTCTTCTTCCTCGCAGACTTGGACACCTTTTATTTCTTTTTGTTGTCTGATAGCTGAGGCTAGGACTTCTAGTACTATGTTAAATAGTAATGTTGAAACTGAATGTTCCTGTCTTTCCTGAACATTGAGAAAAAGCTCTCAGTTTTTCCCCACTGAGGATGATATTAGTTGTGGGATTTTCATATCTGGCCTTTATGATGTTGAGGATGTTTCCTCTGTCCCTACTTTGTTGAGGATTATTATCAAGAATGGATGCTATACTATGTCATATGCTTTTTCTGCATCTATTGTGAAGATCATATGGTTCTTTCTTTTCTTTTATTAATGTGGTGTATCATGTTGGTTGAATTTTGAATATTGAACCACCCTTGCAACCCAGGAATAAATCACTCTTGATCATTGTGAAAAACTCTTTTAATGTATCATTTTATTCAATTAGCTAGTATCTTGTTGAGAATTTTTGCACCCATATGCATCAGGAATATTGGCCTATAATTCTCTTTTTTAGTGGGGTCTTTGTCCCATTTTGTAATCAAGGTGATTCTGGCCTTATAGAATGAGTTTGGAAGTTTTCCTTCCATTTCTGTTTTTTGGAACAGTTTGAGAGGAATAGGTTTTAGCTCTTACTTAAATATTTGGTAGATTCCCCTGTGAAGCCACCTGGCTCTGGATTTTTTGCTTTTTGGGAGATTTTTGATGACTGATTCAATTCTTTGCTGGTAATCACTCTGTTGAAGTTTTCTTTTCTTCTTAGCTTTTTAGATTTATTTATTTATTTTAGAGAAAGAAGGAGAGACAGAGAGACCATGAGTGGGAGGTGCAGAGGGAGAGGGAGAGAGAATCTCAAGCAGATTCCCCCACTCAGTGTGGACCCTGATATGGGACTCGATCTCAGGACCTGAGATCATGACCTGAGCCAAAACAAAGAGACACTTAGTCTGCTGCACCACCCATGGTCCCCTTTTGAAGTTTTCTGTTTCTTCCTCTTTCAGTTTTGATAGTTTTTATATGTTTCTAAATTTATCCATTTCTTCCAGGTTGTTCAGTTAGTTGGCATATAATTTTTCATAGACTCTCTTATAATTGTTTGTATTTCTGTGATGTTGGTTATGATCTCTCCTCTTTCAGTTGTGATTTTATTATTCTGGGTCATTTCTTGTTTCTTTCTTTTTTTTTTAAAGTAATTTAGGAAATAGCTCTTTTTTTTTTTTCCTAAGATTTTAATTATTTATTTGACAGAGATCACAAGTAGGCAGAGAGGCAGGCAGAGAGGAGGAAGCAGGCTCCCCACTGAGCATAGAGCCCATGTGGGGCTTGATTTCAGGACCCTGAGATTATGACCTGTGCCGAAGGCAGAGGCTTTCACCCACTGAGCCACCCAGGTGCCCCTTGTGGGTGACTTCAAATCATAGTATTGTGGTCAGAAAATATGATCTGAATCTTTTTGTACTTTTGTTGAGGCCTGATTTGTGACCCAGTATATGATCTATTCTAGAGAATGTCCCTTATGCACTTCAATAGAATGTATATTCTGTTGCTTTAGGATGAAGTGTTCTGATTATATCTGTAAACTCTATCTGGTCCAGTATTATTCAAAGCCAGTGTTTCCTTACTGATCTTTTTGCTTAGATGATCTCTCCCTTGATGTAAGCAGGATGTTTAAGTCCCCTACTATTTTTGTATTCTTATCAATGAGTTCCTTTATATTTGTTATTAATTATTTTATATATTTGGTTCCTCCCATGTTGAGGGCATAAATATTTACAATTGTTAGATCTTCTTTTTGGATAGTCCCCTTTATTGTGATATAGTATCCTCCTTCATCTCTTGCTAGTCTTTGTTTTAAAATCTAGTTTGTCTTATATAAATATTGCTACCCCAGCTTTCTTTCAACATTTATTTACATACCAAATTGTTCCCTATCTCCTCACTTTCAATCTGCAGGTGTCTTTAGGTCTAAGATGAGTCTTACAGGTAGTGTGTAGATGAGTTTTGTTTTTTTTTTTATATTTTTTTAAAATCTATTCTGATACCCTCTTTTCATTGGAGCATTTAGTCCATTCATAGTCAGAGTGATTATGGATTGATATGTATTTAGTGACATTTTATTACTTGTTTTGTGATTATTTCTGGAGATTTTCTCTGTTCCTTTCTTGTCATTGTCACTTTTGGTCTTTCTTTCCCACTCAGTGATTCTCCTTTAATATTTCTTGCAGGTCTGGTTTAGTGGTCACAAACTCCTTTAGTTTTTGTTTGTCTGGGTAATTCTTTCTCTTTCCTATTCAAAATGATAGCCTTGCTGGATAGAGTATTCTTAGCTGCACATTCTTCCCATTCAGCACATTGCATAAATATCTTCTTGCCTGTCAAGTTTCTGTGGAGAAGTCTGCTGCTAACCTTATGTGTCTTTCCTTGTAAGTTAGGGAATTGTTTTGTCTATGGCTTTTAGGATTTTTTCTTTATTTCTATAGTTTGCAAATTTAATTATGATATGTCTTGATGCTGGCCTGCTTTTACTGATTTTAATGGGAGTTCTTTGTGCCTCCTGTATCTGGCTAAGTGTTCCCTTCGCTAAATTAAGGAAGTTTTCAGCTATAATTTTCTAAAATAAATGTTCTGCTCCTCTTCCCCTCTCTTCTTCTGAGACTCCTATGATGAGATTCGTGGAGTCACTGAGTTCCCTAAGTCTATATTCATGATATAATATTTTTCTTTTCCTCTTCTTGTCAGCTGCATTATTGTCCATAATTTTATCTTCTGTGTCACTTATTCATTCCTCTGAGTCTTCCATCCTTGTGGTCATTACATCCTACCAGTTCGCATCTCAGTTATAGCGTTTTTTATTTAGGTCTTTTATCTTTGTGGTAAGGGACTTACTGGTGTTTTTTTTCGCTTTCCTCAAACCAAGCTAGTATCCTTATGATTGTTGCTTTAAAGGATCAGGCATATTACTTATACCTGTTTCAATTAGATCCCTGGCCATGACCTTTTTTTGTTATTTCTTTTGGGCTGAATTCCTCTGTTTTGACATTTTGTCTAGGTCTCTGTCTTCTCTGTGTTAAGAAAGCCTATTATGTTTCCTGCTCCTGAGAGTAATGGCTTTAGGAAGAACAGGTCATATACTGTCCAGGGCCCAGTGCTTCAGGAAGTGTCTCTGGTATATGCTGTGTGTATTCTGCTGCTGTGTTTTGGATGCTGTTTCCCTCAGGTCAGTCAGTCCTCTGCAGTTTCTATGCCTGCAATGAGGAGTGTTTGGACCTTAGCCAGAGTGTGGTGAGTTTCAACTATGTGCGCTCTGTCTGCTTGTTAAAAGAGACCTGATTGTATTTCCACTACAGGTAAAACTTCGCAGAAGTCTGTGGTCACTAGATGTGGTGCATATGGGGGCTTTGTGCTGATCTTCTGGGAAAGGAGCCACTGTCCTTGTTTTCAGGTACACTTGTCCTAGAAATGCAGCACCTACAGAGCATAAGGGGATAGGGCTTGGTGTAAGTGATTTAGATCACCACTGTTGGTGCTGTGCTGGCTAAAGAAGTCAGTTTATGCTGAGGGTCAGGGGAAAGAAATGGCACCAGCCACCTCTTTTGTCCCTGAGAGATAATGCTGCCTCTCCAAGATGTACTCCAGGAAGGGGGAACTGTCTCTCCCAGTGCATCCTAGGGAATCCTCAGATGATTTGTCTGCTCCTTGGCTGTCTGCCCTCCTTCTCCACAGGAGCACTGCAGCACCTTCAGGGCTCCACACTAGCCACACCGTGGACCTCTAAAACTCCATTATTTCAGCCCTGCCGGTTATAAAAATACATGAAAATCAGCCCTTCTCATTTTCCCAGTCAATCTTAGGGGAAGTGTTTTCTTTGCATGATCCCCTTATGCTTCTTTCTCTTCCTCTCTCTTTCCTCTCCATGACTAGGGATCCCTCCCCTCCATGGCACCCGAGATCCATTTCTCCCACAAACCATGTCTCTGCACTGCCTACCTTCCATGATGTGGCTTCTTTTCTCCCTCTGGTTGTGCAGTTTGTTCTGTCCATCTTCAGATCGGTTTCTTGGGCGTTGAGAATGATTTGGTATTTATCTATCTGTGTTCAAGGGATGAGGCAAGCCAAGGGTCCACCTATAGCTTCATCATCTTAGCTCCTCCTGCCGTATGCAATTTAAAAACGTATTCATTAACTGTTGAAATATTACTAGAAGTAATCATTATCAACAATACTTACATATTAATTACTATGAGCCAGGGACTGTTTTAAATGCTGTGTGTGTGTGTGTGTGTGTGTGTGTGTGTGTGTATTTTTCCCCCTGAAAATACTTTGAGATAATATACTAGCTAGGCCAAAATATGCTGGTGCAACAAACAACCCTCAAATCTCACAAGCATACTACAACTACAGAGTTTTATTTCTTGCTCTCAGTATATAAGTATTGTTGACCAACAGCAGCTCTGCTTTACCTTTTCTTCATTTTAAGACCCTGGCTGAAGAATTAGTCTCTAGTCAATGTTTTGACAAAGAGGAAAGAGAAGGCTTAAGCACACAGTGATTCATAAAACCTCACTGTGTATTGGGTATTCAGTACTTTTGTTCACATTGCTTTGAGCACAAAAATTCAAATGGCTACACCTGTCTTAATGGGATAAAGATGTACAATCCTTCCATGTTGAGGGGCACCACAAGTCACAGGATCTGTCATGTTTTCAGTGGTGAACAGAAAGTATTACCTTCTTATAAGAAGGGATGCCAAATACTTAGCAGTAAAAAGTAAAATCTGTAACATTAGATACAGTCATTTCCCACATTTTATAGATGAGAAAACAGAGATACAGAGAGTTTATATAGCTTATCTATGCTCAGAAATTTAATAAATGGTGGAGCAGGGCATAAGCCCAAGCACTCTGGTTTCAGGGACTGTTCTTTGACCCAATGATGGGAAATAAATTATATTCAGTAAAATCACTTTGCACCTTATGCTGTTTCGTAAATACAATAGCTCTATAATTTATTATCTAAACATGAACTCTTTTTCTTTGATAGATGCTAAATCTAATGGGATGCATTGACTAGTTTTCACCTGGGACTATATCAAAGAAATGAAGATGAGTGGTTAACCTTGGAGCAAATTTTATAAAGGTGTATTGGTTAGTAGTTAAGGGCTTTGGCAAGTGTGGATAAAGAGTACTAATCATGTAAATACTTACAGAGACTTCTCTGCCAAATACGTGAAGTAATACCCTCTAATGCCTAGTAAATTTCTAAGTTGGGTTTGCTTCTTTGCTGCCTACTATGAATGAAACTTACTAATATCTGTAGTGTTTCCCAAGATGGTCTCTAAAATCTGTTCTATTTTAAAGTTATAAATATTTTTAAGAGAATTCAAATAATAGTTCTAAAGTTTTAATAGCTAGAGTAGAATGAATAATAAAATGTACACTGAGAATCGGTTAGTGTAAAATGAAAAGGACCAAGATTTTCTGATCTTGGATTTTGTGCTTATTGTTTTGTGTGTGCAGTGAGGGAATTTATAAATGCAGGTGAGTATATAAATGACAAAACCTCATTAATTTCAACATTGCTTATTCATGTACTAGAAACCTTTAAGGGAGTTTTGGTTTATAAGCTTTTATAAGTTTACCAGAGTCATTAGTTGTCTGGCACAATTTATATTTACAAGGTTCCCATTGGTTTGTATCTAACATTTGAAATTGGAAGACTTAAAAATGAAATATAAATTCCACATAGAGAACTGATCACAGGATCTAAAATAAACAGGTAACCCTCAAAGAAATATAATGATAAACAAAAATATATGTCACAATTATTTGTGACCTTACTTGTGAGTAAACACCCTTTAAATTAAAATGAAAAACCATTTCATCTATGAAATGGGCAAAGATTAGAAAATAGCCTTCATTACTGATGAGGGTTTGGGCAAGTGACCATTCTTTTTTTTTTTTTTTTTTCTTAAAGATATTTTTCTTTGGGGCGCCTGGGTGGCTCAGTGGGTTAAAGCCTCTACTCGGCTCGGGAAGGCAGAGGCTTTAACCCCTTTGTGATCTCTCTCTCTATCAAATAAATAAATAAAATCTTTAAAAAAAAATAAAGATATTTTTCTTTTTTTTAAATATTTGTATTTATGTATTTGACAGACAGAGATCACAAGGAGGCAGAGAGGCAGGCAGAGAGAGGAGGGGAATTGGCTCCCCGCTGAGCAGAGAGCCTGATGCGGGGCTCGATCCCAGAACCCTGGAATCATGACCTGAGCCGAAGGCAGAGGCTTTAACCCACTGAGCCACCCAGGCACCCCAAATGACCATTCTTATATACTGACCCAACTTTTATCAAATATAATAAAAAAATAGAGCAAGATTTTATAAATATTTTTAATATTGACATCAAGGAATTTGTCCTTTGGAAATACTCATAAATTTTAATGAAATGTTTCTGTTCCAGCATTATTTCTAATATTGAAAAACTTGAAATAATAATGAAGTTTAAGCAAATTATAGTCTGTCCATATGAAGGAATCTTATGTAGTAAGTTATAAAAAATGCCTTCAAATAATGCATCAGAGGAAATACTAATTTTTCAGTGTTGAGTGAAAACAGTCTATAATATTGTTAAACAGATGATGATCACAATTTTAAAAGTAAAAGTAGGGGAAATGTAAATATGTACCAAATTTTTAACAGCAGTTCAGTTGTGAAACTGTATTGTGGGAAAATGGGTAACTTTTGTTTCCTTTCCCAAATTGTGGTGTTTTCCAAATATTCTGCAAAAAATTTTTATTATAATCAGTGTTACAATAAAAAAAAATACCAAATGAATTTAAACCATTAGAAATTTAAATTTATTAGTGGCATGTTGCTTCTTGGAGGACTATTTTTTTTTTTTTTTAAGATTTTGTTTATTTATTTGAGAGAGAGAGCACAAGCAGGGGGATCTGGAGATGGAGAAACAGACTTCCCACTGAGCAGGAGCCTGATGTGGGGCTTGATGCCAGGAACCTGGGATCATGACCTGAGCCAAAGGCAGACGCTTAACTGACTGAGCCACCCAGGCATCCCAAGGAGGAGTTGTGTTGGGATTTGGGAGGTTGTTGTTGACTACCATCTGGTTTGCTAAGTATCTTTAAATCCATCACATATTTGTATAGTTTATTAACTCCATGTACTATCCTGTCATTTGTGTTACAATAGAATTTATGTTTAATGAAGTCAGTTTATACTATAAATCCAGAAAATTAAAATGATTTTCTCATTTCGGTTTCATACATTTCCTTCCTCAGATGAAAGTATGTTTCTCAAATTATAATTGTGGGTGGGTGGATGAATGGATGGGTGTATAGATAGGTAGGTAGGAAGGTAGGTATGTAGGTAGGTAGGTAGATAGATAGGCAGACTGTCAGACAAATTAAGGAAGTGAGCAAGCAAGTAAGCAAGCTACAAGATACCCAAGCAGAGTGAATGTAGGTTGGAAGAAGTTTCCTATTTCATCCTTCTTTATCCCTAAATAATGTTAGAATTAATAGAAGGATCTTTCTGATCACTATTGTTGCATCTTAATTGAGAAAACCATAATTTTGCCTCATAGTCATTTAAATGTACTTATATTTTTCCTGTTTGTTTTATGTATTTATATGATTAGCTTTTTGTGGGTAGGGATCTTAATTTCCTTCCCTTTTCTATCTGTCTAAACTACCAAGTACATTGCATATGTAAATGATAGACAAATTACTAAACATGTTTGCTTTCACACAGAGAAAGGCAGTGAATGCAGCGGTTGAGAGAGCAGACTCTAGAGTCAAATTGCTAGTGTTTAAATCCCAGGATTGCCATGTGACCTAAGGAAGTTTACTCCACTGTGCCTATTTTCTCAAGTATAATAACAGTGCTACCTATCTTTAGAGTTTTGAGAATTATATGACTTAATGCTTATAAAATGCTTAAAATAGTTCCTGGCACATGATATGTGTAGTTATTACTATTTCAAGATAATTTCCTTGCTAAGTGACTATAATGATTAAACCCATGGTTATCACATTGAGAAATACATAAACATATTCAAACCTGGGAATAATTTTTGGGGAGCTCTCTTGTTACATAGAGGGATACAGAAGATAATCAACATATGTAGAGTTAATCATCAAGAGATTTCTGGTATAGAGAAATGCATGATAACTAGAATGTGTATTGATGAATTTATAATTAGAGAGATAAAAATTATGAATGTTATGGGATTTCATTAAAGAGCTCTTAGAAGAGGAAGTTCTTATGCGATTCCCAAAACAGTATGGTGATCAGTATTTGTGGATCAGAATAAAAGCAGGTCTTTCAATTCTGACAGAAGGCATTTTATGTAAGTAGTTCTCCTTAATTGCAATTTTCTTTCTTTTTTTTTTTTTAAGTTTGGATACCTGATAAAAAATAATACTTTTAAATACAAAAAATAACTTTTTATAATATTTACAAGTGATTACTACTGCTTTCCTTATTAGTAATAATCATCATCAAACTTAAAAAGTTGAAATTTACACAAAAGTAAAATCAAATTAGTCTGAGCCCTCTTTAACAACATTGACAATATTGAGAAAAATGTTGAGCAAAATAAACATTATATTTTATCCTGTTGTTTATAGTTTTTATAGGTAGTCAGTATTTTGGACTTGAGTATATTTGGATATAATGTACTCAAATACTTTGGACTCCTTTCATACCTTTGTTTTCTTAAGATTCTTTATTTCAGGGGTGCCTGGGTGGCTCAGTGGGTTAAAAGCCGCTGCCTTCAGCTCAGGTCATGATCCCAGCGTCCTGGGATCGAGCCCTGCATCCGGCGCTCTGCTCAGCAGGAAGCCTGCTTCCTCCTCTCTCTCTGCCTGCCTCTCTGCCTACTTGTGGTCTCTGTCTGTCAAATAAAAAAATAAAATCTTTAAAAAAAAAAAAAAATTCTTTATTTCATAGAGTTGATGCCCTGTGCAAGTATCGCTTCCACAAAGGATGCTGGGAAGGAGGTATTCTGTGGAAACCTCTAAGTAGGCAACTTGGCTGCTTTGCTTGCAACATCTGTTCATTCTGTAAAAATTCACTGGACGTAAACTAGAATACAGCTACTCTTTCCCAGTCCTATCCCCTGATGATTGAATGAAGCTGGCAGCAGGAAAGGGAGAAAAGAGGAGGGAGGATTAAGTATTACATTACTTTTATAACCAAGGTGTTGAAGTACTTCCTTTAGATTTTAATGAAGAAAATAAAGGGAAAAGAGATTTAAGGAGCAAAAAGGAAAAGTTAAAATGCACTTAGGTTAGGATATCAATATGTGAATATGATTAAAAGGTAGACCCAGCAATCAATAGAAGGAAGTTTTGGAATGTTTTTCCTGGGGGATCATTTAAAAACATTATTTCTCTGCAAGGAGATGGCAAGGGGAGGAGTGTTTACTTGACTTCTAACTTGGCATTTTTTTTTAGGTTCTCCTGACATATTAACATTGTCCAGAGTCCAGGATATACAGAACCCAAAGCATCCTTCCATGCTCTAGAGACACCTGTATTTCTCCCTAATCCTTTGGCTGTTCAAGTGGTGTGATCAAAGCAAGATGATTTCAGCTCTTTTTCCTAATAAATTAGGACCTTATATCAACTGAAATGTATCCCTCATCTTGTCATGCTGAGAAATTTCACTGTTCCTTGGGTAAACTCAGAAGTTAGGATCCCTCAGATTAAGTCTCTGGGAGAAAGGACAGGAAATATTGGATTTTGAAGAAAGCTTAGTATTTCATGTTTTCCATGACCTGGAGGATAAGTCAGCATGCTATGTGGTCACACTGAAGCATTCAGTAATATATTTTATGTTACTGTGCATCCAGTATTCACATATACTTCTCATACATAGGCCAAGTTTTATGCCCTCACTATCTGGATGCACCTGGGGAATGTCTGTAATCCAAGCTGATTTTAGTACAAAACTCCACAGGGAAGTTATGAAGCCTGCAGACTCATATTTTATCTAAATCTCACCTTCTTTTCTGTGCACTGATCACCACCTTAGCACCCTTCTCTTCATGTTTTTTCGTTTTTATTTTCCTCCTTTCTGTTTTGAAACCACTGCAATATTGGCCTACAAATCTGTCTTCCTGAGACGGAGAAGAAATTATTTTAGCCTACTACCTTCTGCTCTGTGTTCCATAGCTACCCCTATTCATGACTTATCGTCTAGTGACTTGTATCACTTTTGATCGAGCAGTGCCCTTGTATCCTCTTACTAGATAAACCACATCACTGCCCTTCACTTTTCTCTACGTGGCAATACCAGCAATTCTATTTTAATCCTTCCTAAAGTAGTGATAGTAGTAAAGTGGGCTATGATGGATATAGCATTATCATTCCAAAGACACTCATACCAAAACTCAGACCATAGTCCCCAAACACACTCTGGTACAAGGGTCTTTTTATTATAATCCACACTCATGTGATACCCCATACTGCAATGACTTTCCACACGCTACTGAGCAACTTCTCATAGATGTGAATGTTATCAAGATCCAAATGTAGTTTGTTTTGAAGGTAGACCATTATCAATGACCATTGATTTATCTTATTCATGCTTCAACAGTATGTCTGGTGTTTAACAGTATAAAGTAGCCTCAACCTTGAATGGACACTGTGGTTAAACCACAATAAAGAAGTATGCTTGAGCTTTGGGTTTTCTTAGTCTCTGGGCTCTAGCTCAAGAAATTTCCTATTCATACAAGCAAAAAATTTCTTTAAACATTTTATGAATATGACAGATTTCTTCTAAAATAGTGTAGGTTATTAGTACCTAGATTCTAGGTTAAAATTTAGAAACCTCTTTACTTTCCCTATCCTGTTAGATTCCTTAGTTGTATAGGCTTTTTCTTAACTTTCAGTTCCTTATATCCATGGGCTAGAGAGTTAAGAAGGAGGAGGAGGAGGAGGAGGAGGAGGACTTGATTATGCTTTTCTTTTCTTCTTCTTCTTCTTCTTCTTCTTCTTCTTCTTCTTCTTCTTCTTTTTAAGATTTATTGTAGAAAGAGAGTGGAAGGGACAGGGGGAGAGGGAGATAATCTCAGGCAGACTCCCTGCTGAGTGTGGAGCCTGATATGGGTCTTGACCCTGAGATGACCTGAGCTGAAATTGAGACTTGAACATTAATTGAGCCACCCCGGTGCCCCTATGGTTTTATTATATATGTTTATTTAATGAATTAGCTCCTTTGTTTTATAAACAATATAATATACATAAATTTTATTTTCATCTTGTACAAAATGAAGATGAAGTAAAATAAATAACTTACATAAGGTCATAAAACAAAGACAACTGAGCTGACATTTGGCCTGATGCTTCAAAGCCTGAACTTTTCTCTACTTTATGTACCAGAGCAGTTAAAATTTATATATGATGTTAAAACTCTCTTTATTCATTTCATAAACCTTGAAAATTAATTGAATTGCTGATTCTATTAATTTCTTTGTACCTATGTTTCCTCACTTAAATTAAGGGTGTTAAACATAATGGCGTCTACAGTTCTTTAACACTCTCACTTTCTGAATTAGCAGGGATGCTTGTGTTTTGAGCATACCTTATGTGCAGGTTGGTTATGAGGAATATGATGAAGTGTAACAAACAGTACCTTCCCTCTAAGGAACAAATGATAAATATGCAATGATTGGTTCGGGAAATAAGTGTCATTGTTGTTAATCTCTGAGCTGGAGAAGTAACAGGCTTTCTTGAGTGGCTTTGAAGGAAGACTTGAAAGATATCTTGCTTTCATCCTCTGCTCTCTGATGCGTGGATACATGTGTTTAGGACTCACCTTTATATAAGTAAGGTCTTGCGCCACTGGTAATGAAGCAGTACCTGTTTGTCCTCTCATCTGGTATCCACATTCTTGCCTGCAATTTCCTTTTGTATGGCAATCACAGCAGTTCTAATTTGGTCCCTCTGGAAGTGAAGAAGGCAACAGAAGTGATGTTGTTGGAGTAAGGGTGATGGCAACAGGCATTAGTAACCAAAGGAGATTGCCAGTGCTGAGCACTAAGTGTCATGATGAATAACTCAGCCTTGCCGTTTCCATGGACAACAGGAATGGAGAAGGGCAGTATTCCGAACCTAAGGACTAACGGGGCAGGTGTTTTGAGACTGTCCATCTGGTGAAAGTGGAGGGCAGATTGAAAGGTTTGGGTGAGTTACTCTGTATGCAAATAGGCTGCATCTGGAACACTAGAAAAAAAAAAAAAAGCACTTTCTTATTTTTATTGTTGGGGATATTTAGCCTAAACACTGTATGATGGTTGCTGTTTTTAGAATCCCAAGGAATAATGGTCTAAAATTAGTATTTTAACTATAAATGTCACTTTGTATTATAAGTTAAAGAATGTTACAAAATTACCTTTTATTAAGTTCCTTACATTTGTTTTCCTGGACATTCTCTCTACAATAAGCTGATTTTTAATATGGGAAATTTGTTGCTGAACTGGCAAACAAAATTCTTGACTTATATCGTTTCTAATATACAAATCCTATCTGAGTTTTGTAATGATTAAATTGATATATCTTGAACATGAAAAGGACTGTTTAAAACTAAGTTGTAATCCACAAAACAGTATTACAAGTCTTAGGTAAACTCGCTAAATTTCAGGGAATTGATTATAGTTTAAGTAAAATATAATCCCTAAATTATTTAAATATACTCAGAGAGATCGTATGATAGTCTAAAGATGCTTACAATACTACTAATGCTTTCACTTGCGTCTATCACAGATGCTGACAAACTTATGTATTTAAAACAGATCTTTTGGGGCACCTGGGTGCTCATTGGGTTAAGCCTCTGCCTTTGGCTCAGGTCATGATCTCAGGGTCCTGGGATCGAGCCCTGCATTGGGTTCTCTGCTCAGTGGGGAGCCTGCTTCCTCCTCTCTCTCTGCCTGCCTCTCTGTCTACTTGTGATCTCTCTCTCTCTGTCAAATAAATAAGTAAAATCTTCAAAAAAATAAAACTAAAGCAAAAATAAAACAGATCTTTCATGTCATCTATATTACAGGTATTTGTTTTAGCTAAAATAATAGGGAAGCTCTATGTTAACATTCAGGTAAGAATTCATGCTATCAGTACTAAGGAAAACTCTGTGTATTATAAACATTTCCTTCTTCATTGTAAATGTCATTCTTTTGTAAATGTCATTCTTTCATTTTTACTCCTCAATATAAAATAGTTACATTGTATTTGAAATTGTTTAGAAATCTTTTTTTTATTTTGAGTAATTGACCACAAGCATCAATTCATATTAAATTTCTTGCTTAAGAAATTCCTGTATTCTCTGTCACTGTTCACTTTTCTCTTGCTCACTAAGGCAGTCTAATTGCTTTTACGTAATTTCAAGGTCATGCCTAGTTATTGGCCTTCTGCCTGTTCCTACAGAACATTTTCTGTAATGAAAATGCCAGAGACCCCAATTGCACACAGTTGATCTGTATTTATACCCTCCTACTCCCCCAACACAGCTTAGGAAATAGAAATATTTGGGAAGGCTAATTCTCAAAAGGTAAGAAATACTCTAAATGAAAGAAATGTACCAATTGAAATTATTTCTTTGAATGAAGAAAAATGTTCTTAATTTTTTGCCCAGGTTTGAAATAGTGACAACTGAAAATTGTGAATTGGAGCTAATTGCTGAGTAAAACAAAGTTCAATTATAATTTCAGTGTAAGCTGTGTAGGAGTAGTGTGAGAATGACTCCTCTTTGTTCGTGTGAACCTTTACTGTTTTCAGGTGCAGCCTGCCCTCACAAAGCTAGCTGTAGAGCTAATGGCATCCAAATTCACAAATCAGGGGAGACACAGACAGAAGCTTCATTCAAAATTCCATGGCTTTATGAGAGACAGGAGAGTGTAAATGAGTCTGTCTTCTCTGATGAGGTGTGTTATAAAGGAAGGACCAAAAGTTTGGTAGTCCTCGAGTCTTGGATTTGACTTCTGCTTCTGTTATTTATTTGAAGTACACTTCAGGCAAGTTACCTGAATCGGCCTTAGTTTCCTTTTGTTCATACAAGAGAGCATCTGTGAAGATTGCCCATGATAATGTATTTTAAGCTTTATGCATTAATGGAGTTCATCTCCCACCTTCTGAATTTCTTTTAATGAATTAATTCATGAAAATTATATATATATATTTTTAAAATTTTATTTATTTATTTGACAGAGAGAGAGATCACAAGTAGGCAGAGAAGCAGGCAGAGAGAGAGGAGGAAGTAGGCTTCCTGCTGAGCCCAATGCAGGGCTCTATCCCAGATCATGACCTGAGCCGAAGGCAGAGGCTTAACCCACTGAGCCACCCAGGAGCCCCGAAAGTTACTATTCTATGGTTGCTTCCCATTGTCACTAGACATATTACACCAAGCGGTAATAGGAAACTGACAGCACCCTTTTACCCTTTTTCTTTAGTGATATGTATATATTTTTTTCTTTGCATAGAGAAGTCTCTCTCTCTATATATATACACACATATTATTGTGGGTTTGTCTTAGCTATAGATATGAGTACTTAATGGATTTATAATGTAATCAGTATTCTACATACTTATCTATAAACTTTCGATTATATGCATCTGTGTTCAGAACATTGATTTTTTTTCACCCAATGAATGTAATTTTCTGTCCACAGAAGATTTACCTTTGAGCTTGTTTTGGTGATACTTTAAAGCAAGGGTTAACTTTCAGAAAACCAATAATTAAAGTACAACTTGGGAACTGAATATTTACCAAAGCAGAGTATACCTATTTATACTTTTAAATTTTATAAATAAAATATAGACGAACCCTACAGATTAATGCCCTCAAGAATGTAACATTTTGGTTAAAGAAGATTAAATGAATTTATAGATACATCATTATGCAAAATTAAAACATCTTTCTGGGCAAAAAAAAAAAAAGCAAATCTAGCTTGTGATGAAACAGATGGAATTTAGTTCACCACATGCACTGTGGCATCAATATTTGTTTTTTATGAGAGGATTTAGTTATTTATATTGAATGTTTGCAGGTGCGAACTCAGGTCGCTGATAGGGAAAAGAAAAAGATAAATTGTTAGCTTTTGAAAGGAAATGGAGATTGTTGACATTGTGTAAATTTTGTACTACTGAGAAAGTAGTACAAAACTAGTAGACTATAAAAAAAAAATGTTTTTATAACAATACCCTGTATGCCATTGGTCCATAGGCTCATTTTTCAGACTGTTTTTCAGATTAGTGGAAACTTAGATAAATGCTGTGGTATGTGATTTTTAAAAAAAACTTCTCTGAATCATTGAGCCTTAAAATATATCACATATTAACTGAAGGCACATGTGTGTAGAATTCATAGCACATACTATACTCTGATTATACAGAGCTTTTTTTTTTTTTTTTTACAGGGATCTTTTTAATTATGACATTCATAAGTCTGTCTTAGAGTTTCTTCAAATTAACTTTATTTTAATGAGACCATGATATGATATCATAACCCATTATGAGTTTAATTATCGAGGTCTAGCTGTCAATTTGTCTACCTTCATCACTTCATGACTTCATATAGTTGAAAGACTTTATTGCTCTCAAGTATGGTTATGTTAGCTTGGTCAGTAGTTCCCAAATACATTTATTTTGTACCTTTAGAAATAACAGGAAAAATGGCATAAATTCAATAATGTTCAGAATTGATAAATTTGATCTAGGATGCCATTATATGTGAGGTCCATTTTCCTGTCATTACTCCCTAATACCAGAATAAGTACATGTGGGAGATGTTTCTATCAGACCTTACTGCTAGAATAATAGGTTGACCTTCAGAGCAACAATGTACTTTTCTTAGAATAAAAATGTGAGACTCTAACTATTCATGTTTTTCTCATTTCTTTGTCAAGGGAAAAAAAGAAAGAGAGAATTAAATTTGTATCCCAGTTGTGGTAATGCTTACAGCATTTATGTGAGACTTATCCATGGCTTTATGGTACCAATTGTGTTTCACTTTCTGGCAGTGGTTTTGTGTCAGAAAATTGTAAATGTTTCTATAAATTGCCTTACATCCTTTTTTGAATGAAGCAGATTATAAGTAAATAAGTGTACAGATAACTATAATACAGTGTGAAAAGTTTAAACACAAATGGCCGCAGGCCATGTCCCATACACAATAATTCTTGATAATAGCCTTCAATCTCTTATTAATATTAACAAAGTAACCATAGCCTTCATCTCTTCTGTTTATATTCTCATATTCTTTTGTTTTCTCTTTAGTAGACTGGAAGAAGAAACTATTGTGTGCTTTAATTTTAACTAGATTCAGACAATGTTTTTTTTTGCTCATTTACCCTAGTTTAGGCCCTCCATAATCTATATATTTTTAAAAATATTTGTATGTGTTTTCTGGAAAAGCACTCTATATGCCATTAATTATATCCATTTACAGTTAAAAAATAATGGTAAGAGTGCCTTTTAAAAAATGAAATATCAGAACAGTTTGGGGAAGCATTTTGCACAAAAGTATCAGACCTATTTTGGTTCTTTAGCCCAGTTGTCACCTGATTGCTCCATTGTTTTAGACGAGCCTGGGGATATAAATTGCTCCGGAGTCTGAGCCAATTAAATTCAGACGTCTTTGCAGGAATAATGTTAGAGACTGGTCTTTGAGATTTGTCTAAACCCAGGAGGACACTTATTAACTGTCTCTTTACTTGGTTCTCTGTGGTGAACTGTGAAGGATCTACAGTTCAGCTTGTTACTCTCATCGAGCTACCAGTCTTCTCTTAATGCTCACTTCCAAAATCCCCGTTGTTATAGAGAAGAACGTGGTTAGGCTTGATCTTCCTCATGTTCCGGTCCAAACAATGTCCATTCCTTTGGGGAGAACTCTGAAGTTTTATTTGTTCTTACAACCTGTGTTACTCCTGTGCAAAAAGTCTGTGCTTCACTACTCTACAGCTGAGTGGGACAGTGGTCTACTTTTCTTAAGAGTGACGCTCCTGCTTCATGAGCAGGACATTGGGAGGGCATGGTAGCTTCTTGTCTTCTTGGTTTGCTTCTCCTAGCATAGAACTTCTGCCCTTCAAGTGTGATTTGAGGCAAATACTATCAGGTCCCCACTATTCTTTGTCCAGCAGGTGTTTACTCAGCCTGTCATACCTGGGGTATATTATACCTGTGAGTGGAGGCTAGACAAGAGGAAAGCCCAGGTCTCTCAGGCATTGTTGTGTGGAATAGGGCTTCTGCAATACAGACCTGAGGTGGGGGATGAGAAATGCTGGCTGCCTGCAATATAAAATGTATTTCATCAATGCAAGCCCAAAATACAAGCCTGTAAAAAATAGCAAACTTAATTTACTCATTCTATCCTTTTGAAAACCTAGATTTCCTGTGCTACAAAATGTGTCTTCAGCACTTTTTCCCTCTCTGTTTTAAAATAACCTCTGTGATTGAGCTTCTCCCGGAGAGTCAGGAAGCTGTTCCATAATTCATTTATTGTTCCTAGTTAGGAAGTTGCTCCAGATATTCAACTCAAATTTCCTTTACCTTTATAAAAATAACTTTTCTCAATTAGGATATTTCATATCCTAATATTGTATTTATCCTACTCATTTACATGACCCTAATTGTTTGTCCTGTTTTACATAAATGTGTGTGTCACAATTACTCAACAGAAATATCTATATGTCATCATGTTTTAAATCTTAAAATTCTAAAATGCAACAACAAATTTAATCCACTGTATTGGATAAGATTTCTTTGATACAGGAAGAAACAGCAAATGTTTTTATTAGAAGCATTTACATAATGGCTTAGGGTTTTTAATTTGATGAGCCAGACTAATTATTGAATATAGAATGATCAATATTATTAGTTGGAATGAAAAAAAAAATTCGGCAAGAGCTGATTGTTGTCACCATAAAACTTGCTTTAAATGCCTTAGACTACATGGGGTGCTTGGGTGGCTCAGTCAGTTAAGCTACTGACTCTTTATCTCAGCTCAGGTCACAATCTCAGGGTCATGAGATGGAGGACCAGATTCTGTCTGTCTCTCTCTCTCCTTCTGCTCCTCCGCCACAGTGACTAACTCCATTTTACTGCTAAAGTTGCATTTGAAGTCCAGTGCTCAAGATATTTGATAGAATCTCTCATATTTTTGTTAAGAAGATCTCCATTTTGGGATGGAGGTAATAAATCTATGCTGAATGGTCCATTTAAAAACTTAATTTTTAAAAAATTTTATTGACTGTGATAGGTTTACTTTTAGTATTGACATATTTTATATATTTTTATAAACGCAAAATTAAGTTTGATTTATATTCAGTTTTTTCTGTACCTGTCAGTCCCCTTTATCTATTTCAGTATATATATTATCCCTATGTATATTATCAGTATAGATAATTTAGAATTATCTATTTTCACTTTTTAATCCTTTACTCATCTTGATTAGAGTGAAGGCAAACGGGCATGCTACTTGCATGTGTACAAGATGGTTGACTTGGAGAATGTATTGATTATAATGGTTCAAAAACTCAAGACCTTCAAAACAATCTTCACAGGCTGAAGCAAATGATCATATAAATATATATAGTCTGTATTCGACATTTTAAAGTATGCTAGATAAAAGGGACAAGTTGCCTTTTACCATTTTTATGGCTTACATAATAATTTCTGATTGTATTTTATAATTAAGCTATAGTTTCAACAGTCTCAAATAGAAAAATTTAAGGTCATTAATCCAAATATGTATGTCATTTTGCACATCTTTTATAATGGGGATTATTGTATTAAATCATTTTAAATGATTTAGTTCATCTCTAAAAATGTTAATAAACCCTTTTTCCTCAGAATTGCAGTCATTTCTGTCAGAAAATGACATATAGTGGTTAGACTGAGAGTTTTTATTTTGCACTCTATTGAGGTAGTTTTAAATTTTCATTTAGGTGCTAATTCATGGCTTCATGATACTTACCTAGTGACCAGGAAAGGCTCTATAGTCAGCCACTAAATGGACCATTTAGATTATGGAACTGCTTTGAAATAATCAGATATTTAATGATACCCTGAGAGTTTATTATCAAAATTTAGATTTGATTTTGGCAGTCCTATTATCACAAGCCAAGAATAGGGAATCTTGCTGCCAGTGGAGGCATTTCATGCTTCATGTCTGCAAAACATGCTGTAATTTGGTTGTGTACGGTTGTTCTGATGGTTTCAAGTCAGTGCTTTGACAGTCTACATTCCAGCTGCTCAAGCCTGGGAGTCCTCTTGTAAAAAATTGTAAAGTCCCAGCCAAGTTAACTGCAGTCATTTTTGATAGAGCTCATCTACATTGGTAAGAATTACTCTACACTGCTCTCTTTAAGACTAATTTGGTTCTAAAATAAGAACTAATTTAAATTATTAAGAAGAAAATTGAGGCAAATGTTTGACATTTTGTATGCATTGGAGGACCTATCTTTTCTTGAGAAGGTGTTTTGCTAGACTAAATGAGATATGCAAAATGTCTGTTATAATATGGATCTTTTGGAGTTTAAAAGCAACTGCTCAATTTAAAATGCGGGCTTCATGTAGGCTGTATCTCCTGGAATGCTGAAAATATCTTCTCCAATTAACTTAATTAACTGAAAACTGTCACTACTGGAATTGCACTGGCATAACCAAATACTTAAAATGTACAATTATTCTTGGGAGTATCAGAAGCCACTTTAAGTATACCTAGGAATGTACTTAGGGGTACTTAGGGACTAGTTAACAGTATCCAGACGAAGAGAAATCTACAGTTGCACAAAACATCAACACTAAGAATGGTAACTATGTGAGGGCAGGTGAATGAGTACTGAATTTTCAATGAGAAAAATATACCATGTGTACTTGGTAAGAGGCATGGAATATGAGTACAGGGAATGTTGTGAAGTGTCGGCAGCTGATGGTTCTTGTTTGGGGAAAGGACTCCAGGTAGAGAAAAATGACTCTAGTTTCTATGCCATACCCCAGTGAATATTTGGATTGTGTCCTGTGCTTGTTCAAAAAATAAACAGAGTGCTCAACACATCTACTTTTAAAGCACTAAGTACAAAATTTTATTTATTTTATTTTTTTAAAGATTTTATTTATTTATTTGGCAGAGAGAAATCACAAGTAGGCAGAGAGGCAGGCAGAGAGAGAGGAGGAAGCAGGCTCCCTGCTGAGCAGAGAGCCCGACGCGGGGCTCGACCCCAGGACCCTGGGATCATGACCTGAGCCAAAGGCAGAGGCTTAACCCACCGAGCCACCCAGGCGCCCCCAAAATTTTAAATATACATTTAGGTACTTAAAGGCTCAGAAGATTTCATGTCCCATTTAAATGAACATAATATAGTCCTGCTTATGTCTTGAGGGAATCTCAGTTGTGGAAGAAATAAAATAATATGAATAAAAAAATGAGATGTGACATAGGTAGTAAATGGTGAATATATGTTTGAAACTGTATTTTGTATAAACTATTTGAGTGTAGACGATTTCTTTTCTCTCTTTCTTTTGTGCTTTTTTTGCTGATATCTGTAACCAAAAGATCAGTGATTGCAGAAATTAAGAGAAACCCCAAGATACACTTATGTGTAATAAAAAATATGCCCTTAAGCATTTTTAAATTAAAAAAAATATATTTAAATTCCAGTACTGTTAACGTACAGTGTTAGTTTCAGGTATACAATGTGGTGATTAAACAATTCCATACAACACCTGATATTATTCATCACAACAAATATACTCCTTAATGCCCTTTTACCCATCCACCTGTTTCTGGTTTGTTTCTCTCTCTCTCTCTCTTTTTTTTTTTCTTTTCTCCTTTTTTTTTCACCCCATCTGTTTTGTTTCTTAAGTGCCACAAAGAGTGAAATCTGTGTTAATCTGTGGTATTTGTCTTTCCCTGACTGACTTGTTTTGCTTATATTGTACTCTCTAGCTCCATCCACACCATTGCAAATGGCAATATTTCATTCTTTTTGTGGCTGAGTAATATTCCATTATATGTGTGTGTCTGTGTCTGTTTGTGTGTCTGTGTGTGTATATCACATCTTCTTTATCCTTTCATTAGTTGATGGCTATTTGGGCTCTTTCCATAATTTGGCTATTGTTGATAGTGCTGATATGAAGGTAGGGTGCATGTATCTGTTCAAATTAGTACTTTTGTATTTGGGGGGTAAATAGCCAGTAGTGCAATTATAGAATTGTAGGATAGTTCTATTTTCAACGTTTTGAGGAAACTTCCACAGTGGTTGTACCAGCTTACATTCCCACCAATAGTGCAAGAGGGTTCTTTTTTCTCCACATCCTCACCAACATTTATTCTTTCTTGAGTTTTTTATTTTTGCTATTCTGACAGGTGTTTGGTGATATCTCATTGTAGTTTTGATTTGCATTTCCCTAATGATAAGTGCTGTTGAACATCTTTTCACATGTCTGTTTGCCATCTGTATGTCTTCTTTGCAGAAATGTTTTTTCACATCTTCTGCCCATTTTTAATTGAATTATGTGTTTGGGGTTGTTGAGATGTGTAAGTTCTTTACACATTTTGAATGCTAACCCTATAGCAGATATGTTATTTGGAAACAACTTCTCTCATTCAGTAGGTTGCCTTTTAGTTTATTGATTATTTTCTTTGCTGTGCAGAAGTTTTTATTTAGATACAGTCCTAATAGTTTGTTTTTGCTTTTATTTCCCTTGCCTCAGGAGACATATCTAGAAAAATGTTTCTTTCTTTCTTTTTTTTTTTTTTTAGAAAAATGTTTCTATGACCGATGTCAGAGAAATTATTTCCTGTGCTTGCTTCTAGGATAGTTATGGTTTCAGGTCTCACATTTAGGTTTTTAATACATTTTGAATTTATTTTTGTGTATGATAAAAGAAAGTGGTCCAGTTTTATTCTGTTGCATGTAGCTATCCAGTTTCACCAGCACCATTTTTTTGAAAAGATTTTTTCTCATTGGTTATTCATTCCTGCTTTGTCAAAAATTAATTGGCTATATAATTGTGTGTTTATTTCTGGGTTTTGCATTCTGTTCTATTTATCTATTTGTCTGTTTTCATGCCAGTATCATACTGTTTTGATCATTACAGCACTGAATGTATCTTAAGCTATGGAATTGTGATAGCTATAGCTTTGTTTTCCTTTTTCAAAATTGTTTTAGCAGTATGGGTCTTTTGTGGTTCCATATAAATTTCAGGATTGTTCAAGTTCTGTGAAAAATGCTATTGGTATTTTGATAGGGAATACATTAAATATGTAGATTGTTGTGTATAGTGTAGACATTTTAACAGTATTTATTCTTCCAACCCATGAGCATGGAATGTCCTTCCATTTCTTTGTGTCTTCTTCAATTTCTTTTCATGAGTGTTTTATAATATATAGAATACAGGTCTTTCATCTCTTTTGTTAGGTTTATTCTTAGGTTATCTCATTATTTATGGTACAGTTGTAAATGGAATCATTTTCTTAATTTCTCTTTCTGTTGCTTCATTATTAGTGTGTAGCAATGCAACAGATTTCTGCCCATTGATGTTGTATCCTGTGACATAAATTTACTGAATTCATTTATTAGCTCTAGTAGTGTTTTGGTGAAGTCTAGAGTTTCGTGTAATCTGCAAATAGTGAAAGTTTTACTTCCTCCTTACCAATTTGGATGCCTTACCAATTTGGGTGCCTCTTATTTCTTTACCTTTTTTAATTGCTATGGTTAGGACTCTAATACTGTGTTGAGTAAAGGTGGCGAAAGTGGACATCCTTGTCTTGTTCCTGACCTTGGGAAAGCTCTCAGTTTTTGCCCATTAAGGATGATGTTTGTTTTGGGTTTTTTACATATGGCCTTTATTTTGTTGTGGTATATTCCCTCTAAACCTACTTAGTTCAGAGCTTTTATCGTGAACAAATGTTGTACTTTGTTAAATGTTTTTTCTGTGTCTATTGAAATGATAATTTTTTTAATCCTTTCTCATATTGATGTGCTATATCACATTGACTGATTTACAAATATTGAACCAACCCCAGGAATAGATCCCGTGTGATTGTGGTGAATGATTTTTTTTTTTTTTATTGTGTTGTTGGATTCTGTTTGCTAGCATATTGTTGAGGATTTTTGCATCTATATTCATGAAAGATATTGGTCTGTAGTTCTCTTTCCTTTTTTTGTGTTATCTCTATCAGGTTTTGGTATTAGGGTAATGCTGGCTTCATACAATGAGTTTGAAAGTTTTCCTTCCTCTTTTATTTTTTGGGATAGTATGAGTAGAAACATATTAACTCTTCTTTAAATGTTTGGTAGAATTCACCTGTGAAGCTGTCTGGTCCTGGGCTTTTGTTCATTGGGAGATTTTTGATTACTTTTTCAATCTCCTTGCTCATAACTGCTCTCTTCAGATTTCCTATTTCTTTCTGTTTCAGTTTTGGTAGCTTGTATGTTTCTAGAAATTTATGTTTTCTAGATTGTCCAATTTTGTTGGCCTGTAGTTTTTCACAATCTCTCACAATTGTTTGTATTTCTGTGATGTTGGTTGTTATTTTTCCTCTTTCATTTGTAATTTTACTTAAGTCCTTTCTTTTTGTTTTTTGGTGAGTCTGGTTATCTGGTGAGGTTAATGAATT